>NW_026294562.1:49793674-51094924 GCF_007827085.1 Peromyscus californicus insignis | reverse complement strand
ACTACATGGTGGCTCACAACCCTCCGTAATGAGATCTGGTGCCCTCTTCTGGCATGCAGGCAGAACATTGTATACATAATAAATAAACAAGTCTTATAAATAAATAAATAAATAAATAAATAAATAAATAAATAAATAAATAAATAAAGTAGTGGATCCGAAACTAGAATGGAAACGGGATTCTTTTCTAAATTCAAATGAAAACAGGAAAGATAAAAGAAAAAATGGAATAGAAAGGAGGGGCCGGTTTCAGTGGCAGAGACAGGTACAGGAGGGCAGGAAGGGTGTTCCTGGCAGGGGCACCGGGTACCTCAAGGCAGGACAGCAGGAGGTGAGTGTTACTGTGTCTAGACGGACATGATACATTCTAAATAGCTCCTGCTTCCTGGCCTTAAAGCTTAGAGAAGGGAGTTGGAAGATGTGTCCAGTTGGATACTCAGATCAGTGAGGTCATATTTATTTATAACTCTTGAACCAAGACCTTTGGATCTCAATTTCCGAGGGACACCAGTGGCTCTCCGTGCTTGAGGAATCCAGGCGCCTTTCACTCTGTCTCCACTGACCTTGGCCCTGCAGAGTGATGACAGGAAGAGTGTCTAACAGAAGGAAGAGAGAGCCCACAGAAGTAGCCGCTTCTGTATGCAGCAGGGAAGGCTGAAGGTTACTACTCCTAAGAGAGTTGTCCCGCGTCTGCTTCCATGCACGAGCACATGCCATCCCCACAATAAATGAGTAATGCTAATATATATCTTAAACACATATATATCTTAAACATATATCTTAGACACACACACACACACACACACACACATATATATATATGTATGTATATATATGTTTAAGACAAGAGAGGGTTGGGGAAGGTGAATTAAAACAAGAGAGGACTGGGAAATGTGGAATTTAAAATCATCATGGCTTGCTTCCTAGAGACTAACACTGAAACCCAGTCATCCATCTCGCGCTCTAAATATGCCTCTCCACACTTGTGGTTTTGTGCTAACATGCATGCACCATCTGGAACAGGCTGGTTCACAGAATTAGGAACTATTTATCTTTTTTAAATTATATAACATCAGGAAATCAAAATGACTGTATCTTTGATCCCATCCAGAAACTTCAGTCTCTAGAAAGCTGTCTCTACTATGGTAGCAGAGTTTTCTAAAATTCAAATTTTTCACTTAAAAGCTCCAGTTTCATCCGTAGCAACAACTATCTCCAATTGTTCCCCTTGATGTGACGGGCTTGTTTTCTTCACTGCCTGATAGTTTCTTCAGTCTGAACAATTGCAGGTCCAAGTAAATGCATTCTTTTCTTGAAGATTTATTTTATTATTCTTCGTGTGTGTGTGTGTGTGTGTGTGTGTGTGTGTGTGTGAGAGAGAGAGAGAGAGAGAGAGAGAGAGAGAGAGAGAGAGAGAGAGAGAGAAGGGAGAGAGAGAGAATGCATGCATGCACACTGGGTACAGGTGCCTTTGGAAGCCTGAAGAGGGCCTCGGATCCCCTGGAGCCAGCTGGAGTTACAGGAGGCTATGAGCTACCTGCCGTGGGTGCTGGGTACTGAACTCCAGGCTTGTGTAAGAGCAGCAAACACTGCCAACCCTCTTAATTTGTCCAGCCCCCCCCCCCCCCCAATATGGCATTCTTTTAAAAAGAAAAACAAATCCAGCCAGTTCAACTGGCAAGGCCCAGAACAGCTAATGCAGGAGCTTTCCTAGATGTGGCTACTGTGCTCTGAAGTGCTCAGTACCTTTGTGCTGGATACTTTAATGTCAGCTTGATAGGAGCTACAGTCATCTGAGGGAAGGAAACCTCAACTGGTAAATTGCATCCATAAGACTGGGCTGTAGACAGGCCTGTAGGGCATTATCTTAATTAGTGAAGTGGGAAAACCCAGCCAATTATGGGTGGTGGCATCCCTAGGCTGATGGTACTAGGTACTATAGAAAGGAGGCTGAGCAAGCCATGAGCAGCAAGCCATGAGGAGCAAGCCAGCAAGCAGCACCCCTCCATGGCCTCCGAATCAGCTTCTGCCTCCAGATTCCTGCCTGATTTGAGTTCCTGCCTTGACTTCCCTCAGTGAACTGTGATTCAGAATAAGCCAAATAAACCCTTTCCACCCCACGTTGCTTTTGTTCAGAGTGTTTCTTAGTTACCCCAACTAAGACAATCTTCTTCTCATTTTGTTACAGATAGTCCTAAAAAGATGTGTGACCTTGTGGTTATTTTTCATGTGTGTGTGTGATGTATATGTGTGTGTAGTTGAACATGTCTGCCCCTCTTCTTTCCCTTCCTCCTTCTCCCTCTCGTGTGTGTGTGTGTGTGTGTGTGTGTGTGTGTGTGTGTGTGTGCGCGTTTAAAAAATGGAGGTCAGCCTCAAGTGTGTTCCTCAATCACTCTCCACTTTATTTTTCTAGACAGGGTCTCTCACCCACTATTCTGCTCACCTGGCTGGCCTCCCCAGCTCTGGGATTAAGGGGGTGGTGCCATACCCACTTTTTTATGTGGTTTCTGAAGATCTAAACTCAGGTTCTCATATTTGCATTGTGAGCATTTTACCCACTGAGGCATCCTCCCAGGCCCTGGGTTGTGAGTTCATAATATGAACAATGCGAACAATTTAACTGAGGACGTTAAATAAAACCAGCTGTCACTCCTATTTTCCCACTCTGTATAGGCGTGTGCAATCCAATGGCTACAGGGGTTTTTGAGATTGCTAGGGCCGTGGCAGCTTGAACCACTGTGGCTTTTGATCCAGGCAAACCATGCCAGTGGAAAAAGAAAAGCAACCCATGGTTTAACATGACTACGGAAATAATTTTGACTTCATGAAATCCTGCAGAGGGCTCAGTGATCCTTGGAATAGAGAAAGGCTGTGGTCAGAGGTGAAATCTGGCTCCTCATCAAACCTAGCTCCTCCATAGAACAGCCAGAGGCATGCAGGTCCTCTTTTCGGCACAGCCTAGGGTCAGTGCTCTCCCCGATAGGCTCCCAAGGCTCTCTGACCCTCCTATGACTCCTCACTGATCTTTTGACTTGTGCATCTGCTGGATCCAGCACTCCCCATAGGGCAATGAACAGTCTGGGGTGAGCCTATGCCCCATTTGTGACTGATAATCAAAGCTTCAGAGCTACAACACAGTGAGCTCTGGGAAATTAGGGGGAAATGTCACCACTAATGTACTTAGAAAATGCCTTGATTTATGACTTTCTTTTGTTCTGTACGAAAATTTTGTGGAACTGTTTCCAGTCTGGAACTTGTTATTTGGGGTGCCTTGAATCTATGTTCCCCAGCCATGGTCACTAAAATTTGGCTTAAGAGTAAACTATCTTGTGCAAATATGAGCATCTGATTTCGGATCCCCAGATCCCAGTGTAAATGTCGGGTGGTGGTGGCAGCCTGCTTGTAATTTCAGCCTTGGTAGACAGAATCATAAGATCTCAGAGCAAGCTGGCTATTAAGATTAGCCATGTTGGTGAGCTCTGGGTTTGATTGAGAGACCTTGTCTCAAAGAATAAGAACCATGGAAAATGATTCCCAACATCAACCTTGAGCCTCCACATGCATGAACACCCCCCCCACACACACATGTGCCCCTATACATTCCCTACAGCATGCATAACATACACACAGAAAAAAAACCAATAAACTACCTCTTATTCCCTTTGAGCTGTGTTTTGTTTGCACTGGTAGTCTGCATCCCCAGAACTTCCCATCTGGGCATTTGAACCTGAGATCACAACTTTTAATGGTGAAGATACACCCAGTGATGCCAAGCCCTTCCACAGCCAATTCCCTAGGTTTCCATAACAAATAACCACAGACTTGATGACTTCAAACAACAGAGGTTTTAGGCACCATTCAGTAGATATTTATTTACTCTTGTCAGTTCTCCACAAGGATGACTTTTGCCTCAGGGAACACTGTGTCTGGAGACGTTTTATTTATTTATTTTTATTTTATTTTATTTTATTGGTTTTTTGAGACAGGGTTTCTCTGTAGCTTTGGAGCCTGTCCTGGACTAGCTCTGTAGACCAGGCTGGCCTTGAACACACAGAGATCCACATGCCTCTGCCTCCCGAGTGCTGGGATTCCAGGCATGTGCCACCACCGCCCGGCTGTCTGGAGACATTTTAAATGGTCACAACAAATGTCTGTGCTGTTTGGTTCTTAATGGCTCCCAGGATCCACCCGGGCTCATGGCACTGTTGGAAGGTACTGGAAACTTTAAGAAGTGGAGCCTTGTGGGAGACTGTGATGGTTAATCTCTCTGTCAGTTTCGCTGAAGTTAGAATCACCTAGGAGAAACACCTTTGGGCGTGGCCAGGAGGGCATTTCCAGAGAGATTTAATGGAGCAGAAAAGGCCTGCTCTGGATGTGGATGCCGCTCTTCCACAGGCTAATGTCTGGATCTGAATAAGAAGGAGAAAGGGAGCTGAGCACCAGCATCCACCTCTCACGGCTTCTTGACTGCAGACACAAAGCAAACACTGCCATTTCCTGCCAACTTGCCTTCTCTGTCATGGTAGACTGTACCCTCAAACCACTTAGCGAAACAGCTCCCCCACTTAAACAGCATCCCCACTGAAGTTGCTTTCATTGGGTATTTTGTCATCAGCAACAAAAAAGAAACTGATCCAAAGGTTTTCAGATCATAGGGACCTGAAGGGAGTGTGCATTGAAGGGGACTGACTGTTCCAGTCAACTTTAAATGCTTATTTGACACAGCCTAGAGTCTCCTGGGAAGGGATTCTCAATTGACAAATTGCCTGGATCAGATTGCACTCCCCATGTCTGTAGGGGACTGTCTTGATTGTGAATTGATGTAGGAGGGTCCAGCCCACTGTGGATGGCACCATTCCCTGGGTGTATGAGAAAGATACTTTTATATCCTCTTCCATGACTTCTTTGTCCTTTTGCTTATAGCCATCTTTCCTTATTATCTAATGCTACCTTTTCTTGATTGAAGAACCCAGGAATATGTAAAATTGTATGCCTATAGCCTGATAATGGCCCTAAAACAAGCTACCTGACCCTTTGCCCTACATTCTTCCAGATACGGGAAAACAGTTAGAACAGACTCAGGCCATGTAAACATTTTGAACTAACACCCTGTAATCAGAGGTTGTAAATCATGACACGGAGGGTACACTCCATTAGAGTAGTAGACCCTAACCCTAAGAATGCATTCCTGAGAGCCCGTAAATCCTGATATGTACTCTCTGCCCTGTGTATAACCTTTGGCTATAAAAAGACCCTTGTAGCCCCTCACTGGGGTCACAGAACCAAATAATTCTCTGTGGCCCTAACTAGTTAGAAGTTTTATTCCCTGGAGTGGTTTTTGTTTTGTTTTGTTTTAAATAAAGTTGTTTCTGGTTTATAGACTTCGGTGGTCTGTTCCCTGTTATTTGTGCCATTCTAGGATCCAACATTGATCTCCTTTCTAACTGTTATGCGATGCACATATTTACAGCTGTTTTACATATATATATATATATATATGAATTATAGGCTAAGATCCTCATATGAGAGAGAACATATGTTTTTTTTTCTCTCTGAGTTAGGGTGACCTCACTTAATATTATACTTTCTAAGCTCACTCATTTTCCTGAAATTTTCATGACTTCATTTTTTTGGAGCTGAATAACTTTCCATTTTATACACACAGCATTCTCATTATCCATTGGTCTGTTGGTAGGCACTTAGGTTGGTTCCATTTCCTGCTTTTCAGAAATCGAGCAGCAATAAACATGAGTCTGCGAATATCTCCATGGTAGGTTATGGCGATCTCTGTGTGCGAATATCTCCATGGTAGGTTATGGCGATCTCTGTGTACGTGCTTAGGAGTACAATAGCTGGGTCACTTGGCAGTTCTATTTTTTAATTTTTTGAGGAATGTCGAAACTGATTTCCACAATGGCTGCATTAATTTGCACTCTCACCGGCAGTGGATAAGGTTTCTCTCCCCCCACAGCCTCTCCAGCATTTGCTGTCAGATTTCTTGATGACAGCCATTCTGAGGGGGGTGAGGTGGGATCTCAAAGTAGTTTAAATTGGCATTTATCTGATGACTGGGGATGCTGAACACTTTCAGAAACAGTTACTGGGTACTTAGGGGGTTTTTTTGTTTTGTTTTGTTTTTTTTTGGTCAGCCATTCTGAGGGGGGGTGAGGTGGGATCTCAAAGTAGTTTAAATTGGCATTTATCTGATGACTGGGGATGCTGAACACTTTCAGAAACAGTTACTGGGTACTTAGGGGTTTTTTTTGTTTTGTTTTGTTTTTTTTTTGGTCTTTTGAGACAGGGTTTCTCTGTGTAGCTTTGCGCCTTTCCTGGAACTCACTTGGTAGTCCAGGCTGGCCTCGAACTCACAGAGATCCGCCTGGCTCTGCCTCCCGAGTGCTGGGATTAAAGGCGTGCGCCACCATCGCCCGGCCTGTTTTGTTTTTAAACTGTTCATTTCACTCATTCATTTGATGATTGATGGTGATGATTATTGACATCTTCTTGGCATCTCATTTCTGCAGTTCTTGTAAATTCCGGACACCGGCCCCTTGTCTGAAGTGTAGTTGGTGAAGATTTTCTCCCATTCCTTGTGCTGTTTGCTCTGCTGACGGTGTCTTCTGCTGGGCAGGGAGACCTTTAACTTCATGGCATCCGTCTGTTGGCACTCCAGGCAAGTTCCTGTGCTATGGATGTTCTGCTCAGAAAGTTCTTGCCTACCCCAGTCTCACAAAGAGTGTTCCCTATGTTTTCATCTAGAAGTATGAGCATTTGGGGATTTAAATTAATATCTTTGATCCAGTTCCAACTGAGTTTTCTATAAGATGAAATATTTGAATCTAATTTAATTTTTCTTTTTTTCTTTATTTGATTTTTTTTAAGAGAGGGTTTCTCTGTGTAACAGCCCTAGCTATCCTGGAACTTGCTTTGTAGATCAGGCTGGCCTCAAACTCACAGAGATCTGCCTGCCTCTGCCTCTCAAGTGCTGAGATTAAAGGCATGTGCCACCACTACCTGGTTTAATTTCATTATTCTGTAGGTAGATATCAAATCTGTCATGGTGGTTTTTTTAAAGTTGATAAATGCATAAAAACGTAGTTGATAGAGAAAGTGTAAAACCCTAAATAAAACTCCATAGCTTCCAAACAGCCACTAGCTGTGTAGAAGTTCATTGAGATGTAAAGAATTTGAGACTAGGGAAGCATGTGTTTAAGTGACTACTTTAATCTAGCTGTGTGGTATTTTTTATTTCTGAGTTTATGAAAGTGATTTTTATTTATAAAGAAAGGAAAAAAGATAGGTAGTTGAGCATGGGTCTGTGAGGAGCCAGCAAACATTGTTCCTCCTGTTTGCCCTGACCTCTCTCATTAACGGACCGTGACCTAAAACTGAAACAATCCTTTCTCATGCTAAGGTGCTTTGGGTCAGAGTGATATATATATATATATATATATATATATATATATATATATATATATATATATATATGTCTATATTTATGTATATATATAATAGTGTTGTGTATAAATATATAATATTATATATAATGCAATATATATAGTATTATGTATAATATATAATTGGGAATTGCTAACCCATTGTAGACAGACCCTCATGGAGACTCCCTTCCCAGGTGATTCTAGGCTGTATCAAGTTGACACAGGTAACTATCACATTGATTAAGGTATGGACATTGTGGTGGTTTGAAAGAAAATGGTCCCCAAAGGGAGTGACACTAATAGGAAGTGTGGCCTTGATGGATTAGATGTGGCCTTGTTGGAGGAAGTATGTCACTGTGGAGGTGGGCTTTGAGAGCTCATATATGCTCAAACCATGCCCAGTGAGACAGACCACTTCCTGTTGCCTGTAGGTAAGGTGCAAGAACTCTCAGCTCCTCTCTAGCACCATGTCTGTCTGCATGCTGCCTTGCTTCCTACCATGATGATAATGGACTAAACCTCTGAACTATAAGTGAGCCACCACAATGAAATTTTTGTTTGTTTGTTTTGGTTTTTCAAGACAGGGTTTCTCTGTGTAGCTTTGCGCCTTTCCTGGAGAGTTGCCACAGTCATGGTGTTTCTTCACAGCAATAGAAACCTTAACTAAGACAAACATTTATTGGCCCTCTACTACATGCTAGCCACAGTGCTAGGTTATCTCATTTTGATGCTTACAAAGAATTCTAATGTGATGATAGTTTTCCTGTAGTTTTCAGGTAATAAACTTATTAGTGATTGACCTTAAGTGTTCTGACTGTGCCTGTTTTCAAGCTGGTCAACTCTGGTGTTTGTTCTCTTGTAGAGAATGTAGCTACCATGTGCTCTTGTAGAGGATGTAGCTACCATGTGCTGGGCAGGTTGCCAGGTGCTGAAGCACAGAAGAAGAAGAAAAAAGCCATATTCCCCAAAGTCTCTAATCCCCTGGAGAAATAGACAGGTGAGCAGATAGTATGACATGAGTCATAATGGGACCTCTGAGGGGTAACCCTACCTCACTAGAGAAATTAGGGGAGACTTTTCAGAAAAGGTGACTCCTGGGTCAAGTCCTGAGGGACCAATAGTAATAAGTCATGGAAAGTTCTAGGCTTGAGGAACAGCATAGGTCCAGATGCCGATGAGATGGAGCTGGAAGTTGAGCAGAAGGCAGAGTGAGCCAGGAAGTGTGGAGCCAGAGGTGAAGCTCTGAGTGTGCTCAGGAGGGTTTCACCAAGGTTGAACAATGGCGTTTGGACTAGTCCAAAAGCCCGGCAGGAACCTGGAGGGGTTCCACCATGACCTCAGTGCTGACCACGAGTGGAAAGGGGCATCCCCAGCAGGGACTGCTTTGCAGAAGGGCCCGCGGCTGCAGAGGGGTCTGACAATGTGGAGAAGTCCGTGACTGCACAGAGGTCAAGGCTGGAAGCTCTGGCTGCCTGAACCTAGCAAGTGCTGTAAGGAGGGGCGGTGAGAAGACAGCTGCTGAGATACTGCTCACGGATCCCTGGGGATGTCCCAAACTGAGGGTCGCTCAGCTGCCAATTTACACCAAGGTTAGGGAGAACAGACACTTAACAACAGGGTATAACAAAAAGTAACTCAGGAGCTGGAGAAACGGCTCAGTGGTTAAGAGCACAGGCTACTCTTCCAGAGGACCTGGGTTCAGTTCCCAGCACCCATGTCAGGTAGTTCAGAACCACATGTAACTACAGCTCTAGGGGTATTCAGTGCCTCTGGCCTCCACAAGCACTGGCGTGCTAAGTGCATCCACACACACGATGTAAAAGAGAATAAAAAATAAAAATTGTTAAAAAAAAAAAAAAACCTGTCACTTTCACTATGGCCAGTATATGTCTTGAAGATTTTCCCCAAAGGCCCACATGTCCACGGCTTGGTACTTATAGAGTTTCTGAGCAGTGACAGGACCTTTAGGAAGTGAAGCCTGGTGGGAAGATATTAGGAAACTGGATGCCCTTGAAGGGGGATGTTGGGACAGCAGACCCTTTCTGTTTCACTCTTGGATTCCTGCAGTCACACTCCATGCTAGCTCCCTGCCCTGCAGTCTTGACAAACCACAGGCCCCAAAGCAGCGGGGCAAAGGATTATGAACTAAACCCACTGACAAAGTGTGAACTTTCTCTCCTTAACATTTCCAGACCTTGGGTATTTTGTCACTGTGATGGGAGGCTGATGTAACTGGTTATTCGTTGCTGCCCCCAATGAATCCCAATCATGGCTAGACACATTCCTCATTCCTGGGAGCTAAGGGGGCAGAGAATGTATAGGGGTACATTCTCAACTGCTGTTTTCCATGGGCCAGCCCACAGTCTGTGTCCAATTCTTAGAAAAGCTCTCCTTTAGTTCTGGCTTGGTAGGCTTGGAGCTGTCTGCCCTGTTCCATCTGGCTCTCCTGGTGGTAGAAAAGGAGAGAAAGTTTCTGACGCTTGCCCTGTGCCAACAAAGTAAATGACTGCATTCTCTTCCTTGCCCCTCCCCTCCCAAGAATGGGAGTGTTCCTTCCCTTCCCTTCTCTTTTCTCCATGCCCTTGGCCTTGTTGGAACTCAGGCTCCTCAAAAGTGCTGGAGTTGCTGGGGCACACCATCATGCCCAGCCTCCAGGATTTCCTTTCTCTGCTGCTTCCTTTTGGTTTTTCTCAGCAGAAGAGAAAACTTTCTCTTCGTGGGTCCCTAAAGATGAGTGACATCCAGTGACCGTTACCCTTTGTCTCTGTCTTCTGGACTGGCATTTGTCATGACTGCCTAGCTTCACGGCTAATGGAGGAAGGAGTTTGCTCTGATGTGACCTGAGGAGCTTCATTGCCACATCTTGGTGTCAGAGGATCCTGAAACACCTTTTTTTTTTTTTTTTTTTTTTTTTTGGTTTTTTCAAGACAGGGTTTCTCTGTGTAGCTTTGCGCCTTTTCCTGGAACTCACTTGGTAGCCCAGGCTGGCCTCGAACTCACAGAGATCCGCCTGGCTCTGCCTCCCGAGTGCTGGGATTAAAGGCGTGCGCCACCACCGCCCGGCCTGAAACACCTTTTAAGAGAAGCAGAGGTTGTATTGATAGATTTTCTTTGGGCCATCAGCTCACAAAAAAAATGACACAGAGACTTATTAATTATGAAACCTTAGCCTATAGCTTAGGCTTGTCCCACAAGCTCTTGTAACTTAAATTAACCCATTTCTATTCATCTACATGTTGCCACGTGACTCGTGGCTTTTACTTCCCCTTCTGCATGTCTTGTTCTCTCTCTCTCTGCATCTGGCTGGTGACCCTGCCTCTCTTCTTCCCAGGGCTCTCTCTGTCCAGAAGTCCCTGCTATACCTCCTGCCTAGCTATTGACCATTTAGCTTTTTATTAAACCAATTACAGTGACACATCTTCACAGTGTAACGGAACATTCCACACAGAGGTGGCTTGTTGAGAACAGCTTTTTCTGTCCCTGTCTCTGCCTATTTAATTTAATTTAATTTAATTTGAGACCATGTCTCACTATGTACTTCCAACTAGCCTGCAACTTGCTGTGTAGTCCAGGTTGGCCATGAACTCATAGAGCTCTACCTCCTCTGCCTCCCGAGTGCTGGGTTGATGGTATGTACCACCACTCTCAGCCTTGTCTCTGCCTATCTTAACCAAAGTATATTATCCCTCCCTACAGTGAAAAGCAAAATCAGGGTGCAACTCCCAACCCTTTCTGACCAACAAACCTTGAGCCTTATGCTTCCATGGACTCTCTTTTTCTGTCACACCTGGGCTTCTTCCCTGATACAAAATGTTAAAAACTGGGCTGAAAGGCTGAAGAGATGGCTTGGAGATTAAGAGTACTGGCCACTTTCCCAGAGAACCCAGGTTTGGGTCCCAAAACTCACATGGTAGCTCAACTGTCTATAACTCCAGCTCCAGTGGATCTGACACTCTCTCAGACCTGTGAGAGGACCAGGCACTCATATGGTATACATACATACATACATACATACATACATACATACATACATGCAGGTAAAACATCCATACACATAAAATAAAATAAACATATCCTTAAAAGTAAATAAATGAAAAAAAAAAGTAAATAAATGAATGAATGAAAACCAGGCTGGGCTGTAGCTCAATTTGTAGAGTGCTAGCATAGCATGCTCAAAGCCCAGGGCTTAATCGCCAGCACTACACATACTGGACATGGTGGCACACAACTACAATCCCAGCACTCTGGAGATAGAGGCAGGAAGAACAGAAGTTCAAGGTCATCCTTAGCTACACAGTGAGTTACAGGCCCACCTAGCCTACGTGAAACCTTGCCTCAAAAATCGAGCAAACAGGCTCTTCCAAAGGACCTGGGTTCAATTCCCAGCACCCACAGGACAGTTCACAACTGTTTGTAACTCCAATCCCAAGAAATCTGACACCCTCACACAGACATACATGCAGGCAAAACACCAATGCACATAAAATAAAAATTATATATGTAAATACACATATACAAGCAAACAAAATAATAAAATGAAATCACACACACACACACACACACACACACACACACACGCACAGACACACACACACACACACACACGCATACGCACGTTTAAAGCCCATGTGTTTCACGGTGACTCTGGTTTTGACCAAGCTGTTTATTTTAGCTTTTAGCTTCCTGGTTTTGTTCTTGCAAATGCTGCTGTTATTCAAATTCATTTACTCAACCAAGACTTTATGAACAGCTGCCACTGCTAAGCCCTGGGAAGTACTCAGAATGAATGGCAAAAGGTTCTCAAAGGTGCCTGCGCCAATAGTGAGCCTTTCTCACCGTGGGGCAGAGCACAGAACAGTAACTAAGCCACAGAGGCTGAGCTGGGACAGTGTGACCTGCTGAGTGTGATGGTGAAAATCCAGCTGGGCAGCTGCTAACCTCACGCCATCTGGGAAGGCCCTGGAGAGGGAGTTTTCTACCAATACCTAAATAAAGAGAAAGTAGCCATGTAAAGGGCTGGAGGAAGAGCCTGTGTGGACATGTGACAGCAAAGTAAGGCAGCCGGGGAGGTCAACAGAAAGGTCAGCAGACCTCCCTCAGTGGGTTGAGGTGCGGTCAGAGGACTGGGTCAGATCCCTCTAAGCTTGTAGGTCAGCGTGTGGCTGGCTCTTCTTTATTCTCCTCCATGACGCCAGTGGGGTCTCAGTAGGGGGTGACCGTGATTGAGTCTGAGGTCAGTGCCCCATCAATCTTGTGGCTCCCATATGGCGCCACTTCCTTCCCGTTTGCTGCTTTTGCAATGCTGAGTGCATGTGAGCACTTCCCTTGGCACAGGCCGTGGGGGGCCCTGGGGCTCAGATACTAGGATCCGGTCACCTCCCACCTCCCTTCCCCACCCTTACTGGGCTGTCGCTGGCTCTGTGAAAGGACATCCGGGCCACCAAATGCTCCATGTGGTCTTCACAGCTCTGTGATCTGACCTCAGCGTCACCACTACATGTTAGTGTTGAAGGATCCTGAAATTCCTCCAAACGTAGCTCCCCGGGCTGAAGATGCCCCTCCCAGTCTGCCTGCCTCATCCAAGGTCCCTAACTACAGTGAAGAGGCCCCTCACTGGTGGAAGAGGATGCTGCAATAAGTGGGATGGGGGTGGGGATGGGGTGGAGAGAAACGGAAAGGAAGCCTCCAGTCCCGGCGCTGGGAAAGCCGGCAGACTTGGGCCAGGGCGCCGACAACAGTCCAGGAGAAGGGAGATTTTTAGAAAGCTGGGTGAGAAGGGACCCTGTGACCCACGGGCTTTCATTTCTCCTAAAAGCTGGGTGACGCAGGCAGCCCAGGGCGAGTGAAAGGGGAAGCCCAGAGTTTCTTAAGAAGCAGAGAGAGGGACAGTCTGAGCCGGGAGGAAAAGCCAGAAGGGACTTGGGGGGAGGAAGGGAGGCAGTCAGGCCAAGAGGGGTGGGTGGAGGAGGTGGCAGGGCCGGTGGAGGGGGCATTGAGGCGCAGGTGTCATAAGAGAGGGGGCCAACAATTGGGAAAAGGCAGTGGGGACCGGGGTGGACTAGCAGGAAAGAGGGGGAGGGTGGAGAAGTGAAGCAAGCGGGTGATAGGGTGTGGGGACAGACAAGGCCAGAGTGGAGGAAGGAGAGGAGACACTCGGGTAGAAGCGCTGGGGAGGAGATGAACAAGAACTTGTGGAAGGAGAGAGTGAAGAATTAAGGTGGAGATCGAATCTGGGTAGCAAGGAGAGGGACTCGAGGGAAAAAGAGAAGGAAGAGAAGGAGACAAGGGGTGAGAAAAGAGGGCAATCGGTCTAGGGGAGAAGAGGGAAGGGCAGAGGAAAGGATCTGAGTCACGGAGACAGGAGGCCCACGATGTCTACACCTCGAACTCAGGAGCAGCCAAGCAGGCCCCGGGAGCGGCAACCACTGGTGGCTGGAGGCCGGCGGAGTCCCCGGCGGTGGAGACGGACAGCGGCCGCCGCAGTGCTGCTGGTGGAGATGCTGGAACGCGCTGCCTTCTTTGGTGTCACCTCCAACCTTGTGCTCTACCTCAACAGCTATAACTTCAATTGGCAGGGCGAGCAGGCGTCGAGGGCCACACTCCTCTTCCTGGGCGCCTCCTACCTGCTGGCTCCCGTGGGAGGCTGGCTGGCCGATGTGTACCTGGGCCGCTATCTCACCATCTCGCTCAGCCTGGTGCTCTACCTGGCTGCCTCGGGCTTGCTGCTCACCACCATCACCGAAGATGGCCGCAGATCCTTCTGCGGAGAGATGCCCGAGTTGCCACTGGAACCTGCCTGCCCGTCCGCAGACTGTCCAGGCTCCTGGTCCAGCCCCTACTGCGCGACCACCCTCTACTTGGTGCTGCTGCTCCTGGCGCTGGCTGCCAGCTCTGTCAGGAGCAACCTCACTTCGTTCGGGGCTGACCAGGTGAGTGGCCAGAGAGGCATGGTGCCATGGCGCCCAAGGGGAATGAAGATCCTGAGAAGGAGGCTCTAGCCTCCAGAGTGACCTCAGAGACCACTTCCTCTCTTTACACAGTTTCCTTATATGAAAACAGAAGAGCAGCTTGCTCTCGAAAGAGTCACGCAACCCTCAGTAAGATTAGACATAGCCCCCACCTCTAAGCCATGTCCCAAACCTCAAGCCAAGTGCCTTTGATTTTTCTTTTTTTTCTTTTTTCTTTTTTTTTTCTTTTTTTTTTTTTTTTTTTGGTTTTTCGAGACAGGGTTTCTCTGTGTAGCTTTGCGCCTGTCCTGGAACTCACTTGGTAGCCCAGGCTGGCCTCAAACTCACAGAGATCCGCCTGGCTCTGCCTCCCGAGTGCTGGGATTAAAGGCGTGCGCCACCACCGCCCGGCTGATTTTTCTTTTTAAGCGTTCCAGGCTGGCCTCCAACTCGGTTTGTAGCTATGGAGGGCCTTGAACTCCTGAACTAACTGCCTCCACCTCCCAAAGGCTGGTGTGCCACCATGCCTGCCCAATAATATGTGTGCGTGCGTGTGTGTGTGTGTGTGTGTGTGTGTGTGTGTGTGTGTGTGTGTGTGTCAGCGTGTGCTCACACATGTATCTGTCTCTCTGTCTGTCTGTCTGTCTTATTTTGACACATAGTCTCTCACCTCTGTAGCTAAGACTGGTCTAGAATTCATTAAGTAATCCAGCTTGGCACCAAGCTTGTGCCAATCCTCCTGACTCGGGTTCCTATGTGCTGGGATTTCAGATGCGAGCCACCATGCCCAGTTGCTTTTCCTGTTTTAACTTGGCCTTCTTACCTGTTCACCAGGGGGGTAGTGGTGTAGCCTCTCAACTTACCTCAGAAGACAGAGAGAGCAGCAGGTCATGAGGGCTAGTGAGGCAGCTGAGCCTCCGGTCCCAGCGTGAGCCCTGTCCTAATGTATGAGTGGGGCCTGGGGGCTGGTGCAGGAGCCAGCCAGCTTCTTCTCATCCAGCAACACCAGAGGCAGTGGGCAGACATATTCGGATCTCATCTTTGCCCCTCATTAGAGGGGCAGCCAGGTACACACCTCAAACTCAGCCCTTGACATTCCCCTGGGACATGACGTGGCATAGGGGGAAAACAAAGCCAATAAATATTTGCTACATGTCTAACTTAAAGTCTTGCTGACATGACCCTCTTTTGGTAGCTGTGCACAAGTGGTGTAGCTGATAATAAAATAAACTAGTAGAGAATATTATTAAAACAGCCGCACACTGTGTGAATGATCACAGGCAGAATGCAGAAATAGTCATAGACAGGCATGGGGAAGATGAGGTGTCCATGGAAGGGAGGACAGGTGATACTGGCAGTGTGATCAGGCCACTGGGTGAACGTACTTCCTCTCTAATTCACTTTGCTTGCCTCATAAAGCACACATAAGTCAGGCAGTTTTCAAATAAGTTATGTCTTTCAGTTGACGTCTACAACCCGGTACCTCACAGTGACCAGTGTCTTTACTGAGGATTGCCCTTTTTAATAACATGTATTATATTGTGTGTGTGTGTGTGTGTGTGTGTGTGTGTGTGTGTGTGTGTGTGCGCCTTTGCAAGTATATGTGCACACGTGTGAGCAGATGCATAGTAGAGGTCAGCAGAGTGTGTTGGGTCCCTTGGAGCAGGAAATACAGGTATTTGTAGACAGCTTGGGCCTCAGGCATCCTTCTCTCCCTCCCAGTTAGTGCTGACCAGGAGAGTCCCAATACTTGTCGAAAGGAATGTCTCATCTTCTACCGACTTTACTTTTTGATTGACATCCACTACTTACCCACTCCCAGCTGTCCCGAAACCCTGGAGTAGATAGGGGTGGCCAACTCTAACAGGAGCTGGCGGACAAGGAGCAAGCTTATTCTACAAAACAGAGTAGAAAGAAGAGTGTTGATACTGAGTGTGCTACAAAGAACAGAGGCCAGGAAGAAGGTGGTGTGCCATCTACAGCACGGAATAATGACATGTGGGTCTCCATGTGGTTAGGATGAGTCTCTTGACGGGCATTTCCCAGCATTTGTTTTGTGCCCCCATGAAGGAAGGCAGCCCAGACTGGCAGTGTACAGTTGTGGAAGGTTAGCACAAACTGCTATGGCTAGAACTTCCAGTTGTGAGTTATCAACTACACAAATGAGAGCCTTGCAAATCTGGGCAGTTCCTGTTGATCAAAATTCAGCCCTGGTCAAAGCTCAGGTCACAGGGCAGCTCTGTCAGCTCGGAGAATTCTGCCACTGGCAGTTTAGGATTCTTGGACCGAGCTTGTGAAAATTCCCTAAAGGAGGCCAGCTCTGTGTTCTGGTCTCTCATCAACAGCCTTGCCACCACACCTCCAAAGGCCCCAGCCACCAAGCACCTCTTCTCTCTTTCCTTCTGGTGCAGAACTGGTTGCCCAGAGGCCAGATCACTGAGCCTCCTGTGACATCTACAGCTTTCCTCAGTGAGTTGTTGTTGTTATTTTAACATAAAATCACTATGTATAAGATGAATACTGTTTCTATGTTGGCAACCATCACAACAAATGTTCAGTGTGCTGGAATTCTTGACTCTCGGCTGGTGAGTGGTTTCAAAGCAGACTCTGGGTTGAGGGGCTCCTTCCCCTTCCCACATCCTAGTCATTTTTGCTGTCTTTGTAACCTGCTCCCCAGGACAGTGTAGAGACAGACTGGCCTGAGACAGGGTAGACTTTACTGGATTTGAGTTCTTTAAAGATGGCTCTACTGGCCAGGGGGGCGGCGGGCGGCGGCGGCGGCGGCGGCATGCCTTTAATCCCAACACTCAAGAGGCAGAGGCAGTTGGGTCCCTGAGTTCCAGACCAGCCTGGTCTACAGAGTGAGTTCCAGGACAGCCAGGGCTGCATAGAGAAACCCTGTCTTGAAAAACAAAAACAAAACAAACAAACAAATGGCCCTACAGCAGTGGAGAGATGGGTGTGGCCACAGGATTGGGTGTACAGAGCACAGGACAGGCTGCCCAGCATCAGGAGGTTTGGCAGTCAGTCTAGGGATATGGGGAGCTGGGCACCATCTGGAAAAGAGCCGTGCATAGGAGCGGCAAGTTTAGCACACTTGCTGATTTCAGGAAGGGCCCATCCATCATTCTCCACACGGCATTCGCTTATTCTGGAAGGACTCATTTATATCCCGCATGGGCTGCCTGGTTGTTCCCTTCGAGTTACACTTGTCATATGTACTTACTTCCAATTAATAAATGGAAGTAGCTGTTCACAATGGGGCGTGTTCGATTTTCTGCTTGAAGGTCCAGGCAAGGATTCTCAGTAAGCTGACAAGGCAATGCCCCTCCTCCCTTCTCCAAGGGAGAATCCCCAAGGCAATGCAATTTTAAGCACATCTGTATGGATTATAATTTTACATTTAGATAAGGAGAAAAACATTTATCTCTTCCTCAGCACAACAGCTGCAGGGAAAGTGTGAGAGAATCCTCTTAGTGAGTGGAAATACATATTCCACGTTTGGAATGGGCGGAAGGATGGTGATGGATTCTAAGATTTGGTGGTTATTGAAACATGGCTGTTAGCCAGACCTGGTACCACAGGCCTGGAATCCCAGCTGCTGGGGAGGCTTAGGAAGGAGGATGGCAAGTTCTGCATAAGCTACAGAGTAAGTTCGAGGTCACTCTCCACAACTTAATGAGAATCTCTTTCAAAATAAAAGTCAAAGGGGGGTGGAGATATACCTCAGCGGTAAGCACATGTGTGGCATGCCTGAGGCCCTAACTTGGGTCTTCAGCATGGAAGGTAGGGCTAAAGGGTGAGAGTACATGCTACAAAAGCATGAGGACCTGAGGTGAGATCCAAGCAACCTTGTAAAAAGCACAGTGTGGGGGCTGGAGAAATGGTTTAGAGGTTAAGAGCACTGGCTCTTCCAGAGGACACAGATTCAATTCCCAGTACCTACATGACAGCTCACAACTGTCTGTAACTCAGTTCCAGGGGATCTGACACCCTCATACAGACATACATGCAGACAAAACACCAATGCACATAAAAAGAAATGAATTTTTAAAAAAACACAGTATAAGATGCCTGTCACCACAGTGCTGTCACCCCAGTGCACACACACATAGATAAACCTCAGCAATACATGAACACACACACACACACACACACACACACACACACACACACATTCGCGCACATGCACACATATACACATACATGCACACACGTAAACCTCAGTACACTTACATACACATGCACACACACAAACACATGCACATACATGTGCACAAACAAGAATGCAGAGATTCATTTGAGAAGCAACCCCCAGTTCTTCTGGCTTTTTAGAAATGCAGGAGCCTGGGCCTTCATTCTGAACTGTTGAGTCAGAATCTAGGGGTCATGGTCTGGGAATGCGAATGAGGCCAATGCAGCTAACCAGAGACAGCAGGGCAGAGTGGAGGATCTACTGTAGTTTGTCCTAAATCCTGGGGTGACATCTGCCCTTGCTAAGGGGCCTGAGAAAGATGTTTTTCATAAGGTCAGAGCTTGCTGTGAGGGCTATGCATCAGAACCACCTCCACCCACCACCTGTTTCTCCATCTTTGACCATGCATAGAAGGGACGGTAGCATATCAGAGGGGGTAAGCTTCCATGCAACACTCAGTTTGCAACTCGAGCTTCAGAGAAAATTCTTAGCCAGTCTCAGTCTGATCTGCCAGTAGTAAGCATACATCACATTTAATAGTGTGGAATGAACTGAGACTTTCATGGACATTTTGCTGATTATGAAAGTATTGCACAGCACGGGTTGTTCAAAGACAAAGGGATAAATCAACCAGAAGTGAACAAAATGGCCTTGAAGACATCTGTTTCACGTCCTAGTTGGTGACAGTAAAAACCAATGTGTGTCATGAGCATATAAAAACAGCTGGGTGAAAGTGTTTCAGTCATTAACTGGCTCTTAAGAGAAAGATGTATGCATGGACTGGAGAGATTGCTCAGCAATTAGCTTGCTTACTGTGCAAGCATAAAGACCAAAGTTTGGGTTCCCAGAACCCACACAGAATGCCAAGTGGACTTGCTGGCCTGCCTATAAATCCAGCCTTAAACAGCAGAGATGGAATCCCCAAAACAACCTGGCTAGGGAGACTAGGCATATTGGTGAGCTCTGGGTTTGACTAAGAGACCCTGCCTCATTGAATAAGGTGGAAGAGTGATGGATACATCAGACCCCAAACCTCCATATGTATTTGTGCACCGCGAACATGTGTGCCTACATACATACAAACATGCATGCACACCACATACATGAAAAAAATAGGTTCATTATTCATTTAATGGATATTTATTGAATATATATTTAGTAATTAGAGATTAGGAATGCGCTTATTTGCTGATCCCAGAAGCATCCCTGTGGGGTGTATGTGTACAGAGGACCTCCTGGGTCCTCCCTCACTCTTGTCCCTGGCTGGATGACAGGTGATGGACCTCGGACGGGATGCCACCCGTCGCTTCTTCAACTGGTTTTATTGGAGCATCAACTTGGGTGCTGTATTGTCCCTGCTGGTGGTGGCCTTCATTGAGCAGAACATCAGCTTCCTGTATGGCTACAGCATCATCGTGGGCCTCGTGGGACTGGCGTTCTTCGTTTTCCTCTTTGCTACCCCCGTCTTCATCACCAAGCCCCCAACAGGCAGTCAAGTGTCATCCATGCTGAAGCTTGCATTCCAAAGCTGCTGTCCCCGGCACTCTTTCAGGTAGCAAAGGGTAAAGGTGGCTGCCAAGCCCCCTGGGGAGGCCAGATCCAACTTCTTGGGCTTCTGGGTCTGTTTCAGGGGTGGCACTGAATGGGAACCCGCCCTTCAGTCATAGTCAGAGCTGCTATGATGAAGGATGGTGGTTACAGTGATGGGGTTGCTGGTGGTTGTGGCGCTGGTGGTGGTGGTGGTGGTGGTGCTGGTGCTGGTGCTGGTAGTGCTGGTGCTGGTGGTGCTGGTGCTGGTGGTGCTGGTGGTGGTGTTACCGATGATCCTCTGATTAGAAATCATAAGGACAGGGCTGTGGGGATGGTCCAGTCAGTAAAGTGCTTGCCTTACAAGCACTAGGACCTAAAAATGCCCATCATGGCAGCACAGACCTACAATCTCAGCACTGGGGAAGTAGAGACAGGTGAGTCCCTGGGACTTGCTGAACATCCAGCCTAGCCTAGTTCATGAGCTGCAGGCCAATGAGAGATCATCTCAAAGAAGGCAGTCAGCATTCCTAAAAATGATACCCAAGGTTATTCTCTAGCCTCTAATGCACATGAGCACATGTGCACCTGTACACACACACACACACACACACACACACACACACACACACACACACGAGCTTGGGAGATGGCTCAGTTGATAAAGCACTTGTTGCACAAGCATGAAGAGCTGGATTTAGACCCCCCAGAACCCATGTAAAAAGCAAGGCATGATCATATATATGCTTGTAATCTCAGCACTGTGTGTATATGTGTGTGTGTGTGGAGGGGGTGCTGGGTGGAGACAGAGGATCACTGGTTTGCTGGTCAAAAGCCTATGAGAAACCCTATCTCAGTGAGTTGTCCTCTGGTCTCCACATGCACTTCTCTCTCTCTCTCTCTCTCTCTCTCTCTCTCTCTCTCTCTCTCTCTCTCTCTCTCTCACACACACACACACACACACACACACACACACACACACACACACTAAAATTTAACAACATGTTAATAGGGAGAAGGAATTAAGAAAGACACTCAATGCACCCCCAGTCTACACAGGAATGTGCACACATACTGTTCTAATTCCATTCCGTTGCTGTGACAGACACCATGATCAAAATCCGCTTAGAGGAGGGAAGAGCTTATTTTCTCATTTTGGCTCACAGCTTACAGCCTCTCGCTGAAGAAAGTCAGGGCAGGAACTTGAAGCAGAAACCATGAAGGAATACTGTTTGCTGGCTTGCCCAGGCTCATGCTGGCTTTATTTATACAGCCCAGGACCTACCTGCCTAGGGAATGGCTCCCACCACAGTGAGCTGGGTGCTCCCACATCATTAAAAATTAAAAATCAAGACAACTCCCCATAGACATTCCCATGGGCCAATCTTATCTGGATAACCCCTCGCTTGAGACTCCCTTCTTCAGGTGAGTGTAAGCTGTGTGCAGAAGTTGACAGTTAAAGCTAACTAAGACAACTGTGCACATGCACTGAACACAGAAGGACACACACACACACACACACACACACACACACGAATGTGTACATATGTACATACACATCCACAGTTTTTTTTTTTTTTTTTTGGTTTTTCGAGACAGGGTTTCTCTGTGTAGTTTTGCGCCTTTCCTGGAACTCGCTTTGTAGACCAGGCTGGCCTCGAACTCACAGAGATCCGCCTGGCTCTGCCTCCCGAGTGCTGGGATTAAAGGCGTGCGCCACCACCGCCCGGCCAACATCCACAGTTTTAAAAAGGGAAAAAGAAATGCAGAAGACAGTGACGGTCTTGGCAGCAGCAGTGATGGTGTATGGTGGGATTGGCAATAAAAGCCAACACTGCCGGTGGCCTGCCAGTGACAATCAGGATGGGTAGGTAACATAATGGCCACAGTGAAGTTCCCAGAGATATGATCTGACTCCTTGGAGATAACTACCCTGGTGTTATCCTTTCGTTGAGTCTCAAAGGATGACACAAGGCTCTTAGACAAGAAAAGGATCAGATAATCCCAGGACAAAGGGCAAAGAGCAAAGGTCAAAGGTGTAGTCACAGTTGATCTAATTATCCTAAAATAAACAACTCTGTTATTAAGTGAACTAGAAAGCAACTGTCATGGCTCCCTCCCTCACGAACTCACACCTGAGAGAAATTGACTCCAGGTGTCCTTGGACATGCTTGGTCGGCTACTTCTGTCCTTTCCATCTGGTCTGGTCTTTAAATATTATTTATTTAGCTAGTTTGTGTTTGTGTGTGCATGCGAAGCAATTATTTATATTGTCCTATTATTAAATAAAACTCGGGAGTCAGATATCGGGGTAAACACCTGATTGATCAGAGAAGTGGTGGAAAAGTGACCAGTGACCTCCTCTCTCTCTCTCTCCTTCCTCCATTCAAAAGGGCCTCGAATCTTTCTAAGCCCCTCCCTACTACTTCCTGTGTCTCTCTATATGTCCTGGGTCCTCCAAAACCTCTGTGGCTAATTCTGGTCAGCTAGTAGCTAACTCTGCTCTCTGATTCAAGGTAAATTTTACTGTCAGAGTGCGATCAAAATATCTCACAGTGTGTGTGTGTGTGTGTGTGTGTGTGTGTGTGTGTGTGTGCCTGCTGCAACATGCATAAGGAGATCATAGGACAACTTGTGAGAGTCAGTTCTCTCCTTCTACCATGTGGGGCTCAGGGATCAAACTCAGGTCGTTTGGCAAGCGCCTTAACCAACTGAGCCATGTTGTTGTACCTTCAATCTCTAGGTTTCTCTGTGTAGCCCTGGCTGTCCTGGAACTTGCTGGGTACACTAGGCTGGCCTCGAATGCAGAGATCCACCTGCCTCTGCCCCCTGAGTGCTGGGATTAAAGGTGTGCCCCACCACCGTCTGGCTTCCAATCTCTTTTTAAATTAGCTTACAAAAGAGCAGGTTTCCTTTGACATTTTCATACATCCTTCCCTTTCCTCATCTCCCTGTTCCCACTCCTCGCTGCCCCAGTCTCTCTTCCAGTTTTCTATCACATGTGTTCTATTACCCTTCCTAACCCCTCCTTAAAGCCTCTTTTTTCTCCTTTCCTAGTCCCTGTTCTAGTCTCCTAGCAGCTAAACACACTCGCACATACATGCACACATGTAATAGTTAGTAGGTGGGACCCACATAGGAGAGAGACCTTGCAGCATTTTTCTGAGCCTGCGCTACCTCCCTTAATATACTTTCCAATCCCATCCATTTTCCTCAGATCTCATCATTTCATTGTTCTTTATAGTTGAGTAAGATTTGTATGTGTAAAATTGACCACGTATGCCAAACAAATCTGCCTCTAGTTCCTGGCTGGACTGGTCCCAGCCAGGGTCAGTGGGGTCTAGAGCAAAAGGGTGATGTGCCAGCCTTCCCCAGCCTGCTGGGTTGCTGGAGGTCAGTCAGTGAAGTTGCAGGTGCCACGGAGTCTGGTGGTTTTAATTAGCTGTTACTGCCTCGCAAACCACACCGCACCTCACTGACTCGAGCACCAGCTTTTCATCCTCTTTCAAATGCTGTAGGTAACTCCGGTTCGCGGGGGCGTGTCTTCTGCTACTCTCGACATCACCAGGTCATCTGGGGGCTTTAAAGGGCTAGATTCTAGAATATTCTCAAGGGTGGTGGTAGATGGTGAGCTCAGAGCTCAGCTGGGATTGATGGTGTGAAAGCCTAAGTTTCCCCTTCCTGTGGCCTGGTCTATAGCTTGCACTTCTTGGGGACGGTGTCTGGGATGTGAAAAGGAGTATTCTAAGAAGGAATGTTCCAGAAGGTGGGTGGAAGAAGCAGCAGTGGGTCTTCTTAAGGGTTGCAGAGGCTTAGACTTGCAAAGCATGGCATCTGCTTCTCTCTATTGATTAAAGAGTCACAAAGCCAGCCTGGAGCTGGCAAGAGAAACAGACCACAGCACTGTTGAGGGACAGCACTGAATGCTGGGAGGGGGGGAGTTTAAGGCGGCTGTCCCTGAAGAAGACCAGCTGGACATTTTCCTTTTGGAGTCTCAGGGGACAGCTCAGGACTTTTGGATGAGAAAGGTTCAGAAACCCTGAGGGCAAAGGGTAAAGGTTGTAGTGCTGGTCAGTCTCTCTGGTCTCCTGGGATGGCCCTTCTGTTTCTGCCTCTCCATCTCCACTCTCCACCTCACTGTTAAGTCCACTGAGGATAGACTTGGGGTCAGCAGCAAGGGAACTGGGGTACATCAAATCTGTGGGCGACTGAGTTAGATTTGTGTTGGGACTTCCGTGGTTCTCGTGGTAAATGGATGCCACAAGGCAAAAACAAAAACAGAATTCCTGAAGGCTCTGCTTTCCTCATTCTCTGGTTTTACCACCACCACCCCCCCAAACCCAAAAGCTGGATGTAGCTTGAGAGTAGTGTAAGTCTGGTGACCACCCGTGACAGCTTGGGTGACATCGATCACCTCACTAGTGGGGGTGACGGGAAGGGTGGTGGAGTTGGTGCTAGAGGCCTTTACAGTGTAATGGAGGGGAGGAACGGCTGGGATTCTCAGGGACCTAGGAATTGGCTCTCTCTACCCACTGTGTGGGCCCAGGGAATGAAACTCAGATTAAAGGCAAATGCCTTTCTCAGCTGAGTCATCTCACTGACCCCCTCAAAGGGGATCCTGGGAGGAGGATGGTTGAGGTGGAAATAGTGGCCTTAGTTCTATAGAGAGCTGAGTTGTGACTGTCTTTTTTTTCCCTCTTTCTGTGGATTACAGGGACTCTGAGGGTGCCCGCCTGCTGCCTGATCAGAGGTCTCACCAGTGGGGTCCTTCTCCACAAGAAGACATGGCCAACTTCCAGGTGCTGGTGAAGCTCCTGCCTGTGATGGTGACGCTTGTGCCTTACTGGATGGTGTATTTCCAGGTAGGCACCTCTGCCTTCTGATGTGGGGCCTGGCACCCCAGCCCCTCATGGGCTCAGCCCCTGCCATAGAAGCCTGCAGCATTACCTCCCCAGGATAACGGTGCATGTGTGAGTGTGTGCACGCAAGTGTGTGCAGGCTTCTACATGTGGGTGTGTCCATGCATGTGCATGTGTACATAGACTTCGTATGCATGTGAGTGTATACATGTACATCATACATGTGTGCAATGTGCTTTCACATGTGTGGAGTCAGGGTAGCAACCTAATCTTGTAGTCAGATTTTTCTTTGGACCACTGGCTCACAAAAAATGACATGGAGACTTACTATTAATTATGAAAGCTTGTCCCACTAGCTCTTACCACTTAAATTAACCCACTTATTTTAAATTTATATTCTGTTGAATGGCTTGTTACCTCATCTCTCCATACTGCCCATGCTACTTTCTCTACCTCTCACTGGCGACTCTGCCTTCTTCCCAGAGTTCTCTCTGTCTAGATGTCCCGCCTATACCTCCTGCCAAGCTATTGGCCATTCAGCTTTTTATTATACCAATCATAGTAATACATTTTCACACAGTGTACAAATATCCCACAACATAATCCATCCCTAAGTAACAAGGCCTTTGCCTCCCACACCCTCTTCATTGGAGAGAGCCTAAGATAGGGTCATAGCCCGCTACTCTAGGGTGGCACAGACTGTCCCACAGGTACAGGAACTTGGGGAAGATGTCCATACCAACTGTTAAGACATTGACATCCTTCCACGGTGGCTACAGCAGCTGCTGCCATGAGTGACTCCAGAGTACCCCCTGCCTGGAGTCCCCTGCACTTCATGGCAGCTAGAGTGCCAATGTCTGGTACAGCGAGGGGCAGGAGTACCAAACCTGTTCCTTCCAGGAGCTGTGTCCAAAGCCTTGCTGGCAGATCAGTACCTCTATACTGACTGTGTCAACCGTCAGGACTCAGCTCGGCTTCAGTGTCAGATGACAACTCCCAGTGGAGACAGCCATGTCATCATTATCTCCCCCCATTTCAATAAACATTTATCCATACCCACCCTGTGCAAGACCTGGAGACACAATGGGAAGGGCATCTGAGCTGCTGCGGCCAAGCTCTGGTATAAGTCTGTGGTTACTGCTCATGGCCTGAGAATATCAGAAAACCCCATCCTCAACGCTACCTCCCAGTGAGAAAGGGGTTGGAGTGCCTTTCCCTGACTGAGGGAAGGGCCAGCTGCGAAGGGATGCTGCTGAGGAATGCCTGCCCCAAAGCCTCCTGGAGTCAGAGGTCCAGTGATCAGCTCCACCCTGACCCGCCTCCATCTCTCCACAGATGCAGTCCACCTACGTCCTGCAAGGTCTCCACCTCCATATCCCCAACATCTTCCGGACCAACCCTACCAATAGCTCTTTGGCTCTGAGATCAGAAAGCAATAACTACAGGGTAAGAGGGCAAGGGTGTGGTCAGCCCCAGCCAGGCTGGGGGCATCCTGTGAGAACAGGAGGAAATGGAGCTGCCTGCACATCACCCCCACCCCCTAACCCCTCAGTGATGTGGCATGCTTAGGACACAAGAAAATAACCAGCAGGGTGGGGGAACATGTGGAACACCCAGCCCCCTCTCAGCATGATCAGCTGCCCACAGGAACTAGGTGCCCCCCGCCCTGTGCTTACGGTCCAGTTTTCACCCCCAGTGCATGCATAGGTCCCTGTTCAATGCTGCCTCTTCCCAGGATCCTTTCCATGCTGCGCTCACGATGGAAACTTGTGTCCAGGAAGAACTTTGCCTTCCCTGATGTAATCCTGTCCCCTAGTTTCACAGCTGAGGAAGCTGAGTTCCATGGGGGATGGGGGTGGGACCGGAGCACTAGCCCTGGGTTACTCAGGGACATTGTCCAGCCCAGAGCTCTTTCTGCTCTGCCAACCTGTCTCTCCCGGCCCTCTCCCACCCAGATCCCAGAAGCCTGGCTCCTGCTGGCCAATGTGGTGGTGGTACTGATTCTGGTCCCTGTCAAGGACCACTTGATTGATCCTCTGCTGCTGCGGTGCAAGCTTCTGCCCTCCGCTCTGCAGAAGATGGCCCTGGGCATGTTCTTTGGGTTCACCTCGATCATCGCGGCAGGTGCGTGATACATCATGTTCATTCAGGCCTTGAGGGAGAGGTCTGCCCTCGAGACACAGTATAAGAGAGTGAAAGTCACTGGGTGTAGTGGTACACACTTGTAGTCCCCCGCACTCAAGAGGGTTCGAGGCCAACCTGGGCTAAAGAGACTGTCTGAAAACAAATTAAATAAATAAAGTGGAGGCTGAAGAAATTAAAGCTAAATGAACAGTCTTGTTGATCATGTGCAACACAAGCTAGATGCGGCTATCTCCTTTAAAGTATTTTCTCCTATTCCACCTCAGCAATTTCAGGGGCTTTATTGCTTCTTGTGTACGGGGATGGAGTCTCCAAAAGGTTAGGTGAGTTGCCCAGGTCTGCACAACAAGCCAGTGGAAGGGCCAGGATTGGAATGCAGCTGCCCTATCTGATTGTGATTCATTTGCCAGGGCAAAAATGTCTCCCCAGCATCGAAGGGGAGACAATAAACCTAAAAGCCAGGCTGGAAATGCTACCATAATACCTAACCTTACCCTAGAGAAGTCATGGGATCTTATGGAAAGTAGGCCTGCTTGAAAACCAGATATACTAGGACTAAGATTCAGCCCTGACTGCTTATCACCTGTGTGATTCTGGGCTGATTTCTCAATCTAAGTTTCACTTTCTTCATTTGCAAAGAATGTCATAACAGACTCGGGATTGGTAAGAACTCCTAGGAGATACAAAATCTAGCTGAGCTTCCTAGCAGCCAAGGCAAAAAAAAAAAAAAAAGGAACTCAAGCTCTAAACTGCCTGAGGTGGTCTGACTGTACTTTCTTGCTCCCCAACCCACAACCCCCCAGGAGTCCTGGAGAAAGAGCGCTTACGGTACATCGCTGCCAACCAGACAGTGCCTCAGCTGATTGGGCAGGACTTGTACTATGCGGCACCACTGTCTATCTGGTGGCAAATCCCCCAGTACCTGCTCATCGGGATCAGTGAGATTTTTGCCAGCATCCCAGGTATCCTGGATTCCCTCCCCAGCTCTTACACTGGTGCTGAGCTCTGCTTGGGTGTATGCACCTCCAGCAGGGAAGGAACCATAGGCATAGCACTCTGCCTTCTGTGTGGAGGGGAGCAGTAACTCTGAATGAGGTCTGCACCTGCTCCAGTGAGGTCTGAAGGACTTTCCAGCTGGCACTGGGTTCAGGCTTGAGTCAGCCATTGCAGCAGACCCCGGGTTCAGGCTTGAGTCAGCCATTGCAGCAGACCCTGGGGAGTTGGAAGTTAAAAGGCACTTTCCATATATCCCCTGTGCCGTGCATTCTCCTACCTTTTGCCTTTGTCATCTTGTTCCTTCTGCCTCTTTTCTCAAAAATCCCCTGGGTTGGGTGCTCCTAACTCAGCACTGTGTCCTATAGTGTGTGCATGCACGCATGCATGCATGCATGCATGCACGCACACCAACCCTGTCCCAACCTAGTCAGGAAGGCAAAACTACAAGTGTTGGGTAGGCTCTCCCTCTAGGCCATGATGGGAATTCTAGATCTTGATGATAAAACTGACCCTGTGAGCTCAAGTTGCAAACAAAAAACCACCAGTGCTGGACTGGGGACTATAGAGTGTGGCTGGGCTGTGAGTAAAGTGGGGAGGGGTGAGGAGATGGGCTTCTGGGGAGGCTGAAGTCAGCAAGTGTGGGAAGGACCTCCAGTGCAGTGGGAATAGCATGAGCCAGGGGGCATGGTAGTAAGTGCTGGAGAGGGGAGTGTGGAGCTGAAAGTCACAGTGGGTCCCCGTGGCTGAGCCTGGATGATGAGGTGTCCCCTGAAGCTAACAGCACCCTTCCATCCTCCCATCACTCATATAGGGAATAGAAGCCTCCAAGAAGCTCCAGAGAGCTAGGCAATTGTGGCACATGCCTTTAATCCCAGCAGAGGCAGGCCGTCTAGAGTGAGTTCCAGGACAGCCAGGGCTACAGAGAAGTTGTCTTGAAAAACAAAAACAAAAACAAAACTAAAAAGCTTCCAGAGACCCACTCAGCCATGTGTGGATGATATCAGGGCCCAGGACAGATGAATTAGACAGAAAGGGGGGCCTACATTTGGGAACTATTTTAGATGCTGGGTGGAAATGATTCAGTGATGCTGTGGAAGGAAGGTCGGCACAGAAAGTGGGGAGAAGTTGAAAAAGCTGCTAAGATGTAATCCACCCCCCCCCCATCATTGGGATGCCCAGGAGGAAGGAGAACAGTCAGAGCTCTGGGGTAGTGTTTATGATGTCCAGGGGAGGTGCTCCATCAGAGTGGATGAGGAGGGCAGATAAAATGTGTCACGTCACAGGTATGCAGGTGCTGTCAGTCACGGGGACGCACAATCCAAGGGAATTAGGATAGAGGCTTGGAAAGGAGGGCAGGCGAATGTGACTCCCCCACAATGGGAGGTTGGCAGTGGGGCCCATCTCTGCTCCCTGCTGCAGCCCAAGTCCCTTCCCTCTCCCTCCCACAGGTCTAGAGTTCGCCTACTCAGAAGCTCCACGCTCCATGCAGGGCGCCATCATGGGCATCTTCTTCTGTCTTTCGGGGGTAGGCTCACTGCTGGGCTCTGGCCTGGTGGCCCTACTGTCCTTGCCTGGGGGCTGGATGTACTGCCCCAAAGATTTCGGTGAGTGAGAGGGGACCCTCCCCAGAAGATAGGAATGAAGGGAGGCATGGGGATGGGCCGAGCACTTGTGTTTTACACTCCATGGCCCTCAGAGGCACCTTCCTGCTTCTGGAACTCAGCCATTACTGACTGCTGAGTGGTTACTTTCCCTTGGTGTTCAAGTCTCCAAACAGAGGAATAGGAAACATACCAAGAGACACTTGGGGAGTTACAATCCTAGAGGGCTCTCTACCCAGTGCTCTCAGACCACATCCACTGGAGTGTGGCTTTAGCTGCTAGCCCAAGGAGCCCCTCCCCACCCTCATGTCAGCCCTTCTGTCCCCAGGGAACATCAACAACTGCCAGATGGACCTTTACTTCTTCCTGCTAGCCGGCATTCAGGCTGTCACGGCTGTCCTGTTTCTTTGGATTGCTGGTCGCTATGAGAGGACTCGTCAGGACCCAGCCTCCCAGAGCTCATCCAACAGGGTCAGGGGCTGAATTAGTCTCTACCCACCCGGATAGACAGTGCCATAGCAGTACCAGCTGTGCCCAATCTCTTCTCATTTATTCTGCACCCAACATTAGAATGAAGTGGTTCCCATAAATAAGGGACATGCGCCCTCCCTCTTGACCATGGTCCACGACAAGGGGTGGGGTGGAGGGGGCCTGGGTTCGGTCCCCGAGGGGGCCCAGCAGGGGACTCGGAACAACAAGCACCAGAGGATGAACATGAGGGCCAGGCAAGAAGTCCAGCCAGACATCCCACTGGCCCCCACTGCCTGGGCTGGTGGCCGAAGCTGCACCTGGCAGGTCAGGGAGTGGTCAAGAGCTGCCCCGGATCCTCTCCATGTAGTTACGAAGCTCCTCCGGGTCCTTCAGCCCCATGTCCTCGCACACCCAGCGGATGTCCTCCTCACCTGCCACCAGGATGGACTGTACAGCTGGGGCCCCTACAGGCTCCTCGGGCGGCTGGGCTGGGGGTACTGGCGCAAATGTCACAAACTCTACTCTCTTCCGACGTCCCCCAGCTTCTTTGCGGGCCAGGGTGCTCGAGGAGCCAACAGTGCCCTCTGAAGCACTGGGGGCCACAGTTGGGGCATCCCCTCCTGCCCCACTTTCACACGGGCAGCCCCCCTCCCCCTTGGGTGGGCCCGGGGAGGAGCAACGGTCCAGCTGCCGACTCAGTTCCTCCTGATTGGTGCCCAGCCAGACCCAGTTATGGGGCTGGGGGGAGGAAGGGTCCGTAGCGCTGTCGGGAGGCTCTTTGCGCTGGTAGCGCAACACGAAGACCACACCATTGACCAGAAAGATGAGGATGGCCAGACAGAAGATACCCAGCAGAGCATACATTCCCAGCTCTAGGTCCGTGACACGCTGAGGGGCAGGCACCATCTCTTCCTCGTCTTCCTCCTCTTCTTTGGCCTCATCCTCTTCCTTCCCAGCTTCTTCCTCTGCCCGCTCAAACTTGCCTCTAACATCCACATGGCCCCCCATACCACCTGCTACCTGCCGCTTTCCCTCCACAGTGGCTTCTGTGAATGATGGGCTCCGGGCAGGACTGGACGGGAGGGCAGGTGCTGGTGTGGGCAAAGGGGGTAGCCCCAGCCAGGCAGTGCCTGAGGCCAGGGGCACACGATGGCGTCCCCGGCGACATGGTTCCGGTGGGTGCAGAGCAATGTGTAGGGGTAGCCCTTCGGCACCCACCCCACTCACCACCACACCAAGTTGGGCTCCCTGCTCTTCAGCCGGCAGGACAGCACTGGGCTCCTCAGCGGAGACCGACAGTCCCAGGTCACTGCGGTCGTAGAGCTCGGCAGGGGCCAAAGTGTGGTCAGAGAAGGACAGCCACACGGAGAGGGCCACCTCCTGCAGGGCACACAGACACAGGCAAAGACACGCGAGGGCACGCACGCATGCACACACAAACCACTCCCACAGTGACAGGCCACACGGAAGAAAGAGCACGGAGGAAAGAGAGACACAAGCAAATGGACAAAACACAGGGAGAGAGGGGATGCATGTCAATCACCTGTCTGCCACTCAGCCCAGGAGTCTGAGTCCTCAGGAGAGCCTAGTGAACCTCCCAGTGCCATACTCCAGCCAGCCACTGCTTGATCACTTCCAGCCACAGAGAACTCACTACCTCGTGGGAAGTAGTCCTTATTTTGAAAACCCTAGAGCAAGGGGTCCGAGTACCAGGACCCACTTCCTGCCAACCTCCTCCCCCGTCAGCCCCCATCAATAGCTGTGGACCATGCTCCCTGACCCCCAGCCATCACCTGCTTTGGGGCTGGAAGAGCTGACTGGGCCCAGCATGTGGCTGTGACCTCCCCCGGGTGGGACGTGCCTCGGCTCAGGGCCAATGAGATGCCCATCACCGGCTGCACTCGCAGCTCCAGCATGGAGACCTTGTCGTCTGTCACTGCCAGTGCCTGCTCCCCCAGGATGGAGTCAGACAGCGGGGAACGAACCTAAGAGTGGGAAGCAAATGAAAGTTGGGGTCGGGGTGGGGGGTCTCCTGCACACAGTCTCCCAGCATCTCTACACTTTAATACGCTTACAGACTCCAATCTACACCTTCTGGCGGCTGTCTCTACACACCGAGACCTTCATCCTTCACTCCTGTCCCGTTTCCTGCCGTGAACTCCGTTCTCACTCAGCCTCCTAGCCCTCCTAGAACTGCTGCCCCCAGTCCCTTCCGCAGCCTTCACACCTAACCAGGAGCATTCTGGGGACACCCGCACCCTGGAGGGAGGGGGGCGGAGTCTTGCGCTTTAGCGTCCCCTGTGGTGACTCACCTCAATGGAGGTGACTCCAGGCTCCCGTCCCACTAGGATGCGGCCGCCTTCCAAGGAGGCTATGCGAGGATCTTGCACACGGGCGTGGGCTGCCACGAGGTGAGTCACATCCAGCAGCCAGTCAGGGCCGAGTAGGTGGGTGAGGCGGCGGCCACCGTCCAGCGGGTGGGCCACGAAGGGTACCAAGAAGCGCACACCCGCTCTCTGGTACTGCAGGCGGCAGCCGCGGGAGCGCCGCTCGGCCTCCTCAACCGCAGCCTCAGGCTCCAGCTGCCTGCAGGGCGGGGCGGGGCGTCAGTGATGGCCCCGCCCACTGGAGACCACGCCTTGCCCACACTCCCAGCCCAGCAAGGCCCTGCCCAGCCACCCATCTAGAGGTTCTAAATTGAAGCTTAATGCCTCAGCTTGCACAAATGACAAAAACAATAGTAGCCAGAGGCGCCTGGCTGGTGTATGCCTCCTGTTCTTCAAACTTTGTTTTGGATCCCCTCCCTTCTGGGTGCCAAGTCTTCCTGATCAGGCCAAGGATGCCCAGACCCCAGTTGACTGGTAAAATGTACCCATCTATCCAGTTGGCTGCACTTATTTCTGGATACCGCTGGTGTGGGAAGGTGACCAGGCAACGGGGGTGACAACTCGGTTTCTACAGGGCAGGAGAGCTACATTACTTTGAGAGGCCCAGGCACCTCATCCTTGCCCTCAGGTTCTGGGGAGCCTCCCCACTAACCAGTATCATTTATTCTTATGGAGCTTGGGCCAGTCAAGGCTTCGGAGTATACAGCAGTGAACATTCTCAGGGATGGAGTATAGAGCTGGAGAAGGATGGGCAGCAAGCCAAGCAAAAAGAATTCGCATGTGTTATAGCCGATGAGGAAGCCGGGGGAGAGGGAATGTGGAGGTTGCCAGTTTACACCACAGTGGCCAAGGTTCTGGTGGCCAAAGGCAGGTGACCACTAATATTGTCAACTTGACAAAATCCAGACTCATCTAAGAGACAAATCTCTGGGCATGACAGTGAGGTAGCTTTTTTCTTTTTTTTTTTTTTAATGTGCATTGGTACTCTGCCTACATGCATGTTTGTGTGAGGAAGTCAGGTCCCCTGGAACAGGACTTACAGACAGCTGTGAGCTGCCACGTGGGTGCTGGGAACTGAACCCAGGTCCTCTGGAAGAGCAGTCGGCGCTCCCAACTGATGAGCCCTCTCTCCAGCCCGTGAGGTAGGTAGCTTTTTAATGAGGGTAACTGGGTGGGAAGGTCCACCCTAACTATGGGCAGTACCACTCCACCAGTTTGGGTCCCACCACTGAATAAAAAGGAGAAAGTGAGCTGAGCACCAGCGTCCATCTATCTCTCTGCTTCCTGACTTTGGATGCAATGCGACCTGTCCAGCTGTCCGAACTGTTACTGAGATGGACCCACCATAACGGGCTGTACTTTGAACTGTGAGCCAAATAAACCCCTGTTTCCTAAGTTCCTTTTGTCAAGGGCTTTGTCACAGTGACACGTAAAGTGACTAATAGAGGCTGGATGGGCAAAAAGGCACAGCAAGTGAGCGGTGTTTCAGACCCCAGCCTGGGTCCATGGAGGTGGCCACTGTGTACCCTCAGGCCCAGAAGGAATTTACTAAGTCCTATGGGCTCCTGCAGGTCTGCACTCACCCTTCTGCTGGGCCTGGGACCCTCCAGCCTCGAATCTGCTCAAGAGTCGTGTCAGTCAGCTCAATGCGCAAGGGTAGTAGTGGGGCCCATACGGTCAGCCTCAGTGAGGCCCGCAGTCGACGCCACCAGAAGTCTACCCGAACTCCCTTGGCACCCCGACTCTCCTGGCCAGCCACGAACACAGCATCGCAGGCCTCGGATACCTAGGGAAAGGCAGAGATGGGCTGAGACACAAATGACAGGCACTGATATAGCATCATCTACTCTAATCATAAGTAAGGCTACAACTCAAATTCAATTTGGTATGGCACAGAAATGTGTGTTGAGGTGGGCTGGACAGTGGTTGCTCTTAGTTTAAAATATTTTGCTGGGCTACCAAAATCCACCTGAGAGGCACTGGGCCATACTTTGGGTTCTCCAGGGGATGAGCTGGGCCATTTGCATGCAACGCACACAGCCTTCCTCCCAGCAGGGTCAGGGTTGAACTACAACGCTAGCCCCTCAGTGTCAGTCTCAGACATTGGTGCCAGAGGCATCTCACAACCAGCTACAGCTAAGAGGGTGAGGGCAAGACGGGCCCACCTCCCCAGGAGCCCCCAAGGGGCTGCCACTGCTGCCCGGGATCTGGGTCAGTGCTTCCTCATTAAGACCTCAAGATGGAGAAAGCTGTCCACCCTCTTAGCCTCCAGGTCATTACAACAGTGATTATTATGATAATACTCATCAAATTATAACAGTCGTAACTGCTGATGCTTCAGTTCTTGCTACCTGCTGGATATTAGGTACTTTTAACTCTTATAACAACCTAATAATATGTTAGAGCTGAGGGACCGGAGGCTCAGAGAGGTTAAGGGACTTGCACATGACCACATAGCTAGTTCATAACAAAGATGGGCAGTGATAATTAATATCGCCAACTTGACAAGATCTAGAACTCCCTAGGAGACAAATCTCTAGACATGTCTGTGAGGGGTTTTCTAGATTGAGTTCACTGAACTGGGAAGATCCATCCTAGCTGTGGGCAACACCATCCATAGGCTGGGTCTCCGCCCCGTCCCCCACTCCACCCCCCAATAAAAAGGACAAATCCTTTTTTCTCAGCACCAGTATTCCTTTCTCTGCTTCCTGACTACCGTGTAACGTGACCAGCCGCCTCGAGCTCCTCCTACGCTCTTCCTTCCCTGCTGCAATGGGACTGTAGCCTTGAACTGAGAGCCAGAACAAACCCTTCCTTCCTTAAGTTGTGCTTGTCAGGGATTTTGTACAGCAGTGAGAAAAGTAACTAACGCAGGTCTCTACAAACGTCCTGACTCCAAAGGACACGCATTCTTCCAGTTCAGCTCCCTGACCAGTGCCAAAATGGATAATGGATAATGAATGTGGAAATAAGTGTAAGGCCGAACTTTGCTCTAGAGAGATGATTAGAACCAAAAAAGAAAAAAGGTTGATGTCACAGTCCTGCCCATGAAGTTTGCAGTTGAGAAGCTGTTCTCTTAGAGACTGCAGAAAGGAACAAAGCTATGTGTCTGATTGCGCATGCTCACACAGATGAGTGCTGTCACTCACCTGCAGGACCTGGGTGTTGGCTGACTCACAACCAATGTGCTCTGTCACCTCCTCCAGGGTTCCCCCACTGTCCACAGTGACAAGACGCACAGGGATGCGCTGGGTCACTCCTGTCAATGGAGCTGTGTTCACCAGCTCCTCGGCCTGAGGGTGCAAGGCTTGTTTAGTTCCAGGGTTCTCACCTTCTGGGGTTCCTGGGACCAGGCTTCCAGTGTGGCTGAGCACAGATGTTAGCCTCTTACCTTGGTCAGTGGGATGAGGGCTCTGATGTCCCGCTCAGACACCAGGATCTCCCAGACCATTTTGTCTTTCTCTGCTTCAGGAGCCTGACCTGGGTACTCCAGCTGCCACGTGACAGGGCGAGTGACTGCCACACCCCCACCAGTGCTATTCTCCACTGCAAAGTCCACCCACAGGAACTCGGACTGTTCAGGGGGGCTGCTGGCAGAAGAGAGAAGAGCCGAGTGTTTGCCAGCCACCAGGTACCACCTGTGTTCATAAGCAGCCTCTACGATTATCCCCATTTGACTGACAAGGGGACCAAGGCACAGAGGTGATGTAGCCCCACAAGATCACAGTGTAAATTAACAGAGCCTATGCCTCCATCCTGGCTACAGAGCCCAACTCGGCCTCCAGGCCCCTCTTAAGATCTATAGAACCACTGATTTATGTCTCCAAATGCTCACTGGGGTGGGGGCATCCATTGGACCCCCAAACCTGTTCTCTAGCACTCTAAGGTTAGAACTTTCTTTTGTGCCTACCTGGAATCTGGTCCTGCAGGCCCAGTACGGTGACAGGTGATCAGGCTAGTGTGGTGCTTTGAACCCTTGAAGCGGTCTAGCTTAGCAGTCCAGAAGGTGGGCTGGGCCGGGCGAGCAGCTATCACCTGCAGCCCCCTTTTCACCTTGATCCTGCAAAGGGCGTGTGGATTTTGGTCAAGATGGAGACTGAGCTGCAGATTGCATTGGAAAGGCAGACAAGGAGCTAAAGATGTCAGCTTCCTGTTTGGCTTTCCTCCAACTAGAATCTCTTCCTATTCCTTTCAGAAGGACCCCACCTCAAGATAGGTTACGTCACACTCCTTCCTCTACCCACCCAAAGGCCACTTACAGCTCTCTACTGCCCACAAGTTGAAGCCCAGGCCTGGCATTCCAGAGCCTCCAGGTCCTGGCTCAGCCTCAATAGAGGCAGTGACATCTCTCCATACATTCTGGGCTTGGGTGACACCAAGAGTTGTCCCTCCCAGACCAGCTCACATTCATGACCCCAGGCCTTCACTCAGACTGCACCTACAGCCTAGTCTGCCTTTCTTCCCAAACCCTATTTCTTGTCAGGGGTAGTAAATGGCTTTCCCCCTTATTCTGTCCACTGGCCCAAGTCCCCAGAGTACTTAATATCTTCAGCCCAGCACCCCCACCCCCATGCTGTTTAATCTAGTTCATGCCCTCTCTTCACGTCCTTGGTCTCTTCAAGTGCAGGGTCTTGCAACTCCAGTGTGGAGACACAGGACTGGTACTGTAAGATCTGTGGAGTCAGCGGATGAGTGGGCCTGAGTGGACATGATGGGTAGGAAGACATGTTGGGTGGAACTTCCATATACCCACCCATGGTAGAGGAAAGGTTACACTATAGATCCTTGTCACTTTCATTGGGTGAGGTAGAGGATGCTTTGGTATAAGTTCCTACAGAAAAGGATATATAGAATGGGGGCCTTTGATGTGCAGGAGTGGACTTTGTCCAAAGTGCCTCCCACCCAGCAATGGTAGCAAGCTGAGAACCCTATGGATACTCAAGCCCAAATGGATACCCATCTCGTGTGTAGAGATTTGATGTACAGCATTTGGGCATACCCCAGCACTGGTCACTACACTTCTCAGGCTCCAAGCCTTTCCTACTTCCTCCTACCACAGGACATAAAGTCCCAGGGAGGCTGCCCACCTCTGGGCTATGCTCATCACAGGATCAACAGCAACTCTCTGTTGGGAACATTTATGTAGAACTCATGGTTTGTGGAGGCTACGAACTCTATCGAGGACTACAGGAAAAATAGATACCTGTTGTCAGCCCACTTAAGTCCCTATTCCCTCTCCCACCCATGAGGTCCCAGTGCTCACCGAAGAGTAAGAAGATTGGCCGTGAAGTTGTGTCGAAGCAGGAGGGTGGCAGTGAAGAGCTGACCGGGCCTCATTGGCACATCGGGTGCCCGCAAAGTGACTGCTTCATCCAGAGGTACCTCCTGGTACTGTGGGGGGTCTGCAGGATGCAGCTCCACACCACCCACCGGGAGAGCCTGCTCCCCAGGTTCTTCCTCTACGCCAGGGCCACAGCCCCCAGGTCCCTCACCTGCAGGCTCTAGTGTATAGGCCAGTTCAGCCCTTGTGGTGGCACTTTGGGAGAACCAGTGAGAAGGGAACTCCAATTCCACCACACAGGCACCCAGGGATGGCTGGAAACACAAGGAAGGTAAAGGCTGTGGTTGGCCCTGGGAAGGATGCGAAGGAGTCTTACTCCCATTGGCAGAAAAACCTAAACTGAAGAGGTCCATAGAAGGCAGAACCAAGGACTTGTAGCAGAATTGTAGGGACAATCTTGATCACATCCCAGGACCTACCTATAGCTCAGAAACAGCAAGAAACAGACCTCTCCAGCGGGTCTTTGGGCCCAACCCCACAATAGTAGAAATAAAACTCACAAAAGTTCAAATCTCTACACACAAAGGCTGATAGCTCTGTTACAGTGTCTTACATCTGTCTCATTTATTTCTTTTCCAACTCCAGATAAGTGGGAACTGTTGTTAGTCTGTTTTACAGATGAGAAAAAAACTGAGCCTCAGAGACATTAAGTTATGTACCCAAAGTCATGTACCATAGACTGATAATCCTTAAGGGAACCTCTCCTAGGCTTATCAGGAACCAAAATCGGAGTCCGGTGGCTCATGCCCCTAGACTTCCCAGACTGTAGTAGAGTCCTTTCCTCTCCACCCTGGCACCACACCTGCACGGCACAGCAGCAGAAACAGCTCACTCACCTGGAAGCGGCAGGCTTGGTGGGCAGTGCCTGCAGGGTGCGTGACATGCAGTCGGGCACAGGGCAAGCTGCCAGGTCCTGGCGGCCAATCTTGCCCTTTGAGGTGGAAGAGGACACGGGCATAAGGCTCTGCTGGAGTCACAGCTGCTTCCACGGAAACAGCCCGCACATCCCAAGGGACAGGCCGCCGGTGGGGTTCAGTGACCCTGGGAGGGACCACCTAGAAAAGAACGAGGCTGCTCAACTGCAGGGTGGGGTGGAGAGGCAGACAACACAACAGCCAGGTACGGGGTGGCAGGCTTCTAATCTCAGCATGGCAGGAGATTAGGGGTTTCAGTCTTCCTGTGTAGAGAATGGGAAAAGTTGTCTATGGCCACACCACCGTGATGCACCTGATCTTGCCTGACTTCAGAAGTTAAGCAGGACTGGGCCTGGTTAATGCTTAGTAGAAGAATGAGAAGAGCCCCAGAACCCCAAACAGCAGAACTCATGAGTCTCATTTGTCTGGGAGTCCCTGGGCCCTAGACTTACCTGCTGAGTGGCAAAAGGTGGGTAGGAGGCCCGGAGAAGTGGCTGTGCCCTGGGCCAGGGCTGCAGGAGCAGGAAGGTCTCAGAGCGGGAGCCCAGAGAAGAGTTAGCAGGTGGGTAGTGGCCCACCTGCTGCACACGAAAATGCTCAGGGGCATCCAGGAGTTCCAGGGCCACTGGCAGGTAGATGGGATCCAAGGTGTCTTGATTACTGCCAACTGAAGAGGAATAAGGGGTAGATATGGGATGGCTCTGGAGCTAGTAGAGGTTGAACTGAGCTCCATCCTCTCTGTGGGGCTGGTCAGGAGAGGGAGAAATGGACTACAAATGTCCCATCTCCCAGATGTAGAGGAATAATCCCATTTCACAGATGGGGTGACTGAGGTAACAGGGAGACTCACAAAGGCAGAGTTTGAGAGTCAGGGATTGGAAGTAAACTTCCCAGCCAATCCTCTACCTTCCACAGACCTTGCCTCTCTCTCCAACAGAGCCTTTTCAATATCTCCCTGACATGTGCCTACTGCCTACCTGCCTCAGATACCAGGGCATGTGGAGGGCAGGACTCCTGCACTAGGGTGTATTCAGTTAAAGATAGTTCTGAGTTGAACTTGGTAGAAATGGAGACTCTTTTGTTGTGTCTGGGTCCTTTGGTGTACTTGGTTGGACACCCCCTCCAGGTCCAATTATTGCCATGGCACACCCACACCAAATTTCCAAACTTGATCCCTTCTTCCCTGCCCCAGCTGGGGGTGGGCTTCAGGAATGAGACTTGAGGAGGGTACCAAAGAGGTCCATGAGGCTACTGGCACTCACTACGGGTGGGAACCATAAGCCTGAGGAGATGGAATATTTAATCATAAAAACCACAAAGGCCCACTAAGGCTATATTGATTTGTACTACAGTCCCTAAAGAGTAACAATTTTTAAAGCACTTAACCCCACACAAACTCAATTTTACATGTATTAACTCAGTTCTCATACAGTTCTGTAGGTTAAGTTCTATTACTACAAATTCTACTTAATGGATTTAGAAAATGATGTGTGAGGGCTCTCCAACCTGGGGTGGACCTGAGAGGCCAGTAAGGAACTCATCACCAAGCTACCCAGCCTTTCCATCCAATGCAACACCATTATGCCATGTGGGCTTCACTCCTAAACAGGGCCAAGAGCAAATGCTGCCTCCTCAAGGAAGCCTTCTGTGGTCATTTAACCCCTTGCTAGACTTCTTGTTCTGGCTCTGCTTGCTGCTGCCGCTTTTCTGAGGTAGGGAACAAGCCTCCCATACCTACCTGCAGAGTCCCTGGACCACAAGTCCGGCCGATGTGCCTGGCTCTGCAGCCCCTCCTGAACTAGCCTTCTGTCAACTCCAGGCTCTGTCTTATTCTGGAATTCCCTCAACTCTCCCTGGAGAGGTTTCCGGGGAGCCCAGAGATGAGTTTATGTCCTAGCTGTACTCCATGAAAGACGGGCCAGTCCCCAACATCTCGGAGCCTAGATTTCCTTGGTGGTAGAAGGGGTGGGAGTAGTTCATGACCCTGTGGGCAGGGGAGGGCTTTGTAAACTGCGGTAGAATTCCCGTGGGAAGTGAGATTGTTGGTGAGCAGAATGGTTGTGACAAAGCTCTCCTCCCTCCCTTCACTGTGGAGGGGTTATTAGGGCTCCCACCGGGTCTGCAGGGTGGGGAGCAGGTGCCTGAAACAAGTTCCTGAACCAGCTCCCTCTCAGCCCCACAGATGAGCTGGGATGTGGGGGGGGGGGGGTCTTCCCTAGAGCCACCATCACCACCCCCATATCCCTAAGGATAACAAGTGAGTGACTGCTGGCCCCTGGGGTGGCTCCGGTCCACCTTCTAATTCACTGCTTCCATAATTACAAGATGCTCACTAGTCCCAACTCCCACGGACTCCCACGGTCTCCCATCACTGGGAGTCCAGCTCTCTTGATGGGGGCAGGAGGATAGAGAACGCTTCACCATTTCCCAGTCTCCCATAGCATCTTCCACCTTTCAGCCCAGCTCACGTCAGGCACGAGGTAGCTGCTGCCCCTTACCCAGTGATGGGTACACCCACAAGGGCTCGGAAAGGCAAGGCTGGGGCTCTCCCTGAAGACTCCAAGGTCAGAGATCTCCTTGGGACAGGGAGAGAGAGACGCACATCTCTCAGGTCCCAGGCAAAGGGGCTGTTTTGCATTCCTGTGACTGGCGGGAGGGCTGGTGGGGGCTAGAAAAGCAGATCGGGGAGGGGTGGTGCACCTGGAAGCAGGGCAGCGGGTTCGACGCTGGGGCTGGAGAGGAGGCTCGCAGAGGAGTTGGGACCCGGCAGGTGAGGATGGGAGTGAAAAGACTTTAGGCTCAGGTGGGAGCATCCAGGTGGCGCACAGGGAAGAAGGCAAAAGAACAGCTGGCTGGGAACCGGTTTCCCAAGGTTGGACCTCTCCAGGACATCGCTCTGGGTTTAGTTCCAGGGCCCAAGGGCTTGGGGGCATCACTGACGCATGGCCTCGGCCGAGCCGGGTCGCCCCTCCCCTCCCCTCCTTTCCCGCTGACCTCTCACGACTTCCAGGGCGAGGGCCACCAGGAGGCAGAGCCAGGCACCATAGGGCCCCCGAGGGGCCGCAGCGGCGCATCCAGCCATCGAGGCGCACATCCTTCCCACTGAAGGCGGGTTCTAAGCGCGCGGCTCAGGTGGCTGCTATCCGGTCCCGCATCTCCCGCGCCTGCTCCGCGCCGGCCCCTCTGCCAGCCAGTTCTCTGCGCCGCCCGCCCGCGGCTGCAGTTCCCAGACAATGGAGCGGGAGCAGTAGGGTGGGAGGGAACGCAGGCACATGGGCTGTCCCCTCCGCCCCGCCGGGTCCTAGTGCCCTGCGGATCCCAAACCCAGAGCGCCCCCCCACGCCTAAGGTCGGGAAGAAGTCTCCCTGGAGACTGAGCAGATTGATGGCCTCTGCCAGGAGGCACAAGGTGAGTTCTTCTGGGATTTCTCTTGGAAGCTGATGATCAAGGAGAAAACAAAAACCAAAAACCAAAAAAATCGTTTCCTCTGCCTCACGCCCTCCCCACAAGCATCTCTGATGTAAAGGCATCTCTCTTTAGAATCAGAGCTAGAATTCAGGGACACAGGGGACCAGAGTTGGGAGGCAGAAAAGGAGACCAAACCAGGCCAGATGACAACCCTGGGCCATTCCGTTTGTTTTGTGCCCAGCCCCACCCCAGGGAGGGTCCCAAAGGGTAAAGGGTACAGGCTGGTCAACCCTTCTGAGGGAGACTTGACTTCGATCCTGCCCAGCCTTGCCCCCAGGTAGTGTTGGGAGAGGTCCAGAAGAAGATCTGGTATCTCCATGGCAACCTAAAAAAGGAAAACGAAGCACAGACATGCCTGGGCCACCTGGAGCCACAGTGAAGATCTTTGTGCGGTAAATTCCTGAGTCTGGGAGGAAAGCCAGTCTTTCTAGGCTCCCCAGGCCAGCAACAGGACAGCATAGCACTCCAAGGGAAGGAGCACCTTCAGTTCCCTACACTGCTACCAGATCTGCAAGTTCTACAAGAGAGTGCATGCCTCCCTCCAAGGTTCTGGAGGGAGGAGTACCAGGTACAGACTGCCTTCCTGAGCCTCCCTTCTCAGCAACTTCCTGCTAGAGAAGAGTCTGGCAGCAGAGAGACTTTGAGTAAACACATTTTATTCAGAAGAAGATAATAAAATAGCGTGCACTTTATTTTAAACCAACCAAGCACTGATAAAAATAGATACCACTGCAGCCGTGATTCCACATCAAACCTTATCAGTAAGAATGGGCATTTATTCTTCACATCTTGTGCTGGACCTGGCACAGGACACCTCCCTCCATGAGGGCCCTAAAGGCCAAGGCCAAGAGTGAGCAAGTGCCCTGGTGGAGAGGCTTAGTGGCGGGCTCCCCCTGGGCTCTGTAGAACACATCAGGGCAAGGCAGGACAAGGCCATGCTCTTCCCAGCTGCTGGGACACAACAGTTGCTTGGGATGGCAGAGAGTGGACAGGAGAAATGCAAGACATTGGGTCCTCCTGCGTTTCTCAAAGTCCCTGAAATCCCCAAAGGACATCGGACAGTCCCTGCAGGGCCCCAACTGCAGGAGAGTTAGCCTTTGCTTTGGCTGCAAGAGTCGGGATTCTGCAAGGGACTACTCTCTCCGAACACAAAGTAACCATAGCACACTTTCCTACATTCCGTGTGGCAAAGGGCAATTGGAGGGTGCTGTTGACTCCCGTTAAGGCACTTGTAATGGAACCCAGATGCGCAGGCTTCCGGGGACCTTGTTTCTCCCCTATCCTCGGGTCTAGCATCTCCTGCCCCTTCCCACTGCTGTGCAATGAGGAAGACAGTGAGGGTCTCGAGGGACTTGGGAGGGTGGTGTGATGGGAGTCTGAGTAGGAAGAAGAGAGCTGGGGTGTGGTCAAACAGGAGCGTCAGTCTGGGGAGGCCTTTTGTAAGGAAGCCAGGCAGCAGCAGGTTAATCATCATGGAGATCAGTGGGCAGTGGTGCTGGCTGAGAGCAGAAGCCAGAGCTGAGGCCCCTCCAACCTGCCCTGGGGGAGGCAGGCTGGGAGCAGAGAGAGGGCAGGGAGTCATCCCTTGACTGAACACCTGCAGAGGACAGGTTCTCTTCTCTCAGCTAGGGGCTAGTGCAGGGGTAAAGGTGTCAAGGGTTCAGACACAGGCAAGGAAAGGGCAGGGGGCTACAAGGAGGGCCATGAGACCCAGAAGCAGCTCAGCTCTTTGGTATGGTGAGGGTGTCACTGTGGGACATCCCTGTCATTCCTCCTCCATACTCCGGGTTGCCTTGGCTGCTCGCCTCTGCCTCCCACGAAGCTCTTCTATCTGGCGCTCCAGCCCTCTCACCTTAGCTTCCAGGTGGGTCCCTGAGCCCCTGGAGCCAGTGAGCCGGCTCAGCAAGGCAAAGAGAGTCAACAAGGCCAGGAGCATCAAGGCCCGGGTGGAAGGGTCGGGCACAGACCTCACCAGTCCCACAAAGCCAGCCACAAAGAGGACAAGCTTTAGACCCCCCAGGATCCGCCCTAGTAAGGCCAAGACCAAGCCCAGGAGCAGGGACAGCAGCCAGTAGATGACCAGTGCTGCTGCTCCCCACAGCAGAAGGGTCTGGACTTGGCTGGGGCTAAGCTTCAGGCCCTGGGTGAGATGGTCACCTGGAAAGGAAAAGGACAGAGTCAGCAATCTAGAGATGTGGTGAGGGCAAAGAGGGGCAAGAAACAGTGAAGCAGAGGGGGACAACAGCTTGACAAAGGCACGCCCACTCTTACAGGCCCGGGAGACAGATTTGAATCCCAGCCTCCTGGCCGTGGGACTCGGAAAGACTACTTTGCTCGGGGAGATGAAGTTTTATTTATTATTTGAGGACAGTCTGTCTGCCTCCCAGGGTTGTGGTTAACCAAAGAGGAAACCGTGCACCTCTGCACAATGTCCAACACAAGCAAACCCCTGGTACAGAGGTAAGAATCTCTAGCCTCCCCTTCTATTGTACTTCCAGGGACATCTGCAACTAGCTGGGGGAATGTCTAGCCCCGCATAGATGAACCCCCACCAACAGCAAGGTCAGACACAGCCCTGGCTCTCTAATTCTCTGCCACTCACCATCCAGCCCCAGGGCACTCAGCAACTGGGCAGCGATCCCAGACAGGGCAAAGCAGGCCACAGAGATGGCTGATGAGATGGCCCACATCACCTGTAACAGGGTCTGTGAAAGAGACAAATACATCAGGAATGAGGCTCTTCTCCTCGTGCCTGGTACTACTCGCAGGGAAACCCCTGACCTGTTTCTTCCCCAGGAGATGGGTTTGGGTCAAAAGTCTGTGGACTCTGAGTTGGGTGAGGAGGCTCTTCTGCCATGTCTCCTTCCTGACCTATAATCCAGGACATCTGAGACAGACTTCAGCTGGTCAACTGAGATGTTCTGGAAGTGACAGGAGGTGCACTTGTGTGTGAATGGGGGAATCACCATATCTGCATGGTAGCCACCCTATGAAACGGGAGGCTTCCAAGCCTCCTAGGGAATCAGGAAGGTGTGTGAAAGAACGTCCATGTGGGGCTGGGACATGTGAGGGAAAAATTGATCAACTGCACTTCATTATGGATTTGTATGTGTGTCTGCATGTGTGCCCATGCAGGTCCATGTGGACACCGGAGGCTGACATCAGGATGCCTTCCTCACGTCTCCACCTGTTTTTTTTAAGATTTTACTCTTATTTATGTATCCATGTGTGTTTGTATATGTGTACGAATATGTGTGTGTGGGGGGGGGGGGCGGTTGAGAGGTGATCAAAGAAGCCGGAAGAGGGTGTTGGATTCCCTGGAGTTGGAGTTATAATCAGTTGTGAACCACCTGTGGGTAGTGGAAACCAAGCCCTGGTCCTCTGCAAGAGCAGCAAGCATTCTTAAATACTGAGCTGCCTCTCCAGCCTCTCTGTTTTTTGAGACAGGGTTCTTACTTAACCTGGAGCCCTAGTTTCTGCTAGACTGGCCAGCCAGCAGGTTGGTATCTGCCTGTCTCTTCACACCCTACTTCCCACTGCCGAAGGTTACAGACATGCACACCATGCCCAGTTTTTACATATGTCTTGGAGACTGGAACTCATGCCTGCTACTTGCATAGCAAGCACCTGACCCACTGGGCATTTTCCCACCCTCTATTGTGGATTTTATAAACCACTGGCTGGGCACTTTGGGATGAACTATCAGAAGGGACACCACACTAGAAACGGCACTGGGTGGAAGAACCGATCCTGCCATAGGCCCTTCGTGAACCCCATCTCACTTTTACAGGTGAAGACACGGACTCAGAGCTCTGCTCTGCCAGCTCCAGAAGCTAGGACTGACTCAGATCCAAGGCTCCGTGGGTCCTGCTAACATGAGTTTGTAAAAGTAGGTCATTTTGCAGCCTTTCTGGCCAAATGGACAAAAGCTGGAAAAAGATGGGGTGGTGCTAAAGGGCCGGAGGGTAAGAACCTGGCAATCAGCCAGCAAGAGGCAGGACCGCCAGGCTGTATTTGCGGAAGGTGGGGCTCTCCGCAGTGGGGACTAGGACAGAGAGGCTGTGGTGGCAAGGTGAGGTGGTGTTAACAATGTCTCTCCTTTTGTTTATGCACACAGCCACTACAGGCACGTTTCTTACCTCTGAAATCACATGCATGGTCTCCGGCCCTAGCCAGGCATCCAGCGTCTCCTTCAGAGATCGGCCAATCTGGGTCAAAAGATCAGCTGAGGCCTCCCTCTTCTGCTGGCCAGGTGAGGCAAAGTCTCGATAGGACTGGGATGATGATGAGTGGACGAGGAGAAGGGCCACAAAGACCAGCAGGACAGCTCTGAACAGATGCCTGCTCCATGATGGATTGCTGTCTGAGCCTGCCATGCTTGCGCCTGTCAAGAGAGGGCCACAGGGGAAGCAATGATTCAGACCTGACGGATACTTTTACTCTCTCAGCTGCTCGGTCATTCCCTTCACCACCCCTGGTCCCAGCAAGCATCCCAGACAAACCTAAAAAGAGCTGTGCACCGAAAAAAGATGAACCAGGACTTGCAATCTAAGTTGGGCACAACCATCTGAGTCACAGCTTCCTCTTTTGTATTCTCCACCGGATCAATTCACCAGCATTACTATTCCAGGCCTTAAAGTGGCCAAGATCTCACCGCAGTCTATTCCTCCAGATCTAAAATCGGAAGGCCTGTCTCTACATCTTAGGCACCATGGACAAGAGCAAATTCTAAGTCTCTAAAGGCTTCATCCCAAGAAGCTTACAATGTACTGAAGCCAAAGCTGATAGAAAAATGTAACTTAAAAATAGCACGTAAGTAGGATTACCACTGCACACCAATGCAAAATAAAGCACTCGGTTAACAGAGCATACAAGAATGACGGCATTTGCAACAGTTATCTCTGTAGGGCCATTATGCAAGGTGTTTTTTCTCCCTCACCCCTGTGGGCATAGGCATGAAGAAACAGTCTGTAGATGAGCACTTGTGCAAGGTACTGGGCTTAGAACGATTTCAGCCCAAGCCTCTGCTTCCAAATCCTACCCTTGCTGGGAGTCAAAGTGTTCAGCGGATCTCAACTGGGGCTGCTCAGTGACATCACTCGAGAGTGGCACAAAGTGCCAATGTCTGTGACCAAGCACTCTGGTTCTGATGGCACTGTCTCTCTGTGATCTGGTCTTGGACATGAGCTCCTCAATGATTCGACTATCCAAAGTTGAGAACCATTCTAAGAATATAGGGAAAGGCTAAACTCTGTGTCTCCTAAACTGTCATTCAACAGTCGGTGTGAGATTTCTGTGACTACTTGTGCAAGGTTGTTTTTGTTTTCTGTTCTCATCCCCAGCAAGCAAGCAATTCATTTTGCACTGGATATCTTCTAGTTCAACTTGATTTTGACATTACCTACCTGGAGGCAGGGTCACATCCTTTTGCCTATTTGGGAGTGGGAAGTTGAGGTCATTCTGTGTCAATGGTTATGATATAGTGTACACACACACACACACACACACACACACACACACACACACAAGCAGTTTGGTTTTCATCTATCCTTTCTGGCTTAGAGCTCACATATCTCATATAATTTAATACATGGAAAGAACAAAAAAGGTACCTCATTAAAAAAAAAAATAGCCTTTTAGACAGCTTCCTGCAACATCTTCAGAGGATGAAGGATGAAAGACAGCCCTTTCCAACATAGAGTTTATGTTAGTAAGACCATTTTTAGAGATCTCCCCAGATAACCTCGGGATTAGAGGGGTAATTGCCAGGGGGCTCAGCCATGCCTTTAGAGGGATGAGACTTTCATCCTCAACCTCTGAGGAAGAAGGGTGGCTAATGCTTTTGTTGATTCCCATGACCAATCTGTGTGCTGAACACACCTATATAATGTGATCAGTCTTTGGTGGGTTATCCTTTCCAAGGTTATTTCCTCATCTTTCACCCACTGATACATTACTAACATCTGAAGAGAAGCTGCACCATAATGATTAAAATGTTAACTGTTGCTGGGGTAGGTAGCTCAGTGTCAGATGGCTTGCCGAGCATGTGCATGGCCTTGGATTTAATCCCCAAATAGGTAGATAGATAACTGCTAAATAATCTTCATAGTTATAGAATCCATAAATTCTGGCGACTTTTAGATTACATCAGGATGTATAATATCCTTTCTTGTTCTTTAATTCTATGCTTCAACTAATACAAAACATGTAAATAAATGGCTACAAAGTCTAACTTACAGATAAGTAATGTCTATCTAAGAACTACAGGGACTTGCCCCAGTAGTTATTCATGATATTCTAGCCAGAAGGAAAAAAAAAAAAGATATAGCTGCATGCCCTGGATGAGAAGACCCCACTCAGCATGTAGCACCCCCATCCCCACCATATTTCACTCTACAAAACCCGTTTATATATCTACACTCCATATGATGGAGATTTGAGGCCAGCAGCCCCTTGTTTTCTCAGAGACAGGCCCTGAGGGAATCTGATTTCCTGCCCACAAATTCTCTCCCGAGTATTTGCTTTCCAGCAATGAGAGGCAGGAGCTCTGTTCACAACTTCACATGCCAGTTGCCAAGTCCCAACTTATTTTACCTGTTCTCTGTCTGGATATAAGTCAAGGTTCCTATAGCCCCTTTATCAGGTTCAATGAATTGGCTAAAGAGAGTCAAGAGTTCAGGGAAACGTTGTGGAAATTACTTTAACTATGTAAAGATACATTACATTTGTTTATGCTGTGGAATATTACTTAAACTGTGTAAAAGTTTTAACTATGGGCCGGGCGGTGGTGGCGCACGCCTTTAATCCCAGCACTCGGGAGGCAGAGCCAGGCGGATCTCTGTGAGTTCGAGGCCAGCCTGGACTACCAAGTGAGTTCCAGGAAAGGCGCAAAGCTACACAGAGAAACCCTGTCTCGAAAAACCCAAAAAAAAAAAAAAAAAAAAAAAAAAAAAAAAAAAAAAGTTTTAACTATGAAAAGATGTGCTGCTGTTGCACCCGGCCTGCCTAAGGCACCTGACTGGCCTAATAAAAGGCTGAATAGCCAATAGCTAGGCAGAGAAAGGATAGACGGGCTAGCGGGCCGAGAGAATGAGTAGGAGGAGAAATCTAGGCTTGGGAGAGGAAGAGAGAAGGAGAGAACAAGGGAGAAAGAGAGGAACACACCGGGGCCAGACGCCAGGCAGCCACCAGACAGACAGACAGACATGGAGAAGCAGTGAAAGTAAGATATACAAAAGGAAAGAAAGGTAGAAATCCCCGAGGCAAAACACAGATGAAGAGAAACAGGATAATTTAAGTTCTAAGAGCTAGTGGGGCAAGCATAAAATAAGGCTGATCATTCATAACTAATAAGACTCCATTTCATGATTTGGGAGCAGATTGGTGTCTACCACCCTACCCCCCCCCTCCAAAAAAAGTCTGGTACAGGGGAACAGTTTCACTGGTTGGATGATCACAAATAGTTCTTATAAAGGTTACTGATGTGCACCAGCTGTGAAGATGGCAGCACCAGGTATGGGGGAAGGAGTGCAGAGGGTCCATGCCCTGTCTGGGTATACCACCCTCAGAGGGCCTCTATGTGCTCAGTGATCAGACAGCACTCCAAACCCTGTCTTTTCTGGATTACCCTAGAAGTTTCATTACAAAGTGTGATAAACCAATTCTCTGGCCATTGGCATCAACTCAATCATTAGCCACTCTTCCTCCTCAGAGGTACCAACTCTTTAAGACATGGCTGGTCCCCTGGCAATTACCCCCTCCAATCCTGTAGTTATCTAGGGAGCATTCTAAAAATGGTGTTACTCACATAAAAGGTATATTTGAAAGGGCTGTTTTCACCCTTTATCCTCTGAAGACATGGCAGAAAGCCAGGCCAAAGGGCTAATGATTTTGACAAAAGGTATCTTCCCATGTATTAATTACAAGGGATATGTGGGCTCTGAACCAGGAGGGATAGAGGAAAAACAAACTGCTGGTGTATGTGTTTCTGTGTGTGTGTGTGTGTGTGTGTGTGTGTGTGTGTGTGTGTGCGCGCGCAAACTGGTGGTGTGTGTTATATCACACCATTGACACAAAATGATCTCAACTTCCTACTGCCAAAATAAGCAAAGGGTTAAGGAACAGCCCTTAAGGAAAAATTATCATGAATAAAAAGCAGACACTGGACTGGTTTTGAATGCACTAATCTCAACCTCACGGGTACTTATCCAGGTAGGCATTGTTATCCCCTGATGATGAAATCGAGGAAGAATGGGCAGTATGTGGGAAAACCCAGCTGTGAATTCAGGTGCATCTAAAGAGCACTCCTTCTTTGTCCACAACCACTCTGTTGTGCTGTGTTCAATTTAGAAGTTACTGATAAAGTCACATAATAGATTATCCATAAGTAAAACACACTTGGCATCTACCAACCATCTCAGGGAATTACGGTGAAAATTCACCCAGGCACTCTGTGCTCTGATCTCATCTATAACATGATGCCACGGATGAGTTAAGACTCAGCAAGTACCAACTTATTGAAGCAGGTAAGGACCAGGCAAGAAGAATGTTTGCAGGTCCACCTCCTTTTTTGACACTCTGCTGGAGAAATGTCAGAAGGCTCTAAGCAAATCCTGTTCTTCCTCGGGCTCAAAAAGGCACCTGCAGTTCCAGAGTCTCTGTGATTCAGAGCTGAGGAGTAGAGACTGAGGTAAGTCTCTAAGGTGGAGGTGAGGCCAAGTTTTGAAGTGTTTGTGGTTACCATGGTACTGGGGGAGTTGGCCACAAATTTAGAGCCATCTGGATAGCAGAGAGGGAAAAGAAAGATGTTCTCATTTGGGCAGAGAAGGCTCCAGAAAAAGACTTCTAAAAATACTACATTTGGGGTAACTTCTGGCCCAGAAACAGCTACCCAACACCCCTCCCAAGGCCTGTAAGGTCAAGTGGAGTTGCAAAACACAAGAGTTCAAGTGCAAGAACTTGGGCTGGGAAAGCCATCTACTCTTTGGCACAAATCAAGAGCCAGGTGGCTCCCACCTGCCACTGGTGGGCAACGTGGAAAACATGGGTTAGTTCCTGAGCTATCTGGGTCATGCTGGGGCCTTAAAGAGCAGGGTTGCTATCTTGGGTTGGATTCTATATCCAAGGACCTCCAACAGGAGGAATCAGGTGTCGTCTCTTCCCTCCTAGAAGGTCAGGATGATGTGAGCTGCGACTCCCACGGCAGCCTGCTGTGTTTTCTGTGCCAGCTTTAACTGGAAGTGGCCATCTGCCTCAGTCTGCGGGACCTTGAAATCAACCCTCTACAGTGAGGCCAGCACTGTTCTGCCAGGTGACCTGAAGTGTTCCAGAAAATGCATCTCACAGGATTCCGGAGAACACTGGTTGTTGAGAGGTAGTGAGGACAAGTGACAAGCGGCTTTCTTTACCAGTTCCTTTTTCTTTTTTCATTTTTTTTTTTTTTTTGAGAGAAGCCCAGGCAGTATGAATCTGACCCACTACCATGCTTCCTCATGCCTCTTAAGAACTTTTTGCCAGGCAGTTGGTGGTGCATGCCTTTAATCCCAGCACTGAGGGGGCAAAAGCAGGGGGAGCTCTGTAAATGTGAGGCCAACCTGGTCTACAAAGTGAGTTCCAGGACAGCCAGAGCTGTTACACAGAGAAATCCTGTCTTGGGGCGGGGGGAAGAGGTTTACAGTTTTGTTGTTGTTTGAGCCAGGGTCTGATGTAGCCCAGGCTGGCCTGAACTCGTTATGCAGCTGAGGATGACTTTGAACTCCTGATCCTCCTGCTTCCATCTCCCAAGTATTGCGTTTGCAAGTGCGTGCCACTTTGCACTGGGGACTGAACCCGGGGCTTTGTGTATAAAGGCAAATACTCCACCAACTGAGGTACATGCCAGCCTTCATCACATTATTATTATTGGTTTTTGGAGACAGGGTTTCTCTGTGTAGCCCTGGCTGTCCTGGAACTTGCTCTGTAGACCAGGCTGGCCTCAAACTCAAGAGATCCATCTGCCTTGGCCTCCTGAGTGCTGGGATTAAAGGCCTAGCTCCTCATCAAATTAGTAATGCAGAAAGATGCTGTGGTCATTAAGAGTCAAATAGCCTTAGCCTCTAAAAGATGGAAGCATGTCTGAAACTTTTTTGCTTACTGAGACAAACAGGAGGTACTCAATAATAAATGGTAATATGTATAAGTTATCAATGTTTTGTTTGTATAATTTATAATTAACAAAGTGCTTATTATCTACCTCATTTAATTCTTATGGCTGTGTGTGTGTGTGTGTGTGTGTGTGTGTGTGTGTGTGTAGCTAGAAATCAAACTCAGAGCTACCAAATAGGCAAGCACTCGACCACTAAGTTACAAAAGAACAGCGTGTGTATACAAATTGTGTGTGTGTGTGTGTGTGTGTGTGTGTGTGTGTGTGTGTGTTTGCGTGCACATGTGTAGAAGCCAAAGACCAACTCAAGCCAAGGTGGTTCTCTCCTTGTACCATGTGGGGCCCAGGGATCAAGTTCATCAGGCAGGTGCCTTTTCCCCATGGAGCATCTCACCAGCCTTAATTATCTTATAGTTATCATATAACTATAGTTATGTTCTATTTTGCTTAGAGCAGAAATGGGACTTGATCCCCAAGCCTAGAAGCTCTGGCTTGCCCTTTCCATTGTCCCATACTTCAGTACTGCCTTGGTAATGCCTGCTCTCTGCCCATGGGAACATACAGTTCCACCAAGCACCATCAAGCTCAAAGCAGAAGACACCCAAATCTCCCAAGAGGAGCCCTCATACTAGGAGATGGCTCACCTGCTGAGTTGACAGGTTATACACCAAGGAGGTAAGAGGGGACAGTCAAAGATAGCCCTGAGACTGGCCACTCCTGTTCAGACAGCTGCAATTCAGCTCAGGCAGGAGCAGTCTCAGCGGGGGGAACTGCTTTACTTACTATGGTGGTGAGAAGTCGATATATGTTCAGCTGTGGTTTGCTCAGCCCTGGTAGGGTGGGGCTGGCCACTCTGCCCCCTGTCAGCACTCCTTCCTCTTCTTTTTCCTTTCTCACTATAAATCACTACAAGGGCAGGAACTAACTTGGTGCCCTCTGCTGGCCCCAACTGTCCCTTCACTACTCACAGCCGTCCTGTGGATCAGCGGTCCTCAATTCTGGACTGCCCATCTGGTCTGCCTGCATAGCCTGTTAAACAAGGATGTCTGCCCCACCCAGGCAACCCACTCGGACTCTCCCAGGGAGGAGCTCAGCTTTTTTTTTTTTTTTAAAGAGCCCCAGGATTCCTGAGGCAAAATCTGACAGCGGTTGCAAAGGTCAGAAGCCCAGAGAAGAAAAGTGTACTTCAAGCAAAGCCTCCTAAGAGCTCTCTGTACAAAGGACATAGGCTCAATTCTATCACAAACTAGCTGTCATTACCTTTACACCTGTTACTTAACCTATCTGACTTTCAATCTCCTCAAATGTAAATCCTGTTGAAACTGGGTTAAGAGTTGCTTTGGGAAGTTAAATCGTTTGTGCAAGCACCCTGTTCACAGTTTGTCCCATAGACTCCCAACAACTCAGTCTAACTTGACACTAACTTTTCTTGGAATCCCCAGCACCTAGCATAGAATGACGATGCTTGCTAAAAGACTATCAGAAGCCTGCCAAGAAGCCACAAGGGTAAGACATATAAAGACTTGGAGAAGTGGGAGAGAGGCTATTTGAACAGTGAATCCAAATATACAACAGCCACATGAGAAGCACAGCTGAGATCCTAAACGTGGAGAAGTCACCACTAAGGAGAATGAAGTCAGCGTTCTGGCAGGTCGGAGGCAGCCCTAGCTAAACCCCTGACAGCTGCTACCCAGCAACTGTTTGTGGGGCAGGGTGACTGCAAAGGGGAGCAGCCTTGCCGCTCCCTTCCCAAGGCCAGACTCCTGACGACAGGGTGTCAGTGGCATGTGCTATTTCGAACAGCACATGCCCTGCCAAGCTCTTCATGGTGGCGTCGCAAGGCCCATGAGGTCGGGGTACCCAGAGGGGGGCTCCAACTGGGGAAGTAGGAGGCTGGACCATGGGGCTAGGGAAGGTTGTGGGGCTCAGCACTGGCCTCATCCCCAAGTCTGGCAGCTGCTCCCTCTACTGGACCTCAACGTTCGAACCCGCTTTTCCCGGGAAACACTTTCCTCCAGGGTTACCTAGTAACAACGCCCCCGGTTGCATAGCAACGAGGATCCGGGTCCCAGGCTTGCTAAGCCTCATGCTCCACGTTCGACCCCTCCCCACTCGGGCTCACAGGCCTAGCGGCTCCGCCCTGTAGCCGCCTGCAAATCTGTCCCTTAAGCTGCGACTACAGCGGGATCTCGGACCGCACTTACCCTGCTCCGGCCACCACTATCCTTCACGTGCGACTTCGCTAAAAAACGCGCCAGCAAACCCGCGCCTCAACTCCCTGGGTGTTGGTTTATAATCTGCGCATGCGTGGGGCGATTGAGCTGGGAGACTGGCGGGCCTCTTTGCTGCCCGAGCGGACACCGTGGGCGCATGCGCTTTGTTCGCTCCATTACGGTTTGTGTGCATCTGTGTTTCCCATCGAAGCATTTCCAAGAAAAGAATGGCGTCGGATATTGGAGCTGGAACGGAAGCCTTTGGCAGGAAAGGGGAAAAAAATAATAATTCTTTCGAGGCTGTGGCGTGGGTAGAGTCGGTGGTTGGTTCGGGATTCGGTGCTGATCGGAGCCTGCCACGCATTTAGGGCAGCCCAATTTCCCGAGGCAGGGATGCTGCTCCTGCGGCATCGCGGGAAGTGTAGTTCTTAGGCGGGGCTCCGGATAGCACCTGGAGGGTTGAGGAAAATTCTCGCTAAAAAGGGACAAAAGGAGGAAAAAGCAAAATGTCTTAGTGGACACGTTAGCGGTGCACTGCCTTGGGGAAACTCATCCGCTACGGGAGAGAGCAAAACCTCACCCCAACTCTGCAGGTGACTCCCCTCAAAAAACTTTGCTTAGACTTGTAGAGGAAGGAAGCAGCTGCGCCCCCCTACTTACCCCGCCTTTTAGAACCACTGAGGTAGCTTTGTGAATGGGGGTAGGCACAGGGATTTAAATTTTTAACTTACATGTATTTGTTTTGTGTGTGTGTTTGGGTGTGAGCATCACAGACTACTGTGGAGATCAAAAGACAACTTGGCGGAGTCACGTCTCTCCTACTATGTGGAGCCCATGGAATTCAGGTTGTCAGGCTTGGCGACAAGCACCTTTATTGCTGCCCAGTATTGTTGCTGTTGTTTTTAATCCCCATGGATGGCTGCCATAAGACAGCCCCCCTTTAATGTTAAAATGCCTTCTTCAGAAACAAACTCTGCCCCACCCCCTTCTTCAATCAGCCTTCCAATTCTCCCTTCACACCAAATCTGTCACCCCACACAGTTGTTTCTCTATCAGATGTTTCTCAGACTCATCCATCTTCTTCTGCACCTTTGGTTGCTTCCTGCCTCTCGGTTGGAGTTTTCTTTCCAGAAGCGGGTCCTGGTAGAATCCTCATTTTGGAGGCTTCTATAGTTGCAACTTAACATTTGCTTGTGGAATTTCTTCTTCCAATTTCAGTGTGCCTCAAAAGAAAAGATTCCAGGGGTGGTGGGCTGGTAGTGCTGTTTCTGGGTTCTTATCATCCTTGATTTTAGGTTGCAAGTACCTTGGGAAATTAACATAGGGCCACACATTGAGGTAGGACAGAAAAATGGAAGTGTATGGGAACATGGGAAGGGAAAGGAGGCCCTCACTCTGGAGTCTGGTTAAAGCTTCCCACTAGCTAAGAGCAAGACTCCAACACAATTAACTACGTAAAGCCTTTCTTTTTTTCCTATGTAAGCCTACAAGTTTCTAGGAACTTCACTAGAAACTCCCATTTACAATAAGAAGGACATGTCATAATCCTCCCCCACTCGGTGCAACCCTAGTAGATTATACTACTATCTCAGTCACCCTATAAAATCACTTACCAGAAAGAGAGAAAAACAAAACAAAACAAAAAAGCCAAAACCAAAACCAAAAACAAACAAACAAAAAACCTTAGCAACCCTTTAAGATGTAACTTGAGAGTCACCAGAATGTTTTGTATGGGCTAATGCTATGACACTTAATTGTGACTCTCTTGAGATTCCTGTATACACACTTGGTTATGTCTTATTCCTTGCCTGGGTGTCTTTCTCTCTTAAATCTTGTTCATATATATAATCTTTAATAAACTTCAACTCTGCTTCATACTAGCTAGCCTTCAATTCTTTTCTGTGTTGAAAAAAGGATCAAGCTTCACCTGTCAGGATTCCTTAAAGGAACTCTCCAAGCTTTTGTGGGTGACAGTGTGGAGCTGTTAGTCCCTGCCACCACTGACCCAGGGAAAGGGAACAAGTTCCTCTAACCCTTGCTGTCTGCTCTTTCAGCTGGCAGTGTCAACTGCTACCTTAATTAATCCTCTGCTCCTAGTCCACACTCATGGCTACTGAATCTCTTGAGAAACAAAGATGCTTTGGGGATTTTGCCAATGTGCTCCCATATTTCCTAAGCAGCAGCAGCAGCAGCTCTTGCTTTAGAGGTGCAAGTTGGGGGAACAAGGCATAGGATTCCCTTTGCAGGGACCCGAGACACCTTATGTGCATACCTTTCCCCTCATGGCTTCTTTTGTTTGTTCCAAAACCAAGCATCCTTGTGGGAATTCAGGAAAATGACTCACCAAACTATGGCACTTTGGCATGTGTTCTAGTTGGCTTTCTATTGCTATGATAAACACCATGACCAAAAGCAGCTTGGGCTTCCCTGCCCAGACCACAGTCCATCAATGAGGGAAGTCAGGGCAGGAACTCAAAGCAGGAACTTGGAGGCAGGAACTAACGCAGAGGCCATAGATAAGTGCTGCTTACTGGCTTGCTCCCATGGCATGCTCAGCCTGCTTTCTTATACAACCCAGGACTACCTGCCAATGGCACTGCCCACAGTGGGCTGGGCCCTCCTAACTCTATCATAAATTAATAAAATGTCCCATAGATTTGCCTGCAGGACAACCTGGTGTAGGCATTTTCTCAATTGAGGTTCACTCTTCCCAGATGAACCTAACTTACATCAAGTTGACCAACGCCAGCAACAACTAATGAACCAGTATGGCACACTGAACTAAAGACTACCAGAAGCAGGCTCAGAAAGCAAGGACTCTCTGACCTCTAGATCCTCTGTCTCTTGTCCCCTTTCCCCACCCTCAAGTGTGGGGAGGGCTTTCTCTAAAGTACCCTTATTAGCCTAAAGATAGTCACCCCCATAAAGGAATCCTGTTGTCATGAGTCCCTTGCCTGGAAAGCCAACCGGCCTGGGAAGGTTCCCTCACAGGAAAGAAAGAAGACATGTCAATTTAACTCTCTCTCTCTCTCTCTCTCTCTCTCTCTCTCTCTCTCGTTGTTTGTTTTGTTTTTGTCTTGCCCCAACTCACTATTTAGCTGAGGATGACCTTGAACTCATCCTGCTTCTACCTCCAGAGTATAGAGATTACAAGTGTTTCCTGCCATGCCTGCTTCAGTGCTGAGGTGGAACCTGGGGCTTCATGCACACTAAGGGTAAGCCCTTTACTAGCTGAGTCCACAATTACACTTCTGAAGCATCCTCATAGACAACTATTATTGTCTGAGAGACTATGTATTTGGGATTTGAACTCCTTGGCCTTGGTGGATAAGGCAAGTGCTCTGCCTCTGAGATACATCCCCAGCCCCCTCTCGCCTCTGCCGTCGTTTATCCCAAGTTCATTTCTCCTCGTTCTTTCTTATTCCTTATCACCACTCCATACCCAGAGGCCCCAAGCCCTCACTCCTACTGCATCGCAGGAATGTATCAAATCCTCATTCACCTGGCCCTTCTCTGTTATATTTTTTTGTGGGACTCTGACATATATACGTTTAATTAAAAATTGTTTTACTCCTATTTATCTACCACAATTTCATTTCATAGACTCAAGTATTAAGACTTAAGAGAGTAGTCAGGCAGTGGTGGCACATGACTTTAATCCCAGCACTTGGGAGGCAGAGGCAGGGGGATCTCTGTGAGTTTGAGGCCAGCCTGGTCTACAGAGCGAGTTCTAGGACAGCTAGGGCTGTTACACAGAGGAACCCTGTCTCAAAAAAACAAAAAAGACTTAAGAGAGTAAAAAGGAAAAAAAGAAAAAGAAAAAAAAATTTTAAAAAGAGAGTAGAAAGTTTTTCTTTCTCTTCTGCCCTGAATCCTTTCCATTGTTGGAGGAGCTGGCCTTTTAAACTAAAAAGGTTTCAAGAGGTTCTCTTTCCCCTGACTTCTGGATACCATTTATATCACAGCTATAAGCTTAGTATAGACACACTTTTGATGTTGCTCATGTGATATCACCAATTTGTAATGCAATATCTACAAGGCACATGGTACCAATAATTAATCACCAGGTGTCATAGTCTGATTTGTGTTGCTGTAACAGAATACCAGAGGCTATTTATAAAACTGCAGAGGTTTATTTAGTTCATGTTTTTGAAGGTTCAGAAGTCCAAGAACAGTGCTCTAACACCTGAAGAGTGCTACAACATATAACACGACAGAGAGAATCACATGGTAATTCCAAGCAAGTGTGCCAGACAGTAAGATGTGTATGTGTACATACCACTGTGAGCATGTGGAGGTCAGAGGGCAACTTTGTGGAGTTAGCCCCCCTCCTTTTATGTGGGATATGGGGATTGAACTTGGGTCATTAGGCTTGAACAGTAGATGTGTTTCCCTCCTGAACCATCTGGCTGGCCCTATTTTATTTTATTTTTATTTTTATAGTGCTAGGGATCAAACCCAGGGTCCTGCACTAGCTAGTCAGGCACTCTGCCACTGAGCTCTGTCCCCAGCTCTACAGACCAAGTTTTTATAACAAGGCCACTCCTTTAATAACCTTCTAACCTGTTAATCCCATAATCTATGAGGTCAGATCCCTTACCACCCAGTCACTTCCCAAAGGCCCTCTCTCTCAACACTGCCATACTGAGGGCCAAGTTCCCAACATACCAGGTCTCTTTTCTTTTATTCCATTTGTTTGTGTGGCTTTTCCTGGGGTGATGGCCAAAAAAATCAACTCCACTCAAGCCTAGCTTGGTAAAGCAGTAAGTTTATAGGTGTCACTTAAAGGCCCATGGGTGACTCAAAGTCAACTGCATGACTAACCAGCCCACCCCAACATGCGGGAGAACTCACCAAAGCTGCTTCCCTGGGGCTCCCTGGCCAACCTGTGGGCAGTTCCACTAGGTCTTTCCTCTCCGGAAATCATCTGCTGCTTTTATAACAGTGGGGAGGGGCTTTGAGAATCTTGAAACAGTCTGAATTTATTGAGCCTGGTAACCGTCACTAGTTCCTTGAGTTTTAGGGGGCTTCCTTCTTCCTCTCGAGGAAATGTTTCAACTCAGAGGAAATAGATACACAATACTACCCCGGTCCAAACTACATAGTATGTATCTTCCAGGGGAAACTTCTGAAAGTATGATTATCAGTTCATAGCTCAAAATGCAATCAAATGCTACTTTGTTGCCAGACCAATCTAGTCTAATCACCTTGGGTTCAGGGGCCCCACCTAGATTGCTTTATTTCCCACCGTACATCTAAATACTTGAGATCCTGGCCTGTCAGGCAGCCTGCCATCCAATAAACAATAATGACAATGTCCCTGCTAAGTGTCAGACACTGGATGACACTCTTGGACTCTTGAGAACTAGGAGAGTAGGACAATCTAGTAGAGGACCCAGCTACCAAAAACTTGTAAGAGGTCAGGAGAAGGGGTGCAGAGGAGGCTGTACTTAAGATGAGCCTGAGGTTTGCATTGGGGGGGTTTGGCCAGGGAGTGGAAAGGAGTTGATGAAAGTTGTCCATGTAAATATTTTGAGCCACCAAATGCAAGTGTGATGGGGGCATTGCAGGGCTGATGTGTCTGAGAAGGCAAGGTGAGGCTGTGGAAGATGTTGGCTCACCAGAAACCTGTGGTCTCAGGACTGACGCCTGTCCCTCATTTAGGTCTCAGCAAAAATGTTACCACCCTTTGTGCTGGTGAGATGGCTCACTGTGAAGAGGAACTTATTTATTGCTGAATCTTACAGCCTGACTTCGATCCCAGGACCAACATGGTAGGAGTGAACTGATTCTCCAAAGTTCTCCTTTGACCTTTACACATGTGCTGTAGCACACACACACACACACACACACACACACACACACACGCAGGCACACATGCACACACACACACACACACACACACACACACACACTAAAATCTTAAGTGCTAAAAATAAACATCACTTCCCGGGGGGGCTACTGTTGCACGAATCCTAACTGGTCTTATAATAAAAACCCAGAGCCAGATACTGGGGTAAATTCTGAAAGATCAGAGGAAACAAACCACAGTCACTTCTCACCTTGCCAACTCCTCAGTTGAAAGGGGAGGTGAGATCCTGTCTCCAGAAATCCTCAGGCTGAATGCTTCTGAGTCCTCAGCTGAAAGGGCACCGAACTCCTGTCTCCTCACGCCTTATATTTCTCTCTCTGCCCAGCCATATCACTTCCTGTCTCAGTCTTCCTAGTGCTGGGATTAATGGCGTGTGTACTTCCCAAATAATGGTAGCAAAGGCATGAGATTTCAAGTGTTGGGATTAAAGATGTGTGCCACCACTGCCTGGCTCTGTTTCTCTTTTCGATGAGATTAATCTTGTATAATCTAGGGTGGCCTTGAGCTCACGGAGATCCAGACAGATCTCTGCCTCTGCCTCCCAAGTGCTAGGATTAAAGGTGTGTGCCACCACTGCCTGACCTCTATGTTTAATCTAGTGGCTATCTTTGCCCTCTGATCTTCAGACTTTATTTGTTAAGAGTACAAACAAAATATCACCACAGTATACCTTTTGCATACCCTGCCTAAAGTAGTCCCCCCTCCAATTCCCCTGGTACCTTCTTCTCAACCTACTCTGATTTATCTTGAATTTAGAGCACCCACCCCTTTCTGGAATTTTCTTCTTATTGTTTATGTGCCCCCCCCATAGACTGTAATCTATGTAAGCATTTCTTTTTTCATCTTGTTTCTGTCTCTTAGACCAATTAGATCACTTACAGATTTACATTGGCTTTATTTTATGATTCTAGAATTGGTCAACACTTCATTCCATGAGCTAGAATGTGTTCTGATGGCTTGGAAGGGGCCAATTTTATTGACTGTAGTTGGACTTTTTCATAGGACTGTTGGCTCCTCAATAATGACACGGAGATTATTATTAATTATGAAAGCTTGGCCAATAGCTTAGGCTTGTTTCTAACTAGCTCTTACAACTTAAATTAACCCATATCTTTTAATCTATGTTCTTTTACATGGCTCTGTACTGCCCATGCTGCTTCCTCTCCATTTGGCTGGTGACCTTGCCTTTCCTCTTCCCAGTGCCCTCTATGCCTGGAAATCCTGCCTAGCTATTGACTGTTCAACTTTTTATTAAACCAATCAGAGTGACACATCCTCACAGTGTACAAAAAGATTATCCCACAACAATAGACAGAAAAGGACTCAAGGCAGCAGAAATAAAACAACAACAACAACAAAGTGATTGACATCTGTTTTCTGTGAAAGGTTAGGAAAGGAAGAGGGAACCACAGAGAGGGAACTGGTTAATATATCAGATCACTCCAGGTTGCTTTTTGTAAGGACTAAGGCAGCCAGAATGTAGTTATCATGCTAGTTGAAATTGGCCTGGCTAGGAAATTGGCCAATGCCTCTTTCTGTCCTGATTTCTTAGAAGGTCAGAAAGCTAGTTTTAATTTGGTAACATGGAACTCCAATATGAGAGACTCTATTTTAGTTTTAATTTATTTACTTTTTTTTTTTTTTTTTTTGGAGACAAGGTCTCAATGTGCCACCATTTATTTTAGTGTGTGTGTGTGTGTGTGTGTGTGTGTAGGTCAGAGGATAACATGCAGGAGTCAGTTCTTTCCTCTATCAGGTGGGCCTTGGAGAATGAACTCAGGTATCAGGCTCAGCAGCAGGTCTTTGTTACAGAAAACAAAGGAACTTAGTAGGAGGCAGGGAACCATTGCTGTAACAAAATATCGGAGGCCGTCTACTTTATAAAGAAAAGAGGATTTTTCTGGGCTCGAAGTTCTAGAGGCACAAGTTTCAAAGATAATGATTCAGGCTCTGGCTAGGGCCTCTTTCTTGCTGGTGTCACGTTACTATGGGAGTCTAAATATGTGTTTGTGTCTGTTCAGTCTAACTGTCCCTATAAAGCCACCACCAGGATTCTTGCACAGACCTGCACACTAACAACCTATTCTAATTCCAAAGATTCCACCTCTAAACACCATAGTCATGTTAATTTTCCATTCTTATTTGTTTATTTATTTTGAGACGTGTCTCTATATCTCTACATAGCTCTGACTGTCCTGGACGGGAACTGACTATGTAGACCAGGCTGGCCTTGAACTCACAGAGAATCACTTGCCTCTGCAGTCGAGTGCTGTGATAAAAGGCATATACCAACAGGCCTAGAAACTTTCTTTTAATATCCACATAAGACATTGGGAATTAAATTCCTTCCAGTGTAGAAAACAGACTGTATTTAAAACGTAGCAAGCAGTGAAGCCAGCGACTTGTCCAAATTCACAGAGCGAGAGTAGAGACAGAACCTGGGCAGTGTTAGTTCCTTTATTCCTTTGTGCTTTATTCACAGGGTCACCTGGCATTGTTTCTCAAAAGGCAGCCAAGGAACAACAGGCCACAGGCCTCAGAATCCTGCCTGCGGACTCTCTAAGGCAGACCCTAGAAATCTGCATTTTTACAAGCTTCTGAGGAAACTGTCCTGCACATGCACCTTTCGAAGACTACTGTGCCCTGGTGACAGCAGCACAGCGTCAAAAACAGCCTTGGCCAAATTCCTGGGCTCAAGGTTCCCGTAGCCTCATGGGAAATGTAGTTTCAGCCGGCCTTCCCGCCTCTGGCCTCTTGAAGAGCTCGCCGGAAGGAGCCGAACCAATGCGGAAACAGCCGAGTGTTCCGAGGCGGGCCTTTTCCTGCTCGATTGCATGCTGGGAAAGGGCAGTTTCCGTTAGCTGCTGAAGGCTGAGGCGCGCCACCGGCCACCTCCCCACGTGAAGCAGTTGTACGAGCATCGCCACGCCGGGCAGCTGTCTACCCGCGTCCGAGCGCCCCGGAAGCGGCGGGGGACCGGAAGTGGCCCGCGGAGGCTGCAGAGCTAGTCCGGGAGCCCGCTGTGAGGCGACTGGCAGCGCTGCGACGGCGCCATGTCCCTGATCTGCTCGAGTGAGTGCTGGCTGCGGCGGGAGGCGGGAGCGTGCCTGCGGCCCGAGCCCCGGAGCCCGCGGCCCTGCGTGCGGGGTGCATTTGCGCAGTGCTGCGCAATTCACGTAGCTGGGAAGAATGACTGTCGTTGTTTTACTGAGCCGAGACAGGCCTGAAACAGGGGGCGAGGGGGGAGTCGGTGCAGGGAAAAACAGCTCTTGGTGTCGGAAACCCGAGGAAGACGTGTCCAGGATCCTCCTCCGATTGTAATCTGGGCTCTAGCAGTCAGAGCCTCAGTTTCCCCATCTGCAGCACTGAAAGCATTGCAGTGGGTATTTGCTTGGGAACGTCGCTTAGGAATCGGAGTTTCTGCGATTTGCGGTGATCACGCAGTGACTTCGAGACAGGGCTGGAAGCCAGGTGTCTGGCTTCTAGCCTCGCGCAGTATGACTAATGAAAACAGCAAACGTTTAGAAAACCTGTATTGATTTACGACGCATTTCCAAACGATGATCTCACTTTATGCTTACAAGAATTGTCTGAAGGGAAATAAAGATTCGTGATTTAGATAGGGCGTCAAAAGGCTTAGGAAGAATCCGGGGATGTGCGGCACAGCTGGGCGATGGAGCTCGGTTCTTTGAGTCTGGATCCATGCTTCTTCCATGCTGTATACTGTCTTGTCTTTGGGTATTTTATTACGGCATTGCGGCTGTTTACCTTCTTGTTGTTTACCACATTAGTAGCGTCCCCTCCCTCTCTATTCTCTTCTCAGAACGTTGCCATTAATTCAAAGAGGGAAAGGAAGGAGGGAAATGACAAACAGGAAAGGGAATCTCACACTGAAGAAATTGCAGTTTGCAAAGTATTTTCGAACGATTTGTTTCCTTTTAATCTTGAGAGAGCACTCTGACATGCCCTGGGCCATCCTTTTGTAAGGGAGGGAAAGCTCCCTCAAGTGTCCATTCGTTGAGTGTGCGAGATAAACGAACAGAGTAGCTCAGGAAAGCCATATTTCCTCCCATACTTGATTACGTATGCATGGGAGTCCTGCAAAAAAACAGGTAACGCTAAGAGAAGCTTCTACAGAACCTGGTGCCACTGAGAAGAACAGGAGCTTGAGGCCGTGGGGTGGTGACTCACAAGTGATGGGAGGGTGAACAGAATTATGTGGTGAATAAGAGCTATTTTGTTATGTGATAAGTCTCTCGGGCAATAAATACTGTCTTAGAGCAGCCCTCAGAAGAGTCTGAGTGTGGAGGTAGCTTTCACTTGTCTGCTAAGGTGAACCAGTTGTCCCTGTTTAGGGGAAGTTAGAGAAACAAGAGGGCCTGAGAAGGTCAGAGAGACCTTGGTTCTGAGCTTGCTTTTGAGATCTTCATTTTTGATAATTTAGCATGCCCAGGCTCCATACTTGGGGATATTTTTTTCTGAGCCCCAGGGCTTATGTACTCATTTACCCTGTTCTGATGTTTATCAAGTATCTGCTTAGTATCTGCATTGTCCTGGAGGTCAGTGACAGCTGTGACGCCCATCTTCAAGGGTACACAGACAGTTCTGTCAAGTGCCTAGAATAGAATCTTGCTTGGCACGTAGCAGCAGACATGGAACATTTTTTTAATTTATTTTTTAATTTATCAGTGCTTGTCACATTGCTTTGTAATTTTTCGCCTGTTGATCCGTTTAGGGCTCCAGACAAATGGCAGGGATTTGAGTTGTGCTGTGTGTACTTCTTTGTCATGTACCCAGTCATCTTTGTTAAAAATGAGATGGTCAGGGCTTACTGGCCACTCTTTTCAAGACTGGTCCATAGCATCTGGGCAGATATTATTTATTGACTTTTATTACCAGCAGCCTAGAGACTCCAGTTAAGTGGTTGACAGGCATTCTAGTGCCAAGTACCAGCTGGCTTGCTGTCACAGACCTTGCTTCCTGATAGCTGAGTATGAGGACAGGGTCTTGTTGGGGCTGACACAATGGAGGGTCTCCTTTTACCCTGTGCTTACTACCTGCCTTTCTCTGTAGTCTCCAACGAAGTGCCCGAGCACCCCTGTGTGTCCCCCGTCTCTAACCATGTGTATGAGCGGCGGCTCATTGAGAAGTACATTGCAGAGAACGGCACAGATCCTATCAACAACCAGCCTCTCTCAGAGGAGCAGCTCATCGACATCAAAGGTGCCTGCCCAATAGCCTAAGTCCAGGGCCAGCTCAGCTCAGCCTTCAAGAGTGGGAGGTGGAGCCAGCCTGGTGAAGAAGATGGTGGCTGTGAATGAATAAAGAGGAGTGGGGGAGGGGAGGGTCCCCTGGGTTCTGTTTCTTCATACCTGCTTTGCTGCCTCTCTTGGCAGTTGCTCACCCAATCCGGCCCAAGCCTCCCTCTGCCACCAGCATCCCAGCCATTCTGAAAGCCTTGCAGGATGAGTGGGTGAGTTCTGTGAAGAGAATGCACCTCTGGGCCTGGGGACTGAAAAGATGGGACCTCCCTCCCTCTTTTTTTAATTTTTTATTTTATGTATGTAGATGAAATTCTAATAAAATATCACCATATATGTATATGGTTCTTTTGCTTGTATGTATGTCTGTGTATCACTTTTGTGCCTGGTGCTTGGGAGGCAGGAAAGGGTGTGTGATCCTTTGGAATTGTAGTTACAGACAGTTGTGAGCCATCATGTGGATTCTGGGAATTGAACCTGGGGCCTCTGGAAGAACAGCAAGTGCTTTTAACTCCTGGGCCATCTCTCCAGCCCTCTTGTTTTCTTGAGATAGGACCTTGCTTTGTGGCCTAGGCTGATCTGGCACTTAGGATCCTTCTTCCTCAGCCTCCTAGTGCCTAGGATTACAAGTCCCGACCACCAGGCCTGCCTCTTCTTGCGGGGATGAACACAGGGCTAATGTGAATGCTGTACCACTGAGCAGCCCCCTCATTTTTTGCCAGCCTTATTTCATTTGTGAGGAGCAGGATGGCAGCACAAGAGGAGCCTGGTTGTTGGAACTCTTGCAGAGCTGGATTCTTAAGTTTTCTCCACTGTCAGCCTTTGTGACTTGGGGCACACTGCTCAGTCTCTGAGGCTTGACCTTCCTGACTATAGAACACTGATTAGTCCTGTCTGTCTGGATTCTGTAAGAAGTAGAATACAATTGACATATTCGCCTTGTGACACCAGGGACTCTTTTTCATTACTGAGCACTGCACTTGCTGAGGGTAGCCAGTAAATAACCACACCAGCGTTACTATTTCTATTCAGACAAGTGATTCAGACAGGTGTGATTTGCTGGTGACTAGTAAAGGTGGGGGTGAGAAGGAGCTAGCTCTCACTTCTTTCTGTCTGTGTGTTCAGGTTGTGGTGTGGAGTAGGAGCCTGAATGCCTTACAGGGTCACTGAGTAGCTGAGGTTGGTCTCAGTGTAGACTAGGAGGCGGTGTCCTCTTCTCCAGGGCTGGCCGAGTTGTCTGGCTCTTCCCCAGTCCTCACAGTGGCCTACCCTCTCCCAGGATGCAGTCATGCTGCACAGCTTCACTCTTCGCCAGCAGCTGCAGACAACCCGCCAGGAGCTGTCCCATGCTCTGTACCAACACGATGCTGCCTGCCGAGTCATTGCCCGTCTCACCAAGGAAGTCACTGCTGCTCGAGAAGGTGTCTCCTCTTCCCTGCTGTCCCCCACCTTTTGCTGGCCCTGCTTTGTAATGTCCCGTTTCTAACGGAATCTTTTCTCTCAGCTCTGGCTACTCTGAAACCACAGGCTGGTCTTATTGTACCTCAGGCCGTGCCAAGCTCACAGCCCAGTGTTGTGGTAAGTGTTCCCTTCCAGACCCCAGTAGCTGTCCTTACACAGGTGTCTTTGGTATTGTGAGCTCCTCCCACTCTCCCTTTCTTTTGTACAGGGTGCAGGCGAGCCCATGGATTTGGGTGAGCTGGTGGGAATGACCCCTGAAATTATCCAGAAGGTGAGTCATATGCTCTTCTGCTGGGACTGCCACGTGTCCTCCTTGGTGCCGTGGGCCGTGGGGCCAGAGTAAGAACCTCACACCAGGTAGTGGGGAGAACCTGCACTGCCGCTTGAGCTTTCTGGCTAGCTGACTTCAGCCTGCCTTTCTCTGTCTCATTTCCCTTGCTTCTGAATAGAGGGAGGTGTGTACGTCACAGGCTTGTTGGAGGGAAGATTGAATCACTGAGAAAGAAGGGCAGCTTTTAGCGCTTGCTGTTTTTGTGTTCTTTGCTGATATTAAGCCACTTTGTTACAGGCTTTGAGGGTTTTGCCTCCAAGATAGAAGTTATTTTAAGATGGGGAGTCTGAGACTGCAAGTCAGAGCTGAGAAGGGACAGGGCAGACTTCCAGACTGCGACCCAGGGTTCTGCTGAATGTATAGTCTGCATTTGTAGGGTCCAACAGTGTCTGAGCAGCTCAACTGAGAGCTCTCATGCTTGTAGCCTAGAACTTGGTCCCAGAGCACAACAGCCTAGCTCTGTCCCTGCTAGCTCTGCCATTCGTCACTTTAGTGACATTGGCAAGGGGGTTCTTTTGATGTAGTTTCCTCGGCTGTACCATAAGGTCATGATGCCTCACCTTATAAGAGTGGAGTGGAAATGTGTCAGCTTTTAGCACATAGCTTGGCAGATAGCACGCTTTGGTGATGGTTGTGACACCAGATGTACCAGCACCTAGTGTGCTTTGTCCGTGCAGAATCATTTGTCTCAGAAAATTACGTTCTCTACAGCTTCAAGACAAGGCTACTGTGCTAACCACGGAGCGTAAGAAGGTGAGTTGATGCCTGGTGTGAGCACTTGCCTTCTTGGAGGAGGGGCTAGTTGAAGCCTGCATTCATTGCTGCTCTTTTGGGCTTTCTGTTTTCTCAGAGAGGAAAGACTGTGCCTGAGGAGCTGGTGAAACCTGAGGAGCTCAGCAAGTACCGGCAGGTGGCATCCCATGTGGTAAGTACCTGGAGGTGGCCCTTACTGTTTCTAGGGCACAGTGGGCCAGCATGAGGAGCAGGGGGAAATGCCACTCAGACCTCTGGCATGGTGTCTTGCCATGCAGTGAGGGAGTTGCTGCATCCAGGCAGCCAGCCAAGCTGGGTGGATAAGGGATAAAATTCACTCTTGTTCCTTGGCTGGGGAGGAATACGAGGGGTGTGGGGAAGGGGAATAGAGGAGCTGTGTGCATCTCTGGCCTGCCTTGATTTGACTGTAACTGGGTTTGGTGTGGTTCTGTCTGCAAAGGGGCTACACAGTGCTAGCATTCCTGGGATCCTTGCTCTGGACCTCTGTCCTTCGGACACCAACAAGATTCTCACTGGTGAGTCTGGGCCCAGTCTGACAGGCCAAGGTGAGGGATGGCAGGAGCAAGGGAAGGTGCAAGCCCCTGGTCCTCGCCATTGATTGGAGGACAGAAAGACCTTCGTTAACACAGGGATCTTTATAGGCCTGACTCATTTTTTGTCTTTTGTGGATCTTCTCCAGGTGGGGCAGATAAAAACGTTGTTGTCTTTGATAAGAGTACTGAGCAAATCCTGGCCACTCTCAAAGGCCATACCAAGAAGGTCACCAGTGTGGTGTTTCATCCTTCTCAGGTAAGGTACTCTTAAAAGCTACTCTTGTCCTTAAGTCCAGTTCCAGTGGTTTCAAGCCTCAGAACTAATCGCCCAACCCCCTACTGTCTTGATGAAGTGGCACTGATGGGTCTCTTTGTAGAACCTCAAAGCAGTGGCCCTCAAATCAAGGAGAAAGAAAATGCAACCAACAAAGCATATTCACATCAGTTTTGCATTAGGTAAAGAAAACAAGCATCCTAGCTAGAGCCTTTATAGATGAACTACAGATAATAAAGGTGTTTGTTCCCATGACCCTGTAGAGTTGGGCTCAAATTTAATGTTGACTGTTGAAAGTAGTGTGAGTTCAAATAGAAGAGAAGCACTGGCTTAGAGGAAAAAGGTAGTTCATTAGAGGAGATTAATGGTCTCAAGACTTGAGCCAAAAGTACAGTGGCTTGGTATGTAGCTCCATGGGATGCTGGGTAAGTGCCTCCCAGTTAAGTCTTTCTCTTAAGGAACTGAGAAATAAGGAATATTTGTGTCTTAGTGTTCTGTTGCTCTGAAGAGACACCATGACCACAGCAACTCTTACTAAAAGAAAGCATTTAAATGGGGGCTGGCTTACAGTTTCAGAGGTCAGTCCATTATCTTCACGGCAGGGAGCATGGTGGGAAGCATGGCACTGGGATAGTAGCTGAGAGCTACCTCCTGATCTGCAAGGCAAGAGACAGACACCTACACACTCACTCTGGGTTTGGCATGGGCTTTTGAAACCTCAAAACCAACCCACTCCCAGTGAGATACTCCTCCAACAAGGCCACACTTCTAATGTTTTAAAACAGTGCCACTCCCTGGTGACTAAGGCTTCAAATATATGATCCTAGAGGGGACATTCTTATTCAGTCCACCACAGTTACAGCATACTGAAAAACTAATTCAAATTGAAAACATTATTTCCCTGTTTATTTGGTGTTGGTATTACTTTTGGCTTTTATGAATATGTGTTAATGAAAGAGGATAGTTGCTTTTATCTTCTGGCTGTTACTCTCCTAACTAGTTGAAATAATTTGTTAGGGAAACTAAAATAAGCTCTCTGTCTGCCCCAGGTCTTTTGGACAATCAGCTTGCCCTTGAGGTCTAAGTGTGGGAACATGAGAGCATGACCTTCCATTCCTTTACAGACTCAGTGCTGCTCAAATCTGGGCCATCTGGTACAGTAGACCAACTGCAGGTGGCACATGATTCCAGTCCCTCAGTTGCACTAGCCATATTTCACCCAGCATGAAAGTGGGTCAAAAATAGCTCTCTGATGCAGTTGCCCTTTTTACTGCTAGGTAGTGAGGATCTCTCTTGGCCCAGTGTGGCCATTTCAGCAGCATTTTTTTCTTGGCTTTCTTATGCATTGTCGTTTAAATAGGTGTTACAGACAGGGCAGGGCTAGAAGGAGAAGCAGTGGCCAGTGGTTGTGGCTGTAATTGTCACTATGGAAAAGAGTGTTATAGTACATCTCACCTCCTGGGCTCTGATTCTTGGTCTCTTTCCTTTCAGGAACTGGTGTTTTCTGCATCCCCAGATGCAACTATCAGGATTTGGTCGGTCCCAAACACTTCTTGTGTACAGGTTGTTCGGGCCCATGAGAGCGCAGTGACGGGCCTCAGCCTCCATGCTACTGGAGACTATCTCCTGAGCTCCTCTGATGATCAGGTGCAGTCCCAGCCAGGGCCCTGAGGAGGCTGCTTACTCACCCTGGGAGGATGGACCATCTTGCTGGGGGTAGCCAGATTCCCAGAGTTCTGGAAAAATTTATTCCCTGTTATGGGAGCTAACTTTGCCAGCGGGTGCTGAACCAGGGTCTCTCTTGAAGGCCACCAGACCCACTTTCTTATTGGCTTCTTTGTCTCATCTCCAGTACTGGGCCTTCTCTGACATCCAGACAGGGCGTGTGCTCACCAAGGTGACAGATGAGACTTCTGGCTGCTGTAAGTGGCCTTAGAGGCACTGAGCTCTTTTGTTTTCAGTTTGTGTTAAGTTTGACTTAGTCATTTGCTTATCTGATCTAAAGATATTGCTTACCACTGGCACCAGTATAGTGGCCACAGTGGCTACTGACTATAGATCCTCTCCCTTTCCTCAGCTCTTACCTGTGCGCAGTTCCACCCTGATGGGCTCATCTTTGGAACAGGAACTATGGACTCTCAGATCAAGATCTGGGACTTGAAGGTAGGACATGCAGGCCTCTTCTGGGGCCCAGAGGGAGAAGGAACTGCTGAGGTGTGGCAGCAGGCCCTGGGGTATCTCAAGGCTTAGGAGAGCCTGACTCTGTTTGCTGGCATGGTGATGTCACCAAGGACCTGTGGGTGCACAGGACATCTCAGAAGGGTCCTTCCTGTCTTGACCAGTGAGTGATACTTTCATTGCCCACCCCCACCTATAGGAGCGCACCAATGTGGCCAACTTTCCTGGCCACTCTGGCCCCATTACCAGCATCGCCTTCTCTGAGAATGGGTACTACCTGGCCACAGCTGCTGATGACTCTTCAGTCAAGCTCTGGGACTTACGCAAGCTGAAGAACTTCAAGACACTGCAGCTGGACAACAACTTTGAGGTACATGCGCTCCCCCCCAGTCTCAGCTGTTCCTCCTCACCCGCTGGTAGTTTCTGAGTTCGGGCAAGCTGCTGCTGTGTGCTCCCGGCTGCTCCGTGCCTTCTGCTCTTTTGTGTAATTGCCTCTCTTTGGGCCTTGGCAGGTGAAGTCACTGATCTTTGACCAGAGTGGTACCTACCTGGCTCTTGGGGGTACAGATGTCCAGATCTACATCTGCAAACAGTGGACAGAGATTCTTCACTTTACAGGTAGAGACTGGCTGTGCTTACCTGGGCCTTGTACATCAGCTCTAGAGAAAAGTGGGGAAGCTTCACTGCGGGGTGAAGCTCTGGGCTTGGCCTAGATATGGCCAGACTATGCTTCTCCTTTTACTGTCCTGGGAGTAGAACCCAGCCATGTTTTCTACTACTGAGCCCAATCCCCAGGCTGCTTTTACTTAGGTCTGGGGCAGTAGAGCATTGTGGCCTAGGAAAAGTATTTGTGAGTCTGTTTGGCTGTGAGTAGTGTTACTAGCTGGCCTCTCCCAAGTTGTTTGTTGAGGGGCAAATTATGTAATTTCTCTGGTGCCCCAGGAAAATCGTAAGGATAAGTTCAGACACTCAGTGGGAAATATGGGGGTTTACATGAAAGTGCATGTGATCCGTAGGTTAAAAGTGTCTTGTGGTATGTTTGGTATTGGGTCTTGATTTGAGCAATGAAGAAGAACCAGTCTGGGTGGTAATGAAATTTTTTTTTATTATTATTTATATATTTGTTTTTTTATTTTGGTTTTTCGAGACAGGGTTTCTCTGTGTAACAGCCCTGGCTGCTCTGGAACTCAATTTGTAGATCAGGCTGGCCTTGAACTCACAGAGATCCACCTGTCTCTGTCTACCAAGTGCTAAGATTAAAGGCGTGCGCCACCACACCCGGCACGTTTTTTATTGTTTTGTGAACTTTATTGGGGTCTGTCATGGGTGAGTGATGAAGTTTATAGTCAAGTTAGGAAGGGGCGGTGGAAGCTGCTCTAGTAGGTCTGTTTTTCTTCGTACGGAGATGGGGTTGAGGCCGTTCCCACAGTAGCAAGTGTTCAAGCCCCAGCACAAGTACTTAAGGGAACTAGAAGCAATAAGAGAAGTCAGGCTGACACAGCGCTGCACTAGAGGGTCTCTCACCCTGGAGTCGCCTGTAGCCCTGGATGGCTCTAGCTTCAACGTTAGGGGACCCTGCTGGGTGTGGCAGCTGTGTAATCCCAACTCTTGGTAGCGACAGCTAGAGAATCACCTTGAGTCAGGCCAGCCGGGAGCACAAGAGGGCTTTTCTCTGCAGAGTTGGGGAGCTCCGGGTGCTTTCCTAAGTCTGGAAGGAGCTTGCCCCGGTTCTCCAGCTATCTGAGTCCCGTGAGGAGGATAGTTCAGCTCTGTCGATTCTGAATCCAGCCGTGTGCTGTGTGCCCTGGACTTTGACGTCTTTGAGCGAGCACAGGCTAATGGACAAGAGCTAAAGCTAAACACACATGCTAAGTGGGCACTGAGGTTTCCAGCTGAAGTATGCTTGCCCAGAAAGCTCAGGTGAAAGGTGATTGGTATTCCTCTGTCCCTGCGCCCCACCAACAAAAGGCTGAGTGCCACTTCCTGCCAGGTGCTGAGTGCTGACCACAAATCAGTGGGAAACAGAACCCTGCCGTCGGGAGGGTGTCTTACAGTGCCCTCTGACCCTTACCATCTGGGTGTGTGCCAGCAGCATGGCATTCAAAGTCATTGTTCAGCCCTGGAGAAGAAATAGCCTTCTCATGGTTCCCTTATTTCTCTCCTCAGAGCATAGTGGCCTGACCACTGGAGTGGCCTTTGGGCACCACGCCAAGTTCATCGCTTCAACCGGCATGGACAGGAGCCTCAAATTCTACAGTCTGTAGGCCCTGTGCCTTCTCACAATTCTGGGCCTCATCTCAGTAGTGGGTTAGAGTTGGGGGGTGGGACCTTAGGAGGAGGGAGGTCTGGTGGGTGGGGGACATTCACATCATTTCATTCTGTTCTGGATGATGGTCTGAGCCAGGGCACATGGAACACTGCTATCCATGCAGCCTTCGGGCCCTAGGGAATGGACATGGAGGAACTGTCACCCTGTAAATGCTCAGAGTTGGAGTCCAGCACCTCCCCCAGTAGTGGCAGCTGTTCCATGCCTGCTCTGTTTCAGCTCTTCTGAGACAGGGAGGTGAGCCAAGGGAACTGTGAAGGGGAGGGGCAGGAGGGCTCGTGCTGGTTTTTGTAAGCAGTGATCTAGTTTCATTAAAAAAAAAAAATCCACACAGTAAATATTGTCACCTCCTTGCGTCTGTCTGGCAGAGAGACCCTGAGTCGTGGGGAGGGAGCACAGTGTGGGACACTGGTATTAGGAAGCCGCCTCCTACAGCAGAAGTAAAGTAAAAGCCTAGAAGTCATTTGTCAAAAGTCTCCCGTGCTCAGGCAGGCCTTGACTTTGTATCCAGTGCCTCTATCACTCATGCTGTGCTTGCTCTCTGGCTTGATTTTTCTCACAAACCTGAAAGGTGGTGAAGAGTTAGATTAGCCTTAGCCTGCTGGTGGGTTGCTGCCAGTGGATTGCTGGATTCTTCAGTTATAGGTGATACAAACTGGTTCCAGCTGGCTTGACCAAAGAGATTTTCTTGACTGGCAGCTAATCGTTGAAGTAGAGCTGTTCCCAGTGGAGACAGCTAATGCATGGAAAATAAAAAGTGAGATGATAACCTGGCGGGTGGAGGGGAGGTTAATCTAGGACCCTGTGGCTGCTCTGCATTTGGAAGTTACCTGGGGACAAGGAAAGTTGTAGGTAGAAGGAAAGAAAGTAGGTTCTGAGGTTGAGATAAGGGAGGTGTGGAGTGGGAGGAGTTAAGTGTGATCTGAAGGTAAGTTCCTATTAGGTGTGCCCAGGAGGACCTTAGGGCCATCCCAATGGAATGCTGCTGTTGGGAGCCTGCTGTGTGTGTGTGTGTGTGCAGAGATGAGGTAAGGAAGGGGAATTGGTGCAAACAGATGAGAAACTTAGGAAGAACTGAGAAGTGAGGTGTCACCTAGAGGTTGTGGGCAAGTCAAAGTAGTCCTTACTGTCACCACAGCACAGAGCCTCTGGATATGTGCTGCCAGGCAGTCCTGTGTCCGGGAAATTTGGATTTCCCTTACCTGCCAGGATGGAAAATCTTAGAGTAGACAAACCCTCTGCTGTAGTTCTGGGCAGCCTGCTGCTCCCTGGAAGTGTATCCAGTGAACTATTGCAGTGGCTGGGGAGATAGCTCAGTTGGTAAAGTCTTTCTGGGCAAGCATGAGGAGCTGAGTTTGATCCCCAGCACCTAATGTAAAAAAGCCAGAAATTGTGTGACGTGTGTGGTATGTACACAGAGGGGAGCCCTGGCCTATACCAGAGATGTAAGCAAGTAGCCACCCCTCTTTATAGTGCACCAGTTTGTATAGTACCTCAGGACAGTGAGATCATGTGCAATTGGGGCAGAATTATATACAGATGGCCAGGAGGTGCAGGAACAAGTGTCTGGAAGTCTGCTGAGGGTCCAGTGGCTCCACCCACTTGTATGAGAGAGCATTGACAGTCAACAGGCCCAGTCTTGGGGGTCTCTTGTTAGGAGTTGGAGGTGCTCTGATGGGAGATAAAAGCAAGCAGCTCTCAGTTGGGGCTCCACCTTCTTGTAGTCACCAGCTGCACCAATCCTAGTATTTAGGGTCTAGGAGCATCACTTGGCCTGGTGACCGAAGAGAATGTTTGCTGTGGAATGGATGGGTGCTTACTGTACCCTATGAGCATTTGAGCCTCTGGATGTTCAGAGCCATGTCCTTTTGCTGTGGAACTGACTGACAGGGAGTCTATGTGGTGCTTGAACTTGAAGCACCATCCAAGGAGGTCACTTGGGTGCAGTGGCTCCCAACTAACTTCACATCTTGACTGATCTCCTGCATGGTGTGCCCCTGGCCAGCAGGTGGTACTAGCACTGTTCTGTAGGTGAGTGTTCAGAGAAGCATCTTGTCCTAAGGCATCCATGAGTTGGGATTTTAAGCCTAGTTTCAGAGACAAAGCTGAGGGAGCAGTGGGCAGCTAATGACCTCCACAGGTCTCTGGGAGTCATGATAGTATCGACTCAGGCATCGAGCCCAGGTTTGACTGGCAGCTCTGTCTTTTTACTGGGAGTCTGTATCAGTTTCTATATGAGTTTGTGGTATCCACCTGGAAGGGCTGAGAATTAATTGAGCTATTTTGATGAGTGAACACAAGGTGGCCCTCTGCAACTACAGACCGCTTCCCTGCTTTGTGATGATTGACAGTGACACTGTCACAGTGCTTGACACCTGTGGTGTTAAGGATTGACCTAACTTCTCCATCCGCAAGCCTGATATTAGAGCTCATCAATCCAGCTGCTCATGGTGGTGCACTCCTTTAATCCCAGCATGGATCTCTGAGTTCGAGGCCCGCCTGGTTTACAAAGCAAGTTTCAGGACGGCCAGGGCTATTCAGAGAAACCCTGTCTCGAACAAACAAAAACAGACAAGATAAAGCAGTATTTCCAAGACTGAAATTTGAAGGAGTCCTCTGCCCCTCTACCCCATACTAAGAATTTGGACGACACACATTGGAGAGACTTACACTTCTCATTACTGGGGCGAAGGTTGTTTAGTCCATCAGCACCGAGATAGGCAGCATTCCTCTTTCCTCGGTGCACCGGTGTGTCCCCCTTGCCTTATTCCGGATTGAGCCTCTGCAGTCTCCTTCCTTGGGAGCTTACATCTAGACTTTTCTGCCTTTGGCATGCTCCGAGCTTCATTTATGGTCTCTGCACTCATCTAGACAGAATGTCGGCATCGTCAGAATTCTGTAGAAGTTCCCAAAATAGAAGCTGTTTTTACTTCCCAGAGTTTTTTGTTTTTATTTTAATTCCATCTTTATGACTCTTTCCCCCCTCTCACAGTTCAACAGTAACTTAAGTGCATATAAAAATATTTATAATTTGGCATTTTGTTTACTTCTAAAGACTGGTCTGGTATCTCCCATTATTGGAACAGAAAAGGCCCTTTTGCATTAAATGTTCTGGCAGGAATGCCTGGATAGGAGCCACATGTGAAGTATACCTTGAGATGTAGCAGTCAGCTCTGAAGTATTCCTTTTATTTTTATCTCATGTATACGTGGCTTGTGCCCTTACCTTACACCATGACACGTGTGGAAGTCAGAACGCAGTTGCAGGGGTTGGTTCTCTACCACCATGTGGGTTCCAGAGACCAAACTCAGGTCCGCTGCCTTGGCAGCAAATTTGTTTACTTGCTGAGCTGCTAAGCTGTTTGGTCAGCCCTCACTTCAGGTCAAAGCACATGGAAATAATTTGCCCTCAGTGCCTAGTGGGGAGTGTGGAGAGGCAGGGAACCCCTTGGGCCTCTGATAGCTGTGGCCCAAAGGCAAGGAGAGGAAATCTAATGGGCTACAAGCAGCCCTGCTTTCTGGTCAGGAAGGGAGGCTGGCTTGCCTTCCTCCCCATCAGGTCTGATTCAGCCTGCCACAGGCTCAGGTGCCTGCTCAGGGAAGCAGGTGGATTTCTTTCTTCCTTCCTTCTTTTTCTCCCCCACCCCCCCATGCTAGGACTAAAGGTGTGCACCACTACCGCTAGAGGGGAGCTGTTTTCACCTGAGCACACACAGTCCAGGTGAGATTTTGGGTATCTAGGAATATACCTTCCTAGATACCAAATGCTTCCTGCCGTTGAGAGCATAGCAAAGTGTTGCAGAGAGCTTTGTTGTTCATATTTACTGTGGTTTTGCCCTTGAACCGTTGGATACAGAGGTATTGACAGAATCTATATACCATTTCAATAATCATTACAGAGTTCCCTATCAAAAATCACATGCTCGTATAATTTGAAAGTAAGGGCAACCATTAGTATTCTCAAGTTAACAGCCCCAAAGGGCAAATGGGTGTGTTTATGGTTATACAGGGGAAGGTCTTTGCCATATCCAAAGATAAAAATGTGAGGGGAAAATCGATGGCTATATAATTTCCTCAGAGAGATGAAACATGAAGAAAAGCCCATGGCCAGTTCCTGGAAGTAAGGAGGTTGCCCCTTGGATTTGTGAATGCTCTGTGCACAAGGAAGAAACAGGAAAGACCCAGCAGGCTATAAGATGCAAGCAGCTATGAAAAGGTACAGCTTCTAACAACAGAACCAGACGCTGGAGAGATGGCTCAGCGGTTAAGAGCACTGGCTGCTCTTCCAGAGGACCCAGGTTCAATTCCCAGCACCCACATGGCAGCTCACAACTGTCTAACGCCAGTTCCAGGGGATCTGACACCTTCACACCAATGTACATCAAGTAAAAGTGAAATAAATTTTAAAAAATTTATTTAAGACAATAGTGGCTGCCTCTACTGCTCAGATGGGCAAAAATCTAGAATGATCTGGAGGGGCAAGGAGGACAGGTCCCCATACAGTCTCGGCCCACAGGCACACAGGATGTGGCTTCTGTCTGACCCAGGAGTTCTACCTAGAAAGCAGTGCACAAAGAAGTCCATGCTTATGTAACTGCATTCAGTACTTAGTACCTGAAGTGCTAGGCTTGGTTTCCTTCAATAGATCAGATGTGCCCTAGTTCAACAGAAAGCTAGACAACACAGATGTTTAAAATGATACAAAATGGGCCACTAGGGCTGGGAACATAGATCAGTCAACTGGGAAAGTGCTTTTTTGCACCCAGTACTGAGTAAAACCGGCATGGTGGCACATGACTGTAATACCACCACGAGGATCAGAAAGAAGTTCAGGGTCATCAGGTCAGTCTGTGTTTTATCAGACCCTGTCTCAAACAAAGGAATGAATATAAGGATAAATACTTAGAATGTAGTTGGGGATGATGCTGGCTTAGCTCTCCACACATACACATTATACTACATAAGGACTGAGCAGGTTGTATTTATATATTTAGGAATATACACACAAAAGGCTATGAATTTGAAAGAGCAAGGAGGGTGTATATAGGCAGGGTTGGAAGAGGAAAGAGGGTAATGATGTGTTTATCTCAAAGGAACAAAACATTAAGTCAGCAACATGGCTCTGTGTTTGCTGTGCAAGTCTGACAACCTGGATTTGATCCCGGAGTCCATGGGAAGGTAGAGAACAGTTGTTCTGACTTCCACCTGTATGCCATGGCATGCTCATGCTCACCCTCCAGGCATACACACAGTCTTAAAACAGAAAGCCAAAGAGAGTGATGCAAGGCATTTACATTTCTTTAAACTTGACAGTGACCAAGTGACTCCAGTTGGCACCTGTGGGCTAATGCTTTATTTAACAGCATGGATGTCAGTCCTAGGTCCACCTCAGGAGGCAGAGTTGGTGGAATCAGCTTTCTAAGCCAGCCGTGCTGGTCTTCACGAATATATCCTACACCTCTCTGTACCTGGATGCCATCGCTAGCCACAGCTGGGAGGCAGCCCAAGAAGGAAGTTCACTGTGTGGCTGGTGTCTGGGTCTCCTGCCTTGGTGTTGTGCTGCCTCTTCTGGAAAAACCTGAAGGCAGCAGTTTTCCCAGCCCTGCATCTTGGCCTATGCAGTTTACCTCATACCCAAACAAAACTAAAAACAAACCCAAAAAAGCAAGGTAAGCATTCAACTGGGGTGTGAGGACGAAAAATTCCAGTCAGTGGCTAACATCCCGTAAGTGCTGGCTGGTGTCATACATGATTCTAGGTGCCTTCCTCAACTGGTTTAAACAGTTACTCCTACGAGCTAGACACGAGGCTCATATTTAACAAGCGAAAATGTCCACGTGGCCAGGGACAAGCAGAGATGCTCTTAGAGTCAGGCTTTGGAGTTTATGTTTGACTGAAACTTGAAGACTGATAGAGTAGGCCAGAGCCATGGGTGGAGAAGGGACTTGTGTCAAATAAGGGCTACTGATTTGTTACCTTTATGACAGTTACTCTCATGCCCTGCCAGAGGCCCAGCGATGACTATATTTCCAGATTCTTCTTGTACCCCTTGCTGAGACCGCCTCCCTCCCAGCCCAGATCAACATGACATTCTGGAACATAGCCTGGTCCTAGCCCTAAGTGGCAGGCAGGGTCAAGGCCAACTTGTTGCTCTCCAGTGCTGCCAGCTATTTCTGCTTGTGCTAGTGTTGGAGACTGCGAGCCAGCAGTGTATCCTGTGCGGGAGACCAGCTCCCACATTATTATGACAGGGGACTCTTGAGAGAGGGATAAGAGGTAGAAGGCTAGAGGGGAGAGAAACACAGGATAGCCTCGGGAGGCCCCTTCTGTCTCTTCTAAAGGGCTATTGATAGGAATGCCAAGGGGTGGAGCAAAGACTTCTCCCTAGCTCAGCCAAGTGTAGACCCTTCCAATCACCTGGTAACCATGCACATGGTCAAGCAATCCTCTAATGCAGCCCTGCTGGGTAAAGCAAGCTCAGATCTCACTAGGAAACCTTTGTGGGCCTCCACAATCCTGCCTCCTTTGGTGCCTGGTTGGTTGGTTCATTGTGACTGAGTAGTTCAGGCTTGATGCTTTTGTCCCTGGGACCTTTGGCTTCTGCTTGTCATGAAGGCAACCTTTCAGGTGTTCTGAAGATACCCACATCTAGACAGGCTCCTGCCAGCTCATCAACTCTCTGCTGCTGCCTTTTACTGACTGCCAGGCTTTGACCCTGCCCTACCTCTTCGTGTGCTGTCCTGTCCGAAAGACCACCTTCCCTTGCTTAGAGGCACTCTCCCAGACCCTGACCTGGGAGAGAGTAATGCCAGGCTGTGGCATATGTTAGCACTGTTAGGATTTGCTTTGAGGACAGCATCAGATGTCCCCATTGTCTGAGATAGTGAGGCTCAGCCCGTAAAAATGCTCTGCAAGCCTGACAAACTGAGTTCCATCCCTTGCACCTGCCTATTTAAAGGTCAAAGGAGAGGACTGACCCCATAGTGTCATCCGACTCCCACATATGTGCACCTCTCCCCCAGTAATAAAACAGATTGTGCCAATCATTCCATGTAATCTTTTTAGCTTTTTGAGACAGGATCTATGAGCCTTGACTGTCCTGGAACTCTTGTAGACCAAGCTGGCCTCAAACTCATAAAAATCTGCCTACTGCCAGGTGGTGGTGGTGCATGCCTTTAATCCTAGCACTCAGGAGGCAGAGGCAGGAGGATCTCTGTGAGTTTGAAGCCAGCCTGCTCTACAGAGTGAGTTCCAGGACATCCAGGGCTGTTTGACAGAGAAACCCTGTCTCAAAAAAACAAAAACAAAACAAATCTGCCTCCCAAGTGTTGGGATTAAAGACATGGACCACTATGCCCAGCTTCCCTTCAGCCTTTTGGTTCAGTCAAGAATGTAGTAAACATGAGATGTGGGATGCTACAATTGGTGGAACAGTGGCCAGTTTTACAGTCAGTTTTTGTAAACAGGAATATACTCTAAAATAGCAAACGCCAGTGAAAGGACTCAGACACTTGCTGTGCAAGCCTGGTGACCTGAACTCACTCTCCAGAACCCTCGTAAAGGAGGAAGGGGGAGAACTGACTCCACACAATTGTTCTCTGTCCTCCACGTGTGCTCCCACACATGTACAGTGATTAAAAAAAAGTTAAAAGGTAAAAAAGCGGTCAAAAAATATAGGAAATATATCAGCCAGTTAACAGTCCTCTGTTAGAATCAAGTATTGTGTACTGTGGGTGTAGTTGTGGATATGCTCCACTAGTATACACTCAGCACAAGCTTGTGCCTATCTGTGACACTACATCTCACTGGTACAGTGGCATCAGAAGTGACAGGAGCTTCTCACCTCTGTTATAAGTTTACAGAGACACTGTCTTCTAGGTGGCAGGCTGTTGAATGAAATGTTATAGGGTACATGATTGTGTAATGAGGCGGGGGTGTGGGGTGCAGGGGGGTCAGGATTCTGAAAGAACGTATCTGACTCCAAGGATCAAGTTTCTCATGTAGCTCACCCCTGTAATCCCAGCACTCTGAGGCAGAAGAATCACTGAGTTTAAAACCAGTCTAGGCTAGAGAGTAAGACCCTGTTTCCCCTCAAACACACACACCCTTGGATAAGACACACATCAGGTTTCATAACTGAAATAACTTCTCTACATCTGCATTCAGTAGTTTTCAAACAGTGGTTTATTAAGCACATTTAACATCTGGTGCCTTCCCGGAGTTTCTGGACCCAGGCCCAGCTCAGACCCACAAAGGCACCAGTCCCCAGGACCAGGGTGATGGCCAGCAGGAACACCCAGAGCAGGGGTCTTGAACTGGAGTTGCTGCTGGAGCCTGTCAGAGAAGAGGGCGGGGGGGATCCACCTGGAGCTGTCTGTCGGCAGATAAGGGGCTGGGCTATCTTTGCTTAGTTCCTCATCTTGAGGAGTTACGCCACCTCTGAGCTTCCCTGTTTCCTGTTTTATCAGTATTTTTAGAAAGAAGGCCATGGCCCTTGGGGCACCCCCAAACCCTGCTACCTGAAGGCTCCAGTTTAGCAGCATCCTCAAAGCCCACTGCTCCTGGAGAACTCACGATGTCCAAGGCCTGGATAGTGCTGTTGTAACCAGAGGCTCGTCGGCGCCCTGCCAAGGAGAAAAGCTGTCCTGACTTCCAGCTCCTGGTGGTCTGAGAGTCAGCCCCAGGCCTAAGGTTACATCAAAGAACAAATAACATCCCCACCCAGACTCACTTGCCATTCCAGAGTCACAGATAGTAGAGCATGTCTCGGGCCCCTCAGGGTAGCAGACAGAGGCACTACAGAAGAAATAGACCTGGTAGAAAGAAACAGGCAAGAGGTGGACTAGTTTTGTGCAGCTGGGCTGGCAGCAGAGACAGGGTTGAGGGATTCAGGTGCAGGACTGTTAGTGCAGGGAGAGACATGGGCAAGCAGACTAAGACCACAGCTGCTCCGTTTTGGTGGGGATGCAAACTGTGTTGTTCCCAACTTGGAGTTCAGATCTTCCTCTTCCTGAGAACCCAAACCTGCAGTAGAAGACGTTCCCTGCAGGCAGAACTGTTGCGTTCAAGAGAGCTACAGTTTTCTGCCTGTCCTCTGCCCCTAGGCGCAGAACGGTTGGAAGGCGGGGTGTTTTCTTTCTACCTACCCGGCTAACAGGAGGTGAGGTTTGGCCACAGAGCCAAACACCATATGTCTGCTAGCTTCTCTTTACCCCTGAAGACAATACCTGGAGGCAGAGGGGGAAGACACAGTACCACTGCTTCCAGGAGACAGAGCCCAAGGGAGGTGACCAGAGGGCAGCACCAGGAGACCTCAGCCATGGCACCGTGCCTTCATGTAGCAGGTAAGTGCCTCCTGGGCTCAGGAGGCAGCACCCAGGCAAGATGGGAGAGATGCCACCCTGAGTCACCCTCAGCTCGGCCTGCCAGTGGGACCAGTCCACACCCGATGAGTTAAGGGCAGTGATTTGAACATGACAGATCTGTGAATAGCGTGTGATGAGTAGGATGTGCCATCAAGCATGGGTTGGACTGTACTGGTGTCACTGACGATGTCATTTGTACACCATACAGAAAAACCTAAGGTTTAAACACCCATTTTTTTATCTTTTGGAAAAGTTGCTGTGTTATAAACCAAAGCAGAAGAACAAGAAACCCATTATCATTTTGAGAATCAGAAGTGAGGCCACATGAGAATACCACAACTGGTGTTCAGATTGAGGGTTGATTGTAGCCACACTCCGTGTTTCCCTATAACGTTTATTTTGCATATGTTTGCGTGTTGGGGAATGTGCATGCCCCAGCACACATGTGAAGGTCAGAGAAAATTCTGGGAGTCAGTTCTCTCCTTCCACAATGCGGCTCCATCCAGGGATCGCATTTAGGTCAGTAGCCATGGCAATAACTACCTTTACCTGCTGAACCATCTTGTCAGCTACTTCTCCCTTCTCTCAAGTTGTTTATGAGTCATCTCTCCAAAGAGCCTGCCTCCCACCCCTTGCAGTTGTCCACAGTACTTGGTGGAAGCCAGCTCTCCCCCGCCCCCCGGCACCATGCTGGGATCCATTAGCTTGTAGGGTGCTGGATGTGGTGACCAGCTAACTGCCACTCAACAGGTGGGTGGAACATGAGGAACACAAGGGGCTTCCTACCAGTCCCCTCAGGGCATTCTGGGAGCTGGAGTCCAGCAGAGTGAAGGTGGCAATGGTGAAGCGCTGGTAGTGAGACCAGAAAGGCAGCTCTGCCCTGTCCACGGCCACCAATTGTGTTCTATAGTTGTCACCCTTGAAGGGACACCTGGAGCAAAGAGGAGTCCAGAAGCCTCCTTAGGGAGGTGTGGCTGGCAGGAAGCCCTCCTGGGGTGCCACTTAGTCACCTGCTGCCACTCACCCATGGGACAGGATGGGCCACTGGGGCTGCTGGAAGGGGCTGACAGCGGGAGTGGCCCAGCACTGGTGCAGCACCAGGACCAGACTGGGGTCGGCTCTCTGTAGGAGGTGGACCTCCACATGGACTGGTTCCTGGAGCAGTCTCACCAGGGGATAGTCGCTCTCCTGATAGTAGGAGCTGAAAGTCTTATCTGTGGAGAGAGGGGCTCCTGAGCCTAGGGCGGACTGTGTGCATCAAGGCATTCAAGGCAGGAGGAGAAAGCAGTGGGTGGGGTGGGGGTGAGGGAGGGGGGCCGTACCCTTGGCAATCCTCAGCTCCAGCCGCAGGGGTCCAGACTGTGTCACAGGGGCAGGTGGTTGGGGTGGGAAGATAGATGCCTGGATGGGCAGGAAGTCACTAGCATTGAAGATACAGCGAACGTGAAGCCTGAAGTCCAAGAGCGAGAGGTTGGGGGAGGCCACATTATCAGAGCACCCTGTTTAATCAACCACATCCCAGTAAGGGATGCAACGGACAACATCCTCTGCCGAGTGTAGAGATGCTTCCGTAGGCATCGTTGGGGCCCGTGGATATCACTGGTCACCCTTCCTGCCCTTCTGCCCACCTGGTCTGCACAGGACAGCCTGAGCTGGCTATACCAGGCCCTACTCTAGGTGCTGGGTACCACAGTATCAAGACAACAGGGCTCTGTCCTGGCACTTGGGGTCTTTGAAACCTGGTGGGAAGACCTGGATGGTGGAGCCAGGAACAAACCGTTTAGCGCCTGAGCCACATTTATCCCCTGCTCACCATTGAGAGGTTCTAGTGAGGATTGTGTGAGGCCACAGGACTGTGTCTTTGAAGGAAGCCTACCAGTGTCTAGTGCCTCCCTCGGTAGCCTGAGTGCCACGTGGTCACCGGTCCACGCCTCCAGGGTTGCGTGCCCACTGCCCACTGATGGTGTGTTATACCGCTGTAGTAACTGCACCAGCGGTCAAGCCTCACCCTCTGCTGTCTTGTACCCCTCTAGTCTAGCCCTGACAGACTCCAGCTGCTCCCCTGCACTTCTCTGCTCCCCCCCTCCCCCGGAGCCCCCAAGGCTGTGCTGAAACTGGCCGCCTCAGGCACTTACGTCCAAAAGCTTAGAGCATGTTACAGACTCGTGTCCCCATCTCTGGACCATAAGTACTTTGTGCCAAAGCAAAAGAGCTTTGTACTCCGACACCAGTCTCACACCCTAACCCCGTGGCAGATAGAGTCGGGGAGAAAAGAAAAGGGCTACCAGGCACCCGCATGGCCCCACGCACAGGCTCTGGACAGCCCACGGCTGAGGTCCTGGCTCTCACTGGCAACCACTGGCTGGAGCTTGCTGCCTTGCCCTGAAAGCTCAAAGCCGGGTGTGTCACAAGGGCAGGCTCCCTTGGGGTCACCCCGAACCGCCACCCTCGGCAGCTGGGATGGTTGTGGCGCCTGAGCTAACGGGTCCAGGAGGCCCCTCTCCCTGTGGGGTTCCCCTCCCCGTTCTTTCCTCCACCACACCCTCAGATGCTTCACACTGAGGTATAGTCAGTCGCCTCATCTATGGTGTCAATCTGGTGGCAACAACCACAGCTCCTTCCTGGGGCCTGAAAGGGATGCCTTCAATTACTGAAAGCTTAGTTCTTAGATCAAAGGCAGGGCTCTTTGGGAGAGGAGAGCTGCTGTTGGCTCCGCCTGGGCTGCATATACAGATGTGCACAAAGTACTTAGTCTCTTATTTGCTTGGTAGGGGAGGCTCCAAGAGATACATTAGCTCATTTAGGGTCACACAGCTAGGCAATACCAGGGTTAGGATTTGTCCCAGTTGCCTCCAAATCTGTGTGGGTTCTCCTGCACCCCTCAAACCCAGGCCTGTAGCCCAGCTACTACTTACCGGAAGACATTGTCCCGAGTGATGGAACCTTGTGGCCCCTTTTGGACGTCAATGTTAGATACCAGCTGATTCTCATAGATGAGCTGCTCACCAACCACCTGAGGAGGTGATAGTAAGACCCCCTAGGGATGGGACTCATTTCCAGCCTGCAGCCTACCCCTAACGGAGGATGGAGGGGTAGCTAGCAGGTGAGGCCCCTCAAGAGGTAGGACTCACCTCTAGTTCAAATTCCACTCCTACCTGGATTGTCGTTCCACAGAGGGCGAGAGGGACGTGGAAGACCACGAAAGCACTTGTCTTCTGGGTAGGGAGGCATCCACTGGGAGCATAGGCCAGGTGGACATTGTTCAGGATGACCTTGTGTGTCAAGGCTGTTTCTTGGGACATGACCAGGGTGAAGTAGCCACTTCTGAAACACTGAAGAGTGGCTAGGACAAAAGCAGATCCAAGAGGCAGATCACAACAGTGGGACTCTGTCTCTCCAGTGCTGAGACAGGGGATGGGCTGCGTGGGGGACAATCAATATTTAATACTATTTAATCACTAGCCAGGAGCCAAGGGACCTGAACACTCACTCTGCTTCCCAATGGTGGCCTAAGCAAATGCCCGAAGGAGCTGATGGAACAAAGGGCTGATGAAGGCTACAGAACCATGACTTATCTAACACAAATGTTGGAGAGCTGAAGGTCAGGGTCTGTAAGGAGGAAGCTAACAGTTCCCTGGGGCAGGTGCTCTTCCGGCTGAGGGTGTCTGCATGCACTTGGGAGCTGGGCTCTCTTAGACTGCCTGCAGTTCAGCTAGATGGAGGGGAGACTTCCCCAGCCATGCCAGGATCCAGAGGAGCATGCTTGGGATGAGAGAGTGTACCTGTGTTGCCATAGTAACAGGGCACTTCTCTGGTGTTGTCATAGCAGCAGCCAGCCTGCTGACAGGCTTCCTTGGAACTACTGTTTGCCATGCAGGGGATGTGCCCAGAGGCCACCTGACACTGCTGGGGCAGATGGGTGCCTAGGGTTGGTGACAGAGCAGTGAGGAAATGATTGCTTAGAGCCCGAAGGCCCCAGACACAGGCATGTGCACACAGAGAACTCCCACATACCTACAGAATCCAGCTTAGTCAATTCTGAGGGTCCCAAGGTGCCCCACTGGGGATGAGGCACGGTGGGTCCAGCAGGTCCCAGTCCCGGGGACGGCGGAGCAGGAGTTGGATGGATGAAACTGTGCTCTGGGTACAATGTGCTGAGAAGAGTGTGGCCAGACCCAGCCAAGGTGTGGCCAGAATTGGGGTGGGGAGTAAGAGTATGAGGTGTAAAAGGTTGAGGTGTGGTGGGTGGAGCCAGGTAAGGGTCTGGAGTCCCAGTGTGGTCTGTTTTGGGACAGATCAAAGTGACATCTTGTGCTATATCCACATGGCCGTTGGGCAGTACAGCTTGCACGAACACCCTCAGGTGGAACCGCCCATCCTGCAGGGGAGAGGACCTTAGAGAGCCCCGGAGAGTGGTCACATGACACTTCAGGTGAGCGCTGGGCTAGAGGCCAGAGCAGGCAGCCTGGCTGTTAACCTGTACACCCAGCCCTGGAGTGGTTGCCCCCTGGGGTGGCTGTGGTGTCACTGGGAACTGAGCACCTCTGATAGAGAGGGAGCCGATTTGTGACATGTCTCAGGACCTAATCTGTCACCTACCCTCTCCCCGACCTGTCGGAGGCTCTGTTCTTCTCTGGCCCACGAGGAACTGTTAGGACAAGCTCCCTCTGTCCTCACTTGGGTGACGACTCTGTCCTTACCTTCTCCAGCACGTGGCAGCCTCTGTAGTTAGCCGAGAATACTGCAGGCTCCTGGGACTCAGAGATGACCCAGTGGTAGCAGATAGAACAGTTATTCACCTCAAACCGGTTCCCAAATTCGTCTGGGGAGGGGCATGGGGGAGGACGTTAGGTGCTGGAGAGCCTCTAAAAATCTGGACAGAGGCAGGCTTGTTTCAAGACCTAGCTTTGCTTGCGGGCTTGGCTGTGTGGCCTTAGACAAGTGTCTTTCCCTTTCTGGTTTTCACTTCTGCAGGGGGTTAAGTGGTCATTGGTTCTTTGTAGCTGGGGTGAAGAGTAGTCACAGGGTTTCAGGTGGACAGAACACCTTATAGTCTGAGTTTAGTTATCCTCAGATCTTGGCTGAGGCATCTGGAAATCCCCAGGAGCCAGAACTTTTTTAGGCACATACCATAAGGGGTGGAATGGGGGAGAGGAAAAAAACCAAGCTTGTTCGTCATGTCAACCAGCTCTTGCAGTCCCTTGGGGACCCTGCTAGATGCTCACTCACTGTTAGCTCAGAACAGCGGGCACCAACCCCCACGGTGGGCCTGCCCCTCACCTTTCCCTTTCAGTGCACCGGGCAAGTGGGGGTGGGTGTCATCTTTCGCCACTTTGCAGATGTGGCTCTGAAGCTGCAGATTCAAGTTGTCACACAGAATGTCCCACACCCGTTCTCTACATTAAATCGCATTCCTCGGGGCTCTCTAAATCAGAGAGTGGTCTGTGGGCCCAGAGTTTTGCAGCCACAAGACTAGACTGGAAATTCAGAGCCCAGCAGTTTTGAGTCAGAACCCATCTTTCTCACAGGTGATCCCTGTGCACAGGAGACCGGGAAATTCTGCCCTTGTGGTCACTCTGTGCGGTGACTGGGCAAGAGGCTGGCTGTTGCAGTCCTCTGAGTGGCCTCTACTCTTCCTGCTCTTGCTCCAGGGAAGAGGTCTGGTTCCCTCCTTGCAGCAGGCTGGGCTTGGGACTGGGGATGGAAGTTGGGACAGGCCTCTTCCTTCACTTACCTACCACCTTGAATCGGATAGTCTGGTTTGCCCTGGGGATCACCAGCAGCTGCATGCCGTGCACCCCACAGTCATAGCTGTATCCAAGGCCAGGCTTGGGGTGTAAATGTTGACCCAATCTCAGGGGAGCTACCACCAGCAGAAGCAGGGCCACAAAGCAACCCCAGGCCATGATGGAGGCTCCTACCAACAGACACCCACAGCAACTCCTAGGGCTTCCCTATCAGCTGAGGGTGGGGGGCAGGCTCTTATATGGATCAGATAGCAAGTGGCAGCCTCTGAGGGCAAAGGAGATCCACCTGGGGGAGCAGCCGCTTAGCCTACAAGGGGCTATGGAGAAACTCCTTCCCTTGAGGCAGCGGAAGGCACCTTCCATCCAGGGTCTATCAGAGATCTTCAGAAAAGCTGCACTTGACCCTTCACCCAGTTTTCTGTGGTAGCTGGGACTGCCCAGGGATTTCTAACCAAGAAGTTGCAGGCAGGCTATAGGACAGCAGCTACATTCCTGAATGCCTTAGTCTACTAGCTGGGTGCCTCCAAAGTCTCTCATGGGTGTGGGAGCTTCCTGCCTAGGCAGTCCTTCAGGGTCACCTTCTTCCTATCCTGGGCCTCAGGACCCTGGGAACTGAATGCAAAGTTACTTCCTGCCTCCATCCAACCCCAGCTCCTGGAAGAGCTCAAAGTGTGCAGGGTGGTGGGTGCTGAGCAATCAGACAAGTGGTAGCACCTTTGAGGGTTCTCTGGGATTAGGCCAGTTAATCGTTAGTTAGCACAGGTGGGCATCCTCTGTTTGAAAATGTGACATTCCAAATGCAAGAGTATCTGAAATGTTCTGAACACCAGTATGATGACAAATGTGGAAATCTGTTCTTGACCGTGTGGTGGGTCACAGTCAACACACACACATACACACACACACACACACACACACACACACACACACAAACACTGTGGTATAAATTACATTCTGGTTGCTAGGTCCACATGGTGGTACATGCCTGTAGTCCCAGCACCTGGGAGGCTATGGCATGAGGATCATGAGTTTGAGGCCAGCCTGGACTGCCGAGGGAGACCTAGTCTCAAAAACAACAACAGCCGGGCGGTGGTGGCACACGCCTTTAATCCCAGCACTCGGGAGGCAGAGGCCGGCAGATCTCTGTGAGTTCGAGGCCAGCCTGGGCTACCAAGTGAGTTCCAGGAAAGGCGCAAAGTTACACAGAGAAACCCTGTCTCGAAAAACCAAAAAAAAACCACACAACAACAAACAAAACCACCACCATTAAGACTACCTCCAGGCTATGTGCATAAAAACGTAGATGGGACATAAATGAACTTTCTGTTTAGGATGCCATCCCCAGGAGATTTCATTGTGAATATGCAAACATTACCAAAAAAATAAATGAATAAATAACAGGGGGGCTAGGGAGGCGCTCAGTGGATGAGAGTGCTTGCTGTTCAAGTGTGAGGACCTGAGTTCAAATCCCCAGCACCTGTGTAAAGAGCCAGGTATTTGTAATCCCATTGCTCTTGGGACCAGAGATAAAAGGATTACTGGCGCTTTCTGGCTGATAGCCTGGCTCCAGATTTAATTTCCCAAGGGATTACAGCATAGAGTGATCAAACAGGTTTGCTGGTTCCTTTTTTTTTTTTTTTTTTTTTTTTTTTTTTTGCCACTTGACACAAGGAAGAGTTATCTGGGAAGAGGAAACCTCGACTGAGAAGATGCCCCGTCAGACTGGCCTGTAGGGGAATTTTCTTGATTGCTGATATTGATGTAGGAGGGCCCAGGCCACTGTGGGTGGTGCTGTCCCTGGGCAGGAAGTCCTGGGTTATACAAGAAAAGGTAAAGTGAGTGAGATCTGGGGAGTAAGTTAGTAAGCAGTGTTCTTCCATGGTTTCTTCCAGTCCTGACTTCCCTCGGTGATGAGCTGTTACCTGTTATAAAAGGAAATAAACCTTCCCTTCCCCAGTTCGCTTTTCGTCATGGTGTTTGTTACCGTAGCAGAAACCAAACTAAGACAGCAGAGTAGCAGATGTCTTTCTCTGGCCTCTACTCATACATGAATAAACACACACACACACACACACACACACACACACACATATGAAACACTTCTAGTCCCAAGCATTTCAGATAAGGGGTGCTTAAACATAGTAAATAAGCTAATAAGAATAGATAATGGGATAAATGTGACTTCCTAGATAGTCATTTGGGAAAACTCAGGAGATGTATCTTCCAGGCTTATTGACAGTAATAAATGCTTGGTGTCTTTAGAAGGCAATAATCATAGGGAAAGTGGTGAGGGATTGCCAGTCACCTAATTAATGTCTTCTTGGTTTTCTGTTCAACAATTGTAAGAGATAACATCTATGAATACACAAGAATGGACAGGTGGGTACCAAGGCTGGGCCAGCTCCTCACTTTCCCCATATCCTCTGAGGGACTGTATCATCCTCACTTCAGGGTACTAAGTCACGCAGAGTCTGAGCTCAGTGAAGGCTAGTAACATGGGTCATTAGTGTTCCCAGTTTCCTTGCACTGCAGAGAGCATGTGATTAGTACTTACAGGCTGGCTGCAATCTAGCTGTTATGGCTTCCCACCTGTGACCTGGACAGGTCTTTTTTTTTTTTTTTTTTTTTTTTGGTTTGGTTTTTTTTTTTTTGGTTTTTCGAGACAGGGTTTCTCTGTGTAGCTTTGCGCCTTTCCTGGGACTCACTTGGTAGCCCAGGCTGGCCTCGAACTCACAGAGATCCGCCTGGCTCTGCCTCCCGAGTGCTGGGATTAAAGGCGTGCGCCACCACCGCCCGGCTGGTTTGGTTTTTTGAGACAGGGTTTCTCTGTGTAGCTTTGGAGCCTGTCCTGGATCTCGCTCTGTAGACCAGGCTGGCTTCAAACTCCCAGAGATGGCCTGGCTCTGCCTCCCGAGTGCTGGGATTAAAGGAGTGTGCCACCGCCACCTGGCCAGGGCATGTCATTTTTTCCCAAGCCTCTGGCTTCTCCTTTGGGAATTGCAGATAAGTTGTGCTTATCTGGCAAGGTGAGCAAGAAAATTCAGAGTCCCGTAATGAGTGTGTTGAATTATATGCAGCAATGACTTAATGAATGACTTAATGCATGGCTCTGGTGGCCACACTGCACTGGAGGAGGCTGGGGTGAGTGACTATTTAAGCCGAGTAGGAAGGGGCATCCACCTGGAGTCGGGTGGGGTGGAATGGAGCTCCTGGAAGTGGTTTTGAAGGAAAGATGACTTCAAGAATAGAGTCTTGGGCAGGTGAGATGACTCTCTTGTTGCTCTTGCAGAAGACCTGGATTCAGTTCCCAGGACCCACATGGTTCACAGCCACCTGTACCTCCAATTCCAGCAGATCCAATACTCTCTTCTGACCTCAGTGGGCATCAGGCATGTTTGTAGTACACATACATAGATGCAAGCAAAACACTCAAACACATTAAATAAATAAATCTTAAAAAAAAAAGAAATTAAGGAAAAAGAAACATTTCCAAGCTCAAAAAGAAGATGGGCGCTTAGGACTGAGTGCTTGCCTAGCGTGCCTGAGGTCCTGGGTTCAATCCTCAGCACAAAATAAACTGGAGGTGGTGGCATACATCTGTAACCCCAGCACTTTTTTGAAAGTGGAGGCAGGAGGATCAGGATTTCAAGGTCACCCTCTGTTATATAGCAAATTTGAGGCCAGCCCGGGTAATGTAAGACTTTGTGTCAAACAATAATGACCAAACAAACCACACATACAACGCCCCCCCAAACCCACAAACAAACAAAAAGCAAACCAACACCCTAAACCACACACACATTAATGGCTTGGTAGGAAAGGATGGGGGTGGAGAGAAGATGAGGCAGAGAAGGAAAAGCAGCCAGAAAAGTAGGCTTTTCTAGAAGAATGATGTTTTGTTTTTATTGTTTGGGTGCAAGGCAAGCAGTCTGCCATGAGCCATGTCCCCAGTTGTAAACTGGTCACTTAAAAATAATCTCTGTCCTTGCAAGCTCACAGAAGAGAACTTCCATGTAGCCTTCTCCCACAGTACACAAACATTTTCTTCTGTGCTATGGAGGTGTGCAAATGGATTCTTCTTTAATTCTTGTTATGGACATTAATTATGCTGGTAAATTGTCACATGCTGTACCGGTTGAGCTCACTGAGAAGCTGGCTCTGGAAGTGGGGTTGCCCTTTCCCCATTTCAGACCCAAACACGTTTATGTCAAGTGTCCTCCAAAATTCCCTGACCTAGGTTAGGCTGGTCCCCAAACTCTAACAAGGAGAAAGGAAAACAGCAAACAGCCCAGGAATAAAAACAGTGTACCCTGAAAACTAGCTAGACTGTAAACCATTTCCAGCCGAGGCTCCCACTGTTTATCCCATAATGTAAAAATGCCTGCTGTGAGGAAGAGAAGGCGGATACTGACGCACTGAGTGGTGTGCTCTGCCCAGAACTCTAACACCACTGACGACTGTTCAGCAGGGCTCCACAGCTGGTTCTGCTGCACGTCTGTAAGTGCTGGCTTTGATGGTAGGTATCCGCTGCTACTTCATTCTGTCTTTGGAAGTTTCAACCAGGTGGGGCTTCTGGGTGCTGCCTGGGGCTCTGTCAATTGGGAACTCCAGCTAACTGCCTCATGGGGTTTCCTCAAGTTTCCTGCTGGAAGTCTGCAAGCCCGGGATTGATGCGGTTACTGTTTGCACATTCTCTCTCTTGTTTGGGTTACTGCAGTCATCTCTACCAGATGCTCTGAGCGCCTGACTTGATGGTTTTGTTATCTGTTGCTGCTCTTCATCTGCTCCTCATTGTTTATTCTTTCACTTTACACTTAAATTCATGCATTCAAAACCAAGAGCACAGCTGTCTGTCATAGACCACTCTTCAGGCTGTACAAAACACCTCTAATGACTTCAATGCACATTTTCTTTTAAAAGGATGCATCTGCAGTAAACTGATCCAAATGTGAACTCAGCTCCTTGAGCTTGCCAGGCATATTTAACAATGGAGCCCTCTCCCCCAATCCTGATAAAGACTTTTATAGCAGAAGACAGTGTTTCCTAGTCTGGGATTCCATCCAGGATCAGGAGTGCCTTCTCTGATGGGGACAGTCCACCTGTCTTCCTTGTTGTTCATACCCTTGGCTTTTGGACCAGCTACTTGGCTGTATGGATTTGCCTGGTGTTTTCCACGATTAGACTCGGGAATTAGATTACACATTTCTGGTGGTTTTAGTCAGCCTGGCTGCTGTAATAAAACACCAAACACCGGCTGCTCAAGTGAGGTAGTTATTTTCTCACAGTTTGAAAGGCTGCAAGTCCAGGGTGAAGATGGCGGCAGGTCTGGTTTCTTCTGAGGCCCCTCTCCTGGGTCTGTAGCTGCTTAACTTCTTGCTATTCTCTCACATAGCATCTCCTCTGTGTGTGTGAGTGCCTCATGACCATTTTTGTATCCCAGTTTTCTGCTTTATAAGGACACTGGCCAGATTACACTTGGTCCCTCATATCACTGGGTTTAAATAGCGGCTGCTAGGTTTCTCTACAGAAAGTTACCAGGGCTCTAGTAATCGTCAAGGATCTCAGAAGTAGATGCTGAGAGATTGTGCACACATTCTGCTCCTCCTGGGACATTTTTTGTCTTAAGTGTGGAGCGGGGGTCAATGCATGGAGTGTCCTCTGGCCCCAATGCCCCTCCTTCATCTACTGTCTTCCTGTTGTGTGGTGAACACTCTTCCTGCTGTTAGGTACAGTGAAGGCAGAAACTAAGGCCTGGACAAGCCTGGATTTTGTCTGGCGTTCACTGCCACACACGAGGAGAGTGACGAGAGGGAGGTCACGTAACCGCTTTGCTCTTCTCTCTGGACAAAAAAGAATGAGAATGGTAATGGCTGGGGTGGAAGTAAGTGCTGCACAGAGCGGTGTTTTCTAACTGTGGGCCCATGGAAACAGGAAGCAGAAGGAAGGGCAGCTGGCTCCCTCCCCTGGCAGATGTTGTTTGCTTGGGTCTTAAATGTCCTTCAGAGGACAGGTGCCAAAGGCTTGGTTGCCAGCCTGTGGCACTGTCGGGAGGTACTGGAACCCTTAGGAGGGTGGGTATAGTAGAAGGGAGTTATGTGTGACCTGGAAAAGGACATCAGGACTCCAGTCTCTGTTCTCTCTCTCTGCCTCTTGGCTTCATGAGGTGAGCCCTTTTGCTGTCACAATGATCTGCCTCACAGCAGTCCCAAGACAAAGGAGTGATGAACCACGGATTGGCAGCTCTGAAACAGTGAGGTAAAATGCAAAACCTTAGCCCTCATGAGTTGACTTTTTTTAGATGTCACAGCTGTGAAAAGCAGTCTCACACAGATGCCTTTGAGAAAATGGTGCCAAAGCATCCTGGTTACAATCCCACAGCCTTGTAAGAGCTCCTGGGCACCAGGGATCCAGCTGCTCAACTCGCCACCTGGAGGTTGTGGAGGTGTCTCTTACCTGCTCTTCAGACTTGCTTCCCTCCTCCGTAAATGGGGAGAGTGACCGTGCTCGATTCATAGGGTTGCTACGGAGAGTTTTTCTTTATTCAGTTATAGACTGACTGGTCTTGAACTCAGGCTTTTTCTATCTCAGCCTCTGCGGGACTGCGATTACAGGTACGAGTCAAAATGCCCAGGTCTCACTAAAATAATTTATTTATTTATATTTATGTAATTTTGTTTTTTTGAAACAGGGTCTCACTCTGTACCCCTGACTTGGCTGAAACTGGCTGCATAGCCCAGGTTAGCCCCCATTTGTGATGTTCCTCCTCCTGCTGCCTCCAAGTGTTGGGATTACAGGAGCCTGCCACTATACCTGTCTTCCTTAATTAACGAGTTAACTAATTAATTAATTTTGTGTGTGTGTGCGCGCACGCGCGAGCGCGTGCGTGCGTACGCGCAGGCACACACACACACATGCATGTGCCATGGCACACATGTAGAGGTCAGAGAACACCTTCTGAAGCATTAATTCTCTTCTTCTACTATGAAGGTCCAAGGAATTGAACTCAGATAGTCAGACTTGGCAGCAGACATTGTAGTTTTTATTTTTTATTTGAGTCAAGATCTCACTACATAGCCCTAGCTGTCCTTGAACTCACCATGTATGTCATCCAGGCCGGCCTCAAATTCAGAGGTCTGCCTGCCTTTGCCTTCCAAGTGATGGGATTAAATGAGCTTGCTATCAGACCCAGGACGTAGTTCGCTCTCTTTCTCTTTTATTCTTATGTTTTAATTGTGTGAAGAGGCATGTGTTTGTGTGTGGATTTGTGAGTGTGAATGTAGTGCCTGCAGACCCAGCAGAGGGTGCTGGATTCCACGGAGCTGGAGTTACCAGTCAGTGGGAGTGAGCCTCCTGACATGATGCTGGAATCAAATGTGGGTCCTCGAGAGATCGATACTTGTTCTTTTTTTGTTTGTTTGATTGGTTTTTCGAGACAGGGTTTCTCCATGTAGCTTTGGAGCCTGTCCTGGAACTCACTCTGTAGACCAGGTTGGCCTTGAACTCACAGAGATTCGCCTGCCTCTGCCTTCCGAGTGCTGGGATTAAAGCGTGCGCTACCACCGCCCCAGTACTTGTTCTTAACCACTGGGCTGTCTCTCGGTTTCCTAATCTGTAAAGTGAGACTAAGAATGAGGCATGGTGGTAGATGCTTATCATTCCAGCCTTTGTGAGGCAGAATGAGGAGCATCAGGAGCTCAGTGTGAGGGCAACCTGGGCTACATGAGATCCTGTCTCAACAAACCAACAATAACAAATGAACATAACTGGGATGCTGGGAGATTTGAGCATCCTTTATCTGAGCCCTTCACCTTCTCTGCTTACTCAGCACAAACCGGTGGCAGGAGGAGGATTCCAGAGGAGGAGGATGGCTGGGAGGGTCCAGCTATGGCAGCCACGGGGCCCTTCTGACACCTCCACTTCAGACTTCTCTGGCTTCCAGTGTACATGAGAAAAATATCTACTGTCGAAAGACCCCAAGTGTGTGAGAGTTTGTTCTGACATCACTAGGCAACTAATATATGGCTGTTGCTCTGGTGAGGATTAAATTGTATGTGGGCAGAGGGTAGGTAGAAGGTGAGCCTGGGCCTGGCTACTTTTCCTCTTTCTCTTCCTTCTCCTCTTCCCTTTTCCCTAAGGCTGGCCTTAAACTCCCTATGTAGCCAAGAATGATCCTCCTGCCTCCACCTCCCAAGTGCTGGGATGACAGGCATGCAATGCTGTGCTGGGTGTGAGCAGTGTTAGGGTTGGAACCCAGGACCTCAGGCATGCTAGGCAAGCACTCTGCCAACTGAGCCCCGTCTACTCTGCCATCTTGCTGTCCGTCCTGTAAGAGTTTCCGAGGCTGTACTCATCACAAGCAGCAGGGAGAGATGCAGCAGGCCCTGTAGGGCTGGGTGCAGGCCCACCAGATGGAGGGAATGTGGGCCACTGCGAGGTCCGGTGGGGCCTTTGGGTTTGTGCACAGATTCCATCACTGGAGGTTTGTCTGTTCAGCAGGCATTTCATGGGACTCTCGCATGCCCCCTGCTCTGCTTTAGGGCCTAGGAATAAGCATAAGAACAGCCTCTCATAGTGTTCATCATGAGGGTGGGGCGCGACTGCCGAAAAAGAATGACCATGGAGGACAAGGGTGGCTGCATAAAGTGAGGTAAAGCTTGGGGAGGATGGAGGAGAGCTGGGATCTGTTTCTCTAAAGGGGTAAGCAAAGATGTCCCAGAGGAGGCAACTCTTTGTGCAGGGCCTTGAAGGGTGATTAGGAGTACACCAAGAGGTGGGGTGAGAGGAGAGAACTAGTATTCCAGAGCAGGGGACAAGCATCCAGAGCAAGGACCTGGGAATGGCCTGGTGTGTAAGAGCCAGTGAGGGTGATGACAGATGCTCGCGGCTGATAGATAGGACTAAGGAGGGCTGGAGAAGGGAGAGGGATGAGTGGGGTCCTGCCATGTGAGGTGGTGGTCTCTTTCTATGGTTGCGCTTCTGGGTACCCCCTGCCAGTCTCCCACAAGATGTCATGTAGAATCCTACCAGGCCACTCCTCTGTGGGGTGTGGGTGCCTCCAGGCCTGCTGAGCTACGGCTAGAAGATTTAGGGTTTCCTGATGGCATCTCACTTCCTCTTTGGTCGATTTTTTTTTTTTAAAGTGGCCAGAAAGGAACTTCTTAATGCAGGGCCCGATGGAGGGAACTTAGCCCTGCTGGGGGACTGCTCTTTTTCCCCACTGTGAGTATTAAGCACAGGGTGTTTTCAGAAGGTGAAAACATGGGTGGGCATTCCAGGCAGCAAGATCCAGGCAAAGACAGAGGCAGGGAGAAGAGTAGGGTAGTTGAGTGTGGAGAACAGGATGCAGGGGCTGGGGTGGGGGTGGACACAGTGCTAGATTCGGAGGAGTCTTGGATGCCCCTACTAGGTATTTAGACTATACCTCACACACAGCTCTCCAGGAGCCATGCACTAGGAAGCCACAGACTCTAATTCTGCATGGCAAAGGAGGGTGCTGGGGCCCTGCTGGCCCTGCCTCTGTTACTCCTGTAACACTGAGCTGGACACCATGAAGAAGTGCTGCATTCAGGGACCAGGACCTGTGGCTGTGCGGTGGGCAGGGTAGTGGGTGGGAGGGTGGGCAATATCTTTCTCCAGGTGTCAGGGATCACAGACATGGAACTGGGCATGTGGTGGGGCTGAAGGCCATAGGGAAGCTAGGCCAACATGGATCTGCAATACCAGCCCTGCCCCTCAGGTCAAAAGGCCTCTGACTTAGGCCACTCTTTCCAGTTGATCTGTCACCATGCCACCAGGCAGGCTGAGTCCCACTAATGTGCCACGTCTTGACAACACCAAGAGACAACCCCAGTGGCTGCCCATCATGTCCTCCCTCTGGGCCAGGCTAGGACCAAACACTTACTTGGCTCATTACCTCTTGTATCCTTTAGGGCCGGGACCCAGGCCCAGAGAGAAGTGGCTTTGTCTAACATGCTGCTGGTACACAGGCTTTGCAGCCCCACATTTTTGCCACAGTGGCTTAGTCCTTTATGTGGTTTGTGTGGTCCCCTGTCCAGAAGCAACAGCCCCTCCCCCTACTTGACAAATGCAGATTCCCAGGCTGCACCCAAGTTCTCCTGGGTCAGACACCCTAGCAGGTAAGGCACTTGGGTTTATCCAGAGCTGAGGATTGCGTGTGTGTGTGGTGTGCGTGTGTGTGTGTGTGTGTGTGTGTGTGTGTGTGTGTGTATGTGTGTGTGTGTGTGTGTGTGTGTGATGGTGTGATGTATGTACATGCTTGTGTGATCCAGTGCACATGCTTATGTATGTTTCTGTGTGTGTATGTGTGTGGTGCATGCACTTGAGTATGTAGAAGAGCATGCCTGTGCATGTAGAGGTGGAGGCCTGAGCAGCACATTGGGTGCCTTCCTCTTTCATACCTTATTTGCCTCGAGACAGGGTCTTTCACTGAACCAGAAGCCCAAGGGCTCAACTTAGGCTTGTTGGCCAGAGAACTCTCAGGACTTGTCTCTGCCTCTCAGTGCTGGGGTTACAGGTATGCGCAACCACACCTGGCTATAGTTACTTATTTTTTTTATGGTTTTTCGAGACAGGGTTTCTTTGTGTGGCCCTGGATGTCCTGGAATTGGTTCTGTAGACCAGGCTGGCCTTGAACTCACAGAGATCCACACACTTGGCTTTTTACATGGTGCTGAGGGTTCAAACCCAGGTCCTCATTCTTGTAGAGCAAGTACTCCTGCCCACAGAGGAGCCATCTCCCCAGTTCCCTACTTTCTTCTTCTTTCTGTTCCCTCTAGTCCCTTGCTCTATACCTACCCTCTGTGGTTTTATGTGTTTTGTCCTGGTTATCATTGATGTATTAGCTAATATCCACATGTAAGCGAATACATACCATGTATTCTGAGTACATACCGTTTGTCTTCTGAGACAGTGCCTCTCAAATCAACCCGGAGCTCACCAGTTTGGCTAGGCTGGAGGGCCAGTGAGCTCCAGAGACCTGCCTGTGCCCCCTTCTCCAGCACTGGGACTACAGGTGTGTGCTGCTGTGTCTGGCTTCTCATGTGGATTCTGGGAATTCAAACTTAGGTCCTCATGCTTGCGTGGTAAATTAATTTGCAGAGCGGGTCTTCCCCCCAGCCTGGGGGAGCTTTGGTCTGTGTTATGGTAGCTCCTTCCTAAAGCTTCAGTCACTGTCATTCACACTTGCTCTGGGGAGGGCTGACAGCCTCCTGTCCCCAGGGCTGGCCTAATCCCCCCCCCCCTTTTTTTTTTAAAGATTTATTTATTATGTGTACAGTATTCTGCCTGCATGTGTCCCTGCAAGCCATAAGAGGGCACCAGATCTCATTACAAGTGGTTGTGAGCCACCATATGGTTGCTGGGAGTTGAACTCAGGACCTCTGGAAGAGCAGGTGGTGCTCTTAACCTCTGAGCCATCTCTCCAGTCCATAATCCCCTTTTGACTGGTCTTTCTCCTCCTAGTCTCAGGCCAAGCAGGACTCCTGGCCAATTAGGCCTTCTGCCTGTTACTCCCAGGCACTGACCATGGTCCCCAGAACCCCCATTGCTCTGGCAGACTTCAAAGTCTCTTCCTCTTGGAGTGGCTGATGTTGAATCAGTTCCCGAGACTCTAGGGTAAGAAGCATGAGACATGCTGACATCCTTTCCAGATACCCCTGCCATAGAGGCTGGAGGAGCTTGGCTCTGAGGACACACGTAGAAGCTGTTTTTTGCCACACACAATCAGCCAGGATCCCACAAGGCCCGCTGGGACAAGGAGAAAACAGTATGTGCCCTTCACATCTGTAGAAAGTGCCTCAGAGCTTCTTTCCAGGGAATTCTTTCTTTGGTTTGTTTTTGTAACTTTATTAGGACTTAGAAACTTTTTTATTTAGCAATAAGGCATCCTCAGGGAGGGCTGGGAAGCAAGTCGTGAGAGTGTTGACAGGATTAAACAGAATTGAGAAAAGTCAGAAGAGAAAGGATTTTGTATGGAAGGAAAGCCTCTTAACATGGATGCCACAAGAAGTTGTGCAGGACGCTCCCTGCACAAAGGCCCTCGGGAGAGGACTCGGGAGAGGGCTGTGCAGGCCTCATGCCTTGGTGCTGAGATATGTCTATCAGGGAAAGAGGGAATTCTTTCTTAGTTCAGTCAGCAGGCTGTACACTAACCCTTGTTAAGGCAGACCTTGTGAAGACTTACTTTTAATTTTTAGTGTGAGTGTATGTGTATGTGTCCATGTGCAGATGTGAGTGCCTGTGAAGTCCCGAAGAGGGTGCTGGAACCCTTGGAGCTGGAGCCCCAGGCCGCTCTAAACCTCCCCAGACAAGTGCTGGAAACCAGACTCAGATGCTGAGGTATCTCTCCAGCCCCAGGAAGACCTTCTAAGAGTCATATTTTATTGCTGTGGAGTTGCTCACCCCAGGTCACATGGCTAGGGAATGGCAGGGCCAGATCCAAATACTGGTAGTCTGGCCCAAAGGTCCTGGCCTAACCACCACACCATACTGCCTTATGGCGTTGCCCACGCTTATATGGGTTGGGCAGCATATTAGTTGTGTTGTATTGCTGTGACCAAATACATGATATGACTGCTTAAGGGAAGAGAGGCTTATTTTGGTCCATGTTTTAGAGAGTTTCAGCCCATCATGGCAGGAAATGCATGGCAGAGCAGTTCAAGTTCCACAACAACTGGAATATATGGGGGAGGCTGTTCATATCATCTTGGATCAGCAAGCCAGGAACTAAGGATGGGTCTAACCATAAAGTCTCGCCCGACTGTCCTACTTCTGTCTGCTAGGTTCCACAGCCTCCCCAAACTGTACAACCATCTGGAAATCAAAACATGAGCCTATTGCCACAATCTAGACCCACGCCATAGCAGGGATAGATGGACGTTATCTCGAGAGTGTGTAGGACTATGCACTTTCAGGAAGGACTGCAAGCACCATGGTCCAGGGGAAGGGATCCATTCTGTGTGGCTAAGGGTCTGGACAGCCATGGCCCTTGCTGACCCATGTCTTGAGGCACTGTGAAGAACACCCATGCTGGCATAGCACTGTACGCACTCCCTAACCCTGACATCATATCTGCCTTATACGAGTGTGTCAAGATCCTGACCCTCGGGGATGGAGAGATGGCTCAGCAGTTAAGAGCTGCTCTTCCAGAGGTCCTGAGTTCAATTCCCAGCAACCACATGGTGGCTCACAACCATCTGTAATAGGATCTGACACCCTCTTCAGAATAAAAAAAAAATCCCAACCCTCCAGTGAACAAGGTCTTCTTGCCACAATCTGGGGACACTGACTTTGTCACATGTTTTGTTGGGCATGGGATGTTGAAATTGAAGCAAGGTCCCTGGCTCCAAGGAGAGATAAGGACTTAGGTCGTGGGCTAGAGAGTTTGGTTGGTAAAGTGCTTGCCAAGCAAGCATGAGGACCTGCATTTTCTGGCCAGACAGTCTAGTCAATTGGTGAAAAATCCTATCTTAAAAGGTAAGGTACAAAGAGGCTAGAGAAATGGCTAGAGAGTACTTGCTGCTTTTGCAAAGTACCTGAATCAGATCCCAGCACCCACACTGGACAGCTCATAACTGCCTGTAACTCCATTTCCAGGGTATTGGGTGCTGTCTTCTGGCCTCTGCTGGCACTGGTATGTATGCTGTGCACATAAATTCATGCAGGTGTGTACATGTGTATACACACACACATAAATAAATTTTAAAGATATATAAGGTGGAGTGATGGCGCAGTGGTTAAGAACACTGATTTGTCTTCCAAAGGACTGGGATTCAATTTCTAGCACCCACATGACAGCTCAAAACTGTAACTCCAGTTCCAGGGGATCCCACGTCCTCTTCTGGCCTCCATGGGTTCTACATGCACATGATGCACAGACATGCATGCAGGCAAAATACTCATACACATAAAATGTGATAAATAAAATATGAAAAAAAGAAAGAAAAGGTGGAGGATGGTTGAGAAAGGTGGAAGATGATTGAGGAAAACACCTGATGTTGATCTCTGGTCTCCATACACACACAAACACATGTATACCATCATGCATACATGCACACACATATACTCATATACTACTACTACTACTACTACTACTACTACTACTACTACTACTACACCACACACACACACACACACACACACACACACACACACACACACATACACACCAAGTGAATGGCCCTTGAGGAACAACAGCTGAGGTGTCCTCTGGCCTCCACATGGATGAACATCCTTGCCTTCATGCACATCTGCACACATACACTCAAGTTAGGGAATAGTAAAATGCAAACTGCTAAGACTCAATCTTTTCCTATCCTGGACTTGGGGTCTGTTTTCCATAAGAACCCTCATTGTACAGCAGCTACCTACTTTTCCCACTTTTCTGTGGATGGGGAAGAAGTTGTTTTTGTGAGCATTTACGATGTGTCAGGTGCTCCTGTGACCTGCCTCATTCCACCCTTACCACTTGCTGTGAGAAGACCTTGCTCCTGTTCACAGCTGACAGCACCCAGCAAAGGGAGGCAACCGACCTTCTGGCCAAGAGTCTCTGTGCTCTTCCCATGGCCCCACCCTGCTTCCTCTGTTCCTCTGGGGACAGGGACCCATGCTGCTTTGGGAGCTCAGAAGAGCTGGAACACTTCTCTGCAGAGGATCTTCTCGTCAGGGTATCGGCAGTCAAGGACTTACACTGTCCTCTGGGTTACAGAGCATCCATACTCCATGAAGAGAATGGGCGGACCAGGGGCTGGTGGCCTGGATGGAGATGAAAAGACCTTGAATGTAGTGTCCCCGCCCATGCCCTCTGGGCTGACAGCTATTTCCTCCTTCAGCACACTCCTCTCCTGTCACTTGCCTGGTGCCTAGTCTTGCTGCTTTTGGGAGCTGCCAGACTCCCTGGCTCAAGCCTGTGCTCACTCTAGGTAAGGAGTCAATCCCAGGGGCCGGGCAGCCTTGGTGCCCTCTCAGGACTAGACAGAGGGCTGCTCCTAGCTAGGATGACAGGGGATGAGCTTAAGAGTCTGGGGAGGGCTGATACCCAGAAGGAATGCTAGCTAGATGGTAGACACAATGGTGAGCTGTCCAGTCATAGCCACCATCCAGACAATCTCAGGTGTGGGGACAGGATCACACAATAAGCTTAGAGAAACTGACAAGTCACCCAGCTGGAAGCTGAGGAACTGGAATCTAAGCTCAAGGCTTTGCAAGCTGGGATTCCCACTACAGCAGGATCCTGGCTGCTGGGCACTCCAAGATCCTGGGTCTTGAAGATGTCTCCATGCAGCCCGAGGGATCAGACTGGGTGGTTCCCAAGAGTGCGGCCACAGCATCCTCTGAGCATCCCACATGATGTGGACACTGCAGCTGACAGGGACTGTCTCAGGGCAGAGAGAGTGGTTCACACCTGCCTGCTGGGAGGAGAGCTGCTGTGCCTCTCTGAACCTCAGTTTCCCCTTCTGAAAAGCTACTCTCAGTGGATTAATATGAGTGTAACTGCTCCGCAGATGCCAAAGCTTAGAAAGCAGGATCAGGAAGAATTCAGAGGTCGCAGGTCTGCCTGCCCACTGACCTACCTTCAGGAGGCATTCTGTCAGGGAAATTCTAGCTTGGTGTCCCAGAACCCCACCCTAGGTGGTCCCTGGAACGGAGTAGATTTTTCCATTCTGGCCACTCTTTCTGTTGGGAAGAGGAGTTCTGAAGTCCCTGTCACCCCCCTCCTCTTTCCTTCTCTTCCTCTATCATCACTTGCAAAGCTGGAGAAATGGCGGGCTGAGGACTGAACAGTCCCTCTTCCATATGGCTGTGGTGGGTGGCTCAACCAGTACTTTAAACACTTGGGTCTCAGTTTTCTCATCTGAACAATGGGATGGAGAGAGTCCTGGCACATTCTTCCAGAACTGAGAAAAAGCATCGGTTAGAGTATCTACCACATTCCCTGGAGGGTCATGGGTGCTTGGCACAACCTGAGCTCCCACACCGTACTTTCATTTCCTCCCTGCTGCAGAGGGTGTGAAGTCCGATTCCCTCAGGCCTCCCTGACCTCAGCTTTATTACAGGGCCCTGGGGTTCTCCATGAGGCTGTGAGCATGCATAGAACCTGGCTTTTCCAGAGCACCTGAGTCATTGCTCAGTATGGCTACTGGCCCAGTGTGGTGAATGGGGATGGGCCCCTGGGGTAGACAGGACTGTCACTGCCCTCCCTGGGTCCCCAGTAACACCATGTGATAGTTCCTCCAGCCAGGTCTCACGCTTGTCTCTCTTATCTATTTCCTCTCCTTCCATCAGAGGAGAAGCCAGCTCCCCTTATCTCACTCAATCAGCACACCCAAGCAGTCACCTCTGAGACCCAGAGCGGCTCTCTAGGAAGAACTGCAGCAAGGTAAGGCCTGGAGTGCTGGGTGGTACAGACCCCCATCTCATATGAGGGGCCACACCCATCCCTCTGTGTTCTCAGGAACAGGGAAATGAGTCCTGCCTGGTCTGACCTTTGTGATCTTGGACAGGTTCTTAACATTAATCACAATGGTATTGATACAGTGCCTGCTTCATGCTAGTTTCCTTATGTGTGTGTATGTGTATGTATATGTATATGTGTGTGTGGAAGTCAGATGTCAACCTTGAGTGTTCCTTAGGAGCAGTCACCTTGAAAAGATTTGTTTTTATTATTTTAAAGTATGTGTGTGTGTGTGCATATGAATGCAGGTATATGTGTGTGTCTATATAAGTCAGATGTCAACCTTGAGTGATGTTGCTTAAGGAGCAGTCCACCTTAAAAATATTTTTTATTATTTTAAAGGGTGTATGTGTGTGTGTTTGGGGGTACGTGTGTGGATGCAGGTGCCTACAGAGGCCAGAGGAATTGGATCTCCTAGAATTAAGTTATAAAGGTAATTGTGAGCTGCCCAACACAGGTACTGGGAATCAAACACTGGTCTCCTGGAGAAGCAGTATGTGCTTTTCTGTGGAGAAATCTCTCCAGTCCCCTACCTTGTCTTTTTGAGTTAAGTTCTCTGGGACCTGGGTTTCATGGATGAGTTTAGGCTGACTGGTGAGTGAGGCCCTAGGATCCACCTGTCTTTACCTCTCCAGCACTGAGATTACAAGCATGTGCTACCATGCCCTATTTTATACCCAGGTGCTGGGATCAAACTCAGGGCCTCTTCTATTTTCCCACCCACCCAGCACCCCTTTGAATAGTTTTCCATGTTACACTTGGCTTACCCAAAACTGCATTGGGGGAGGAGGGCAGCTGGGATGTGAGTGCCTTGACTTGCTCAGCCTCATTGATCCCCAGTGTCCATCCTGGAGCATACTGGCAACTCTGAGATAAGTTCCTCTCTTGCCCAGGCTACAGACTTCTGGTTCCCCGGTGCCAGGCTCAACCCTCCTTTCTTCCACCTTGCCATGGCCAACGTCACTCTGAAGCCACTCTGTCCACTCTTAGAGGAGATGATCCAGCTTCCAAGCCACAGCAACTCTAGCATCCGCTATATTGACCACGTGTCGGTGCTGCTGCACGGGCTGGCTGCGCTGCTGGGTCTGGTGGAGAATGGACTCATCCTGTTTGTAGTGGGCTGTCGCATGCGCCAGACGGTGGTCACCACCTGGGTGCTGCACCTGGCTCTGTCTGACTTGCTAGCCGCCGCCTCCCTACCCTTCTTCACCTACTTCCTGGCGGTGGGCCACTCGTGGGAGCTGGGTACCACCTTCTGCAAGTTTCACTCCTCGGTCTTCTTTCTTAACATGTTTGCCAGCGGCTTCCTGCTCAGCGCCATCAGCCTGGACCGCTGTCTGCAGGTGGTGCGGCCAGTGTGGGCACAAAACCACCGCACGGTGGCGGTTGCGCACAGAGTCTGCCTGATGCTCTGGGCTCTGGCAGTGCTCAACACAGTACCCTACTTTGTGTTCAGGGACACCATCCCGAGGCTGGATGGCCGCATCATGTGCTATTACAACATGCTGCTCTTGAACCCAGGGCCCGACCGCGACGCCACGTGCGACTACCGCCAGAAGGCCCTGGCGGTGAGCAAGTTCTTGCTGGCCTTTGTGGTGCCTCTGGCCATTATCGCCTTGAGCCACGTGGCCGTGAGCCTGCAACTGCGCCACCGCGGCCGCCAGAGGACAGGTCGCTTCGTGCGCCTGGTGGCGGCCATCGTGGCGGCCTTCGTGCTGTGCTGGGGGCCCTACCATGTCTTCAGTTTGCTGGAGGCGCGAGCCCATGCTGTCACCACGCTACGGCAGCTCGCGTCACGCGGGCTGCCCTTCGTCACCAGTCTGGCTTTCTTCAATAGCGTGGTCAATCCGCTGCTTTACGTGCTCACCTGTCCGGACATGATGCACAAACTGCGGCGCTCGCTGCGTGCTGTGTTTGAAAGCGTGCTGGTGGAGGACAGTGACTTGAGTGGTGGGTCTGGCAGCCGCCGCCGCCGTGCCTCCTCCACTGCCACAACCTCCACCCTCCTGCTGGCTGGCCGCCTTCCCCGGCTGCATCCTGCACGTTTGATCAGCTGGATGCGGGGTGGTGGTGCAGAGCCCCAGCAGAGGGTCCCAGTGCAGGACCCAAAGCGAGGCTCACTGAACCACGTGCTGAGTTCCACCTCCGATTAGACCAGCACAGCGCGGATGGCATGCCAACACACCCCTGGTATCTAGCCATACCCCGTTGAAAATGTACATAGCCAATGCTAGGCCCAGGTCGTAGCTCTCCTGGGCAGAGTCTAGGTAACCAGCTTGAGGAGGATGACTGAATCTTCAGGAGCAAAGTGAATTGAAAGCAGTCTTCCCTAAACACTTTAATCTTGCAGTATCAAGCTGGGAGAGGATCAGCAAAGCACAGAAGTGGCCTTTGGAGGAGCTACCTGGTTCCTGACCGCTGGCCTCAAGGCTTTCATCACCCCCCACTCCCCGAGACAGGGTTTCTCTGTAGTTTTGGTGCCTGTCCTGGATCTCGCTCTGTAGACCAGGCTGGCCTCAAACTCACAGAGATCCGCCTGGCTCTGCCTCCCAAGTGCTGGGATTAAAGGGTGTGTCACCACCGCCCAGCAGCTTTTACACTTTTAAGAAGTGTAAGTACTTGAACTGCCTAGGGATCTTGCTAGGGTAACCGATGAGGGTGGGGATGAGATTTTGTACTTCTAATACCTCTCAGGCAGCTGGCCTAAGGACAACTGGAGTCACACAGGTTAATCTCACAACCTGCACCTCCTAAGGTGCTGCTTTGTGAATGGGGAGGAGATTCTGCCAATGGATAGTATATATGGGGGTACAGTGGGAGGAAAGGGTTGAGAAGCAGTTTCTAGCCCACCACCTTCACTTTAAACCCCCCAGTTGGCCTCTGAGACAGATGCTTTTATCACACAGGCTTGCTGCTTGTGTGGTACGTGTGTCAACTCCAGCTCAGGGCTCTTTACTGCCCAGTTTCAGAGCTGCTGCTGCCAGAGGCTGCACTCCAGCATTCAGCATCACAAGTTCAATTCTATCCAGCGAATATCCGCCAGCTACCCTCAGTATTCCAGCTGCCTCACAGGACAGGGCCCGGCAGCTATCACTTCCAACCCACAGGTAGGAGGGGCACCTGGCATCGACCACCACACTACATCTAATGTCTTCCCCACCATGGATGGACTGCAGGACAGCCGGCTGTGACTCATCTCTACATTCCAGGGGAAGGGGATGATGTCAGTAACTGGTGGATGTGAAGAGCAGAGATGAGACATTCTCAGGATCTCCTGAACCACTTAAGGCCAGGCTGGCTGTCAGTTCTCAGTGCCAAGCAGGCCTCAAGTCTGTGGCAGGTTCTTCTCAAACCGGAGAGGAAACTGTCACTCTTCACTCCCTCCTGCTCTACTCAGAGCGGCACACCATACCTGTCACACCATGCATTTTAATTGTTTATTATAAGAATGAAAGCCTAATGTGGCAGGGACTTGTGTCTTTCTGGAAGCCTAGGCTGTACTTGTGCAGACATCAATAAACACTTCTGTGAAAGACCAGGTGGGCACGGCTCAAGTCCTAAGGCTTCTACAGTCCATTGTGGGAAAAGGGTGCTAGAGAGGAACCCGGCTCCCTGCAACCTCCTCGCTTTACAGGGAGGGGCTAGCTTCAGTCAGCAGAGGGGTTCACAAGTGGCCAAGGTGGCTGGTCTTTGGGACAATGGAGGAGCTGACTTCTGACAGCAGGCCTCCAGGTGTGGGCTAGACTCAGGACCCTGAGACAGGGAGTTAGTTACTAGCTCACTGGGAACAAGAAATCACAGTCAAGATCTTTTTGTGTTGTTTGACAGGGCTTCTCTGTAGCCCTAGCTGTCCTGGAACTCATCCCATAGACCAGGTTGGCTTCAAACTCAGAGATCCGCCTGTCTCTGCCTCTCAAGTGCTGGGATTAAAGGTGTGTATCACCACTGCCCAGCAACAGTTCAAGATCTTAAGGCACTCTGGAAAAGACCTGAAAGGAGATGGAGACAGTTAAATCTCTCCTGAGACCCTGTGAGGTTCTGGGTTCCCTCAAGGCTATGGTCTCTGTCTTAATGCAACAGAGTTGATGTGCTGGCCCCAGGAGAGGTGTCTGACAGTGGCCTGAGAGGTGGCTTGCTTGCTGTGGCTCTTGGCTTGTGCAGGCCTCCAGGCTGTCCTGAGCTCAGACATTGGCTACAGGCCTCTGGGGTGGCTGCTTCTGGAGCAAGGCCAGGGTGTCTCTCTTCTCAATGGAGCGCAGCTGCTTCTTCTTCGCCTTCTTGAGCTTGGCGGGGTTTCGGATCTGGGGATGGGGGAAATAGGAGGCATTAGTGTGGTAGACGACCCTACACCTGTCTCTGGGGAAAAGGAAGGGAGGCACCAGGACTGCAGCAGGGCAGTGGACCATGTAAAGCAGGGAACCCAAGCACCTTAAAGGCTTTCACCTGGCCACAGCCTGCATCTCTTGGATGGGTGTACTCACCACTTGGACAATCTCAGCCTTTCGTTCATTCTCTAGGCGGCGTCTCAGGTTCTCAGCCCGGCGCTCTTTCTTCTCCTGAAACACACAGAAGGGGAACTCAGGCTAGGAGCTGAGGGGGCCCTGGGATCTCAGGCCCCTGGTGAGTAAGAACCGGCACAACCAGAAGAAGCCTGCTTGGACTCCAGGTTGTTTCTAGTGGGGAGGGGTGGAGGCCTAGGCACTTGTGGGGAAGAACAATGGGGTACAATGCCTATGTTGTGGGCCTGGAGCTGAGGCCCACTGTGGCAAGAGTACCTGGCTCCAAATTAGAAAGGAGGTGCGTAAACAGATACCTGAGGGCAGGGGCTTACACAGACGACTGTGTGGGCCAAGATGTGGGTACCTTCCCACCCAGAAGTCACATGCAGGCAGAATGGCCCCTTGGATCATTCCATGCACTAGCTGCCAGGGAGAGGAGTAGGCTGGTTCCCTCCTTCATGCTATTTTCCCAGGTTTCCTTCTGCTCATGTACAGGTGTACCAGAATGAGGATGCAAGGCCAGGATATAGCTGGGCTCTGCACCTGGTCCCAGGTAGGGTTGGGCAGGTTGAGCTGTCAAAAGGCTCTGAAGGAACCTGGTCCAGCTTGAGTTTTCATTCTGCTACTTTCTATTAGGTTATTGTGGCCAAGCCTGCCTCCACTTCCTCACCTTTACAGTAAAGTTGACCACAGGACCTACCTCACCAGACTGACGTGCGACATAAGTGTGACGAAGGCTTGGAATAGTGCCAGGTCCCTGGGGGTGGGAAGTCCAGGGATTCCTAGCTATGCTGCTACCGTACCCTAGCAGGGCTAGGGCAGGGATGGTGGCTCCAACATTAAATGCTATGTGCTCAAGGCCTTTTGTGGCTTTGGTAACTTTGAGTCACTGGGGTAGCCTGGGCCTTTGGAGAGGAAGTAACCTTTGCTCCTATGTATTAGGAGGAAGGCTAGGAGGGTGCACCTCTCCAGTTGCTCATGAGATAGCAACTGTTTTGCCCAAGAGGGATCCAAGGCTGCACAAGAAAAGAGGTGAGGCCTCAGTAACAGACAGATCTGGAGTGACTCAAAGCAAGATGGAGGATGCCTTAGTGACTGGCCATCTCTCTTCTCAGGGGCCAAGCTGGGACCACAGATCTGAGACACGTTGTTTGACTCTGGACCAGTGCTCCTTCTACACCTGGGGCTCATCAGACTAGCAGTAATTTGTCCTAGGGACATGCTGCTGACCAACCCAGCATGACCTTGCTTACTCAGTACTGCCAGTTGAAGGGACACCGGGACTCTTTCCAAATCTTCCTGGAGGCTGAAGGTGTTGGAAATAAGCCTCTGTGGTGCTGGAACCCAAGGCCTTGTGTATGCCAGTCAAGTGCTCTACCACTGAGCTATGTCCCTAGCTCACGGGCATGAACCTTTAACAAGGACACTTTTGGTTATGAGTTGGGGGCCAGGGAAGTGAATTGAAAGGAAAGTGCAAGAACCACCCATGGGCTGGTGTGCAGGCATATCTTCTAGAGTGACAGCAACAAATTTGAGACAAGCTTTTCCCTCATAAGCAGGTCTCAGAGAGGGGTTGACTCCGCCACACTGAATACTCCTGCCACCAAGATGGCTTGCTGGCCTTCATCTTGGGTTCCTCAATCTACTTCCAGGTCTCCTGCATGTCCCTGAGCCAGAGGTTTAGCTGAATGGTAGAGTGGGAATCCTACCATGGCCCTAGACTACTCTTCTTCCCCTGGAGCCCTCATGCCCAGGGCTCTGACCAAGTCGTACTCCCACAGCCCACGTCTGTTACAGCACACATGTATTTGGCCTCTGTGATCCAGATGTGGCCAGATGTCCGTTACCTGCCGGCGCCTCTGTTTCTCCTCCTCTAGGTGCCGGGCGAAGTCCTTGGCCAGCTTCCTCTCCTGTCGCTCCTTCATTTTCCGCTGCCAGGAGGTACGCAGGGGCTTGTCCTGAACCATCTGGGAGAACCTTGGCAGGAGAGGAGGCACTTAGGGGACCTCTGTGGTCCTGCCTTCACACCCTGCTCTCAATGGCTCTGGGTCTGCTTCCCGTCCTCTGCCTGCCTGGACCTCGCTTTCTATAGAAACTTAGGATGGAACAGGCCACTAAGCATGTGGCTATATTGAAGCATATGGCTGTAACTCTGACACAGGCTTGTGTTTTCCATTCTAGAGGAACAAACCAAGACTCTGAGTCCTCACATTCCTAAGTATATGCTGGGACTTGAACCTTTCTGTACCCATATGGCCTCAGCTGTGAAGTTTTGTTGCCACCAAACATGGTAACCTGTGAGTGAATGCCTCTGAAGATGAGGGGCTCGCTCCCTAGAGGGGTATGGCTTTCCTTCCAAACGGCAAGAACAGGGGTGTATGATTTCTGTAACAATTCTGATTCTTTCCCAGCTTTGGGGGTGGGTGTATGAAGGCAGTGGAAAGGGGTTAGGGGATTTCTGAGAAGTCTGGCTTTTCTGGAGAGTCCAGTGTTCTTAAGAGCCATAGAAGAATGGAGATGACTTCTGTTAGAACATATTTAGGGTGTGCTTAAAACATGCTCGGAGGGTAAAATGCAGAGACATGAAGCTGGGCCAGGAAATGCTGGTAACTGTTGAAACTGGTGATGAGACCCATAAAACTCAACTCTTCCCTTTTCTGAATGCTTCACAAATTCTGTGATAAAAAGCAGAAATAAAATGAAGACAAGCCTCCATGTGTGGTTTCTGCTCCATTACTTGTTGCTGGGTGTCCTATGGGGCTGTTCTTTCCCCACAACTAAGGCTCCTCAGAAGAACCTTTCACAGTGCCCTTCTGCTTCCTACACTGTGACCTCGACACCCGCAGGAGTTCCCATTACCTGTCTGTTATAGGGTATCTTGAGGCAACCCTGTCTCTGGAGGTCTGGGTGCATGCTGGGCAGTCTGTTCCTGACCAGATGAAGGACAACACTGCTTTTCTGAGCTGTCTGTTCCCTTCCTAGGAGTCTGGCACAGTCTAGAACTTTGCCCCACGCTCATTCATAAGCAGTCTGCACTGTTAACTTCTGACACCCTCCCCTGCCAGGTCCCCAAAGGCTTGCTCAAGATTCTGCTCTCTAAAAACAGAGCAGTGAGTGTGTTGTGGACTTCCTTCCTACCCTTAAAAATTGGGATATGAGAATCCTGAATGCACAAGATAATGGAAGCCTGGAGAAGTCAGACCACAGACATGATGCTGTAAGAGAATATTGCATCGTGGAAATGGTCCACATCTCGTCTGTCCTGTAAGGGACCTTCCCCACAGCAGAAATTTCAACTGAACCCCACTTCTCTTTCCCTACTGCCTAAATGATGCCTTTTCCACATGGGCCTCTTCATTCCTTCTCCCAAAGACATGAACTGAGCATGTCTTCACTCGGGTGAGCTCTTTCCAACCCTGGGATTGCATTCGGGTGAAGGCGGGGTCCAAACACACGGAGAACCTTTCCTATCCTCTATGCTACTCCACCCCCCACTTTACCTCTTCTTGGAGCGGTCTTTCCACACACGCCCGGATTTGGGCTTCCCCTTCGGGATTACAGGAAGCTCCTCCTTCTCCTTCAATTTCTTGGGCGCCGGGGCCTGGGGAGAAGATATAACTCGCTTCTTTATGTTGGGGCCCCCTGTCACCGTCTGGCCAGCCGGAGGTGGCCTGCTTGGTTCCGGCGGGCGCTCTGGGGAACTGGGTGCCTGGGCTGTCAGCTCCTGTACTGGCTGAGAGGGCTCGGGACCCGGTGCTTGCTGGCCCGGGCAGGGCTCTGGGGATACTGGGACCACCTCTGAGTCCAGTTCTCCCGGTGTGGCAGAGCATTTGGATGACTCCTCTCGCTGGGGGGATTCCGGACTCGATTCTGTCTGTCCTGCAGGTGACACCAGGCCCAGATCTTGCAGAGGTTGAAGGGACCCGGGGTCAGGCTCTGGCTGCCTTTTGGGGGACCCAAAGCCTGCATCCTGTTTCAGACAGGGTGATCCCGGGGTTGTCTCCGGCTCAGGCTGGGGAGACGCAAGGTCCAGAGGCTGCACTCCCGGAGACTTGGGCTCGCTTGTTTCTTCCGGGTTCGACTCGAACTCTACAAGGACCCGTCTTACCCGAGAAACTGCGGGGTCAGGAAGGGTCTCTAGGGACAGAGGTGTTAGGCCTTCAAGTCGCCGGCTGCGCCTCAGCGGCGTATCCATGGCTCACGTGGAGCCTCCGTCGCATTCGGAACCACAGGCGCCTTCACATGACGTCAGACGCAGCCACTTCCGTACCGGGCAGGAAGCGCACTTGTGAGGATGTCGTGCTGATGGGGAGGGGTGGAGAAGCAGGGCTGCCTGCCCCTCGGGGATGGGCTTGGTAGACGCATGCGTATCGTGTCGCGTTTAATGAGTCTGGTTGCTGCGTTTCCGGGTTTTTTTTGTTTTTGTTTTTTGTTTTGCAAAATGCGTTTTCTAGGTGCTAGAGAAGTAGCGGCACATTTTTTTTTTCCTGAGAGGAGAAGTCGGCAAAAAGGCCGAATGATCCTCTTAATTCTGGAACCGCTGGGCCCGCAAACGTTGCGCTTTCTCAGTTTTCTCTTTTGTAACATGGAGGCTTTGCGCTGTGTAACCAAGGAGGGTGTACTGGGGCCTCCATGAGCGGGAAATCTAAGTCGAGTTGTGTTAAACGTTCCCACCTTTGCCGCCTCTCTCCTCTCCCCTACCGTGCTCAGGTATGCAGTTAGTGGTTCTCTTCTTTCAAAACTTAGTAAGCAAAGTGTCAGGCCAGAGGCCCAGAAAGCCTTGACTGCATGTTGTCAAAGCTGGGACTCACAACCTGTACCCCAAGTCAGGTCTGGCTGCTTTGTCCTCAGTAAGCCAATTGAAAGAGCAGTATTAAAAGTGGAAAGCTTTAGAAAAAGATTGATTCGTTGTGGCCATACTGGGAAGGGTTATAAAGAGATTTTGTGAATCACCCAAGTCCGTCCTGAGGGTCCTGAAGTGAGATAAAAATTTAGATAGAGGGCCAAGGATACGTGCATCTAAGCAGTCCCTGTCAGGGTGTGACCTCGCCCACCAGGAACCCATCTTTATCTGGGTTTTAGTCTCATCCTGTAAGGTGGTCTGACAAGTTGCTAGAACTGTATGAAATCTCTTTCCAGGAGACCGGTTCCCCCTCCGACTGGTGTCCTGTCCTTTTCTCAGCATGAGAATTCTAGGGAAATTCCCATTTCTTTGGGGTCCGTTGTCTGATAATCAGATTGTCTGACAGATTGAGAGACCCAAGTGTCTCTTTAGAACGCCTTCGTTTCTGCCAGAATGGTTACATGCTGACCCTGGAGGAGGCAGGGAGGATGAAGACCCAGAGAAAAGTTCCTGCGGGGTGGGAAATTCTTGCCATCCATAGTCTCAGATGCATACCAATGGAGTCAACTTGAGTACACCCCGAGGGGCAGGCAATGACACAGCCTCTCCATGGCACTGGAAACAGTTGCACCCGTGTGCTGTAATTTTATATGTCAGTTTCTGCCTCTCTGGTCCCTCTGCTGGCTCCCAGCCCTCATGCTCCTGATCCAAGGACAGCTCCAGGGAGTTGTGGCTCAGGCACTAACTCTCCCAGCCCCCCCCCCCCCCCCCCCCCAATCCTCAAAGGAGTAGGTTCTGTTTGGTTACTCAAATTCCTGCCCCTGCTGGAATGGTCCAATACACAGAACCACATGGTGGGTTGCCTGGGGCTCCTGCTCCAGGCTGCCTCAGCCCCCCCCCCCCCCCCCCCAACTTCCTGACTCTTACCTCTGTCTGGAGGGATCACTTGCAAATGTTGATGAGATCACATCCCAGGTCTACTTAAAATAACCCAGGGCTAATTTTATGTTCCTGCCAGGATAGCTTGTGTGCGTGAGAGATGGCTTTTGAACAGAGGGCTTTGAGTGTGCCTCTGATACATATGCAAGGTTCCTCTTGAGCCCAGCCTGCCACTGTCATTGTGTGTGTGTGTGTGTGTGTGTGTGTGTGTGTGTGTGTGTGGTGTCAGGGGAGGCTCCTGAAATTTGCAGAGCAATAGCTTTCTCCCTTACTTTCACGAGTTAAGCCAGAGGATAGGAGGGGCTTTAGTGTTCCCTGGAGACCTCAGCTGGGTTCAGCCTCCGGCTTTTGTGACGGTAACCTGGTAGTTCACGTGCCCTCAGGCTTCTCCCTGGCTCACTTTCCCCCTCATTTGTGGTTGCTTCTGAGGAGGGGGCGGGCACTTTGAAACAGACTTTTTACGTATAAACCCTCATCTCAAGCACTGACACCTGTTAGCGTGTCAAAGCTCTCCTGCACCTCGAATCTCCAGGCGGAACCTGAGATGCAGGGGCCTAATGAAGATCTACTTCTTTGTGTATGTCTGTCTGGGCTTGTCTCTCAAACTTCTAGTGCCTGTGTGTGTGTGTGTGTGTGTGTGTGTGTGTGTGTGTGTGTGTTCTGTTTATGGGTATTTGCCTCTGCCAGGGCAAGGTGAGAGAGTACCTAGCTGACTATACTTGTTTCTTGGTTCAAACATACATATCGCTGTGTGCCACTGCCTGTGTAAGTCACATGTGCCCATTGGTGTGTGTTTGTGCACCTCTGTGCATCCGTCAATGCAGACCCTTGTACTAGGATTGATGACCATCCCCCTGTCTTGGCACTCCAGGGGGCTAAACAAACACCAGGAGACCCCTAGTAGGCAGCAAGTGTTTAGTTGGTGCTGGGGATTTAAGATCTCAAGTGTGCTGCCCTGATTGGGTGGATGATTGAAGCCTAGGAGAGTATCTGATCCATATCGTGGGTCCATCTGTGGGCACTGGTTTCCTTCAGTCAGCAGATCTCAGGTTACATAAATAAGCCAGGTCTTGCTCAGTCAGCACTTCATGGCATGTGTGACACTCGGCCCCTCCAGTGCATAGGCCAGGGGCAGTCGGGAACAGGAATGTCTGCAGGATGGGGCAGTTGCCAGGCAGCTAAACCTTCCAGCTCTGTGACTAATCCTGGCTCACAGTGTCACTCACTGCCTGGCTTTGGCCAAGTGCTTTATCCTTTCTGTGCCCCGGTTACCTTCTGGAGAACAGGGAGATTTGCTATGAAGAGTTGAGGCTTCGGAGTCAGCCAGGCCAGGTGCCCCCCCCCTCCCCGCCCCACTTATTTATCTTTCCCAGTGTCCAAGCCTCTCTGTGCTTCAGGTTCTTTTTTTTTGTTTTGTTTTTCGAGACAGGGTTTCTCTGTGTAGCTTTGTGCCTTTCCTGGAACTCACTTGGTAGCCCAGGCTGGCCTCGAACTCACAGAGATCCGCCTGGCTCTGTCTCCCGAGTGCTGGGATTAAAGGCGTGCGCCACCACCGCCCGGCTCAGTTTCTTTATTAGTAAAAGGAGAGTCAGTGGCAAGAGCAGGCACCTGCCTCCTAGGGTGGTTGTACAAAGTGAACAGAGTTGCACACGTACACACCTAGCGGCAGGCTTCTCTCTGCTACTCAGGGGTTGCTCACATATTCAAAGACGTGTTTCCTATCGCGTTTCTAGAGTTGCCTTTTAGTCAGACTGAGATCTCCTGTCTCTCCAGCTGTTCCCCGGTTCTCCGCAGGCCTCCCTCCCCACCTCCCCCAGAACTGACTGCACTCAGCACTGTGGACTCATCCTCTCCCTACTCCGTGGCTCCCAGCAGTGTGACTGGCACCCTGCCCTCATGCTCTTCCTGGTGTGGCCCTCCAGTGGAAACCCTCCATGTGGCTCCAGCTGTCTCCTGGATTTATCTTAGATACTGTAAGATTTCCTCCCCTCCCCTCCCCTTCCTCTCCTCTCTTTGTTCCCTGTCCCCCCTTTTCACCCCCCCCCACCCCCCCACCCCCCGTGAAGCCATCTTGGTTGGCCTGGAACTCATGGCAGTCCACCTATCTCCCCCTCCTGAATGTTTGCTGCAGATGTGAATCACCATGCCTGGCTGGTGTAGGACTTCTGTTGAGTTGTTTTGACCTCTTTGGGGTCTAGCTCCTCATGTAATCCTCAATCCCCCTCCTTTTTGGCAGGTGTGAATAGCTGCTTGCAGGTGTGAATTGGTTCCACAGAAACCTGGAGTAGGACAGGGGCCAGCTCTTACCGAAAGCGAAAGCGCCCATCTCAGCCCTCCTTCCCTTTGACTCTTGAGATGGGGGAGGAGGGCAGGAGTGGGAGGAGAGGAGGACCATTCGGCTGTGCCTGCAGGGCACTCACAGGGCACTCACAGGGCACTCACAGGGCACTCACAGGGCACACACAGGGCACTCACAGGACACTCACAGGGCACACAGGGTTCAGGGAAGCTGCGGGATACGAAGGTCCACTCCAAAGCTCTCTGATACCTGCTGCTCAGGGTGAGGAGAGTAAGTAGAGTTTATCTCCAGATCCCTCCTGGAGCATCTGCAGGTTTTGCTGAAACAGGAAGTGGCACTGCAGCCATCCCCTGGTTGGCAGAGGGTGGGGATGCTTGTCTGTGTATGGGTGGGTGGGTGGAGCTAGTTTCTCTCTCTCCAGGCCCCTGCTAGCCTTCATAGCAGGCTTCCTGCTCTGAACAGGTCAAAGAAGGGGCTAGCAGTGACACCTGAGCAGGTGGAAGTAGGGACCCTAAGAAGGTGGCATCCCATCCCATCCCATCCACTTCCTAGTGTATCTAACAACAATGCTTCTCCAGCTTCAGTGAGAATCAGTCAAATGCAAGGTGTGTCCAAGCCCAGATGGTCGGATTCAGTACGTTTGGGATGTGGCTTTGGATGTCTAGCAAACTCAGGGGCTGGTGCTGTTGCTGCTGGTGCTGGTGCTGGTGCTGCTGGTGCTGGTGCTGGTGCTGGTGGTCATGGCGGTGCTGGTGGTGGTGGTCCACAGACCACACCCTGAGGATCAATGTCCCAGAGGAAGAGATGAACAAAACCTGAAAAGCCTGCCTTCTTTGCCCTCCACACAGTGCAGAGGCGGAGTTCACCGTCATCGCATTATTCACCAAGCACTAGTTATTTCCCTGTGCTGATACTAGCAAAACACTAGGGGACTGGGTAGTCATGGTCCGTGCGTTTGTGGACCTTTATTAATTGAGGGGTACCCCTGGAGAACATGGATTGAAAACCCCGCGGTCGTCTGAGCAGGAATGAGCTTCCCCAGTGAACAGGTGAGGTAATGGCGTCTCAGAGAGGCCACCAGGCTTCCTGACGGTCACTCCAATGTGACTTTAACCCCGACTCCTCAGTCTGAGCTCTGCCTCCAACACCCTAGCTGGGAAACACCACCAGAACTGCCGGGGCCTGGGCTTGAATGGGACAATGACAGACCCTGTACGCATTACCAGAGGGTGTCGGCTGGGGCTTGAATATAAAAGGAGAACTCGTCGGAAAGACAGGTAAATATGTCCCAGAGTTGCACACACTCAGACTCTCAGTTCCCAAGATCTGGCCAATGACAGAGTTTCAGGATAAGTCACTTCCCTCCTCCCCCTCCCTGTTTACTAGCTAGCCTTCTCATTTCCTCCACATCTGGCTGCTTGACAGCTCCATTTTCTCCACAGTGTGATGATATCCACTTCAGTTGTCCCTTTCAGTTGCTATGGTGGCCTCATCTCCATGGCAACCTCTGGAGATGCTGTCTTTTTGTGAGATTGGGGATGGAACCCAGGGTTTCACACATGCTAGGCAAGGGTTTTAACACTGCACCCTACACCCTCAGCCCTTGGAGATACTGACTTGGTGACCAAGAAAGAGCACCCCAGAACCAAGTATGAGGTCCCTTTCTGTGAACCACAGATGAACCACAGATTAAACTGGTCCCTGATTTAGCGGTGGGAATCTCTGTTCTCCCTGCCTGCTCACATTGCAGTAGTCAGACCAGCCCCAGATCGCACTCAGATGGTACATTCAGCCTCAGGTGGGTGAACTGAGTCTTTCTCAGTCAGTGAACTATCTTTTCTGTTTTCATGGAGGCTCCAAATGTCTTATCCTACCCTAGGTACAGGGCTGCCCATGGCACTCACAGGATCGCAGGGCAGGGCCAGAGTTCACTATCACCCTATCATTTACTTACTCATTTATCCCATCATATACTTACCCATCAAGAACTGGTTGACTGTGTGCCCTGTGATCATAATTCTGCATCTCAGATGCTCTGATTCGATCTACTGAAGGGTGTCATAGAAACGGACAGATTGTTTCCTCTGCAAACACCACTTGTTTGCAGATTGAAAGGCATGTCACTAACAAGATGCTCAGCAATATTGATCAAAATGCATTTTATTGTGGTAGATTAGAAAGTCATGAACGTGTCCCAGTTTCACTGCTAGCTGAAGTCCTCAGGATTCTGTCTGGAGTAGCTTGTAGGTCTCGTCTAATTCTCAGGGTAATTCTCTTGTCTTTCAGAGGTGCGGTGATAGAAGCTGGCCAGTGGTCCAGTGAGGGTTTGAATCGAGAGCTCTGCTTCTAAAACACGTGTGATTTTACCCACATCTCTCTGCCTTTGTGTCTCGGGCACTTGATCTAAAGCTAGAGCAAGTTCCCATGCTAGCCCAGGCTGCCTCTGTTCTTCGTAAATAAGCCAGAAGTTGCAGGTCTTCTCAGCTGGTAGATGGTGGTGCATGCCTGTAATCCTAGCACTTGGGAGGTGGGGGCGGGGCTTGATGGGTAAGGGCTGGAGGATCAGGAGGTGGAGGCCAGCTTGGATATTTAAACAAGTTAATTAAATTATATTAATTAAAATAAATAAAAGCATGCTTCCTATAGAGACAAGGACAGATGAACCAGAGTGATATTTTATTCTGTTCTGTGCTTCTTAACATAACATAACACTCAGATGTTATCACTTTCTACTGTGTGGTTTTAGCTCTCTGCTTTTAAAATGACTCTGCATAGACAGACTTTCCTGGAAAGGTGTTGAGGACTGAGTTTTCCAAAGCTGGCCTGGGTACTGTCTTCCTATCCATGTGATCTTTTTACTGTGTGACCTGGACAGCCCTCAGGTGCTGGAATCTATGTCCCTCCATCCTTCAAACTCCAGGATAGCCTCAGCTAATGGAACACAATGGCATTGTTGTCATGTATTTCTGAGGTTAGAACATGGACCGCTGAGTACTTCTGCTTGGCTCTTATGGGATGCTGGCTCTTGGAACTCAGCCGACATGTTGTGAGGAAGTTCAACTCACCCTATGTGGAGAGACTGGCTCTGTCTTTGGTAGTCCAGCCAGGCTGCCAACACCCTTCATCATCTACCAGGTGGGAGTGGAGATGGTTCTGTATGATTTTATGCCACATTCCTCAGGTCATTCCTAACTTTGAGCCTGGGACTGTAGGTGGTATATACAATAGGTGGTGTATACTGGAGACATGGACTACACACACGTGTGTACAGTAGAGATGCTGACCTTGAGCTCTGTTGAGTCTAGTTGGGGAGAGAAGACGCTGGTGTGTGTTGTGTGACCCTTGACTGAGGTTTGGCATCTTCCAGGGCCATGGAGCAGGAGGAACACTGAAAGTCGACAAGGAGTTACAAGAAGTTGTTTCACGTGGCTCAGGCTTCTGCCTGCAGACCTCACCCAGAGAGACAAAAGAAATTAGTGTCCTTCTTCTTTGAGACATTAGTGATTTTATTTTCCTAAACTAGATAATCTCCTTACATAGAAAGAAAAGTGACTGACCTCTCTAGCCCCAGTGTCTACCTCTGTGGGCAGACTTAATAACGTGCTATACAAGTTTATGACCTGGCTCAGGACTTACCAGAGGGTCTAAATGAGCCCAGGTCTAAATGAGCAGCTCAGATGTGATATGCAAAGGGCCATTTGCCAAGAAGGAATCTATCAGCCTTTAAAACACTTTCTAAAACATCACCTGGGGGCTGGAGAGATGGTTTAGTGGTTAAGAACAGATGCTGCCCCTGCAGAGGACCTGAGCTCTGTTCCTAGTACCAAGTTGGGTGGCTTACCAGTACCTGTGGGGATCTGACGCCCTCTTCTGGCCTCCAAGAGGTCTTGCACTCATGTGTGTATAAACCCACATAGATACACACACACATATATGTAATTTTTAAAAAAGTCATCTTTTGCGAAAGAGAATGACAGAGGGAACAGCATAGAAGAAAAGTCACAACCACAACACCTGAAAAACAGTAAAAATACATTTAGGACAAGCCTTCCTATTGTCCTCCAGTAAGTCAGCTCTGTGATTTGTGAATGGGGAGAGTAAGGTAAAAGCCAAGAGAGGAGAGTCTTCTGTGGTGTGTGCACATACAGTGCCATGTTGAACAGAAAGAATGCGGGTTATAATTTGTATTAAAGGGACACTGGCTTCCCCTCTGCCCACTCAACTAAAGTAGACATATATCAGAGGTTACCACATCCCAGCAGCTTGTAACTTCAGAGTATCCCAAAGCCACAGCCAACGCCTAGAGTGGATTATTCAAGGTAGTGGAGTTGGGTGTGTCAGTGGAAGCCGAGATACCAGCTTGGAGTTTCAGACCCACAATGTTCCAAGTTCTGCAAACCCCTACCTTTCTGGGGACAGCTTTGTGCGGGGTGGGTCCTCTTGGGCATGAATCACAAGTCCATCTCAGATTCATAGGCATCTGTTGAGGTCTAGGGAAAACAGGGATCCTGCTAGCAGGTTCAGGTGCCCACATTCAGTGCCTGAGACCATACTACTGTCTGCTGGCCTCCTGGTGGCAGTCTCTGGTGCTTCCTATTTGCAGAGTGACTTTCCAAGGGTCTTCAGTGATTACACAGCTCACTGTCCAGACAGGAGCTCCGGTCTTGATGGGGATAGCAGCTGTGAGTCAGCTGTGTCGCTTTTTCTGGGAGATACGAGCAGATGTCTATTTGGCCTAGACAACGAACTAATGACAATGGAAAAGACAACCCCACACAGTCTAGCTTGGGACACCAGTGAGTTTATTGGGGTTGCTTACAGGAGCATGGTGAGGATCTACTTCTAGGAACATGGGCGACTTGAAGGCAGTTGCATCACTAAAGGGTCCATGCCAGCGCAGGTGATGACTCATGAGAACTGCATCCCTGGAGCTCCCTGTCCACCTGGAGGCAGCTCCCCAGAAGAGTCTCCTTCTCCCAAGTTTTTGCTTACTGCTTATATTGCCTGGGAAAGGGGCCTGGCGGGTCTTGTAATTTTCTGTGCTTCTTCAGCCTTTTAAGTTTCATCAACTTCCTTAGCCTTAACAATTTTTTTAGGTTTATTTTTATTTTATGTATATGAGTGCTTGGCCTGTGTGTATGCCTGTGCACCATGTGTGTGCAGTGCCCACGGAGGCCGAAGAGGGTGCTGGATTCCCTGAAACTGGAGCTCCTGTCAAATTGCAAACAGACGCAGTTACTTTGGGAAGAGGCTGAGACTAAATTTCTTTCAAGCTCCTGGGGACACTAAAGCCCCCTTTTCCTGGACAGGGCTTTGAAGGGGGAGCAACCACTCTCGCGGGCAAGCACTGGCCCACTCTTACCTTCGTAATGTCCATGGATTTTGTGTGAATTCACCTGCTGTGTGAATTTCATGGGTGGATGTTTCTAATTGGAGACAACATCAACAACACAAAAAATGTCTCCAACAAGTCCAGACTGATGACTAGGAATTTATTAGCTGTAAGTTAACAGGGATATGGCATTCTCACAAAAAAAGCCAGTGCCTCACCTGTTAGCCTCTATTTCACATGGCTCGAAGGCTACTGTATAATCAATGCAAACCTGGACTTAGAGTGCCACCTAGTGTCAGAACATTAGAAATACCTGCAGGGTCAGAGAGGCCGCCCAAATCAAACTCAGAAATCCGTTCTCATGTGCACCGGATCTTTTCCTGGCCGAGCAAATGTTATTAGATCAGTAGCTGTGCCTCCTTGGCAAGTCACTCAACCTGCCTGAAGGTGAGCACTCCTGCAGGACACTGACTGTGGGAGGAGTGAAGGATAAGATTGGACAGGCAAGAACGTGCCGCGCCAGGCTTGTCCCTGAGCTGACTGATGGGCCAGCAAGGAGGTGTAAGCATCCAGGCCGGAACTTCTCCAGATTTCCCATCCCATGAACCCAGACAGATTTTTCTTGGTGTGGACAGCCTGGCAGAAATGAGGATATCCTAGGGAGATAATGTGTGCCTCTCAATTTGACTGTCAGACTATTCGGACAATGGACTCCAAGAAGACGGGATTTCCCTAGGAACCTCATGCTGAGAGAGGGAAAAGGCATGGGGTGCACGGGAGGAGGGTACTTGTCTCCTCGAAAAGTGATTTCACACATTTAAGTTTTTTGTTTTTTTCTTTGGAGACAGGATCTCACTATGTAGCTCTGGGTGTCCTGGAACTCATTCTGTAGACCAGGCTGGCCTTGAACTCACAAAAAATCAGCCTGCCTCTGCCTTCCAAATTCTGGGATTCAAGATGGGCACCACTCTGCCTAGTTTTTTTGTGTGGGTGGTTTACACATTTCTAATAACTTGTCAGACCACTTTGCCTGGACACTGATAGACCCTGACTGACTGCTTAGTTGTACATAGACCTATCCTGGAGATGGGCTGGAGGGGGTGTCACTGAATCTCTTTGTCCTTTTCCCCAATGTGGCCACATTGAATTAGTCTCTTTTTTTTTTTTCCTGCTTCTTACTACCAATTTGGCTGTTTTAGTGGGTTTCTCAAGTGACTGAGGAATGTCTTTCACGGCCCCTCACCACTGACAATTTCTATCTTGTATTTCAGCCTGGTCACACCAACTCAGAACAGATCCCACAGATGACACTGAACTCTGTCAGGTTTGACTATGCATGCCTTGCCCTTCTGACTTCCTAACCAGCCAGAGGGTTGGGGGTGGGGAAGAAAAGTAACATTTAAACAACCAGTCACCCTTTCCCACTTCCTCTCTAGAAGCTAACAGAATGAGTCTAGTGGGAAATGGAAGGATGCGCTATTTCCTTAGGGGCTTGGTTTTACATGCTGGAACATTTTGAAATTTAAGGGCTTCTTCTCTCTGTCTCTCTGTCTCTGTTTCTCTCTGTCCTGTCTCTCTCTCTGGGTGTATTGGGAGCTCTGTGTGCACATATATGTGGTGGTTTGAATGAGAATGGCCCCCACATGGGCTCATATGTTTGAATACTTGGTCCCCAGTTAGTGGAACTGTTTGGGAAGGATTAGGAGGTGTGGCCTTGTTGGATGATTGTGTCACTGGGCAGGGGTGGGGTGGGGCAGGCTTTGAGGTTTCAAAACCCCACAGCATTTCCAGTTAGCTCTCTCTGTCTTGTAGATGAGATGTGAACTCTCAGCTACTGCTCCAGCACCATGCTTGCCTGCCTGCTGCCGTGCTCCCTACTGTGCTCCCTACCGTGCTCCCTACTGTGCTGGCCATGGACTCACCCTCTGAAACTGTAAGCCCTCAATAAACTCTTTCTTTTATAAGTTGCTGTTGTGGGATGTCTTTCTGTATGCTGGGAATATGTGTTGATATGATTGGTTGATAAATAAAGCCGTTTGGCCTATGGCAAGGCAGCTTAGAGGAAGATGGGAAATCCATCCAAGCAGAGAGACAGGAAGAGGGCGGGGAGAGATATCAGCCACCACTGAAGGAGAAGCAACATGCCAACAGACCAATAAAGCCACAGATCATGTGGCAAAACATAGATTAAGAGAAATGGGTTAATTTAAGATATAAGAGCTAGCTAGCAAGAGGCCTGCCATAGACCATACAGTTTGTAAGTAATATAAGCTTCTGTGTATTTAATTGGGTCCAAGCGGCTGCAGGACCAGGCAGGACACAGGAAAACTTTCAGCTACAAGTTGCCTTCCATGTTTTTTACCATAGCAATAGAAAAGTAATAAGACAGCATTAAGTGTGCATTCATGTGTGTGTATGTGCATGTGGAGGTTAGAGACTGACTTTTTGTGTTTTTCTTGATCACTCTCCACCTTATCGTTTGAGCCATGGTCTTTCTTTGAACCTTGAGTTCAGTGGCTGAGCTGTGCTGGCTGGCTAGTGACTCCAGCATAACTGGGATTTTCATGTTTTTGCCTCCCCAGAGACAGAGCTACAGATGAGTGCCTCTGTGCTTGGCTTTTTCATGGGTGCTAGGAGTCTGACTGAGTCATCTCCCCGGTTCCAATCTAAGGGACTTTCAAGGATGGTTTTGACTATGTGGTTTATATCTCACCTGCTAACTTGGAGTGCTAATCTCTGTGTAATGGGGTCTTCTGTATTTGGAGGGTGTAATCGCTTCCCGTTCTTCTTGTGCCATGCCTTTCTTTATACTTCGCCAGGAGCCCTATCCCAAGACTCAGTTTACACATCTAGTTCTCATGTATCCCTTCTGCCCCATCTCAGGATGAACTGAGGATTCCCTTTCTATTTTCTCAGGACTTCAGGGCTCCAGCTCTGGTGATTTTATGCTTACTTTTTTTTTTTTTTTTTTTTGAGACAAGGTCTTACTATATAGCCTTGGCTAGCCTAGAACTCCCTATGTAGCCTAGAACTCCCAGGTTGGCCTCAAACTCACAGACATCTGCCTGCCTCTGTCTCTTGAGTACTGGGATTAGAGGTGTACAGCACTACATTCAGCCTCTTGTGTTTACTTTACAGTCTCCAGAGCTTCCCTGTCGAGCGGCTCACTTCTCTCTCAGAAGTGGTCGTGGGTCAGATGAGGCTCCGCACCCTGATTCTGGCACCGTGGGTTTCATCATGTGCCCCTCGAGGAATGCTATCTTTACCTGCAACCACAAGCCTTTCCCCAAACATCCTTGAGGACCAAGAGAGAATGTCAGTGCCCTGCTCAGTCACTTCCAGCATACAGAAACTAGCATGAGCGACACAACTCTTAAAAGATGCCCCGGGGGCTGTCTAACTTGTGGGCAGACCCAAGGAAGACTGGCCTCGCCCGGGGCTTTTAACCTTGGGGAGTTTCCTCACAAGGCTCCTGACTTTCTGAACTCCCTGGGACTGTAAACCTGCCCATTGTAAGACGGCAGAATGATCTCGAGTCCAGGCTCCAGCCTGTGACTAAGTGGGATTCCCGGGTCTAGCACTGTCTGGTGCGTGACTGTGTTAGTTACTTTTCTGTTGCTGAGGTGAAACACCAACCATGGTCGCTGATAGAAGACAGACTTTATTTTGGTGGCGGGTTCCCAAGGGACGAGAGTCCATCAGGGAAAGGAAGGCAGCACAGCAGCGGCCATGGCGGCAGGAACAGGGAGCTGAGAGCTCACGTCTTTAACCAGCAACATGAAGCCGAAAGAGAACTCGACGTGGTGGACATTTTGTAGTCTCAAAACCCACCCCCAGTGACGTGCTTCCCCTGCCCATCTCCATAACCTCTCCAAACAGCACCACCATCTGGGGACCAAGGGTATTTCTCATCTAAACCATGTGACCATGAGGAGATGCCTTAACTTCCCTCTGCTTGAGTTGTGTGTTGTGTGTGTGTGTCTGGCCCAGAGTAAGACTCAATAAATGATCACCAGTGGCTGAAATAAAAAGCTTAGGGTGGGGATGTTTGAAGACCAGTCCCTCTAGCTTGCAGAAGTAAGTCTGTAGGTTCTGGTCGCATCACCGGCCTCTTGCTGCTGTGTCTCTGTGTGACTATGATAGGCTTTTGGTAGGTGACCTCAGCAAGATCCTTGCTGTGTCTTTTCTTCCTAAACGTTCCTACCTGAAGGAGATGGCAAGCTCTTAGACTCGGGGAAGCACACAGGGAATCCAGAGAGTTAGGGGACTCTTGAGGACCCTCCCTGAGGTATAAAGCAGCACACAGTCCCCGGGGGCAGGAGACACTCTCTTGGATCTGACGATAAGTCGGTTGCACAGGGAGTCAGTCCCAAGGATGCAGCTGTTACGAGCGGTGTCTCTCACGCTGGTGGCACAGTTGCTTTTGAGTCCCTCCTGTAGGTGACCCCAGCACACTCACTGCTTTACATGGGTGGGCTTCTTCCTTTGGTTTGTCACTGATTCCCCGTTTGGAGTGAATACATATTTGTTCACAGGTTCTCAAGAGAAGTCATGCCACAGTCCAGTTCCCCAGGCAGTCAGAAGAGTCTGGCTTTTATTGTGAAGATGTTTTGGGGCTGGGATCAAGTCCATAACTGCCTAAGTGAGAGAGACTTTCTTAGCTAGTCAAGATGGACCTGACTCCCTCTGTGGAGAGGCAGGCAAAACAGAGCCAAGGCTCCTCTGTTCTGAAGGTCTCCTCCCCATAGAAACCTTTCCTCCTGGAGGGAAGAGGATGGAAGCTTCTAAGACTCAGGAAGTCTCCTGTGGGTGGTGGCTCCAGCCCTCCAGACTGCCTCTCTGCAGATTGCCTGCCCTTGTTCTGCCAGGCTCTGTAATCTCATGTGCCAATTCCTTAAGTCCCAGCATGGATCCCTAGGGATATTTTTCCTGGCCGAACCCTGGTGGGTAACAGTGTTCAGCCCTTGGCAGGGGCCTCGCACACTCAAAGCACTTGGCTTCAGAATCAATGCCAGGCACCAGGAGAGTTTAGAGGAAAGAGCGACCAGGAGGAAGTGATCACAGCCACAGGGAGTGGTACGGGAGGAGAAGGAGAGGACTTAGGTCTTGCCTGGGAAGAACTAAGTCTCTGGGAGAAAGGACTAGCAGGGCTGAGGAGATGGCTCCGTGGTGAAAGTACTTGCCTCACGTGAGGGTGAGGATTGGAGCTTGGATTGTGACTTAGGGTTTCTATTGCTGCGGTGAAACACTATGTCCAAAAAGCAAGATGACGAGGAAAGGGTTTATTTGGCTTACACTTCTGCACATCATTGAAGGAAGTCAGAACAGGAACTCAAACAAGTCAGAAACTTCTGCGTTAGCTCGTGCCTCCCACGAGCTGACGCAGAAGTTACTTACTGACTTGCTCCACATGGCTTGCTCAGCCTGGTTTCTTATAGAACCCAGGGCCACTAACTCAAGGATGGCATCACCCACAATGGGCTGGGCTCTCATTAATCATTAATTAAGAAAATGCCCTACAGGCTTGCAGCTCAATCTTGTGGATGCATTTTCTTAATTGAGGTTCCTTCCTCTCAGGTGACTTTAGCTTGTGTCAAGTTGACATAAAACTAGCCACTACAGATCCCCAGAACCTATGTAGATGCTGGGTAGGCACTGTGACTCACCTGTAATTCCAGGCTTAGAAGGCAGAGCGACACGGGATTCCCAGAGCAGGCTGGCCAGTGGGAACAGCCATATTGGCAAGCTCTGGGTTAGACTGAGAGGTCCTGCTTCAATGGATAAGGAGGAAGAATAAGGATAAACCTTAGGCTCCACATTCGATCTAGGATGGTTTCCGGCATCAATAGCCTCCACAAGCACACATATGCATGCATACCCCCTACATATCCCACACATGCAAACATGCATGCATGTATAGGCTCACTACATGCAAACACACACACACACACACACACACACACACACACACACACACAAAATAGAAAAAGAAAAAGAAAAAAGTTGGCAGAGCCTGGACAGCTGGACCTGTAGGCTCCCTTAGCACACCTCCGCTCACTTCCCCTGTTTCTATCACACTCTCAAACACTTCAGTTTCTCTTTATAGCAGTTGTACATTTATTTGTGTGAGTCATGCCTGTCTTACACTGGAGTCCCAGCCACAGGGAGGTGAGGATGGATTTGCCACTGTAGGAATTCAGTTTTTATCTGTGGGACAAAGGAATAACCATTAGGCATCCATGACCGGCCTCAGTGCTGAAGTAGCCTTCAGTGCTGGAGGAGGAGGCCCGTGTTTGGGGGTTTCTCTTAATGTCCTGGGGTGGCAGCGGGGCTCGAATCTCATACTGGAGAAACAATAGGTTTGGGAGCTGGGGAGCTAGGATGGGTGCTGGACACAAGAATAAATTTTCTTCCAGCTCTCAGGGCCCCAGGAAGCAGCTGGGACACGGCTGAGGAGTCAGGGCCAGAGGGATAATAACATCAGACATGGGATCCAGCCTCATGCCCATCAACACTGCCTTCTGGGTAACACTCAGTGAGCCTGCATCACCCATTTGGGCCTTAGTTTATCCTGTGACATGAGGTTAAGTGAGATGATTCACAAAGATTCTTCTAACATAGAAGATTGATGAGGCTGGAAAGCAGAATTCCAAGTTCAAGGGCCGTGGGAACTGGAGCTAAAGTCAGAGTTCAAATCCACATCTTTTCTGCAAGCTGAGTCAGGTGAAGAGATCCGCTTTGCTTGTTTCCCAGCTGGGAAAACCCTCCACCAACTGAGCTACCCACTCTTAGCATGCACATGTAATAAATAATACATTTCTTTAAATAGACTCGTGTCATTACAATTCAATGATGTTTAGAATCAAATAGGGTGCAGGGACACTTGGCCTTTCCTCCAAGTCAAGAGCAAGAACTGAGTGCTCTCTGGACCCAGTGAAAAATCTGGGTTTATCTGTGCTGAGTCCTCACTGTGTGGGAGATGGGCTTCTGGGAGGACAGGGTTCCCTTGAACTAAGAGGGCTGATGTTGATGGCATTCCTTTGAATGTACTGATCCCACCTCCTCACTGAAACACCCTTTGTGGAGAGCCGGAGCCATGCTACCACCCCCTGTGCATCATCAGTGCAGGCAGGACAGGACGTAGTGTGGAGCTACACCAGCACTTCCCAGTGAACATTCTTAGACTACTCTCTCCAGTGCCTGGGGCTTGTGTGAAGTGGAGGTTGATGGAAAGTGTCGGTGAGGCCAGCAGTGATCCAGAGCTGGTGGCCTAGGAAAGACTCAGAGCAAGCTCTGCCCGTGTCAGAGGGGGAGGAGGGTCCACGGGAGGAAGGGCTAGGGCTGTGGCTCAGAGGTAGGATGTGTCTGTGTGTTGGGGAATCTCAAGGTGCCTTAGGGAGGCTGCAGCAGAGTGAGTGGCGGGTGAGGTCAGGGCAGAGGGGTCAAGAATCTGGTGATGGTTAGTTTCACTGTGTTTGTTATTTGGGGGGCTTACTTTGGTTATCAAAAATTTTTTTATGGCTAAAAAGAGACATCTTAAAATAAGAAACAAATCAACTTAAAGAAACAGAAGGAACCCAGTGTGGCCCATAAATAAGCCAGCTTGGCGAGTGAGTTCCTCTGAGTACTGAAGACTGGGAGAGAAGGGAGGCAGGTCCTTCCCATGGCTTGCCCACCAGCATGAGCAGGTTTAGAATTCCCAGACTAGAATTTCATCTTGAACTCCACTTCTGATCTCAGATTTCTGAGCTTACAGGAGCCTCCTGGATCGTGGTCCTTATTTCCCCTCCATTTATAGATGGAGACACTGAGGCCCCAGAAACAGAGACCTTGTATGGTTTTTGATTTGACATCCTTCTGGCTGCTCCCAAACCCTATGATTCATGACTACCCTAAAAATAGCCTAGGCCATTCACCCCAGCTATGGGCAGCCATCGTGCACCCACTGTGGATGGGAGGCTGGGTGTTGTGGGCTATTTGTACACTGTGTGAAGATGTATTGCTGTGACTGATGTAATAAAAAGCTGAACAGCCAATAACTAGGCAAGAGGTATAGGCGGGACTTCTGGGCAGAGAGAGAACTCTGGGGAAAAGGTGCAGTCACCAGCCAGATGTGGAAGCAGCAGCATGGGCAGTACAGAGAGATGAGGTAATAAGCCACGCAACAGAATGTAAATTAAAATAAATGGGTTAATTTAAGTTATAAGAGCTAGGGCTGGAGAGATGGCTCTGAGGTTAATAGATAGCACTGGCAGCAATTCCAGAGGTCCTGAGTTCAACTCCCTGTATCCACATGGTAGCTCACAACTATCTATAATGAGATCTGGTGCCCTCTTCTGGTCTGCAGGCATACATTCAGGCAGAACACTATATACATAATAAATAAATAAATCTTTTAAAAAAGTTAAAAGAGCTAGTAGGACAAGCCCAAGCTAAGGCTGAGCCTTCATAATTAATAATAAGTCTCTGTGTCATTATTTGTGAGCTGGTGGCCCAAAGGAAAGTCCAACTCCACTAGGGCATGGAGGGCTTACCCAAGAGCTACTCTGGAGGCTGGCAAGGAGGGCATCTGGTCCTACTCTGATTCAGCAGAGTAGGCTCTGGCCAGCTGACGCAGACTCTGAGGTATCTGGGTCTAGGGTGGGTGGTGTAGGGGAAGGGACCACCACCCATTCCTAGGTGGACTGTTTTTACAATAGCACTGTTTGTCCCTTTTCCAGGGGAACTGGCTCCTGTCTGTGCCGGGGAGAAGTGACCACAGTGACTTGTGAAGGTCTGGGGAGCCTAGGCTGAAGACCCTTCACCTCTTCGTTTGCTCATTTGTGTGTTACCTTGAGCCACATCTTCATAGGTTGGTGGTGGCCCCATCGAGAGACCTTCAAGTTCCATAGGTGCGTCAGGAACGAGAGGGGTGTCATCCTTATCCTGCCAAAGAGAAATCACTGTCCCCATTGGCCTAGCACATGTATGATTAGCTATTTACGAAGTGTGTCTTGGCAGAATCACTTTGGAAGTCACAAAGTCCACATGAGGCTTGATGAGGGAACTTCCAGAGGCCTATGTGTGACTACTGTCTCTCTAACATTAATCAAGAAAGATCCATGGGGTTAGTTGGTGGGGTTTGAGTTAGAGTTCTACCTCCAGTGTCCCGTTGACCATGAGCAAGTAGCCCCCACAGCTAGGATTCCCAACGTGGGCTGGGCTGGGTCTAGCTTTAGAAGGTGGTGTGCGTTCTCTAAGTCTCAGTTTACTTATCTGTATAGTGGGACACACACACTTGCCTGAAAGGATGATGAGAAGATGAAGTAAAGCTACGTTTATATGTGTCACTATGGCTATGTCAATTATATGGATACGAATGCAGTGTTCCACAGAGGACCCGATATCTCCTAAGTACTCAGTCTGTGAGCCCTGCCTGCTGTCTGTCCCTTCTGAGCTCTCTGCTGCCCAACGTCCCCATGTCTTGAGGGTTTGTCTCCAGGAAGGCCTCACCTCGGCATGCAGACGTTCTGTCCTACAGGCTATGACGGCTGTGGATCCTGTCAGGAAGATCTCCAGGAAGGTGAAGCAGAGCAGGGTCAGCTCCAGTCTCTGGATATAGACCTGCAGCGAGTGGCGGGGGATAGGACAGGGCTTCCTTGGTGCCTGCCTGTCACCTGGGTTGGCCGGGCAGATCCACAGCAGAAGCAGCAGGGCTTCTGCTCCCCTGGGAGGGTAGAGAGGGACTCTGAGGGATGGGGGCTGTTTCCATCACGCTCCATGCCTAGTGCTTGGCGATAGGGGGCCTGGGTGAGTGTTTCCCAAAGTGTGAGGACCAGAGGGTCTTCCAAGACCCTGGGAGAACTGGAAGTGGCCCTGTGGGTCATTTGGATAACTCTGCTCAGCCTGTGGGGTTGTCTAGGCCCAGAGAGAAAGTGTGTTTCATAGCAGGGCGGGGGAAGGGTGAGCTGGGAACCACTCGGGGCAAAGCTACTGACATTCACCAGGGAAGCATGTGTGTGTATTCGCCGTGTGTCACGGTGGAGCCTGGCACCTAGCTTAGAGGGGCAGCGCTTCCTCCTGGTGTAGAGGCATCCATGATACAGTGAAAGGGCACTGGGCTCACTGTTGAGAGCTTAAAGAAAGCTTTAAGCTTTCACTGTACCTGGACTTGCTGCGTGACTTCTGGCCACTGAATTATCTTTTCTGAACCTCAGTGTTCACTGCCAAAGTGGATTGAGCCAGCTCTACCAGGCTGTTGGTAGGAGGTGCCTTAGCTGTGGAATCAGCAGTTCTAGGGTGTGGTCTTGCAGTCATTTTGCTGCTCAGCACCAGGCAGGACATCCCCTCTTTCTGGGCATCAGTTTTCCCGTGTGTAAAAGTAGAGCTGGACATAGTGACTTGAAGCACAGTCCAGTTTCCTGATGTTGACTCATGAGAAGGTCAGGCATGCTGCTTCCACCATGCCTCTGGAGGAATGTGTTCAGATTGGCAGTGCCTGGTTCCAGGGCAGATTTTGTGAGGCCTGATTGCTTGTTCTCAGCCATGCTCAAGGCTGTTCCCTCCTTGGAATCAGAGGAATCATGAGGGGAGGGGAACTCACTGTGTCGTTGGGGTATGGTCTCCAGATTGGCCATAGAAAAGGACTCTCCAGAAAGAGGTCCTTGGCAATGACAAAGAGGCCTGCCAGTGCACACAAGAAGCTGATGACGTTTCCTGTCACGCACAGTATCTTCTGCAAGCAGAGGTGAAATGTTAGAGCTTAGTGATCCAACTCAAGGCTCTCCTTCCAGGAATTTGGTCTGTGACACCCTCCCCCCACACCTGGAGACTGGTCCTTCCAAGAGCTGATGCCAGATGCATGAGGCTTATAGGAAAGAAGGGTGCATCATGACACTCTCCCCAAAGGCCATTCTATGTCAGGTAGGCCAACTGTCAGAGTCTAACATCCAGAGGACATCACAGGGAAGGGCAGGAAGAGCATGGAGGTGTCTTGCCTCTTCATACCCCAGGGTCTCCCCTCCTCTCCATCTATCCTGTTGAGCTCCTAAAATAGGCCTCCATCCTGTCACACAGGTCTCTGCCAGGTTTCTTCTGCCTCTGCTGGGTTACCCTCCCCCCCCAAGAAGCTTATACTCCAGAACACACTCTTGGGCTGCTGTGAGGAGATAGCATGGGATGACTCCCCCAGATCAGAGTTGATGGGGATAGAGTGAGCTAAGAGACGGTATAGGCTGGAGAAGGTGTGGAGCTGAGGGGTTATCTAGAAGCAGCCCTAGGACTTGGGGAAGGGATGCAGAGCCAGGAGGTCCTCAGGTTCCTGACTTAGGGGCTGGATGGCTACATAATGAGTAAAGTCAAAACTTGCTAGATTTGCCCTTGCTCCAGTAAATAACACCCACCCATGCTCATGTAGGCAACACTAATTAAAACACAATGGGTCACAAACCCAAAACAAAACAAAAAACAAAGAAAAAATATGAAAGAAGGAAGAGAACTTGAAGGGAGGAAGAAAGGGTTTTGTAGGAGGGGGAAGGCAGAAGAGAGAATAAAATGGTGGGGGGAGATATGATCAAAGTACATAATACAGATGCATGAAATCGTGAAAGGATAAATAAGTAAAAAAGAAGTTTGATAGATTTGGAATGAAGCTGCAATGGTTAGTCTTCATCGTTAACCTGAGTGGATTTGGAATCGCTGAGGAGACACATTTTCGGATGTGTCTGGGAGGGTATTCCAGAGAGGTTTAAATGATGGGGAGAGACCCACCCTAAAGGTGGGTAACACCATTCCACGGGTGGGGAGGGGGTGCCCAGACTGAATAATAAAAAGGAGTCAGATGAGCACCAGCATTCTTCTCTCTGTTTTCTGATCCACTCAGATGTGAGCAAGCAGCCTCCCGCTCCCACCGCCGAGTCCTCCTCATCACAGTGGACTGTACCCTCTTAATCCATAAGTCACGTTCTAACAGGCGCTTTGTCACAGGAAGAGAAGAGCAACTAATAGAGGAGCCGAGGTCTGATCTAGATGGAGGGATGGGTGCCTGGAGTCATGCCTGAGAAGCCAGGAGCTCTGGGGGGGCCCCCCTTCTTCCCTGTCAAATCTAGCCAGTTGTCTGCATCTGGAGCCTCTCAGATGTCCTCTTCCATCCTGAAGAAGTGCTCTTGCTCCTGGCCACTCGTCCTGGTCGTCCCTGTACACAGATGCCCTTGTCTTTCCCCCTAGATTTGAGGGAAAGATCTCAGGGTGCCAGCTCACCATAGAGGTCTTGGGAAATGTCCTTGTTGTCATTGCCAAGATCCCTGAAATGAGAAACTGCAGACCAGGTGTGATGGTCAAAGGAGGGAAGTCGAGGTACTTCAAAACCCACAAAGTCCTCTTCATTCTCCAAGAAATCAAACCCCTGTTGACTGGTGGGGCAGAAAACACCACTTTGTGGACAGGCTCTGCCCTTCAACATGCTTACCCATGGAGGACACAAACCTCTAGACCTCATGTAGATCCATAGCTGGGGTCACAGTAACCATCCCTACCTCAACCTTTCTTCTGCACTTGGGGGGACATTGCTCCTGGATCTGAGGTCTAGGATGTTTTGGATCTATCTTTTGCATATATGCTGAGTCTTTGCTGTGTTCTCATCTCAGGGACCATAGGGTGATGGGCACTTCATGTGTAGAAAGCCCTGTCGCTGTGGTGGGAGTGCCAACCTGGGGCGGTGGGGATGGAGGGAAGCTAGAGATGATGTGAAAACATTTGCCCAAGAGAACACTATGGAGCTGGGGCTAAGTGTGAAGGTGGTTTTCAGGGCCGGACCAGGGACCCTGGAGTCCTGGAGGATCATGGAGCCTCTGGGGAACAGCATGTATGTGTCTCATATTGTCTCTCATCCTGGCTGATGTCCCGAAGGACAGAGTTGTGGATTATAACTGTGTGTGGCTGCAGGAAGAGCCCGATAGGGGTGGAGGGCACTAGGGTTGCTTTGGCTACTAAGGTAGTTTGGATGCTCAGAATCCTTGTGAGCCTAGCTCATAGTGGCTCGTTTCCCTGTCCAACATACATGCTTCAATTAAAGGGGGGTCACGGGGCCCATGAGTGACAGGTGCTCTCTGAAAGGAGCTACGTCTAGTGTGACTGAGGGAATGGGGCAGAGACGGGGAAGGTGGCCATATGCTTTGTGCCTCTAGGCTGCATCCAGCCTCCAATGTAAGGGCCTCCTAAGGGCCCGTGTACCCCTGAATCCACTGATTTGTGCTCCTACTTACAGAGACAGCTCCCCAGAGTGGATACCAGCATTTCAACACCACCAAGTGCAGATTCTTAACTGTGGAGAGCAGGTAACCGCCAAAGGCCAGGTGTGCAAAAGCAATAGCGATGTGAAAGACCTGGGTGGGAAGCCAGAAGTAACCAAAGTGAGGTGGCATCAGTGCCTAGACCTACTGGTGGTAGTGAGTTTCTTTCCCCACCTCTCAGGTGTCCTGGTCATCAAGGAAGGACCCCATCCCCAGGGCCTGTTGTAGTGACAGGTAAGGATGTCAAAACCATACTTGGGGTATCTGTCCTGCCCTGACTCTATAGGGCTGGTATCCTGGGCCCTGTTTACACCCCACAAAGCACCAACCTCTCCTTGCCTTTGCTTGATTTTAGGATGAGTGTAAATGAGGCACCTCCCTCAATTTCCTCCCTGGGGGTCTCCTCCCTACTCACAGTCAGCTTCTGCAGAAGAACACTTCTCTCCAGGGGCTTCTCAAGGTGCCCATTTGGAGCCAGATGCTGGGGCTTGGTCCCTTTCTGCATGGGCTGGGCCACTTTCTGTGCAGGCTGGGCAGGTTCTAGGCCCTGCCATTGAGAGATTTCCCCGGTGCCACTGCTGGAAATCATCATGGGAGCTTGTGCAGTCACTGACTCTGGCAGGGCACCCTGGCTGTGGGCCAAGGAGAAGGCCTTGTCAGAGTTCAGCTTGTGTCTAAGGCTTGGCTGTGACTCTCGATGTCACCTCTGCCCCCTGGATCGTGGAGGCCTTGTCCAGCAGTGTTTGACCTTGGTATGTTTTCAGATGGTAAAGTAAGGCTTTTACTAGGGGTGAGGAAACACACACACATATAACAAGTACACACAGAAAAAGGCCCTGTGCAAAGCCAAGTGGGGACTCAGAAAGTGAAAGCCCATTGACTTTGATTTAAACTGGAATAATCTAGAATCTGGGAATGAGGGCTAGCTGCTGTGCTCAGCCTCTCTGGGATTGCAGGAAATGAAGAGCAGATGAACTTCATGCCCACTATAAGAGAGCGTTGTGTGATATTTTGATCACATTCTGACAGTAAAGTTTGCTTTGAATCAGAGGGCAGAGCTAGCTAGTAGATGATCAAAATTAACCATAGAGGTTTTGGAGGACTGAGGCCAAATAGAGGGACAGGAAGTAGTAGGGTAGGGCTTAGAGAGGGTCTTGACCCCTTTGGATGGAGAAACGAAAGAGATGGGAGGTCACTGGTCACTTCTCCACAGCTCCTCTGATCATTCAGATGCTTTCCCTGATATCTGACTCCCAAGTTTTTAATTGATAAAGAATAATTAGATAAACACTTAAAGAGAGCGCTCCCACTGGCTACCCTGCAGGCTGGTAGGATCTAGGGGTCAGAGGCCTGGCGTTTGTGGGCATTTTGTAAATAGTTTCCATCCTGTGGCTTAGAATGAGACAACTGAAGGTAAACCAAACCATGGTCCTGTGGTGAAGCCCATGTCTTTTGGGTTTGGGGAGATGAGGGAGAGAAGGGAAGTTTGAATAGCAATGGTCCCCGTTGACTCATGTTTGTGAATGCTTGGGCCATAGGGAGTGGCACTATTAGGAGGTGTGGCCTTGCTGGAGGAAGTGTGGGGGTGGGCTTTATGCTCAAGCTATGCCCAGTGTGGCTCACAGTCTTCTGCTGCTACCTGCAGATCAAGATGTAGAACTCTGAGCTACCTCTCCAGCACCATGTCTGCCTGCGTGCTGCCATGTCCAACCATGATGATAATGGACTAAACCTCTGAACTGTTAGCTAGCCCCAATGAAATGTTTTCCTTTTGAGAGTTGCCATGGTCATGGTGTCTCTTCACAGCAATAGGGACCCTCACTAAGACAATGGTCCTCTGGGCACTGGGGATGTGGAGGTGTCCCTACCTGGGCACTTGCTTGTGGGAGCCATGGCAGTGGAAACGGTTCAGATATCCAATAAGAAATCAGACTCAAGAGGACAGAGCATCCCTTCCCAAAGCACATCATATGGAACACTGGTCCTAATGGGCCTGCCTTGAAGGGGTCCATGGTTAAATAAATTTAGAAAACCTAACACATCACTTTCTTCTTACTTTTTCAAGGCTCTGAGGACTCATGCAGGGATGTTCTCTGTTTTAATACTAAGGATATTTTCTACATTTAATTTGTTATAGACTCTTCTTCATAAGAGTCCAGCCATGCTGTGCAATTGATATTCTGTGGGGTTAAATGACAAACTTCCAAACCTCTGGTTCTAGGTTTTTGGGCATCTGTTCCCTCCTGTTGGTATTTTCATGGGTGCATCACAGTGGGGCTGGGGACTGGGGACTGGGCTCGGTTCTCAAGGCTTATTTCAAACTTGAAATTGGAATGGAGAGTTGCTAAGAGGAACTTGGTGTGCTCTTGAGGGGGAGGGGCCGGAGGGGGCAGACCTTAGACAGCAGAGGGGAAGGGTTGTGGGTTATGAAGTCCCTTGCCACTTGCCAAGATGAAAGGTATGTTAGCAGCAGACCGTTGCTCATGGTGACTCCATCCTGCCTGTCTTTTTCCAGTTTTTCATTTTCAGGCTCTAGAATTCACTCTCATTCCAGAGTCATGGTCTTAAGATAAGGGCCTCGCCAGCCGTTAAGAGGTTGTCATCACTGCTCTGTAAAACACAGGCTGCTGACTGAGCCGTGTCCTTAAGATAAGGGCCACACAACTAGGAGATCACTATCACTGTTCTGAAAAACACAGACTTGACGTCCACATGTAGCTCCCAATCTGACCCTCCTTGTGAAATCCCCCACTTCCCTAGACATGAACTTGAGACCTTAGCCTGTCCCCTTTCCCAGGTATCTTAGTCACTGTTCTATTGCTGCAAAAAAGACACCATGACAAAGGTAACTTGTGGTGATATTGTGTTCCCCAATATATTGTGCACCCTAATAAACTTATCTGGGGGTCAGAGAACAGAGCAGCCACAATATTAAACATAGAGGTTAGGCAGTGGTAGCACACACGCCTTTAATCCTAGCATCCGGAGGCAGAGATCCACTTGGATCTCTGTGAGTTCAAAGCCACACTGGAAACAGCCAGGCATGGTGACACATGCCTTTAATCCCAGGAAGTGATGGCAGGAGGCAGAAAGGTATATAAGGCATGAGGACCAGGAAATGGAGTCTTGTTAAGCTTTTAGGCTTCTAGCAGCAGTTCAGCTGAGATCCTTTTGGATGAGGACACAGAGGTTTCCAGTTTGAGGAAACAAGATCAGCTGAGGAACTGGCAAGGTGAGGTTAGCTATGGCTTGTTCTGTTTCTCTGATCTTTCAGCATTCATCCCAATACCTGGCTCTGGGTTTGTTTTATTAATAAGACCTTTTTTAAGATTCATGCTACAGTAACTCTTATAAATGAGAGCATTAATTGGGGGCTTGCTTACAGTTTCAGAGATTATCACATTATCATCATGGCCAGGAGCATGGCAGCATGGTTGGCACACGTGGCACTGGAGAAGTAGCTAAGAGCTGTACATCCTGATCCACAGGCAGAGAGAGAGAGGGGGGGGGGGGGGGGGGGAGAGAGAGAGAGAGAGAGAGAGAGAGAGAGAGAGAGAGAGAGGAGAGACTTGGTCTGGCATGGCCTTTTGAAACCTCAAAGCCCACCCCCAGTGACACAGTTCCTCCAACAGTATCACAACTCCTAATCCTTTCAAATAGCACCACTCCTTGGTGACTGAACATTCAAATACATAGGCCTATGTGGGAACATTCTTATTCAAACCACCGCATTTCACTCCATGGCCACCATAGGCTTATAGCCATATCATAATGCAAAATGCATTTAGTTCAACTTCAAAAGTCCCCTTAGTCTTTCACAGTCTCAACACTGTTTAAAAGTCAAGAGTTCAAAGTCTCTTCTGAGACTCATGGCAATCTCTAAACCATAACCACCTATAAAATCAAAATCAAAATGCAGTTCACATACTTCCAACACACAGTGGCACAGAGTATACATTGCCATTTCAGAAGGGAGGAAAGGGAGCACAGTGAGGAAATACTGGACCAAAACAAGACTGAAAACTAGCAGGGCAAACTCCAAACTCTGCATCATCTTCATGTCTGATAACAAAGCACATTTCAGATCTCCCAACTCCTTTCAGCTTTGTTGACTACAACATAGTTCTCTCTCTTGGGCTGGTTCTATACCCAGTCTGTGGCACAGCCATATCTGATGGGAATGGCAAAAGTCAAAGGCCAGCTCAGCTGCTTGACAAAGATCCAGCAAAGCTGAGCCACATGATGGCCGCTGTGCCACCTTTGGTTTTTATCTCCACCTATTGCATACTTGGGGGACTTTTAATATCTGTACAATTTGAGGATATTGGATTGATGGGAAATTTCTTATGAATCATTTATGCCTTCTCCCTGGAGTATTGCTTCTAAGCTTCCCCAGGAAAGTCCTGAACATACCACCCCTCCCACTTTTAGGGAGATATCCTTATCTTCTGGAAGATCTTCCTTATGCCTTGGAGGTTGTGACACATAAAGAAGCCAGAGGTAGAGGTTGGGGATTTAGCTCAGTGGTAGAGTGGCAAGGCCCTGGGTTTGGTCCTCAGCTTGGGGAGGGAGGGGAGAGGGAAAAAGAAAGAAAAAAAAAAGAAGTCAGAGATCTCTTTATGAGGCTATGAGACATTCTTGAAACATCTGTCCCTGTATTTACTCAGGAACAAGATAATCAAAACAAAGTAAACTTAATAAGGTTAACAAGATTCTGTGGGCTAGAGGAGTTGGCCACAGATCAGATTGCAAGCCTCTTCCCACTATATACTCAGGCAATTACATGGCATATACAGCAACAAAGTTAGATTAGCTGAAGTTACCTCTGCCCTATACAGAGACTTATATTTTGGGCAAAGAATGATGTAAAAGATGATATAAGAATGAGACGTCAGGACCTCCCTTTCTTAGAAAAATTAGCACAAGCAGAGCCACTGTGGTGTCATATGACCAAGAACAATAGATTGTCAGTATTAGACATATAAACAAATTCTGTAAAGATATAAAATGTAAACATTGTATTATGCCAGAATTTAAGTAATAACTGCAGCAGCTTTGGCCTGAGGACTTTTCTTGGACACCCTGGCCATTAAGAGTTAATAATACACTGCTTGGGACATGGCAATATGTTGCACGAATCCTAAATGGTCTTATTATAAAAACCCAGAGCCAGATATTGGGGTAAATGCTGAAAGATCAGAGGGAACAAACCACAGCCACTTCTCACCTCGCCGACTCCTCAGTGAAAAAGAGAAGACCCTGTCTCCATGAATCCTCAGACTCATTTTGGCTGAGGAGTTGGTGAGGTGAGAAGTGGCTGTGGCTTGTTTCCTCTGATCTTTCAGCATTTACCCTAATACCTTGCTCCAGGTTTTTATAATAAGACCATTTAGGATTCGTGCAACAAACTGGCATCCAACTTTTGGGGCATGAATTCATGAAAAAGCTGCTTGCCTGTGGCTTTGCAGCCATTGGCTCAGGCCAGATCTGGCTGCATGTAACCAGAGTCTCCACCCCACCTGGCACAAGGTCCCTACCCTGCAAGCCTAGGCCCAGGCTTAGGCCCAGGCCCAGGCTCAGGACTAGGCTCAGGCTCAGGCCCAGGCTCAGGCTCAGGCCCAGGCCCAGGCCTAGGCTCAGGCCCAGGCTCAGACTCCAAATGTGCCGGAATTAGCAGCTTTCTCACGTGTCCCCCCTCCCCCTCCCCGTGCAGACAGCTGGCTCTTTAGTTTCTTCCTTCTGGCTTTCACTGGACTCTCTGCTCTGGCTGCTGCCATACTAGATAGATAGCTGCCTCACTTTATCATCATCTGAATCATCACTGTCAGCAGATTTGGTGAGTCAATTGGGATTTCTTAAAAGGGGGGAATTAGTTAAAAAAAAAAAAAAGACAGAGTTTTTTCCCACATTGGAAAAAAAAGGGAAACACTATTAATAATGGGAGGAGTTTGGTTTCTGTTTGATAATACACTAGACAATCTGAAAATGGAACAATTAAATAAGAGGATAATTAACTTAGATGGGATTGATGTAATGTCAATTATAAACATTATCGGTTTGATCATTCTTATTTTATCCCTAAAAAAGTTGTTTTATATGAGTGCCAAGATAAAAGTCTTAGAAAAACTAATTAATACAGATTATAGAGATATTCAGACCCAGACAGAGGAATTTAAAAGAGAACCAATTTCAGCATTGCATTATAAGGTTACAGAGAAATAGCCTAAGGCTTTCAAACAGCCAACCTTAATTTATCCAGTAACCTTACAGGTACTACCAAATTATAGATATCCCTAAGACTGTGTATGAGCTGATTGGACTCCTGTGCAAATGTTAGATTTGAGGAGATTCAAAAAAGCTATGGTCTCATATGGCATGCACTCACTGTATGTGAAGCAGATGTTAAATTTGTGGTCAACTTGTAATAGAATTATCCCTCAAGACTGGAAAGATTTGGTTACAGCTGTCTTGGAAACTGGTCCCCAATTACAATGGAGGACCTGGTGGGAGGATGAGGCTAAGATCATTGAATAAGGAATGGAGTAGGGCTAGAGGTCTTGAAATCTCCCAAGATCAACTTCTTGGGGAGGATGATTATGCTGGATATACAAAAACAATCTTTATATGATGACCACACCCTGGCTTTATGCCACAGCAGCCTTGAATGCTTGGGACAGAATTGAAGAAGTAGGAAAGAAAATTGAGTCATTTACTAAAGTTATACAGGCCCCAAAAGAAAATATCACAGATTTCTTATAAAGGCTATCTTCAGCAGTAAGTAGAATGATACCAAATTCAGAAGCTGGACAAATAGTAATTGAATCTCTGGCTTTTGAAAATGCTAATGCACAATGCAAACAGGTAATTAGGCCATTAAAGGCAAGATCAGCACCCTTGGAGGAATGGATCTGAGATACAATCAATATTGAATCTCATGACCATGATGATGCTTAGATAGGAGAGGTGATTTCAAGAGGTCTGAAGAAAAATTGTAATGCCAAATGTTTCAATTGTAGTAAACAAGGTTACTTAAGAAGGGACTGTAAACATTGCATTCCTAGAAACAATGTTTTTTCAAGGAATAATCCCAACAGAACTCCCCTCCCTTCTGGGTTATGCAGAAGGTGTGGCAAAGGCAGACATTGGACTATTGAATGTAGATCAACAAGGGACAGACAAGGTAATCCTTTGCCTTTGCTGTCAGGAAATGTCCTGAGGGGCCTCTGGCAGGCCCTCATGTCAAATTCCATTCAGTCCTTTCCAGTGATCTTGGAAGAAACTCCTTCCCAGAGCAATTAAAGAACCTAATGCCTATTGTAAAAAAACCAGACTGTTCTGGATAATAGAACAGCTACAGTAGAGAGAACAAAAAACTAGGGAGAAACCATAAATCAAAATTGATAAAGATTAGATTTGGGCCGGGCAGTGGTGGCGCACGCCTTTAATCCCAGCACTCGGGAGGCAGAGCCAGGCGGATCTCTGTGAGTTCGAGGCCAGCCTGGGCTACCAAGTGAGTTCCAGGAAAGGCACAAAGCTACACAGAGAAACCCTGTCTCGAAAAACCAAAAAAAAAAAAAAAAAAAAAAAAAAAAAGATTAGATTTGGAATCTCCCCAAAATTAGGGTTTGGGCAGGGTTTTGTTTTTGTCTTTCCAGGAAAAGAAAAACAACCATCTTGAGGAATTTAAAGACCTTTGGGCAAATAAGCATCCAAAGAAGAAGGGAAAACTACCTTGAAAAAATCACCAAGAAAGGAATAATCTGGCCTAATGTAATCTCTGAAGTCTCCAAAAAGAAGATGGGATCCCACAATGATGATTCTACATGGACTATGATAATGTCATTAAACTGACAAACACCACCCAAAGATCGGCTTTGGACTACAAAGTGCTCAGGACAATTTCAAGATGGCTAGCTGAGATGATCCAGTCTCACAGACTACTCCAGCAAGGACTCGAGACTTGAGACAAGCCCTGCACTTTCCCATTGTGCAGAGACTGGACAACAAATGATACAGCCTTAGGCCCCAGACAGCAGGAAGTAAATTTAAGAACATGATGCCCACATTCCCAAGAGGTGGGGTGGGTGGTTTTTGGTTGTTCAATGGGAACATTGATAATTGTCACTGTTTAAGGTGTTTGATTACAAAGGAGATTATATTCAGGGTTCTTGTTTTGAAAAAAAAAAAGAGGATACAGATATGATAAGATAAAAAGTAGATTATTAAATCTACTCTAAAAAAGATATAGAAATGATAGGATGTCTACTCTGAAAAAAAGTGAGAATATGGATATGATAAGATAAAAAGGTAGATTATTGAATCTACTTTCAAAAAGCAACTACTAGATTTAAATATAGTTTTAAATATAAAATATTTATATCGTATTGGATTTGATTTTTGTATATTGCATACAAATTGTATATTTTGATACAAAGTTGAGATTATTTTTGTTGGAACATACTGCACATTTATTTCTACTCTTGTTCAAGGTATTGTATCTATACAGCTCATTTAACAATGCAATGCAAATTGCTAGTCCTTGAAAGTTGTTATTACAAACTAGGATAATGAAGAAGTGCAAGTTAAAAGTCATTCCAATCAAATTTGTAGTCAGGTTAGGTATGTTTTTAAGGTCAAACAGAGATATATTTTAGATAGACAGGTCATCTTCAAACGCTTCAGAGATCTATAGAATTTGGCATTTAAGATGTTTTAATAACAGATTCTTTTTTTTTTTTTATGACAATGAGACATATCTGCTCCTGGCAGCACCAATCTACTTCAGAAAAGATGATGGGCATCGAAGAAGCTCCTTATGGAGTTTACTTTCTTTGTGGTAAAAGTTAGCCACTGGGCAAGAGAATGCCCTTGCCTTGACTGCTGACAGTATGCTGTCCAAAATAGACAAGAAGGACACAAAAGAAAGGATGGCCAAACCTTGCCAAGACAAGGTAGGAAGGCCCTTCAGAATATCCTGCTTCACAGAAAAGTCTGTCTGATATGCTAGACCTGTAGGCTGAAGATGGATGCCCTAACGTTGCAGAGGAAACTTGGGTGATTGTCCAGGCAGCCAGCTGTTTCTGTCATTTCTCACATTTTTTTGGAAGTCACTTGCCTGCACTTCCTGTTTACTTAAGTAATATTTCCTTCTTGTGTCTCTGATGGAGCTGAAGACTAGATAGTTATAGTTATAGTTTTCCTTGTTAACAAATTCAGAAAGGGAATTTACTAAAGAGGTGTAAAGTGTATGTTTGAAAGATATCGAAAGATAATTTTTGGTTGAAAATACAAGTTAGGATAGAAAGTGAATTAGGTACAACACTTTGGATTCACCAATATATGATAAATAATGGAGTATTTTCTCTGAATTTGTCAAATGTTAATGGACTGGACATTGTTAATGTAGTTCTTGACTGTATATATTACATATAGTTATTGTTCTTATTGTGTATAGTTTTTCTTATATTAGTTATAACTTTCTTTATTATTTTAGACAAAAAAGGAGAAATGTGGTGATATTTTGTTGCACTCTAACAAAATTTGCCTGAGGATCAGAGGACAGAGCCAGCCACTAGATTAAACATAGAGGTCAGGCAGTGGTGGCACACATTTTTAATCCTAGCACTCAGGAAGCAAAGATCTGTCTGGGTCTCTGTGAGTTCAAGGCCACACTAGGCTACATGAGATTGATCCAGTCTAGGAGAGAAACAGAGCCAGGCAGTGGTGGCACACACCTTTAACCCCAGTATTTGGGAAGCACACACACATGCCATTAATCCCAGGACTAGGAAAGTTGAGATAGAAAGTGAAATGGCTGGGCAGAGAAAGGCATGTTAAGGCTTGAGGAGACAGGAATGAGAAACCCTTTCAGCTGAAGACTCAGAGGCATTCAGTCTGAGGATTTGTGGAGGAGCTGACAAGGTGAGAAGTGGCTGTGACTTGTTCCTTTGTCTCTCTGATCTCTCAATATTTATCCCAATATCTGGCTCTGGGTTTTTATTATAAGACCATTTAGGATTCCTGCAACAGCAATGTGCCCAGGCTGGCTTGAAGATTTTGTTTTGGTCTAGCATCTTTAAAGCAATCAGATCTACTAGCCTGAGAACAGGCTGACGTACAACTCTAGATTCTTAAAAATTGAGTTATGGGGTTAATGAGTAAAAATGGTCATAAAAGATAACTGTTTATCAATGATGTCAAAATGAGGTAAGATGATTGGAGAAGATAACTCTGTTCTAGTATAGTTTATCAATGATGACTAAGCGATGAGCAAAAGTAGTGAAACACATGTCTCAAAACAAAAATGATATGATCTATGTTTTAGAACAACATGAATCTATCCCTGTTTACTAAATTCTATATAAATAAAGAAGCACTCTGGCTGCTAGTCAGTCAGGCTGCAAGATTCTCACCGCCACCATGGCCTGGCTCACCTCCTTCCCTCACCAACTCCTTACATTGTCTGCTAGGACCTGTCCACCACTGGGGATGACTCATGGCAAGTCTGCAACTCTTCTTGGCAGACAGATATCCCATGACTCTGACATCTCCATCTTGAGGTCTCCAAGGCAATCCAGGCTTTATCTTCATAGCTTCACTCAATGGCCTTTCTGGGGATCTATGCAGGGATACCCCTAACACATGCTTGGCCACATCAGTGCTTCTCTGAGCCATGGAGGAAGATTCCATAACACTCTTCCTGTATCCTTGATTCTAAAGCCATAACCATGTGGCCGAAACTCACAAGTTCTGCTGCTTGATGGGGCTGGAACATGACCCCCTTGTTCAATTACTTTTGTTTGCATCAGCTTTATGTTGTTGTTGGTCTCTTTCACTGCTTAAGCTTTTCTTTAATTCTTTTTCACAAGCTGGAAGCTTAGCTGGGTGGGGTCTTGCCCTGATGTCACCACTCCTATTGTTCTATTTATCAGGATTTCCTTTAAACTTTCTATCTCCTTGAGCACTGGACTTGGCTCCAACATCACCTATCCTAGTACTCTGTTTCTTCTCACACTGTACATTTTGTGTTTCTCTTTGTCTGGTTTACACTTTTACATTATAACCTGCATAAACGTGATTGCTAATAACCACATGACATCGCCAACACTAGTCTGTCTTGGAATCATCTCTGCCAACACCTTTAATCCAAAACTCTTCAACTTAGCCCCAGGCAGATTTTTAGAACAAGGGTAGAAAGCAGCCACATTCTTTGCTAAAATAGCAAGAATGGTTTCTAGGCCACTTATTACTATATTCTTCCCTTTTGCAACCTCTTGAATCAGCTCTCATCATCTACCTTGCTCTCAGCACCTCTGCTTTCCATGCTTCTGTTACTATGGCCCATGAAACTACACTCAAAGCATTCATTTTTTTTAGTTCTAAGTCCCTGAGTCTTCTATATTTCTTCAACAGACAGTATGGTCAGGCCCGTCACAGCAATATTCCAGTCCCTGGTACCAACTTTTATCTTAGTCACTGTTCTATTGCTGTGAAGAGACACCATGATAAAGGCAACTCTTAACACAAGCATCTAATTGGGGGTTTGCTTGTAGTTTCAGAGTTTAGTTCCTTATCATCATGGCAGGGAGTGTAACAGCAGGGTGGCAAGCAAGGAGAAGTAGCTGAGAGCTTTACATCCTGGTGGGGAGGGTGAGGAGGTGGGGGAGTGGGGGAGTGGGGGGGGAGGGAGAGGGAGAGACACTGGGCCTGGCATGGGCTTTTGAAACCTCAAAGCCCACCCCCAGTGACACACTTCCACCAACAAGGCCACATCTCCTAATCCTTCCAATCCTTTCAAATAGTGCCACACCCTGGTGACTAAGTATCCACATATATGAGCCTATCAGGGTCACTCTTATTCAGACCACCACACCAGGCTGCTAGCCTCCTCAATAGTGCCCCTCTCTCCCCACACACAACCCTCCTCTCATAGATTTCCCTAGGAGTCCAACAGTTAGAGGCTACAGACCTCTAGAATGCTTGTGTCCTGTTGCTTAGTCCACTTGCCTCCAGGACTCCAGGCTGGAGCAGAGCTGCCTTGGGGTGAAAGTGGATGGGCAGGATGAGGGAGAATTTATTTACTTGTCCCCTTTCCCAGGCTCCTCAGCCAGCTGAGGACCCATAGACCCAGCTGTCTGGTATCTCAGGGACCCCTAAGGGTCTTGGTGATTTATACTCAGCCTTGGACTTTCTGGACTCTTTTCCCTTAGGCTAGGAGGCAGAGCAGAGCTGGGAGGACCCTTCAGCCCCTCAGTGGGCCAGAACATGAATCTTCCAAGCAGGCAAGCTAGGCCCAACCCTGGCTCTACTCCTGCATCTCAGCATCTAAGCCTGTTTCTATGGGCACACAGGAATGTCAGTGCCTGCCTCAAGGCTGGACTGTGGGGACGAAGAGGTAGCAATAAAAGCCGGTGATACCACCAACCTGCCCTACACCTAGACTCTCACCCAACCTTTGTCTAGTTCTCTCTTAAGACAGATCCCATTCTAATCCCCAGGAGTGTGAAGTTCATTGCCTGTGGGAGAATTCCCACAGAGCTACACCTGCTCTTAATCCTAGCCTTAATCCACCTTCTGCTTCTCGGTTACTTGGGTTTCTTGTTGTCTTCTAAGTGAATCTTGCCTGAGAATTTCCCAAGGGTGCAAAGCCTATGCAAAACTTGGTTGGGAAAAATTCCGCCTACTGCGATATTCTTTAACCGAGAATTTGCATTTGGCATTGTCCCTTTGGAAGCTTAATTAGGATGTTTTGGGGATATGTAAATCAACTTGCTGAAAGTGGAAATTGGAGAACAATAAAAAGGCCCTTGGCGGGGGAAGGTGTCTTCCTCCGGGAGAGGCTGAGTCCCTCTGCAGCTGGAAAGGCTGAAGATTCATCTGTGTCTTCCCACAGACCTGAGTGAACCCACACCTGTTCAACAGTTGCCTCCGTCTGACTCCTGCTCAGAGCTGGGAAGGGCTCCTGCTGGCTGGGAAGGTTGTGGAGAGGGGAGAGTACCTAGCATGTGGAGAAAGTGAACTGGGAGCCCACACTGCCCTTCAGGACTCTGCAGCGCAATGAGCTGGACACCAAGGAACATGTGTTGGAATGGGTACGATCTGTCCACGGGAGGTCTGGGTTGGAAGGCTGAGAAAACCTTGCTCTGAATGCGACCCTAATTAGATGGTGCAGACGAAGTCAAGAGAACAGGGAGGGCAATGAGTGTTTACATGCGCATGCATGTATATGTGTATGTAATATGTGTGTATAGATGTGCATGTGTGTAGATGAGTGTATGGACATGTCAGGCAGAGAAAGGCAGGGACCAGAGGTGTGGAGTCACAGCGTGCTGGCTGCCAGCCTAAGAGGATGTGGTTTTCAGTTATGCTAGTTCAGAAGGAGCCCGGGTATGTGAAAAGCAACCTTTCTCAGGGCCTCGGGGCTAGGCACTTGATGTTATGTGTGGTTCTGGGAAAGTGGACTTCCACAAGTCCCTTTCTCCCTTTGCTTTCTCAAATCTGTCTCTCTGTGTGCTTGAGGTCACCAGAATTAGAAGGAGGGGGTGACACTCCTCTCAGCTCTCAGGATCTCCAACTGGTAGGTGACTGGGTGGGTAGCCGATTCCTCCCTGGAGAGAGGCTGATGGTAACCCTGCTTCCCAGGCCTCTATAGCATGGAACATCTGTTCCCCAGCTGCTGCCACTGCTGCTTGATAGACAGTCACCCCTGCTCCCTTCTGGGGGGTCAAGTTACAGCCACTCACCTAGACCTTGCAGCTATTGACTGACTAGCACAAGAGGCTGGTCTCTTGTGTCAGGTTGAACCCCACATGAGGCCCCGATGACCCCCCTTGTTTGTTTCTGCTGTGGAGAAGGGATACTCACCTGTCCCAGGGACCTGTGCTGTGGGCTTCAGCTGCGCTTTCTCATCCAGAGCTGCCTCAGCAGAGTCACAGGAGGAAATCAGAACATCTTTACGGCTTTAGACTTTGGATCTCTTCCTTCCAGGACCCGCCCCTTGCTTACACTCCCACCTGTGTAGAGCTGCATGTGGGGACAAGATCCTTTAAAACCACCTCGCTTCCAAAACCGAGCAGATTTTGACAGTTGCAATGTTGACAGTTCAGACAATTAATGGAGCAGAACTGACGGAAGGCATTTGTCATGTGGCGGGGGTGGGGTGGGGGGGGTGGGGGGTGTCAGCAGTTGAGTGATTTGATTATTGAAATTTTCAAATTTTTTTTTTTTTTTGGTTTTTCGAGACAGGGTTTCTCTGTGTAGCTTTGCGCCTTTCCTGGAACTCACTTGGTAGCCCAGGCTGGCCTCGAACTCACAGAGATCCGCCGGCCTCTGCCTCCCGAGTGCTGGGATTAAAGGCGTGCGCCACCACCGCCCGGCGAAATTTTCAAAATTTTTATTTGTGTGCGTTTGATGTGTGTGTGTGTGTGGCAGGGGGCACCCTTGCTGCTGTGTGTGTGTGTGTGTGTGTGTGTGTGTGTGTGTGTGTAGGTCAGAGGATAATTTTGTGAAATTTGTTCTTTCCACCTTTACACGAGTGCTGAGGATTGAACTGATATTACCATGTTGTGCACTAACTTTAGCTGTTGAGTCATCTTATTTGCCCCTGAATCTTTTCAATTTTTTGCAAGTCCAAGTATCAACACAGTAGAAAGATTAGTATTATGACTGTAAGAATGATAAGCGGCGCTGGTTACTGGTGCTGGTTACTGTGCAGAGAGGTCACGAGGCATAGCCACAATTACCTACTATCAGAGCTTTATTAGGAGGAAGAGGGGTGGGGGCAGAAGAACCAGGCCTGGGGGAGACAAACGTGCGTAGAGCAGACAGAAAGATGGTTGTGGGGGAGAGAGAACAGAACAGAGAGAGGGTAGGGTCTGAGTCATGGCTCTTTGAGGCGCAGGTGGGCTTACAGAACTACGACACGCATGCGCAGATTGCATGACCATACTGGCGGGTACATAATCACCGGCGTACACTGATAACGTAAGACACAAGACCCTTTGCTTAACTCCTGAACTGCGCATGTGCGGTCATGCAGCTGGAGTGAGGAGGGCAGAATTCTAACAATGACCCTCCTTGTGTCCCTCCCAAAGGGAGCTAGGGCCATCCTTAGGTCTTGGTTGACTTTGATCTCTGGTGATAAGGAAGACTCAGATATACTGTCGTCTTTGTAAGCATGTTAGTGCTTATTTGAAAAAGATATGGGTTTAAAACTATGGTCATGTGACCACAAGTGACAGCAAGCCCTGAGAGTGAAGTCCAGCTGCCACCAAACTTGCAGCCTGTGTGACTCAAAGAGGAGAACCCATCAAAGGCGCGTCTGGATCTTGCCCAGGGCCGTGGCGAGACAGTGAGTGTGTGTGGCTTCAAGTTGTCCAGTCTGTAGCATGCAGAACTAGCGGACTCCTGTGCTTTTCCTGTTTATCTTTGCTCCAGTTTTAAAAACGGAGGTAATAACACATATCAAAGTGCATGCCGCATATCCAGTTGGTTTGTGTGCATATGTGTGTGGTTTATTTGTGGGCACATCTCTCGGTGCGGGTGTGTTTATGGGTGTGTGTGGTGTATATTCGCCTGTGTGTAGGAGCATGCACACATGTATATGTTGAAGCCAGAGGTCCATGTTGGGTGTCTTCCTCAGTTGTTCTCCATCTTGCTTTTCTCTTTTTGTGTGTTCAAGAAAGTTGCTTTATTGATGATGCCTCAAAGTGGAGTTAACCTAGTTATCCATCAACAGGGAAGTCAATGAAAGTGGTAGAATAAAACAAAATGTTTACAAAACTATTAAAAACAATAAAATGGAAATATATGATGTTATGGACAAATCGCTAACATTTTATTCAGTAAAAGGAGACAGACACAAAGAAATACACACACTGTATAACTCCATTTGTGTGAAGTTTAAGATCAGGCAAAGCTATCAGTGTTTAAAGAAATAAATAAGAATCCAGCTTTTAAAAATATTTCCTACCTGCTCTGGGTGGAACTTGACTTCATCATAGGAATAAAGCCAAGAGTTAGTTTCCATGCCCCACCCCCTCTGATTATTAAGTACAGTCTCAATAACTGTGGAACTGACCAAATAGGGAGCTAGGAGCGAGCCCCTGGGAAGCAGTGAGAGTGCCCCCTCAAGGTCCCCGTGCTGAAGTACCATCCTTTTTGTCAGCGATCAGAAGCCCAAGCGGACAGTGGTGCTGAGGGGTAGCAAAGCCTTTGGGATGGGATCAGGATTAGAAGGGCATCAGAGCGAGGCTTCCATAAACAAATCCTACTGGCTCTGTCAGAAAAGGAGATATAGTGGAATACATCATCTTTTTGTCTTTTGACATGTGATGCTTTGTGCCACCTTTAGACTCTGCGGGAAGGTTACTGCCACATGTGACCTTTTGGTCTTTAATCTCCAGAACCGTGAAGTAAATAAATCTCTCTCTTTTATTTTTAAGGTTATACACCCATGGGTATTTAATAATAGATTGCTACAGCATCTTTCTGTAAAGACAGAACTCTCTGAGGTAGGTGTGCTATGATTCTCCAATAGAAATTATTATTATTATTTTTTCCAGAGCTGAGGACTGAACCCAGGGCCTTGCGCTTGTTAGGCAAGCATCCCACCACTGAGCTAAATCCCCAACCCCTCCAATAGAAATTATTAAAGAGATACTGACACATGTTCTGCCATTGTTTGGACTGAGTTTTCTCCCATACTTTTATCCAAAATCTTTGCTCATTGTCCTGAAATAGAAATGCCCATTCCCAGATGGTATTTTAAGATCTCTTATTCACATCTGTCTCAACATAAACTTGGTAGAGGTTTGCTGTGGGATGTCTTTCTGTATGCTGTGAATATGTGTTGCCCCGATTAGTTGTTAAATAAAAATGCATTGGCCTATGGCAAGGCAGCTTAGAGGCAGGTGGTAAATCCAAGCAGATATATAGAGAGAAGAAAGGAGTCTGGAGAGACGCCAGCCACCGCCAAAGGAGCAATAAGCCAGCAGACTGGTAAAGCCACAGAACACGTGGCAAAACATAGAGTAATAGAAATTGATTAATTTAAGATAGAAGAGCTAGCTAGTAAGAGGCCTGGTTACCTCCTGCCTGCTCTTAGTGGGATACTTACCCAAACCTCTGATTAACCATGAACAGCCCTCAGAAGACCTCAAGCTTAAAAAGCAAAAGCCACCATATTGAGACCAACTCAAAATCCAAGCCACGCTGTTTATTTGTCTCCACAGTATGGATGGAACAAGCCATATGCCAGGGCCTACGAACACTGGGCTGAAGGTGTCTTCTTCCTGTTGGGACCCAGCCCTGTTCCCATGGTAACTCTCAGGGACACCCTTGCTTTTCAGGCAGGGGTGGGGTATGGATTCAGGAGGGCCACCTGTTGATGATGACCTGGGTGGAAGAGTCAGTCAGTCTCCTCTGCGTCCTCCTGTCCTAGCATGTGGGAAGGGCCAGAGTCAATACCAATGTCCTATTAAAAAAGGAAGTTCCGGGAGGGAGTGGGGGCAATACCTGGCTTAGACCCAAGGACCCCAGGGGTGCTGGATCGGCCTTGTGGTTGTGTAGTTTAGCACTTCAGTTTCCAGGTGGGAAAATGAAAACCCAAAGATGTAACAGCAAATGACAATGGACAGAACTGGTCATGGGGACCAGGAGCCTGGAGGTCAGGCCCACTGCCTTGCTCTGTGGTAGGGCCAGAGCCTCTGAAATGCCAGTCTATTCTGGAACATTCTGAGTTCTCCGTGCTTAATGACCTTCTAGAAGGCAAACCCGTGAAACCTCCGTGATGCCAAGATTTCCCACGATGAGCAGAGGACAGTGCAGAGGAGCCCAGGGGACATCTATGTCGGGTGACAGGACTCGGGGTGGGGTGGTGCCCTGGACATCAGTCCTATGTCTTTTTTAGGAAGACACTACTGGAGGAAACGGGAAACTGAAGGAACACACCACTCGGTGACACACTGCACGTGACTTGGAGGGCCTGACTGGGGAAGGGCTGCCTCAGAACGAACAAGGTGAGGGTGGAGAGATGCTGGGTAGAGTGGGAAGCCTGGACTCCAACCTGCAGAAGAGGAGCTGCGATCTTTTACTCCGATGACTCCTTGGGCATATATGCCACATTGTCATAGGCAGGAGGTGGAGAGACTGCCGGGCTGGGGATGTTGAAATCCGTGCCGAAGGCGTTGGGTAGGAAAATCACAGACTGCAAAGAAACAGAAAACCCCAATCCTGGGTGGCTCTGCGGGAGTGTTGCAACAGTGCCGCCCTGTGGGCATTCTGAGAACAGCGCCTTAGTACCGAATGCTCATTCACAAAAAAAGCATCGTTTAACATTTCAGAAAACATTTTCTAGGGTTAGTTACGATCCAGGGCTTGGACACACCGCAGTGAGCGAAGTAGACAAACCTCATTTCTCTAGGGGCTGGTGAGCTGATGTTTCCTCTCTGGACAGCCCCTCTGAGTTCGGGGCTCTATAGCTCTTGCCTGAACCGTTACAGCTCTGGTCCCGGCTGCTTCCACACTAGCAGCCCCTCACTGTGCTTGAATCCAGCTCATCTCACCCCCCCCCCCCCGGTCCCCCCGCCTCGTTCCAACTTTAAATGGCATCCACTAGCCAATGGCTGCCTTTTCATGCTCAGACAAGCCTTTGTGCTATCAGTACCCCCTCTTCCCACCCTATTTTTGCGCCCCCCGCCCCTTCCCTCCCCCCCCCCCCCCGTGAAAAATGAATTTAACTTCTACCGAGTCATTCTGTCTTATCTGATGTGCCTACCTGTTCACAGTCTGTGGACACCTCTGTGCGAGGTGCGCCCCTCACCCACCCCAACCCTGTCCTCCAATTCCAGAAGGATCTCAGCTCTGCCGCTACTGCTGGCACCCTCCCCCCCCCCCCCCCCCCCGTGGCCATGGGGTGAATAGTCCCATTTCACAACTTTGGGTCCCCTAGCATCTTATTGGAAGCTCATCACAGCTCAGCCGCGCGAAGGGGAAGTGGGAGGGGCCTGGAGGCTCAGTCTCTTCCCAGACTACAGGCATTCCTCGGGGGCTCTGGACAGGATGTGAGAGTACTCACTGCGTTAGTGTGGGCGCGGGTGGCTTGGCATCCAAAGTGGGTGGCGATGACAGCGATGAAGAACTCCAGGATGGTGAAGATGGTCAACACAGCAAGGTAGCCCCTGCCCACATCCTGGGGACCCAAACCACAGTCAAGTCAAACCGAGAGTTTAAAAGTGAAGGGACCCTCTGGACCAAGAATAACTTGCCCAGGCAAGAGGCAGAGGTATGCCTGGATCCGGCCTTCCTGACTCCAGCCCCGGCCCGCTCCTTCCATTCCACCAGGCTTCATCTCCCTTCCCCCCACACCCGATCTTGGGGTAGGGCCACGGTGTCAGTACACGCGTGAGCTCTATTGGAGCAGCAGGCTCTGGAAATAGCCCAGGGCTGCGGACGATTGGGTCTTCCCTAGTCCTGCCTGCAGCCCTTACCTTTCCAGGTTTAGTACCCCCCGCGACATCTGCAACGCACCCAGTTAGTGACACCGAAGTCCATGAGAAGAATGGCTGTCCCAGCGAAGGCTGCCATGGCACTGAGGATGTTGGTCCCTAGGCTGCTCCTCACCTGTGGGAGGGACAGGCACCAAGGAGAGGCAAAGAGGAGAAAGGACCAGAGGCGCCCACTGACTGTGCCCAGCTTCCCGCACTCTCCCTCCCATGGCCCTGGGGTTGGGGCCATGAGCCCTGCACGTGGCTGGGTTTTCTTTTCTCACTCTTCTTTTTCTTCTCTTTCCCTGGGACCCCAGGAAGAGGCCCCGATGCCTCCTTTTGCTTCTTCATCCTCTTGGGAGCTGCTGGGGAGGGGACTTGATCCTCCACGTGGCTTTCCTGGGCCAGGTTTGCAGCAGATGCCTGCCCCCCCCCCCCCCCCCCCCCCCCCCCGCCCCCTGCACTTCCCTTCCCCCAGGCTAGGCCCACCCACTGAAACAGCTTAGTGGCTATTCCTCAGGGGACCCTTCCTGCATCGGCTTCCTCTGAATGTCTGTGAGGGCTTCATCTCTAGACCCTTACCATCTCGGGTGGCATTTTGCAAGTGTCTGCTGTGGGATGGTCTGTATGTCAAATGTGTTGCTGATTGGTCAATAAATAAATCACTGATTGGCCCGTGGCCAGGCAGGAAGTATAGGCGGGACAAGGAGGAGAATAAAGCTGGGAAGTGGAAGGCTGAGGCAGAGAGACACTGCCAGCTGCCATGATGACAAGCCACATGTGAAGATGCCGGTAAGCCACGAGCCACGTGGCAAGGTATAGATTAATGGAAATGGATTAATTTAAGCTGTAAGAACAGTTAGCAAGAAGCCTGCCACGACCATACAGTTTGTAACCAATATAAGTCTCTGTGTTTACTTGGTCGGGTCTGAGCGGTTGTGGGACTGGCGGGTGGCAGAGATTTATCCTGACTGTGGGTCAGGCAGGAAAACTCTACCTACAAGTGTCCCATCTCTTCCTTCTGTATTTGGATGTCTAAATTCCTTCCACAGACACTTAGAAAATCCCCACCAAATGCTTGTTGAATGGGCCAAATGAGTGGGCAGATGGGGGCCAGGTCCTGGGTGCCTCCCAGGTGAGTGGGCCCCATCCCCACCCCTGATTCTCTGTCTCCATTCAGACTTACCAGGCAACTGGTGTGGTTTTTCTCAGCTGCTACTGAGAGGGACCCAGAGATGATGAACTGTGTGGGGAAGAGAGGGCCCAATGGGGTTTTGGCTGGGACACTGACCAGGGCACATCATGCCTAGGTTCCGTCAAGAAGACAGAGGTACAGGCAGAGAACCATAAGCTTTCTTGTCTGCATTCTGGCCAGGCATCTTGGGTGTATTTCTAAGGGTGTCTTAGTCTTCTGTAAGAGGCCTTTGTCCTCTGGCGTGTGGTTCACGCCTTTAGTCTCAGCACTTGGGAGGCAGAGGCAAGCAAATCTCTGTGAGTTGAAGGTCTGCCTGGTCTACATAATGAATTCTAGGACAGCCAGAGCTACAAATAGAGACTCTGTTTCAAACAAACAAACAAACAAACAAACAACAACAAAAAAGAGGCCTCTGTCTTGAGACCTCAAGCCATAGTTTACAAGGTATGTGTTTTCATTGACATCATATTACTAAAGCCTCAAAGGACATGCACCTTCAAATAGTCACTCATCAAATATTTACCAAGTAGCAGGTGGGTGTCAAAAACATAATAGAGCTGGATAAAATGAATAATATCCTTCTCTCATGGGGCTGATATTCAATTGGGCAGCAGCCCCAGATGCGAGGGCATGTGTGCATGTGTGTGTGTGTGTGTGTGTGTGCGCGCGCGCGCGCGCGTGTGGGCCAAGGTCAGCCTTGGGTGTCAATCCTCCTCAGGAGCTGCCTGCTTTGTTTTGTGAGACGCTCTTACCTGGACTTGGGGCTGACCAGTGACGCCCAGGGAGAGCTGCCTGTCTCCATTTCTCCAGCCCTGGGATTACAAGCCCAGGTTGGCTGTTGACAAGGATGATGGAGACAGGACTCAAGCCCTCATTCTCGCCACGCGAGGGCTTTGCACGCTGAACGATCTCCCGAGCCCTGTGAAGTTCTAAGATAAAGACTGAATACCGAGCTTCACATGGCCTGCCCAGGCCTCAGGACCCTGCTGTCTCCTGAGCCTGACAAGCATGCTCTGATTTATTTTCCCTCCTACCATGTGCACGGGGCACATGTTGCGAGAGAATTTGAGGCAGGAGGGAGCTCAGAGAAGAATGCTGCCTTTGTTTCTTCCTGAGACAGTGCCTTCTTAGACTCCTGCTTGCCAGCATTTTCCTCCAGCTTGGGCCCACTGCGGACCATTAGAGCCAGGACATAAAGTTTGTTCCCAGCCGTTCAGCTCTAGCTGTGGAGTTTCAGCAGTGGTGGCCTCTCTGGCTCTAGCCAAGACAGTCTGGGATACACAGAAGGGACTCCACCATCATACACAGTGGGGCTTCAGTGTAGACCCCATTAAGCTGACCCCAAAGCCTGTGTGCTTCCTGGAGGTAGCTGGAGGCTACCCACCACCAGAGCACTGGCACTTTTGGTAGCGCCACAGACAGCAGTACCACCTTGCAAACTCCTTCTCTTTGGCACCTAGGAGCAGACAAGGAAGCCCTGATTTGGTTCTCCAGTGGGGTATGGCCAGAGGAATGGACACAGGGCAGGGAGAAGCCCTGGAGATCAGCTCAGTCAGGGCTGGGACCTACAGAGGGAACTGAGGGGTTTTTGCTGGTGGGGTATGGATGCAGGGTTAGGACGCAGGTAGCCCAGGTGTGATTGGGACTCTGGCTTGCTTGCTCCTCACAGTTTCTGGCTGTTTCCTGGGAGTGAACCAGGCTGAGGTTTACGATGATGGTTAGGGGTGAGTGATAACTATTACGCCCTGGTTAGTCTGGGAGGCGAGTTAGATCCTGACCTAGGATGGGCAAAGGCTAGGAAAATGTTGGGAGTGGGGCAGGGCGAGGTGATCTGGGCAGGGTCACGCCCCAGCGTAGGACGACAACCCCGCACTCACGCAAGCTCCGCCCCAGAAGGGGACGCCACCTTCAATGAAGAGCATCCCCAGGTGGCCTCGGCGAACCATGAGCAGGACGCTGCCGAAGCCAAGGTGGATGAGGCCGATCAGGATCTGCACGGTCTGTGGGAGGCAGCGAGGGATCAGGCCACTGAACTCCACAGCGCCCCCTGCGGGCCTCTCAGGAGAGCGGCCAACCTCCGTAGGTCTGGCTTCCCACAGCTACTCGGAGTCATCTCCGATTTCCTTAAACTGAGGCCAGAGCATTAAATCAAAATAGAGCAAGCTCTCCTCAGCCCACCAGCATAATTTGTGAGTGGGGCTGTAGTTGTCAAGCGGTTTCAGGGTTCTAGAAGCAATATCTTATTTTAGAATGTCTTTTGTTTTGTTTTTGGAGACAGGGTTTCTCTGTGTAGCCTTGGCTGTCGTGGAACTCGCTCTGTAGACCAGGCTGGCCTCGATCTCACAGAGATCCACCTGCCTCTGCCTCTAATCCTCTGCTGGGATTAAAGATGTGTGTCACCATCGCCTGGCCAATATCTTATTTTAATTTGCTATCCCTAGTCACCTTACACACCACTAACCCTGATACAGCTTTTAGGATGGAGTTCTGCATTCCAGCAGGTTTGAGTTAGATATGTTACATATGTTGGCCGGTGAAAGTTCACTGCTCATTCTGTTGGGTGGGGCTTGAACCTCTTTTGGTTCTGAGGGCTGCCTGGTTTCATGAGTTCTGGCCCAAATAAACTCTGTTATGATTATGAGCAAAGAACAATGATGCACAAGTATAAACACATCATTATGAAACTCATTTTATGTTGTACACTAAAAAACCTCAACTGAATTTGAAGCTTTTGTTTTTAGCAATTCACATGCCTATTTATCCATCACCTTTAAAAAAAAGATTTATATTTTATGTACAAGTGCTTTGCACTTATACCTGCATGCCAGAAGAGGGTATCAGATCCTATTAGAGATTGTTGTGAGTCACCATGTGGCTGCTGGGAATTGAACTCAGGACCTCTGGAAGAGCAGCCAGTGCTCTTAACTGCTGAGACATCTCTCAGCCCCCATCACTTACTTTTTAATCTATCATCTATCATATCTATCAATCATCACCTATTATATATTATCTATTCTATCATATATTAGTCTGACCTATATATTTATCCTATCTTATTTATCCATCCTACCATCTCTCATCTGCCAAACATATTTATGTATCATCCACCCATCTATATTATCCTCTTAATTATATTCATCTATCATCTGTCTTTCATCATCTAGCATCTGTCTTATCCATTTATCCACCTATCACCTATATTTTATTCCTTCTTAGAGACCACTATCTAAGGCCGTTTGAGATTAGAGAAGGGCTTGGAAGCCACCCTTCACGGACTGTCAGCTCTACAGGAGTTGGCTCTTGCCAACATTTCATTCTCGTTCCCGGTCAGGTCTTCCTTCGTTCATTACATTCCAGCTATGTCAGTCAGTATTCTATATCTTCCTTCAACAACCCACACCCGTTCCCACCTCAGGGCCTTTGCATTTGCTGCTCTTCAGTCTAGGCAATCCTAGCCTTCACGCATCCTTCCACCCATCCCGCTCTTGCTGGGTTGGCTTTAACACCCAGGATTTAGCTGCAATGTCATCTCCCCAGAGAGATCTTTCTGTCTTTGCTAGTGTTGCGGTCCCGCATCCATCATTCTTACTCCTCGATGGAGTTCTGGTCATTTGTTTACTGTTTATCTGGTGGGCTCCAAGGGGGAAAGGAATCCTCGTCTGCCTGGCGCACAGATGAATTCTCACATTTATCCCCTGCCTGCGTGTTGTGGTCCTCCCCCAAGCCCCTACCTCCCGTTGAGCCTGAGGCTCACTACCTGCCCAGCAGGTTTGTCTCAGGTCACGTGGGGGAGCTTCTCTTACCCCTAAAGCCTTGGGCTCTCCCGTCAAGAAGGTCTCTATTGGTCTAAGGTCAGGCGGCTGGGTGGCCCTGGGCGCCTGCGCCCCCAGCGGCGACTCTTCGAATTGCATGATCCCTGGAGGTTGGCACATGGAGGTGGGCAGAATGGCTGGAGGTGGGCGGAGGCCGCTGGTGTTGCTGGGCGGGATGACGACAAACACGCCATTGCTGGCAGGAGGTGTGGACATCGTGTTCAGAGAGCCCTGGGGGGTGAAGGCTCAGGAGATAACAAGGCAGTGATGGTGGTTACACATTTGATAAATGGCGCAGCTCCCTGCTCCTGCTTACTGAGGCCCGGAGATAGAAGAGCCCCAATTCCCGACTACGGGAAAGAGAAGAGACTCACAGAGGGAATTAGGCTCCTGTGAAAGCCGTGGCTTTTTTTTTTTTTTTTTCTTGAATCTTAGGCTTCTTTGACTCTTGACTCTGATCTTGAGTTCTCCTACATTACGTGGAAGGAACTTTTTATTTTCAATGCTGGGCATGGAATCCAGCCTCTAGGCGAGGCAAGCCCGCTACTGCTGAGCCATATCTCCAGCCCAAGTGGAACCTTTGAGATGTATTTAAACATCCTCCTTTCCCTAGAGAGGGTGAGTGACTGCTCAAGAACACACCGCTGTGGGAAGGGGAGCTTAGCGGAAGTACCGTTTTACTCACGGAGAGAGAAGGACCAGACTGGATGGACCCCTCTCTTCCTTCCTCTAGGCTACATCTGTTGACTGTGGGTACATAATTACCCCGGGGCAACACATCCTGCTCCCCTTGACTACCCAAGGAAAAACCACTATTGTGGCCAAGATAAACACGAGTTGTGGAAACCTGAGGTGTGGCTGGCCTGGGAAAACACTCTAGGGAATGCTGACATCAGGTAGCAGCTTCCCAGGGTGCTGCAGTTACTAATCTAGTGGATGATGTGACATTAAAACAGTCGTCCTCCTTGCTGGCTTTCACACATGGTGAAGAACCCAGCAGTCCAAGTCACAGCTCTGTGACAGAAGACAGGATTTGAACCCTGGTCCATGTAGCTGCTATGAGACAAAGGGCACGATGGTCACTTCCTCCTGCCTCAGTTTCCTGACCAAAAGAGTAGTGGTAAGGGCATTAGACCCTGCTTCATTGTAGGCCTGGTAAAGGTCGTGATTTGCACAGGGAATCATTCCAACGTCTTCACTTGAAGTTTGTTGTTAAACCTTATATATTCAGTGCATGAGTATGTATTTATCCACTCTTTGAGGACTGCGGTTTGTGTTCATGAGGCATTGCCGCATCGCGGACTGCACAGCTTGTGGGGGATCAGGCTGTGCTATGCTCTAAGTTACTTCATATTGTGTAAAAGAGTGACTTTGGGCTCTGCCCTGCCCTGGGTGACTCCGTTTGAAAGGCAGTGTTTGGATGCTCTCATTCAAACAACGGGACAGGATGACTCTGTCTCACTGTCCATGTAGGTAACCACCTCCTGCCCAGTGCCGCCCACGAGGCACAAACAATTTACTCCTGTGGATGAAAAGTACCACCTGGACCCTATAAAGAAGATACCAGCACTGCAGTGATGACGGCCCCATTGACCTGGCATCGGACCACCCAATGTGTGTGTCACGGAACCAACAGACAGATTGTGGGGCTTCAGCTTAGCTCTGTCTCCACTGCTTGATACAGCCTCCTGAAACTACTGCCAGTCTGTCTCTTTGCAGCAGCCCTGCACTTCTCCTGCATGGTCCTGTGTCTCTGCAGCACCCCCCAGTCCTTAATATCTTATTCAACCAATGCAGCGAACTTTTGTGTCTCTAATAGCTTGCTGCCTCTGGTAAGACTTTCTTAAACTGTGCTGTGGCCTCTCTGTCCTTTTGTACACTCTGTAGCCTGTAAATCACACACACACACACACATACACACACACACACACAGTGAGGTGTATAATGTGTGACCTGAGAGTTAACACTAATTCTTAGTATCAGAATAAATCACCTGAGTTTTTCAACAGCTAGCTATGGCAAATTGCAGCAAATGAAACTGACTGTAAATTTATTGTTAGTCAATAAATTCTAGTACTGTGGGAAACACAAATGCGTCTGTGCTTCTAGAGCAGCAGGCCCTTGACACAGCCCATTCCCCGGGGGTCTGTGGGGGACTTCAGTGGATGTGCATCTTTATCCTGGCGGATGGGACTTGCCACATGTGTGTCCTCTGGGCCATTTGCTCCATGATGGGCCTGGTCCACACTGGTGACTATAAAGTGTGGTGTCCTGCTGGGACTGCCTTCGAGAGGCATAGCTGAGTCCCCACAAAGAGGGAAGCAGGTCCAGTGGCTGGAGTACCTCCAAGGGAACGGCAGAGGAAGCACAGGGTAACATCTGCTGGCATGAGCATTTTCTGTCCACTGTAGGCGATTAATAAAATGTTTCATGGGTTGGGGAGACAGCTCAGTTGGTAAATGCTTGCTACACACACATGAGGACCTACTGGAGTCTGAATCCCAGAAACCCATATAAAAAGCTGAGTGTGGGGGCACACACTTGTAATCCCAATGCTGGGGAGACAGAATCATTTGGATCCTTGGGGTTCTCTGGCCTGCTAGCCCAGCCTACTTGGTGATCTCCAGACCAATGAGAGACTCTTTCTCAGAAAACAAGGTAGTTGTCTATTCTACCTTCAAGGTGGAGTGACACCCAGAGTGAACCTCTGGCCTCCACACACATGCACATGCATGAACTTACATACATGCACACACATGCATGCACACAGATGCACATGCATGAGCATGCACATACATGTGCACACAGACATACAGATATGTATGTCTGTATGCACACACATGCAAAAAAAGAACATGTTTCAAGTAAATAGTGTTATTAAACAACAATCCCACACAAAGAGTGGCAGAAGTCACTTGACATCTTCAAGGACTTCAAGGAATTCTTCCAGCAAAAGCTGGGTGGCCAACATGTGATATCAGGAGCAAGTGTCTAGGAATAGTGCTATTACTTCCCACATGATGGAACTCAGTTGGGGCTCCAGTTTCCAGACCCGCACACTGAAATGATGCATAGCAGACACAAACACTGCATAGGACAGCACCAGCAAACATTCCCTGCAGACACTCAGCTAGTAAGATTTTGGGCTTTGGTTAAGTAGTTTCTGTTCCAAGTAGGAGATGCCTCTGCTGTAGTGTGAACCAGACACAGGCAATGAATGCATAAATAGGTGGGGCTGTGTTTCAATAAAGCTTTATTGATATGAACAGATGGGCTGGATTCAATTGGTGGGCTGGAGTTTTCCAACTTCCGTGTCAGAACACTGCCTGGACCATAGTAAATGATCACTGGAATTTACTTGATGCTTTAAATGACAGTAAAGATGGCTGTGGTGACTGTCGCTAGAGTTTGGGTTTTGAATGTCCCTGAAAGGCCTGCAGGTTAGACAAAGACTTGGTCCCCAGGATAATATGACTGGCAGGTGACAGAACCTTGTATTACTTAAATTTCTTATTTCTGTGACTAAATACTGAAAAGTAAACATGTTAAAGCAAGTGGGTTTATTTAGGCTTAGAGTTCAAGGGAACACTGTCTGTTGTGTTGGGGAAGGCATGGTGGCAGGAGGGTGAGGTGTCTGGTTGCAGTACTCCTGTAGTGAGGAAGTATCAAGTGGGCAGGAAGCAGGGCCAGGCTGCTGACCTCAAGCCCTCGCCCCAACAAGCCACTTCCTCCAGAGAGATTCTGTCTCTTAAAGATCCCACAACTTTTCAGAACCAGCTTGAGACCAAAAGGTCAGGCACATGAGCTACAGTGAACATGCAAGGGACAGAGGCTGGTGGAGGGTCCTTTGGTCCCGGGGGTCGGGGCATGTCCTTGAAGGGGGTTTGGGATCTTGACTTCTTCTTGGCTTACTAGTCACATACTCTGGCTATCATGCCCTATCTCCCCACAGGCTCAAAACACAGGGGCAGCTAAACATGGACTGAGCCAGAAACAAACCTGTTCTCTTTATATGCAGATCACCCCAGGCATTTGTTATAGCTAGCACATCTGCTCACCTCATCTCAGAGGTTGACAGAGAGGACCAGAAGTCAAAATGGACCAGAATATTCTTAGAAACTGGCAAAGGGCTGTGGTATGCTTGTTTCAAAGCAGTGTTGTGATCCATTCTAGATAGTTCTTGACGTTTGAAACTCTCTGAACTATTCACAAGGCCCCAGCTCCACCCTGCCCCAGGTTATGGGAGTAACAGCATGTGCTAACCATTTCTTGAGGACACGAGGACTGTCTCTGGATGCTTCTGATACTTTGCTTCTCACTTCCTCAGCGACCTGATAATTTCCACAGTGTTTCATCTTGGTGTGATGACTGAGGCTTCCCACAGAGAAGGGGCATGCTTAAGGTAACGCCGCTAGTGAACTTGAGGGCAAGGATTCAAGTCCAAGTCTGTCTGTGTCCCAGCCTGCAGCTGTCCCTCACTGCTGCCTCCAGGGGCAGTCTCTGTCATTTGTCCAATTGTTCTAGTTATTATATTCTGGGTGCCTTGAAGTTTGATGTAGTCATGTGACTTGTTTTGGTTAAAACCAAATTCATAACTTCTGAGCTAGGGAAAGGTCCAGGGCACTGTGGAGGGTCTTTCCTCATTGTCATAGTAACTAGCCATCTTGCAGACAGAGTCCACTTTATCTGCCTGGGTTCCCAAGTGAGTAATGTCTTCAGGGCTATGAAGCAGGAGGAAGAGACCACTCTCTGCTGTCTTATGACACTAAGATGGGGGTGGGGGATAGCAAGCTATGACATAAAAAACGCTGGGCATGGTGGAGTCCTTAGAATCCCAGTTCTGGGGAGACAGAGCCATGCAGATGCCTAGGGCTTGATGGCTGACCTGTCTGGACAAATTGGCTAGGTGTAGGCTAGCAAGAGACCCTGTCTGAAAAAACTAGGTGGATGGTACCTGAGGAATGATATCTGAGGTTGTCCTCTGGCCTCTACATGTGTGTGTGCGCACTTGTACATGTACTCTCACACATGGGCATTGCATATATACATACACATGCATACATACATAAACACTAAACTATGTGTCCCTGAAGCATAATCTAGCTTCTCCTGACCATTAATCCTCCAGAAACACAAAAACACACACACACACACACACACACACACACACACACACACACACACATTCACTTATATATGAGAGCCATCCAACATCCTTCGGTATTCACAGGTGATCAAATTAAAACCAGAGGGGGCTGAGTGAGCCTGCCACGGCAGCACTTCCCTAAGCAAGGACATTTAAAAAGTACTAAGGACAGTTTAACACCTGAGTCAGAAAAGGTAGAATTTTAGGCTAAAAGGACATACTTGCTTTCATAGTTATCATTTCACTGGGGACAGGTGAGGATCATGTCTGAGGGCCATGATGAGTCAGTAATATGTGTAACGGGGACATTTTCTGGGGTCAGAAGAACTCTCAGCTCCCACAGGGCTCAAACCACCCAGCAGGGAGCACTTGCGTCATTAACAGCATCTCTCCCAGGTGGGTGGTGAGAAATGCGATCAAACACCGAGCCCTGTGATCCTCAGGGGAAGAGAAACACCAACAGAAATAGGCTTCGCACCCTCGGCAGGGTAAAGTGGCAAACCCAAGCAGGAATACATGACACAGGTCCCGAGATTCACACGTTCCCCTCCCCGCCAGTGACTAATCCATCTGTGGTATTCCAAGTGACTCTATCTCAGTGCTCCCCTCTTTCTTACTAACAGTCAGCCAGCATATCCCGCCACTCATATATGCATAGGAAGGAAAGCCACTCCACCCTGCCTTAAGGGAACAGCTGCCTGGAAACTCAGGACATCCAGGACAACCGTGCTGATTATCAACTGTTGAATGAGATGTAGTAATAACAGCCCTTCATGCAAAGCCCTTAATGGTTTAGAAAGAGCTCTCCTACAGTCTTTAGGGCAGCCCTGGGACAGAGATATTATGCAGGCCATTTTGCAGAAGTAAGTAGGGCAAGTCATGGACCTTGAAGGCTGATGTGTTGGTCACAGAGAACAGACTCTGAAGTGAGTGATGTCACCAAGGGTGTCAGGGGACTTGCCAAAGGCAGGTGGCTGAGAAGCTGTGGGCTGGTTTTTATATCCTCCTTCCAGGGCTGGAAGTAGATTTGACACTGCACAGGAAGGGGGTGGGGGACATGTCTTTGGTTGTCTTTTACCATGGCAGAGAGGCTTCCTTGAGGAACCCGCTGGGAGAAAGCCCCATGCAGTTTCTTTTCACTGGACCGTGGATTCTGAGGTTGGGCAAGAGCTCTTTTGCAGAGAGATACCCAGGAGAGAGATCCTTGCAATGGGGTGAGTCTCTGTAGACACACCCTTTTAGAGAAGCGCCTCTCTCAAGGAGGGTGACACCAACTCACAAAGCACCCAGCATGGTCCCTGTCCTCTTTGTCCTACTGTGTGTACAGGGTGTGGGTGTGGGGGTGGAGGGTGGGGAGAAGGGGAGAGAGCAAGAAAAGATGAGAGCCATCCAACACCCCTCTTACCTGCTGTCCCTGGGCAGAGGAGCAGCCCCAGGTCCCGATATGACACGACACAAGACCAGTCAGACTAATTGCTAACTACTAAATTGCTGCTATTTAGCTCGGGGGTGACTGAAAAAAAGCCACAGGACGGCCAAAGTGTCACCCTGCTATAATCGCTGTGAATCTTTAAAAAATAATGTAAGCAGTTTTACTTAGAAGACACCTATTTGCATCATAGAAATCAACATTTGATTCACATCTTATAGCAAAGAACCAATATCCAAATTCAAAAGAGCTAGCACTCACAGAGCACACTGCCTTAGGCTTGATTGAAACCGTAAAACAAAACAGAGCCATCGACACTCCAGAAGAGAATAATGACCACCTAGCAATGTCTGGCCCCAGTGGCTGGTATGGAGGAGGCTTTCACTCCTCCTGGGCTTCAGCTGTTAATAGCCTCAGTGGCAGGGGGACCTGTAGTGGTGGGCTGCCCCAGCACGCTAGCTGGAACACTCTTGGGCAGCCAGCACTTATCTTGGGAGTGTCCCTAGACAGCCTCTTCTTCCACCCAGGTCCCAAAGCAGCTTTGCTTATTTCCCAGTTGAAGCTGCTTTTTGGGGGAGGTGTTGGCAGCTGGAAGGGAGTGACTCTAAGGGGTGGGGGTCCTGGGATGAAATGTATGCTAACACAGCTTTGCTTTGTAGTTAAGTCACAGATCCTGCGCTCAGGCTGGTTAGAACGCATGTTATTATCTGGTGAGAGGAAGTAGCTGAGTGAATTTGGGCAAATGGCTTGATCTCTCTGGGCCTCAGTTTCCCCGCATATCACAGAAGTGATATGTATAGTAGTGGGGGTGAGGTGTTTCAGGCTTCTAAGATTTCTACATATACATCCTGGGTCTGCAGCCATTTCTCAGACCAGGAAAGAACTTGCCTGGCTCTGTGGCACCAGGCATCTTGTCTCCAATCTCAGCTTTTCCAGGACAGCCCACGCCTGCCCCATAGTCCCAGAAGTGATGCCACCAGATGCAGACATGCCATGGGGAAGCAGCTCTCTCTGTCATTTTCTCCCACCCCATGGCCTTCTGCTGTGCTTCGGTGCTCCTGCCACTGCAACTGGGCATCAGGGACAGCCTCTTCTTTCCCCTGACTAATGTAATGCTTCCCATCTGCAAATGACATAGTATTTGCCCAGAAGAGTTTTCTAGCAGTGACCCTTGTCAGGTCCTTCTCCCCTCAGAGAAGGGACAGGCAGGACACCTGTGCATGGTTTGGAATCACCTGTCTAGGTTAAACTTCTAACGAGTTGGCTTCTGGAGAAAGGGAGTTTCTCCAGAATCACCTTCTTGGGAGGGTGATTGTCTCCCTGAGGTCCCCGGCCCTGGGTTTGAGGAGAGAAGACAGATACCCCCCTTTGTCCCCCTTCACTGTGCAGTGGGTCTCTCATTGCCCTGAGCTGGAATGGGTGACCCTAAGATCTTCCTTCCCAATCTTAGTGCCAGGTGGGTTCCCGTCAATGACCTCTTTCTCTCTCCCTTTCTGGGGGACCCCACAAACCCCCACCTCTTCTCTTATTATGTTCCCTGGGTGGTCTTTCTAGAAGGACAATGGGGGTACTCACCGGCTTGCCACGGCTGCTGCGCGGGCTGCTGGCTTCCCTCTGCCTCTGCGCTCCCACATTCACACATTATCCTGTGAAAACCTTGCTATTCATGTGGGGCTTGGAAATCACTGCTTGGGAGCTGCGCCTCTGGTAGGTTCTCTGTCCTTCCCAGCTCAGAGGCTTCTGCCTGTCTCCCAGAGGTGGGGGCCAGAGGCAGCCGCTTGTGTGGCCACTGGCCTCCAAAAGGCCCGAGAGTATCCCATTCTCTTGCTTCAGTCTCTGGAAGGGAACATCAAGACCCAAGAGGAAAGTGGATCACTTGGCACCCACTACTAGTGTCAGAGCTGGGATGGGGACCCATAAGACTTTCACCCCACTGAGATGCCCTGAAAGGACTGAGCAGGCTGCCTGTGTTCTGTCTATCCAGGTTTGACCACAGTTAGACAAGGGGCCCAGGAGACTCACAGCTTTCCGATGACAGGTGGCAGAGGGTCTAAGCATGAACATTCATGTGAACATGTGTTAGTATGTGTGTATGTTTGTATACACAGTGTCCTTCAAGTACTTGGCCCGTGAGTTTCTGGGTTCAGGATCTCACAGAACATCTTGTGAGGCAATTGAGAAAGCCACATGATTGGGTAGGACCTATAGGCTCAAGTCATCCTGGGGACAGGCCTGGGCCAGCTCTCAGATAAACCTGGGAAAGATCAGTGTGGCAGGTTGAATGTAAAAATGGCCTTAGTCCTCAGGCCAATGTGTGTCTACACCTGCAGAGAGGGTTGAAGTTGCTCTCCCAAGTCCTCAAAACTGGGCTGCCCTGTGACTTCCTATGCCAACAGGAAGTGGGAGTGATCAGTCCCAACCTGAAACTGGGAGCTCTGCACCTAGCCCTGGACATTCCTAGCTTCCCTGCTGGAGGATGATGCACATGACATCACCCATTGTCCCCGGTGAGGCCCCACACATGCAGCCATGGTTGGCAAGGCTGTGGAGCTGGCCTTCCACTGAACACAAGTGCATGAGATAGTTCTACCAAGTCCAGGTCAGACCAGACCTGGCCAGGCAACAGTAGACTGGGAACAAAAATGAATGTTCTCTGTGATGTAGCAGAGCATCTGCCTCTTTGTTATAGGCATAGGTTTGAATCTAGAGGGCACGTGATAAGATTTCTAGACTTAGATCCCTGAGTGAGGAGTTAGACCAGGGATACATGGATATCGATAGACAGGGACAGTTATTAGTAAGAGAAAGGTTCTTCTGAGAATGGATGTTGGATAGACACCTGGGACAGCTCAGAGGCTCAAAAGTGTCAATCAGTTTAACATCAGGGCCCTTTATAGGTCATTTGCATAGAACTACCTTTACCCACATTTGTCATGGGTATATGGTGCTACTCTGTTCCTTACCTGTAGCCTGGGTAGGGAGGTTCCCAGTCTCTGCCCACTGGCTTCTTATGTTAATCTTGATGCCTCTTTCCCCATGTCCAAATCTCCTGGGATAATCTTTGGGGTAGCCTGATCATCTAATACCAGCAACCATAGGCACTGTCTGGGGCTTAGGAAATAGACACTCCAGAGCATAGCTTGTTGGCATGCTAATCTCTGAGCTAAGGAAGAACCAAGGTCTCTGACCTTCAGCCCTCCTGTGTCTCTCACCCTCTTTGTTGTGGAATATTATTTTAAGATGTGTTACATTTCTTTATGCTGTGGAACATTTGTTTAATGATGCAAAGATGTGTTGCATTCTTTTATGTTGCACCTGTTTAACTCTGTGAACCTGTGTTACTGTGCCTGTCTAAAACACCTGAGTGGTCTAATAAAGAGCTGAAGGGCCAATAGTGAGGCTGGAAAAAGGATAGGCAGGGCTGGCAGGCAGAGAGGATAAATAGAAATCTGTGAGGAAAAGAAGAGAAAGCAAGAGAACAAGGAGAGGAGGATGCTAGGGGCCAGCCACCCAGTCACACAGCCAGACATGGAAGAAGAAGGAAAGAAAAGAAATACAGAAAGAGAGAAAGGTAAAAGCCCAGAGGCAAAAGGTAGCCAGGATAATTTAAGAAAAGCTGGCTAGAAACAAGCCAAACTAAGACTGGGCATTTATAATTAAGAATAAGCCTCCATGTGTGATTCATTTGGAAACTGGGTGGCGGGCTCCCCTCAAGGAGTAAAAAAACACCTGTATCATTGCAATGAGTTGTGCCCCCATCTCATGGCGGGGAGGTTAATGTCATAGGACACTCACTGAAGGTCAACACCACAGGCTGTCACAAGCCATTGCCTACAACTTTTATTACCCAAGAGAAACTTTATCTGTGTTCCTGCATGGAGACCCTTGTCCAGCCTGCATCCCTCCTCCGCTCTCCTCAGCCCTTTGCTGCCCCTTCCCTCCAAGCCTCAGCTGCTTATTTCTTGCCATCTAGCTCTTCTTCCCGGGAATTTGTGAGGTTCTATGACAGGCACCTAATAAATCTGATCTATTTTCACTTGTTAATCTGCTGACTTGAAAGATTCTGGAAACTTCAGAGGCGAGAGAAGAGAGAGATTTCCCTTTCCCCTATGGGACACCGAAATTTCAGAACAGGAACAGAGTCAGGCATGGTGGCGCATCCCTGTCACCCTAGTACTTAGGAGATGGAGGCAGGAAGATCAGGAATTCAAGGTCATCCTCAGCTGCAAGGGATTTGAGGCCAGCCTGGGAAACAGCCAGGGAACAAGCCAGGAAACAGAATTCCTACGTGGTTCCTGCCTCCAGAGTCCTGCCCTGATTTCCTTCTATGATGAACCAGGAGCCGTAAACTAAAATAAAACCATTCCTCCCCCAAGTTGCTTTTGGCCATGGTGTTTCTCATAGCAACAGGACAAAACAGAGCCTCTTCCCTCTGAGTCCCAGTTTCCTCTTGTGAGAGATGGGCTGAGGATGTCTCTCTAATTATTGTTGGACATTCAGTCTCTGTGGACAGTGCAGTAGAGGCACACTGTTCACATGTTGGCTGCCCACTGCCCTTTATGTCCTAGTACTGTGATTCCTGTACTAGAATGCATTTGAGTGGACTTAAGAACCCCATTTGTAAAGACTATGGCACTCTCAGGGCCCTCTGGTGACTGTCATGTGATGTGTCACAGGAGTTGACTGTGGGGAGCTTCAGGCTAGTGGCTACTGCAAAATGGAAGTTTTTGAATCTTCTTATTTTTTTGCTCTTATCACCCTTCCTTATTGCAGGTGGAAAGGAGATGCTCGAGGGCTGAAGGGACAGTTGGCAAAGCGCTTGCTTTACACATACAGAGACTCGAGTTTGGTCCCCAGAGTCCATGTTAAAAATAAAGTCCAGCATGATGGCGTGTGATGTTGTCCTAGACCTGGGGAGATGTAACAGGCAGATTAGACTTGCTAGCCTAGTCTACTTGGTGAGTTCCAGGCCAGTAAAAAGCTTCTGTCTCAAGGAGGAGGGGGAGGAAGAGAAGAAGGAAGAGAAGGAGAGTACCTGAGAAAAAACATCTAAAATTGTCCTCTACATGCATACACATACATGTACAAGCACACTCATACACATCTTTGCACCAATATGTGCCTGTGTATACATCAAACACATACACACACACACATGAAATAAAAAGAAATGCTTAAACATAGGCACTTCATGAAGCGGTGCCAGGAGCCGGGGTCACACTAGCGAAAGAAAGGCTCTTTGGTCTTTGTAGATTCTTCAGCTGGAAACAGCCTTGGGGATCTGAAAGGAGCCATGGTCATGCTGTTGAATGGCACCAGGACCATGTCCATGTTGTCCATTGTAAGGATTCTGGGAAAAGACAGAAGGACAGAAGAGGGGCCTGGAGAGCAGTGAGGGACTACTATGGTCTGAAAGGCCCTGATTTAGAGCCGCTTTGTATACGTAATACAGGGTTTTAAATTGGCATCTCTCCCATTGCTTAACCCAGACAGCCTTTTCTTAGGCTTGGGTGGCTTGCTTGTCACAGTTCCAGCAGGCAGTCTGGTGTCCATTTGCTGTCTCCCACACACCCAGGAGTGCTGGGGACACACACCAGGGTTGGGCCGTGTATGCTTTCTGCGCTGCTCCCATGTCCCTCGGGTGGGGGAAGTCACCTTTCAGGATTAGAGTTGGTGGGGGGACAACTAGAGGCAGAACTGACAGTTGGCCTGTCCACTACTTTCGAGTTGACTTCTCAATAGTAAGCATACACGTGGAACAACAGAATGGAAACAACGCACCCTCGGATGCAGTTTGTTCAGGTTAAAAGACACCTAGAGTCAAAGGGAAACATTTATGAATTGAAAAAGCACATTAATAACAAACCAAAGAGAAGCTTAAGAGTGAAGAGGAGGGGAAAATGGGTGTTCATCTTGGCCTAGTGGTTATGCCAGGGTCAAGGTCTCAGTTGTTTCATGTGGAAGCAAAGCTACCGTTGCAGAATTACTTCCATGTCATTGAAATGGGTATTCTGTCAACTATTCCTGGTCAAGATCATCTCTATCTTTCTGTGAGTGTCCAGGGGGAGCATTACTGGGGACTGGGATGTTGGTGTCACTGTCTGGGCTGGTGCTGTTGACAGGTCCATTGGTCGTATGGGCAGGTCCATCGGTCGTATAGACAGGTCCACCGGTCATATAGACAGGTCTATTGGTCATGTTGACAGGACTACCAGTCGTATAGACAGGTCCATTGGTCGTCGTATAGACAGGTCTATCAGTCGTATTGACAGGTCCATTGGTCATGTTGAAAGGTCCATTGGACGTGTTGACTGTGCTGCTACTGAACATGGTTGAGACCATGGTCATGTTCTGAAAGACAAAGGACAGGAAGGCATCAGTGTCCTCTGTAGTGAACTTCAAGAAAGGTAGTAACTTCTTTCCCTTCCCCTTTCCATGCCTGGGGTAGACTCTCTCTCGTTGATGCTGGGCTTAGTCACATGACTTTCTTTGGCTAAGGAGATAATAGTAATGGGGGTATAAGCAGAGGCCTGTGACATATTTGCCTACTGTAGCTTGATCTTTCTTGCTGCTCGTTGGAACAGAAAGCAGGCAGGACTGACCTGACGAATAATGAGATAAGTGACCCAGTTTTTTTTTTTTCCTATTCACAACCAGCTTGCTAACTGCCAGACACATGTGTGTGTCTATGCAAGATCACCCAACCAGTGGGTATCTCAGCAATCAACTGTCAACTCGGCAATCCCAGCAGATTAGAACTGCCTACTGCGAGGCCCAGAAGCTCATGAGCTAAGTGCCTGTTGTATGAGCTATTACATCTTAGGACTGGATTTCTGAAGTTACCAATGGATAAATGATATTTAAAGTAAGATTTAAGCCTAGCAACAAGTGACAAGTTAGGATTAGACCCACACAGAAAGGACTGTGTCTATACAACCCTGTGCTAAGTAAGACTGTGTATCTATTTATGTGTGTGTGTGCACAAGTGCATGGGTGTACATGTGACTGTGTGTACACGTGTGTGGAGGCCAGAGATTGACACTGTGTGTCTTCCTCAGCTGCTCTCCACTTTATTTTTGAGGCAGAGTCTCTCACTGAATCACTGGAGCTCAATGATTGTCTAGATTAGCTGGCCAATGAGCTCCATCTGCCTGTCTTTGTTCCACCTCCCATGACCGCCAGTGCTGGGGTTACAGACATATGCTGCAGAACCTGCCTCTTGATATGAGTGCTGGGGGATCTGAACTTGGGTCCTCATGCTTGGACAGCCAGCACTTTACTGACTGAACGAACCATGTCTCCAGCCTTTAGTGAGGCCCCTTGCCTACACTGAAAAGCTTCTAAAAATCTTATGGGCTTGGTCCCGGAGAGACCTGATCTCAAAATGGGTGTTGGTAGATTTAGAGAGAACACAACCAAAGATGAGGCTTTTGTCAAGTTGCAAAAGCCATAATCTGGTACACAAAGCATCCCCAGAGATTTTGAGGGACTTGCACTAGCAAAAAGCCCACTAAATAGGAACTGATGTTACTCAAAATACAAATACGATAAGGTAATTGCCCATCTCTCCAAAGATAGAAAGGTGGACTCTTTCTTATGAGAAAGGGAAAGTGTTGTTGACAGTAGCCAAGAGACTAGAGGTCAAGACCCCGGGGAACAGTGGGTTAGGGAGACGCATCCAGGAAGCAGAACAAAGTAATGGCGGGTCCTTCCTCAAAGCCGAACTGATTCCTAACCAAGGAACGTTCTCTGCCCCCATGGGGGTCATATTACTTCTCAGGATTAAATAAAAAAATTACTTTATTTGGTGTGTATGGGTGTTTTGCCTGCACTCATGACTGTACACTATGTGCATGCCTGGTGCCTGCAGAGTGCAGAAGGGAGCATCAGATCTCTTGGGATTGGAGTTACAGGCAGTTGTGAGCTGCCATGTGGGTGCTGGGAATTGAACCTGGGTCCTCTAGTCAGTGCTTTTAACCACTGAGCCATATCTCTAGACTGCTCCATAGGATTTTAGAATTTTATGGAGCAGTGACCATCCTGAGCCTCTCATAAGGTCTTTCTCTATTGAATGGGAGAGAGTATTTGACTTGTCTGGTTCTTGTCTCACTAGACTCTGTTGGGTATGTTAACAGAACTTGTTTTTATTATTATTGTTATTTTTTTTGAGACAAGAGTCTCATGTAGTCCAGATTGACCTCAAACTTGCTAAGTAGCCAAGGATGACATTGAATTTCTGATTTTCCTGCCTCTACCTCCCAAGTTCTGGGATTACAGGTATGTACTACCATGCCTAGTTCATGCAATACAGGAGATCAAATCCAGGGCTTCTTGTATGCCAACCAAACTCTCAGCCTACATTCTCGGCCCCCAAATATTTTTAGTTTCTAGGTTGCTGTGTCAAGAAGATCCATATTCTATTCCAAAACTGGACTATGGACTTCAAGCATGGTGATGGAACTGGATGGGATGCTTGGGACTCCTGGGATGGGGATAAACGTGGTTTGTTTTTTTTTTGTTGTTGTTTTTTTAGAAGATTGAATCCATCTGGGATCAATTGAAGAGCAAGTCATGTATCACCATACAAGTAGACGATACTCAGAACCAAGAACCAAATAAATCAGTGGTTCTCAACCTAATGCTTGGGCCCTTTAATACAGTTCCTCGTGTTGTGGTGACCTCCAACCATAAAATTATTTTGTTGCTACTTCATAACTGTAATTTTGCTACTGTTATGAATTGCAATATAAATATTTAATATGTGACCCCCAAAGGGGCCATGACCCACAGGTTGAGAACTGCTGAAGTAAATGCTTGCTGTTTGAAGGTATTTGGTTTTGAGGTAGTTTGCTATTCACCAACACTTATCTGATACACCCCATTCACTCCTCACTTTTCTCAAACTCTAGTCACCTCTTGCTAAACCTCTCCAGAGTAGGCTCTGATTCCTGGAATAAAGTCCAAAACTCACCTCAAAATGGGGCCAGCAGGCAGCCTGGCACCCAAAATGTGAGATCATACAGGTGATGATGAATTCCAGGAGGGCAAAGGGGAGGAGGCCCCCAGAGATTGCCTTCAGACAATCCTAGGGGCAGAGAGGAAATGGAGGCATTTCAGTCTTTAGGGTTGACTGGATGACAGTCTACATTTGTAGCTCTCCTAAAGTCAACGCCATATGCCTCATCTGGAACGCTGAAGGTCCCCTCTGTGTGTGGTGTTTTGGTGTAGATGCTACCTTTATGCATCTTTGCCACATCCATTCAGTGTACCTCAACTTCCACCTGTCAGCCACTGCATTTCTTTCTTGTGAACTTTCACGGCCTCAGGAGCCCACTTTACTGTTTATACCACAAGCCTGAAGCTCAAACAATCCTCTGGAGAGAAGTCTTCCATTGATGACTAGTAAGGGTTGGTGTGTAAGTACCCTAGATTCTTTGCCCTGAGTTCATGTTTACTTCTTCTCTCTACAAAACTACTTGTTTTAAAGTTTACTTCTGAGATGACCCCTAACTGTGATGTACCCTAACAAGTACCCTGACTGTGAACCTATATGAGGGGCTGGGGTCCTTACTGTGAGTTGGTGATGTACCAGTGGTGATATATCGTCAGATCTGCTTGGCTTTGGCTGTCTTAGCTTGATCTCTGTGGTCTTGCCTGAATGAGAGCTTTGAGAGCAGGACTGACCTCAGTGTGCTTCCTGCTGTGGCCTTACCATAGTGCATTGTGGAGGCAGAGTTCTAGGAGTACTTCTCCCCACTCTTCTCCTTCAGCAGAAGATGGGACCCCAGGATTTGGCTTCAGGCCTATTGGAATCTTAAATTTCTATTCTACTTCTTTGTCAGTTCATCCTGTTGCCTAGGGCTGGACTCAGATGCCAACAACCTTGCCTAGTTTCCTGCCATGTCCTGTCAAGGCCAACTTCTGTCAGTTAGATTAGGCTTCTTCTGGGGCCTACAGGGAAGCTCTCCTTGAGGACTGTCCTCATCCCTGTAGATAGGTCTCTTGCTCTGCCAGGTTTCCTTGGTCTGCTTGATTAGTCCTGAAAGAGGACCAGGTTGCAGCTTGAGACAAACAACCATATCTCCACCCCCAGACATTTGCCTCTTAATCTCAGACTCATCACTTGGTGTGAGGAACATTGTGATTGTCTTAGCAATTGCAGGATTTTGGAGGAAGTTATATAATTTATGGATCGTACTAGGATGGAATTCTGTTGCAATTCCTTCCTGCTCGAGGAACAACTGTGTAAGCTCTCTTAATCCTGAAGGACTGTTGAGACCCATCAGTTGTAATGCTCACCGTCAGTGAATTAACACCAGAGTTGGAAACACACAGATCTACAATGATAATAATGATGCCCAAAAGGGAGAAGATGGAACTGATGACATTCATGCCGATGTTGGTGCTCACCTGAAGGACACAAAGGGAGGGGAATGTCACAGCTCAGCATTTGGGATGGCTCAGGACATAGGACAAGAGGAGCAGGGCAGAAAGGAGAGGGCCAGGCTGGTTGGAGCAGAAGCCTGTTAGTTTACCCTGGGGTCGTGAGATAATGATTGCTCATGCCATGTCTCTTTAGGGCAGGAACCACCCATTGGGAGAATATCAACACCTGGCTAAGCAGCTGAGGGAGGCAATGAGATTTGGAAGGCTGTTTGGAGGCAAGGTGAGGTTGCTGGCCTGCTCTGCAGAAAAAGCAGGGACACCAAGCTTGCCCTGAGAAGATAAGGTGTGGTTGATATATTGGGCAGTTGTGCACCCCAATAAATTTATCTGGGGGTCAGAGAACAAAGCAGCCACAATATTAAACATAGAGGTTAGGCAGTGGTAGCAAATGTCTTTAGTCTTTAATCCTAGCATTCCAGAGGCAGAGATCCATCTGGATCTCTGTGAGTTCAAGGCCACATTGTAAACATCCAGGCATGATGACACACACCTTTAATCCCAGGAAGTGATGGCAGGAAGCAGAAAAGTATATAAGGCATGAAGACTAGGAACTAGGGGCGTTTAGGCTTTTAAAGCTTTTAGACTTTTGAGCAGCAGTTTAGCTGAGATCCATTTGAATGAGGACTCAGAGACATTCAGTCTGAGGAAACAGGGTCAGCTGAGAAGTTGGCAAGGTAAGGTTGGATGTGACTTGTTCTTTTTCTCTGATCTTTCAGCATTCACCCCAATACCTGGCTCTGGGTTTGTTTTTATTAATAAGACCATTTAAGATTTGTGTTACAGTAAGGACGCTGAGGGTAAGCCTGGGGCTGGAGCCTGGGTTGGCAAGTTTGGCTGGGGAAGATTTTCAGGTGTGAGGGCTCAGCTTCTCCATGTTGAGATGTCAACAAGCTTTAATTGTTTACTGCCTGTCTCTACTCAGTCTGCTTCCTTTAGTGGGGTTCTGGGGAAGAAAATAAAGAAGAATCAACATGTCATATCTGGGCTGAGTCTGGGGCAGCTGTCAGGCAAAGAAAGTGAAGCAGATACAGCGCAAGATCCAGGAAAGGCGCAAAGCTACACAGAGAAACCCTGTCTCGAAAAAAAAAAAAAAAAAAAAAAAAAGAAAGTGAAGCAGAGATTTCAATTAGAAGCCAGACATCCGAGCAAGATGGAGAGGCCCAGGAATCCACACCTATTGCTTGGCAAGGGCAATGGGTTCCCCAGAGGATGTAGGTGGTGTTTGACCAGGCTTGTTGGGACATTGAAGGACTGTTAGAATTCTGCCCTTACTACAGTTGCATGACCGCACATGCGCAGTTCAGGAGTTAAGCAAAGGGTCTTGTGTCTTATGTCATCAGTGTGCACTGGTGACTACGTGTGTGCGGTGTGGTCACACAATCAGTGCATGCGTGGTGTAGCTCCGTAAGCCCGCCTGTGCATGTTCACCAGGAATCCTTAAAAAGCCAGATGCAGACCCCACCCCCTCTCTCTCTCCCCACCATCTTCCCTCTCTCTGCACATGATTTCCTCCCCAGGCCTGGTTCTCCTCTCCCCCTCCCCCCATTCCTCCTAAATAAAGCTCTGAATACTGATACTGGGTTCTGTCGTGACCATGACCTTTCCACGAGGTAGCCAGTGCCATAACCAGTGCTGTTTACTGTTCATTTTATTGGTGCCGAAGACTCGAATAGACCATTCCAACCTCTTTGCATCTGGGGCTGAGCGTTGGAAACCTATACAGAGGTTCACTGGACCTGCGACCTCCCACTCCGCTTTTTTCATTTGGCCAGCTGCTGGACTGCTCTGCACACACCACATATGCCGCCAAGATTGGTGAGTCCCCCACCACTTCCCACAACTGTAGCCTGAGCTATATTCTTGCACCGGACCTCTAGGGGGTCCTCGGCTGTGTACCATGACACATTCAATCTTGATGAAGTTTTGGATGCTGTCTGGGCCCCTGGGGGGTCCTCTGCTACATATGCCCCAGCCCTTGCCCTTTTCATGATGATGATTGGGTAATTTATGCTGTTAATGCCAGTCCACAGACTACCTATTCTCAAGGACGCTTGAAATAGGAGCCTAGGGATCCTGTTTGTTATTTTAATTTTTAATTTTTTCTCTCTGCAGCCATGGGACGTGGGGGCTTCCTTCTCATGGTTCCATTCCTCCTCTGACAAATGCCTTAAATATCCCCAGATACCAGTAAATTTGGCTGTGTAACAGCAGCTTCAACCCTGATATTTCACAGGAATTATCTAACTTCTGCCAGTGAATGGGCAAATGAAAAGAATTACCTTATCCCCAAGCTTTCTACCTAAGCCCTGAACCCTTCTCCTCTCCATTTCTGATTCTTTCTCTGCCATGTGCAACCAATTCTGCCTATCTGACTTCCACTCTGCTCTCTGTTATTGGGCAGGCTCTCTGGTATTGGGCGGGATCTCCAGTATTGGGTGGGTCGCTTCTGCCCAACCCTGGCTTTCACCTTAACTCCTCCCACTCATTCTCAAGCTGCCCTGAGAAGTACAGATGGGTCTGAAAGCACGCTAGGATGCTTGCAAATAAGTTTATGATCAGGACCCACATGGGGATCACAGTAATCAGGATGGCTCTTTAGTCAGAGATCAGTTTATAACCTGCCTCCTGGTGGGTCTTCCTAAAGCTATCCTCAAGCCAATAGATTATCAAAAAAATTTTTTTCAAGACATGGAATAAAATCTGTCTCATCTTCCAGACCTCCCTGATATAAGGGCTAAACCTTAAGCACCTAGAGAGCAAGGCTCCTGACCCCACAGGCCAAAGTTTCAGCTGTGGCATTTAAGGTATACCAGGGGAGAGATGGAAAAGCCCAAGAACAGAATTGCCAAGTGCTGACACATGCTGTCCAACTGGCTCATGTAAGCCGCTGGATTCTTGTTTTAAGTGTGGGGGAATAAAAAGGCCATGTGGGCTAGTGCATACCCTGTCAGGCCTTCAATTGAGCCTTGTTCAAAGTGCCACCTAGAGAGACAACTGGTCAGCTGACTGCACCCAGGCACCGAGGGGCTTGGGAGCATCAAACTAAGTCCTCCAGCAGACCTCCAGGCTTGGCTATGGCTTTCAGGGAACCCAGAGCACAGCATAGAGGTGATCCGTTTCTTTCCTCCTGGACACCGGAGCCACTTACTCAGTCCTGGGGTCCCACCTCTCCTTGTTTCCCTATTGTTGGGGAAGAGAAAACAACCTTACCCACCTCACCAGACTTAATTGTATTTCAGGGTTACTTAATGGGAAAAAAATTTCCAACTAAGATAGGAGCTTTCACTTCATTGCTCCCTCCATGTGCTTCACTCCAGACTGTCAGCAGTGCTTCTCCTCCTCATGCACACAGACAGGGCCCTGTTCTCTGCCTTGTCCCTAATTCCAAAAGAATGGGTTCTCATCCCACAAGCTTTTCTCTTCCCAGTTCTCTCTTCTAATTAACTGCTCAGCTAATTGTTATAGGACCACCACAGAGCTGGACTCCAGGGATCATCAAGTAAGAAACTGTAACAGTTAAAAGGTATTTACATCCCCAGACCCAAAAGTGTCTGGGCTCTACAAAAACAGACTTTAATATAACCATCTATTACTGTTAAATGCTCTCAACAATTGATCACCTGTGTCTCCTGGATGCTAAACTAGTAAAGGAAGCAGGTGCCTTAAAATAATCTGTCTCTGATAAAGCTTATCTCAGGTTAAAAAAATTAAAAACATGTTCCAATCTCTCTGTCTCTCTTATTAACACTAACCAGTACAAGCAGAGTACCAAACACTACAATGGTCATCAACCCAAGACTTTAATTTTCTCATGGCTGCTTCTTAATATGTTCAAAATTTGTGTGAGCTCCAGAATCTGGCTTGAATCCATCTGGACAGGTTGGATCTGCTTCAGATAAGGGCAACCCAAATTCCTAGTCCCGGGACTCCCCTTCCCTCACCCTGGGACCTCCCTGAAGGTAAATTTTTTTCTCTAAGCTTTTCTCTGTCTCACCAGAATCCTGTCAGACACAAAAGCAGCCAGAGTGCCAAGACAGCAGACGACAGCCCACCATCCCAGGACACCTGTCTACCTCAGAAACCCCCTTCCCTCCCCCCCAAGAGCCAATCGACGCCCGCCAAGTCAGCTGGAAGCAGTTTTTCCGGGAGAAACAACGCCCCTATTCCTGTTAACTCACTTTTTTATAATAAGCAAAAAGTATGGAATGTTGGATGGAATTCTGCCCACAGTCCAGCTGCATGGCCACACATGCACAGTTCAGGAGTTAAGCAAAGGGTCTTGTGTCTTATGTCATCAGTGTGTGCTGGCAACTACGTGTACGAGGCATGGTCACGCAATCAGCGCGTGCATGGTGTAGCTCCATAAGCCCGCCTGTGCATGTTCACCGGGAACCCTTAAAAAGCCGGATGCAGACCCCATCCTCTCCCCCCCATCTTCCCTCTCTCTGCACATACTTTCCTCCCCAGGCCTGGCTGTCCTCTCCCCACCCCCCATTCCTCCTAATGAAAAGCTCTGAATCCTGATACTGGGTTCTGTTGTGACCGTGACCTTTTCATGCAGTAACCAGTACCATAACCAGCGCTGTTTATCATTCATTTCAAGGACAATGTGAGATGACTTGATGTTAGGGAGTTGAGGGGGTGCTCCTTTTGTAAGGGAGACCCAGGTAGCAGAAACTGGACTTGCAGACCAGGGATTAGGAATCTGGAAATGCTTTTGTGAATAGCCCTGCCCTTCATCTACCACTTTCCTTAAACACAGAAGCCATGTAGAGGAAATAAGGGGAAGGAGGTCCTGGAACCAGCTCTGCATTTATGCTGAGGCTCCATAAGGTTGCAGCTCAGGTCAATGGACAACCATGCTCTTCTCTGGCTGTTGAGATGAGGAATGCCACTTCAAAGGTACAAGGGGACAGAGGGACCTGTACCTTATGGTCGGGGCTACAGTTGTTCCAGATATACTTGTTTATGTCCAGCTAATGAAAAAAGTAGGAAATACCTTGGGGAGATGACTGAAATACAAGTTCATCCCCATTTGGCCCAGGTCTGGCTTTCTGTTTAATGCAGAACACTCCTAGGTTATTGCAAAGCAAATTTTCATGGCTTTTCCAAATTGCTAAATGCTTTTTGTTTGTTTTATTTTGTTTTGAGATCTGATTCATTATGTAGCAGTAGCAAATGCAGTTGGTTTCAACATAGCTTTGGAACCAGAGAATTCTGGACTTAAATCCCAGCTCTGTCACATAGTCCCTGTGTGATTTGAGGCAAAGCCTGACTTTTCTCTTGTGACAGGACAAGAGAAAAAGATTCCTCCATTTTGTCTCAGCTGGAGCCATCTTTAATTTAAGCCCTTCCTCCCCATTTTCTACCCCTATCATGAAAAGTCCTGCGGAAAGAACCTAACCTTGTGCTAGAAACCCAGGGTCTTGTTGCTTGCAGTGGTCTGGGCCTCTCTGATACCCCATCTAAACTTCCTTCAAAAAGTGTTATCTGATTTGTCATCTCTGGAGGTAACCCTGGTTAGGGGGCCTTCTGTTTAGGACACAAAAGAAAGGCTGGGCATGGCTGCTGATCCAATGTCTGGGATCTATGTGAGATCACTGGACTCCCCCAGTGTGTTCAGATGTATGAGTGTGTGGTGGCCATCTTGGTTGTCTTTGCTATGTGCCTCTCTGTGTGTCTATGTGCTTCTGTCAGTTCTGTTTCCCTGTATTGACCAGTGGCTTTCTCTGGTGTGTGACCCCCCTGCCTCATGCTTAAGACCTGTGACCTTTTGTTGGGGATCTGAATCCTTTTAGCTCTGCCAGGTTGCCCAGTGAAACCCCCAAACCTCTGCCTGTCTCACTCCCAGAGCACTCTCTTGCTTTGTTGTTTGACTCCTAGACCATGTGTGGAGGTGGGGAGGAGGCCTCTCATCCAGGGGCCCCTGCCATCTCAGCAGAATGCACACATCAAGGGAGAAATAGTTCCCCAAGTTGTAAACTTCCTCCATTCCCTACCCTACTTGCTCTAAATAGTCCTGGGGAAAGGGAAGAGATTCCCCCAGGCCTGTGCCTGGTGAGAAAAGAGGAAATTATGTTCCCTTTCAATCAGTGATTCACATAATTGGAGAACTTAAAACCCACCATTCTCTGAGAAAAGCAGAAAAACTGCCTCTGGGTTAGGTGTGAGGATTGCTGCCAGACAATGCAGCCCAGGAAGAACAGATTTTCCCTCTGTCTAACACTGGCCAAGGGTACTTTAAACAATTTTCACTAGAAGGATTAAAGACAGCTGCTAAAAGAGATTGCCTTTGTCACCCAATTGGCCTCAGATATTAGAAAAAAGTTAGAAAAGTTAGAAAAAGTTAAAGGTATAAGTAGGTCCCAGTTGCTGGAGGTAGATGAAAAGGTGTTTAACAATAGGGAGCCAATTGAGAGATGAAACCTTTTGCATAAACTAAAAGCCATTGTCACCCTCTCTGATAATGATATGCAGTTAGACTTACAGATACCCAGCAAAATTTTGGTGTTCTGCCTTCTTCAGAACAATGTCTCCTATCTGAAAGTCCTGCCCCCAATCAAAAGATACAGTTGGACTATCTCTCAGATTTAAAACAAAGATTCCCCAGGAGTATGGGCAGAAACCAACCTCCCAGGACTGGCCCAACCCCAAGTTCCTATAATTGTCCAACTAACCAGTTCAACTACTTCCATCCAGATTAAACAATACCCAATGACCCTGGAAACAAAAAAGGAAATTGCAGTCCATTGTTGTAGAATATTATTTTAAGGTGTGTTACTTTTGTTTATGTTGTATTTATTTAACTCTGTGAAGCTGTGTTACTTTGCCTGTCTAAAATGTCTGATGGTTTAATAAAGAGCTGAATGGCCAATGGTGAGGCAGGAGAGAGAAATAGGCAGGGCTGGCAGGCAGAGAGGATAAATAGAAGGAGAAATCTGGGAGGAAAAAAGAAGGGGCCAGAGCAGGAAAAGGACTCAAGGGGCCAGGCACCCAGCTACACAACCAGCAATGGAGTAAGAAAGAAAGATATATGGACATAGAAAAAGATAAAAGCCCAGAGGCAAAAGATAGATGTAATAATTTAAGTTAAGAAAAGCTGGCAAGAAGCAAGCCAACCTAAGGCCGGGCATTTATAATTAAGAATAAGCCTCCATGTGTGATTTATTTGGGAGCTGGGTGGCAGGCCCTCAAAAAGACAAAGAGCAATAAAACAAGCAACAATAATTTGGTGCCCAATGTGGGGCTCGAATTTCCATAGTGCCTGAGAAAGCTTTAAAAAAAAAAAATAGAAAAGAAAAAGGACATGGCTCCTTTAAGAGGTAGCGCTGTTCAGCTAGCAGCACTAAATAAAAACAGCAACCTAAGTAAAAACCACTTGTGGCAATGCAGGTACCAGCTTCTTCAGCTCGGAAGGTTTAATGCAGTTCTTGCTCATGAAACTCCAACCAAACCTCCAACCTGGCAGTGAGTTTTAGGTTTTCACGACCCGAGGAGCAGGCAGAGCCAGATGAGAGCTGCATGTGGAGAATCCAGGTGTACCTTAGCAGTCTAAAGTTTGCTTCTGTGGTCAAAACAGACTAGAGATATGCAGTAAAAGATATCCAGATGGAAAAACCTCTGAATAGGTCACAGTGCGTTTAATAATGTGTGTAGGCTTAAGAAAAGAAAAGGGGTATAGTCACAGAAAAAAATGAGTAGTTTATAAAAAGAAGTCTTTAAAGAGAGAGTAAAAGGAAAAAGCCATGTAGGATGGGAAATACATAGGGAGTCTGGATCCTGTGTAGTAGTGTGTTGATTTTGAATTTTTTGCATGCTGACAATCAAACAACAGCTGCTGGCAGACATGGGCTTGTGGACAGGACTGCAAAACTGAACCAACCTAGATTCTTTATGGCTGTCTTAACTTTAAAAAAGAAGTCAAAAATGTATTTTTCAAATGGAAATAAAAAAATGCTTTGGAGTTTTGGTCCCACAGAAGATGAAAGGCTATTGATTCAGGGTTAATATGGATCAGGTTTGATCAGGCAAGACCTCCTGAAACTTGACAGGTGATATCTATCAGCAAAGGCTACTGCTGGTCTTCCCAGGACTTGGTCATTATCTCAAATTTTCTCTCTGGGACCCTAAAGATACTTCATCCACAGACAGCAGGAAGCAGTGTGGAGAACACGATGCTCATAAGGGTGTGGGTGGTTTTTGGTTATTTGGTGGGTTATGGATGTTTGCTATCATTTAGGAGAATATAGTATATTGATACAAATTTAAAGTTATTTTTGTTACACTGTATATATGTTTCTACTCTTATTTAAAGGATTTTTGTATATTGATAAAAATTTAAGGTTATATTTGTTACAACATATTGTATATATGTTTCTATTCTTGTTTGAGGTATTATACCTGTGCAGTTTATTTTAAAATGTAAGGTAAAATTCTAGTTTTTGAAAGCTGTTATTATAAACTATATAGGATAATCAGGAAATGGGTTAGTGGTTAGTTACTTATAACAATCAAAATTGTAGATATGTGAGGTATGCTTTCCATATCATATAGAGATATATTTTAGATAGATAGATGGTCCTTCAAAGACCTACAGAATAATGGTATTTAGAATGTTTTGTTAACATAAAGTTTTTCATGACAGTGAGACACATCTGTTCCTGGCAGTATCAATTTATTTCAGAAATGATGGGCATTGAGGAAACTCCTTATGGAGTTTGTATTCATTGTGGCAAGGTTAGCCAACGGGCAAAGAAATTGTTCTTGCTTTTGCCTGCTGACAATGTGCTGTGCAGCCTAGACATTCAGGACCCACAGTAAAGTGAGTGTTGAAGTTTGCCAAAACAAGTCAGGACAGTCCTTCAAAATCTTGCTTCACAGAAGAGTCTATCAGATATTCTGCTGGATACAGAGGAAAGTGACTGATGAATTTTGCCAAAACAAGGCAGGACAGTGCTGTGAGATAATGCTTTTGTACACTGATTTAATAAAATGCTGATTGGCCAGTAGCCAGGCAGGAAGTATAAGTGGGGCAAGCAGACAAGGAGAATTCTGGGAAGAGGAAGGGCTGAGTCAGGAGTGGCCAGCCAGACACAAAGGAAGCAAGATGACAAGGCAGAACTGAGAAAAGGTACCAAGCCACTAAACATAGATAAGAATTACGGGTTTACCAAAAAAAAAAAAAAAAAAAAAAAGTTAAAGTCGGGCGGTGGTGGCGCACGCCTTTAATCCCAGCACTCGGGAGGCAGAGCCAGGCGGATCTCTGTGAGTTCAAGGCCAGCCTGGGCTACCAAGTGAGTCCCAGGAAAGGCGCAAAGCTACACAGAGAAACCCTGTCTCGAAAAACCAAAAAAAAAAAAAAAAAAAGAATTATGGGTTAATTTAAGTGTAAGAGCTAATCAGTAATAGGCCTGAGCTAGTGGCCGAGCAGTTATAATTAATATAAGCTTCTGAGTGATTACTTTATAAGCAGGCTGTGGGAATGCAGGGGTCTGGTGGGACTGGAGAAACCTTCCAACTACAGGACAGTCCAAAATCCTGCTTCATAGAAAAGTCTGCCAGATACTCTAGGCCTGTAGGCTGAAGATGGCTGCCCCAATGTTGCAGAGGAACTTTGGGTGACTGTCCAAGCAGCCAAATGTCTCTGTTGTTAGATAATATTACATCCTTCTGGGTCTTTGATAAGAGTTGAAGACTAGATAGTTATAGTTGCAGTTTTCTTCAGTTATGATTGAAAGTAAATTATGTATAAAACTGTGGAGTCACTAAGAGGGATGGTGGAATGCTTTCTCTGAATTTGTTAAATATGAATAGACTGAATATTATAAATTAATTCTTACTTGATAACTGTTTTTGTTGTATATAGTTATACTATGTTAGAGTTAAAAATCTTTCTTTTTAGACAAAAGGAGGGAAAATAGGCAACAATAGTCCATATTGCCTAGCTTAGGGAGACAGGCATCCTGGTACCCTGCCAGTCACCCTGGAACACACCCCTCCTGCCTGTGAAGAAGCCTGGGACCTCTAATTATAGGTTTGTCCAGGATCTAAGGAAAGAGATAAGCAGGTCAAGACCATCTACCTCACAAACCCATGCACTCTCATGAGTCTGAGTCTTCTAGAGAAACAGGTGTATACTATCTTGGTCCTGAAAGATGCATCCTTCAGCCTTCCATTGGCAGAGGTAAGTCAACCAATCTTTGCTTTTCAGTGTACAGACCCAGAGGGAGGTTACAGTGGGCAGCTTACCTGGACCAGGTTGCCCCAAGGATTTAAAAATTCTTTAACCCTGTTTGATGAGACACTAAGTGCTCATCTCCTGTCCTTCTGTCAGAGGTTTCCTGGGACCATACTTTCACAATACGTTGATAACTTCCTTCTAGCCTCTAAAACTAAAACAAAACAAAACAAAACACAATACCCCCCCCCAAACCAAAAACCAAACCTCAACATAAAATATATTGTAAAAAATATATTGAGGGACTGCCGTAAGAGGTACAGACTGTGGGCTACAGAGTGTTGGATAAGAAAGCCCAACTTTTTTTTTTTTTATGTCAGAGGCTTCCTATCTTGGCTACCAGTTTGGGGGACGCAAAAGGGGCCTGTCTCAGAGTAGGATTGCTGCCATCCTTCAAATCCCAACTCCAAAGACTAAGAGACAGGTTTGAGTGTTCCTAGGTGTGCCTATGTATTGATGTCCCTGTATAGCAGGGTTTGAGGAAATGGAAAAGCTTCTATACACCAGAACAAGGGGTGCATTGAGCCTCTAATCTGGATTGAGACTGAACAACAGGCTTTTGAGGCTTTAAAAACAGCCCTGACTTCGGCTTCATCCTTAGCACTTCCAGATCTTTCAAAACCCTTTCATCTGTTTGTCCAGGAAACAAAAGCACTGCAAAAGGGGTTTTAAAGCTGGGCAGTGGTGGCACACGCCTATAATCCCAGCACTCGGGAGGCAGAGGCAGGTGGATCTCTGTGAGTTCGAGACCAGCCTGGTCTACAGAGCTAGTCCAGGACAAGCTCCAAAGCTACAGAGAAACCCTGTCTCGAAAAACCAAAAAAAAAAACACCCCAAAAAACAAACAAACAAACAAACAAAAAACAAAAAACAAAAAAACCCCAAAAAACCAAAAAAAGGGGGTTTTAACTGAAACTTTGGGTCCATGGAAACACCTTTGACATACCTGTCCAAATGATTGGACCCTGTAGCCCTAGGATGGACCATCTGTCTAAGAGCTATGGTAGCTACTGCTAGTCTAGTGAAAACAAACAAAAAAGTTAACTCTGGTCAGACTTATGCTCACAGCATCCTCCCCCCTCCCCTGCAGCTGAGGCCCTCCTCCAAAGAATACCAGAACTCTGGCTATCTAATGCCTGTGTGAACCAATAGCAAGTCCCTCTCCTGGACTGTCCTCGAGTATTGTTTGAAAAACCCATCACTATCACTCATGCTACTCTCTTGACTGATAATGACCAGCAGGTACTCATCCATGACTGTCTCCAGGTGATAGCCCTCTGAAAGATCCTGATGCAATGCTCTACACAGATGGAGGTAGCTTAATTAAAGATGAAACCAGGTTCATGGGGCTGCAGTAATTATTTTAAATGAAATTATTTGGTCCCAAAGCAGGTACCTCAGCCCAGAGAACAGAACTGACCAATCTGCTTCTACTACCACACATGTCCACGTATGATCTGTAGAGAAACAGGGCTTCTCATCACCAGGGGAGAGGACATTGAAAACAAAGAAAAAAATCTTGGTCCTCCTAGAGGCTATGTGGCTTCCTCTATAAACTGCTATCTTCCACTGCCAAGGACATTAAAAAGATGACTCCCCTGAGGCAGGAGGTAGAGCCACTGATCTGGCTGCCAGAAATGTGGTCCTAAGACCAGTGGCACCTATTGATATTCTGTTGAATTCCTGTGATATACCTTGACCTCAGACTACATGGTACAGCCAAGAGGAAACAGAGGATGAAAGCCATAAAAAAGGACAGCTTGAACCCACAAGTTGGTGGAGAACACCAGAGGGAAAGATCATTCTCCAAGAAGCAACCGTCAGGATTCTGGTAACTGGTCTTCCTCAGGCTACTCATCTGGGGTCCAAAAACTCTGAGTTGCTCAAACCAAGGTGTGTTATACCTCGACTGGACAGCCCGGCGTGGGATTTCAGTCAAATGCCAGTTTTATGCTCAAGCAAATGCAAAACTGAGAGCCCTTATCCAGGAAGGGGTCCAAATGAGAGGCCAACACCCCAGCGAACTCCGGGAAAACAGACTTCACAGAGCTCTGGCCTGCAAGGCGAGGAGGATACAAGTACATGCTAGTTTTTATACATATCTTTTCCAGATGCGTAGAAGCATTCCTTACCCAGACTAAAATTTGTCAAATAGTAGCTAAAAAGCTTCTCTGGGAACTAGTCCCCCAATTTGGCCTCTCTCCAGCAATGCGGTCTGACAATGGCCTGGCTTTCATAGCCAAAATCTTCTAAGTAATATCTAAGGCTTTAGGTACAGTTTGGAAACTTCTTTGTGCATATAGACCTGATAATTCTGGGCAGGTAAAATGAATAAGCAGGACATTTAAAAAACAAAGAAACAAACAAAAAGCCCTAACCAAACTCTCTTATAGTCCAGCGAAGGGTAACTAGACATCCTTCCTTTGTTTTGTTTTAGGTCGTGGGCTCTCTGCAACACACATAGGGAGGGATTCACTCCTTATGAGATTTTGTTTGGAAGGCCTTCCCCACTGCTTCCCCAGCTCAGAGACCAGCAGTTGGAAAGACTCTCTAACCATTCCTTTTTCAAGTCACTACAGGCCTTCCAATCCTTCATAAAGGCTATCCAGTGGACTATCAGAGAGACCCAGCCGACCTCCAAGTCCACCACCAGCTTCCCCTTGTTCAAGTCCAGTGATACTGTCTGGGTCAAACAGATAGCCAAAGGGGCTCTGAAACCAACTTGGAAAGGACCCTACACGCTGATTCCCTCCACTTCTATGGTCATGAAGGCAGTGGCATTATGTCACAGCCCACCACACCCAGGAAGGCAGTGGCATTGTGTCACAGCCCACCACACCCAGGAAGGCAGTGGCATTATGTCACAGCCCACCACACCCAGGAAGGCAGTGGCATTATGTCACAGACCCACCACACCCAGGAAGGCAGTGGCATTATGTCACAGCCCACCACACCCAGGAAGGCAGTGGCATTATGTCACAGACCCACCACACCCAGGAAGGCAGTGGCATTATGTCACAGCCCACCACACCCAGGAAGGCAGTGGCATTATGTCACAGCCCACCACACCCAGGAAGGCAGTGGCATTATGTCACAGACCCACCACACCCAGGTCAAGAAAGCAGAAGCCACTGATGATGATGATGCCAAATGGACTATCTGCAGACTGTGGCCATCAAAATGAGGGCTTCCCTGGGCCCTGGCCCTGTACTCCCTGCCTCTTTGCCTCCTTCCGAGTCTTGTGTACTTGAGTACAGGGTCATAGCCCAACCCCTACCACCCTCAGGTCCAGACCTGGGAACCAAGGAGGAAGACAGATACAGGGGAGGTGACAGCTAGAGTGCCTGCAGACCAGCAACCCATACTCCATCTTGACCATTGCTCGCTGATGCCCGCTTAAATGTCTGATTGTATTGGAGAAAGATGTGAGAGTTTGTCTTTTGAGATAGGAATACAGAGTTTAAAATTCTATGCATGCCCCGAGCCTGGGATCCCTAGTTGCCAAGAACAAGGGAGTTTCCATTGTGAAAATTCAGGTTGTGAAACAGATTGCATTAACAGTGGGGCCCATGCTTTAAATTTCATGGCAAATTATGTAAAATAAATATTTATTCAGTCAAATGAATGGTCCTTAGGGCCAACTCTACTGCTTTAAGACTCATGGGTCATCAAAGAAATGGCATCATGACTTACCAGGCAGCTGCTGGGATCCTTTGCAGCCCAGACTGAGAGGAATCCAGAGATGATAAACTACATAGACATAAAAAAGTGTCTTTAATTTCCAAACATCTTGTTTCCCAGACATGTAAATCTGTGAGCTTTTGTTTGACATTATCATGGTTCCAAACTTTGAGTACTATGTATGTGGCACTCGGATTCCTAAGTCATTCATTATTACCACTGTCTGACTAGGTCTCCTCAAACTCACAGTGGGCCATGCCATTGTTCAAACTCATTCACTGCTGACACTGTCCTATTCTTGAATATGATCTTAACCTGGGAAGTTAGGGGCAGGGTAGCATGGTGGTCATTGTACTGAGGCTGGGAGAGAGGACATTGGGGCTCCTGTTTCATAACATCACTAAATTCATCTAGCTGTGCTCCTAGACCAGCTTACGAGTCCTAACAAGAGTAAAAACAAACCCTGTTTTCAGAGTTGTCCTCTCTGAATTACTGCTAAAGCTGGTTCCCTCTCATCCGTAAAATGACTATTGTTGTAACAATAGTTCCTACTCCCATTACTTTATTTTATACTACTGAGGATAGAGCCCAGGCCCTTGTATGTGCTGGGCAAATACTTTACCACTGAGCCACATCCCCGGTCCTTTCTTTCTTTCTTTAGGGATCACTGAGATGAAATGCTTCTAAATGGCCAAGTGTACTACCCTTGTACAGTCAGGAGAGAGCTCTGAACTGGATGGTCCAAAATCCTAAAAAAATAAGCTCCTCCTAGATCATTGAGTTCAGAGACTGAGACCCAGGCCCTCAGGAGGGGCCCCAAAGCCAGCTGATATGACAAGAGAGTGGAGCAGAACTGTCTGTGCTTCAGTGGTGCCTTCGCTGGTCGATGACATGAGAACCTGCCCAGAAATTCCAGCAGCTCTGAAAGTTACTAGAATTAATAAGACAGTATAGTTATTTCGTCAGATAGAGCATCAGTGTGCAGATATCAATTGTTTAGCTGGGGGAGTGGTGTTGAGGCAGGCTGATCTCTGTTAGTTCATGGCTAACATGGCCAACCTGGTCTATAGAAAATTCCAGGCTAGCCAGGGGCTGCTACCTAGTGAGACCCTGTCTCAAAAAAAAAAAAAAAAAAAAAAGAAAAAGAAAAAGGGCTGGAGAGATGGCTCAGAGGTTAAGAGCACTGACTGCACTTCCAGAGGTCCTGAGTTCAATCCCAGCAACCACATGGTGGCTCACAACCATCTGTAATGAGATCTGGTGCCCTCTTCTGGCCTGTAGAGATACATGCAGGCAGAACATTGTATACATAATAAATAAATAAATCTTAAAATAAAAAGAAAGAAAAATGTCAACTGCATAGTCCTAGCCATCAATGAGCAGTTTGAGAATGTGCTTCAAAACTTATTCATACAAGCAAGGAAAAATAATTAGGGAATAATGTAAAACAGTCATACAAATTAAACAATATCTAATTTAAGTGTGTATATGTGTGAGTGTCATGGCTCAGGGAGCCCTGTAAAACACAAGCTCTGAAAAGCTTAGCAGTTAACAATCGCTGTGGGGAAAGAAAGGATAGGCCATGGGCCTAAGGGAAAAATCTGCTATTATTCTGCTAAAGGAAAAGAGCAATATGACTCCTAATGACATACTGTAAATCCATAGATCAGAGCCTCAGTTAACCCTCCTCAGAGAAGTTTTTTCTTGCAGTAGATGCAAGTTAACATAGAGATCCAAACTGGACAATGTGCAGAGCGTGAGAGGCTTTGGAGCACTCAGCCTTCGGTGGGACATCATCAGAGCCCTCCTCCCTTTAAGGCTCAGGGACCTTTGTGGAAGAGGAGGCAGAAAGATCGTAAGAGCCAGAGGGGATGGAGGACCTTAAGGAAAGAGTGTCCTCCAGGTGTGGCCGGACTGAGGAACATGTGAATTTGCACAGACTATGGACGCACTCACAGGACACAAGTTCAAGGCAGGAGGGATCTCTGCACCGAGAAGCGGGAGTGGACATGGGGTCCCAGCCTTAGCAAAGAAGCTATTTGTAGTTGCCACCTGTTGGCACAGGGCAAATCAGTGTTCTCCAGTGAAGTCTCACTGGGTGTACCAACCACACCTCAGGGAGTCCCTATGCACAGGAGGAGTCGGCCAACACAAAACAAACTCTTTTTTTTGGGGGTGGGAGCCTTTTTGTTTCCTTTTTGGCATTTTTTTTGTCTTACTGTTTTTTGTTTTGATTTTCATTTTTATGGTGTTTTTTTTTTTTTTTGAGAGAGAGAGAGAGAGAGAGAGAGAGAGAGAGAGAGAGAGAGAGAGAGAGAGGTGAGCATTGTGAAGTTGAGTGGGTAGGGAGGTGGGGAGGATCTTGGAGAAGTTGGGGGAGGGGAAAACCATGACCAAAATATATTGTTTGAAAAAACATTTTTAAAAGCCACTTGCTGGAGGAGAAGAAAGTCTTTAGCGGAGTGTCTTCAAGTTTTGCGAGTAGTTCAGGGGACGTAGGTTTTTTTAGTCATCACTCATGTGGGCATGAGCTTTTTAGTGACACAGCTGCCTGGATATGTCAGAAAAGCATTCCAAGATCCCAGTTAGCCTGCCCCTTGATGGGCCTAGAAGAGTAACCTATCTCAGCAGGCACGATCTCAGTCTTTGCCCAGTTTCTGCCGTATGAAAGACCCTAGACCAGCAGCTCACTGGACTTTTCCTGTTGTTGGATGTACCTCTCCCTTTTCCTGGCAACCCAGGCTTGAAGGCTCTGCTTTTTTTCCTGATTTTTAAAATCTTGCTATAAAAAGCTCCTCTTAAACTCATCCTTTATTGCCTGTGAATTTCATCCAAGTTTGCTAGTAAGTAGTCACTGAGCCAGTGGAAGTTTTGCATGACCCTGAGTGACCTGCACCTTAACCTCCAAGTTAAGCCCCTCAAGAGACCATCACTGTCCTTCTTATATACACAGGGCTGTGCTTGCAAATGTCTGCCACCTGCTGGTGAGGTCTCTACACAGTAGGAGAAGGCCTTTATCATGACTGTTTATCTGCAACCGTCAGTTTCCTATCACCAAATGGTTGCACAACTTGCTTAACTAATTCCTGGAAATTTTGCAATGCTCTTATGAATGGGAAGCAGATGCTGTGTACAGCATGAAACTCTGTAGACTCTAACTTATATGTATTAGGGTATTAAGACAATGTACACCAGGGATTAATATTGCTCGAAGCATCTGATGCTGGAGGAAGAGACTAAAGCTTGCCTCTGCCAACTTGTCAGGTCACTTTGCAGGACAGACTGGAGCTGAGGCAATGATGGGTCTCAGTGATGGATAGGACCACACCCTGACCATAACTGCTTAGTTATGTGTACTCCTTATCTTCTACTTAAACCTCAAAGATGGATTTGGGGGAGGTGTCACTGGGTCTCTTTACTTGTTCCTCTTCTCATTGTGGCCACAGTGAATTCATCATCTTTCTTTTCTTTTTTGCTATGACCTGTCTCTTTAGTTGGCTCATTAAGGGTGGGTGGTAGAGCCTGGCTTGTTAGTGCGGCATAACCCAGGCTCTGACCTTAAAAACTCTGATAACAATATGGTAATGAATGTTTGCAGCCAAAACCTCCTTATAGGCAAAAAGTGGTGTTGCCAGGGTGTAGGTGGGCTCTTCAGTCCTCAGCAGTGCCTGCAGACTTCAAAGCTGTAAGGGTTATTACATGGCTGGGAGTAAGGTTCAAGGGTCTTTTCACCCCTTCCCCCACTAGGTCCTTCTGATCACCTAGAAAGGAGGCCACATGGCCTTGTACTCACAGACAGTCCTCCCCAGACCAGGTACCCTGATAACCCCAGCACAGTAGCACTCCTGTATAGTTCAGGGTTGAATGCAGACACAATATGAAATAGGCCAATGATGATCTGGATGCCCTGTGGGAAGAGCAGGGAGGAAATAAGTGAGAGAGCAGAGCTGGGCTGCAGGCTGCTAAGTTACACTATCACCCCACCTGTTCTCAGAGCCACTTGAGGTATGATTGGTACTGGGGTTCACCTAGACCAACTTCTGGACTAGACCAATATCTCTGGGTGGGGTCTGTTCCAGGTGTTTTAAAGCTCCCCAGGTGGGACCAGTGGGTACCCTGGGTAATAAAAAGGGTAAGACAGTTCAGAGCAGTTTCTTTTGAACTTGGATTTCCAAATGCCTTTAAATAGTTGGCCACCAGAACTAACACACATTCACCGGTATTAGTAGGATAAAAAGCATAATTCAGAATTACGATGTCTATGTAACATCACCATATCATCTTCCCACATACAATTAAAATCTCCTTTGGTGCTTGGGATCAGCATTTGGATTGCTGAGACAGTTTTGCAGACTTTAGTCTAAGAGGTGACTCTAATAAATTGGGGATACAAACGATGCTCTCTGGTCTTTGCCCAATCAACTTATCTATTTCTGCAGATAGACAAAGAGGGAGGGGTTGGGTCTGTATTAGCTCATTTACTATTGCTGAAACAAAATACCAAATGCTGGGTAATTTGAAAAAAAAAAGAGTCTATTTAGATCACAATTTTGGAACTGTCAGTTTAAGCTGCATAAGGCTGGCTCTGGTGAGGGCTCCCTTGGCTGTGTCACTGTGTGGTAAATAGTATAGTGATGACAGCACATGCAAAAGGGAGAGATTATATAGTGAGACAGAAAGCCAGAGGGGTTGGGGCTAGTCTTGCTCCCATGAGAGCTATCAAGATTCTACAAGGACTAGCCCAGTGACCTATACCTCCCACTAGGCCCTATCTCTCAGGTGCTTTCTGGTATCTTTCAACATCACCACACTAGAGACAAAGCTTCTGACATATATGAAGCCTTGCAGCACATAGGCTAGCCATATCCCCATTAGAACAGGATTTCTTTCTTTTTTTTTTTTTTAGGTTTACTTGTTTATTTAAAGTTTTTTTTTTTCATTTTACATACCACCCACTATTCCCCCTCCCTCCCCTTCTCCCTCCCCACCACTCCCTATCCCACCTTCACTCACTCCTCACAGGGGGTAAGGCCTCCCTTGGGTATTCAACATAGGCAGGCATACCAAGTTGGCACAGGCCCAAGCCCCTCCCCCCTGCATTAAGGCTGAGTAAGGCATGGCACCATAGGGAATGGGCTCTAAAAAAGCTAGTTCATGTACTCGGGAGGAGTTCTGGTCTGATTGCCAGGGGACTCACAAACAGTTCAAGCCACACATCTGTCACCCTCATTCAAGGGGCCTAGTGCGGTGCTATGCAGGCTCCCCAGCTGTCAGTCCAGAGTCTGTGGGCTCCCACTAGCTTGGGTCAGCTGTCTCTTGGTTTTTCCCATCATGATCTTATCCCCCGCTTGTAGAACAGGGTTTCAATGAGTTCATCTCCTTCCTGAACCTGCCCTTGTCCTCTTGCCTCTAGGAGGGTCACAACCACTCAAAGGAAGCTGGGTCATCTGTACTCTTTGAACACCAAAGCTATGCAGATGTCTTCATGGAGATTGCCAGAAGGTACAGTTTATAATAGCTACTAGGAAATAAATCCCCCCTCTTGGTCTTTGAGAACCGGGTCTTGGTCATCTCTGAATCTGTCTCCTCATAGAGTGTTCTCCATGCTGAGTGAGTGCATTGAGATGGAGAACTTGCTATAAGTCAGTCATCCTGCAAGTCAGTCATCTTACTAGGCGTTGGCTAGCATCTAGTGGAGCATAGGACTGACCTCGTTTCTGCCTCAGAAAAGAGAACGAAGTTGATCTTTTCAAGGTGTCAAATGAAACTAGAGAATACAGGAAAGAGGCAGGAATACCCCTGGTGGGAGTGGAAATCAGCAACCTCAGAGAACGTAGGATATAGAGGAGCTTACTAGCTCTTAGGACAGAGAGGCAGCAGCTCAGGCTCTAACCCACTCGCCTGGGTTAATAGTCTGTTTTAGTGAAAGTGCTGTTGATCCTCGCCCCTGACAGCTAGGAAAGGGATGGCTGGTCAATTTTATAGCCTCCCTAAAAGCCCATGGAATGAACTGGGGAACAGAGGGACACAGGGTGGGGCGGCCATTTGTGGGGTTGTCCCAGCCAGACCTAGCCTTTAGAAGCTGCTACCCTCCTTTGCCCTCTGAACCCAGGGGCATCAGAGATGGGCTTATAAAGCCGGAGAGATGATATCATACTCACCCCTAATGTTCTGACTTCTTCATTTATGAATTTCTTGGGATGAAATTCAGAAAAGGGCATAGAGGACATGTTCCACTGTGGATGGTTTGATGTCTGTGTTGGTCCTGGGACCGTAGTTATTTCTGGTGAGCACTGCACATCAGCCGTTCCCACTGAGTATGGTAGCTGAGTGGGCTGGGCCTGCAAGCCTGTCATTCCTGCTGGATGCTGGACCACACAGTATGGGTTCTGTGAGTTTCCACTCCCTGTATACTGGAGCGTTTTTGCTTGTGCCTGGTAAGTAGTCCTTTCCAAAGGCTTCCTCTGGCTTCCAGGGGCCATAGCATATGGAGGCTCGGTGACATGGGCATTATCTGGGTCATTAACAGCAGACACACTCTCCTCTTTGTTCATGATGTAGAGCTGCTACAAAACACACAAGATGCAATTTCCACTGATAAATCAACAATCCATCTTATGTCTATTGATGTCTTCACTAAAATGCAAGTTAAGTGTCTTTGTTTCCTGGGAGTCCATGTTTTTGGGGATACAGTATTCAAATGAGCTGGGCCTACTTTAAAATCTAGGTCTCTTAAAAATTATTTAACTTTCTTTTTATGTGTATAGGTTTTGCTTTCATGTATTTCTGTGCACCATGTGTGTGCCTGGTACCTGAAGAAGCGAGAAGAGGGTGTCAGCTCCCCTGGAACAGGGGTTACAGATGGTTGTAAGCTGCCATGTGGGTTCTGAGAATTGAACCACGTGGACACTTTGTTGGCTTATGTTCATCTATATTTTAACTGCTATTTCTAGGAGACTGCAGAGTCTGAGGGTAGCCTAACCCTTCATAGCACATGGTTTCCATCTTCAGTGTTTGAGACTACTGGATGAGAACAATGTGGCCGTGGTCCCCACTTGACCTCTGATAAGGTAGATCTGGAGGATGTCTTAACTTTCCTGTGCTGATGAGGAAGGATGTGCGGCAGGAGGCAGGCAGCCTCCTTAGCACATTAAAGACTTGGGTAGAAATATTGCCCATTTAGATGAGGAAAAATCCTCACCTATCAGCTTCACTCCTTTTTAATCTTATTGCACATAAACTGTACACTCCTTGTTGGCAGGATGTCAAATGCTACAGCACAAAATATTGTGAACCAGATTCTAGCAATATGCAAGTGGGAAGCTTTCTGGCCACTCTAGATGACAAATACAAGTAAATCCATTCCAGTGCTCCACAGTGCTAGCAGGTCCCAGAGGGAGGAAAACACCCCGAAAGGCCGACATCAGCCTGACTCTAGTGCTGGCCGATGGACTGGCACTATTTACTACTAATCACCCAGATAGTGAACCCACAGGCAAGGTAGCATCAGGGTCCAGAGATCAGACAGCTCTGAGTCTGCTTCTCAGTTTCTGCTTTTTATGACCTGCAAGTGCAAGAGCATTAGCTCTGTTTCTCATCTGTGAAAGGTAGATGTCGATATCCTTGGTGATTTCACTTCCAGCACAGGAAAGCACTCTTAGCAGCCATCCATAACAAAAAGGCTATCCTCTAAACCCCACTGCCCCTAGACTCTAAGCTATTTTATTTCCAATATTAAGTCAAATGGATCTTCAGGTGTGGTCTCTAGGTTAGCAGTGCCTGCATCACTTGGTAAAACCTCAGTTCACTTTCCAGACACCCCCAGTTTGTCTTCTACTGTGCCTCCTAGGTGACGCTGATGGTGGCAAAGTTTGAGACACCCCAGTAGCACAAAAAGACTCCCTGGTTGGTAGAATGCTTACCAAACATGCATAAAACACTGGGTTCTACCCCCAGCACCAAAGAAACTGGGTGTGGTAGCACATGCTTAGGGTCCCAACACTTGGGAGGGGAAAACAGGGGATTCAAAAGTTCAAGATCATCCTCTGCCATGTAGTGACATTGAGGCCAATCTGGGATACACGAGACCCTGCCTTGAAGCTAACCCAAGAAGACAACAACAGCAATGAAATACCTGTTAAGTAGGGTCTGGACAGGCCATGGTGCTAGCTCCTCAGGATCCTGAGGCAAGAGGATTGCAAATTCAAGACTTACTTACATTACAGAGTAATTTCAAGACAGTTTGGGCCACTTGATGTAATTCTGTCTCACAATTAAAATGACATAAAAGTAAAAAGGTCTGGAAATGAGACTTGGTGACAGAGCACTGCTCAGTGCACAGGAGGCCCTGGATTCAGTTCTCAGCACCCAATTAAAAAAATGAGCAAGAGAAACACCTGTCATTGGTCTGACACCTGACAGCCAAGCAAGTCCCCATGATGTCTGCCTCATCTCCATATCCCCCATCTCTTCACTAAGTCCCTCGGGGACCAAGGCACTGAGGGGGGATGACTAATAGCATAGCTCACAGGAGTGAACTTAGAACCCAGGATTATTTCCATAACACTATGTTTTAACTTCTCCAGAGGAATGCTGTGTCTGTTGGGTGACACAAACCGAGACTGTTTAGCTGTGGGACCGTACTGTGGCAAGCATCATGTGCCACTTCTCAACTTTGAGCATCCCTTGCTTTCTCCCAGGAACCCCAAGTGTTCCAGGGAGGTGCCTGATAGCAGCAACTACAGTGACCATAGATGTTTACATCTCACAGCCCTAGAGATATGAAGCAATTCCTCTAGCCACGGACTATTACTATGGATATTTTGTAGATGAACTGAGGGTCAGAGAGGTTAGCTAACCTGAACGTAGCCGTGTAGAAAATGCTGAAGCTGAGGTTTGCTTTTGAGACAGGGTCTCATGTGGCTCCAGCTATCCTTGAACTTGTTATGTAGCTAAGGATCCTCCTGCCTCCACCTCCCAAGTGCTGGGACTCTAGTCACGCACTACCACACCCAGTTTATGTAGCGCTGAGGGTGTATGTGTCAAACCCAGGGCTTTGTGCATTCTAGGCAGACATTCTGCTAATGGAGCTGTAGCCCCAGCCGGAAACTGAGATACAAATGGTTTGCATGGAATGTCTGTCTGTCTCTCTTTCAAAATAAATGCTATGCTGAATGCTACCCTCTGCTCCATGCCAGGGGAAGATGGGTTAGCTCTATCTTCCCCCCACTTTTTTCAGAGAAGGTTCCCTGTTGTTCAGTGTGTGAAGAACAGTATCGTTACAGACGTGGCACTTGACACAGATAACTAAGCCCTGGGCTGTGCTCTGGAGAACCTGATAGGAAAACGTGGGAACAGAGAAGGTTGTACTTTCCTACTAGTTCTTGGCTGAGGTCCTAAGCAAACCTGACCACAATGCATTTAACAGATGGACTCAGGGAGAGGTCAGCTGGAAAGCCCCCACTCCAGCCCCCACTGTGTCCAGCCTTCTTTCCTGGGATTGTTTTGCTCAGGCAGAGGGAGAAATAGTTCCAGGAACCTGTTCTGACTCTTCAGCAGCCTGCCGGGTGGCCAAGCAACAGTCTCCGAGGTTGGGTTGTTGTGAGCTCCCACCATGCTTCAGTGCACTGTCTGTTATTGAGAGCCGCTGGTAGCGAAAGTCCACCAGAGTATACAGCAGTGACAACTAGGTTCAGAAGGTCAACCTATCAGAACTAAGGGTTCTGTTAGAGGAAACCATCACGTAAGGCGTTATGGAATTACTGCTTACTGAATGAATTGGCTGTCTCTTGTTGTAAACTTCTTGTGATTCTCCCCATTTACTGTGCATCTCCATATTATGTGTACGTGTAATCTCACGATTGCATCTCAATCTTGGGCACAACTTTCCCTATACACTAGGGGTAATTGGACAACTGTCCCCAGCTGTGTTTATTTTTCATTAACACATATCTGTCCAGGGCCATTCTCTGGACAAAAGAATTTCAGCAAAGATACCTTTTTCCAAGGACAAATGCAGAGAAATAAACATTAGCTCATCTCACCCATAGATAGAGAAAAGAACCACTAACAATTAAATCCTCAACCCCTTACCTTCACCCCGGGTTATTTATACAAGACCCTAACTTAAGAGATTTACTGCTCACATTCCTGGGATGAAGTTTTAGCCATTTGCTAGATACTGAGTTAAGGGAGTTACTTCCCACTGACCCAAGGAGATTGCCTACAAGGCCAGGCAGGGGATAGGTGCCAAGCTTCTTTCTTGTGCAAATTAAGTTTTTATTCCTCCTCAGCCAGGTGCTATTCCTAGTTTTTCTCCTCAGCAATTACTCTGAGTGAAAGTGCTTTTACTAACCAAATAATACACGCTCTGATATAGGTTGCTTAGCCACCTAGCATATGTCCCCCTCCCTATCAGAAAGCAGCTGCAGCCAGGATGAGCGGGAAAAGTGGCGCCAAAGACAGTTTACTTTCTTGTGACTTACTGACCCCTAACATTTTACCTCGCCATTTCTAGCTTATAGTTTGAGCACATAAATTCCCTAATTGATCTTAGCCTTTAGTTGCCCCTACCAGAGAACTCCCCTTTAGTCACTCCCCTTTTGGGTTGTGATTGGACGCTGACAATTAATTGCTTTATGTGTGGATCCTTATCACCTCTCTCTCTGCCACCCTGAAAACTTCAAGCATTGCATTGCTTTACCAAAGAATTGCTGTGTGGGTATATATACTGGTTCTCTGAGAGCACTGGGAGAACAGGATTGATGGAGAAGAACAAAGATGAGGACGGAGATGGAAAGAACTAGGTAGAATGATGAGAGATCAGCAGGAGGGATTGAGAGCAGAAGGAACCAAGAGGAGCTAAATAAGAGAGCAGAAAATAAACTGTGTAGATAGAATTGACTTAGAGAAATAAAGCGAATGGACTAAAGAACTCAGTGTGCTTAGATTCATTGACTACCCCTCAGATTAGAATCCTCAGCTGGTTGGTAGACTCTTCCGCGGACCCCGGGAGCAAACAATATTGGCTGGACCTGTTACTGTTTGCGTTAGTCTGTGGGGACCCTCAACTCCTGCAGCTCCTAAAGGACCTTTCCAGGGTTTGTCTAGGTCTTGGGCCCCTCTTGATAGAGTCCAAGTTCTGTCAAGACCCTGTGAAAGAATATTCAGAAGTCTTACCTTGAGTCCTGGCAAGTCTGTCTCCTTTAGGCTCTGGCAGTTTCTGCAGCTGCCTTGGAAATTAAAAAAACACAAGGGCAGAAATATTAGGTTTCTCTTTCAAGCACCAAAGTCCTCCTTGAAGTTTCACTGAGAACCAATAAATGTAATGTTAGGCTCCCAAGTTAGTTTATCTGCTGCCCCTCCGAGTTTTTATGGCCTTATCTAGAATAAGATTCTGTGGGAGGGTTCCTTCCAAAGTCTGCTTTTGGGGAAGTGTCACATGCAGAATGTCAGAATGGGATTGCACTTGGAGATTGGGACCTTATAAAAAAGGAATTAAGTTAAAATGAAGTGATCAGGATGGTCACTAACCAGCATGAATGGTGTCCTTATGAAAAGCAGATCTATGTCATGCCAGCAACCGTGAGTCCAAGGCATGGTATGTATTTGTGTAGAACTGTTATAAATGTTTTAGTAAAGAACATACACTGTGAACAGAAACATGAAGGGAAAGGTAGGGAAGGAGGAGAGAAAGAGAAGGTGGAGAGAGAGAGGGGGAAGGGGAGGGGGAGGAGGAGAGAGAGCAAATTGCACCCCTAATGGGGGAATGGCACTTTTTATGACAGTTTAGAGAAGTTATCTGGCCTTGCCTTGGGTCATTTGTGTGGCATTACATTGGAAGAGATTGTAGGTTGGCAGTTCATTGTCTTGTTGGGTAGTAATTTTATAACACCTCTCATCTTTTCCAAGACCAGCTATTCAGGGCCAGGCACCAGGCAGTTAGCGTCTGATTGTAAAGTAGGGGATTTTGATCTTGAGTTTTGACCTTTTAGTTTTCCCCTTTTTTATTCCTTTCTGTTTATAGATTTTCCCCCTCAGACAATATATTTTGTTCATGTTTTTTTTGTCTCACAGTCCCTCCCAGATCCTCCCCACCTCCCTACCCATCCAACTTTATATCCTTTATCTCTTTCTCTCTTAAAAGAAAACAAACACAAAAAAGGAAAAACAAATATATACAAACAAAAGACCAGTAAGACAATAAATGCCCCAACAGGGCAAAATGAGACAAAAAGTTTACAAAAATATAACCGAGTTAGTTTTGTGTTGGCCAGCTACTCCTGGGCGTGGGGCCTGCCCTGAGTTGTGGTTAGCATACCCAGGGAGATGCCACTGGAGAAAACTGATTTTTCCTTTGCCAGTGGGTATCAATCGCAGATAGATTATTGTTGTCCATTTACTTCCTCTTAGTCTTAGATAAGACCCCTATCTGGGTTGAATTTATCATCAGGTACAAAAGAAACCTGAGCCAAATGGCCAACTGTGGTGCTATTAGCACACCAAAGCTCCTGCTGGCCTCTAGGCTCTCTCTGCATGGAAAGCGCCTGTTACAGAGTCCTAGCTCTGCTTATCCCGCCCCCTAAACCTCTCCAGCCCAGGAGGAGCGTCCCTTCCCTTTCCACAGCTTCTGGTTCCTATAAAAACCTGCCATTTCAACCATGTGCTCTCTGGGTTCTCCCTTTCCTGTCCCCTTTCTCTTCTTCTCCTTTTCAGCGTCCCCACCTACCCGCCTACAGTGACTTGGTTCAGTCTGTGGGCCATGTTCAGTCTCCTACTTTCTCTTTCTGTTCTGGACTCTTCCAGATATCTCTGGCTGTACTCTCCCTCATATCTACAATAAAAACCTTCACCTCATCCATACTTTGGCACAGTTGTGTTCTCATTTCATTCACCTGTGTAGACCTTGATTATTATTAATATTTTTTTTAATTTTTGGCTTTTATGTCTTTACAGTCTAGACACAGAAGCAGAAATGAACAGAGAGTGAATGCTTTGCATAGGAACGTAAAGTCAGGGAGTGGATAATGCTTCCAAGAAAGACCAGGTGTTGCCACAAACAAGAGAAAGTAGGAGAGAGGCACATAGCAGATTATTATTCCTGCTTCCAGAAAGCCCCAAATATGCAAACACCTTCATCTCATACTTCAGCGGGACAGCAAACTTATGTGAACCGAGGTTTAAGAAAACATTCTGATTGAATGATTAGAACTTCCGTGATGGTGGTGGAGAGCTGAACTACTGCAGACGTGGAGCCAGATTCTTGTGTGCTATCTTTAATCTCCTTAATGAGGATTCATTGCCCACCTCGGCTGACTTATCATCCTTGTGACTATCAGGAAAGTCCTATTAGACTACATTGTAACTATATATTAACAAACCATTAGCTCTCCCTAAGTCCAAAGTTGAGAATGTTATCAGATAGCATCGCAGACTCAGGCAGAAATTTTCTCACTTTGCTGTTACCAGCATACCTGCTGTTTCTATTGGTGTATCTTTAAAGTGCCTTGATTTATGACTTCCTTTTCTTCTGTCATTTTAAAAACTTCATGCAACTGTTGCCATGTTGAAACACACTATTCAGAGTAACCTGAATCCATATTATTAGGTCACAGTCACTCATGTTTGACTCCAGAATAAACTCTTATTTCCTTTGAGGTGAGAACTAGGCTTTGCATGGGCACTTCATTCACAAGCCATTCAGTTTGTGGTATTTGGTTGTGTTAGCCTCAGGAAACAAGAACTCCCTGTCTGGATTTCCTCAAAGGTTTACTCATCAAATTAGTCCATGTGGCTGTGTGTGGGACCTGGGGTTGGCAGGGTAGGACAGCAGAGAGATTCACTCTGCATCAAGAGCTACTGATGCCTCAATCTCTTGCTTGTTCTTGCTATAGAACCAGGGCAGGCCTTTCTTCTTAGGATCCTGGTCTTCCCTTGTGCTTCTAAGCCTCCCCCCCCTCAGCCACCTCCCTTTTCTTCTGATCCCAGGGTCCCTGGCATGTTTGCAGAGCTTCCCCCAGTATCTCCACATTCTCCCTACACTATTGGGGAGAACAGTTAGCTCTCTCTTTCATCTGCCCCACCTGGCCAGTCCCTGGGGTGGGATGAGGATTTATTTGTCATGCTTTAAAAATCCAAAGAAGTTGTCACCCGTGGGATCTGCTGCCTCCTTAAAACAAACTATGCTTCACTGTAGTACCACCCACAGTACTAAGTTAGGGATCAGCCTAGGTTTCTGGTCCAGTTTCACTTTTGTTGCTGTGATAAAATACTCTGACCAAAATCAACTTAGGGAAGGAAAGTGTTTATTTGGCTTATACTTCCAGATCACCATCCATCTGTGAGGGAAGTCAGAGCAGGAACTCAAACTAGAACTTGAAGGCAGGCATGCTTGCTATTCCTTGAAGCCTTAACTCTGACAAAGGAACGCACTCTTAGCCAAGGAAGAACAGCAGACACCACAGAGGAATGCTGCCTGGTGGCTGTGTGGCCTTAGGCTCAGCTAGATTTCTTATACAGGCCAGGGCCATCTACCCAGAGAACTGTACTGCCCACAGTGGGCTGTACACTCATATCAATTAATAATCAAGACAATATTCCCACAAATATTGTGATGGTTTGAGTAACAATGTTTTCGCTGCCTGGGGGGCCAGCCTCTAGCAGCACAGGGTTCATAGGGAAATCCACAGAGTTGGCCAGGCGTACTATGACTTTTTTATCTGAGGGGGTTAAGGGAAAAAGTGTAGATGGATGTTTCTTTCCCACCTGCCAGTTCCCAAATTACCACACAGAAGCTTATATTAATTGTAAATACTTGGCCAATAGCTCAGGCTTATATTATTACTAACTAGCTCTAGCACAGCCATATCTTATGGGAACTGCAAAAGTTAAAGGCCAGCACAGCTGCTTGACCAAGATCCAGCAAAGCTGAGCCACATGATGGCCACTGTGCCACCTTTGGTTTTCATCTCCACCTCTTGCATGCTTGGGAGACTTTTAATAGCTGTACAATTTGAGGATATTGGATTGATGGAAATTTCTTATGAACCATTTATGCCTTCTCCAAGGAATATTGCTTCTAAGCTTCCCCAGGAAAGTCCTGAACATACCACCCCTCCCACTTTTAGGGAGATATCCTTATCTACTGGAAGGTCTTCCTTATGCTTTGGAGGTTGTGACACACATAAAGAAGCCAGAGGTCTCTTTATGAGGCTATGAGACATTTTCAAAACTTCTGTCCTTGTACTTACTCAGGAACAAGATGATCAAAACAAAGTAAGCTTGAAAAGGTTAACAAGATTCTCTGGGCTAGAGGAGTTGGTTACAGATCAGATGGCAAGCTTCTTCCCATTATACACTCAGACAATTATGTGACATATACATCAACAAAGTTAGATTAGCTGAAGTTACCATGTCAGAATTTGAATAACTGCAACAATTTTGGCCTGATGATTTTTGTTGGGCATTCTGACCTTTAAGAGTTAATAATACACTTGCTTGGGACATAGCAATATGCCTGGGCTGGCTTGAAGATTTTGTATTGGTCTAACATCCTTGAAGCAACCAAAGCCACCAGCCTGAGAACAGGCTATCATATGCCTCTAGATTCTTAAAAATTGGGCTATAGGTTAATAAGTAAAGATGATAACTTTGTTCATCAATGATGTCAAAACCTGAGGGAGAATGAGAAATCTGTTCTGTCATAAGTTACCAATGATGACAAAAAGATGAATAAAAAAACATGAAGCACATATCCAAAACCAAAAATGGTATGATCTGTGTTTTGGAACAACAAGAATCCATCTTTGATTAATAAGTTCTGTATAAATAAAAAAGCACTCTGGCTGCTAGAGAGAGTCAGGCTGCAAGATCTTTGTCGCTACCATGGCCTGCCTCACCTCCTTCCCCCGCCGACTCCTTACATCCTCTGCTGGGACCTGTCCGCTGCTGGGGGATGGCTCCTGGCATAGCTCTTACATTTTAAGTTAACCCATATTCCTTATTTATGCTCTGCCGTGTGGCATTACCTTTATTAGCATGGCACATTCATCTCCTGCTCTGTCGATGTCTGCTGGCAACTCCTCTGACTCTGTCCTCCTTCTTCCCATCATTCTCAGTTTGGCTTTCCCTCTTAACTTCCTGTCTGGCTACCGGCCTGTCAGCTTTTTATTAACCAATGATAGTAATACATATTTATAGTGTACAGAAGGATTATTCTGCAGCAAAAAGACACTCTTGATTTCCTTCTTTTATTCTTCTTCTGTATTCTTTTTCTCTTTTCTTATCTCTATCCAGAAATGTTCCTTCTGTGTCTCTTTTGATGTTTTCCTTCTAACTCTTTGTTCTTTTTTACTCTTTCCCTTACAGCTTATAGACCCTAGCAAAATCTTTCAGGCAGTATAGAAATTACAGTGTGGTTACATTCTATTTTTCAAGTAAATACAAGTAAAAAAATCCAGCAAGTTTTCCATGTTCCTTACATGACTAAGCATTTTATCCCAAGAACTCGTGTACATTCATATCCTAGCAATCTGTTATGAATTAACAGTGTAGGCAAGCAAGGTCTTTTTTTTTTTTTTTTACTGGCAAGCTGTGTTTTTGCAGTTACAAAGAAAGGACCAATCACATTATTACTTATCTTGAAAGGTTATCATAAGGAATCTTAAAGGAATCACAAACTGAAAGTTTTATACATGAGAAGCAATCAGTCAGCTCTACTTTAAATCTGTAGGGTGCATACCCACTCATCAATAGTTTTTTATATCAGAAGACTGAGGGCAGAAATGAGTACAAGGAATTAATTATCACTTTTGGTCATCAACCAATCCCAGAAAGAAAGGCACGTCAGCTAATGATAATTGGGCTGCTTTGTTCTTGTTCCCTGACCTTAAAAAGTTCCTCAGTCAACTATGTGCCTTTTTAAAACTTTAGATTGTCTTCTTGGGTTTTTCACCTCAAAGCTATTTAACAAAAACATCTTAGTTTAACTTTAAGTTATTTTCAAAGCTTTGTTTCAGCTGTGATGCACTCTGAAACCTGTGAACACACTTCCCACATTAAAGTTAAAAGGATTTAAGCTAGCTGGGCTACTGAGACTCAATTCTTTTTTTTTTTTTTTTAATTTATTTTGCAATACAGTTCTACATATCAGCCACGGATTCCCTTGTTCTCCCCCCTCCCATCCCCCTCACCTTCCCCCCAACCCCCCCCCCCCCCCATTCCCATCTCCTCCAGGGCAAAGCCTTCCCCACAGACTGAGGTCAACCTGGTAGACTCAGTCCAGGTAGGTCTAGTCCCCTCCTCCCAGGCCGAGCCAAACAATCCTGCATAGGCCCCAGGTTTCAAACAGCCAACTCATGCAATGAGCACAAGATCTGGTCCCACTGCCTGGATGCCTCTCAAACAGATCAAGCCAATCAACTGTCTCACCCATTCGGAGGGCCTGATCTAGTGGGGACCCCTCAGCCATTGGTTCATAGTTCATGTGTTTCCATTCATTTGGCTATTTGTCCCTGTGCTTTATCCAACCTTGGTCTCAACAATTCTCGCTCATATAAACCCTCCTCATTCTCGCTAATTGGACTCCCAGAGATCCACCCGGGGCCTAGTCATGGATCTCTGCATCCAGATCCCTCAGTAGTTGGATGAGGTTTCTAGCACAACAATTAGGGTGTTTGGCCATCCCATCACCAGAGTAGGTCTCAATTCTTTTTCTTAATCATTAGCCCAAGCCACAGTCTATACAGCTCCTCAATAGAAACTCATGTGTTCTAGCTGTGTGACACTTCTGTGTTTTATTTTTTATTATCAAAACTATATATTTTTTTCAAGACAGAGTTTCTCTGTGTAGCTTTGTGCCTTTCCTGGAACTCTCTTTGGAGACCAGGCTGGCCTCAAACTTACAGAGATCTGCCTGCCTCTGCCTCTCGAGTACTGGGATTAAAGGCATGTGCCCACCACCGCCCGGCTTCAAAACTCTATTTAAACTAACATTATTATTATTATTATCAATTAGACAGTACAGCTTAGGAAGAAATCATCTTCATAATAATCCACAGGTAAAAATGCCCAGTAGAACGGGATGTTTCCATGAGATAAACACACTGCATTACAGGGAGTGGGAATCTCCCTACACCCATTCACATCATACCAGATACCAGAGAAAGATGGCAGCAACAAGCATGTGAAGACACAGCAGAAGCTAAAGACATTCTGGAGTCTGTGGTCTCAGGCCTTGACTATCTGAGATTCACCCATCAGGGATTCACTTCTTGGTGGGCTGACATACTGAAGTCAACTGCCATCTACTGCTCCTCTGACATGGCCACCAGCAAGAATGGCCCCTATAGGCTCATATATTTGAATGCTTGGTCATTAGGGAGTGGCACTACATGACAGGGATTAAAAGATATGGCCTTGTTGGAGGAAATGTGTCACAAGGGGTGGGCCTTGGCTCTGTCAAGTGCTCAAGACAGGCCCAGGGTCTCTTTCTTCCTGTTGCCTGTGGATCTATATGTAGAACTCTCAGCTCCTTCTCCAGCACCATGTCTGCCAGCATGCCACCATGCTTCCTGCCATGCTGATAATGGACTAAACCTCTGAAACTGTAAACAAGACCCACTAAATGCTTTCAGTTATACGAGTTTTTGTTGTCATGGTGTCTTTTCACAGCAATGGGGCACTGACTAAGACAGATATATCCACAGGTCAATACGGCAATTTCTCAATTGAGTCTATCCTCTCAGATGACTCTAGGCTTTGTCAGGTTGACAATCTAAGCTAACCAGGCTAGTTCTCATCAACAGATGAATGAATAAATAAAATACAGTGTGTACACAATTCAGCCATAAGGAAGAAAGAAACTATGTCATCTGAAGGAAAATGGATGGAACTAGAGATTGTTGCACTAAGTGGAATAAGCCAAACTCAGAAAGCTAAATGTCACATTTTCTTTTATAATTGGAATTTATATTAAAACATGGTCTTACATATTCAAATCTGTATTTTATATATCATATAGATGACATAAAAGTAGAATGTGGACTTCGGGAAAAGAATGTAATTAGAGGGAGGTAGGACAGGAGAGGGTAATGGGGATGAATATGGCCAGAGTACACGACATACTTGAATAAAATGTCATTATAAAACCCATGACTTTGTACAATGAGTATGTGCCAATAATAGTGTAGGGAGAGAGGTCTGTGGGTGAGTAGGGAGGAACATTCTTGGCAGAAGGAAATGGCAGTGGAAAGGTTTCCCTGAGGTGGAGCAGCTAGCAAGGTGGAAGTCAGGCTCAGGAGTGGAAAACAGAACTGACTGGAGGAGCCCAGGGAGGTCTGACTGCAGGGGTCTGGCTGACATTGGAGGGTCTTTGGTTTTTATGACTATGAATTAGAAAGATCTATAGGAGGCCACTGAACTAGGGACTGACATGATTAGATGTATATCAATGATTTTTTACATGTTTAAAAGATATATTCATTTCATGTGTATGAATGTTTTGCCTGCAGATGTGTTTGTGCACTGCATGTGTGCCTAGTGCCTGCAGAAGTCAGAAGAGGGCATCAGATCCTCTGGAACTGGAGTTATACATGGTTGTGAGCCACCATGTAGGTGCTGAAAATTTAACCTAGCTCTTCTGCAAGAGCAACAAGTACTTTTAACCACCAAATCATCTCTCCATTGATGGATTTATTTAAGATTGAATCTTAGGGGAGGTGAAGAATAAATGTAGCTGACTTCTGGGTTTATGAAGGGAAAAGCAAAAAAGTCTGGGAGACTATTTGAGGCTGCTGACATAACCTAAGTTGGAAAAGTAGGTAGTCTAGGCCTAGGGGGAGTAGATGTGGAGTGATTATCCTGAAAATGTTTTGAATGTATAGTTGCTAAAATTTCTTAATGAATGACCTTATTATCATCATTGCTGTCATCATGTTTTCCCTTGTGATTAGCATGGTAGAAGTGACAGGACACATGAGCCACACAGCCTGGACTGTAGAGGGAGAAGATGTGAATTCAAATACAGTTTCATCATGTGCTGGCTAGTTTTTGCCAGCTTGACACAAATAGGTCATGTGGGAAATATGGAATCTCCACTGAGGAATTGCTTCCATCAGAGTAGTGTGTGGACATGTCGGCGGGGGTGGAGGCAGGGGAGTTCTTCATTGCTAATTGATACAGGAGGGCCCAGCCCACTGTGTGCAGTGCCATCCCTGGGCAGGTGGGCCTGGGCTGTATAAGAAAAGTGGCCTAGAAAACCAGAGGAAGCAACTCAGTAAGCAGTGTTCCTTTGTGGTTCCTTCTTTAAGTTCCTGCCTTGCCTTCCTTCATTGATGGGCTATAAACTGTAAGTCAAATAAATCTCTTTCTCTCCAAGATGCTTTTTAAAAAATATATATTATTTTATTTTAATTTCTTTTTCATTTTGCATACCAACCACAGTTCCCCCACCCTCTCCTCCTTTCACTCCACCCCCCACATCCCCCCATCCATTCCTCAGAGAGGGTAAGGCCTCCCATGGGGAGTCAACAAGGTCTGGAATATCAAGTTGAGGCAGGCCCAAGCCCCTCCCCGCTGCATCAAGGCTGGGTAATGCCACCATAGGGAATGGGCTCCAAAAAGCCAAGTCCCACTGCCAGGAGCGTCACAAGCAGACCAAGCAACTGTCACCCACATTCAGAGGGTCTGGTTCGGTTCCCTGCAGGCTCCCCAGCTGTTCAATCAGAGTCCATGAGCTCCCCCTAGCTTGAGTCAGCTATCTCTGTGGGTTTCCCCATCATGATATTGACTGAAGATCAACTCTTGTCAGCTGTAGGGTTCCCTGGTAGAATTTTTGGGTCACTTATGTATACTATCATATCATCTGCAAATAGTGAAAGTTTGACTTCTTCCTTTCCAATGTGTATCCCCTTGATCTTCTTTTGTTGTCTTATTGCTCTAGTTAGAACTTGCAGTACTATATTGAATAGATATGGAGATAGTAGACAGCCTTGTCTTGTTCCTGGTTTTAGTGGAATCGCTTTGAGTTTCTCTCCATTTGATGGTGGCTGTTGGCTTGCTGTAAATTGCCTTTATTATGTTTAGGAATGTTCCCTGTATTCCTGATCTCTCTAAGACCTTTATCATGAAGGGGTGTTGGATTTTGTTGAAGATTTTTTTCAGCATCTAATGAGATGATCATGTGCTTTTTTTTTCTTTCAGTTTGCTTATATGGTGGATTACATTGACAGATTTTCATATGTTGAACCATCCCTGTATCTCTGGGATGAAGCCTACTTGATTATGGTGGATGAATTTTTTGATGTGTTCTTGGATTTGGTTTGCCAGTATTTTATTGAGTAATTTTGCATCAATATTCATGAGGGAGATTGGTCTGTAATTCTATTTCTTTGTTTCATCTTTGTGTGGTTTTGGTATCAGGGTAACTGTAGCCTCATTAAAAGAGTTTGGTAATGTTCCTTCCGTTTCTATTGTGTGGAACAATTTGAAGAGTATTAGTATTAGCTCTTTTTTGAAATTCTGGTAGAATTCTATGCTGAAACCATCTGGCTCTAGCCTTTTTTTGGTTTGGAGACTTTTAATTACTGCTTCTATTTCCTTAGGGGTTATAGGTATATGTAAATTGTTTATCTGATCTTGATTTTAGTATATGGTACCTATCCAGAAAACTGTCCATTTCCTTCAGATTTTCCAGTTTTGTGGAGTACGGTTTTTTGAAATATGACCTGATGATTCTCTGGATTTCCTCAGTGTCTGTTGTTATGTCCCCCTTTTCATTTCTGATTTTGTTAATTTTGATATTCTTTCTCTCTACCTTTTAGTTAGTTTGGATAAGGGTTTGTCTATCTTGCTGATTTTTGTCAAAGAACCAACTCTTTGTTTCATTGATTCTTTGTATTATTTTGTTTGTTTCCATTTTATTGATTTCAGCCTTCAATTTGATTATTTCCTGTTGTCTATTCCTCCTGAGTGATCTTTCTTTCTTTCTTTCTTTCTTTCTTTCTTTCTTTCTTTCTTTCTTTCTTTCTTTCTTTCTTTCTTTCTTTCTTTTTTTTTGGTTTTTCGAGACAGGGTTTCTCTGGGTAGCTTTGAGTCTTTCCTGGAACTCACTTGGTAGCCCAGGCTGGCCTCAAACTCATAGAGATCCGCCTGGCTCTGCCTCCCGAGTGCTGGGATTAAAGGCGTGCACCACCACCGCCCGGCTCTTTCTTTCTTTTTGTTCTAGTGCTTCAGATATGCTATTAAGTTGCTAGTGTGAGATTTCTCCAAATTCTTTATGTGGGCACTTAGTGCTATGAACTTTCCTTTTAGCACTGCTTTAAAAATGTCCCATAAATTTGGGTATTCATTTTCATTGAGTTCTAGGAAGTTTTTAATTTCTTTCTTTATTTCTTCTTTGATCCAGTGGTGATTCAGTTGAGAGTTGTTCAGTTTCCATGAGTTTGGAGGCTTTCGGTAATTTGTGTTCTTGTTGAATTCTAACTTTAAGCCATGGTGATCTGATAAGATACAGGGGGTTATTACAATTTTTTTTTGTATCTGTTAAGATTTGCTTTGTGACCGAGTATGTGGTCAATTTGAGAAAAGGTTCCATGAGGTCCTGAGAAGAAAGTATATTCTTTTGTGTTTAGGTGAAATGTTCTATAGATGTCTTTTAAGTCCATTTGAGCCATAACATCTGTTAGTTCCCTTATTTCTCTGTTATGTTTCTGTGTGGCAGACCTGTCCATTGATGAGAGTAGGATGTTGAAGTCTCCTACTATTAGTGTGTGAGGTTTGATGTGTGATCTAAGCTTTAGTAATGTTTCTTTTACAAATGTGAGTGTCCTTGTATTTGGGGCATAAATGTTCATAATTGAGACATCATCTTGATGGATTTTTCCTGTGATGAATATAAAATGTCTTTCTCCATCTCTTTTTATTAATTTTAGTTTGAAGTCTATTTTGTTAGATATTAGGATAGCTACACCAGCTTGTTTCTTAAGTCCATTGTTTGGGAATCTTTTCCCAATCCTTTACTCTGAGGTAGTGTCTGTCTTTGAAGTTGAGGTGTGTTTCTTGTATGCAGTGGAAGGATGCATCCTGTTTTTGTACTCATTCTGCTAGTGTGTGTCTTTTTATAGGCGAATTGAGTCCACTGATATAAGAGATATTAATGACCAATGAGTGTTAATTCCTCTTATTTTTTGGTTTTGTTGTTGTTGTTTTGGTAGTGTGTGTATGTTTCCTTTCTTTGGGGTTTGCCTTTGTTTTTTGTTTGTTTTTGTTTTTGGTTTTTTGAGACAGGGTTTCTCTGTGTAGCTTTGTGCCTTTCCTGGAGCTCGCTCTGTAGACCAGGCTGGCCTCGAACTCACAAAGATCTGCCTGCCTCTGCTTCCCGAGTGCTGGGATTAAAGGCGTGGACCACCACCGCCCGGCCTTTGGGTTTTGCTGGTGTGGGATTATCTATTGCCTGTGTTTTTGTGGGTGTAGCTAACTTCTTTGGGTTGGAGCTTTCCTTCTAGTACTTTTCTGAAGGGCTGGTTTTGTGCTAGGTATTGTTCAAATCTGGTTTTGTCATGGAATATCTTGTTTTCTCTGTCTATAGTGATTGAAAGTTTTGCTGGACATAGTAATCTCAGCTGGCATCCATGGTCTCTTAGTGTCTGCAAAATGTCTGTTTAGGACCTTCTGGATTTCATAATCTCTATTGAGAAGTCAGGTGTAATTCTGATAAGTCTGCATTTATATGCTATTTGTTTTTTTTTTCCTTTGCAGCTGTGCAGCTGTTAATATTCTTTCTTTATTCTGTATGTTTAGTGTTTTGATTATTATGTCGCAAGGGGCTTTTTTTTTTTTTTTGTCCAGTCTATTTGGTGTTCTGTAAGCTTCTTGTATCTTCATAGTCATGTCCTCCTTTAGGTTGGGAAAGTTTTTTTTCTGTGATTTTGTTGAATATATTTTCTGTACCTTTGAGCTGGAATTCTTCTTCTTTTATCCCTATTATTCTTAGGTTTGGTCTTTTCATGGTGTTCCAGATTTTGTGGATGTTTTGTGTTAAGAATTTGTTGGATTTAACATTTTCTTTGACCAATGAATCCATTTCCTCTATAGTATCTTCAATGCCTGAGATTCTCTTTTCCATCTCTTTTATTCTGTTGGTTATGCTTGCATCTGTAGTTCCTGTTCATTTACTCAGATTTTCCGTTTCCAGAATTCCTTCAGTTTGTGTTTTCTTTATTGCCTCTATTTCAGTTTTCAAGTCTTGAACTGTTTCCTTTACCTGTTTGATTGTTTTTTCTTGGCTTTCTTTAGCAGATTTATTGATTTCTTCTAATTTTTTGATTGTCTTTTACTCCATTTATTTAAGGGAATTTTAAATTTCCTCTTTAAGGGCCTCTATCATCTCCATAAAGTTATTTTTTAGGTCATTTTCTTCTGCTTCATCTGTGTTGGGGTGTTCAGGTCATGCTGTTGTAGAACTGCTAGATTCTGGTGGTGCCATATTGCTCTTTATATTGCTGAATGTATTCTTCCACTGCTGTCTACTCATCTGGGTTGAGGTAATTATAAATACAGATGTTGATTCTTTCTCCAATCTGTGCATGTGGTATCTGTGCCTCCAGTGGCCTCTGATGCCTCAGGGGAAGGTAGTCTTGTAACCGGCTGCTTCCAAGTTGCTTTTGACCAGCATTTTATTTCAGTAACAAAAAGTGAACTAGAACACACGAATTACTGGCAGGTGCACTATGGCAAATCACTAAACCTTGATGAGCCCTGATTTTTTTCCTATTTCTTGTCCTTACAGAATTGATAATTCTCCTCTATGTTTAATATGAAGTGATATAACAGGCAAAAGTACACTGAATAGAAATAACATGGTAGGTAGTGAATCAATAAATGTTAATTACTTGGTTTTCTAGAGCATTGAGTTAATTGATCAGGTACTTATTGGAAACTGCTATGGTGTAGATATGATTTCCCCCTAAAGGTTCGTGTACTGGAAGCTTGCATCTACTGTTGTGATATTGAGTGGTGGTGAGACCTTTGAGAGGTGTGGCTTGAGAACGTGACTGGATCATGGCCCCCTTTGTGAAGGGTTTAGTGCTGGTCTTTTGGAGTTGGTTAGATATCTTGGGGATGGACAAGCTCCTGAGAAAGTAGCTTGATATAAAGACTTGAGACTGCATCTCCCTAGTGGCTTACTTCCTCTCTTTTCTCATGATGTTAGAGTGTGATGAACAAGGGGATCCTCACCAGATGCTCCTGTCTAAACCTTCCAGCTGTCAGAATCAGGAGCCAAATAAACTCTCTCTCTCTCTCTCTCTCTCTCTCTCTCTCTCTCTCTCTCTCTCTCTCTCTCCCTCATACAATAAAATACTCACTTGCAGTCATTTAAAAAATTTATTTTTTTGCTGGGCGGTGGTGGCGCACGCCTTTAATCCCAGCACTCGGGAGGCAGAGCCAGGCGGATCTCTGTGAGTTCGAGGCCAGCCTGGGCTACCAAGTGAGTTCCAGGAAAGGCGCAAAGCTACACAGAGAAACCCTGTCTCGAAAAACCGAAAAAAAAAATTATTTTTTTGAGACAAGGTCTCAAATGTTGGATGTCTTAGAACTCGCTCTGTAGACAAGGCTAGCCTTGATCTCAGAGATCCGCCTGCCTCTGCCTCCTGAGTGCTGGGATTAAAGGTGTGTTCTGCCACACCTGGCTTGTGGGTATTTTCTTATAAACCACACAAACATTAAAACAAACATACAAATGTCTGCACTAAACACACCAGGAGGACAGCATTAGTAGATCATGTGTGATGCATCTAGCAGTTTTGACTGACACAGAGATGTCCTTCATGCCATTCTATTTTCCTCTTATCCAAGTGAACTTTTACCTTACTTCTCCAGCCCTTATTGCTCTCTGCGGTTGTATAGCCTCTATTGACTCCTGGTTGTTGATTTAACTTTATGAGACATAAAAACGTACTTGACACTAGCATGTGAGAGAAAGACCAATCAAAGGAAAGTTGACGGACTGAGTCCAACAGAGGCTGATAGGAAACAGATGGGCTGTGCCCGACTCTTATCCAACATTCTAAGTCTAAAGGTGAAGGGTCATTTTAAAATTTCTCTACTAAGGTTTGAATATGATTTGTCCCCCGAATTGATGTGAGAGTTTAGAGGTGCCAGGAGTGTCTGCAGAGTATAAAGGTGGAAAGATTAGAAAATGATTGGTTTGTTAGGTCATTAGGGTGGGGCTCTTATGCTTCAATTCTTGTAGCCTTTATGGAACAGCAGAGAGAATGCACACACACACACACACACACACACTCACACACACATACACACACACACACACACACACACACACACACACACACACACACACACACGCATGCATGCATACATTTCTGCCATTATACAGTACAGTAAAGATAAATTCCTTTCTTTCCTTTTAATTAACTATTCTGCTCTAGGTATTTGGTGAAAGTAACAACACCAACAAAACTAGACTAATGCACTACCATTTGACACCTTGAGAAATGTCTTCTCTGGATGTTCTTTTTGAGTTAGTCCATTCTTAGGAAGAGCTTCTCAGCAGAGTCACCACAGGATGGTGAAGGCTGACACACAGCACAGCATATGGCATCGTATTGGGAGGTGTTTGTGCTAGTCAATGAAGTTCCTGAGGCAACTAATTACAGAAAGATAAAGATTGTTCACTTACAGTTTCGGAGATTCCAGTCCAAGACTGGGTGGGAGCATTCACTCAGGCATTTGATGGGCATGCCACATGGCAGTGGTGGAGAGCATGTGGTGGTTCTATGAAGCGAAGGAGGAAGAAGGGGCCAGGGCCTCCAAATCCTCTTTGAGGTCATACCACCAGTGATATAAGGACCTTTTTTTTTTTTTTTTTTGGTTTTTTGAGACAGGGTTTCTCTGTGTAGCTTTGCGCCTTTCCTGGGACTCACTTGGTAGCCCAGGCTGGCCTCGAACTCACAGAGATCCACCTGGCTCTGCCTCCCAAGTGCTGGGATTAAAGGCGTGCGCCACCACCGCCCGGCCGTATAAGGATCTTTTACAAGGCTGCAATCTCAAAGGTTCAGACTCTCCTGTCAGGGTCAACCTGAGGACTAAGTCTTTGAAGATTTATGTACTTTTGAGGTATCCAAATGATACATGTGCTTAAAATGAAATAAAATGGTTTACAGTGGTTTTTTATTTTAATTTTTTACATGTATTACATCCCAGCTGCAGTTTCCTCTCCCTCCCCACTCCTCTCATTCCCCCATCTCCTTTCCCTCAGATCCACTCCTCTTCCCTTTCCCAAAAAGAAAAAAAGAAAGAAAAAAAGAAGAAGAGCAGACCTCCCAGGGATATCCCCTGAACATGGCACAACAAATTACAATAAGACAGACCCTCATATTAAGCTGGATGAGGTGACCCAATAGGAGGAAAAGGGTCCCAAGAACAGGCAAAACAGTGAGAGACACTCCTACTCCAACTGTTAGGAGTCCCACAAGAACACCCAGCTACACAGCCATAACTTAGATGCAGGGGACCATGATTGTCACTTAAGTCTCTGTGAGTCCCTATGAGGCCCGCTTAGTTGATTCTGTGGGTGGTGTTCTCCCAGTGCCCTCAATCCGTCTGGCTCCTACAATCCTTCCTCCTCCTCTTCTGTGGGGTTCTTCTGGATTTGCCTACTGTTTGGTTGTGAATCTCTGGACTTCCATTAGTTGCTGGGTGAAGCCTCTCTGAAGAGGACTAGGCACCAATCTCTATGAGTATAACAGAATATCATTAGGAATCATTTCATTGATTTTTTTTTTTTTTTTTTGCCAGTTGTATTTGGATCCATCCTAGGTCTCTGGGCTGCCCTGACTCTGGTTCCTGGCCATCCACACAGTATCAGGCATGGGCTCCCTCTTGTATCATGGGCCTCAGGTTAGACCAGTCAATGGTTGGCCACTTTCACAAATTCTAGCAGTGGTTCCTAAACTCGAGTTGCAATAGAATAGCCAGAAGGCTTGGTATAGGACAGATGACAGGGCCCCATTTCTGGAGTTTCATTTTTGAAAATAAAGTATAATTACTGTTGTGGTTTGAGCTAGAATGGCTCCTATATGTTTGAATGCTTGATCTCAGTTAGCGGAACTGTTTAAGAAAGATTAGAAGGAATGGCCTTGTTGGAGGAGGTATTTAACTGGGGGTAGGCTTTGAGGTTTCAAAAGGCCACATCAGACCCAGCCTCTCTCTCTCTCTCTCTCTCTCTCTCTCTCTCTCTCTCTCTCTCTCTCTCTCTCTCTCTGCAAATTACAGATTAATGTGAGCTCTCAGTTACTGCTCCAGTGCTATGCCTGCCTGCCTGCCTGCTGCCATATTTCTCACCACTATGATTATGGCCTAGCCCCCTGAAACTGTAAGCAAGCCCCTAATTAAATAATTTCTTTCATAAGTTGCCTTGCTCATGGTGTCTCCTTTCAGCAATAGAACAGTAACTAAGACAAATACATCATTTTCCTCCCTCTAATCTTTCCCATGTATTTCCCAACCTCTGGCTCTCTCTCAAATTCATGGCCTTCTTTTCTCAAATTGTTATATTGTTAGACACACACACACACACACACACACACACACACACACACACACACACACACACCCTGCTCAGTCCATATAATATTACTTGTACATATATGATTTCAGGCTTGAAAACTTGGTACTGGATAATCAATTGGCATTCTCTTCCCTGGGGAAGACTATTTCTCCCACTCTGAGCTCTCCTTAGTTTCTTTATAGTTTTTTGTGTAGGGTTGAGGCCCTATGAGCTTTCCCCCTTCCATGCTAGCCTGTCTATTGGTGTGATCCGTGTTCAGGTCTTGTTTAGGCAGCCATGTTAGTGAGACTCCATGGGTGTAGCTTTCCTGACATTTCTAGGAGACATACTACTACAGAAAAAAGTTCATTTGGCTCTTCCACAATGACCCCTGAGCCTCAGGCATAAGAATCATGTTGCAGATGTATCAGTTGAGGCTGGGCAGCACACAAGTCACTTGTTCTTTGCATTTTGATTGTGGTTTTCTGCAGTAGTCTCTATCTGCCACAAGGAAACATTTCTTTGATGAGGGTGACACTTATACTTATCTATGGGTGTAAGGACAGATATTTAGAATGTAGCTAGAAATTGTGCTGGTTTAGTAAATTGGTGGTTGTAGATTCTCCTTCAAGATCCACACTTCAGTAGCTTTGTGTAGTTGACTAGGTTTCCTGTGCCAGCATGATTTCCCTCTTATTGAGTGGATCATAAGTCCACTTAGAGGGAGGGTTCTTGGTTACTGTCAATGTATGTGTACCCCTATTGCACTCTTAGGGTTGTGGTGCCATGCTGATCATTGTTGTGGTTTGTAGGCATCATAGTGTGCCCCTGTTACACTCTTAGGGTTGTGGTGCCATGCTGGTCATTGTTGTGGTTTGTAGGCATCATAGTGTGCCCCTGTTACACTCTTAGGGTTGTGGTGCCATGCTGATCATTGTTGTGGTTTGTAGGCATCATAGCTGGATAGAACTATTAGTTGCTTCTCTTCCTAGGAAACTTGCATGGAACCTTCTGGTACCATGAAAGATAGTCTTTTTTTATTTGTTTTTGTTTTTCAAGACAAGGTTTCTCTGTGTAGCTCTGGCTGCCCTGGAACTTACTTTGTAGACCAGGCTGGCCTCAAACTCACAGAGATCTGCCTGTTTCTGCCTCCCAAGAGCTGGGATTAAAGATATGTGCCACCACCACCCGGCTACCATGAAAGATAGTCTTAAGGGAGGAAAATTTTAGGTTGGATTCAGCTTAGATTCTTTGCGTCCTATGTCTGAAGTATATGGTGTCTTCAGCAGTAAGGACTTACCTTTCACCCTCGGGAGGCAATTAAGGGCAACATCAATAGCCTGTGTTTTGGGAGTCTCTTGGACAACCCTGACTGGCAATTCAAAAGGTGGTCTCTCATACCTATGGCTCTTGGGGGAGGCAATGTCAGCCCAGATGAGAAAAACTTCATTTAAACTACACACACACACACACACACACACACACACACACACACACACACACACACACACACACACAGACACACGTAGTATCGTATTATATGTAATTTTAAGTGAATAGATTATATGATCCCTTATGACTTTTCGGATATCCTTAGTTATTTGTTATTTTCCCCTCTTTCTTCCTTGGTATTTATCTTTCCCTTATTAGATTTTGTTAGACTTTCCTAGCTTACCCCATCTCCCCAGTCAGACCACTTGTACCCCGCTGTTCTCCTCTCTATTGATACCACCTCCCTACACTGGCAGTGGTCCCTTTTCACTTTCTTGGTTTCTACAGTTAATCCAGGCTGTGTATTCACATCTGAAGAGCTGGGCCAAGGAACCTCAGATGAGTGAAGACATGAAATGTTCATCTTTCTGGGTCTGGGTCACCTCACTCACTCTGATCTTTTCTAGTTCTATCCATTTACCTGTAAAGTTCATGGTTTCATTTTTATTTAAAGCTAAACAGTATTCCATAGGGTATACCCACCACATTTTCATTATCCACTTTTCACTTGAAGGGCATTTAGGTTGTTTCCATTTCCTAGCTATTGTGAATAGAGCAGCAATAAACATGGCTGAGTATCTGTGGAGTAGGATGTGGAGTACTTGGAGCATATGCCAAAGAGCTATATTGCTTGATCATTTGATAGACTTATGTTTTGGCGTTTTGAGGGTTCCCTATACTGATTTGCTGGACCAATTTTCAATCCTACCAATAGTAAACAAGGGTTCCTTTGTTCCCAAATCCCTTCCAATACTTATTTATTTATTTGTTTATTTATCATTTACTGTCAGTTGTCTTCTTGATTCTTGGCATTCTGACTGGGATAAGATGAAATTTCAAAGTTGTTTTGATTTGCATTTCCCTGATTGCTAGGGATGATGAACAGTTTTTGAAATATTACTCAGTCATTTTATTTCTTCTTTTGAGAACTCTCTGTTCAGATTCCAAGCTCATTTTTTTTTTTTTTTTTGGTTTTTCGAGACAGGGTTTCTCTGTGTAGCTTTGCGCCTTTCCTGGAACTTGCTTTGGAGACCAGGCTGGCCTCGAACTCACAGAGATCCGCCTGGCTCTGCCTCCCGAGTGCTGGGATTAAAGGCGTGCGCCACCACCGCCCGGTTCCAAGCTCATTTTTTTAAAAAGAGTTTGTTGGGTTTTTTTTTTGGCTCTTTAGTTTAATTATTTGAAATATAATATAATATAATTTATATTTGTATTATAATAATTTACATTATTATAATATAAATATATATTTATATTAATCCTCTGTCAGATGTATAGCTGGCAAAGATTCTCTTCCATTCTGTGGCCTTCCTCTTCTTCAATTGATTCTTTAGTCGTGTGGGGCTTTTTAGTTTTATGAGGTCCTACATACCACTTGTTAGCCTCAGTTCCTGGTCAAATGGACCCTCCACATTCCTGTATCTGTAGGCCTGGGTGAGGCCAGTGACTTTTCACGTCTAGCAGCCTGCTAGGTGGTGCTGAAATTGTAAATTCAGGACTAGTTTTCAAGGATATTTAAGAACAAATATCTAGACTATGCTACCTTTAAGATCTTGAAATATTCTGAATTCTGTGCTTCTGTAAGTTCTTGAGGGAAATATTACTAAGTCTTGGGCTTTTCTTCTGAAATCTTTTTACTCCATCCTCCCCCATCTATATTGTACAAGACTATCTGAGCCATCATTAAAGTGAGAAATCCACAGAGTCTACTTAAAGGGCAAGGGAATTTATTAGGGGAGAAAAACTCACTGTACAGAACAGAATTGTCTTAGGTTGTAGAATGCTAGGGCAAAGTCTCATGCTGTTCTAGCTGTTTGAATCAGTCCTGCATGCAAGTCCCATGAGGGAGTGAAGAGGAGACTGCCTATGTGCATCCCAGATCTTAAGGGTCGCCGAGAGGCCACGCCCCAGGGGCATGGACTTCAAGGTCATAGGCAGGCAGAGCTGCTGCATCTCTAGGGGTGGTGCTTCAAGGTCATAGACAGAACAGCTATCCACTACATCTCCCCCTTTTGTCTAAATAAGGAAGTTCTAACCTAATATAAAACTACATACGATAGGAACAATGATCAAGTATTGTCCAGGAAAGGGAAAAGGTAATAACCTAAGCAAAAATAGAAATACAACCAGCAAGAAGAACATCAAACAAGAGACACATACTAAAATCCAGAGATATCCAGAACATAGGTAAATGGCATGTTACAGAGATAACTCCAGTAGCTGGCCTATCCTTAAAAAATCTAACTTTAGTATCTGAAGTGATCTTAGCTAAGATATGAGAGGATCATAACTGTAACTATCTAGTCTTTAATCCCATCAAAGAACTGAGAAGGAACATAATAATACCTGAGAAAACAGAAAATGCAAGCAAACAATTTCCGAAAACTTTGCAAGAATAGACAACGACAGCTGGCAGCCTGGACAGTCACCTAAAGTTTCTCAGCACCGTTGGGGCATCCAGTTTGGCTATGGCCTAGAATATCTGTCAGACAATTTTCAGAAGCAGGAATTTTGAAAGACCATCTTACTGTGTCTTGGCAAGGTTCAGTAGTCACTTTTCCTTGTGTCCTGCTCGTCTGGAAAGGACAGCATTCATACTGTCAGCAGTTGAGGTAAGGGTGGTTCTTTGCCCAGCAGGCCATTTTGTGCCAATAAGAAGACAAACTTCCAAATGGAGTGTCTTAGAAGCCCAACATTCTCTCGGGAGTAGATTGGTGTTGCCAGGAGCAATTGTGTCTCATGTTAACAGAATTCTGAGTTATCAAAACATTTAGATGCCATATTCTCTAGGTCTATGAAGTGTTTGAAGATTATCTATCCATCTGACATATGTTTCTGTAAATCTGGAAAACCTAATTAACATAACTATAGATATTATAAACATGGGTGACTATAGTTCTGTAAGTCTTATCTACCTAAATAACCTAAGGACTAAGGCTTCACATTAACAAGGTAAACAATCTGTAAACAGATGTACAGTATAAGGACAATGACCTCAAAATTGTGACAATATACAAAATACCTTAAACAGAGGTAGAAATATATAGTACAATATGATAACAATAGCCTTAATATGGTATCAATGTATAAAATATCCCAAACAGAGGTAGAACATACATACAGTATGATAGATATAATTTTACACTTGTATCAATATATAAAATATTTCAAATAGTAGGAACATATGTACAATATGATTATAGTTTTGAATTTGTATCAATATACAAATTATCTTAAATATGAATATGAAATGGTTTACATTTGTATCAATATATAAGAATCCATATCAGTGTAAATTATCTAAGGCTGAGAGTTTGTTAAATTAGTTTACTAGTAGATACAAAAATCTGCCTTAAACTATTCCTATCCACTCCCCTTTTTTCTTTTCCAAAAAAGAATCCTGAGTCTAATTTTTATTTTTTATTTTATTTATTTATTCTTTTTTTTTTTTTTTTTTGAGACAAGGTTTCTCTGTGTAGCTTTGGTGCCTGTCCTGGTCTTGAACTCACAGAGATCTGCCTGGCTCTGCCTCCCAAGTGCTGGGATTAAAGGTGTGCGCCACCACCGCCTGGCTTCTAATTTTTGTTGTTCCACCCCCAACCCTATAACAACTTATCCATAACCCCGAGAGAAATGAAAACTTTTGGGAGAGGGGGACATCATTTTTTAAAAAAATTGCTTCCTGCTGTTTAGGGGGTGACAGTATCTCTGTGGGATCCTGTAAGAAAGCTAAATGGTTAAATCTTAATAGGACTAGCTGTAATGTTTGTAGCTAGTCTCAGAGTAATGGGTAAAGTTATCTGAGGTTCTGTCTAGAAGTGTAATATGATGGACCATCTCATTTTGGAACTGTCCTGAAGAGTTTGCAGTCCAAAGCCAATCATTGAGTAATATTCTTAGGTACAATGGCATCATTTTGGACCAGGTAGAATTGTTGTTATGGGGCCCCATCTTCTTCCTGGGAACTTCAGAGATTGCTTGTATTTAGACAAGGAAAGAGCCATATTCCAACCCCAAAGCTAGCTTGATTTGTAATTGAATCAGGACCACAACTATTCTAGAGTTAAAGAGACATAGAAGTTAGGCATTGAGATATTACACTATAGAGTATATTGGTACCAATAGGTTCTTTCCTTCTGTTGTAGATGTCTAGGTGTCCAAAGCCTTATGATTTCTTGTAGATAGGTATTTCTATTATCCTGTAAAGACAAAAAACATAACCCTGCCCTGACCCTTGTTTGTTGAGTTTTTCTTACAGCTTGTAGAGTTGTCACCACAGTGGATGAACTATTACTTCTCCTCATCAAGGGTTTTTTTCTGTTCAAATAGAATTTTTATTAATTTTGTTGGTATCCATAGCTTTTCCTCTTCTGCAGAAACAAAAGCAAAACTTCTTTCCCAACATATGACATATCCTGGTTTCCATTCCAAAATCAATACATCTTTGAAGTGAACTGGTTGGTTTACCTCAGGAGTTTTTTTCTCTTGTTCATTGTCTTTCCATAGCTGTTATTCCTTTCTCATTAGCATTGAGAAAATTCAATGTTAATAAAGCATTATGTAATCTATTTCTAGGGGTCATTGTTACCTCTTTTTGTTTATTTAGCATATCCTTTAAAGTTTGAGCAGATCTTTCTATGACTGCTTGGCCTGTGGGATTGTGTGGTATACCTATAATATGCTTTATAGTGTAACAAGCAACAAACTGTCTCATTTTATTTGAGACATATGCTGGAGCATTGTCAGTCTTAATTTGTACAGGTATTCCTATGGTGGCCATAATTTCTAATAGGTGTGTAATTACAGAATCAGCCTTTTCAGAACTCATGAGTTGCCCATTGAAATCCTGAATAGTTGTCAATGGTATGGTGTACATATTTTTTTATTAAGAAAAATTTTTCATTCATTTTACACACCAATCAAAGATCCCCCTCTTCTCTCCTCCTGCCCCTCCAGCCTCTCCCTCCTAACCCACCCTCACTCCCACTCACAAGAAGGCAAGGCCTCCCATGGGGAGGCACATCCAGTAGAGGCAAGTCCAAGCCCTTCCCCCTGCCTCAAGGCTTCACGAGGTGTTCCATCATAGGTAGTGGGCTCCACAAAGCTTTCTCATGCACTAGAGATGGATTCTGATCCTACTGCCAGGGGGCCTCCTAAGCAGATCAAGCTACATAACTGTCTTGCCACGCAGAGGGCCTAGTCCAGTCCCATACAGGCTCCACAGCCATTGATCCAACTTTCATGAGTTCCCTCTAGTTTGGTTTGGTCATTCCTGCATGTTTCTCCATCATGATCCTGATGCACTTGCTTATAGAATCCTTCTTCTTTCTCTTTGACTGGACTCCTGGAACTCTGTCTAGTGATTGGCTGTGGATCTCTGAATCTGCTTCCATCAGTCATTGGAGAAAAGCTCTGTGATGACAGTTAGGATATTCACCGATCTGATCACTGGGTCAAGCCAGTTCAGTTCGGACAACCTCTCCACTATTTCTAGTAGTCCAGGCTGGGGTCATCCTTGGGGATTCCTGGCAACTTCCCTAGCACCGGGTTTCTCTCTATCCCCATACATAAGGGAACGGGATGGTTGAGCTGGAACAGGGAGGGAGGGGAAAGCAATGAAAGTGGTGCACATATTTTAATCTTCCAAATTCTGCAAAATGAAACACACCCATCTGCCAAATTTCATTTCTTTGTATACCTTTAGGATAGCTTCTTGCAGGGAATGGAATTTGGTTATAGAAAGAACAAGTAGGACTTTTTTTTTTACAATTTTCTTGGCTTGTTGCCAAGTTATGGAAAAGTCCCTTTTTAAATCTTTGCTATTTACATTGTGTTTCTTATGAAATTCTGAGGCTTCTAGCACAATACCTGTTAATAACCAGTCAATCTCATCATTAGATTGTGCTAGAGGACCTGGCAGACCCATATGGGATCTGATATGTTATATATATATGATGTTCCCGATTTCTGATGATTTTCTGTAATTGTATAAATAGTGAAGTTAATTCTGTATTATCAGGAATAAATTCAGCAGTTTTGATATGTAAAACAACTCTCTCTGAATATTGAGAGTCAGTAACTATATAGAGAGGTTCCGTGAAGTCCATTAGTACCATAAGAATGGCATACAGTTCTGCCTTTTGTACAGAACTGTAGGGGCTTTGAACCATTTTATTTAAATCTCCTGATTTATATCCTGCCTTTACTGATTTATTTGCATCAGATTAGAATGTGGGGACTCCAGAGATTGTTATTTGCCGTACAATGTGAGGAACGACCCATTCAGTTCTTTTTATGAATTTTATTTTCTTGCTTTTGGGATAACAATTGTTAATCTCTCCCAAAAAGTTACTGTAGGCTCTTTGCCAATATTCATTATCTTTCCATAAAGAGGAGATTTCCTCATTAGTTAAAGGTACTACAATTTCTGCTGGGTCCATTCCTGTCAATTGATGAAGTCTTTATTTTCCTATTAGAATCAAATCAGAGATCTTTTCCACATATGTCTTTAATTTCTTACTTGGTGTACATGGTAGAAATATCCATTCTAATATAATATCTTCCCTCTGCATCAAAATCCCTGTAGGGGAGTGTCTGGAGGGTAAAATGACCAGAATGTAGTTAAGTTCTGGATTCACATGATCCACATGTGCCTCTTGTATTTTCTTTTTTATTCGAGCCAATTCCTTCTCAGCTTCAGTTGATAATTCTCTTGGACTATTTACGTCCTTGTCCCCTTTTAGGGTATTGGCCAAATTTACTAGTCCATCTTCAGGTATTCCAAAGATAGTCTGTAAGTTGGAAATGCTTCCTAACACTTTTTGAAAATCATTAAGAGTCTGCAATTGATCTCTCCTGAGTTGTACCTTTTGGAGTCTAATGTTTTGTAGATCTATCTTATATATCCTAAGTATATCAGGAGCAATTTATAATCCCCAGAGAGGCAAAACTTTCTTTACTTCTTCAAACATGCTTTCTAAAGTATCTGATTTCGGATCAGTTAATAAGATATCATCCATATAATGGTAAATTATAAATTACCAGATAAAGTGAGAAATCCATAGAGTCTGCTTAAAGGGCAAAGGAATTTATTAGGGGTGAAAAACTCACTGTACAGAACATAATTGTCTCAGGTTCTGAAATGCTGGGGCAAAATCTCACGCTCTTCCAGCCACCTGAGTCAGTCCCACATCCAAATCCCACTAAGAGAGCGAGGAGGAGATTGCCTATGTGCATCTCAGGTCTTAAGGGTTACCAAGAGGCCACACCCCAGGGGCATGGACTTCAAGGTCATAGGCAGGTAGAGCAGTTACCTGCTGCATCTCTAGGGGTGGTGCTTCAAGGTCATAGACAGAACAGCTATCCACTACACATCATCTTCAGGGGTTCATCTGGGCCTGCTCACAAAAGATCATTGCAGTTGGACTTGTTGACTGTAGAACTTCCTTCTTAGAAGAATGAACGGGGAGGGTCATAGGATCCTTACCTGAGTATCCAGCCACTACTTCTGAATAACTTGTATGCAAATATACCCTTATTGCCTTTGGCCTTGGGGAGAGGCTAGAGTATATAGGCTGGGAATGGCTAGAAAGCAGATGTATGAGACCATGGGGGAATCAGCATCTATCCTGGTGCAGACCTTCCATTGTGGCTGCTTTAAAGCTACACATTGTCCTGTTAGTAATCCCTTACTCATTTTCTGTTAGTAAGCCCAGTAAACTCATTAGTTACCCAGAATGGGCATTCATGGAATTTTACCTTAGTTTATCATAAGGACATTAGAAGGGGAGGTAGACATTGTTTACATTTCTGCCGGGGAAGGAATTTTATTTAAAAAAAAAAGAGTTTATTTTATCTGAGAAGTGTGTGTGTGTGTGTGTGTGTGTGTGTGTATACATGTATATGTATACATACACCACATGCAGGCAGGAGCCTATGGAGGAGTTACAGATGGTTGTGAGCTGTGTGGATGCTGGCAATTGAACCAGGGTCCTCTTCAAGAGCAGTAAGTGCTCTTAATTTTAAATTTGTCTCTTCATCAATGGGAAAGAATTTTAGCAACACTACCTAAGTAAATGACTCTCACCTTGACATTGTGCTCAATGCCTTCCTCAGGTCTTTCTATAGAGCTTGACGTACCTACTATCTCAGAGCTCTTACCTCATGAGTTGAACCATGCCTCAACTTTTCCTGTGTTTTCCCTTGCCATCACTTAGTCCAAACATTCAACAGAAGCCTTCTGAGCATCATCATTCTTGTGGCATCCCTGTACCATGACTGTATGTCTTAATGTCTCTAGGAGGAAACCTCTGCATGATCATCAGGGGAAGAGCAGGGATTGGGGCAGGTGTGGATCATAGCCCTCCCCTTTGCAATGAGAATGAGTGAAATTGGAGCAACATGACCCTGGTATAGAAGGATAGGGATGTTACCATCAACATTGTTGGCATTGATCTTCTATGTTAGGGGAGTTTTTCTGGAAACAGTCCAATAATAAACATTCTAGGCTTTTTTGGGTGGTATAGTCTCTGTCCTGCTGTGATTTTAGCTTTAAAAATGTCAACTTGACACAACCTAGAATCACCTGAGAGGAGAATTTCAGTGAAGAGTTGTCTTCATTGGGTAGCTTGTGGGCCAAGTCTGTGGATAATTGTCTCAACTAGTTAATTGACATGAGAAGACCCAGACACTGTGGGCAGTAGCATTCCCTAGGCAGTAGTTCCTGAATTGTACAAAAGTGAAGAAACTGTGCTGAAAACAAACAAGCAAACAAAGGTGCTGTGGGATGTTCTGTATGGCAAATGTGTTGCTGATTAGTCATTAAATAAAACACTGATTGGCCATTGGCTAGGCAGGAAGTGTAGGCGGGACAAGGAGGAGAATAAAGCTGGGAAGTGGAAGGCTGAGTCAGAGAGACACTGCCAGCTGCCACGATGAGAAACAGCATGTGAAGATACCGGTAAGCCACGAGCCACGTGCCAAGGTATACATTAATAGAAATGGGTTAATTTAAGCTGTAAGAACAGCTAGTAAGAAGCCTGCCACGGCCATACAGTTTGTAAGCAAAATAAGCCTCTGTGTTTACTTGGTTGGGTTTGAAAGGCTGTGGGACTGGCAGGTGAGAGAGATTTGTCCTGACTGTGGGCCAGGCAGGAAAACTTAAGCTACACAAAGGCGTGAGCATGGTGCAATAGTTTCTCTCTGCTCTTGATTACTGTGGATGTTCTGTGATCAGCTGCATCAAGTTCCTGCTGCCTTGATTTCTCTGCAGTGATGGACTGTAGCCTGGGGGCTAAAATAACATTTCTCTCCCTAAGTAGTTTTTTTTCCCCCAAAGGACAAGGGATTATTCTGGATTAAAGTTCCAGGGTACAGTCCATTATGGCAGGGATGTCAAGGCAGCAGGAGCTTGAGGTGGCTGGTCACATCACATCCACCATCAGGAAGCATAGAGTGATGTACGCTTCTGCTCAGTTCTCTTCCTCCAAAAGAGGCGTTTGAAAGAGAGCAAGGAGGGATATATGGGAAGGTTTGGAGGTAGGAAAGAGAAGGGGACAGTGATATAATTATATTATAATCTCAAAAATAATTAATTAAAAAATCTGGCTTATTATGAAATGTCATCTTAAACTATGTAACAGAAGATTTGATAAACAATTTTCTATCAGGTGGTGATAAGATAGTGTGATTGTTTGTCTCAGTTGCAAGCTTGATGAGATCTGGAATCTCCTGGGAGACTGGCCTCTGGGCATGTCTGTGGAGTATTATCTTGTAGACTAATAGAGATAGGGAGATCTAAGTAGTTTTTGTCAGGTATTTTTATCACCTAACAGAAATGAAAGAGAATGCCTGGTGTTGGACTCTGTTGTTGTATTAAGAAAGGAGCCAGGGAAAAATCAATGGGTGCAGCTGCTGTGTAATAAAACTATCTGTAAAAATGCATGTGCTAGATTTTCCCTCAAACTTTAGTCTTGTAGCCCTGTCCTGGAGGAAGGTGTGGAATCTTTGGGTCTAATGGCTTGGTGGAAGGTCTTTAGGTCCTTTATGGCATTAGGTATTCTTTGTGTGACTCCTTCGGTAGTTGTACAAGAGGGTACTATTAATCCCTCGAGGTGAAAACAGCTATGCCCCACCCCCTTAGACTTCTCTAATGGCCATAGCAGTGGTTTCCAGCCCCTGAGGTGGGAGAGTGGCCAGGCCTTGCCCTACAGGGAAAAAAAAGCTCAAGATCAGGCCACAAAATCCCACCAATCCCTGAGTCTGCCCTAAAATCAAGCCACAAAATCCCTCTATTCCTAGGCCACCCTGGACAGCTCTGCTCCCCAAGACACCCATTTCAAAGCCTGCCTCTTGCTTGGTTCTTTGCTACTTCTCCCCTGAGCAGAAGCAGCCACCCTTTTGTGTCTCTCCCAAATCTCTTGTGTGAGGTTTGTTGTGTGGCATGACTTATTGTTGTGTGGCATTGTATTCCTTGGCTGCTGACTTCCAGAATACCTTTCCCTTTAGGGTTGTAACACTTCCATTGGAGAAACCTTCCCACTCAGAGCTGTAACACGTCCATTGGGGAAGCCTTTCCCTTCAAAGCTCTAACACTTAAAGGTAGTTGTGAAAAGAGCTAGTCTGGTCCCGCCGGCCCTCCTCTGCTCCTGGACTGACAAGTTGGGGTGCACCTGAATGAGAGCTTCCACCACGACTGTCTTCCACTTGCTGAAATGTCTTCCCTAGAGCTGAGTAGATTGCGGTGCCATGCTTTTGAATCTCCAAATTGTGAGTGAAGTAGATTTCTCTTCCTCATAACTAGGCTAGGCTATGTCATGTACTTTGTTATAGTGATGACAGCTGACTAAACATGTCATGTCCCCTTTGCAGAGCCCCATATCCCTTGAGATCTAGGACAATGTCATCTTCTTTATTTTATATTTTCTTTATTAAGAAATTTTCTACTCACTCCTCATGCTATCCACAGAACCTTCTCCTCCCTCCTCCCACCCCCAGCCCTCTTTCCCAAGCCACCCCCAATGTCATCTTCTTCACAATACTTACCCAACTCCTGACATGAAAAGAGCTTTTAACATATGAAATAAGCTTTCAATAAATACTTATTAAGTAAATAAGTGATTACAGATCACATTTCTAGATATTTATTCTTCCAACCCACAAAATCTCATATATACATGTTTATGTGTACACTAAGGCTAATTTATAGGCTCCACACCACCAATTTATAAATGTCTTGGGGAAAAAAATAAATGCCTTGGGAAGACCTGTTGGTTAAAATACATATTAAATTCCTATTTATTTGGTCAAGTGATTTATCAAAGTGAATCATATTACAAGATCCAAGGTGCAGGCAGTGGGTAAGTTATTTCCTCATTTGTAAGGAAGGCAGATCCTGGGCTAGGAAAGCCCAGAAGGAGGAGGACTGCTCTGGGTTCCAGTGAGAGATGCTTCTAGAATCTTTAGACTTGCTTGATTATGCGGTAGTTTTTACTTAATTTTTCTTTGAATGTCTTCCATATGTCTTCTGGGCTCCTTGTGAGGCATGGGCAGGACCTGTTTCCCTGGAAAACACAGACACCAGAAGGAACATTGAGTGACAGGAGGAAGGTTATGCTCAGAGGGATTAGACACCGTGTGACTCTACCTGCTTCTGTACAGAGTAGAGAAACAGAAAGACCCCCCTTTAAACTACACTCACCAATGGGTATCACCAGTCCTGGCCAGGGACTTGAACAGAAAGCAAATAGCAGCTACGAAGATATATGTCAGTCCACCCCCAAGTATTCCTGTGCCCTGGAAGCAGAATGAACAGAGAAGACATGAAAGCAAGTTTGGACACCAACAAATTTAATTTTGAATCTGTCTCTATGGCTTTGGGAAGTCTTCCATTATTTCTCAGTTGCATTGGGGAAAATGTCTGAGTCTTTAAGAGGATCCAGTGTGGGTGGAAAAGAGTTTTTTTTTTTTTTATTTTACCTCTCAGTATCAGTGGTGTTCTAAGGAAGAGGAGCCACTGCTCAGGCACATAGTTTGGTAGTTTGATCAGGTGGAGAGGTGTAGTCTGCCGTCAGTGAGACAGTGAAAGTGCTCTGTGTAGGAAGTGAATAGTATTTGTGCTGTGAGAGGTGGCTCAGAGGTTAAGAGCACTGGCTGCCCTTCCAGAGGTCCTGAATTCAATTCCCAGAAACTATGTGGTGTCTCACAACCATCTGTAATGAGATCTGGTGCCTTCTTCTGGTGGGCAGACATACATGCAGGCAGAACACTGTATACATAATAATAAATGAATATTTAAAAAAAGAACAGAGAAAAGTGAGATATAGGGAAAAGGAGGTATGAGCATCATGAGGGAAAAAGGCCTGCAGAAAAAGTGTCCTGGGGGAGGGGAGACTTCCAACTACAGTTAAGTGCCACATCTTCAGTGATGTGTGGTTTTCTGGTCCTGATGTAAACCTCTACTGTTGCTCTGAGCCTCCAGATAAAGCCAGGTTCTGAGACCATCTGCTTCCCTAGGACAGTGACATTTTGATGGGGAGAGCAGGAAGAAGTGAGGCTTCTCTTTGGCTGGTGAAAAATATCCAATGAAGTGATTCCTAAATTGAACTAACTCAGAAGAGGAGGGAGCCAGGGGTGTGGCTCTGATTCTAGGCAGGCAGGAAGGCAAGGGAAACACTCTTTGAAGCCACAGGAACCACTGATGATATGTCAGTTTCCTTGGAGACAAATGGCATGACCAGTCACCGGCAATACCCTGCTAGATAGAGAACTAGAAGAAAATGAGAGAGAGCAGATTTCAAGTGCAATAATGAAAGCTCTCCAAGTTGTTTATGAGGCATATTCAAGCACTGGGCTTCCATGGCTAGATTAGAAATACGCCTGAACTGGATCTCAGTAAGTACTAAAGAGCTGAAGGCTGTTTGTTACTAACGCAAGGTAAAGATGAATTAATGGCAGAGGTTAACAAAGCTGTAAGGTAAACTGATAGTAATCAATGCTGTTCAGTTATTCCCTCCTGGCTGAAAGCTAACAAAACTGAAAGGTAAATGGACTGCAATGAGTAATGATTAGTCTGTCCCAAACACAATTCTACACAATTCTAGGCTACACAGTGAAACTTTTAGGCTACTACAAGTTCAAAACAAAACAAAACAAAACAAAGATTATTCATTTCCTCTTTGGTTGGCCTGAAAAGCTGGAGTGTCACTTATGTGCCCAAGGCATCTGCCTGGAAGGAGTGAAGCTATTCCAAAGAGAGATACTCTATTTAAATATAAATCTCCAGTGAAACTGAAAGACGGACTTGGTGGTGGTGGCAGCAGCTGCTGGATCTCTTTATTTGTTCTTCTACTCAGTGTAGCCATGTTGAAGAAATCTTTCTCTTCATTTCACAATGGTCTCTTTAATTGACATCTTGAAGACAGTAGTCCAGCTTAACTTGTTAGGACTACCTGGGCCCAGGCTTGTACTCTAAAACTATGATGTCACTTGAGAGGAGGTCAAATCTGTACATGAGTGTAAATGTAAAGACCGGAGGCCCCAGGTACCTGCTTCTGTTGTCCAGGTGTGTTTCTAGTGTACTTTATCAAGTGTACCATGTCCCTTTCTCTTTTTCCACACCCTTTGTCTCAGCAGCTACCAAGAGCTTCAGGTTGCCTTCCTGCATTGTTTTCTTTGCTTTCTAATGTTGGTAAATTTCTCTCAAGTCTCCAGAGTTCTCATCTGAATCTGTTTTAAAATTGTGTGTGTGTGTGTGTGTGTGTGTGTGTGTGTGTGTGTGTGTGTGGTGTTCTTACATGTGTGGAGAGGATTGTGGTGTGTGAGTGTGTTTCTGTGTGGCGGGGCAAGCTTCAGGAAGTGTGGGGAGCAGCGACACAGAAGAGGGACCAGGATGGGCGAGGAAGAGGCTGTGGTTGGCTGCATGTGTGGAAGGATTGCAATTGCAGGGGACACGGAGAGTTCAACGACAGGGACAGCTTCTACAGCAAGACCCAGCCCCCCGCCCCCTGCCCGCCTTGAGCCATCAGTGTCTCCCCTTCCTATACCCCAGACCAGAATCCAGCTCTATGGACACAGGGAGATAGCCACTCTGCAAAAACATCATTGTCTCCCAAGGCACTTTCACCTCTGCACAGTAGCTGCATTTTCATACAAGTTTTGAAATCATATGCATGCATTCTCTCTTCCTAAGACCAGCAAACTGGACTGAATCCCTCCCAAGGGCAGCCATCCCACTGAGACTTCCCCTTGTAAATCAAGAGACTTACAGAAAACATCCTGAAGTTGGCACCCACTGATCTCCTGCTTGGCTCTTTCACGTTCTGAAGAATTTAGGATAAAGCAAGATTTTGAAGAAGTTTAACTGAGTAGAATCAATTCCTGAATTGTAGAACACCAAACTAAAAGAAGTAGAAAGTGCTGATGATACCAGACCAAGGGAAGTCTTTATATCTATAAATAACGTGAAGGCAAAGTGAAACTGCTTGCTCGGTTGGTTGCATGTGGAGGACTGACGTTTTTGGCTCGTCTCCAATTTCTTTTTGGCTCTGAGGTTCAGTTTTGTTTTTCTCTAACCGAAGCATTTAAAGGAAATAGCTGTGGTTTGGTTTCATTCTTTCCTGTTTATATCAGCTCAAAGCTACTTGCTTCATTGGTTTTGTTTACTCATGAAATTTTCAGCCTTTCCTGAGCTGACTTAGTGGGTAAAACTACTCCCCGCTAGGTCTGACAACTTGGATTTGATCCCTGGGGTCTGCATGATTGAAGGACATAACTGACTCTCAAAAATGGTCTTTTGACATTCACACATGCGCCATGGCAAATATTCCCCCATGCATACAAAGTAGATAAAGTGTACATGTATACACATGGGTGCAACACAGAAACTGCATGAATAAACATTATTTATTTCTTTGTGTGTGTGTGTGTACAAGCATTTGCTGACTGTATGTCTGTGCACCACGTGCATGCAGTGCTCTTGGAGGTTAGAAGAAGGCATTGGGTCCTCCTGGAACTGGAGTTACAGGCTATTGTGAGTTGCCATGTGGATGCTGGGAATCAAACCCCTCTGGAAGGTCAGCTAGTGCTCTTAACCACTGAGCCATCTTTCCAGCTCCAGCTTCTACTTTTAAAGCAAAATTTAGAAACTTTGACTTAGAAGGATAAATCTATAACATTGACAAAAATAAAAATTTTAGACCTTTAATAAATTTGTTGAATTAAAAAATAAATTTGTTGAATAGTGCTAGTTATTACAGTTATTCTGATGTACAAGCATATATACAATAATAAATTAACTATTTAATCAAGACCAATAATCATAAGACCAAGGTTCCAAATGGCAAGACTGTCCAAATGGCAGGCTAGGTTATCAAAAGCCTGAAATATAAGCAATAGGAAACAAATACATATCTGTGTATATTTTAACAAAATATCTCAGTCTTGGTATAAATCTGTGGTAAAAACAAAATTTTCCACTTAAGTACAGGAAGATGGAATGGTATCAGTTAAGTCACATATTTAAGTTAAAACGTCAGAAGATGACAGGAAGCAATTTATGGGTTCAGGTTGTCTTGTAATTTTCCCAGGACTCTAATAGACAAATACTGTGCAGAGTACACATATAAGTTCTTAAATAGCCACCATATGCACTTACTAGACATTTTAAAAGTCAAGCAACTGAATAGTTGCCTTTCTTAGTGTCCTCATCACTTGCCCTTCCCTGTAAGACAGTTAATGTTATAATACCAAAATATATAACAGTGTTGACAAGAAAATGTATTACGTATCAGCAATTTACACCAATAGAAAAATGAGCCCGTTTCAATAGTGACAAGATATATGTTTATTTTATATGGATCAGGGACGAGCAATCATGCAAAATAAACATTACTCCAGGGACATTTTCTTGTCTTCCCACTTCATCCTGTATCAGTTTTACCTCTGGTTAGTAAAGCAGAGAAATGAGTATTTGAATTCCATTATTGATTCTCGAGCGCATTTACAGATTAATCTTTTAAGTTAGTCTAGCCAACGGTCAGTTTAGTGCTCACATGTGGGTGGCTCAGGATGCAGAGGGTGTGTGCTGGCACTCTGCTACTCATCTTTTTCTTCTTTTAGTCCATCTAGGCCTCCAATCCCATGGGATGACTCTACCCAGAATTACGCTATATTTTCTTCCTTACTTAAAGCCTTTTTGGAAACACTCGCAGACTCCACTGGAGGAATAACTAACTATCTTCTAGCTGATTCTAAATCCTGTCAAACTGAAAACAAAGATTAACCATCCCAGATGCAGTCCTAGTCACCATTCTATTGTTGTGAAGAGACACCATGAACAAGACAACGCTTGTCGTTTACAGTTAGCTTAAGAAAATACAAGTACAGTGAGGGACTTCGCATGGTGTTATGACCTACCATCTTTGGTCATGGGAAAAGAGCCAAGAATATTCTTCCCAGGCCTTTGTTTTTACCATGAGATGATGGGAACATGCTAGGGCATGACCTTCATGTTCTCGCTTTCAAGTGCTTTCACTTATCATAGTTTATGCAATTCTTTCTAGAGGGCCACCTTGTGAGAAAAACATTCTGTGTTCTGCCCCATCTTTCTTAAGGATTTCTAGACCTCTAATTTTATGGCCATTGGATTACATTTTCCTATTGTGTATTTCTTGGGAGGGAGTTTTCTTTCTCTCTCTCTCTATGTATTCATCTGTGTGTTTCCAGGAAGCCTCTATTTCACAATCCCAGTTTTTGCAATGGAAACTCCCTTGTTCTTGGTAACTAGGGAGCCCAGGCTCCGGGCATGCATAGAATTTTAAACTCTGTATTCCTATCTCAAAAGATAAACTCTTACATCTTTCTCCAATACAATCAGACATTTAAGCGGGCATCAGCGAGCAATGGTCAAGATGGAGTATGGGTTGCTGGTCTGCAGGCACTCTAGCTGTCACCTCCCCTGTATCTGTCTTCCTCCTTGGTTCCCAGGTCTGGACCTGAGGGTGGTGGGGGTTGGGCTATGACCCTGTACTCAAGTACACAAGACTCGGAAGGAGGCAAAGAGGCAGGGAGTACAGGGCCAGGGCCCAGGGAAGCCCTCATTTTGATGGCCACAGTCTGCAGATAGTCCATTTGGCATCATCATCATCAGTGGCTTCTGCTTTCTTGACTTGGGTATGATGGGTCTGTGACATAATGCCACTGCCTTCCTGAGTGTGGTGGGCTGTGACATAATGCCACTGCCTTCCTGGGTGTGGTGGGCTGTGACATAATGCCACTGCCTTCCTGGGTGTGGTGGGTCTGTGACATAATGCCACTGCCTTCATGACCATAGAAGTGGAGTGAATCAGCCTGTAGGGTCCTCCCAAGTTGGTTTCAGAGCCCCTTTGGCTATCTATTTGACCTGGACAGTATCACTGGACTTGAACAAGGGGAAACTGGTGGTGGACTTGTGTTGCTTGAATTTCTAAAAGTCTTATAATAAAAAAAAAACCAAAAACTGGAGCCAGATATTGGTGTAAATGCTGAAAGATTAGAGATGCAGTTTTGTCCTTGGAAAAAGGTATCTTTGCTGAAATACTTTTGTCTGGAGAATGGCCCTGGCCAGATATATGTTAATGAAAAATAAACACAACTGGGGACAGTTATCCGATTACCCCAAATGTATAGGGAAAGTTGTGCCCAAGATTGAGATGCAATCGTGAGATTACACGTACACATAACATGGAGATGCACGGTAAATGGGGAGAATCATAGCTGTTATTGCACAAGGAGTTTACAACAAGCGACAGCCAGTTCACTCAAAAGGCAGTAATTCCATAACGCCGTGCGTGATGGTTTCCTCTAACAGAACCCTTAGTTGTGATAGGTTGACCTTCTGAACTCTAGTTGTCACTGCTGTATACTCTCATGGACTTTCGCTACCAGTGGCAATACATGTTGACATCTAGGTGTCTGGGTTTGGGAGGATTGTAGTTTTAGGTGCCAATATCTGGTTTTGTCTTTGTGAGTGGGTGTTTTGCTCCTCGGTTTCTTTGCCCTCTCTGGTTCTTAGGAGAATATGGTGGCTATGTGTTTCCTGATAGGAAATTGTTTTGGGATCCTGATAGGTTTGTCCCTCAGGGGTTCCAGGTAAAATGTATTTCTAAGTATTGCAAGCTGATACTTAGGAATGGGTATGGGTTAGGAGGGGGACTGAGGGGGCCCACTGGAGGGAGGAAAGCAGGGTTTTCCTAGGAATGGGAGCAGAGAGTGAGGAGAGGCCCAAGCAGGTGGTCTGCTACAGAGCTAGGATGAGACTGGGTGGGTGGGTGGGCTGGATTTGGAGGATGGAGGGAGAGGTGAAGATCTACAGTCAGCCTACCTGCTTAGCTGGCTACAGTGGCATGCTGGGGCCCAAGGAATGCCGGTTGTAGTTGGAGGCTGGGATAAAGTAGGGGGTAGGGAGTTTGGAGAAGCAGATCAGTGTGATCTATTCAAAAGGGGTGGGTTGGGGGAGGGAGGCTTCAGCAGGTAGTCTGCTATGGAACTGGGGATAAGACTAGGGGTTTTGGAGGAGCTGAGGGAGAAGTGAAGGGCTGTAGTTAGTCCACCTGCTTCCCTGGCTGGAGTTGCATCCTGTTATCTTAATGACCAGAGAGCTCCTCTAAACATTTCTGCTTCAGACAGTTCCTTTTGTTCTTTTGTTTACAGAAGTTTCTTTCCCCCAATGTTCTCCTGCCACCCTCCCACTCAATTTAAAGCATCCTATAAAAATCCAAACTCCCTTTTGGTGGGGCTGCTCTTCCTTCTCTTGGAGATAGCCTGGCAGTTCCCGTTTCAGTGAAGCTTTGTTCTTTGACCTCAGTGCTGCTCCAGTGGTCTAGATCGCTCACAGACTTCACAAGAATAACGTTTAAGCGATCATTCTGATGCTTTCTCTCCCTAGAGCCCTTCCAAATGTGAAGCTCCAGGGAAGTTCCCATCCCTGGCCTTAAATGACTCACTCAAATGCTGCTGCTTTAGCTGGCTAGCTTGCTTCTGTGCTTTCCTCATCCCCTACTGTATTAACACCAGAAGAAGCCACATCCGTCCGTCACTGTGTTCGTTCTTTCCCTCCCCCATGCTGTTTTGTGTAAGAGAAAACTGTTTACAAAGTATCTCTGCGGAAGGCCCAAGTTTCTGGAAGTTGAGGACTCCATCACAGCACCCAGTATCACCCTCTTCTCATCTATGAACAGAGCCTCACACATATCAGGTGCTCAATCCATATTTATTACATAAATGAATGATAACAAGAATAAAGTTGCATGACTAGGTAGCTGTTTTTCTGTTTTACAAGTTCACAAGCAGAAAACCAAATACATGGTGTATATATGAAACCGTGCACATGGATGCTGACACTACATAATGCATGAATACCAGCTGAATTTTCATCTTCTTAGTGAAGACTGGCAGGGCTGAGCTAAAGAATATCATGTTGTTAGGGTTCATTCGAGTCCTAATACAGGCAAGGGAAGGGTCTACTTCTGAGCTCCACCTGTACCCTTGAATGCACTTACTGTGAGAGATATCTCCCTAGGGTTTTAGGAAAGGAAGAAGCGGGATGATGTACATCTGGAAGGGAGATGTCTTATTTTAGCCTCTAGGCTTGCTTCTTAGAATGCTCGATCTCTCTGGAGTGATCCTGTTGATATCGCTCTCCACTTGAGTTGTCCTCTATGTTTTCCATGATGATTGGGGACTGGGAAATATATACCTAGGAAACACAGGCACAGAGAGCCTTAGTAAATAAAGATACAAGAAGGATGTGCAAACCTGTGGGACTCAGACACTGTATGACTCTTCCTGCCTTTGGGCAGAGAGCCAGAAACAGGAAATCCCTTCTAGAGACCACCCTCTTAAGGAGTATCTTTCTCCCCCCCACCCCCCACCCCCACCTCCTCAGAGAGCCTCAGGACTCACGTTATTGGTTTGATTGTAGGTGAATGAACAGCTGTTCCTAGCAGAGCTCTGGGCAAGGCAATGTATAAAGCAGATGACGAGTATGCTACCAAAAACTATTAAACCAGGGATCTGGAAATAGAGTGAATGGAGAGGACATGAACGCTGATCTGGATGTGGGAATGTCTGAGCATAAACTGTGACTTTGCAATGGGTCACCCCTATGGCTTTGGGAACTCCCACATCCTCTCTCAGCCATAGGTAAAAAGTCTCTCTGGGTCTTTGAGAGTCTCCAGGATAGACGAAAAGGAATGGCTACTTTACTCCCTTATAGCCAGTGCCTCTGTAAAGAAGAGGAACCATCTTTATGTGAGGCAAGCACCTTGGCAGGTTGCTCAGATAGAGAGGGAGGCCTGAGGGTGTGGTCTTGTACTCCGAGAAGGAAAAGGCTGGAAACCTGTTGCCATCCAGAAGGAGGTCGCCTACCGTCTGACAACTTTTCAGACTACCTTGCAGAAGGCCTGGAGCTGAGGCAGTGACGGTGGGTAGGGCCACAACTTGATTAGAAATGCTTAGCTATGTATACCTCTGGCTTTCCAGTTAAACCTAACATGCTAGGAACTGAGAGATAGATCTGGGTGGGGGCCAGTCACCCTTTGCTCTGCTTCTCAGTCAGGTCACAATGAGTACACCTTTTCTGCCTTTCACTATTACTTATTTGTTTAGTTGGTCTATTTGGGACTGCTAGGCAAATCTAGGTGATTAGAGCCTGGACTCTGACCCTGACAGCTCTAGTTTCTAGAGTGAAACAGAGTGGCTTCTCCAGGTAAGAGTGAGTAGGATGTGAGGCTATGGACAAGAACAGACAGAAAGTGAGATGATTAGAAGAAAGAGGTTCCATGAGCAACATTGGAGAAAGCAAGGCCAACATGAAGAGAACACCAAGAGAGCAGGGCCTTCACCAAACATCTCCCAGGGGAGAGGACCATTTCAACTCCAGACAGGACACCTCAGCTCCAGCAGAGGGTAGTTTTCTGGCTCAAATACAAGCCTCTGCCGTTGCTCTGAGCATCTAGAGAAAGCTAGATCATTTAACAGTCTATCCCACAGAGATATTTTGAAAAGGGAAAGGAAGTGAGGCCTCTCTTTGGATTGAGAAAAAGAGTCAATGAAGCGATCCCCAAAGAAGAGGAACCAGGAGGAACCTATGCTTAATTAAGTCCTTTGCTCAATTCTCTCCAGTGTTTGTGAAAATTCTCGTCGCTTAGTGGCAGGGCAGCAGCCACTGCCGGCACATCCACCTGACATGTTAGATTGGGATTGATGGAGGTTAAAAGGGAGCAGAGGCAGCCCTCAGCAGAGGCAGACTGTCCTGTCATTGGAACAATGGAGGGCATCAGACTCTGCAGGTGTGGAGCCTGTGCACTGAGGCACAGAGGGTTTGGGCGTTTTAAAGGGCAGAGAAGGGAACTTCTGGAGTGGAAGGTTCTATGGGGCGGGGGAGGGGGGAGCTCTTGTCAACAACAGTGGAGGTTGGTTTGTTGGCCCTGCCAGGAGCTTTCAGGCTCCTAACTGTCTGCAGATGTTATCAACATGTCAATGTTCCTGTGGGGAGTTTCTCAGCTTTTAGGTCATTAGTGCTTCCCAGATATACAAGAGCAGATTTGCACTGTATTTGTCCGTACTTATTTTTTATTTTTATTTTTATTTTTAGCTCACCAGCTTGAGGAAAGTACCAGAAATTCCAGTGACCTTTTCCCCCCTACTAGAACTAGGATAGACTTTTCTGTTCTCATAAAATATCTTTATTACCAACATTCTAGGCTACCATGGGCTGCGCAAGTGTGTCCCAAATTGTAATTCTGCTTTTTATTTATTCATAAACAAATTTAAAATTAGAGAGTCATATCTCAGTTTTTTTTTTTATTTGACTTTGGAGATTTCCTTCCTGATTTTTCTAAGGTTTTACTCAGCAAAGCATAACTGTCTATAGGGTGTGGTGATTTGAACGAGAATGTCCTCCCCCACAGGTTCATATATTTGAATTGAATTTTTGGTCCCTGGTTGGTGGAACTGTTTGGGAAGGATTAAGGGGTTTGTCCTTGTTGGAGGAGGTGTGTCACTGGGGGGGTAGCCTTTGTGGTTTCAAAACCACAGCATTCCCTGCTCTCTCTCTCTCTGCCTCTCTTTCTCTTCTCTCTGCCTCCAACTTTTGAGTCAGGATGTACATTCTTAACTACTGCTCCAGTGCCATGTCTGCCTGTTTGCTGCCATGCTCCCCACTATGATGATCACAGACTATAACTCTATGAACCTGTGAACCCCCAAATTGAATGTTTCTATTTATCTATCTATCTATCTATCTATCTATTTATTATTTATTTAAAATAAGCTGCTTTGGTCATGGTGTCTCTTCAGTGCAACAGGAAAAAACAAAACAAAACAAAATCAAGACAGGTGGAGGTCACCAAGTTGACAGGTAGCACATCAACAGAGCTGTCACTGAACACAGATCTTGGTCCCTTGCCTGTTTCTGTCACAGAGAACTGGAGCAGGCTCTCTCTTCTCAGTAACCCGGGCTCCTCGCATGCTTGTGGCCTTTTTTCTGACTTGCTTTGTCTTCCCACTTCTGGTCTCAGTGGTGCCTCTGCAGAGCTGCTTCCCACAATCTTCCCACATGATTAGGAGAACAGTTAGCTTTCGCTTCCACCCTCTACACTCTGGCCAGTCACTGGGATCAGAGGAGGGTGCATTTCTCATAATCTTGTTCCCTCCACATATTCTGTCCTAAGTGTCTTTGACCTGTCCTGTGTCCTCAAACCACAGCTGCCATACATGTTATTCCTTCTTATCAGCCTTTGAGCATTTAGGAGTGGGACCTGGTTGCCATCTGCATGGACAGGTATATAGAGACCCACAGAGGTTTCCTAGTGAGAACTTACTCAGGGTCAGAGAATCTGAGCTTGCTTTACCCAGAAGGGTTGCTTAAGGGTATGATTTGACCATGGACATGGTTACTGGTGTTTGGAAGGGTCTACACTTGGCTGTGCAGTGTGCTTTGATCTAGCAAGGGGGAAGTCTTTTGCTCTGCCCCTTGGCATTGTTATAAAAAAGCCCTTTTGAAGAGGCAGAAGGGACTGCTGGGTTTTGATCCAGGTCCTCCTGAAGCTACCCTGTATTTCTGTCTTTCTCCTCTTAACTATCTTTCTATCTAAAAATCTTTCTATCTAAAAGTTTCTTATCCCTCTCTCCTCCTCATAGGAACCCTTTAAAAGGTGGGAGCTGGTCTCCCACACAGGTATTTGGTGATTGTCTAGTGGACTTTACCCATGAGCTGCTGAGTCTGGCTGGAGGACCAAGGTTGCACGCTGTGGAGAAAAGGAGTGACTGGCTCTTAGACAGGATTGTGAGGCTCCAGAATGGAGCCTCATTCTTTGGGTACTAGGGGCTCTCATGGGTCCCCGAGATAGGGATTATATAGCAGGTGAGTGTATTCTAACTCTAGGAACTCAGGACATCTTTGCATCGGAGGAAATCAATGAAAGACTCTACAAGAGCTTACGAGGATTCCATCTGTTGATATTTACCATTTAATAAATGAAGCAGAGACGTCTACGGTGTATTTGTTAGTTGTTGAATTAAAAACCTTACACTTCCTGTCAGTGTAGATAAGCGTCTTTAGTGAAAAAAAAAGCCATTTTCCAAAACAAAAATTTAGTAAGAAGATAATTAGTTTTCATCAGTTGGAGGGAGGAGAAATATCTTTGCATCTCCCATCACTAGGTTCATGGATGAAGCCTCTGAAATAAGACAGAACAAGGGAAAAGCATATGTATCTACTTACTATGATTCTTTCTCTTGACCTTTGTAGGGAAGCAAAGACAAGATGATGGGAGAATTAGTGGCTATTTCTGTGCCTGGTTTGTTGAAGATGTGGATAGCCATGAACTGGGTTTGAAAAAAAAAATGCCATCTGGGGGCTGGTGCGATGGCTCAGTGGATAAGAGCACTGGCTGCTCTTCCAGAGGTCCAAGAATCAATTCCCAGTGCCCATGTGGTGGCTCATAACCAGCTGTAACTCCAGTTCTAGGAGATCTAATGCCTTCTTGTGGTGTCTGCAGGCATGGTATGTATATGCTGCACACACATAAAAAGACAAAACACCCCATAAAATAAAAATAAATAACATCTTAAAACAATTAAAAAAGGGTGATCTAAGGTGGTGAACAGGTGAGCTTAGCATGACCTGTTTGCCTAATGTCTTCTCTGTGTCTTCAGACAGCAGGATGCCTTTCCTCTAGGGGTCCACAGGGCCCTTGAGTGAGCTCCATATTCAGGGGGATGGACAAGGGAAGGTGAGAGTGACCTTCCTGCTTACAGGCTTTCTCAAGTGCCTGATGACACATTTTGGGGTGGTGCATCCTGAACCTCATCAGGCTTGTGTATATCTTTCATGCCTGGCTCAACTGAAGAAATGTAGCTTCTCCCATTTGTTCTATTTTAATTGTTTTTGGTGTGGATATAAGAAGGAAACCTGGCTCTGTAAAATTGTGTGTTTGGAAGAACTAGTCTTTCACGGCCCTTTGAGATAGTTATTGTTGTTGTTTTCCTTAAAAAAATGAGTTTTATTTCTCAACCTAACATGGTTGCCATTTTGGGCCAGAGCCTTCTTTGCTCTGGGGATGTCCTGTGGTTGCTGGGTGTTTAGCATCATCCCTGGTTCCCACCTAGCAGATGCTATAGTAAACCCCCTGCCGCTAGCAATTTTCACAACTCATCTTTTAATATTGCTGATCCCATCCCTCATTATTGGAAACTGAAACCCCCAACTTGTATGTTGGTTTCTTACAAATGATATCTGAAATCATATTAGCAGACTTTACATGGTCTATTTTATAGGCTGAATATTTGTATACCCCTAAAAGTCATACTAAAACTCAACTTACTGGACTCAGTGGTGCCAGTATACAAAGATATCAGCACTTTTAGGGGCTGACCATCTGTAGAGTCTTCTTTGCTTCCTCATTCCTTGTTGCATCACTGACAGAATAAATCATATTCACCTCTGTGTTTTTTCCTGTGTTTTCTCCCCCTACATACTGCTCTAGATTAGCAAAAAACAGAATTGTTTTCTTTTCTTTCTTTCTTTCTTTTTTTTTTTTTTTTTGAGACAGGGTTTCTCTGTGTAGCTTTGGAGCCTTTCCTGAAATTCACTCTGTAGCCCGAGCTGGCCTTGAGCTCACAGAGATCCGCCTACCTCTGCTTCCTGAGTGCTGGGATTAAAGGCGTGCGCCACCACTGCCCAGCTCAGAGTTTTTTATTTTCTTCTGAGGCCAGCAGTTTACTTATCCATGAGGTCAAGAACTATGTCATGTACATGCCTTGGGCATTTCTGATGCTCAATATATATTTATTAAATGATTGAATGATTGACAGAGGGAAGTTTGAGTGATGAGATAACTATTTCTCTATTATGAAAACTACTTTAGGCAGGGAGTACATGGATGTGTGCACACCAAGACTGGTGTAGAGATGGCTATCACCATACAGATGCACCTGTCTTGGGAGGACATCTTTGTTTAATCCATTTCAATCTCCCACCTTATTCTAGTAGGGAGCCATCAGGACTTGCTGGCGTGAAGTGAAGCACAAGTCCACAGTGTAAGCAGTAAGAGAGACATTTCGCTCAGTTTGTCAGGAAAAGAAGAACCTGGTTTATAGGAGCCTAGGCAAGGGAGGATGTCACTTGGTCTCAGTGAAAGATGCTTCTAGAATCTTCAGCTTCACTTGTTTGAGTTTTGAACTGCACTGGAATAACTTGGTATTGGGTTCGAAGGTTCTGGGAAGACCACTGGGTTTGTTGTGTAGACATTTGGAATGACCACATCCACCTGAAAAACAAAGGCATACAGCAGGTGCATACTTCACTAATGCTAAAGTAGTCCTCTGGAGGTTCATTGCTGGAAGCCTACACACTCCAGCATGGTGTGGCTGAGGTGGTGGGACCTGTAAGAGGTGAGGTCTGAGGGATGGCGATCAGGCTGTGGGTACCACTTTCATGAATGTGTTTTTTCTTGACTCAGGGAGAGGGCTAGTTTTCACAAGAGGATGTTGTAATAAAGCAAGGCCACCCCATATGCTTAAATCTTTCTCAACTAGGCCACTCTTCTTTTTCCTTCTCTGCTGTGTTATAACCAGGCAGAGAGTACTCAGAAGTACTCCAGGGCAATTCTGTTTAGATACTCCAGCCACTAGAATTGAGAGGCAAGTAAACCTCTTTATTTTACAAATTACCCAGCCTAGCGATAACAATGGAGAGTAGACTAAGGTGCCTCAGTAATAAGGGCAAGTTAAAGACAAACACTGAGACTTGTAGATATTCTTCCACTTCTTCCTCTTTAGCAGGAACAACATTCACAGAAACCCTGTGAGTTTTTCCATCATCTTGGGGTATAGTTCCACCCACAAAGGGGCCCCAGGACTCACATTGTTGGACTGACAGCAGGCCACTTGGCAGCCAAAGTGGGAAGACACACTTGCAATGGAGAGCTCCAAGAGGCAGAAGACGAGCAGTACACCAGAAAGAGCCATGCCTATTGTCTGGAATCAGAAGAAATCTGAGGGCATCAGTGCTGGGCTAGGAGTTTGACAAGACTCTGCAATGGAGCATCTGTGCGGCCTTGGCAAAGTCTCCCTCCCCTAGCCTTATGGGGACCAATGTCTCCTAGGTCTTTGTGAGGCTAAAGTGTGGGTAGAAAATGGTTATTTTATCATCCAATGCAGCAGCCTTTAGGGGAAGGAGGGTTATTGGTTAAGGAAATGCCAAAAAAGGTTGCATTGGGGGTAATTTCTTAATAAAATGAGTTGAGTAAAGAATACACATGACCTTGTGTGCCAAAGGGATCAGGCTGGATGCCATGCTGAAGAGAGCTTTGAGGAAGCCAGGGTGTCAGGGGGTTGGGGGCAGGAACAGGGGCAGGGGTACAGACAGAGATGAGAGATGCGGTGGCTAGGACCCACTCTACAATGGGAAACAGTGTGGGAAACATGGCTGGATTCTGGATGCATTCCCGAAGAAGAATCAACTGGATTCCTTAAGAAACCAGCTGTGAGGTGAGAGAGAGGGGTCAATGACTCCTTCACGGTTTTGTCTCTAGCAACTGAAGGATGGAGCTACTTTATGAGATGGGAAAAACAAAAGCGTGCTTTTGTACTGATAGAAAATCTCTAAGAAAATGGAGGGGATAGATAGTGTAGAAGAGAGGCGGGGGGAGGGAGGGGAGAAGGACTTGGTCTGCTGGGTGAGGCTGTGGTCCATTGGCAGCTTGACAGAACATGTCCAAATCCTCCCATTTAGCTCAGTAGCACAGTCCCTGTGGCTGCGGAGTACTAGATTAGTGCTGAGGCCCAAACTGAGATGTGTTGTTAGTGTAAAACAACCTGGATTTCAAAGGGTCACTACTCAAAAAGAAAACAGCCCGACCCTTACTGCACCTTAACTAAATGCCCCTCATTTTTCCCACATCCAAGTCCCACATAAGAAGAATCCTTCCTCCTCCTTGGCAATGCAACCCCCTCCCCCTTTTATGGCAGGCCTGTGCTGTGGAACACAGCCTCCTCCCTTCCTCGACCTATAAGACTGGACCTCTATTCTGCTATGTGGGCCTGAACTATCCCCAAAGTCTCTACCATGCTGCCACCTGTCTGTCTGTCTGCCAGTGCAATAACCACTCTTTCTAGACTCCCTCATGTACTGAGACCTGGAGCTGAGTCCCCACTGTAGTGGCTGGAGTGAACAAAGAACCTGCCTCACTGCCTGTCTCCATAGTCCCTCCTCCAGCCATAACTTCGTCTTTTAGTAGTGTATGCTACTGAAGAATTTAATAAAAATCGTTGCAATTTTCAGCGTGGCAAAGAATTACATATGTAGCCCACACTCTGTTTCTGTTAGACGGTGCTGGTTGCTAGTGCAGGCGGCAGGTGACAGTTGTCAGAACTGATCCTGCTGTTGCCTGGCCATGCTTGTTCATGCACTATTTTCTGTCGATGCTAAAGGCTTGCTGTATTGTGACAGGAATCGTATGTCCTGCAAAGTCTAAAAGCCCATCTGGCTCTGCCGAAAAACATTTGTTAGGGTTTGGCAATCCTAGGTTCCCTTTATGATGCTGTTGCAGGGCCCAGTCTTGTTAACATCCTGATATTTGCAAGAAAATGGATGCAACTGTAAGGCATTATGATAAGAGAAATAAGCAGGTTCAGAAAGATGAATGCTTCATGTTTTCTCTCATATGTGGAACCTAGATTTTAATGTGTGTGTGTGTGTGTGTGTGTGTGTGTGTGTGTGTGTTAGGCCATAACACTAGAAGTGGGGGATCCTGAGAAGGGAGGAAAACATCATAAGGGAGGTGGGGGATGGAGAGATGTTTCAGTGGTTAACATCACTGGCTGCTTTTGCTGAGGACTTGGGTTCAGTTCCTGTCATCCACATGGTGGCTCATAACTCTCTGTAACTTCAGCTCCAGGGGATCCAAGGCCCTCTTTTGACCTCAATGGGCACCAGGCATACATGTGGTACACAGACATACATGTAGGCAAAGCACTTGTACACACAGAATAAAATAAATAAATCTTTAAACAATTAAAAAAAAAGAGAAAGCAAGCAGAGCTGGGACTAATTGGGGGGAAGAGAGTGAACCAGCTGGAGATGGAGGGTGGAGGGGAGTGGAAAGGGACAGTAGTAGGGAAGGGGACAATTGAGGACAAAGGAGGATGACAGGTATGTGTAATGATGAAACCCAGCACTTTGAATAGAAAACTAAAAAACTGAACAAAAAAAAAAAAGTTTTCGAAGGAGGAAAAAATGTTTGTCGGACCCTGGTCTACACAGCAGGCAGGAAGGCTGGAACTGTGGAGGGCTACTAAAGTGCTGGCAGCTGGCGTTTTGTGCACCGTCACGTTGAGTTTTTCCAGTGCTACAAGGCAGGTACTGTTTTACGAAGGCAGTAAAAGCCGAGGAAAGGCTACAGCTGAGGGCTTTAAACCCTGTCCTGACACTAAAAGCACTTCCTTTTCTTCCAGTGCTCAGCGGGAAGGCTTGGTTTGCCAGGCTTTTTCTGGCATGGTCTGAACATAGCTCAGTGGCTGAGGACACTCACCCAGTTGTTGTAGTAGTAAGGGTAGTCACTGGGGTAAATATATCTTCCCGAGATACTCATGTCTGTGATGAGGAGTATGACGCCCACTGCTGAGCAGATGGCGCTGAAGATGTTCAAGCCCACGCTGCCATTCAACTGGAGGAGACACACAGGGTCAAGGTGGGAGAGGACGTTGAGTATAGCTGAGACGAGCAGATTCAGCCAGCACCCCTCCCCATTTGTACTGTGTTAAATTAGACCGCACATCCTCTTCACCATGGTAATCATTTATCAAAGTCATAGTTTAATGGTAGGAAGCACCTTATGAGTCTGGACAATGTACAGAAAGGTATGTCTAGATATGTTAAACTTTCCCTTTCTGAATGTTTTCCAACAGAGCTCATCTGACTGTAGGATCCTGATCACTAGGAGACAGTTAGTTACTCTGGGTAACCTGCTCATCAAGGATGCAGAGCTAGTATGCTGGTCCATTGCTAGGGACAAAGCACAAAAAGCTCTTTCCACGTGGCTCTTCAGAGTTCCGTTTCTAGATTTCTTAGTGAAGCAGGCGCTAGGACCTTTACTGGCCCCTGCAGGAATGGCTGGAAACCTGCTCTGTGTGCTATGGGCATACTCTGTGTAGTGTGTCCTGAGTGCATGGGAGCTTTGTGTCTCCTCCTGTGAAGGTCTCCTATGCAAGCTAGTCCTCTCTCCCTCCGTCTTTCTTCTCATCCTGACACTGTCCCCCCCCCCCCGTGTGTGTGTGTGTGTGTGTGTGTGTGTGTGTGTGTGTGTGTGTGTGTGTGTAGTCTGTGCCCTAGGTCTGTCTTGGTGGTGCAAGAGTAAGGGAAGGATTGCTTGTCCGTCTTATTCCTCACGGCGACACTACAGGTCCCGAGCTGGGACAGACAGCTTCAGAATGTGACTTACCAGGCAAGAAGAATTGGGCTGATTCTCTGCCGCCACGGAAAGAGATCCTGAAATGATAAACTTGTACACAAGATTGGGAACTTACCATGGGTTAGGCATCAGCATACCCTTCCTTAGGAATCTGATTCCGAGAGCAGATAGTCTCTCCCATACAGACTTACTTGTGGGGACCCCAGCTCTACAACGGTAGAAAACGTGTGTGTGCTGACAGGCTAAGGGACAGTGATAGGATAATCAGTACTTTAGGATTCACCAGAATCAGAGGACTGAGTCATGAACATAGGTCAGAGCAAGAGGGAACAGGTTCTCTGAAGGATACATCCTTATGGTTCTGCAGGCTTGTGAGGCTGTGGGGATGGCAGAGTGCCAACCTGCCAACCTGTTTTCTTTTTATTGTCTAGGAAAGGTTGGCACTGGCCGACTTCTAAGGTTTTAAAGTCTAGTTTGAAACTTACATGATCTTTGGTGAGTTAATAACCTAAGTCTTTATTTCCTCATCTGAGAAAATGTGGGCATTCGTATCCTTTGAGGCGTCATTGTTATAACTTATGCCTCATATGTACTGTGTCTTGTTCATAGTACTCAATTGATGTTACCCCATTTCCTGCTGTTTGTTTACACATCTTCACCATCTGTGACTTTCCAGGGTCTATATCAGGATTCATGAGGTGTGGGCCTCTGGAGGGATGAGGAAAAGGGTGCTGACTCCTCTGGGTGCTCAGATAGGAGTTCAGCATTAGTCCTTCCTGTTGCATGCCTGAATGGGCTCTGTTCAATCATGCAGATAATGAATGCGAGTCTCGGATGCTGAGCATCACGCAAAGGGAGAATTTCTTGCCAATATTGGTGCTCTGCAGGCAATGTGGCTGAGGGATCACCTGGCATTGTTTGCCCAGTGTGATAACAGTGGTGGTCTGAGAAGGAGCAGCTAAGATTTCACACAATCTGCTATCTGCTGGGTTCTACTTGAGGTGCTTAAGACATGGCTCTGTTGAGAGAAAATCCACATCTTACCATTCATTGATTTGAAGCACGCAATCCCAGTATTTTGAGTATATTTACAGAGTTGTTCAGTCTAAGTCGAGAACATTCTCATCATCCCATACCCAGTAGCAATCTTGTCCATATCTTCCTTTCTCCATCTAACACTACTGTTATTTCCTTTTAAAAGATGGGCAAAATCTAGGTGTAGGAGAGATATCATTTTCTTCAGCAGTGTAGCCCCTAGTGAGTTGCCATGCTCCAGGAAACACCCTGTCACACATGCTCATACAAGCGACCCTAATTAAACTCAGTGGGTCAAAAGAAAAAACGAACACCACGAAAGTAGGAGGTGGACTAGTTGGGGAAAAACAGGGGTCAGTAGGAGTGGGGAGGGGTGAAAGAGGGCAGTGGGGGTGAATGTAATCACAACATATTCAACATATGTGTACAATTTTAAAAGTGAACAAAGCAAATTCGAAAATACAGGCAGAATGAGGCTTATGGACTTCAAACAATTCACTCAAAATCATCAAGCAAGTAGCAAAGCTTGAGCTCAAATAGCTTGACTTCAGACTCAATGTCTTAGCCTTCATCCTGTGTTCCCACTTGGGGCAGAGGCATAGTTACCTAAAATGAAAAAATATTTGAGTTGATCCCCTTCCCAGGAAAGTGTCCTATTCTTTTTTCTGTCATTGGAGAAACAAGTCTCAATTTCACAGCCTTTCCCTTATAGAAATGTGTTAGGAAGCAAGGGCGGAGAGATGGATTTTCACGTTCTTGTTCGTCCTCTGGAGAGGTTCCTTTGCTCTGGAGGAGGGCTTTGGGAATGGATGGGGACTAGGAAGACACAGCTGGAGTGAGAAAGTGACAAGGAACAACAAAAAACAATGGCAGCAACAAAACATCTGAAGACAAAGGGAAGACAGTTGTGACCTAAGGGCCAGCAGGGCCATTGGGATGTCAGGGCACTTCCTGGTGCTCACCAGCACTCAGGGGAAGCTAACAGGACACAGCACGCCAGTGAGTAGCTGTGATACTATGAGATGTTTCAATACAGGTCCATCTACAAGCCCAGGGATCTGTAGAGGGTTGGGAGAGAGAAGAGGGTTGGGGTCCACGTCCAGGTCAGTTCAGAGTCCAAAGAACTGCAGCCTTGAAGGATGAGTCATGAAGAGGACTGAGTCATGAACATAGGTCAGAGCAAGAGGGAACAGGTTCTCTGAAGGATACATCCTTATGGTTCTGCAGGCTTGTGAGGCTGTGGGGATGGCAGAGTGCCAACCTGCCAACCTGTTTTCTTTTTATTGTCTAGGAAAGGTTGGCATTGGCCGACTTCTAAGGTCATTCTGGAGTTTGGATATTTATGGGAAAATGTATTTGAGTCACAGGTAGGTGAGGGAAAAACAAAAAGGAAAGAAAGTTGGAGAAGAGCTGTGTGTGTGTGTGTGTGTGTGTGTGTGTGTGTGTGTGTGTGTGTGTATTGGGGAGGTACCAGGAAAAGAGTCAGAGAGTCCAAAGGCAATAAACTGGCATACAGGAAGGATTGTATTTTCGTGGAGTCACAGATCACCTCGAGAATCTAATAAAAGCCACAGACCTTTTCAGAAAAAGAATGCATAGCTATCATGCTAGATATTCCACTAAAATGGCCTCTGAGCCCATCTTTGAACAGTGAGTTAGACATCTCTACTGCTGGGCCACAGACTCTACTGACTATTGAACAACAACAACAACAACAACAAAAAAGTGTTTTGAGCTTAGTCTTCTGGGTATGTGTTGAACAATGCCTGAAAGCCTAGCTCCAGTATCGTTTTCTTTGTGAGTTAAATGCTGCTGTTTCTGGGTTGATGATCTAGAAGAAATACCTTGGATGAGAGCGAAGGGGAGAGAGAGAGAGAGAGAGAGAGAGAGAGAGAGAGAGAGAGACAGAGAGACAGAGAGACAGAGAGACAGAGAGAGACAGAGAGAGAGAGAGACAGAGACAGAGAGACACAGAGAGAGAGAGACAGAGAGACAGAGAGGGACAGAGACAGAGAGAGACACAGACAGAGAGACAGAGAGAGACAGAGAGAGGAGAAAAGAGACAGGCGGTGGACAAGGCCTGCCTTTTATAAGGAAACAGTGAATGCACACAGGAAGTGCTGGCCCTGTTGTATGGTGTGACTCTAAAATACATTTGGTTCCCTGACTGGGAACCTTGGCTCTCCTGGCAGTCTGAGACATGCTGGGACCCCGGAACCTGGTCCTCCCGCAACAGCCCTACTTTGCCACCTAATGGATCACTGGGATTCTCCATTCAACACTGATGATTGGTAAGCCTCCAGCTTCTGGCCATTTCCCATGAATGAGGCTTCATTTCACGAGCACAGTCCTCTCCTTGCCTTTTGGCATTTCTCGAAGTCCTGGTACCAGGTGTCTGTGTCTCAATCCAGCTCTTAGCCCATTGGCCCCTGCTTTTTTGGATGATGGTCCACTGAACAGCTGTTGACTCTTTGTTGGTTCTTGCTGAATCTCTGGGATGCTAGAGATTCCAGCCTTTGAACCTTCTCTACCCCATTCATGGAAAATGCTCCTACCTCCCTATCTAGCACTTGATTTAAGGGCTTAACTTATCTGTCTGCCTTTCCAGTCAGACCTGGTCCCATACTCCTTAGATACCAATCAAAATGGCCGCTTACCAGCACCCTGGTATTTCACAGGACCTTTGCAACTTCTGCCATGGATCCAATAGATGGAAGGGGGTCCCTTACTTTCAAGCTTTCTTTTATCAACTCCCTTTCACTCTTTCACTCTTTGCTCTCCCCCCTCCCTCAAACCTCTTGCACTAACTCAGCTGTGTGTGGCGTGTTTGCTTAGCGGCATACCTTGGCAGGGCCGCCAAAGGTACCCACTTCACGCTAGGACCCCATCAGCCTGCTCCACCCACAGCAGATCTACTCTCCTTCACCTCCAACAGATCTGCTTTCTCATTCACCGACAGCTTTGCCCTCCATTCAGTACCAACAATGGGGTGTCTGGTGGGGTTACCCACTTCTGACCATTCCCCTGCATGTGAGACTGGCCTCAGTATTTTTTGGACCAGGCAGTTGGGGAACTGAGAGAGCATTTTTCACTTTCTTTCTTAGGAGCACCTGGCGGTGCCACCACCGACTTAGGTTTTGGTATTTCTTCCTCCTCCTCCATCATTTCTTGGGTACTTTCCTCTGGTGGCCTTCCATCTCCTGAGGAGCCACCCCCTGGCTCTGCTTCACTTATTTTTTTTCTTTGTGCTTTCAGGATTCTTCTAGGGACATTTTTGTCTCTCCATTATCTACAACAGGTTCTGAAAGTTCCATGCTAACAGCTGAATTTGAATCTTCACACAATAATGGCTGCTCTTGAGAGGACTCCACAGGTGCTGGTTAAGAAAATTCTTGTGAGCTCCGGGGAGTGGACTTGGATTCACCTCCAACAACATCTTGCCAGGTCCAAGAAGCACCAGATGGTTCCACAGAGCCTGGCCAGCGAAGTGAAACAGCCAGCTACCCCGGGACGTGGCCAACACCCTAGTTTTCTCAGGTTACCCAAAGATGTCTGACACCTCCCCAGGCCAGCAGGAAGCAGTCTCAAGAACACGGCACCCTCATCCCCGCCTCACCTGCTACCCCTTTCTAACTCCTTTTTATAATAAACAAAAGAGAGAAAGGTTAGCATTCAGGCATCTGTACTGGCCTGCCCCTAGGGTCCTCACAGGATATATCCTCAGCTGCAGCCACTAAAAGCACCTCCTGTGCGCATTCGCTATGTTTCCTTGTAAAAGGCGGGCCTTGCCCACCTCGCATCTCTTTTCTCCTTTCTCTCTCTCTCTTCCTTCACTCTTGTCACAGGCACCAGACTCTGCCCCCTTCTCTGCCTCTTCTCTCCTCTCCCCTCAATAAACCTCCCAGTGGGCCCTGTTGTATGGTGTGACTCCTTCCTGCCATTTTTAAAATACAACAGATATTACCTAGATCACCTAGGAAGACATTCTCAATGAAGAATTGTGTACATTTATTTGGCCTGTGATCATGTCTGGGGAGGCGTATCTTAACTGTTAATTGATGTGGGGAGACGAAAGTCACTGTGGGCAGCACCATTCCTTAGACAGGGGTTTCTGACTATGTAGGAGTTGAGAACATGAGTTGAGCCCAAGCAAGCCTGTAAACTGAGCATGCCTGCATTCGTTTCTCTTTGTTCTTGACTACAGCTGTGATGTGACTAGCTGTCTCAAGTTCCCAACACCTTGACTTCTTTTCAATAAGGGACTGTAGCCTGTAGCTAAAACAATTCTTTTCTCCCCCTATGTTGTTTGTCAGGCTATTTTATCACAGCAATAGAAATGAAACTGAAACAGGGAGGTATTGGGGGAAGGAAGGGGTCAAGTGGGAGGGGAGCAGGGGAGCTCCCTGAGAGAGGGAGTGCCAGGGAGAAGACAAGTAAGAACAAAGTCTGAGTGAAAGTGCCATAATAAACCCTTTACTTTGTACGCTAATTTAAAACGCCCACCGCCACCGCCACTGCCAGCACCAGCACCACCACAATCAGCACCACCACCAGCAGCACCACCAGCACCAACACCAGCACCACCACCAGCAGCAGCAGCAGCTAAGAGGTTGGGACACAAGATAGGCACCAAGGGAAGATACCAGGGGAAGACAGCTAGCTGTAAGGTTAGGAGAGACCGCAGTGGTGACTACCAGCTGACATTCTGGTCTTGGATTTGTGGCTTTCAGAACTGGAAGATGACACACTTCTATAGTTTAGAGCTACCCAGCCTATGGCACTTTGTTATAGTCCATCCCAACTCCTTCTCCAACCAAGACATTTGAGCAAGAACCTCCATATTCCTGAACAGCTTGGCAAAGTGGCCTTGAGCATCAGACTGGAGCTACTCACCCAAACACCTCCCCAGAAGGGGAAGCCTCCGTAGAGGGAGACAGGTGTATAGTACCCGAAGAGGTTGGTGATCATGATGGAGCCCATGCCAATGTGTACCAAGCCAATCAGGATCTGGATGGCCTGTCAGGAGAGCCACAAGCTGAAGCCTTTGCCTCTGAGCCCTGATCTTGCCTTTCTTTCTGCTTCCTTTATATTTTAATACCCATTTGGTTTCCCTGGTCTAAAAAATAATGTGAGAAACAATATAATAAAATTAAAGCTATCTATAATCAAACCCTCCCTGGAGAAATCAAACATTTACATTTTGTTATAACCTTCTATTATTCTTTTTCAAACATGTATCTTGGTAATATAGAAACAGTGTCTCTGCACTTTATTAACTTAATGCTTTATCATGAGCATATCCTTGGGTCATTAAATTTTCTTTGTATTTGTGTGTGTGAGTTTATACATGTTTATATGTGTATGTGCATGCATGTGAGCGTGTGTGTGTGTGTGTGTGTGTGTGTGTGTGTGTGTGTCCTGCAGACCTGCTGTAAAAAGCATATATATTGTTTCCTTAAGTTTATACTAGCGGTACACATTAATAACATTTCTCGGAGTAAGACCCAATCATTGCACAAAGAACTTTCTTGTTCCCTTCATAGTTCCATAACATTCTGTTTGTTGTTAGTACAATACAGTACTTGATCAATGTTAAACTGATGGATAGTATACTGGTTAGTTTTAACTGTCAACTTGACACAACATCGAGTCACCTGGGAAGACAGTATTGATGAGGAATTATCTAGATTAGGCTAGACTGTGGAAATTTATGTGGGGGATTGTCTCCATTGCTCATTCATGTAGGAAGATCTCATCCATTGTGGGCAGCACTATTCCCTAGACAGGGGTCCTGAACTGTATAGGCTAGGAGAAAGCTATATGAGAGCTAGAAGGTAGCATAGATGTATTAGTTTCCCTCTGCTCTTGCTGTGGATGTGATGTAACCTGATTTGAATTCCTGTTTGACTTCCCTGGTAACCTGAAAGTGTAAGCCAAACAAACTTCTTCCTCCCATCTGTTGCTTTTCATCAGAGTATTTTTACCACAGCAACAGAAACAAAACTAGAATAGATAGTTCGGTCGTGTCCATCCTTCTGTCTCTACAAGCCACACTGCAACAAATAAACTTAGAGGTACCACATTTCTTGTGTGTCTTGGCTTATTTGGAGGCTGAAGTCTCAGAAATGCACCACTGGAGGCTTTTAAATATACAAGTTGCCTCTTTTTAGACTTCTCTAAGCAAGATTAGAGCATGAGCTGGGTTTTGAACATGGGCTCTGGGTCAGAACCAATGCTTGTCACTCATGGACTGCGCAATGAAGTGGGCTCCCTTGTGCTGTTTAGGCCAGCCTTTCAGCCATTGCTGCTTGTCTGGCCTTCTTGCCTTCTTTTTGCTTTGGGAAAAGTCTTGATTTAGCAACCTTGGGCTTCATTCTACCTTTGGGAAACTTTGTCCTTGTTGGACACTCTTACTTCCTAAGCTATAGCAAGTAAATGCATAGAGGCAAAAGGATCTACATTCAAGATCACTGCTTTTTGGCTGTTTTTTTTTTTTTTAATTCTTTTTTTCTAAATGCCTCAAATTAAAACTACAAGGTTGTATACTGAGGCTCCTTGTGATAAAGAGATTTACAACAGACCTGGGTTTTGCTAAGTCAGTCCTGCCTGCTTTATTTGAAGTTTCTTTTCTTTCTTTTTGTTTGTATTTATGTATCTATGTATGCATGTATGCATATATGTGTGTGCACACATGTGTATTTATATATGTGTGTATGTTCATGAATGAGTGTGAGTGTGTGGTTCCTTGGGCACTGCGCATCTTTTGTGTGAGTTATGTGCGTGTGCGAGGACATGAATGATGAGGCTGACATCTACCTTGGATATCCTTCCCCAGGAGCCATTTACATTTTTTTCTTTGAGACAGGGTCTCTCACTAGCCTGGAATTCACCAAGTTGCCTGGGCTGGCTGGCCAGAGAGCTGCAGGGATCTGCCGGTCTTCACCTTCCTGGTTCTGGGATCACAGTGTGCATCCCCACAGCCAGCTTATGTAAGGTGGGGTCTAGGGACGGCACTCAGCTTGCAAGCACTTCACTAAGCACTTTACTAACTGGGCTATCCTATTCTACTGCCCCTTATTTGGAATTTCTATTCATCTATCTCAAATTTCTTTCCTCTATAGTACAGCTTGGGCTCACAAAGTGAACTTTTACTTACCCCCAGGACTTTGCCATTTTTCAAGACTTTCTGCGCTGTCACCAAACCAGGTGGATTCCCAGGAATTACGTGGATTTGAGGCTGGTTGCTTGGATACAGAGGCACCTGAGTCACAGTTCCCGGCGGGACCACAGGGTAACCGTTGTGGGGTGCCACCACATACACAGAATTGACTGGAGGGCCTGGTGGAGTCATTGGATTCATGCTGATGAAAAAAACATGTGCAATAGAATCACTCATCACTTATATACTTGTGTTTTACAGTTTTAAAAAGACTTCAAGAGGCAGGGGAGGCAGCTCCATCGGTAGCTACTTGCCGCACAAGCATGAGGATATGAGTTTGGATCTCTGGCACCGTTATAACCTTGAGATGACTTAGCAGGTGAAGGTACTTACTGCCTGATGACCTGAGTTTGGGCCCTGGGACTCACATGGTGGAAAGAGAGAATTGGTTCCCCCAAAGTTGTCCTCTGATCTCCAAGCACATTTAGTGGCACATGTCTGGCCATACACAATAAGTAAATATATGTAATAACAATGATTAATAATAAAAGCAACTTTGTTGTTATTGTCTTTATTGCCAGGAGAGACAGGGAATCTCTAGGGCTAGCTAATAGCCAGTCTAAAAGATAAGGCGAAGAATGAGTGAAGAAGACACCCTACATAGACCTGTGGCCTCCATACATATGTGCACATATGTGCTTGTGCATCTGCGCACATGCACGCACATAGGACATTAAACACTTTAAAATAACTGGGAATGAAGCCAGGTGTGGTGGTGCACACCTTTAATTCCAGCACTCAGTAGGCAGAGGCAGGCAGATCTCTGTAAATTCAAGGCTAGCCTGGTCTATAGAGTTAATTCCAGGACAACCAGGGCTACACAGAGAAACCCTGTCTAGAAAAAACAAAACAAAAAACAACAAAACCCAACCAACTAAGCAAGCAAGCAACCAGCCAAACAAAAAACCCAACTGAGAATGACTTTTTCTTGAGCAATTCAACCCTGAGTATTCACTAATCCCATTTTAGAGACAATGTTAAACTTTCTTTACAGGACTTGTTGGGCATGCGAGGCAGCCAATGCTTTACAAGGCATCTCTTTCAATCTTAACCCCAGTCCCACTGATAAATAAAGTAAGGCCCAGAGAGGTTAGGTGATCCCAGAAGACAGGCTGTGTCTTTTCCCTTTTTGCATGTCTCCTAGTGTTTCAATCTTGATTTGGATAGATTGGAAATCTATCCTGAAGTGCCACAGTGGAAAGACTCTTGGGGAACATTGAGTTCAATTCTCTTAGACTTTGGAAAAGAAACCAAGAGTGGGACTTCTCCAATGTCATGTACATATTAGAAAAATGGAGGTCATTGTGCTCAAGAAAAGTCCACTGTCAATGTAGCGTGTGTGTGAGTGTGCATGCGTGCATGTGTGTGTATGTGTGTTTTGTCCTGCTCAATTTTCTAGGGCCATTAGAGAAGTTACATTCATTTATTTATCTATCATTTTTTTTTTTGTGTGTGTGTGTGTTCCATGTCACACATTTGGAGGTAGAGGATAACTGGTGGAAGTTGATGTTCTCCTACCGTGATCTGGTTCCTAGATCTCAATCTCATGTCGTCAGTCTTGGTGGCAATAACTCTTGCTCACTGAGTTTGTATGCCTTTAACATTTTCTTTCCTTCTTCCACTCTACTTTTGGAGCAGACACAATAAACCGAGTACAATACATCCTTCCAACACCTTTCATCCACTTACATTGCCCATGTCTCATTTGACACAAACCCCTTATCTCTGTCCCTCAGTGAGCCGTACAAAATACTTGATCATGGACACTCACCTTGCTGTGCCTGTTGCCAAGTAAGTCTCTCTTGCTCCTGTTCCCGACTCTCTGCTGTGGAAAACTTGCTTCCCTAGAGAATGGCTGTGCCCTGTACAGTTGGACGATTTATTTAGAATGATCCAAAGTCCACTCCACTTCTTTCCTGGGCGAGGGCTGGATCAGCAGATGTTCAGAGCTCCCACACCCACATTTGCTTCCTGCTTTAGTCATGGAATCAATTAAATACAGTTCCATTTGTCAAGGGTTTCATGATGCCTGAATGGATAGATGAGGTTATACTGGGTGCTCTAGGAGACAAAAGAATGACCTGGGCATTCAGGACTTGATGTACTGGGCTGAGATAGAGGACAGGATGAAATCAGTTTTACAACCAAGAGATAGGTGATCCCAGGAGAACACAGAGAGAGATGATTGATTGGCATTGGAGTGCTTAGATATTTGAACTGAAAGGAGAAAAGTTGGAACCAATGGATAAAATGAGACTTACACTTGACCCCCATATATATTTTTAAAATTTTATTTATTTTTTGTTAATGAGTATTTTGCCTTTATGTATGCTTGTCTACTATGTGTATGCAGTGACTACAGAGGCCAGAAGAGGGGCACTGGATTCCCTGGAGCTGTTACAGATGGTTGTGAACCACCACGCAGGTGCTGAGAATTCCTGTTGGCATATAAGAGACACTCAAAATCTCACTGACTGAGCACATAGAGACAAGGGGATGACTGGAACTTTGTAAGTTGGCCAGGTGGAAGAACATTATAGACAGAGGCTATGGAAAGGGACAAAGCCCAGGAGAGAAGAAAGCACAGGACAAGCTTTGGGCAGGCTCACACAAGGCACATTGAAAGTAAAAAGGATGAAAAACCTGATGCAGTCAAACCTTGTGAATACCCATTTCTACCAGATTTGCCCCTTAGCTTTTTTTTTATTAAATTTTTTAATTCATTTTGCATATCAACCACAGATCCCCTTCTCATCTCTCCTCCTGCTTCCCCTCCACCTAATCCCCCTTCTCGCCTAAACCCCATCCGCACTCACCCCTCATTCCCTCCTCTAAAAGGGTAAGTTCTCCCATGGGGGAACAGCAAAGCTTGGTGCATTTGGTTGAGGCAGGGCCAAGCCCCTCTTCCCTGCATCAAGGATGAGCAAGGTGTCTGACCATAGGTAATGGGATCCCAGAAAGCCGGCTCATGCACCAGGGATAGATCCTGATCACACTGCCAGGGGCCCCTTAAACAGACCCAGCTACACAACTGTCCTCCATATGCAGGGGTTCTAGTCCAGTCCCATGCAGGTTCCACAGCTGTCGGTCTAAAGTTCGTGGGTTCCAATGAGCTTGGTTCAGTTGTAGGTAGCTCTTTATTAGATCTTATCTGTGGGATATTTTCTCCAAATTTGGCAGTTGTTTATTGTGTGTGTATGTGGTGTGTGTGTGTGTGTGTGTGTGTGTGTGTGTGTGTGTGTGTGTGTGTCTGTCTGTCTGTAGGTCAGGGGTCTATGTTGGATGTTTTTCTCTATTGCTCTCTGCCTTATTTTTTCAAACTTTTCTTTAGCATGTATTAGTTATATATGGTGATAGGTTTCACGCAGACATTTTATATGTTTATATACTATATTTGGGTTATAGTCACCTGTCAGAGACCAAACATGGACCATGTCTAAATTTAGGCTTAGCCATGGGATGGGGAAGTTCTTCCCATTACCTTTTTCCTTAAGGGCTTTAAAGAGGCCCTCAAGACACGAGGGATAAGGGTTCATTAAAAAAAGACCTCTGCATCCAGATCCCTCAGTAGTTGGATGAGGTTTCTAGCACAACAATTAGGGAGATGGGAATGGGGGGGGGGCGTTGGGGGGAAGGTGAGGGGGACGGGAGGGGGGAGAACAAGGGAATCCGTGACTGATATGTAGAACTGAATTGTATTGCAAAATAAATTAAAAAAAAAAAAAAAAAAAGACCTCAACAAATTCTTTAGTCACTTAAGAGGACTGTTCCTGGTTTCCCCAAGAAAGGACGATTGATGTTAAGGATATCCTAAAGGTTTATTAAAAAAAAAAAAAAGATTTAGGAGACCCCTAAAAGCTGCCAACCTTTTAGGGAGAAAACTGCTGTTACTTCATTCAGGGTCTTACAAGGAGGTAACACAAAATTATCACACTACCAGACCTCCTGAGAGTGTAAACTAGAGTTAATGAAGTTCACTATGTTCTCCGTAGCAGCAGTGGCCTGCTACAAACAGTTTTTTTGTGTGCCAAAACTAAATTGATCTAAGGACCAACTTGAGCCTAAACTTCTAAATTGCTAACTAGGAGCTCACTCCAGCAGCCATTATTTAAATAACAATGCAAGCGCCACAGCCAGAGCCGGTTTAAAAACTAATGGCAACTCCCAGCTCTCCTAAAAAAATGTCTTTTTCTCTTTCCTCTTTCTGGGTTGACTTTTAAGTTCTTGGTAATTTACAAAAATCTTGGTCAAGTACAAGAACTTCAGTTAACTCATCGCAAAAACAGGTCCTGCTTAGGGGACGCCCTGCTAAGACCTGTATGGATTCATCAGACCCCTGAAGACGTTTGGAGGTTGGAATCCCAAACATCTGCTTTCTTCCCTCTGAACCTAACTATCTGCTATCTGCATCTCAGCTCACTTCTGCCTGTGAGTCATCTCCACCCTTCTCCTCACCTTGCCATTTCCGGTGGCTATCTGGCTTGATACAGACTGGGTGCAGCAGGTACAAAAAAAAAAAAAAAATCCTCCTTTGTTTTACTGCTTTACTCATTTCATGATAATGTGCTTATCTCATTTCATGATACACCTAAAGGATTTATTAAATTGTTACTCTCCTTATATATTATATTTTTGAATAAGAGTTCCTGTTTCTGTATTAAAATAACTTCAGTACAAATTTAATATTTTTAAGGCTAAACCTGACAGGTATAAAACCTAAGTTCTAAGTTTATAAAGACAACTAACTTACAAATTGTTAAGAATAAGTTTACTTTAATTAAAGATAATTAAGAAATAAAACTTATTGATTGATCGGCCGACCTAAACTGTAAACTGTTAAGGATAAGTTGTACTTAAACTATAGCTATTAGAGATAATTATTAGGATACAAATAAAGGGTTAATCATCATAAACGATCAAATCTTCTAAAGTATGCAAAATCGTATTTATATACATGCTGAGTATGCTAAATTTCATATAATCAATTCATTACTTAGCCCCCTAGCATTTAACATGTTTAACCTTTGGACAAAACTGCCATACCCCTTACTGCCAGGGTTTTGTCCAAACTATGCATTGAGATCATTTAGATTATATCCCCATTTACCAGGCCTAAAAGATAATTTGCCTTGCTATCCAAATTCATAGAAAAGGTAGCTTGCCAAACAGATTTCAAAATAAACTTTGACTGTTCCTTTGTTTAAAGGAATTCACCACATTGGCTGCTCTCAGTAATCAATCACCTATATCTCCTGATGAATTAAATACAAAAATGCTTTTAGATGTAAGTAAAGTTTTTATAAGGATATAAATAATTAGATATAAAGAATGTTTAAGAACATTAAGAAATAGTTTATGTGTAATACAAGTCATTGGGATAGAGAAATATAACATATAAACATCTAGATATGTTATAAATGATACATAAATCTCAATAAGTAACCTAAAGATATTGAGGATGTATGCCTAAGTTAGATCTATGGATAAGGTTTTTATTGAGGTCTGAGATAGATATATAGGCTTTAAAAATAAACTTATGTATACCTTAATACAAAAGTCTATGGACCTCCTCAGAAGGGACACTGGGGCTAATTATAGGCCGTAGCTCCTCGGCTGTACAAGGTTGCCCTAGGGATGTGCGATTCTGACTTTACTGGAGAGATTAAGATCATTGTACAATTCAGATTCATACAGGGCAGCGCCTAAGGGAGCTGCTGATGTGGATTCTAGTGATATGGCCTTCTGGGTTCAGGAATTTAAATATTCCAAACAACTAAACACTTAAAATATAGGGAAAGAAGATAATTGGCTTGCTAGACATGAACATAGATGTTTCTTATATTTCAGAAAAAGATTGGCCAAGTACTTAAGATGACTATTACTTCTTCGTCTCTTACAGGCCTAGGTCAAGCTAATAATGTAGCCAGAGGTCAGGAAAATCTAATGCTCCTATCTGGATCAAACAATGGCTTTTAAATGCTGAGAAAATTATAATTGCTACCTGTCTGGTGGAGGAAAAACTTAAATATTGGACATATAAAGTTACCCACCAGCCCTTAAATCACCCCAGTATCTTTTTATTTAGGAAAATCAGGCTTATAGACTGTTACAGATCCTTAAAAAATTAAATAAAATTTATTAAAGCCAAGGAAAGTCTCACAGCCTGGCTTGCCATCTCCCAGGGCCATCCCCAGAAATAAAAAAAAAAAAATAGTCATAGATATACAAGATTGCTTCTTTACCATACCTCCTCAACCTAAAGATTGTCAGCATTTCAAATATTTTTAGCTTGCCTACTCACCCTACCATGATGGAGGCCAAAGCTGACATACAGAGCAGAAAATGCGAGTTCTGTTTATCCAGGACTAATTCATTGAGCAAAGTTCCTTATTATATATACAGATTAACTAGCAAAACTAACTGTCATTTATAGCTTCCTCACAGTCCCCCAACCCATATGTATGTATACATGTATATGTATATACATATATCTTATAATACATTTATTGTACAGATGATATATTTATATCAAACTATGAAACTTGTGAGTCTATAGAATGGCAGCTAGCTTTACAGGATACACCTTTTCATATGTCTGTTCAACAATTATAAATTCTCTCCCTATGGAAGCTTACCCACGAGGCTTATGTCCTTATGATTTATAGTTATAAAATAAAAAAAAGTAATACACCATTTCTTTCACTGCCTTTTAATTTTAGGAATGCCTGGAGCTCATATATAGACAACAGCCTTACATATACTTCAAGAGCTCTTAAGAATTGGTGCTTGATTTTTCATATCCCCCACTACAGGTATTCCTCATCACCACCAGGCCAAGTCACAAAGTTACACCTAAGCCTCTATGATCTCCTCACTGATATTTAAAAAGGCTCTGATGTTTTCATAATGTCGGGAGGAGGATACATGTCTTTATAGGACATTGACCCGCCTTTATGAATCCTGGTTTGCTTGGTCACACCATATATTGGCAGCTGCAGGACAAAGGCGCTCTAAAGCTGCCAGTCTAAATACAGGCTGTTATTTACCTCTAGATTCTTAAATATTGAGCCTTAAATATAAATAAATTGATACAATTCCAGATCCTTTTGATGAACTGTTCATCAAAACTTATAGAAATATGATTAGAACTAATCTGTTCTAAATGTATTTTATTAATTTTTGTCAAAATATATATGAGACTTGAGAGATATATAAATGACACATTTCAGATTTCATTCTCTAGCTATCCTGATGTTTTGTTGAGGCTCCAAGGACTCATAATTTTGCTCTGATAAAGTTCACCACTGTTATATTGCTAACATGTCTAAGATTTTGTCTATTAAGAAGGTTCTCATAAGCTTCAGGAGATCATGCCGGCGGTGATGGCGTGCGATCAACATTTGCCAGCGCCCACAAGCCAAGAAGGACTGGGAGGAATACAACCTGACTACAGTTTATATCTCCCACTGACAAATTTAATTTTTCTTCTCTGGGGGTGGGGTCAGACTGCCCACAATTGCAAAATTTATTGAAGGGAGGAAAGCGTAGGATGCCCCAACCCATGACTGCAGTCACTCTGGCTGTCCTCCTGGGGGCCGGAGCTGCAGGGGCCGGTACTGGCATAGCTTCCCTGGTTTTATCTAATCAACATTATTCAGAGCTTAGAATTTCCATAGATGAGGATATAGCGCAGCTTGAGCGAGGCATTTCCGCCCTTGAATCCTCCCTCACCTCCCTTTCAGAGGTGGTCCTCCAAAACCGCCGAGGGCTCAACCTCCTCTTTTTACAGAAAGGAGGTCTGTGTGCCGCTCTTAAGGAAGAGTGCTGCTTTTATACTGATCACACAGGAGTAGCAAGGGATAGCATGGCCAAAGTCCGGGAAGGCTTAGAGAAGCACAAAAAAGAAAGAGATCAAGAGCTAGGCTGGTTCCAAAATTGGTTCTCTGCATCTCCCTGGCTAATCACCCTCCTGCCGTCCCTTCTGGGACCCTTGGTTGGCCTCATTCTTGTCTTGACATTCGGCCCTTGGGCCTTGTCTCGACTAACTCGATTAGTGCGCGGTCAGCTGGCCGAACTTCAGGCAAAACAAATTCAGGTTCATTCCCATTGCCTTGATCTCCATGATCGTGGTCTCGATGAACCAGATAAAGACTCCATATCAGCACAGGCCCCTCTGCTCAGGGAAGGATGCACCTGTGCCTGGAGGCTGGAGCCCACTGCATAGGGGATTGAGGGTGCAGCCGGGACTGCAGAAGGCAGGGAGACTAAAGTGCTCTACCATCCTGGGTGCCTTGGATGACATGCTCTATTGCATGGCGGTTATGCAGACCCTATACTCTTTCCTCCTGGATTCAAACCCGCCCCCTGTAAAAAACTGCATCGTTCCAGCCTCCTTCGGGGCATGTGGGGACGCCTGCATGGACCGACAGCCGATAATGGAACCTATCAGGGATAGAGCCTCTGTCACCCTTCTCCCGTCATGGCAAAAACATTTGGGCCTCCTTTCTTTGTTTTGCTATATGTATAGAAGGGGGAGATGTCAGAGACCAAACATGGACCATGGAAAAGTACTAGCTAAGCCAGAGAACAAGCCCCTACCCTAAACTGGATGCCCCTGAAGATAAAGAACAGGTCAGGCAGGTCAGGTAGCACAGCAACAGAACAATGGGCCCTGACCAGTGACCTTACCACCTAGCAGCCTCACGACTTGCACGACTTGCACGTAGCCCCTCACCTGCATGTCCCCCTTCACCTGCACGTATGGCAAGTCATGCACCCCTTCCCTCCTTCCCCTCCCCCTCCCATGCTATATAAGCCCTGCTGAGGAGAATAAAATTTGCAGCTTGATCAGAACACACTGTCTTGCTGTCTTCTCTCGTGTCTCCCCCATCCCTCTCATTCTCTCCCACAGGTGGGTAGCCCCCGTTGACACCCCGCTGGCCGGGGCAGTCACCCCCTCATTATTTTCATATTCTCCTCCTGCTGATCCTCTTCCTTGTACCAGCAATTCCTCCTTCTATTTTCATGTTTCTCTCTCTTCATTTTTAGGGAACAATATTTTTTAATAAAGATCGCTTATAGAAACCCGTTGAGAATTTACTTACAGGTACATGGACAGCTGCTGGGATGAAGGAAATACCTCTCCTTCCCTCAGCAACCATTATCAGCTCACAGATCTCCACGAGTGGTGTGACTTCATAAGGCCCTGCCCATTTGCTTTGTCTTTAGAGATGGGGTCTTACACTGAATCTGAAGCTCACTGCTTCTCCTAGACTGGCAGGTAAGGGATCCAGCCTTGGAGTTACAGAAGCATGCTTCCTTATCTGGCTTTTCACGTAGTGGCTGGGGAGCTGAACTCAGGTCCTCAGGCTTCCTCAGCAGCCATTTTGTTCACTGACTCATCACCCTGGCATGGTGATTGGATTTTGACTTATTAAAAAAATTTAATCCTGAAAAATTTAAAAAATTACATTTAAAATATATCAATTATCTTATTACTTAGGATTTTGAGTCACAGTTAGAAGACCTTTTAAACCCACGATCAAATGGAAATTCACTTTTGTTTTCTTTTAGTACGTCTGTGGTTTTACTTCTTCTTCTTTTTTAAATTGCAGTACAGGAAATGGAACCCGGGGCCTCACACAGGTTAGGGGAAGGGCTCTACCACTTGAGCTACATGTTACTCCAGTTTTCCTTTTACATTTTGATTCCCTTGTATGACTTCATTCTTGCAAATAGCATAAGCTATAAACCTGGTTTTATACCTTTCCAAAAGGCTATTTGGTTATCTTAGAACATTCTATCAGTCAGTCCATTTTTTACTGCAGTGAACTAAAATGCCACCTTAGTAACAAGCTCAATTTCCATTTGAGAGTTTTTTCTTACATACCACTGGCCTGCTTGTCTATGCAGATGCTACTTCAATGGTATTTTCATTTATAGAGGTTCTATACAATGTCTGGTAGGATCAGTCTTTCTTGAAATTCAATACATTTTCTTCATTTTTTTTCTTGCTCTTCTTGTGAATTTTCTTTTTAAAGAGGAGATTTCCTGTAATTTGTCTAGCTCCATAAAATAACTTGACAGCTTCTACCTCTAAGAAAGATGGATGATATAAACCACTTGTACTGAGGGAAGTAATAAGAAGCGTATGAACTGGGCCATGTAAATGACCAAGCCTTAGGTCATGTGGGTCTTATGGGACCAGACTTAGCCAGCTATTATATAGGTTGGGATTTTCTCCCTTTTATTGACTTCCTGGAAATGATGCCAACTGTCTTGAAGGGACTAGAAACCTTGAGGAGAGGGAAGCCTCAGGAGGGGTGGAGATATCCAAACCAATACCAGGAAATGCTGTTGGTTTGGATTTGAGATGAGCAGGAAGCATGGAGAGATAGAAAGACTGATGACCAACCAAGTCTTCAACACATGAACCTGTAGAGACAATTCACACCCAAACTGTAACCTCCCTGAAGGATGCTCAGATGTCTGCCAATGCAATGCTAAACATTTTCAGGGATAGTAAGTTTGCTCACTATGCATGTGAAAGAGCCTTTGGAGAAGCTGAAAAACTGAGAAGCCATAAGGCAAACTCCAAACACAAAACTTACATATGTAGTTCTCACAATAGTTTTTGTTGCTATAAAATATTAAATATGCAATATTGAATGACAAATATGTATATTTATTTATTTATTGTCATGTTATATTTTATATTTTGAAATATGGAAGCATATTTTAAATACTCTTAAGGCATTTATTTATTAAAACGTTCTCTGCCAGAATTTCACATTAGCTTAAAATTCATTCCAGTCTTTACATTTCTCTGAGGTTGTCACTCAATGTGTTACAAAACCCCCTTCTCCATCAGTCAGTGTGACCAGCATCCACATGAAGGGCCCCATGGTTGGTCTCTCTGTTCCTCTGGTGAACCAACTAGATGTAAATACTGCTCTGCTACAAGGCAACAGCTCCTAACTCAAACTCATCAGAAAGAGACTTCTGCAAAGTGCACTTTGAAGAAGAGGTACTTTTTGCTTATGAAAAGAAACCAGTGAATCCTCTAAGAATAATAAAAGGAAATATTTAACAGTTAAGCACATGATTTGGAGTGAAGAATTTGGATGTTGCTCTGCTGGTCCAGGCTGCTTAATACTCTTCTTGTTCTCCTGTGGGCCCCCTTCATCAGGTATCACAAAGCCTTCATCTGCGGCATAAAGAATCCTCTGCAGTATAGGATCATTTCCCCCCTTGTTCTCTTGGCAAATCAATTCAATGTTTCTTAGCTTTCCAAAGTATAACTCTCTCTCTTTCTCCAAGTCTTCAACAGTAAGCTTCAATACCTTGACCTGCTGCATCAATTCAGCCGCTTCGTCGTCTCCATTGCCCACACCAGGATTCTTTCGCACCATCCCTGGACCAGCCTTAGGAGCTGCAGTAGTTTTCTGTGTTGCAATGGGTCTCTTTGGAGCTGCACTGCCAGAGCTGAGAGGTTTCTTCAGTTTACTCAGAGCTGGAGCGACAAGAGAAGGAGCCACTGCAGTTTCTTGACCTTGTCTGGCAGCTACAGGGTCATACTCTTTTTCATCATTATTTGCATCAAAAAATTCTTGACCCACCGAACGAATTCAAAATTGTCCTGAAAGTTTCCTTTTACTAATTTATCCACAGGAATTATTTTGTCAACACCCTTCTTCTTGAAACCTGCTTGGAGTGTTTTGAAGTTCTAGATATACACATGTTCTAGCTTAGTTTGGAATTTCACTTTCTTCAAAGCAATGGATGGAGCCAGGGAAGAGCATGTCCATAAACTGACAGTATGCAGCCCCTGAACACAACTGTTCTATCTTTGTCAGATTCAGCTGCACAGATTCATTAATCCAAGCCAGCATGTCATGTTGACTTTGAGTATCATTGGTGACTGATGTCACGTACACATTCACTGACATCTTCAGCTCTCGGGGGAACCCATGTCCACTGACTGCCGGCCCAGCTCTGTTGTCTTCTTCCTTTGTGTCTCCTGTTCCTTTCATTCCATCCTTCAGGTGGTCGTGTTCCTGTTGAAGCCCTGCTGGCCGGGGCAACTGGCACCCAACGTGGGGCCCGACCCCCACATGGGCGCTCGACCCCCACAAGAAGGACCTGGAATGTATTCTCCCAGAGGAAAGACCAAGCACTTGGTGAAGTTGTTGGATCCCCCTGAAAACGCCCGCTTCAGAGAGGAGACCCAGAGGAGAGCGGTGACGACGCAGGTAAGAAGTGACGAGCCATGGGCAACTTCATCACAAGATTTATTCATTTCTGGCCTAAAAAGGCTCTCAAGACACGGGGAACTAGGGTTAAGAGAAAAGACTTAAAAGCCTTCTTTGATTACATAACAGACACATATCCTTGGTTCCCCCAGGAGGGAACTATAGATGAAAAGAGATGGTTACAAGTTGGGAACTGTCTAAATGACTATTATAAAGTTTTTGGTCCAGAAAAGGTCCCTATCACCACCTTCTCCTGTTGGAACCTTATTAATGATATACTCAAGGTCCATAGACATTCTCCTGACATACAAGAAGTCATTGACATGGGTGAAAAGGCCCTAAGAGAGGCCTCCCATCCACCTTCAGCCTGCCCCTCTGACCACGACCTCCAGTCTATGGAGAAAGGGACTCTCACCTCACTTGACAATAAGAGCCCTAAAGAGCCTACCCCTCTCCAGCTTTATCCCTCCCTCAAAAACCTTAATTCTGACCTTCCTCTGGACCCTGCCGAGGAGACTTCCTTGGAGGAGGAGGCAGCCCGCTATCACAATCCTGATTGGCCCCCCTCTCAAAACCCCCCTTTAAACCAGAAATCTCTGGGCCCATTTCAACCACCCCAAAAAACCCCGACGGCCCCTCCTGATATAATGCCCCCTCTTTATGTCTCCTTGCCTTCCCGCTTTTTCAGACCCATCCTCGAGTTTACACCCCCTCCTATTCCTGATCTTGGTCCGCTATGCCGTGCCCTTCAAACCTGCCAAGAACATCTTGAGCTTTTAAAAGAATTAAAACATCTAGACAAAGAACTTAAGGAGCTTGCCCTCGAGGCAGTTGCTCCCGCTCATAATAAAACCCCCACTACTCCCGGTCCTCAAAAACCTGTTAAGCCTAAACCAAAATCACAATCCGTCCTGGCCTTCCCTGTTACCAGGAGCCAGGCCTCCAGAGACTCATCTGAGGCAACTGCCCAGGTCCTCCCCTCTGAGGACCTCAAAGTCCTAGAGCAGGGCGAGGAGGAGGATGAGGAGGGGACCCACCATCAGAGGACCCCCAGCCAGGACAGACTTACCCAAAACTAAATTTTCAGCTTATAGAAAAATTAAAGTCTGCCTGTGCTCAATATGGCCCCACGGCTCCTTTCACTTTGGCCCTAGTAAAAAAAATCAAAGTGAATACTGACTGACACCTAACGATTGGTACTTTCTCGCTCATGCAGTGCTTTCAGGAGGTGACTTTGTCCTTTGGAAAACAGAATTTGCAGAAAATTGTCGAGAGGTTGCTCTAAAAAACACTGAACAGTCCTCCTCAAAAATCTGGATGCTTAAAAAGCTCCTTGGCAGCCCCCCCATGACAAAAACGAGGTACAGGCAGGATCCCCCCCCCCACCTCCTGGCCCAGATTCAAAATGCAGGAGTCCGAGCCTGGAAGCACCTCCCCCAAAAGGGGTCAGCTACCACTTCCTTGGCAAAAGTCTGCCAGGGACCTGATGAGCTTTTTAGCGATTTTGTCTCTCGCTTAACCTATGCCGCCAAGAGACTGCTTGGACCAGGCGAAAACGAAAGTACCTTCGTAAAACATCTGGCTTTTGAAAATGCAAACCCTGCCTGCCAGGATGTTCTCCACCCTCACAGGAACAGGGCAGTTTTGTCAGATTTGCTCAGGCGTAGGTGCTGCCCACGCCATGGGGCTAGCAATGGGCGCTACCCTGAGAGCCTCACAACAGTCTGGAGCCCGTACCTGTTATTCATGTAGACAACTGGGATACTTTGCTAGGGAATGCCCTCTTAAAAATAACGGCCCTACGCCTCCAGTCCAACCTGCCCAAGATATAGCCACTGCTCTCCCCCACACCCCCTCCCCGCCTTCCACCCCATGCCCCCATGCAACAAGGGCCATCACTGGGCCAGGGAGTGCAGATCAAAAACTAATTCTCTTGGTCAATCTCTCCTACCACGGATGCCCAGGGGCCAGCCCCTGGCCCTGATGCCTGCTTGAGCGAACCTTGGGGCCTTGAGGTCCGCTCACCCCTCTGCCTCCCACCCACCCCAATTCCCCTCACCCCACTTCCCTTCTCCTCCTTCCGAAGAGCGACCCCAGGCAGTGCCAGACTGGACCTCTGTGCCGCCTCTGACACAGTATTAGATTCTCTCATGGGGCCTCAAGCCATCTCCACTGGGGTCCCAGGCCCCTTGCCCCCAGATGTTTGTGCGCTTGTTCTCGGCCGCGTCTCTACAGCCCTTAAAGGAGCCCAGGTATACCCAGGCATAATAGATAATGACTTTACCGGAGAAATTAAAGTTTTGGCTACTGCCATAAATGGCATGGTTGCAATCCCTCAAGGCACACGTCTGGCACAGATCATTCCCCTGCCTCTAGATACTTGTGATAATCCCTCCGTCACAGATACCCCTCGAGAGTCAGCTAATTTGGGGTCCTCAGACGCCTACTGGGTCCAGCCTGTCACTCAGGACCGCCCTACCCTGACACTTATCATGGAAGGAAAAAAGTTCCAGGGAATTCTGGATATGGGGGCAGATGCCATGGTCGTTTCTCAGGCCCATTGGCCATCTACCTGGCCGCTGGTTCCGTCCCTTACAGACTTAAAGGGAATAGGCCAATCCAACAATCCCTTGGTAGGTACAAAAATGCTCTCTTGGAAGGACGAAGAGGGCAACCAGGGAACTGTCACGCCTTTCGTGGTCCCAGGCCTGCCTGTTAATCTTTGGGGACGAGATACACTCTCACAAATGCAGCTGATCTTATGCAGCCCAAATCCCACGGTTACACAATAGATGCTGTGTGCAGATTATGTCCCTGGCACAGGCCTAGGGAAGGCAGCACAGGGGAGAACCCAACTGATCCAGACCACTCCCAAGAAAGATAGACATGGACTGGCCCCAGATATATATCTTACATTATATGGATGATCTTCTTGCTGCACCTGACCCCGTTTCCCTTGAACGCTGTGTTTCCTAGAACTCAATGGGGCCCTCAACAGGTTGGGACTCCAGATCTCCCCAGATAAAGTCCAAACCCAAGACCCCTTCAGCTATCTGGGGCTAGAACTCCATTCGAATCGGGTCCTCGTTCCCTGCGTTCGGTTACGTACTGACCACCTTCATACCTTAAATGATTTCCAACAACTGCTCGGTCATGTTCAATGGCTCAAACCTTACCTTAAACTTCCCACAGACTCCCTTCTTCCTCTTTATGAAATCCTTCGGGGCAACCCTGACCCCACATCACCCTGTACACTCCCCCCCCTCCCCCGCAGCTAATAAGGCCTTGACTCAGATTGCCACTGCTATTAATCAACAGTATAATTCCCAGATCTCCTACACTATGGCCCTATTTTTTTTTTTTTTTTTTTATAGTTTTAGCCATACCACATATCCCCACAGGAGTCTTCTGGCAACATTCCACAGAGCCAAAAGTCAAGGGCAGGATACTCCTTTGGGTCCACATGCCTGCTGCCCTCCCAAAAGTCATCTCTGTCTACCCGAAGCAATGTGGCCTCACTCATTATGAAAAGGCGACAGACTTCTCACCAATATTTGGCAGAGACCCTGATACTATCCTTACCCCCTATACCAAGGATCAAACCCAGTTTCTATTTCAAACCTTGGACATCTGGGGAATCACCCTAGCAGGATTTATGGGAACTCTGGATAATCACCTCCCAGATGATCCCATAATTCATTTTGCCCGATTACATTCTTTCATCTTTCCAAAAGCTACAAAAACCAGCCCTATTCCTCCTGCGCTCACCATCTTTAGAGATGGCTCCACCAGTGGTGTCGCGGCCTTTGTGGCCCGAGGCCGCCCTACCTCCATCCTAACACCCTTCCATTCTGCACAACTGGTTGAGCTCTCAGCTGTTTTAAGGTTTTTCAGACCTATCCCGATCAACCCATTAACATTTATACAGATAGTGCTTACATTGCTTTTTCTGTTCCCCTGTTAGAAACCTCCTCAGCCATAAAACCCACCTCCAATGCCACCCCACTCTTCTCTCAGACCCAGCAGCTTGTCTTGACTCACCAATACCCCTTTTTTATAGGTCATATCAGAGTGCATAGTGACCTGCCTGGGCCATTAACTGATGGCAATGCACAGGCTGATGCTGCCCACCAGGCTGGCCTTCCCTGTTCTAGTCGGCTCCGTCAAACAGGCCCAAAATGCTCATAAGATCCACCATCTTAACTCAGAGACGCTTCGCCTTCTCTTCAAAATTTCCAGACAACAGGCTTGAGAAACTGTCAAGCAATGCCCCTCCTGTGTCATTTCCCACCCAGTCCTGCACCTGGGGGTCAACCCTCAAGGCCTCCTTCCTAACCAGATGGATGTCACTCATTTTCCAGATTTTGGCAAACAAAAATTTATTCATGTCTCTATAGATACCTTTAGTGGCTTTATTTTCACCTCTCCCCACACCGGAGAGGCTACAAAGGATGTTCTCTCCCATCTTATTCTAGCCTTTTCCACCTTAGGAAAACCTGCTAAGTTGAAGACTGACAATGGCCCCGCTTACACCAGTGCAGGTTTCAAGTGATTCTGTGATAGCCTGCAAATTACACATATCACGGGGATTCCTTACAACCTTCAGGGACAGGGTATGATAGAGCGAGCCCACCAAACCCTCAAGACTTGGCTGACCAGCCTCAAGTCTTCCAATCTTCATTTTACCTCCCCTCATGATCGATTGGGCCATGCCCTATTCGTCCTTAACTTACTCTGGGTGCTATAGGCCATTCTGCCGCAGATAGGCACTGGCACCCGTCACCAGACTCTGCCCGTCCATTGGCTATGTGGCATGACCCCCTCTCACTGGACACTGGAAGGGACCCGACCCGGTCCTCATGTGGGGGCGAGGCTCGGCCTGCATTCTTGATCAGGCACACTCTGCCCCTAGATGGCTGCCAGAATGCCTGGTCAGAGCTGTAAATGCATCTAACTTGCCCAGGAGAGATAACCACTCTCCTGAGGATACATTTTCTTCTGTTTCAGATGCTACTCTTCCGCCCGACCGTGATGATGGTGATGATCCTGACCCTCTCCCTCCTCGACCCAGCCCTCCTGGCCACCGCTCCAGCTCCCAACCCCCACCAACCCCTTAATAGTACATGGCAGGTTCTAACTAGTCGTAGGGATATCATATGGAGTGCCTCAAAAATAACTGGCCAACCCTGGTAGCCAGACTTACATCCTGATCTTTGTAAGTTGGCCACTCTTACCTCCCCTGACTGGCACATGGATGACCAGTCACTCACGGTCAAAGCCCCCAACCTATATGACTCATATCATGATCCGTGCCCTCGCCCTCCTGGCTGTGCCAATTCTGCACAACGTAAAAAGCTTGCCAGCCAAAGGTTTTATGTCTGCCCAGGCAGCCACCGGGACTGCTCCCTCCTTCATAAATGCGGAGGAACAGGAGACTATTTTTGCAGATCTTGGGGGTGCGAAACTACAGGCAATACCTACTGGAGTCCGTCCTCTAGTTAGGACTTTATTGCCATGGCTCACAATTACTCCCTAGGACACCTCAACACCCATGCCAATGCACCAGAATGCGGCGATTGGTGTCACCCATTAAAGATACAGTTTACAGACCCGGGAAAATGGGCTGCGGGATGGGAGACTGGATTCACCTAGGGGCTGAGGCTTTATCAGGAGGGGCGAGATACAGGTGTTACGTTTACCATTAAGCTCATAAAGCAGCCTGCCAATTATGGCCACCTTTTAGCCCTAGGCTCAAACCCTATCCTCAATAAACATGCTAGACACCCTGATACCCCTTCTTTGACACTGGACCCCTTTACAGCGATGAGCTTCCCAGCATTTACCCCAACCCCTCTGGCCACCAAGGACATGATTATTACCCTTATTCAAAAATCCTATGTGGTTCTTAATGCTTCCCAGCCCAGCTTGGTTGATTAGTGTTGACTTTGCTATCATTCAGCCCTTTTATGAAAGCATCGCAGTTGATAGAAAATATACAACAACTGAGGATCCAGGCAACTGCCAATGGCACCAACAACCTACTTCCAAACTCACCCTCTCACAAGTCACCGGCAATGGGCGTTGCATGATTACCCACGGCGCCTCAGTTCCCTCAACCTACGCACCCCTTTGCAATAGCATAGATCAATTAAACACCTCCCTTACCTCGGGATATCTCCTCCCTAATAATGATACATGGTGGGCCTGTATTGATGGCCTTACCCCCTGCATTTCCCTAGAACAGAATTCCCTTCAGTCTCCCCTCTTTTACATTGTAGTGCAAGTCATTCCCCGCCTGACTCATTACTCCCCGGACCAATTTGCAGGCCAATGGGAGGAACATTTTTCCTGCCACCCCACCCCCCTCCACCCGGGCCAAGAGAGAGGCGATAACTGCTGTCACCCTGCGGTCTTGCACGGGGTGGGCGCTGCCGGAGCAGGTACAGGCGTCGCCTCCCTTGGCCTCTCTAACCAACATTATTCTGAACTCCGCAGCTCCATCGATGAAGATATAGCTCAGCTTGAACGCGGAATCTCCGCCCTTGAATCCTCCTTAACTTTCCTATCTGAGGTAGCTCTTCAAAATCGCAGAGGCCTAGACCTTCTCTTCCTTTAACAGGGAGGCCTCTGTGCAGCCCTTAAGGAGGAATGTTGCTTCTATACTGACCACACGGGAGTAGCTAGAGATAGTATGGCAAAGGTCAGGGAAGGGTTAGAAAGACGCAAAAAAGAAAGGGAACAGGAGCTCTCCTGGTTCCAAAACTGGTTTTCAGCCTCCCCATGGCTCACCACCCGTCTCCCCTCCATCCTGGGCCCTTTTGTCGGGTTCCTCCTGGTGGTTGGCTTCGGCCCCTGGGCACTCTCCCGCCTAACCAACTCTATCAGGACGCAGATGGCTACATTACAGTCCAAGCAAATTCAAATCCATTATCATTGCCTTGACCTACAGGACCAAGGCTTCGATGAGCCCCTCCCATCACAGACCCCTCCGCTCGGGGGAGGACGCACCTGTGCACGGGACTCACGGGCATGATAAAAAGAAGGGTGCAGGAGAGACTGCAGGGGGTAAGATTTTCAATCTTCATACCAGAGACCCCTGAAGGGCACACGCAGTAGCATAACGGTTGGCAGGATCCTTCATAACCTCCCGCTTCCCGCAAACCTCTGTTCTCTTGAAAAAACATGCGGGCTTCAGGGGACCCCCTCCCTCGTGGGGACGCCTGCGAGGGGAACTGGGAAGGCTCCCGCAAAGCCTACAGAGAGACTGGGCCTCTGCCCTCCCCTTAAGAGATAATAAAATTTGAGCCTTCCCGAACTGGCTCCAGGACTTGGCCAATGCCTATAGAATTTTAAAGAACGGGAGAGATGCCAGGGGCCAGACCATGCTGTCCCCTCAGTTATCTACAAGGGACTTGGCCATGCAACGATGGTTAGCTCAGAAAACCAGCGTTTCATAGGAACTGTCAGTTCTTCAGAGAATATCTGGTTAGGACATCTTGTGGTCAGGTAGCTTCAGGAAAAATCTAGGTAGAACATTTCATGGTTAGGTAGCTTAGCAACCGAGCAAGGGACCCTGACCACTAGCCTTCTCACACTGCCCAACATCCTGCACAGACATTCTGCAGCTGCACAAGCCCGACCTAGCTAGAATACTAATTTCCTGCCTTCCCCCACCCTTCAAGAACAATATAAGCCCTCGTGAAAAAATAAAATTTTGCACCTTGATCACAACCCTGTATTGCTGTCTTCTTTTGTGTCTCTTGTCCCTTTCATTCTATCCTTCAGGTGGTCGTCCTCCCGTTGAAGCCCTGCTGGCTGGGGCACAGCTATGGTTCTGTATTCATCTCGTTCAAACTGTCAGACCCAGTATGTATATTTAAAAAACAACTTTTGTTGATTTTTAAAAAGGTTTTGTGGGGACCTGTCCCACTGGGAACTTAGGTCACCTGTGAAGAGGTGGCCTGGAACCGAGGAAAGGCAAGTGCATGCCACTCACCTATTTCCCAGCCTCCCTCTTACCCGGAGACAATCAGACTCAGCGGGGAGTCAAGTCAAGCAAGAACTCGTTTATTGATAGGCAGTAAGCTTTTTTTTTATACCAGAAAACCTCCAAACCCTAGGAGGGGGTGAAGGAACAAACCAATCATTTTAAAGGGCACCCTATTTACAAGTTGTTTATGTCCTGACACCATCTCTTGTTTTTAGTATCTTATCTTAGCATAAATAACTTGAGATAACTTTCTTTCTCACCATTTGTATCCACTCTCTGCATAAACACCTTGAAGCTTAAGCTCTATTTATCTGAATTTCTCTCGGCACCCTCCTTGCAGCCCATGTATGCCCCACAAGGTTAAATGAAATTAAATGGATTCCTGTGGGGTTGGAGAGATTGCTCAGTTGGTAAGGTGCTTTGCAAGCTTGAGGGCCTGAGTTCAAGTCTCAGAACCCATGCTGAGAAAAAGCAGGTGTTGGCATGTGCTTGTAATCTCACATTACAAGGAGAGACAGGAAGGTCCCTGGGCTCACCAACCAGTGAGCTTAGCACATTTGGGGAGGTCCAGGCCAGTAAGAGACCTTGTACCAAAAAGCAAGAAGGATAACATTTTAGGAATGACACCTGAGCTGTCCTCTGGCCTCTACACCCATGTGCACATGTGTGTGTATATGTGTACAAGAGTGCATACACCTATGTGTTGTGGAATATTACTTTAACTATGTAAAGGTGTGTTACATTTGTTTGTGCTGCATTTGTTTAACGATGTAAAGATGTGTTGCTGTGCCTGCCTAAGTCACCTGATTGGTCTAATAAAAAGCTGAATGGTCAATAGCTACAAGTAGAGGGTTAGGCGGGGTTGGTGGGTAGAGAGAATAAGTAGGAGGAGGAATCTAGGCTTGAGAGAGAAGAGAGAACAAAGGAGAAAGAGAGGGAGATGCCTGGGGCCAGCCAGCCAGACACGGAGGAAGCAGTGAAAGTAGGACATATAGAAGGAAAGAAAGGTTAAAAGCCCCAAGGAAAAACACAGATGAAGAGAAACAGGTTAAATTAAGTTATAAGAGCTAATGGGACAAGCATAAGCTAAGGCAGAGCATCCATAACTAATACTAATGTCTCCGTGTCTTTATTTGGGAGCTGGTTGGCGGCCCAGAGAAAGTCTGCTACACCTATGCACACACAGAGGTCAGAATATGGTCTTCTTTCTGTAGACTGTATTCTTTAATCTAGGTGGGATTCTGGAGGGTCCTAGGGGCCCTAACAAGGAGCCCCCTAATTCTAAGCAATTGTTAGTGGCACTGATGGCGTTTTTTGGCCACTTGTTGCATCTTGATAGTGACCCACCACTGCAGCATTTTGATGAAATGCTTTGGCATGCTTTGCTCCACATGCTGCAGTGATTCTCAGGAAACCCACGGCTTCTGGGCTCATCTCCCACCAGTGTTCTACAGTGGTGCCTGAAGGCAGGAGGGAGTCCTTTTGCTTCTTATAAACTCTGAATTTCAGGGTGATTTATGGGTCTTCCTGAACGACTGGGCAACAATGCCTTGAAATCCATGGATCTTGTCATGATTTTTCTAGAGCTGACCAGCAAATCTCACATCTATCTCAAAGCCTAACATTGGGAGGTGACATTCTCCCGTAGCACCCACAAACTTCACAGCTTCTCATCTCACTCAACTTTGGAGAGAAGAGAAGTTCAAATGACACTTTCCTGTGGTGGGATGCCCAGGTGAGAAGGTAATCTCTCTTTGTAAACACCAGCCCCTCTGGAGCAAACAGGATGCAGCTTAGAGTGACAGGTGCCCATCTTTGCTTCTGGGAGCTCTTGGATGAAGTGCCACAGACTGAGTGACTAAGAACAGTGGAAACATACCATCTCACTGTTCTAGATCACGATGTTATCAGCTTCAGGCTCCCTTGGGACACTGTTAGAGGTGTATTCTGAAGGCCACATGTATCCAGGAGAGCTACGAATTTCTACGTCTCTTCCTGGCTTCTGATGGTTTCCTGCTGATCTTGGCATTTCTTGACTAGTAGAGGCATCATTCCAATCCTTCCCTTTCCACAATCCTCTCCCTGTGGGTCTTCCCATAATCTCCCTTCTCTGCTTGTCTGACTCTGTGTCCAGATCCCCACTTTTGAAAGAGAACCTTCTGCACTGGATTAGATCTCACCCTTATGACATTTTCACTTCTTTCTTTCTTTCTTTCTCTCTTCCTTTCTCTCTTCCTTCCTTCCTTCCTTCCTTCCTTTCTTTCTTTCTTTCTTTCTTTCTTTCTTTCTTTCTTTCTTTCTTTCTTTCTTTCTTCTTTGTGGTTTTCTAAGACAGGTTTTCTCTGTGTAACAACCTTGGCTATCCTGGAATTCCCTTTGTAGACCAGGCTGGCCTTGAACTCAGAGATCTGCCTGTCTCTGCCTCCTAAGTGCTGGGATTAAAGGCATGAGTGATCACTGTCTGGCTAAGACTTTATTTTTATTAAAGTTATTTATTTTTTGGGCATGGTGGCACATGCCTTTAGTCCCAGTACTGGGAAGGCAGAAGCAGGTGGGTCTCTGTGAATATAAGGCCAGTCTGCTCTACATGCTAAGTTCTAGTCCAGCTAAGACTACACAGTGAGACTTTGTCTGAAAAACAAAATTATTCTGTGTTTGTACATTCATGTGCATACTACTGTACATACATGGAGGTCAGAGGACAACTTGTAGGAGTTCTTTCAGTGTACCGTGTGGGTCTCAATGATCAAACTCAGGTTGTCAGACTTGGCACCAGGCACCTTGATCTGCTGAGCCATCTTGCTGGCCCCAGACTTTATTTCTAAGTAAGGTCATCTTCCGAGATTCCAGGTGCTAAAACTTCGACATCATTTTTTTTTTTTTTTAAATTGAAGGACACAAACCCATCACAATCTCTTATAGGAAGCTTTCAGGGACTCTTTTGGGATTAAAAAATTACTAAAAGTAATCACACTTTTAGCTTTCAGAGATGGGCTCTGGTCAGTAGCATTGGGAAGTAGGAAACATTCCTTCTGACTTCCTGAATCACCATAGTTACAGTAACGAGAGCTAATGAATGATAATGTCAGCCTGTTGATGGAGTGCTATGAGTTAGCTATGAGCTGTTCTAAGCTGTTTTAGTGACATCATGCAACTCTCCCTTCTACTCTATGGGCTAGCGACCACTCTGCTTTATTGACAAGCCAGCAGTGTTATAGACAAACTAGTCTTACTCTGCTACAGCAACATTATGCCTCTTCCAAAACTAGAATTTTCTTTTCTGCAATGAAACGGTCTCTTCCTTCATAATGTTTTCCATCAACTGAGATAAAAATGAGCAATCACCTCTACTTCCCTTCATGCTCCAAATCTTTTTTAAATTATTATTTATTTTATTAAATTTTCTATTCATTTTACGTATCAACCACAGATTCCCCTCTCCTCCCTCCTCCCGCCCCCCAGCCTTCCCTCCCAACCCATCTCCCATTCCCACCTCCTCCAAGGCAAGGTCTCCCATGGGGAGTCAGCATAGCCTGGTACATTCAGTTAAGGCAGGTCCAAGCCCCTCCTCCCTGCACCAAGGCTTCGTAAGATGTCCCACCATAGGTATTGGGCTCCAAAAAATTGGCTCATCATGCTCCAAATCTTAGGGGTAGAAGAGGTTGGTAATCTACAGTGGGTGCACTATTCTGAATAAGAATGGCCTCCATAGGTTCATATATTGAATGCTTAGGGAGTGGCACTATTTGAACAGATCAGAAAGTATAGTCTTGTTGGAGGAAGTGTGTCACTGGGGGTGGGCTTTGGGGTTTCCAAAGCCCAAGCCAGGCCCAGTGGATCTCTCGTCCTGCTGCCTGGGGATCTAGATGTAGAATTCTCAGCTCCTTCTCCAGCACCATGTCTGCCTGCATCCTGCCATGTTTCCCACCATGCTGATAATGGACTAAACCTCTAAAATTATAAGCCAGCCTCAGTTAAATGCTTTCCTTTGTAAGAGTTGCTATGGTCATGGTGTCTCTTCACAGCAGTAGAACATTGACTAAGACAGTGGGGCAAAGAGCCAACTTGTGATCAAATTGCATCCTTTATTAAGGAACTAGGAAAAAGTGAGAACTGGCAAGGACATCATTGGAGTGCATTTTCTGTGAGGTGTCTTGTAAAACCATGTCGCAGTGTTCTCACTTATTATAATGTGTTATTCCTTCTTCCATTAACCTTGGCTTAGAGCATTCAGAGAATTTTTCCATTTCATGTTGAGACAGGGATTCTGATATGGATTTCGAAGATGTGGAACCTAGGGAAAGTTAAGTGACAGCAAATCAGTATTAATATTATCTTGAAAATAAAAGGTTGTCCTGAGTTATCGAGTCAAAACTAGTCTACACAACACCTACTCAAACATGAAAACCTGAAGCATGGGGAGCTGAAACTCTGGAAAGACAGCATTTAGTGTGTCCTGAGGGAGGCGTCAAAGGCATGCCAGGCCCATGAACTTATGGCATGTGAGGTACTATTTAATTACTTGAGTAGTTTGCTTTTGGGTAGAATATCACTATGTAGCCCAAGTTGCCCTGGAATGTAAGCTCCTTCTGCCTTAGCCTCCTGAATGCTGGAGTACATATATATGCATCATATTCACCTCACAGGTTTCTGTGAGTTGCAGCAACCCCAAAGCAGTACTCCTTTGAAAAGGTCTTTAACTTTCTGTTATATTATGGTGACTCTATCAGCTTCAGAAGTCTTGGATGCTATGCAGAGGGCATCCTACACTGGCTAGTCTTAATTGTTAACTTGACACAACCTAGTCTCACCTGGGAAGAGACTTTCAGCTAAGGAGATATCTAGATAAGATTGGTTTGTGGGCATATCTGTGGGGATTTTATTGATTATTAATTGTGGTGGGAATACCACAATTAATAAGTGGTAGCACCATGTCATGGGTCAGGTCTTGGTCTGGTTGAGATCAGCCAGTATACAAGGCTCCATACGTTTTTTCTCTCTCTGCTTTTGACTATGGATGTGGTGCTTTAGGTTCCTGCCTTGACTTCTCCACAGTAGTGGACTGCATCCTGCAATTATAAACTAAGTAAATCCTTATCTTTCTTAAGTTTCTTTGGGGGCAGGGAGAACAAAGCAACAGAAATTGAGACTAGAACACATCCTAAGGGAGATGGTATTATTATTGTTTTCCCTAGCAAAAATTTTGTTTTCTTTTTCTGTGTCCTTTAAATGCATTAAAGAATATTATGCTGAGTAAGGACACCCAAAAATCCCCCTAAAACGTGAATATTTAAGAAACCATCCCTTAATCTACTGGAATTAAGGTTAAGTATTCAAACCTATGTTCAATAACTCTTGAGTGGAATGGGAACTATAAATAAAGGCTGAGCAATCTATAGTCATGATTGTCTGAGAAAACTGATTATAAAACTAGTATACACAATATATATAAACCTTCTGTCTGTCAAACTTATCTTCCTTTCTGTATTCTGCATTATTTAAGTTTAGATATACAGCACTTGGCTGGTCTATTGGAACACTCTATTAATTATTCTTGTCTAATGCCTTGTTTTCTTTTCTGTTTTCTCTTTCTCATTTCCTTCTAGAATGACCTGGAAACTGGTGGGTTCCCTCAAAATCACCCTGATGTGGGATGTCCTTCTGTATGATGTGAATATGTATTGCTCTCATTGGTTGAGAAGTAAAGCTGCTTTGGTCTATGGCAAGGCAGGATAGAGCCAGGTGGGGATCCAAGCAGAGACAGGAAAAGAAGGGTGGAGTCTGAGAGATGCCATCCAGCTGCCCAAGGAGCAACATGCCAGCAGATCGGTAAAGCCACAGTCACGTGGCAATACATAGATTAATAGAAATGGGTTAATTTAAGATGTAAGAGCTAGCTAGTAATAAGCCTGAGCCATCAGCCAAACATTTATAATTAATATAAGCCTCTGAGTAGTTATTTGGGAACAGGCAGGCGGGAAAAATTTGTCTGGTTACATCATCCTATCACCATGATTTATCTAACCTCTTTATGCCAATACCATCCTCTTTGCTATTATTTAGTTCAGAGATAGGCTGGAGGCAGCTGCATCAGAGAGAGAGAGAGAGAGAGAGAGAGAGAGAGAGAGAGAGAGAGAGAGCGCGAAAGCAAAGTTTCCTGTTCCTTCAGATGAAAAAGAGCTAGTCTGTGAGGGATGTGACCAGGAGTTATGTTGCCTGAGCCATCTTGGGGTCATGAAGTGAAATAGGCTTAGGATAAGGATGCAGATAGCAGAGTGGAGGAACAGAAGAAAGTCCTGTACCAACCATGCCTAAAGTCTTCCTAACTTCCTTCTGCCCAGGGAAGGATTTTAGGGTGATATAAGAATGCAGGTATTTTTGAGATTAATGATCTATTTTGAAAAAAATTAGGTAAGCTGAAAAGATATTAAAACTATCACCATTACAATCAGTGTACACAATCCATCATTTTCAGTGATTTTGTTTCTGTTCTTTACCTAATAATGTGATATGTTCTATTGATTAATTTTTATAAGCTAATTAAATTTGAGTTCTTATGATAAACCCTACTTAGTCACGCTGTATAAACTTTTTAAAATGTTACTGGATTTGATTTGGTACCTGAAGAATTAAAAAGAAAACCAATTTATCTTTATTTGCGTGTACGTGTGTGTGCCTGCTTATCTGTATGTGCACCATGTGCATACACTGCCCACTGAGGCCAGAATAGGACGTTGCATCCCTTGGATAGACTTATAGGTGGTTGTGAGCTGCTCTGTGTGGGCTATAGGAACTGAACCTGGGTCTTCACAAGTAACTGCTGAGCCATCGCTGCAGCCTCTGCTTTGGTAGATTGCTTTGATTTTGGTGGTGAGGGTTCATCAGATCGCTCTGTGGTTTTTTTCCTTAGCCAATTAATTTATGCATTAAATTTTGTTTGTGCTTTTGATGTTGTATCCACTATACCATGACCTAACCTAGGTTACCAAGAATTATACCTATAGTGTCTTCTAAGAGTTTCACAGTGTTAACTCTTTTTTTTTTTATTTTTAATTTTTATTTTGCAATACAATTCAGTTCTTCATATCAGCCACGGATTCCCTTGTTCTCACCTCTCCCGCCCCCCCTCACCTTCCCCCAGCCCACCCCCCATTCCCACCTCCTCCAGGGCAAAGCCTACCCCGAGGACTGAGATCAATCTGGTAGTCCAGGTAGGTCCAGTCCCCTCCTCCCAGGCTGAGCCAAGCGATCCTGCATAGGCCCCAGGTTTCAAACAGCCAACTCATGCAATGAGCACAGGACCTGGTCCCAACTGCCTGGATGCCTCCCAAACAGATCAAGCCAATCAACTGTCTCACCCATTCAGAGGGCCTGATCCAGTTGGGGACCCCTCAGCCATTGGTTCATAGTTCATGTGTTTCCATTCGTTTGGCTATTTGTCCCTGTGCTTTATCCAACCTTGGTCTCAACAATTCTCGCTCATATAAACCCTCCTCATTCTCGCTAATTGGACTCCCAGAGATCCATCCGGGGCCTAGCCATGGATCTCTGCATCCAGATCCCTCAGTAGTTGGATGGGGTTTCTAGCACGACAATTAGGGTGTTTGGCCATCCCATCACCAGAGTAGGTCAGTTCGGGCTGTATCATACATAATGGAATACTACTCAGCAGAGAAAAACAATGACATCATGAGGTTTGCAGACAAATGGATGGATCCAGAAAAAATCGTCCTGAGTGAGGTAACCCAGACTCAGAAAGACAAACATGGTACGTACTCGCTCATAGGAGGATACTAGATGTGGAACAGTGTTAACTCTTAAGCCGAGGGCTTTGTGCATTTTGAATGAACTCGTGTAACTTGTGTGAGGTAGTGGTTTAGCTTCAGTCCAGTTGTCCCAGGACCATTTGAAAAGATGACTTACTCACCAAATTGGTCAGTGCTTTATCACAGCAACAGAAGGCAAACTGGAACAGTTATTTGGCTTGTTGCCATGTCATTGTTCCTAGTAGCCACTTCAGTGTTTTTATGTCTTTGCTATTGTTATCAATGTTCATTCATAATTTAGAACATTAAACACGATCTCCTTTTCCCTGTTGTCCATGTAGCTAAAGCCTTTATTTTTATTTTTATTTTAAAACAATGAACCAAACACACTTTCGGTTTGTTTTTCTGTTCTTTTTCTTACTTACATGTGTTTATGGTATGGAGTATGTGCATTCACTTTTACTGCAGGGAATCATTTTCACTATCTCACATTAAGCTTAGTTTTTAAAGTCATTATTTTAGTTTTTTTCAATAACAGAAAGTTATGTTTTTTGATTTGAGACGTTTAAGAATATACTCTTTACAGCTACAACTTTAAAATTTCTTATGCTCCTTCCTCCTTTCCTTCCATCTGTCTTCTCCTTTTGTGACCCCTCATAATCACCTTTTGGCACTCCCAATGGCATTTCCCAGGTGTCTGATGCTCTGTTCATTTTTGTGCATTTGTTTTCATCCTTTGCCATGGTGATAATTGAAACTGACCTGCCATCAAGTTGGTGTTTTTTCTTCCAGCTCAAATCTTTTGGTTGCATTAAAATTTTCAACTTTGCTGTTGTATTTTTCTGCTCTGGGATTCTGATGTTTCTTAAAGAGTTTTGGTGTCTTTATTTTATTTTAGGTTAGGTATTGCTATACTTTTAGATTTTTTTGAAGACTACTTTTTTTTTTTGCGCCACCACCGCTCGGCTTTTTTTTTTTTTTTTTTTTTAAGATTTATTTATTATGTACACAGAAGAGGGCACCAGATTCCATTACAGATGGTTGTGAGCCACCATGTGGTTGCTGGGAATTGAACTCAGGACCTCTGGAAGAGCAGTCGGTACTCTTAACCTCTGAGCCATCTCTCCAGCCCTGAAGACTACTTTTGTTCTTTTTTTAAAATTGAAAATAGATTCTTCTCTCATATGATACATCCCAACCACAATTTCCCCTCCATCCACTCCTCCCAGTTCCCCTCCCCAGCTCCCCTTTCCCCCAAATCAACTCTCCCTCCATTTCTCTTTAGAAAAGAGCACTTCTCAAAGATGTGAGAATGTTAGAATGGCTAGCATATGACAGCTCATGCTGGTGAGGATGTGGAGCAAGGGCAACACTCCTCCATTGCTGGTGAGAGTGCAAACTTATATAGCTGCTATGGAAATCTATATGGTTGTTCCTGAGAAAACTGGGGATCAATCTGCCTCAAGACCCAGTTGTTTTTGTTCTTTTGATTAGTCAAATTTTAAAATAGCTGAGTGAAAAATTTCATGTTTAAGTCTAGGGTTTAGGCTTCCCTAGAAAAAAAATTAGTTGACTAATTTTTCTCCATTTGTGAAGAGCGTGCTTTGCCATTTATTTACATATCTCAGAATGTTTTGGTTGAAAGCTGCATAGGTAAGTGGCAAAGTGGGCTAATAATTGGGTATAGATTTTCTTAACTACCTTGAGCCAATAAAATTCCTAGCCTTTGTTGAGGGTTTTTCCTCTGTTTCTCTTCAGGCTTCTGTGGGGGCCAGAGGTTGATGTGGACATGTTGCTCTCCACCTAATTTGCCTGGTTATTCATCTTACACAGGTCTCTTCTCACTGAACTTGATACTTGATGTTTCAACTTATGGCTCACCATCTAGCCCTGTCCCCCAGGGAGGGTCACAGACACCTGCCACCACACCCACCTTTTCTTTCACATGCGAGTTGGGACTGGAATTCAGGTGACCATGTTTATATAATCAGGCACCTTACCCTCTGAGCCATCTCTCTGGTCTCCATTACTCACCTTCACCCCGGAGTTTCTGTTGATCAAACACTCTTCTGAACCAGTGGGCCATTATGATTGCAATGATCAACTCTGAGATGGTACATGCGGCAGAGATCTGCAGAAGCATCATGCCAGCCATCTGAGGCAGAAAAGAAACATTCTTCATGTGAAAAAAGCCTCTGAGAACTGTGAGAAAAGCATTGCTGGGTCAGAATACATAATTTACCCTCCCAGCTCCAAACAGCTATGGCTATTTCAAGTTAGTTGCTTCATTATCTATGCAGTAGATCTCTTGCTAAGTGCTTTAATTCTGTTAACAGCTTCCCACCTTTTACTTCTGCTTTACACGTGATGAGGCTGGAAAGTAGAGAAAGCAGAGTGGCATGTGGTTTGCAGAGTAACCTTCTTTTTCTCAGTCCCCTTTGGTAGGGCTGATGATCATAGGACCTGTGTTTTATTCTACTCTATTCAGCGTATACTGTTTTCTTTATTACACCCTGCTCTAAATGTTACTGCATGGATTTGATGAAGCTATTCTTGCTCAGCTCATGGGAAGAGTGAGAACTTACCTAGGGGAATAGGTCATTATGTTAGAAACAATCAGATTCTTTTGGGTTCCATCTTGTTTTTTTTCAGAATGAATTGTATTTAGAACATCCTATTCCTTTTTCAATAACTGATTCTTGTCTGGCTTCCAATAGGGAAGCATTTGTTCTATTGTATATTTTAAATAGGCAGATGGATTTAATCCATGAAGATAGGTGTGCTGGCTAGTTTATGTCAACTTGACATAAGCTAGAGTCCTTGGAGAGGAGGCAGCTTCAATTGAGAAAATACTTCTATAAGACTGGGCTATAGGCAAGTCTGTTGTGGGAGGCCAGCTTCCATCGTTTACAGGGTTCCTATGAGGAGGAGAGAGGGATAAGAGATATTAGGTAGAAAGAGAGGTGTAGTGATGAGAGGAAAGATGGAAACACAGGATAGCTTCGGGATGACCCAACGGCCATGAACTTTATTCAGAAGGGCTTTTTACAATAATGCCAAGGGGTGAGGCAAAAGACCCCCCCCCCCTTGCTAGACACAGTTAAGTGTAGACCTTTCCAAATACCTGGCAAACATGCCCTTGGTCCAGTCATCCCTACATGCAGCCCTGCCGGGTAAAGCAAGCTCAGATCTCACTAGGAAACCTCTTTGGGCTCCCACAATCTGTACAACATTTTCTTAATTATTATTCATGTGGGAGGACCCAGCCCATTGTGGGTGGGGCTACCTCTGGGCAGGTGGTCCTGGGTTCTCTAAGAAAGCAGGCTAAATGAGCCATGGGGAGCAAGCCAGTAAGCAACACTCCTCCATGGGCTCTATATCAGCTCCTGCCTCCAGGTTCCTGGCCTGTTTGAATTCCTGTCCTGACTACCTTTGATGATAAACAGTGATGTGGAAATGTAAGCCAAATAAACCCTTTCCTCTCCAAGTTTCTTTGGTCTTGGTGTTTCATCACAACCATAGTAACCCTGACTAAAACCGTCAGTGTTAGCAAACTCATTGACAAGGATTTCAAAGGTAATAATCAACAGCTCTGTGTACATTCTTATGTTTTAGCTCAGTTGTTTTAGTGTTGTGTCTTGTCTTAGTTGGAATAAAACACTGTAGAAGTAGACAGCAATCTACTGGCCTCCTGTGCTAGTTCCCCAGGTATGTTGTGATTAAGCACCATAACATGAATGGCTTCTACAACAGAAATTAACCATCTCATAGTTCTGGAGGCTAAAAGCTCCAAATCAATTTGTATTGGTATTGTATGTATTGGTGAGACCATGCTCCTTCTAGACACTCTGAAAGAGGGTACTTCTCTCTTCAGATTCTGGAAGCCCCTTGAATTACAGTAACATCACTTCAATGTGTCCTTATATTCACATGGCCATTTTCCTCATGTACCAGCTTTTCTTTTCACAAGAGCATCAGTGATATGGTCTGCCCTTCCCCAGTGTGACCTCAGCTTACTAATTATAACTATAATGACTCTATTCATCAAAAATGTCACAGTTGCACATACTTAAAAAAACAATTCAACTTATATTGAATTTATATATTTGACCCTAGTGCCTCCAAGTTCATGTTTTTTCCATGTGTAATATGTATTCATCTTATCTCAGCATCTCCCTAGATTTTAACTTATTACAGCATCAATTCTAAGTCCAAAATCTCTCTAAATAATATCAAGTCAAGGAATCCCTAAATCCTTCTTGAAATCAGTTGTAGGAAAGACTCATACTGTTGTTTGGTAGGGGGTAAATTTTCTCTGCACCTGTGGACTCATGAAACCAGAAAACAAGTTATTTGATGCTAAGACACAAGGGTGTGGTGATATTTTACTGTGAACCCCAATAAAGCTTATCTAAAGATCAGAGGAAAAAGCCAGCCACTACATTAAACATAGAAGTCAGGTAATGGTAGCACACACACTAATCCTAGCATTCAGGAGGCAGAGATCCATTCAGATCTCTGTGAGTTCAAGGCCACACTGGGAACAGAGCCAGGTGTGGTGGCACATGTCTTTAATCCCAGCACTAACCATGGAGGTCTGGAGGCCTGTACAGACAGACAGGAAGTGATATAGCTGGGCAGAGAGAGGAAGTAAGAGGACAGGGACAGAAAGGCATATATGCGTGGGCATATATACAGGAAGTAGGTTTCTTTTTGGCTGAGGATTTCTATCGGTAAGGATGTGGCTGGCTTCTTTCTGCTTCCCTGATCTCTCAGTTTTTATCCCAATATTTGGCTCTGGGTTCTTTTTTTTTTATTAATAAGACCGTTTAGCAATTTGTCTTACATCTGGCTCTGAATATTTTCTTTAAATTTGCCAAATACATATAGAATAGATTTTGTAACTGCAATTCTTGCTTGATAACTGTTCTATTATATTATATAATTTTACTATGTTAAAGTTAAAACCTTCCTTTTTGATTATACAGAAAAGGAGAAATGCTGTGGGATAATGCTCTTGTACACTGGTTTAATAAAACACTGATTGGCCAGTAGCCAGGCAGGAAGTATAGGCAGGGTAAGCAGATGAGGAGAATTCTGGGAAGAGGAAGGCTGAATCAGGAGATGCCAGCCAGACACAGAGGAAGCATGATGACAAGGCAGAACTGAGAAAAGGTACCAAGCCACGTGGCTAAACATAAATAAGAATTATGGGTTAATTTAAGTGTAAGTGCTGGTCAGCAATGAGCCTAAGCTAATGGCTGAACAGTTATAATTAATATAAGCTTCTGAGTGATTATTTATAAGCGGCTACAGGTTCACAGTGGGGAGGGCATGCAGGCAGGACCTGAGAAACCTTCTGACTGCACAAGAGTGGAGCAGACAGAAGACACACTCCCAAAATGGGAAGTTAAAAGGGGGAAAAGCTCATAGGGCCTAGTCAAGTCTCAAGTCTACAACCCAATGGGGCTCCATTTTGGTAGATTTAAAGGCCTGAGAATAATTCTCAGTAGACTTGCCCTCTGGTCTTCTGGGGACTGTCTTTGTCCACTGAGACAGTGGCCCCGCTCTTAGCCCTCTGGAGCAGTGATCTCAATTTCCTAGCCCTCTGGGGAGTGACTTCACTTACTCAGCCATTGTTATCTCAGCCTATATTACATTAAAAATGAAATACTTACAGCGCAAAATGTGTAAGTTTCCTCCCCTCATTTTCTAGTTTTCTTTCTTGTTCATATAGTTAACATATAACTTTTAATGGTGATTTTCATAATTTTATGCTTATGCATTTATCTTTGACTTACTTTTCTATACAGCAAGACTATTGGCTATTTAATTTTTCTTTGAAATAGATATTCTATTGATTTGCTACTACTTCAGTTTCATTTTTCCATGTTGACTGATATGACTTCATCCCATAAATAAATATGCTGTAAAAGCCAAAGGACCAGAACTCTGTTGTGAGACAGTTTCTTCTGGACATGACAGGGAAGCTGTACCCCTGAAATCTCAACAATACAGTTGCTCAAAAAGAGCTGCAAAATGACAACATCAGTTGACATGCCAAGGAGGAGGGAGGAAATTTCACAAGTCCAACTCCAGACAGGCAATCAATGGCTGCTGACGGGGGAGGGGGAAATCAGTTTTCTCCAGGAACATACCATTGATAGGTTATTCAATACCAAGTGGTCAGCTCTAAACACATGTACATATGAATGACACTAAATGGACTCTAAAATTTATAAACAATAATGGCTGCAGGAAAACAGGTCAGAAAGCCAAGAAGAAGGAGAGAAGAGAGGGAAATAATGTAAATACAGTGTACTTATATATGAAATTCTCAAAAACAAACTGCTTTTTGAGATAGAGATCTTGATGTGTAGTTCAGGTTGCCTCCAGTCTCAATTCTTTCTGCTGCTATCTGGTAAGTTTTTTTTTTTTTTTTTTGTGTGTGTGTGTGTGTGTGTGTGTGTGTGTGTGTGTGTGTAAAGACTATATAATTTTATTCCAATATCACAATAACAACTTTAATATATACTTCAGCAAGTTCTCTGGCCTTTTCCAACTACTATGTGACTTCTAGACTTTCTTGGCAATTTCCAAACCATTGTTCTTCTATCCATATGTATATTAGAGCAATTCCATTGTGCCATTTAGAATATTTTTCAGTTATATCTAACACTATTACTGAGTTATCATTAAAATTGGTACTTACATTTGACCAAATGTATTCAGTTCCTAATGATTCAAAAGCTGGAAACTCAATGCCCATTATAATTATACCAATAATAGACACGAAGCTACTTAGGATGTTCGCTACAATTGCTAATACAACCTGCAATAGATGTAAAAAGAAAAAAAAGGTCATGGATAGAAGAAACAGATTTAAACATTGTTTAGTCTCTCTGTCTCTCTCTCTCTGTCTCCCCCCTCCCCCGTCTGTACACATGGGGATTCTCTGCCTTCCATCTCACCCCAGACATAGTGGGATTGCAGGTGTGGTACTGCATCTGTCTTTACATTGGTTCTGGGGATTTGAACTCAGGTTTTCATGCTTGTTCAATGAGCATTAAATCCACACAGTCATCTCCCTATCTCTTTCATACTAAAAACAACCTGTAAAATCTTACTTTTTGCAAGCTTATTAAAAGAGGCTCCTATCAAGGCTTTACCCCAAACTTGTCTAGAAGTTAGTAACATAAAATGTTTTTATTTCACAAGAAGCATATGTGTGCTCATCAAGGTATCACTATGAAATGCCTGTAATATGTTAAGCATCAGAAGCTTACAATAGGGACTGGACAGGTGGCTCAGCAGTTAAGAGCATTGGTTGTTCTTCCAGAGGATCCAGGTTCAAATCCCAGCACCCATAGGGCATCTCACCACTGTCTGTAACTCCAGTGCCAGGGGATCTGATGCCCTCTGAGGGCACTGTGCACACATGGTACACAGACATGCATGCAGACAAAACACCCACATACGTAAAAAATAAAATGAAAGAAAAAAGAGAGGCTTACAATAATGATAATGAGGGGAAAAAGTTATATTCTCTGACTGTTATGTAATGAAATTTAATAAGTACCATGATATCAACACATTTCAAGTTCGCGATTTGTCAGGCTTATTCTTGTCACTTCACTACTTAAACCCTTTTAGTGGTTCCTAACTTCCTTTTAAACAGCCACCAAAGTGCTTTAAGTGGCATTGAGGATACTGCATGAGCTGTGAAGGAAGGTGGCCCTTTGAGAAGGAGCTGGAGTTGTATGTATTTTGTACAAATGTGTGAGAGACATGCATGTTAGAGAGGAGGGTGTGCTGTGGTAACAGGAAGAAGGTGTGACTTAATGACAGTCAACCAAAGCAAAGGATGGGGACCCAGGAATGTCAAGTTGTTTAGCAGGAAGTCCTTCTTTTATTTTAAGGACTTTCTTCATTAGTTTACCTCTTCTCCCATTTTTGTGCTTGCATACACAAATGTGTGTGTGTGTGTGTGTGTGTGTGTGTGTGTGTGTGTGTGTGTGTGTGTGTGTGTATACATGTGTATGAACGTGTGGGTGGTTGCATGTGGAGGCCTTAGGCTGATGCTGGGTATCATCCTTAATCACTTCTTCCATCTTACCTTATTCACTGAGGTAGGGTCTCCCAGTCAAACCTGGAATTCACTGATCTAGTTGGTCTTATTATCCAGCTTGCTTTGGGGATCCTCTACCTTCTGGGGCTGTAATGGCAGGTGAGCCACCATGCCCACTTGGCATTTATATGAGTTCTGAATGTCTGAACTCTGTTCTCATATTAATTTGGCAAAGGGCTTTAACTAACCACTGAGTTATTTCCTTAGTGCCCTCTTCATTAATTTAATTTTAGTGAAAGAAACTTTGTAAATTTCTGCTGTGGAAACCAGAAGGAGATCCCTCTCTGTTCAGTCTTTTAGTATCCTGGCCATGGCTCGCTCAGTGAAATACTTTTGCTAAGGATTAAAAATCTAAATCCTACCAGGCATAGTGGCACACATCTTTAATCTCAACACTCAAGAGGCAGAGCCAGGCAGATCTCTGAGTTCAAGGCCAGCCTGGTTTACAAAGAGAGTTTCAGGATAGCCAAGGCTACACAGAGAAGCCCTGTCTCAAAAAACCAAACCAAAGCAAACCACCCCTAAATTCTAAGAAGAGGCATCTGTTACACTTCCTTCTTCCCTCCACTGAGAAGATGATTTATAAAAAGTGCTAAACTTATCTGAACATAAAAACGTGGTGCTTGAGGATGGATGCCAGCTGCTTCTAGAGAAGGAACCAGACTGGCTTTGCATAGAAAAGAAACTTATGCCTTTCTCCTTGAGGTAGTATGGAGGGGAAGGAGGCATCCAGAAATGATTGGGTTTACAAAAGGCTGCAGACTGTGGCTTGGAAATTACAGTCAGGCTCTGCACACCCCCATACTTCAGGAGAAAAAGCCAACGTGCTTGGTGAGTTTTCTGAAAATCAGCCAATAGGCCATATTTACTTCTACCTGTTACCATGGTTGCTGCACAGCAAATTCAGACTTTATACAAAGGCAGAAACTGAGGATAAGCTGGCATTGAGTCAGGAACTTGCAAAATCTCCAGAGGGCTGCCAGGGCTTTGAGGTCAACTGCGCGCTATTGCTCTGGAAGAGCAACACCAGATGTTTAGCCCCATGCACATTTGCTTGCAAATATTTTTGGGGTCACCAACTTAGAACAAGGACTAGGAAGGAAGACGATGTTAACAGTAGCTGCCTAGGTTATGGTTGATGGTGTTTGAACTCAACCACCAGTGGCAAAGTAGCGGACTGATGCATTGTCAAAGTAACTACTGAGCTAAAGCCAGCCCTGCCTAGGTTGTGGTAAAAGTTAAAAAGGTAAGAAACCCAAATCCTGATTCTTCACAATCATGGTTCTCAAGCTCCTTCTCAGCAAACTGGCTTCTCATGCCACTGTTCTTTGTGGGTGGGGGAGATAGATCTTTAGCTGAAATGGCAAAGTTTTTTTTTTTTTAAGATTTATTTATTTATTTAGAAGAGGGCATCAGCTCTCATTACAGATGGTTGTGAGCCACCATATGGGTGCTGGGAATTGAACTCAGGACCTCCAAAAGAGCAGCCAGTGTATTTAACCTCTGAGCCATCTCTCCAGCCCAGGCAAACAAAGTTTTTAGCTTGCTAGTGTTATCCATGTTTGTTCAGATTAGTGGGATGCACAGGGAAGCATTTTGTTCAGGGTCACACAGATAACACTGGGGTCTTCAGAACCAGAATCCATGTATGTGACCTTCCAGCGCCGTGACTAACCACAAGGGGCTGGCAGAAGTGGGAGGGAGAGGTTCTAAATGAGCAGGGGACTGTTCCTTGTTGGAGGTGTCCTGGTGATATTCCATAGCCCTGGGTTTACAGAAGATCTCTCTCTTTCCTTGTTATTTTTTTCTCATCCTCTTTCTTAACAGCCCCACCCCTTTATCAACTTGAACACAAGCTAGAGTTATATGGGGCGGGGAGTGGGGGTGGGGTGGGGGGGGGAGAACCTCAGGTGAAACAGTGCCTCCATCAGATTTTTCTCTAGGCAAGTCTGTAGGGAATTCTCTTGATTAATGATTGATGTGGGAGGGACCAGCACATGACAGGATGGCCAGTGCCACCCCTGGGCAGGCAGTCCTGAGTTATATAAGGAAGTGGGCTGAGCAAACCACAAGAAACAAGCCAGTTAGCATCATTTCTCTATGGCCTCTGCTTCAGTTCCTGCCTCTAGGTTCCTGCCTTGAGTTTCTGCCCTGAGTTCTCTCAGTGATGGAGTGTGACTTAAGTGTTAGAAGATGAAATAAACCCTTTCCTCCCCACATAGCTTTTGGTCAGGGTGTTTTTATCACAGCAATAGAAACTTAATTAAGGCACTGACTAAATACCTTCAAACTTCCCTAACTTCTCCTTCTCTCCTTTGAGAGTTTTGTTTTATGATTGATACTCCCTTTAGATGCCATGTGGGGATCCATTCCATGAAAACTCTCATATCTCTCTCTTTATTTGCTCATTAGGCATCCCCTTTGCCACACTCCCACAAAAGACACATTGAGGTGCATTTTTTTAAAAAGTAAGTGATAGTTTTCATCTGAGCATTAGAAGAGGTGCCCCTCCTAATATTTCAGAAACATCAATATCTCTTTCTATTTGTGCTATGTAACCCTTTGTCTCTGGGGCTGTGTCCTGCTTTCCCACATACCTGACATGTTGTAGCATCACCGTAGATTATACTGCTGGATCCTGAGTTGACGAACTGTGGGTAGAAATAAGTATTGAAACACCCATGCTCAGGATGATCCGTTCCCTCAACAGATTCTAGCCCTAATGCCAGTGTCATTGCTTAGAGTATCCCTGGATTTTAAGAAGAAAGTGGTATTAAAATGAAAAAGTTATTTTAGTTCTAAGGGATTCCCTGGAAAAAATTCTACTTTTTCTCTGTTAGAGAGATGAAAAGACATCCAAAAGTTGTTTATTGTTCACGAGATCAGCATGGAGGTGATGGCACTTAGGAATTTCTCAATAATTTTATGAGGGGCAAATAGTGGATCCTTGGCTTGCTTTGATGGTCAGTTAGCAAGTCAATGACCTGAAGTATTAGAAAATAAGATGGCTAGAATGGCATCTCTCAGTCACAGGAATCCTTTCCCTCATAATATTCTAGGGGAAAAACCCATCCTTGAAAAATGGTTTCAGGAAACATTTGATCAAATGGCTTTATTTTGTTTTATTTATTTATGGCTATTTTCCTCAAGCACTGTGATATCTGTGACATACTAGAACTAGCTGAAAGTATGATTATTTGTGGATTATTCAGAATTAACTTTTTCCCTGTGGTATGCATTCCATTTGCTTGCAGCACTTACAAAAGATGACTTAAATTTCCTAAGAAGGATATTAAGAATCTCCCAGCCCAGGAGGCTGCAAACCTGTTATGAAAGCAGAGGCACCTTACCTTGGTCCAAAGAAAACCTGGTCATTTTATTGTGGTGCACTCTGTCAGAGTTACTTAAACTCTGTAGAACTTGGCTACCTGGTTTATAAAGTGGGATGTGAAGAGCTACTGCAATTGATCCTTGTGGCAATAGGTAGAATGAGGTTGAAGTGCTACTGGGAAATGCATGACACAGTGGTAGACACATCATTGAATATTACTTGTGAGTAATTTCTTCCATAAGCTTCCTGTTTATGTCTTGGGCTTAGGGTCCCTTCTAGACACTTTGCAATTGGAGACTCATTGTACCATTCCAGTTTAAGTCATCTATCTTTATTTTACACACCTCTTTCCACAAAGTTGTCAGTTTTGCAATGCTTTTATAGGTGAGTCCTTGGAGGAAATGTCTGCCAAGAAGTAAATGTCAGACCCCTGCTGAATGAAATGACTACTTGTATGTCTCAGAAGCCTTTCCACAAAGCTCAGGGACTGGGCTCCACTCAGACTTCTACTCTTTTAAAGCTCCATTTTGGTAGAGGAGAACAAGAAGGTGGTGAAGGATTTAGGAAATCTGTTCTCTGTGAAGAAGCTCATCCTTAGGTTAAGCTTTCTGCTTCTAGAGACTTGCTGTTATAGGGAAGTCAGTTGTGCCACAAGGCCACATGATGTCTGCATAAATGACCCTTGATCAACAGATTTCTTCTGGATTGAGTGCATCTGTGAACTAAGATGTCTGGGGCAATCATAGCTTTGGGCTTTCCTCAGTATAATTACTTTTAATTGGGCATGCTCCAGGTGGACATTTTGATAAATTCACCCAAGAAATTATTAGAATATCAATTTTAGGGATCTCTATTTAATTTCCCTCAACTCCTCTTGGGCATCCAAGGCTCTTTTTTCTTTTCCCTTATGTAATTTTTCCAAAAATTGTCTCTAGTTCCTTAGACATTAAACTCATGCTTTTGGGTTTTCACCCTGAAAAGAACGACCTTATAGTTGTTATATAAACAGCCCTGCCCTTTGTGAGTCTTCTGAATAACAGTCCTTTGAATTTTTTTTTTATCTGTACATCCTAGCCTCTTGAGATACTTACCAAAACAAGAGACAAACACAAAAAACAACTCTTCCAGGCTCAAATGAGCATTGGAAATCAGTGATTGAGTCTAGTACGCTGTTGACCACAGCATACTTTAATCGATCAATTAGGACCAAATAAATAGAAATCAGTAATGCTACAGTTTACTCACAAATGATCCAGACGCCAACATGTAAAAGATGATAACAATCATACCGACAGTACCAACACTGTCTTGCTCTTCCTCTAGATTGTACAAAAAGATCCAGAGCATACCCAGTGCACTGTGAATTAGGCCAAACATTATTTGTGCAACCTGTGAGAAGAGAAAGCCAATGTTATTATTCAAAGTGAATCTACTAAGGACTGTTTCAGTCTGTGTGGCTCTTTGTATTAGTATATTAGTCAAGGCTCTCCAGCGAAAAACAATGGATAAGATGCTGGTTCTAGTCTCTGCAGGATACTGATGTAGTCATGGAGACCACAGACACCATTCCACTGTGATATCAAACCTTCTGCTTCAGGACGGTGAGTGTTCACTATCTCTGAGTATTGAAAGAATTACATGTCAAGGAGGAACCCAGGTGAAGACAGCTGTGGCAGCTACTGTTGGATGTTTTGGATCTTCTTCGCTTGAATGAGAAGGATTTCATTTAACAGCAGACTTCAAGGACAATTATTTTGATTTTGTAGGTGGTTCTAGTTAGGTGAGAAGCAGAGACCTATTGATCTGTCTTTCTCAGAAGGACACCATGGCTAAAAGGAGAACTGCTGACCCTGGGGATCTGAAAGTCTCTTTCTGAGTACTGCTCTCCCTCCTAGGCTGGATCTTTAGGCAGATTTTAGCAAAAAGATCTATCTCTTGTTCTTCACCCACAAAACCAGCTAGGGACATTTGGCCTCTCCTTACTTCTTTCTCTCTTCTCCTCTTGTCTGGGTCTTGAACTTTGGTTCCCCTTGTCCTACCCATTCCCACATCCAGTGTTGACCTTTGCCACTGGAGACTAGGCCAGTCTAGGCCTTGTTTTAAAAAATAGTATTCATGAAGTCCAAAAACCAGATAAGGACCTATGGAACTGCGATAAAGATGGGGAAAGAGGTGGATTGGTACTGTGCTAGTTATTTTGTCAACTTGAAACTGGAGTCCACTGAGAAGAGGTACCCTCAGGTTAGGTAGCATGTGGGACATTTCTTGATTTATGATTGATGTGGAGAGAACACTTCTGATCAAGTATTCCTAGAATATATAAGAAAGTGGGTTGAGCCAGGTGGTGGCAGCACATGCTTTTAATCCCAGCACTCAGGAGGAGACTGAGTCAGGTGGATCTCTGTGAGTTCAAGGCCAGTCTGATCTACAAAGCCAGTTACGGGGCTGTTACACAGAGAAATCCTGTCTCAACAAAACAAAACAGAACAGAACAGAACAGAACAGAACAGAACAGAACAGAACAGAACAGAACAGAACAGAAAGCAGGTGGAGCAAGGCGTGAAGAACAAGCCACTGAGCAGCATTCCTCCACGGCCTCTGCTTTAGCTCCTGCCTTCAAGTTCCCTACACTGACTTCTCCTGTTGATAGACTGTAACCTGCAAGCCAAACAAACCCTTTCCTCCCCAAGTTGCTTTTCGTCATGTTGTTCTTTTTTTCTCCCCCTGCAGCAACAGAAAGCAAGCAAACTAAGGCAGGTATCCACAGCACAAGTCATCCCCTCCACTTGATTGCTAAAATCCTCTACTGAGATGCCCTTTGTTGAGGGCTGACGTGAGATGCAAATATCTTCAATTTTCTTTTGCTTATTTGGAGATTTATTTCAAATAATGCTTTCCTAGTGTCTTAGTTACTTTTTCTGTCGCTGTGGAAAAAAAATACTCTGACAAAAGCAACTTAGCAGAGAAAAGGTTTCTTTTGTCTAACAGTTCAAAGGTGCAGTCCATCAGGGCAGGAAAGTCAAGGCCACAGGAACCTGAAGCAGCTGGTCATTTTACCCAGGGTCAGGAAGCAAAGAGAGAGGCATGCTTGCTTTGCTCAGTCCTCTTTCTCCATTTACACCGTGCAGAATCCTGATCAGGGAATGACACCACTCACAGCAGCCATGTCTTCCCTTCTCAATTGACATAGTCTAGCTAATCCTCAGCAGGCATGCTCAGAGGTCCCCTCCCTGATGATTCCCTAGTCTGTCAAGTTGACAGTTAACACTATTGCACCTGGACTTGTTAGCAGTTTATCAGTCTGGTTTCCTCCAAGTTTCTGACCATCTAGTTGAACCACCAAAGTTGTAGCTGTGGGTTAGTATCTGATCATACATCTTCCCATTTCTCCTATACAAAATAAGCAAGCAGGTGTAACGCTTGTACACCTTGGAAAGGTTTTCCTTCACATTTCTCCTTCAGGGGTTATCCCAGCCAGGGGCTGTAGTATTGCAGTTATCTACTTTTGGGAGGTTCTTGGATATCAGGCAAAATCATTTGTAAACCAGGGCTCAGTTACATTTTCCTGTTAAAACTGATAACAGGGCCATCAGGCCTCAGGTAGAAGCTGGATGAGAAGAGTTAGTAAGAGCATTTGGGCTGTTTTTTTCTGTCTTTTTTGCTTGGATTTGACCATAAATATATGTCCATTTGGTGATGGAGTTTTTGCTGGGAATGCCCAACTTGTTGCTTGGTGGGTTAGGTAACACCTAACTCACAATAAGCAACTCATTGTGGTTACAGGGGAAGGTAAGTTCAGGCACCCTTTCCACTATTGCTAGGGGTCTTAGCTGGGGTCATCCTTGTGGATTCCTGACTTTTTTCCATTTGCCTGCAAATTTCATGATTTCATTTTGTTTTAAACCACTGAATAATACTCCATTGTGTAAATGTACCACATTTTCTTTATCTATTCTTTGGCTGAGGGGCATCTAGGTTGTTTCCAGGTTTCTGGCTATAATGCTATTAAATAATGCTGTTATGAACATATTTGAGCAAGTGTCCTTGTGGTATGATTGCTCATCCTTTGGGTATATGCCAAAGAGAGGTATTTCTGGGTCTTGAGGTAGATTGATTCCCAGTTTTCTGAGAACCCACCATACTGATTTCCAGAGTGGCTGTACAAGTTTGCACTCCCACCAGCAGTGGTCATGAATGTTTTTGAATTTAGCCATTCTGACAGATGTAAGATGGTATCTCAAAGTTGTTTTGATTTGCATTTCTCTTATGACTAAGGACATTGAGCAATTCCTGAAATGTCTTTTGGCCATTTGAGATTCTTCCTTTGAAAATTCTCTGTTTAGCTCTGTAGCCCATTTTTTAATTGGATTGTTCCTTATTTTGATGTCTAGTTTCTTAAGTTCTTTATATATTTTGGAGATCAGCCTTCTGTTAGATGTGGGGTTGGTGAAGATCTTTTCTCATTCTGTAGGCTGCCATTTTGTCTAATTGACTGTGTCCTTTGCCTTATAGAAGAGTCTTAGTTTTAGGAGGTCCCATTTACTAATTGTTGCTCTCAGTTTCTGTACTACTGGTTTTATATTCAGGAAGTAATCTCCTGTGCCAATGTGTTCAAGGCTACTTCCCACTTTCTCTTCTATCAGGTTAAGTGTAACTGGATTTATGTTGAGGTCTTTGATCCACTTGGACTTGAGTTTTGTGCATGGTAATAGATATGAATCGATTTGCATTTTTCTCCTGTATGCAGAGGGCCTAGTCTGGTCCTATGCAGGTTCTACAATTGTCAGTCTAAAGTTTGTGAGTTCCTAAGAGCTTGGTTCAGTTGTCTCTGTAGATTTTCCCATCATGATCTTGACCTCTCCCCCACCCTTGCTCATATAATCCCTCTTCTCTCTTTTCGACTGGACTCCCAGAGCTCAGCCTGGTGCTTGGCTATGGATCTCTGTATCTGCTTCCATCAGTTACTGGATGAAGGCTCTATGATGACAATGAGGGTATTCACCAATCTGATTACCAGGTTAGGCCTATCTAGGCAACATCTCCGCTATTGTTAGTAGTCTAATCTGAGGTCATCCTTGTGGATTCTTGAGAATTTCCCTAGTACCAGGTTTCAGCCTGACCCCATAATATTTCCCTCTATCAAGATATCTCTTTCATTGCTCTCCCACTCTCTCCCTCCCCCAGCTTGACCATCCCATTTCCTTATGTTCTCATCCCCCATACCTTCCCCTCTATTACCCCTCTTGTCCCTGTTTACTCATGGAGAGCTCATCTTTTTCCCCTTCCAAAGGTGATCCATGAGTCCCTCTTGGGGTCCTCCCTGTTTCCTAGCTTCTCTGGAGCTTTACATCTAGTATCCACTTATGAGTGAGTATATACCATATTTGTCTTTGTGAGTCTGTGTTACCTCACTCAGGATGATGTTTTCTAGTTCCATCCATTTGCCTGCAAATTTCAGCATTCATTTACATGCCAACATCCGGTTATGCCAGCACCATTTGTTGAAGATGCTTTCTTTTTTCCATTGTACAATTTTGGCTTCTTTGTCAAAAATCAGGTGTTCATAGGTGTATGGATTAATGTCAGGGTCTTCAATTCAATTCCATTGATCCATGTGTCTTTTTATGCCAATACCAAGCTGTTTTCATTACTATAGCTCTACAGGAGAGCTTAAAGTCAGGATGTGATGACTTAGGAAGTTCCTTTATTTACAGGATTGTTTTGGCTATCCTGGGTTTTTTGTTTTTCCATATGAAGTTGAGTATTGTTCTTGTGAGGTCTGTGAAGAATGGTGTTAGGATTTTGATGAGGATTGCATTGAATTTGTAGAACACTTTTGGTAAGATTGCGATTTTTACTGTGTTAATCCTATCTATCCAAGATCATGGGAGATCTTTCCATTTTCTGATATCTTCTTCAATTTCTTTCTTCAAAGACTTAAAGTTCTTGTCATGTAGGTCTTTCATTTGCTTGGTTTGAGTTACTCCAAGATATTTTATGTTATTTGTGACTACTATAAATGGTGATGTTTCTCTAACTTCTTTCTCAGCTGTTTATCATTTGTATATAGGAAGGATACTGATTTTTTTTTCTGAGTTAATCTTGTATCCTGCCACATCACTGAAGGTGTTAATCAGCTATAGGAGTTCCCTGGTAGAATTTTTGGAGTCTCTTATATATACTATTATATCATCTGCAAATAGTGAAGTTTGACATCTTCCTTTCCAATTTGTACCCTCTTGATCTCCTTTTGTTGTCTTATTGCTGTAGTTAGTACTTCAAGTACTAATTGAATAGCTACAGAGAGAGTGGACAGCCTTGTCTTGTTCCTGATTTTAGTGGAATCACTTTGAGTTTCTCTCCACTTAGTTTCATGGTGGCTGTTGGCTTGCTGTATATTGCTTTTATTATGTTTAGGTATGTTCCTTGTATTCCTGATCTCCCCAAGACCTTTATCATGAAGGGGTGTTGGATTTTGTCAAAGGCTTTTCCACCTTCTATAGAGATGATCATGTGATTTTTTTCTTTCATTTTGTTTATATGGTGGATTAGATTGACAGATTTTCATATGTTGAACCATCCCTGTATCTCTGGGATGAAGCCTACTTGATCATGATGAATGATTTTTTTGACGTGTTCTTGGATTTGGTTTGCCAGTATTTTATTAAGTATTTTTACATCAATGTTTGTGAGGGAGATTGGTCTGTAATTCTCTTGCTTTGTTGCATCTTTGTGTGGTTTGTGTATTAGGGTAACTGTAGCCTCATAAAAAGAGTTTGACAGTGTTCCTTCTGTTTCTATTGTGTGTAACAATTTTAGGAGTATTGGTATTAGCTCTTCTTTGAAATTCTGGTAGAATTCTGCATTGAAACCATCTGGCCCTGGAATTTTTTTGGTTTGGAGACTTTTAATGACTTCTTCTATTTCCTTGGGGGTTATAGGTCTATTTAAATTGTTTATCTTGTCTTGATTTCATTTTGGTATGTGGTACCTGGAGGGAAAAGGGGCTGGCTAAAGAAACCCACCCTGACCCTGGAGCCAAGAACTAGGGAAAGATGGCTCAGATAAGGCCAATGAAAGACATAGTTTGGCTCAGACAGATTAGAGCCTTCTCTTCCTCTGGCTAACTGACTTGTGAAACCATCCAATCACAGAGCATGACAGTAGAACCCTGGGTCCTAAGTCAACCCCTGGTTGACTCCACCCCCAAGACATCCTGTGTAAACCGCCCTGCCTGGTCAGTTAGAAAAAAAGCTGTTCTCTCCACCCTGGTAAAGGCAGTTACTCTCCTGGATTCCTCCTTCCCAAATAAATTTCTTTCTCAAAAGAGTTTTGGGTGTGAAGATCTTCATTCACTGGCGTAGAGAAGATCCTTGCTGAGATGTCCCCCAGTGGACAAAACAAGGGAAAGCTGAAAGAGCAGGGCAAGAAGGAGTTGCACAGATCTTTGCTGAGAGATCCCTTAGTGGACAGAGTGAGAGAGCTGAAAAGTAACACTTTTCTCTGGAACCAGCTGGAGGAGATTGCTACATTTCTGCAGGGGGTTCCCCTTTTGCAGAGTAAAGCAAAAGAAGCAACATCTTAGGCTGGAGAATCAGAGCTCTGCTAGGAAGCCCCCTTAAGTGGGGGCTATGGTGATATTTTAATTGTACTGAAATGTGATTTTATTTGTATGTTAATAAATAAAGTCGCCTGGGGGTCAGAGCTAATAGCAAGCCATAGCAGAAACTGGGTGGTGGTGGCCTTTAATCCCAGCTCTTGGGAGGCAGAGCTAGGTGGATCTCTGTGTGTTCAAGGATACAGCCAGCATGGAGACACACGCCTTTAATCTCAATACCAACCATAGAAGACCTGGAGGTCTGTACAGATAGGCAGTGATGAGGAGGTCATGTGGTTGGGTTTACAACCAATGAGAAGGCAGAATAGAAAGTCTATAAAAAAGACAAACAGACAGGAAGTAGGTCTCTTGCTGAGGAAGACAGCAGTGGCAGTGAAGGGTAAGGTTTTAGCTCTGACCTCTTGGGCTTTCATCTCTGCATTGGCTCTGTGTTTCTTATTTAATAAGATGGTTACATTTACTTTTGGTGCCCACGTGGCAAGAATTCATTAAAAACTGCTTGGCTTAGTGGTGGGTCCGGTTTCCTGCCTGGGCGGGCCCGGCTCCCTAGGACCCGGCTCCCTAGCTCGGCTTAGGACTCAGGCTTGCTGGAGCTACCGCTAATTGCAGTAGCTACACGAAACTGCAGATAGGCTGCTCTCAGCTGAAACACCAACGCACGTGGTCAGAGCTTAAGGAAGCTGGAGCCCAGGCTCAACTGGGCTCAAGCAGGAACACGTGGCTGGATTTAAGCTTTTAGCCAGAACTCATGGCTATGCTTTCTTGCTTATTTGCTTGCTCTCTCTCTCTCTCTCTCTCTCTCTCTCTCTCTGGATTCACACCTCGGACACTACATAGCTGTTTTGAAATTCCCTCAGATTTCTACTGTTCTATGCAGACTTGGTAAGTCAATTAACATATCAGATATTTTAAAGGAGACTGTTTAAAAGATAATTTTTTTTCCACATTTAAAAAAATGGGTTTTATGTGTACATTGGAAGAAAATTGGGCTTTGTTTGAAATTTTAGGCAGTCTGACAATGGAACAACTATATGAGAAGATTAATGTTGATCAAATTATGCACTTTATTACTTTTCTTATCCTCATTTTACTATTTAAAAAGATAGTCAATTTAAGTGCCAGGATAAAAGTTTTAGAAAAACCTGCTAAACCTGTTAAAATGAATTATAGAGAAATTCAGATTCAGACAGAAGAAATTAACAGTGAAGTTGTTTCAGGATTGATTATAAGGTTACAGAAAGAAAGCCTGTTTTTACACAATCACCCTTAGTTTATCCAGTAACCATACAGCAGCTACCTGATCAAGTGAATACACAAAATATTTGGACTCCAACTGAAATATTAGATTTATGAAGATTTAAGGAGGCAATAGTATCTTATGGCATGCATTCCCCATATGTAAAGCAAATGTTAAACACCTGGTCAACTTATAATAGGATTATACCACAGGATTGGCGGGAGCTGGCACATGCTGTTCTGGAACCCAGACAACAGCTCCAGTGGCAAATGTGGTTCCAAGAGGAGGCTAAAAACATAGCAAAACAATGTAGGGATAAAGATATGCAACTCTTCCAGGATCAGCTTGTTAGAGAAGGCCAATATGCTTCAGCACAAACACAATGTTTATATGATACCCAAACCTTCATTCTATGTCAAATGGCAGCCTTGAATGCATGGGACAGAGTTGAGGAACCAGGAAAGAAAACTGAGTCATTTACAAAGGTTATACAGGGCCCAAAAGAATCTTTCACAGATTTCTTACAAAGACAGACTTCAGCAGTAAAGAGAATGTTCCCAAATTCAGAAGCTAGTCAGATAATAATTGAATCTTTGGCTTTTGAAAACGTGAATGCAGCATGCAAGAGAATAATCAGGCCATTAAAGGCAAGATCTGCACCCTTGGAAGATTGGATTAGAGACACAGTTAATGTTGAGGCTCATGAACATGATATGTGGATAGGAGAAGCAATTTCAAGAGGTTTAAGGAATGTCAGATGTTTCAGATGTGGAAAGCAAGGACATTTGAAAAGGGACTGTAAACAGGGCATTCCTAGAAACAATGTTTCTTTAAGGAACAATGGCAACAGAATGCCCCTTCCTTCTGGAGTATGCAGAAGGTGTGATAAGGGAAAACATTGAACCAATGAATGTAGATCAACAAGGGACAGGCAAGGTAATACTTTGCCTCGGTCTTCAGGAAACTCCCAGAGGGCCTCAGGCAGACCCCCACAGTGAATCCAGTTCAGACCTTTCCTGCAGTCATAGAGGAAACCCCTACTCAGAGCAATTAAATAACCAAATCCCTATTGGAATAAATCATACTGTTCTGGATGATGAAACAGAGAGAACAGAAAATTCAGGAGAAAACATAAAGAAAAATTTTTGGCAAACTTCTATAAATGAACAAAGACAAAAATTAACAATAAGAATAAATGGTGTTTTATTGTCTGGTCTGGTAGACACAGGTGCTGATGTTACCATAATTGCACCAGAATTTTGGCATCCAAGTTGGCCTCTTCAGGAGGTAAACGTTCAACTGTTAGGAATTGGAACATTATCTCAAGTGAAACAGAGTGCAAGATGGCTCGAATGTATAGGTCCAGAAGGACAGAGAGGAAAATTAAAGCCATATGTGGCTAACATAGCTATGAACCTGTGGGGTCGAGATCTGTTGCAAGAATGGAATACTCAGATTAACATCCCTCCAACCTCAGAAACAAATCATAAACTAGCACATGTTTCTGAGAGAAATATTAGAAGATATTATACTAATGAGTGGTCACCACATCCATATTATACAAGAACAGGGCACAACAACTGATGATCTCCCAAAGACACCAACAGCTCTACCTTTAAAACGGTTAACAGACAAGCCTGTATGGGTTCAGCAATGGCCTTTAACAACAGAGAAACTCCAGGCTTTAGAAGATCTGGTAGAAGAACAGTTAAAAGCTCAGCACATTGAAGAATCAACCAACCCTTGGAATTCTCCTATATTTGTTATTACAAAGAAATCTGGTAAATGGAGAATGGTAACAGACCTTAGAGAAATTAACAAAGTAATTCAGTCAATGGGCTCTCTACAATCTGGAATTCCTTTGCCTACTCTGTTACCAAAAGGATGGCCTCTCATAGTTATTGATTTAAAAGACTGTTTCTTTTCAATACCCTTACAAGAAAAAGACAGAGAAAGATTTGCCTTCATGGTGCCTACTTACAATAATTCTCAACCGGTTAAAAGATTTCAATGGAGCGTCCTCCCACAGGGAATGTTGAATAGCCCAACTCTGTGCCAGTATTTTGTACAGCAGCCATTGGAAGTGGTACATAAAAAATTTCCTAAATCTATAATTTATCATTATATGGATGATATTTTACTAGCTGACTCAAATGCAGATACTTTAGAAAGAATGTTTGAAGAAGTAAAGAAAATTTTGCCTTGCTGGGGATTACAAATTGCTCCTGAAAAGATACAAAGAGGAGATTCTATTAATTATTTAGGATATAAAATGGAGCTCCAAAAAATTAGACCCCAAAAGGTGCAAATTAGGAGAGATTGACTACAGACACTTAATGACTTTCAAAGATTATTTGGAAACATTTCTCATCTACAAACTATTGTTGGGGTAAAAAATGATGAACTGAATAATTTGTTCAAAACCTTAGAAGGTGACAAGGACTTAAATAGTTCAAGAGAATTATCACCTGAAGCTGAGAAAGAATTGGCCTTGGTAGAAAAGAAAGTACATGAAGGGCACGTGGATCGTATTGATCAAAGCTGGATTGCATTTTGGTTATTTTACCTTCTAGGCATTCTCCTACAGGAATATTAATGCAGAGGGAAGATATTATATTGGAATGGATATTTTTACCAAATAAACCAAATAAAAAAATTAATAACTTATGTGGAAAAAATCTCTGACTTGATTTGGAAAGGAAAATTGAGACTTCGTCAATTAGCAGAAATAGACCCAGCAGAAATTGTCATACCTTTAACTAAGGAGGACATTGAAAAATTATGGACAGAAAGTGAACCTTGGCAAAGAGCTTGCAGTAATTTTTTTGGAGAAATTAACAGCAAATATCCTAAAAGCAATAGAATTGATCTTATAAAGAGAGCTGATTGGATTTTTGCCTCAAATTGTACGGGAAAAACCCATATCTGGAGTTCATACATTTTATACAGATGCAAACAAACAAGGAAAGGCAGGTTACAAATCAGAAAATTTAAGTAAAGTGGTTCAAAGTCCTTATAATTCAGTTCAAAAATTGGAATTGTATGCTATTCTGTTGGTATTAATGGATTTTTTAGAACTTCTCAACATAGTAACTGACTCTCAGTATGCTGAAAGAGTGGTATTACATATTGAGACTGGAGAATTTATCCCTGATGCTTCAGAATTAACTTCACTATTTATTCAATTACAAGATACAATCAGGAAAAGGAGTCATCCTTTATATATAACTCACATCCGATCCCATACTGGTCTGCCAGGCCCTCTAGCATAAGGCAATGATAAGATTGATAAATTATTGATAGGAAATGTGCTGGAACCCTCAGAATTTCATAAAAAACATCATGTCAATAGCAAAGGTTTAAAAAAGGATTTTTCCATACCCTGGCAACAAGCTAAAGAAATAGTAAAGAAATGTCCTACTTGTTCTTTCTATAATCAAATGCCATTACCAGCAGGATGTAACCCAAAGGGTACTCAGAGGAATGAAATCTGGTGGATGGACGTGTTTCACTTTGCAGAATTTGGAAAACTGAAATATGTACACCATACCATTGATATTTATTCAGGATTTCAATGGGCAACTGCTTTGAGTTCTGAAAAAGCTGATTCTGTAATCACTCATTTGCTAGAAATTTTGGCCATCATGGGTATACCTGCACAAATCAAAACTGACAATGCTCCAGCATATGTCTCTGTTAAAATGAAACAGTTTTTTGTTTATTATAATATAAAGCATATTACAGGTATACCACATAATCCTAAAGGTCAAGCAGTTATAGAAAGATCAAACAGAACTCTAAAGGATATGCTAAATAAACAGAAAGGGGTAACAACCCCCCCAGAAATAGACTGTATAATGCTCTATTAACTTTGAATTTTCTCAATGCCAATGAGAAAGGAACAACAGCTGCAGAGAGACATTGGATAATAGGAAAAAACTACAGAATTAAATCAGCCTATATACTTCAAGGATGTGCTGACCTCAGAATGGAAACCAGGATATGTGTTACATTGGGGACGAGGTTTTGCTTTTGTTTCTATAGGAGAAGATAAGCTGTGAATACTATCAAAATTGATAAAGGTTTGATTTGAACAAGAGAGACCTCTTAATTAGAGGAGGTGATAGTTCATTAACCAGCATGACCATCCAATTTAAACTAACTTATACTAGTAACACATGCCTTTTCATTTAATCAGATAATAACTTGCCGAAAGGGAACCTCCCCAAAATTAGTCTTGGGGAAAGGTTTTTGTTTTTGTCTTTTAGGAGAATGAAGGCTAAGGAATCTGAAGAACACTGAAAAATGACAAATGAAGAAAAGGGACAAATCATCTATCCCAGGAAACAGAGTGAAATGGCCTATGGGTATATCATCTAAAAAATTTCATAAGTCTTCCTAAATGTTTGTTTCTGCTCTTCTCTAAAGAAATTTAACACTATTGTTCTTCTAATATTCCCAGTTCAATTAAAATTTAAAGCTGACTTTGGAGTTGGAGAATGGCTCTCTCCTTCTTTAAACTCAAGCATGTTGTTAAAAGGAAAATGCAAACTCCCTGTATCATGCCAGAAGAAAAGAGCCATCTTCTGATATGGGACATGAGAGAAACCAAATTAATTATGGGACTATTCTATTACTAATCTCAATTCTTTGATTCTATTCTGATTCTTTAAACTTTTCTTAAAGTATGAATTTTATATCAAATTTACAAGATTAATATACATATACATATATATATATATATATACATTTTAAACTTTGTTAAGATATGAATGGTCATATAGAGTACTAACTAATTCTAGAAAAAAAGGCTTCAATTAGCTGCATATATATATGTCTTTGTGTTGGAGTCTCTTATCAATTTTCTGCAGGAAATCACGGCCAGGCCTAACATCAACTGAAGTCTCCAGGAAGAAGATGGAGCCCCACAACTATTGGTGAAATTATTAAGGCCAGTCCACGTAGTTAAAAGGAGATTTATTTAATGGCGTAACTTACAAATTAAGGGATAGGTAGGTCACGGGGTCTGGGGAAGGTGTATCACAGTCCAGCGGTGTTCTCTGGAGCTCTGCTTGGTCCACCTCCACTATCCAGGGTCCTGGAACGGAGAGAGCGCCCGCCGATCCAGATCTTGGGTCCCCAGGCGCCTCCCTTGGCCCTGCCTTGTAAGCGTGACAGTTGCCGAAGTCTCAATGGGAGTTGGAACTTCCAGATCAAAGCTGGAATGGCTACCCACTACACACAACAACAATTCTACGTGGACAGTAATAATATCACTAAGCTGACAAACATCATCTACAGATCAGCTTTGGACTACAAAGTGCTCAGAGCAATTTTGAGAGGGCTAGCTGAGATGATCCAGTTTCAAAGACTACTTGAATAAGGACTTGGGATAAACCCTGAAGTTTGGCATTATGCACAGACTGGATAACAAAGGATATAGTTACCTTCCCTAGGATTTGACTATTAACTCAAAATTTTTTCTTTTCAGGATAAAGATACCTTTGCCCATACCCAGCAGGAAGCAATTTTAAGAATACGATGCCCACATTCCCAAAGAGGTGGTGTGGGGCGGGTGGTTTTTTTGGTCTTTTAATGGGTTTTGGGTCTGGGATAATTTTCATTGTTTAGGAGGGTTGGTTACAAGTTGTTGTTAAGGATTAGAAAAAGGGCTAAGCAAAGGAGATTAGATTTAAGGTTATTGTTTAAAAAAAAGAAAAAGAAAAAGATAATAACTAGTTTTAAATACTTTACATTGGATTGGATTGTTTTATATTGTATACAAATTATATATATATATTGAAATTGATATTGTTAGAAAATGCTATATGTATATTTCTAATTTTGTTCAAGATAGTGTACTTATACCGTTCATTTAACAATGTAATGCAATTTGCTAATTCTTTTTTTTTTATTTTTATTTTGCAATACAATTCAGTTCTACATATCAGCCACGGATTCCCTTGTTCTCCCCCCTCCAGCCCCCCAATTTGCTGATTCTTGAATGGTGTTATTACCAACTATTAGGATAAAAAGAAATGAAAGTTAGTAGTTAGACATTATAACAGAACTTGTAATCATATTAGGTATGTTTTCAAGATTGAGCAGATATATTTTAGATAGACAGGTCATCTTCAAACCCTTCAGAGATCTACAGAATATGACATTTAAAATGTTTTAATAACTTAGAAAATTTTTCTTTTTGTTATGACTATGAGACATGTTGGCTCCTGGCAGTACCAATTTATTTCAGAGAAAATATGGGCATTGAAGAAACTGCATATGGAGTTAGCTTTCATTGTGGCAAAAGTTAGCCACTGGACAACAAAGCATCCTCGAATCAACTGCTGAAAAACAGGACAAAATGGACAGACAGGACACAAAACAAAAGACTACTGATTCTTGCCAAAGCAAGTGTGGTTATGGTTTTATCAAAAGGCATCTTCTGAGGCCAGGACAATATAGCACCATCCCTGAAGTGGTCTTTGCAATCCGGAAAAGGTACAGTGCCCTTTTCTTCGAAGGCAGCTGAACAGGCAGTGTGCCAATGGCTTCTGATGTGCAGTGGAACAGCAGCTGAAACAGTTATTCTTGAAGAGTAACTAAACTCACACCTCTCAATAGTAGACTGGCATTTAATAGAAGGATATAGAGAAGAACAGGCTGCTGAGATGAAGCCACACACACACATAGCCAAGAAGAATGGACAGGTGAATTAAAAAAACATCAACAATTTCCAGAATTTAAAATCCTGAATCATGACATGACACTAGTGGAATTCAGGTGTTTCTGGTACATGGACTGCTTTCACCAAATGTGAGGTCGAACTGTTGACCTTGTGTACATCCTAGTTCACAAATGAATCTGTCAGATACACTAAGCCTATAGGCTGAAGATGATGTCCCAACACTGCGGAAAAACCTCAGGTGACTGTCCAGGCAGCTGGCTGTTTCTGTCAAGTCACATTTTTTTTTTGAAGTTGCTTGCATGCACTTCCTGTTTTTATTTTTGTTAGGTAATATTATTTCCTTCTTGGGTCTCTGAGAGAGTTGAAGATTAGTTAGTTATAGTTGAAGATTAGTTAGGATAGAAAGTGAATTAGGTACATTTTGGACTTACCAAAATAGGATAGATAATGGAATTATTTTCTCTGAATTTGTCAAATACAAATGGACTGGACATTGTTTAGGTATTTATTACTTGTATATATGGTATATAGTTATTGTACTTTTGTATATAGTTTTTCTTATGTTAGTTATAACCTTTTTCCTTTTTTCTTTTTATTAAAATAGAAAAAGGGAAATATGGTGATATTTTAATTGTACTGAAATGTGATTTTATTTGTATGTTAATAAATAAAGTTGCCTGGGGTCAGAGCTAATAGCAAGCCATAGCAGAAACTGGGTGGTGGTGGTGCACGCCTTTAATCCCAGCTCTTGGGAGGCAGAGCTAGGTGGATCTCTGTGTGTTCAAGGATACAGCCAGCATGGAGACACACGCCTTTAATCTCAATACCAACCATAGAAGACCTGGAGGTCTGTACAGATAGGCAGTGATGAGGAGGTCATGTGGTTGGGTTTACAACCAATGAGAAGGCAGAATAGAAAGTCTATAAAAAAGACAAACAGACAGGAAGTAGGTCTCTTGCTGAGGAAGACAGCAGTGGCAGTGAAGGGTAAGGTTTTAGCTCTGACCTCTTAGGCTTTCATCTCTGCATTGGCTCTGTGTTTCTTATTTAATAAGACGGTTATATCTACAGGGGGCTGAGCAGAACTTGGCTGTAGTGGCTTTCCAGGAGAGGAGCAGGATTGCTATATTCCACAGGGAGACCATTCCCCATCACACCAGGTATACCCTCACTTTCCTGAAGAGTCAGGATACCCATCCCTTCTGAAGCAGTTCTAGGCATGACTCTCCCAAGAAATCAGAAAAATTTCCCTTCCAGGGTTGGGCTGCTGCTTTGCAGTTTCAGCCCTCAGAGCTGTGTTAAACAGCTCCAGGTGTCTGGGACACCTTCAGGGCAGAGCTGTTGCTTTGAGCAGCTCAAGGTGTCTGGGATATCCCTCCAGGGCTGAACTGTCTTCTTGCAATTCCAGCCGTCAGAGATGTCCTAAGCAGCTCAAGGTGTTATCTGACTCCCCAGATAGTCAGGACACCTTTCCCAGAGTTGCAAAACTCACATTTTGCAACCAATTTACCTACAGTACCTATTAAGAAAATTGTCCATTTCTTTTAGATTTTCCAGTTTTGTGGAGTACAGGTTTTCAAAGTATGACCTAATGATGCTCTGGATTTCCTCATTGTCTGTTGTTATGTCCCCCTTTTTATTTCTGATTTTGTCAATTTGGATATTCTCTCTCTCCTCTCTCTCTCTCTCTCTCTCTCTCTCTCTCTCTCTCTCTCTCTCTCTCTCTCTCTCTCTCTGCCTTTTGGTTAGTTTGGATAAGGGTTTGTTTATCTTGTAGATTTTTCTCAAAGAACTAAATCTTTGTTTCGTTGATTTTTTTTGTATTGTTCTCTTTGTTTCCATTTTGTTGATTTCAGCCCTGAGTTTGATATTTTCTGTCATTTACTCCTCCTGGGTAAGTTTGCTTCTAGAGGTTTCAGGTATGATGTTAAGCTGCTAGTATGAGATTTCTCCCAATTCTTTATGTGGGCACTTAGTGCTATGAACTTCCTCTTAGCACTGTTTTCAAAGTGTCCCATAAGTTTGGGTATGTTGTGCATTCATTCTCATTGAGTTCTAGGAAGTCTTTAACTTCTTTCTTCATTTCTTCCTTGACCCAGTGGTAATTCAGTTGAGAGTTGTTCAGTTTCCATGAGTTTGTAGGCTATCTGTAATTTGTGTCATTGTTAAATTCTAACTTCAAGCCACAGTGATCCGACAAGATACAGGGGGTTATTCTAAATTTTTTGTATCTGTTGAGATTTGCTTTGTGACTGAATATGTGATCAATTTTAGAGAAGGTTCCATGAGATGCTGATAGAAGTTATATTCTTTTGTGTCTGGGTGAAATGTTCTATAGATGTCTGTTAAGTCCACTTGAGTCATAACATCTGATAGTTCCCTTATTTCTCTGTTATGTTTCTGTCTGGCAAACCTGTCCATTGGTGAGAGTGGAGAGTTGAAGCCTCCCACTATTAGTGTGTGAGGTTTGGTGTGTGGTTTAAGCTTTAATAGTGTTTCCTTTACAAATGTGGATGCCCTTGTATTGGGGCATAAATGTTCAGAATTGAGACTTCATCTTGATGGAGTTTTCCTGTGATAAATGAGAAATATTCTTCTCCATCTCTTTTGATTAATTTTAGCTTGAAGTCTATTTTGTTAGGTATTAGGATACCAGCTTGCTTCTTAGATCCGTTTGAATGGAAAATCTTTTCTCTACCCTTTACTCTGAGGTAATGTCTGTCTTTGAAGTTGAGGTGTTCTTCTTGTATGCAGCAGAAGGATGGATCCTGTTTTCATATCCATTTTGTTAACCCGTGCCTTTTTATAGGCAAATTGAGTCCATTGATATTAAGGGACATTAATGATCAGTGATTTTTAATTCCTGTTATTTTTTGGTTTTGGTGGTGGTGGTGGTAGTGTGTGTGAATGTTTCCCTTCTTTGGGTTTTGCTGATGTGAGATTATCTATTGCCTATGTTTTTGTGGGTGCAGCTAACTTCCTTGAGTTGGAATTTTCCTTCTAGTACTTTCTATAGAGCTGGATTTATGGAGAGATATTGTTTAAATCTGGTTTTGTCATGGAATATCTTGTTTTCTCCATCTATAGTGATTGAAAGTTTTGCTGGTTATAGTAGTCTGAGTGGCATCCATGGTTTTTTAGTGTCTGCAAAATGTCTGTCCAGGACCTTCTGGCTTTCAGAGTCTCCATTGTGTAGTTGGGTGTAATTCTGATAGGTCTGTCTTTATATGTTACTTGGCCTTTTTCCTTTGCAGCTCTTAATATTCTTTCTTTATTCTGTATGTTTAGTGTTTTGATTATTATGTGGTGAGGGGACTTTTTCTCCTTTGGTCCAGTCTATTTGGTGTTCTGTAAACTTCTGTACCTTCACAGGCGTGTCCTTCTTTAGGTTGGGAAAGTTTTCTTCTACGATTTGGTGAATTTATTTTCTGTGCCTTTGAGCTGGAATTCTCCATCTTCTATCCCTATTATTATTAGGTTTGGTCTTTCATGGTGTTCCAGATTTTGTGGATGTTTGTATTAAGAATTTGTTGGATTTAACATTTTCTTTGGCCGATTAATCTGTTTTCTCTATTGTATCTTCAATGCCTGAGATTCTCTCTTCCATCTTTTGTATTCTGCTGGAGAGGCTTGCACCTATAGTTCCTGTTTGTTTACACAGATTTTCCATTTGCAGGATTTCCTTGGTTTGTGTTTTCTTTATTGCCACTATTTCAATTTTCAAGTTTTGAATTATTTCTTTCACCTGTTTTTTTTGTTGGCTTTCTTTAAAGGATTTATTGATTTCTTCCAATTTTTTTGTTTGCTTTTTCCTCAATTTCTTTAAGGGGATTTTTCATTTCCCTCTTAATGGCCTCTATCATCTGCATAAAGTTATTTTCTTCTGTTTCATCTGTGTTGGGATGTTCAGGTCTTGCTGTTGTAGAACAAATAGGTTCTGGTGGTACCATATTGCTCTTTATGTTGTTGAATGTATTCTTATACTGCCGTCTACCCATATGGGTTGGGGTAGTTATAGGTATAGGTGTTTCTTCCTCCAATCAGTGCAGGTGGTGCCTGTGCCTCCAGGGACTCTGATACCATGGGGGATGGTTCCAGTCTTATATTTTGATTGGATGATTGAGGTCATTGATATTTAAAAATTTTATTGAAATGTTTGTATTAATTGTAGTCATCATTTTATTGACTCTTGGTGTTGTGTTTTCAGTAGTACTTGATAATTATGGCTTCATATTTCTTTCCACAGTCTCTATGCTATACTCATTCCTCTCATCAGTCCCAAATATTGTTTCCTGTATTTTCTTTAGCCTTGGCTTATTAGATATAATTTTTAAAGGCTATTTATGTTATGGAAAGTTTTTCTTTCTCATTCAATAATGGCTGGTAGTTTTACTGGGAATATTAGTATAGGCTATATGACATGGTCTTTTAGGGTCTGGAATGCTTTGCTTCAGTTTCTTCTGGCTTTCAAAGTTTGGAATGCCTTACTCCAGGCACTTCTGACTTTCAAAGTTTCCATTGAGAAATCAACTGTTAATCTGGTAGATTTTTCTCTGTATGTGAGTTGTTTTTCTCTTTAACTTTCAACATACTTTCTTTGTTATTTATACTTATTATTTTAACTATGGTGTGCCATGGGGATTTTATTTTCTGTTCTTGCCTCTTTGGTGTTCTGTACACTTCTTGTATCTGTATTGGTGTGTCTTTCTTTAGTTTGGGGAAGTTTTCTTATATGATCTTGCTGAAGACCTGGTTTATGCCATTGACTTTGGATTTTCCTCCTTTATCTATGCTTATGATTTGAAAGTTTTTTCACAGCATCACACATTTATACAGGTCTGGTAGGTTTTAGAAAGAAGATATAGATTGATCTCTCATACTGTTTGTATTTTTGTGGTGAGATCTGGGCATGAGAACTTCTTTTGTTAGTTTTAAGTCAGATATGGGCAGAGAAGATTGGGATAGAAGACAGGATGTGTGCATGACTTGGGCCTAGAGGTTAAAAATAGCTTAGGTGGTGGAATGGAGTCAGGTAGACTTAGGAAAATGGGCTGGTGTACAGGATGTGCCTCTTAGTCTAAGCCTTGAGTGTAGGGGTGGATCTATATGAGTGGAATTTTTGGATGTGGTGTGGGGGAGACCTGTGGTTTGGGGGTTAGGTAGGGTAAGTCCTGGCAGAGTAGTAGAGGTTGGTTATGGCACAGGTAGGGGTGGCCACACTCATCCAGGGTACTACATGTGGGACTCAAGCTAGATCTAGTGGGTTGGGGAGGGTGCATAGATGGGGACTGTCTGGTAGAGTCATTGGGTTGGATTCTGGAGAAGGATGTGGGAGATCTGGCTGGGTAGAGAGGTTGGATAGGGTGTAAGTTTTAATGTTGTTGGTTTAGACCCAAATGTTGTTCTCAAGATCCCATAAATATGAATGGTTATTATGGATAAGTATAGTGTTCTAAATTTGAAGAGGGCTGAGAGGGACAGCAACGCTTCACTATTTGATTTCCCTGGGGCTGAGTGTGGGGGACAGTATTGACAACACAAGACCCCAGAGTCTACACAGCCTCTTTTGGCTTTGTATTTGAGACCGCTATTTGACTTTTTGTTTTGTCATCTACAAACATTGATTTAAACCATTTTCAAGCAAGAGTTACCAGCAAAGGCAGAAAGCAAATCTCTTAAACAACTGTAACCCCAGAATATGTTGCCTAAGAACCTGGGTAGGCTGGGATAATGTTGAAGTATTTGGGAATTATGTGAGAATATTTGCTCTGTGTGTCCAATTAGCTTTGGTCTGTCTTCACTTCAAAACACATTTATCCATATTTTGAACCTCAAGGAGCTCATTATAAATGGCATCAATGCTTCTCCATATTTTTATTAGTAAAAAGTAACACTATTTATTAACTAAAATAATACTTAATGCTTACCCCCATTGCACACGTCTCTTCTTTTAAGATATAAGTTCTTGGTATTTTATTTTCTTGCATTTTGAGTTAGATATGGCATAAAAATTATAGAAGATGAATGGGCTGCTTTCCTGTAAAGGGATACAGAGAAAAAAGTAATACTAATTATTTCTGAAGAAAGTATTTAAAATTGAAGTCCTTGTTTGACTACCATAGAATTTTTTTGAAAATAGCTTTACTTTAAAAATGTAAATCAAGTAACATTGATTTTTATTGTGTGGATAATTATTTTCTGGAAAAAACCAAGAGTACCTCTCAGATTGTTCCTTCACCATGGCCTTTAATGAGATAGAGTAGATATTTTGAAAAATTAAAAAAAAAGTGTATGTTTGCTTGTGTGTATGTATTTGAGTGTGTGTGTGTGTGTGTGTGTGTGTGTGTGTGTGGTCTTCAGAAGTGAAAATAGGGTGTCAGACTTCCTGGAATTGGAGCCACCTAATGTGGGTGCTAAAATCTAAAATTAGGTCCTAGCCAAGAACAGCAAGTGTTCTTAGCTACTGAACCATCTTTCAGGCCTAGAGTAGATTTTTAAAAATATAGTTACTGTATTCTCATTACCTTCATCTTTTCTAGGCATTGCCTGCCCCTCCTAAGTCCATTGAAGTCTTGGGTTCTTGACTGCTGTTTTTTTCTCTCTTAAGAACATGCCCCATGACGACATTTAGGGTATTCACCAATCTGAGTGGACTTTTTGGAACCCAGTGCCTATGGTGGAACACCTTACACAGCCTTGGTGCAGGGAGGAGGGGCTTGGACCTGCCTCAACTGAATGTACCAGGCTCTGCTGACTCTCCATAGGAGGCTTTGCCTTGGAAGAGGTGAGAATAGGGGGTGGGTTGGGGGGAAGCCTGGGGGGTGGGAGGAGGGAGAAGGGCGGAGGGAGGAGAGGGGATCTGTGGTTGGTATTTAAAATGAATAGAAAATTTCTTAATAATAATAAAAAAGAACATGTCCTCTCCACCATAGAACAAGTATACAGCCAATTCTAATTAAGCCAGTCAGTGTCACAGTCAACTATGTTTAGTATGAAGGTAACACAGTCTCATTCTTGGCTGGCTTCTTGAGCAAGAAGTAGCAGAGCTTCCATGCTGCCTTATGAAAGAAGAGCAGAAGGAAGGCAATGTGTTGCATCTGGCATTAGTCACATTGCTAAAGATAAACCCAGTAGCTTTTGACAGACCTGACTGGTAGGTGATGGTTCAGAGAGTTGCTGCAACCAGCTTCATTATTGTCCCCAGCTAGTCCTCCTCATTTCCATACCAGAAGACTTTATACCATGTGGCTTGTAGAATCCCCCTTCACTCCATGGGAGAAGTATATCTCTCTACCTCACTGATAATGTGTTAGACAGTGTGACATTGAGAATGACATATTGTTCCTGAGCCAAGGCCTTTTTACAACACTGGAAGTTTTCATTATCTGTTTTTCTCATTTCCCTCTTCTGTGAGGATATCACTTCTTGGGATTTTCTGTTCTTCTATGTGGATATCAGAAAGAGGACATGAGTAAGCTCACAGGCTACCACCAGCATTGAGAAAAACTCCAGCAAGTGGGAAAAGAAATGTTTTCTTTTCAGACTCTGAAATAGCACACTCATTAACACTCTGATTCTAACATTGTAGGCTATGTGGAAGGAGGGTATATGGGGAGATACATTTTCAGGAGACTGTGGGAAGGCAGAAGACTAACATTTAGAAACTAGGGGTTCTTTTAAAAAATGCAAAACTAGCAAACCCACAAGCTGGCCAGGGAAGCAGGTAGACAATTAAGCTCCAGATCTTCACTCTCCTTCTCCTCCTCCAAATCCAATCCCCAAGTCTCCTGACCTACTCTGCAGCAGACCACCTGCTGTGGCCTCCCTTCCTCTCTGCTCCCTCCTCTGGCAGATCACATAAATCTCCTATAGCCTCCCTCAACATCCCATCCCTTTATCTCAGCAGCATCTCCCACAGGCATTCCTGGGAATCCACTACCAACACCAGTTCAGGGAAACAGGTAGCCAGTCTTCAGATTTTCACTTTCCCTCCCCACCTCTAAATCCAGTCCCCATTCTCATCCCCCATTCTATAGTTCTATAGCAGACTACCTGCTGTGGCTTCTCCTCTCTCTCTCTCTCTCTCTCTCTCTCTCTCTCGCTCTCGCTCTCGCTCTCTTTCTCTTTCTCTGCTCCCATTCCCAGGAGACTAAGAAGATACTGGGGGCACACCCTACTTTCCTCCCTCCTTGACCCCTTCAGCCCCCCAACTCTATTCCTAAGTGTCAGCTACTAACACCTAAAAACTCATTCTATCTGGAACCCTCAATGGCCACACCTGGCAGGATCTCAGAAGCATTCCCTACCAGGCAACCCACAGCCACCACACTCTCTTAAGAACCAGAAAGGGCAACAGAAACCAAGGAACAAAACACCCACCCAGCAAAGACAAGAATAGATGTCAACACCTATAATTATAGTCATCCTAAACCCAGATGCCCAGATACCAGCATAAAAACACAACCAATAACAACCAAGACAATATGTCTTCATTAGAGCCCAGCTAGGAAGCTGTTTTTAGCTCTGTTTTAGAATCTTTTTTTCTCAGGTTTTAGGTGGAAACTCTTGCCCCAAGTTGGGCACCATTTGTAGCTAGAGTTTTTCTCTCAGGGTCCCGCCAAGCCCCGGCAGTCCCGTAGCCCACTTATAAAATAAACATACAGACACTTATATTATTTAAACTGCTCGGCCATTAGCTCAGGCCTTCCATTGTCTAGCTCTTACTCTTACACTCAGCCCATTTCTGTTAATCTATATGTCGCCACATGTTCCGTGGCTTTATCAATCAATCATCCACAGCAGTGTGCCCAAGAAATAGAATATAGCTGAAGCATGAGACAAGGACTTCAAAATAGCTTTCATTAATATGTTAGAGGTCCTTAAAGAGGAAATTAATAAATCCATTAAAGGAATCTATGAAAATGCAAACAAGGGCCAGGCAGTGGTGGCACATGCCTTTTATCCCAGCACCTAGGAGGCAGAGCCAGTCGGATCTCTGTGAGTTTGAGGCCAGCCTGGGCTATAGAGTGAGTTCCAGGACAGGCGCCAAAGCTACACAGAGAAACCCTGTCTCAAAAAAAGAAAAAGAAAAAGAAAAGAAAGAAAAAGAAAATGCAAACAAACAGTGGAATGAAATGAAGAAAATAGTAAACAGGTCAAGACTTGCAAGTGGAAATAGAATAAATAAAGAAAACTCAAACTGAGGACAAACTGGAAATGGAAACTTTAGGAACTTGAATAGGAACCTCAGAGGAAAGCCTAACCAACAGACTACAAGAGATGAAAGAGAAAATTTCAGGCAGCAAAGACAAGATAGAAGTAATAGTCTGAGCATATGATAAATTTTGGAGAAAGTTCTATGAGTTGCTGAGAAGCTATAGTCCTTTGTGTTTGGGTGAAATATTCTGTAAATTCCTGTTAGGTTGATTTAGTTTATAACATCTGATAGCTCTAGCATTTCTCTGTTTAGTTTTTGTTTGAATGACTTATCTATTGGTGAGTGTGGTATTGAAGTTATCCACTATCACTTTGTGATGGTCAGTATGTGATTTAAGCTGTAGCAGTGTTTCTTTTACAAACGTGGGTGTGCTTGTGTTTGGTGCATAGATTTTAAGAATTGCAATGTCCCCTTGGTGGATTTTTTCCTCTGATGAGTTTGTATTATCCTTCTCTATCTCTTCTGATTAGCTTTGGTTTGAAGTCTATTTTTTTTTTTTCAGATTTTATGGCTACACCAGCTTGCTTCTTGGGTCCATTTGCTTGGAATATATTTTTCCATCCTTTTACACTGAGTTGATGTCTACACTTGATGTTGATGTGTGTTTCTTGGATTCAGTAGAAGAATGGATCCTATTTTCACATCCATTCTGCTATCCTGTGTCCTTTTATTGGGGGAATTTAAAACATTGACATTGAGAGAGGTATCAAGGAACAGTGTTTGTTGGTTCCTGTTATTTTGCTGTTGTGGTGGTGTGTGTGTGTATGTTTCCCCTCTTTTGATTTGCTGGTGAGGGATTATATTGACCTCATAATCAGATACAAAGCAAGTCTCAACAGATACAAGAAAATAAAAATAACACCCTGCATCCTTTCTGACCACCATGGATTAAAGCTGGATATAAAAAACAAAACACAAAACAAAACAAAACAAAAACAAAAAAAGCAAAACAATACCCCCCAAAACAAGAAACAACTCAAAACAAAACACCACCACCACCACAACAAAACAGAAGCAACAGAAAGCTTATAAATTCAGGTAAACTGAACAACTCTCTACTGAATGAAAAATGTGTCAAGATAGAAATAAAAAAAGAAATTAAAGACTTTCTAGAATTCAGTGGAAACAAATACACAAAATACCTAAACCTATGGGACACAAAGAAGGTGGTTCTAAGAGGCAAGTTCATAGCACTAAGTACCTACATAAAAAACTGGAAAGGTGTTCTACTAGCAACCAAACAGCATACATGAAAGCTTTAGAACAACAACCACAAGACAACAACAGCAACAAGAAACCATAAAAAGAAATCACACCTAAAAGGAGCAGATGGTAGGAAATAATCAAACTCAGACTGAATAAATAAAATGGAAACAACAGCAACAACAAAAACAATATAAAGAATTACTGAAATAAAGATTTTATTCTTTGAGAAAATAAATAAGATTGACAAATCTTCATCCAAATTAACTAAATGGTGGAGAGAAAATAACCAAATTAACAAAATTAGAAATGAGAAGGGGAACATAATACTTTTTTCCAGACACTGAAAAAATCCAGAGAATCATAAGGACATACTTTAGAAGTCTTTACTCCACTGCTCTGGTGCAGACCCAGCAGCTGGCCAGCAGGTGAGAATCCTGCAGGCAGGCCACATCACCACTGCTGCTACCCACTGGACTCTGTTCCTACAAGACCCCCTCCACTGCCCAACCCCGCCTACTCTAGCATGTTCCCCTCAGACATCCCTCTCCAGCAATATCATCAGACCCTATAGGCACAAGCATCACCTGCACAAGTTGGAAGAACAGATGGGTAAATGCCAGTGTAAGAATTCATTCCACAGCATAAGCAATATGGCACCATCAGAACCTATTTGTTCTACAACAGCAAGACCTGAACATCCCAACACAGATGAAGCAGAAGAAAATGACCTTAAAAATAACTTTATGAAGATGATAGAGGCCATTAAGGAGAAAATGAAAAATTCCCTTAAAAAAATAGAGGAAAAGACAAACAAAAAAAATCAGAAGAAATCAATAAATCCCTTAAAGAAAGCCAAGAAAAAACACTCAGATGAAGGAAATAGTTCAAGACTTGAAAATTGAAATAGTGGCAATAAAGAAAACACAAACCAAGGAAATCCTGCAAATGGAAAATCTGGGTAAAAAAACAGGAGCTACAGATGTAGCAGGAATCTTAACAGTTCTTATTAATAAAATCAAACCTGAGACCAGTTATTGGGGTGAATACTGGAAGATCAGAGAGACAGAACAAGCCACAGCTACCTCACCTTGCCAGTTCCTCAACTGGTCCTGTTTCCTCAGACTGGAAGCTTCTGTGTCCTCATCCCAATGGCTCTCAGCTGAACTGCTGCTCCAAAGCCTGAAGCTTAACCAGCTAAAAGCTTCTAGTTTCTGGTCCTCATGCCTTATATATCTTTCTGCCTTCTATCATCACTCCCTGGGATTAAAGGTGTGAGTCACCATGCTTGGCTGTATCCTTGAACAGATGGATTTCTGCCTCTGGAATGCTAGGATTAAAGGCATGTGCTACCACTGCCTATCCTAAGTATCTACTGGCTTTTCTGTTCTCTGACCCCAGATAAGTTTATTAGGGTACACAATATTTTGGGGAACACAATACCACCACATACAGATGCAAGCCTCTCCAGCAGAATATAAAAGATGGAAGAGAGAATCTCAAGCATCGAAGATACGATAGAGAAAATAGATTAATCGGCCAAAGAAAATGTTAAATCCAACAAATTCTTAATACAAAACATGCACGAAATCTGGGACACCATGAAAAGACCAAACCTAATAATAATAGGGATAGAAGAAGGAGAAGAATTCCAGCTCAAAGGCACAGAGAATATATTCAACAAAATCATAGAAGAAAACTTTCCCAACCTAAAGAAGGACATGCCTGTGAAGGTACAAGAAGCTTACAGAACACCAAATAGACTGGACCAGAAAAAAACATACAGAGTAAAGAAAGAATATTAAGAGCTGCAAAGGAAAAAGGCCAAGTAACATATAAAGACAGACCTATCAGAATTATACCCAACTTCTCAGTGGAGACTCTGAAAGCCAGAAGGTCCTGGACAGACATTTTTCAGACACTAAGAGACCACAGATGACAAGCCAGACTACTATACCCAGGAAAACCTTCTGTAGACGGAAGTTTTCCTGTGTCCTGCAGTGATTTGGTCCCAAATAAACACACACAGGCTTGTACTATTTACAAGCTGTTTGATCTATGGCTCAGGCTTATTGCTAGCTAGCTATTGCAACTTAAATTAACCAATTTCTGTTAATCCATATTTTGCCATGTGGCCATGACATTACCAGTCTGCTGGAATCTTGTTCCTTGGGCATCTGGATGGCATCTACCTTGACTCCACCTTCCTCCCTGTATCTCTCTTGGACTTCCCTCCTGGCTATAACCTGTTTTGCCATAGGTCAGAATAACTTCTTTATTAACTAATAATAGCAACACATATTCACAGCATACAGAAGACCATCCCACAGCAACTTTCAATTACTATAGATGGAGACAACAAGATATTCCATGACAAAACCAGATTTAAACAGTACCTATCCACAAATCCAACCCTATAGGAAGTATGAGAAGGAAAATTCCAATGCAAGGAAGTTAGGTACACCCACAAAACACAGGCAATAGATAATCTCACACCAGAAAAACCCAAAGAAGGGATACACACACACACTACCATCACCACCACCAAAATCAACAAACAAACAAATCACAGGAATTAACAATCACTGATCATTAATATCACTTAATATCAATGGACTCAATTCGCCTATAAAAAGACACAGGCTAACAGAATGGATACAAAAACAGGATCCATCCTTCTGCTGCACACAAGAAACACACCTTAGCTTCATAGACAGACATTACCTCAGAGTAAAGGGTAGAGAAAAGATTTTCCATTCAAATGGATCTAAGAAGCAAGCTGGTATAGTTATCCTAATATCTAACAAAATAGACTTCAAACTAAAATTAATCAAAAGAGATGGAGAAGAATATTTCTTATTTATCACAGAAAAACTCCATCAAGATGAACATTTATGCCCCAATACAAGGACACCCACATTTGTAAAACAAACATTGTTAAAGCTTAAACCACACACCAAACCTCACACACTAATAGTGGGAGACTTCAGCTCTCCACTCTCACCAATGGACAGGTTTGCCAGACAGAAACATAACAGAGAAATAAGGGAACTATCAGATGTTATGACTCAAGTGGACTTAACAGACATCTATAGAACATTTCACCCAGACACAAAAGAATATAACTTCTATCAGCATCTCATGGAACCTTCTCTAAAATTGATCACATATTCAGTCACAAAGCAAATCTCAACAGACACAAAAAAATTTAGAATAACCCCCTGTATCTTGTCGGATCACTGTGGCTTAAAGTTAGAATTTAACAATGACACAAATTACAGATAGCCTACAAACTCATGGAAACTGAACAACTCTCAACTGAATTACCACTGGGTCAAGGAAGAAATGAAGAAAGAAGTTAAAGACTTCCTAGAACTCAATGAGAATGAATGCACAACATACCCAAACTTATGGGACACTTTGAAAACAGTGCTAAGAGGAAGTTCATAGCACTAAGTGCCCACATGAAGAATTGGGAGAAATCTCATACTAGCAACTTAACATCATACCTGAAACCTCTAGAACAAACAGAAGCAAACTTACCCAGGAGGAGTAAATGACAGAAAATATCAAACTCAGGGCTGAAATCAACAATGGAAACAAAGAGAACAATACAAAAAAATCAATGAAACAAAGAGTTAGTTTTTTGAGAAAATCTTCAAGATAGACAAACCCTTATCTAAACTAACCAAAAGGCAGAGAGAGAGAGAGAGGGAGAGAGAGAGAGAGAGAGAGAGAGAGAGAGAGAGAGAGAGAGAGAGAGAGAGAATATCCAAATTAACAAAATCAGAAATAAAAAGGGGGACATAACAACAGACACTGAGGAAATCCAGAGCATCATTAGGTCATACTTTGAAAACCTGTACTCCACAAAATTGGAAAAATCTAACAGAAATGGACAATTTTCTTGATAAGTATCACATACAAAATTAAATCAAGACCAGATAAACAATCTAAATAGATCTATAACCCTTAAGGAAATAGAGGAAGTCATTAAAATTTCCCAACCCCCCCAAAAAAGCCCAGGCCCAGATGGTTTCAATGCAGACTTCTACCAGAATTTCAAAGAAGAGCTAATACCAATACTTCTAAAATTATTCTACACAAAAGATACAGAAGGGACATTGCCAAACCCCTTTTTTGAGGCTATAGTTACTCTGATACCCAAATCACACAAAGATACAACAAAGAAAGAGAATTACAGACCAAACTCCCTCACAAACATTGATATAAAAATGCTCAATAAAATACTGGCAAACCAAATCCAAGAACACATCAAAAAAATCATGCATCATGATCAAGTAGGCTTCATTTCAGAGATGCAGGGATGGTTCAACATATGAAAATCTGTCAATGTAATCCACCATATAAATAAACTGAAAGAAAAAAAAAACCACATGATCATCTCACTAGATGCTGAAAAAGCTTTTGACAAAATCCAACACTCCTTCATGATAAAGGACGTGGGGAGATCAGGTATACAAAGAACACACCTAAACATAATAAGAGCAATACACAGGGAGCTGACAGCCAACATGAAACTAAATGGGGAGAAACTCAAAGCGATTCCACTCAAATCAGGAAAAAGGCCAGGCTGTCCGCTCTCCCCATATTTATTCAATGTAGTACTTGAAGTTCTAGCTAGAGCAATAAGACAACAAAAGGAGATCAAGGGGATATAAACTGGAAAGGAAGATGTCAAACTTTCACTATTTGCAGATAATATGATAGTATACATAAGTGACCCAAAAATTCGACCAAGAACTTCTCAGCTGAAAAATACCTTCAGTAATGTGGCTGGATATAAGATTAACTAAAAAGAAAAAAAAAACAGTAGCCCTCATATACAATTTATAAACAGGCTCAGAAATAAATCAGAGAACCATCACCTTTTATAATATCCACAAAAAATATAAAATATCTTGGGGTAATTCTAACCAAACATGTGAAAGACCTATATGACAAGAACTTTAAGTCTTTGAAGAAGGAAATTGAAGACGATATCAGAAAATGGAAAAATTTCCCATATTCATGGATGGGTAGGATTAACAGTAACAATGACAATCTTACCAAAAGCAATCTACAGATTCAATGCAATCCCCATCAAAATTCCCACACTATTCTCCGCAGACCTCGAAAGAACAACACTGAACTTCATATGGAAAAACAAAAATCCAGGATAACTAAAACCTGTACAATAAAGGAACTTCTGGAGGTATCACCATCCCTGACTTCAACTCTACTATAGAGCTATAGTGATAAAAATAACTTGGTATTGGCATAAAAATAGACATGTGCATCAATGGAATCAAATTGAAGACCCTGACATAAATCCATATACCTGTGAACACCTGATTTTTGACAAAGAAGCCAAAATTATACAATGGAAAAAAGAAAGCATCTTCAATAAGTGGTGCTGGCATAACTGTATGTCAACATGTAGAAGATTGCAAATAGATCCATATCTATTATCATGCACAAAACTCAAGTCCAAGTGCATCAAAGAACTCAACATAAATCCAGTTACACTGAACCCAATAGAAGAGAAAGTGGGAAGTAGCCTTGAACACGTTGGCCCCGGGGACCACTTCCTGAATATAATACCAGTAGCACAAGACACTGCGATTGACAATTAAATGGGACCTCCTGAAACTGAGAAGCTTCTATAAGGCAAAGGACACTGTCAATAAGACAAAACGGCAGCCTACAGAATGGGAAAAGATCTTCACCAACCCCACATCTAACAGAGGGCTTATCTCCAAAATATATAAAGAACTCAAGAAACTAGACATCAAAATACCAAATAATCCAATTAGAAAATGAGGTACAGATCTAAACAGAGAATTCTCAACAAAAGAAGCTCTAATGGCCGAAATACACTTAAAGAATCGTTCGATATCCTTAGCTGTCAGGGAAACACACATCAAAATGCACATCTTACACCTGTCAGAATGGCTAAATTAAAAAACACCAATGACAGCTTATGTTGGAGAGGATGTGGAGTAAGGAGAACACTTCTCCACTGCGGGTGGGAGTGCAAACTTGAACAGCCACTTTGGGAATCGATAAGGAAGTTTCTCAGAAAATTGGGAATCAATCTACCTTAAGATCCAACTATACCAATCTTGGGCATATACCCAAAAGATGCTTAATCATACCACAAGGACACTTACTCAACTATGTTCATATCAGCATTATTTGTAATAGCCAGAACCTGGAAACAACCTAGATGCCCCTCAACTGAAGAATGGGTAAGGAAAATGTGGTACATTTACACAACGGAGTATTACTCAGCTGTAAAAAAAAATGACATCATGAAATCCATCCAGGCAAATGGATGGAACTGAAAAAAAAAATCATTCTAAGTGAGGTAACCCAGACCCAGAAAGACAAACATGGTAAATACTCACACATTAGTGGATATTAGGAGTAAAGTACAGGATAACCAACCTACAATCCACAGTCCCAGACAGACTAGATAGCAAAGAGAGCCCAAAGTGGGATGCATGGATTTCCCTGGGAAGGCTAAATAGAAGTGATCTGGGTAAACTGGGGTTGGTGGTGTGGGGATGGGGGAATGGAAACTTGAGGGAGTGGGTTGGGTGGGCTGGGCATGGGAGGCAGGTTGAGGTCTAGACAGAGGGAGAGAGTAACAAAAGAGACATCCTTTTAGAGGGGGCCATTTTGGGGTTAGGGAGAAACCTGGTACCAGGGAAACTCCCTGGAATACACAAGGATGACCCCAGCTAAGACTCCTAGCAATAGTGATGGAGAAGGTTTCTGAACTGGCTATCTATTGTAATCAGATTGATAGCTACCCTAATTGTCATCATAGAGCCTTTATTCACTAACTGATGGGAGCAGATGGAGGAAGTCCTCCTGAAGACAGGGAGGAGGGATTTTATGAGGTGGGGAGTCAAGTTCATGATGGAGGAACCCACAGCGACAGCTGACCTGAGATCTTGGGAGCTCATGGACTTTGGACCAACAGTGAGGGAGCCTGCATGGGACCGACCTAGGCCCTCTGCATGTATGTGACATTGTGTAGCTTGGTCTGTTTGTAAGCCTCCTAGCAGTGAGATCAGGACCTGTCCCTGGTGCTTAGCTGGCTTTTAGGAATCTGTTTGCCATGCTGGATTTCCTTGCCCAGTCTTGATACAGGGGGAGGAGCTTGGTCCTACCTCAACTGGATGCGCCATGCTTTGTTCAAATCATGAACAAAGGCCATAGGAGGCCTGCCCATTTCTGAATGGAGGCAGTGGTGGAGTGTATTGGGAAGGAGGTAGATGGTAGTTGTGGGCAGGGAATGGGAGGAGAGAAGGAAAGGAAAACTGAGGTTTGTATGTAAAATAAATAAAAACAATGTTAATTAAATAAAAAAGAGAAAAAAAAACACTAAAAAAAAGTCTTACTCCACAAAATTGGAAAATCTAAAAGAAATGAATAATTTTCTCAATTTAAGCCACCAGCCAAAGTTAAATCAGGATCAAATAGATAATTTAAACAGATCTATAACCCCTAGTGATGTAGAAGTGGTAATTAAAATCTACCAACCAAAAAAGCCTGGGGCCAGATGGTTTTAGCCTAGAATTCTATTAGACTTTCAAAGAAGAGTTAATGTCAACATGTCTCAAATTATTCTACAAAATATAAACAGAAGAAATACTGCCCAATTTGTTTTACAAGGTCACAATTACCCTGATACCCAAGCCACATAAGGACTCAATAAAGAAAAAGAATTACAGACTAATTTCTCTTATGAACATAGGTGTAAAAATTTCTCAATAAAGTGCTTGCAAACCTAATTCAAGAATACATCAAAAAGATCATCCTCGATCAAGTAGACATCATCCCTGGAATTTAGGGGTGGTTCACCATACATAAATTGATAAGTGTAATCCACCATATAAACAAACTGAAAGTAAAACAGCAGCAGCAACAACACACGATCATCTCATTAGATGCAGAAAAGACCTTTGACAAAATCCAACATCCCTTCATTGAAGAAGGAATGAGGTCCACATGTAATAGAGAAACTGGAACTGTTAAACAAGAATGCTTTTCTCTTCAACACAAGGGATATGCATATTTGTTTTCCATCTGAAAATCTCTGAATGGATGTGTGAATAACCTGCTAATCTTTGCTGTTCTGTGAAGCTAGCCTTCACTGGAATCCCCCCAGACTCCTAAGCATTGTTTCTTAGTCAATAGAACCCATTCTTATGAAAGAAGGGCCATGTACTTTGCAAAAGAGTTTGATATTATGCTTATTACAAACCCTTCCTTCCTCCTCCCTACATCTTTATCTTGAGCATTGTTTCTCAGCCAATTGAACACTTTCTTATGAAAAAAAATCATAGGTGCTTTGCAAAAGAGATGTAATTTACAAAGGAGTTTTGATACAGTCATGCCCTAAGCTTTATTGTGATAACTGTCATGAGAAAACACAGTACCCAAAGGTGTACTGTGTTTAAATATGTAAAAATAAATTGCTCAGGGTCAGACTCTAGAAGGTTGAACCAGCCCAGCTAACTAAGTTATCCTAAACCAAGTTTCCTTCTTGTCTCTCATGGTTTGTTTCTCTGCTGGCAGTAGAGAAACACTTCATAATAAAAGTTCTGGAGATATTAGGGATACAAGGACATGACTTAATACAATAAAATCAGTTCACAGCAAGCCCATAGTCAACATCAACTTTAATGGAGTGAAACTTAAAGCAATTCCACTAAAATCAGGGACAAGACAAGGTTGTCCACTCTTGCCAAACTTATTAATATAGTACTTTAAGACTTAACTAGGGCAATAAGGCAACTGAAGGAGATCAAGGGGATACAGATTAGAAGGGAAGAAGTCAAAGTATCCTTATTTGCAGATGATATGATAGTATACAAAACTGGCCCTAAAAATTTCACTGGGAAATTCCTACAGCTGGTAAACACTTAGAGCAAAGTAGCTAGATACAAAATTAACTCAAAAAATCAGCAGCCCTCCTATATACAAATGAAAAATAGACCAAGAAAGAAATCTGGGAAACAATACCTTTCACAGTAGCCTCAAATAACATAAAATATCTTGGGTTAACTCTAACCAAGCAAGTGAAAGATTTGTATGATAAAAACTTTAAGACATTGAAGAAAAAACTGAAGAAGATATCAAAAGATGAAAGCTATCCCATACTCATGGATTGGTAGGATTAACATAGTAAAAATGGTCATCCCACCACAAGCTATCTACAGATTCAATTGCAAACCCCATCAAAATTCCAAGGCAAGCCAATTCTTCAAAGAACTTGAAAAGACAATTTTCTGCTTCATATGGCAACACAAAACACCCCATATAGATAAAACAATGCTGAATAATAAAAATAAGCCTGGAGTTATCACCCTCCCTTATCTCAAATTGTGCTACAGAGCTACAGTAATAAAAACAGCATGATATTGGCACAAAAACAGATATATTGATCAATAGAATCAAACTGAAGATCCAGAAATAAGTCCATACACCTATGGACACCTGACTTATTTGATAAAAAAGCCTGAAATACACAATGGTAAAAAAGACAGCATCTTTAACAAATGGTGCTGGTCATACTGGATGGCTACAAATAGATCCTTACTTATCACCCTGCACAAAACTCAACTCCAAATGGATCAAAGACCTGAACATAAAACCAGATACACTAAACCTGATAGAAAAGTAAAAAGTGGGGAATAGTCTTGAACTCATTCGCACAAGGAAAGACCTTCTGAACAGAACACTGTTCTAAGATTAACAATTAATAAGGCACTAAGATTAACAATTAATAAATGAGACCTCATGGAACTAAAAGCTTCTGCATGGCAAAGGACACAGTCATTCAGACTGTCACAACCTACAAAATGGGAAAAGACTTTTACCAACTATGTATCTGATAGAAAGCTAATATCCAAAATACATAAAAACTAAACTAAACTAAACAAACAAACAAACAAAAAACTGAGCATGAAGAAAACAAATATCTCAGTTAAAAAGTGGGGTATAGATCTAAATAGTAAATTTTCAAAAGAGGAAACTCAAATGGCTGAGAAACACAAAGAAATGTTCAACATCCTTACTCATCAGGGAAATGCAAATCAAAACTAAGATGGCTAAGATCAATAAAACAAATAACAGCTCATGCTGGTGAGGATGTGGAGAAAGAGCAACACTCATACACTGCTGGTGGGGGTGTTAACTTGCACAGCTACTGTGGAACATCAGTGTGTTGGTTCCTCACAAAGACGGAAATAGATCTACCTCAGCTATACTACTCTTGGGCATATTTCCAAAGGAGGCTTCATTCTACTAGAGACACTTGCTCAACCATGTTCATTGGTGCTCTACTCAGCCAGAAATTAGAAACAATATGTCCTTCAATGGATGAATGGATAAAGGAGATGTGCAACATTTACAAAATGGAATATTACTCAACTGTTAAAAAATGAAATCATGAAATTCATAGGTAAATGGATAAAACTAGGAAAAAACAATCATCCCGTTTGAGGTAACCCAGACTCAGAAAGACAAATACTTATCTGCTTATATGTGGATGTTGGCTGTTAAGTCTTTGACAAACAAGCTAGTCCATATAAATCACAGAGGTTTGACATACACTAAGGGACTAGTGGGGAGCGATAGGTTTTCTTAGAAAGAGGAAAATGAATAGTTTAGATGAACAGGGAAGGCTGGAATGGGATGATGAAACAGGGAGGGAGGGGGGAAAGGGTTGTGCATGGCATATCAAGTTGCCGTAAGACCAAGCACCTCCTCCTGTATTCAGGCTGGGCCAGGCAATCCAGCAAGGGGAATAGGTTCCCAAGAGCCAGTCAAAGCACTGGGGACAGCCACTGCTCCCATTGCTGGAAATGCCACATATGGACCAAACAACACAACTGTTGCATACATATGGAGGGCTGAGGTCAGTCCATGCAGGCTCCCTGGTTGGTGGTTCAGACTCTGTGAGTTCCTATGAGCCAGGCTAGTGGTTTCTGTGGGTTTTAATACTAATAAAATGAGAAATTTCAAAGTAAGTGTGGTGACAAACATTTAAAATACAGTGCAAATGAGAAAAAAAAATTAAGATTGAAATTATACTGACATCCTTGTCACCAGTCACTATGGGATGGAACTTGACATCCTCAGTAAAATAAGGAAAATTTAATTATAAATTATAATTATAAATTATAAATTTATATTATAAATTCTTATAAATTCATGTAAATATGCTAAATTAATAATAACAATTAAAAAGTAAAAAAAGATATTTCAAGACAAGTGACAGTGAAAATACATTATTTCCACGCGCAGTAAAAGCACGTCTCAAGAAGGAAGGTTACATGGAAACAAAAGCTTATATAATCGCTAAATCATACTCCAACCATTTCTGATCAGTTTCTGGTCCACCAAGATGTCAAATTTTTATGTGTTTGTGTCATATTCATCCTCAACACTGCAGATTTTAAGCACATACCATGTGACACATCCCTGGAGTTCTATACTGCATGATGCCTATCTAAGTTTCTGTGGGCTCCCGATGTTTGTAACAACCCAGCAGGACTGGCTTTTGGTTCAGGGTATCTGAGGTGGCAGGGTCTTATCCTATGGGCTCAAGCCGTTCATTGGCTTAATATTAACAAAGAGGAGTTAAAGAAGTGTCTGCTCACAGAGGGAGGGTGGAATAGATAGAGTCACTATGGTGTTTATTATTGTTCCTAAGAACAAGCTGGAACTCAGTAACTTTCATCAAATTTGGGTGGTATGTGTGGAATGGCAATGTTTAAAATCTAGGCTATATGAATATATGTATCTGGGGTGGGAGAAGATTACTTTAAGGGCCCTGGTGATGCAGACTCCCAGGTTCAAAAGGACACTCTAGGGTTGTTGAAAGTGTTAGGTATAAGGATAAACACAGGGATAAGGATAAACAAGTTTCAACCTAGAACTCAAATCTGGTGGATCCCATAACCTGGATGTCTTGATTTGTGATGGTGTGCATCCAATACGGGCAACCTTTCCACTGACGTTCATTTACTTAGAAGATTCTCCGACGTGAAGCCGGGCAAACTGCCTAGCTGTCTGAATCTCTCCCAAAGACATTGATGAGCTTGGCTGTCGCAATTCAGCTACTGTTACCAGAAAAACATTCCTAGCAATGGGAGAACTCAGGATGACAGAGTCCAGGGGCCAGGGCCTCGAAACCCTTGTCCTCGGTGTGACCCCGTCTGAGTCTTAATGGCACCTGGGCCAAGGCTCCCACACTTACATCAGGGCCAGTGGTGTGGTCTGGTGGGCAGTGCCCTCTGTGGGGGGCCTTACAGCCTCGCAGCCAGGGAAGCCTGGTGGACACTGCTGCTTGGGTGGTACCCCTTCATCCCCCACTCGGGAGAATCTAAAGCTGCGGTTGTGAGAAAGAGCTTGGTTACTAAGGGCACTACGCAAGAGGCCCACGTGGGCATCGGGGACAGTGGCAGTGGCACGCAGCAGCCCTGCTGATTCCACAGTCCATCTGAGGATAAAGGGAGCAGCTGCCAAACACACAACTGTCCTAGAAGAGTCAGTATCTTATTCTGTCCTTGTCCCTTCGCGCCACACAGCTCGGGTGAAGTGGGGAGAGTCACTGTGTCAGCCTCTACCACCGAGTGTTGGCGACCCAGTGCCCGTCCGAGACCGCCCTTTTTGAAGAAGCACACACCTTGTCACTAGGTTGGAGAAAATTGATTTCCCCTTTCAGCAAGTATCATTTGCAAACAGCTTCTTGGTTAGGGGTGGGACTTTGTGCCCACTTCCCCTCTTCCTTGCTGGGATTTTGTCTGGCTTGAATTTGTGCATGCTTTTAGTTGATTAACACAAGACAGATTCCATGTTTCCCTGTGAGTGTGTTCTTACCGCTTGGTGTTTTTTTGTCTTTGATTTTTTTTTTGTTTGTTTTTTCTTTTGAGAGTGAGAAACAATATGAGGTTGGGTGGGTAGGGAGACCGGGAACATCTGGGAAGACTTGGGAAGGGAAAAGGATCTGATCAAACTAGCACACCTCCCAGTACGTGGGAGGAAGAGGCAGGCAGGTCTCTGTGAGTTCGAGGCCAGCCTGGTCTACAGAGTGAGTTCCAGGACAGGCACCAAAGGTACACAGAGAAACCCCGTCTTGAAAAACCTATATACATAATACATACATACATACATATAGCATATGAAAAGTTTTTTAAAAAAGAAACATAGGGATAGAAGAGGGGCAAACAATTAACAACTGCTGAGAGAAGGAGATCTGTCTTCCTGGGGAATGAGCCCCCTGATTGGTTACCCAATACTAAGTGGTTACCCTAGAAACATATACATGTAGGCAACACTGAAGGAACTCAGCAAGGCTGTATTTATATGTTTATTCATTTATATAGAGGGTTTGGGGGGGGGAGAGGAGTGGGAAGGACATAGGAGGAGTAGGGAAATCATGTAATTATATTTTCTTTAAATAAAAACAATTTCTGAAAGCTCCCATACCCCAAGAATCTAGATGTGGTGAACACAACCTTGTAAGCATTCTCTGTTTAACTTTTTGGTTACTCAGTCTCTCCTTTGGCAGAATAGGTACTTCACAAATTCGTGCTACAGCAGTTTGAAGATCAAAATTATTTTTTTTTTTGTTTTTCGAGACAGGGTTTCTCTGTGTAGCTTTGCGCTTTTCCTGGGACTCGCTTGGTAGCCCAGGCTGGCCTCGAACTCACAGAGATCCATCTGGCTCTGCCTCCCGAGTGCTGGGATTAAAGGCATGCGCCACCACCGCCCGGCCTCAAAATTATTTTATAAACACATTCCCACACTACCTATGTCCCTCACAGGGAGCTTCCTATTTAGTGCTCAGTCATATATGGTAGGAACAAGTGATTCTTATTTCTAACAGATGATGAAGTACAGATAGCAGTTGGCAACAATGTTTTTTGGTGTATTGGAAATTGATAAATTTTTTGAATAGTATTTAAATTTATTATTTGAAAATTTCATTCATGTATACAATGAATCTTGGTTATATCCACTCTTCCTCCCCTCTCCGACTCATTGAGGATCTCCAACATATCTTCCTCCAAACTTTATTACCCCTCCCCTGTGTAATCCACTGAGTCCAATAAGTGCTGCCTAAGCTGGTAAGTATAGGGCTATTCACCAGGGCAAGAGCAACCTGCCAGTGTCACATTCCCAGAGAAAAATGACTGTCCTTCCCCCAGCCACCACCAGCTACCAATAGTTCCTCACCGAGGGGGAAGGCCCCAGGAAGGCCTCCCAATCCATACTGGGATTTTTAACCTGTTTCATCTTACATAGGCCTTGTGTAGGTAACCACAGCTGCCATGAGTTTGTGTAACGGCCATATTATGTCCAGAAGATAGTATTTTGAAATTTTACCCTTATCCTCTGGCTCTTACATTCTTTCTGTCTTCTCTTCTGCTATGTCTGCTCAGCCTTGGATCGGGGAGGTTGATATGGAGGAGCCATATACAGCTGGACACTCAGAGCCCTTTGTTCTCAGCGCTTTGATTGGCTATGAATCTCTGCATTAACTTCTACTTACTGCTGAAAGAAGCTTTTCTGACCAAGGTTCAGAGCAGTACAGATCTACGGATATAAATATAAATATTTAGAACACAAATTGACAGCATAAGCGCTTAGCAAAATGACAACAGTAGGCTCCCTCTTGTGGCCTAACATTCAATGCATTTTCATCGAGGACTTGTATGTGCCGGGCACTGGTCTCAAACAACAATGAAGAAAACAAGTGCAACACCTCTTTGGGGGACTTTATTATAGTGAAAACAGTAGTAAACAAGACCCACAAGAAAACGTCATGTCAGAATTAGTGAACGCTAAGGAGAAAAAAATAAATCTTAGTACAGAGATACACGGGGTGCACGGTAATGGGAGGGGTACACAAGAGCCTCACTGACAGGGGGAAATGTGATCAAAGGCATAAAGAAGCGGACAGAGAGAAGCTCGGGGATACCTGGGGCAAGAAGAGGGCAGGGATCAGGTCTGGCAGGAAGCCAGTCTCTCAAGATATTCTAGGAGCAGGCTTATGCAGGGAGGGAGGACAGGGAACCAGGGAGATGATGAGGGAAGTTTGAAGTCCTGTTAGGATCTTGGGTTTACTGAGATTTTGTGAACACACAGAAACAAATATGATGAATCCCATTTAACCATCCCACTTAACCTCAAAGTTATAATTTGAAACTTTGTTTTGTCACTTCTCCTTGTCCTCCATTAAGTTTGCTCTGAACCAGACAGTACATCATTTCCAGTGACATTTGACATGTGTTCTAACAGGTAAGAGAAGGGATCACCGAGAACGAGGGGACAGACAGGACATAAAAACCAGGAGAGATGGATGACTTTAAGGAAACATTATCTTTTGGATATGGCAGGGCAGCCACACACATGAACTCACAGCATTTGTCACAGCATGTACAAAACTTGTGCAAGCCCACACCAGACCAAATTCTAACATGCAGAGGGGCATGCAATCCCACCCCTAGCCATGAAGCTACTGGCAACTGTTAATTGCTGGCAGAGAGAGAGAGAGAGAGAGAGAGAGAGAGAGAGAGAGAGAGAGCGCGCGAGCGAGCGAGAGAGCCCTTAGTAAGTTGACAACTCTCCAGTGGAAGACCACACATCCAAGAATGTGTATTTGGGCAACACACACGGGTCTTGAAGGATTAAAAACAAAAAGGACACAAAGTTGAGTGTGTAGGAAAGGGGTAAGTTGGGGAAAAGGTAGAAAAGAGGGTGAGTATGATTAACATACATTGAATAAAGCTCTCAAATAACTAATAATAAAATAAAGGAAAACAACAACAAAGAAGTGATGGGGTAGGAAGAGCCTCAGTGTGAGCTCCCTAAATGCTGCAGGGCTCTCTGACAGTAGACAGCTGACAGCTGTCAGTGTAGCAGCAGCATCTGTAAAAGACACAAATCCCTGCCACATGAGAACTCCGGCTTAACAGCCAGAGTCCTGAGGATGAACAAGCCAGAAAGAGCAGGCAGAAGCTGGCAAAGATGACTGGAACCACTGGGAACATCCAGAAGTTAGAGGTTGATAGCTCTTCCCTGATAGATCCTATGTCTTACCTTGCTGTGTGCCCACATTCAACCAGTTAGGGCCCAGCTGGTTTCTCAATAAATTCTGGCATGCTCAAGGCTTCAAGACACACTTTAGTCATGGAATACTTGATAGAGGAGGAAGACACCAGCCTTCAGAGGCCAGATGCTGGCTCTGGATGTGGATTGTTCATGAATGCTCAAGACTTGAGGAAGATGGAAACAGGAGATGAACTCAATGGTTTCTCATGCCTGAAGCTTCTGCCCTGGGCAGGAAGCTCCTGGAGAACTCTCTTTGGCACCCCAAAGAGATAGCTCTAGGCTGGCACCCCAAAGCCCCTGGAGACTGCAGACCTGTAACACATGCAACCTCTCACCCCAAGCTTACTGTGGACTTAGAGCTGGAACACTGCCTCTTGCTTAGTGTCTCTTGCCACCAAGGGTCTTGGAATTTTTTCTTTTAAAATTGCGATGCCCTTCTTGCAAATAAAGTTACCTTATTTTTTCTCCCTTATTTTCTGCCCACTCCATTCTTGGAAGGACGGCAGACAAGAACTCAGATGGAAACAGGAGACAGTCTACACTCACCCAGTGCTTCAGAAAGAACTACCAAACTAGTCTAGAAGACTACTCCCTTGATAACAAAGGTGGCAATTCACACCTGTAGTCCCAGAATTTAGGAAGCTGAAGAAGGAAGATTGCTGCAAGTTCCTCCCTGCTACAAATCAAACAAATAGATCACAACATATTAGAGGCCTTCAAACTACAGGGCAATTTCTTGGATGAGCATAGAGGCAATTTTTAAAATAAAACCATACAAACTGACTTCAGTGACAAATCAAGGGAGGGTAATTTGGAAATGACCATGGACAAATCACAATGAAAGGCATGTATGAACTGCTATAGTAAAACCCATTATTTTGTACATAATAAATTAATAAAAGTGTAAAAAAATGATGACTCATATAATGAAAGCTAATATTTGCAAGGATTCAGGCTGAAATCTCACAGTGTCCACATACATCTCAGAAGGGATTTCAGTTGAGGATATATAAAGACCCTTTACAACCTGTAATGAGGATAATAATGTGACCTTATTAAACATTGACAAAAGAGTCTATATCTTCAGAGAAGATTTGCAATGGTCAATAAACTCACAAAAAGATGTTGAACTCTGTTACTGATTATCTAAATGCAAATCCAAGCTGCACTAACATACCACATCAAGATGCCATTTCCCACCCACTAGGGTAAATATAACAGAGAAAGACAGACCAAAACAAGTGTTGATGAATATACTGAAAGCTTGGAACCCATAAACTTTGCTGGTAAATTGTGCAGATACTTTGGAATAAGTAGACTTGAAATAGTGGATGTTCTTCTAAGGGTTGCCTATGTTTTTCCTATATCATTAGTGATTATTCTCCTTGGTATATATCCCCATAAATTTTAAAACATAATCCATAAAAACTTGTTCATGAATATTCATGATCGCATTATTCATAACAGCCTGTTTTAGTTTCATTTTGTTTGCTGTGAGAGAGGTTCCAGACAAAAGGTAACTTGGGGGGAAGAAAGGGTTTATTTCGACTTACAATTCCAAAAGGACAGAATCCATCGTGGTAGAGAAGGCATGGTAGCAGGAGCCTGAGGTCAGTCTGGAAGTCAGGAGGCAAAGAGAGATCAAGAAACATAGCCAGGCTGTAAAACCTCAACCCCTCCCCCCATACTCTCCCTAGGAAAGCACCTTCTCCTAAACAGCGCCACCACTGGGAACCCAGCATTCGAACACATGAGCCTATGAGGGACATTTCACATTCAAACAACAACACAACCTCAGATGGAAACAAATGAACAATTATCAGTGAGTTTCTTGGAATGCTCCTGTCCCAGTCACCCAGTCTCCTCATATGAGACAGGGGATAACAGATGTGTGTGCTACCATGTCTGGCTTTATGTGGGTTCTGGGGACTCAAACAAAGGTACTCATGCTTGTGTCGCAATCTACTGAGCCATTTTCTCCCCTCCCCCCATTTTTAGATGGCTTTCTATTTGTTTGAAAGGCAAATTAAAGGCCTTCACATTTTTCCATCATCTCTCCCGAGTGTATGTATTCATACATCACTCATTATTACCTTGCTCACTAAGAATTAAGAGTTCTATTTGCTAGTGTCTGCATTTCTACATAATTGGGCTCACTTCTTTCCGTGGGTTATGAACTTTATTTCATCTATTATTCCATTATCCTTCATGTATTCGAACCTTGTTCCTCATTCTGTATTTCTTCTTGCTTGTTCTTTGTATTCCACTATCTTTCAGAACTGTGGTTTCAAGTTCACCAGGAACACAGAGTAGATGACTACTCACTGCTCATGTGAACTCCAGTTCTAAGCCATAAAGAACATCTGTGAGCCCTTAAGCGATCAAGAGAATACAGAGTACATTGTAGAAAAAAGTATGCAACATCAAGTAGTCTGCAACGGAGGAATGTTCTAAATGGTGGCACTTCTTATTCTCCTTAAGCAAATGGTGTGTGTGTGTGTGTGTGTGTGTGTGTGTGTGTGTGTGTATGTTGGGTATACACATATATATCAGATACTCTGCTGAAGAATGCATGTCCCAAAGAAATTATTCAAGGGAAGAAATCGTAACCTACATGTACATTCCCGGAAGAAGGAATGTGTAAATGTGCTGACATAGATGCCACAGACTATCAGGCAACATTTAAAACCCAACTGATATACAAATAGCAACATGAGTGGATTTTTAAAACATACAACTAGGAGGAGAAAGGTACATGTGCGTGTGTGTATGATCTATGTGAATTACACATATGACTATAATAAGACGCCACAGACCTTTTCTGGGGGCACTTACATATAAAATATGTATCTTTTGCACCATCTATCAGTTGTTTATGAAAACAGGAAAGTGGGAGCAGGTTATGGGGTTCAAAAAAGTAGGAAGGAGGGAAGGGGCTTTGGTTTAGGCTTCAAGTGTTCTCCAGTGGTCCACATGCTAATGGCTTGGTTCCAATCTGTGGTGATTGTGAGGGGGGACACTCTGGTGGTTGTTCTCTCTCTTCCTCTCCCTTTCTTCCTCCCTCATTCTCTCTCTCTCCTCCTCTTCCTCCCTCTTTCTTCCTCTCTTCCCCATTCCCCCCCCTCCATCCATTCTCCCTTCCCCTCCCTCTCCTGTATCTCCTCCCTCTCACCCCTTCCTCTTCCTCTCCCCATCCCGGTCTCCCCCTCCCTCTCCCCTTCCTCCTTTTCTCCCCCCTCTCCATCCCTTCCCCCTCCCTCTCCTTGGCTTCTATGACGTAAGCAGATTTACTTTGCCACATTCTCCTCATCATGGTGCTGTTTTACCATAACCTCAAAAGAAGTAGATCCAGCCAAATGTGGATTTCAGTCTTTGAAAGTGGAAGCCCAAGCAAACTTTTCTCTTTTAGGAGTTGTTTTCCTCAGGCATTTTGTCACAGAAACAGAAAGATGACCAACACAAAAGGTGTTCACAGACAGCAGAATATTGCTGGAAAGATAATTTATTTAAAATTCATAAAATTTAAATATAGTGAGTCAAAGAGAAAAGCTGTGAGAAAAAGAATAAAATATTGCAGAAAATGGACAAGTAAAAGAGTTCTGTGGACATTCATTTATGGTTAGTCAGGTGTTTAGATAGTCTGCCTCACTGATGATGAGGTGCTTATTATCTATCTTTTAATTATGAAATTGCTTTGAGTCAGCATTACTTCACTTCATCAATATTAGGCATAGAGTCCATGCTAGAAAATATGTGCCCATTTATGAGATTTCTTGGGCTTAGAAGAACCCTTTAACTCAGGCTGACCAGGTTCAACCCGTGATTAATTTGTGACAATGAAATAAATTCATGCTGAATTTCCCACATGGAAAGACAAACATATTCATTGCTATCAGTTTTAATTAATGAAATGAAGGAGAGGAAATACTGAGGCAGACAATAAAATTCCATTTCTGAGCATTCTCTTGAACAAAATGAAGTTCTTCACTAATCATTGAACTTGACTGAGGCCATGATACTTCTTTTAGCATTCGGGAAAAGGTTTGTTTTCTTCTATGAACCTGAGGTAAGGCAGATGGTAGGAAATTGCTCATTAATGTGATCTGAGATAAAGAACTATGCAATTTCAGTAGCACTTTTAAAGAAATCTGAGCGGAAATAGTCTTATCGTTGAGAGTCTTAAATAAGATCATGAGCTTTTTTTTTTCTCTTTTGTGTTGGTCCTAGAACCCATACCCTTATAGATGCTAGCAAGGGCTTCACCTGAGATATACTTCCCAGACAAAACCTTGTTGTTTTTAATCTTATTTTTTAAATATTTTTTTCTCTTTTTTCTCTCCTGCTATTTCTTTCCCATCTTCCCTTTTCCTCTCCTATATATTCTGCTCTTCTCCATTTAAAATTTATTAGTACGCATAGAAAACCATTTCAATTTTTGGTTTTTTTCTTGTCCCTTTGTTCAAAGAATTGTGTGTTTTGCTTTTAAGTCAATACACATAAACCTTTAAAGTGATTTTTATATGTGTATGAGTGTTTTGCTTGCATTGCATACCTATGCACCATGCACGTTTCTGGTACCCACAAGAGTTGGAGGAGAGTTGTTGGATTCCCTGGAACTGGAATTATGGATGCTTGTAAGCCAACATGTGGGTTCTGGGAATCAAACCTTGGTCCTCTGCAAGAGCATCAAGTGCTCTTAACCACTGAGCCATTCCTCTAGTTCCAGCCATATATTTTTTAAAGTTTATGAGTGTTATGCTTTTAGATGAACTTCAACTCCATATCTCACTACATTAGCTAAGGAAAACTCATTGAAAGGCAAATAGTGATTGAGATATAAGTACCCTCATAAGTACCCTCAGAGATAGCTTCTGAGGCAAAGAAAGTGGAAAAATCTAAGAAAAAAATTATCTGATAATGTTTTCTCCCATTTAAATTTTATCACATTAATTTCAGGCAGAGATTACTTAAGGAATTCTGTCTATTCTTAGATGGTACACTGAACAAGATGTAATTATGGAGTAGGAATCAACTGATGAAGAAGCTGGGGTAGAGTGTTTGTAGAGGTTGGATGGGAGCTAGGCTTAGTTAAGTAGTGCTGAAAATAAAAGCCAGCACCAGTGTTGTCTCTATCCCTGCGCTTTATCCCAAGTTACCTACCCCGACATCTTTTCATGTGCTTCTTCTGGTTATCAGACAGAGAGCCTCACTAATGCTATGTGTCCTCTACTGCCGAGCTACATCCTTAGCCCCACTCACTTCATATAGTATAATTTATTTAGCTTCAGTTATAGAAAGAGCTGTTTAGTGCCAAACAGCTTTGCAAAATATTTTCACCTACCTCTATCCACAGTTTAGAGATGACACTACTTATGCTTAATTCTAAGTTATTTGAACAGGATACATCACAGAAGTTAGTAGCTTCTGTTCACTGAAGGAAAAATGATAGACTCACTGTTTTATTCTTCTGTGTATCTTGCTCTATAGGTCCACTCAGTTACTACAGATGCCACAAGCATCTCCAAGATAGTGAACAGGAAGAGATATTCTGTAAGCATCCTACCACTTCTCTGTACTCCAAAAGAAAACATACAGTCTTTACTTAATATTTTTCTTTATTTTTGAGAATGTCATATATGTATACAATGAAATATTATCTACTCCCATTTATCCCTTCAACTCCTCTTATGCCAACTCCCAATTTCCCCTCCTAATTTCATGTCTTTTTTTGATAGTTCCTATATGCATATGTGTGGAGCCAGCCACTAGACGAGTGGCCATATCCTTACAGAAGTGTGATTCTACTTCCAACAGCAATTTTCTGCTTCCAATAGCTCCTTAGAAAGGGTTGGGACCTGGTGTTCATCTACCCTGTCTATGCCAGAATTTTAGTTGGCTGGATCTTGTATAGATCTTGTGCAGGTAACCACAGATGCTATGAATTCTTTATAATGACAGCCATATCATGTCCAGAAGATGTCATTTCACAGCACTTCTCCCCATCCTTCAGCTCTTACATTCTAATTCTTCTGCAATGTTTCTTGTACCTCAGTGCTGGTGAGATGCCAAACAGACCTAACATCTACAGAACTTTCATTCAAACACTAAACAATATGCTTTCTTTTTCTAAGCAGCCTAGAGAACTTCCTCCAAAATCTGTCACATATTTCAACCAATATAAGAAAATTGAAATAAAATCCCATGTTCTATCTGACCACAAAGGGATAAAGCTAGATATCAACAGAAATAAAAACTTCAAGAAGTATGTCAACTCATGGAGATTAAACCACATATTGTTGAATAATTGTGTCATTGAAGAAATCAAGAAGGAGGTAAAAACCATCCCTACAATAGAATGAAAGTAAAAATATGACAGTCCTAAAAAGAAAGTTTACAGCACTTGGTGCCTACATCAAAAAAGTTATCTCAAGTTAACAATTCAATAATTCACCTTAAAACCTTGGAAGAAAAAAGAACAAAGCAAACTCCAAAACAGTAGCTAGGAATAACCAAAAAAACAGGAAATAAGGCAATAAAATCAAGGAAATAAAAATAAACAAAAACCAATACAAAGAATCAATAAAATCAAGAGTTGGTTCTTTAAAATAAAAAGATTGACAAACCCTTAGTCAAATTAAGCAAAGGAAGGACGGAGAATACTTAATAAAACAGAAATGAAAAGAGAGACATTACAATACTTTCCAACAAAATGCAGAAACCATAAAGACATGCCTTAAGAACCTGTATTTCACAAGCTTGGAAGACCTAAAGGAAATGGAGGATTATCTAGAGGCATTCAACATATCAAAATTAAATCAAAATGAAAGAAATAGTTGAAACATCTCCACAACCAGAAACAAGACTGAAGAGGTAATAAAACGTCTTCTAAGAAACACCCATGGATTAACTACAAAATTCTACCAGCACTTCAGAGGAGAATTAACATCAATACAACTCAAATTAATTTCATGAAATAGCAAAGGAAGGAAGGCTCTTGTGCTTGTCAGCTTTTATTGTCAACTAGACACAATCTCCAGATACTTTATAAGGGAGGCCCTCAACTAAGAATTTCTCTGTCAGACTGGCCTGTGTCCATGTCTGTGAGGAATTGTTTTGATTGATGAGTGCTGTGGCAGGGTCCAAACCCCTATGAATGTCAACATCTTTAGACAGGTGAGTGTAGGTTGTGTAAGAAAGCTAGCATGGAGCAAAACAGAGAGTCTGAGAGTGAGTGAGTAAGCAGTGTTCCCCTACAGTTTCTGCGTCAGTACCTGCTTGAGTTTCTTTCCTGACTTCCCTAAGTGATGGACTGTGACCTGGAAGTGTGGGTTGAAATACACTTTTTGCTCTTACAAGTTGATTTTGGTTAGTGTTTTATCACAACATCAGAAAGCAAACTAGAGCATTTTCTAAACTCTTACTTTTTAATGCTAAAAATCACAGAGGTATAGTTGTGTTGCAGGAAGGAGAAAAAAATGAAAAGATATCCTATATCTGTACTGTATCCTATACCCTCAGCAGCTGAAAATTCATGCGTGTACTTGATCATATGATAATTAATAGTTATTGAGGATGGTGAATTGATACATTTCTGCCAAAAGTATAATGGGAATCATTATATTTTCTTCTTTGTTGTTGTGGATAGAACTAGCATATTTTCTTAAGGATAGTGAGCCTCTGGAGAAGATTAAATTGAGATACATTTACTTTTGAGGTTTGGTGTAATAGGATTTATTTAATGGGTAAGTATCTATAATGACACTTTCCCCTATTATTTAGTAAATGATACTAGAGGGGAATTGTATTTCCTATATCAATAAAATGGCCCTCTAATGTGTCACTAAATTGATTTTTGTTAAGGCTGTGTTTACTGTGGTGAGGTGACTTGGAATTTAGCCTTGATCAGCATAAATGCTCTTCAGGTGACTATGACTTTGAGCAAATAGCTAAACATTTTGAATGTTGCTTCTTTATTGAGTAAGAGATACATAGGCTTCTATCTATATCCATATTCATTTATTATAAAGTTTCTCTCAAAGATACATAGAAATAAGAAAAAGGTAATGATTAATTACAAACCCATATATACTTTGGAACTAGTCTATTAACCATAACTCTCATATGTTGAAGTAAGGAGAGCTTTCTTAATTAGGTTAGGAAGTTAGATACAAGCAATATCCAACGGCATCAATTTAAAAAAATGTGGTTTCTAGGTATTGGTTTAAAGCCCAGCTGTTTTGGCATCTGTAAAGCCGTGGGCATAGAATAGAAGGACAATAGTCCATAGACAAGAATTCAATACCATGGCTTCAAATTCTTACATAATTTGCTTAGCATCTCTTTCTTCTCTGTCTTCATCATCCTTTCTCTTCATACCAACAAACCTAAGTCACTAAGTGTGCCTATGTTCCTAGTTCCACCTGCACACCACAGATACACAAACACAAACAGCCTTAAATAGTTCTGCATGGACCCTTTGACAGACAGATGCAGAAACATAAGAGTGTCCACATGGCATTGTGCAAATGGAACTGAGTATATGAGCCTTCCAAATTACATCTCTTGTAGAGATAAGCTTCACTCTGTAAACTACAGCAATTTCTTATTTTTAATTTAATTAATTTATTTTATATCCCAACCACATTTCTTCTTACTCCTATCCTCCCTTTCTCTCACCCAACTCCACCCCCAACCCCCTCTTCTCTATTTTTGTTCAGAAAGGGTCAGGCTTCCCATGGCATATCAAGTGGTGGTAAGGCTAAGCACCTCCCCTTGTATTTAGGCTGTGCAAGGTAATAAGTATGAGGAATAGGTTCCCAAGAGCCAGACAAAGCATAGGGACAGCCCCTGCTCCCATTGTTAGGAGTCCCACAAATAGACCAAGTTGCACAACTGTCACATATATGTAGAGGGCTTAGGTCTGTCCCATGCAGACTCCCTAGTTGTTGGTTCAGACTCTGTGAGTTTCTATGAGCCAGGTTAGTTGTTTCTGTGGGTTTTCTTGTGATGTCTTTGACCCATCTGGCTCCTAAAATTCCTCCTCCATCTCTTCAGCAGGATTCTCTGAACTTGGTCTAATGTTTGGCTGTGGGCCTGCATCTGTTTCCATCAGTTTCTGGATGAAGGCTCTCGACTACAGTACTTTCCTTGATCATGACTATATCGATAATATAAATCCATATGGGTGCCATTTCATTCTTGGAAGAGGAAAGTCTTACTCTAGCAAATTTATTTAAAGCCTTGGGAAAACTGGTCTTAGAGATGTGAGTACCTAGGAAGAATGAGCTGCCAATCATAAATGAATCATAGCAACCAGGAGGAATCAGGATTGACTACAATGCTTCATCAATAAAAGATATGTATTAATATTTTTAAGACTTTAGTTAATCATCTAGACTTTGAACTATAACATGTAGCTTGTATCACATTAATAGTAGGCACATATGCCCAAGAGGAAACTGATGGAGGTCTCTTGGTGATTTGACTAATACTTGAATATTTTGATCCTCACTGAAGGCATAATTCTAAAATCATGAAGAATTTCTCTCAGAAACCCAGTACTTACGTGCTGCCACAAAGGAGAGTCTAAACCTGCAGTCATCATCAGTTCGATTGATATTAAAAACACACCTATTAGTGTTGCAAAGATGCTTATGATGTTCATTGTCATAGTCCAAATCAGCTAGAACAGATTAAAAAGTATTGTCCAGTCATTGGAAACTATTCCATATTCACTTCTGGCAAGTGTATTCTTGTAGAACTATAAAAATTCTAATCTTTCTAGAATAGTGAGATCACTAGAAAGGTTGTCAGAACTGCAGATTGGTTAGGCTCCTAGGAGGACCAAACAATTTGGGGGATAATAAAACTTTTGATGAGTTGTGCATGTATTTGTTTCTCTACTGGTATCTGATTGAATGCCTATTTTGTGCTGAATTAATAGATAAAGAGACAGAAAAGAAGCAGTCTGTGCATTAGATGTTTTTCAGGCTATGGAAGAAAGTTGAATGCATATTAAATGTAAATAGAATATAAAGAATATACACACGATATTGACAATTTCACAACACCACACAGTTTTATATTACCAGATACCTACTATTCTAGGAGATTGCTATGGTTCTTGGACAGCAGGAAAGTAAAATTTAGGGAATTTTCTTGGCATACAGGTGCTATCTAGCTCAATGTGAAGAGTTTTTCTTCATGATTTAGGGAGTTACACACTGTTGGAGGTCATTCCCCAGGCCACATGTGTATGCTTGTCAGGCTACATATGCTCCAGACAATTCATGCTTTATAATGTTGCTGAATAATTGTGCTTTATCCACATATGACGCCAGGGAGGTGATACATCATTTAATATTGCTATTAAGAAGAATAATTTTCATACTTATTTCCTTGTCTATATTCACAATAATTTCTTTCCAGTTAATAAATCTAGACAGCAAGTATGACAATTTGAATGACTAGGTCTGAAACCTATCTCAAAGAACAAAGTATCTTCATGTTTAACAACTTTTATATGTTGTTCATTGATGTCAGTTCATTTATTCTTTTGGAAAAGTTCTCCCTTACAGAAAGAAAATCAATGAAGGCTATGAAGAATTCTATCTCAAATTGCCTAGGAAACTGTCTCCATACAGGCTAGCTTTCATGGTGCTGAATGGTGTTATGCACTGTGCATTAATGGAACAAAGATACCAACAGTCTTACTCAGCCCTGGACATTGCATGCTATAATACCAACCTGCCAGGCACATTATGCTCACTGGTGCAATAGTGGTATGTCTAATATGGGAGTAGCCAACTGCTTTCTGATTGGCTTTGAGACCTGTTCCACAGGATGGATTCCATGTCTGGTATTGTAAACTTCATCAAAAGCCTATGGCTGGGGATATCGTAGGCTGTAGTGGGGAACCTGCTGATTTTGTTTCTTTCATTAAATGGTTATGTTGTCAAGCTGCCTTCTAAATATTCATGTTTATACCCATAACTTGGTGCTAATTTCACCCTGTGTCAGAGAAGCTTTTTGTAGTGAGTAATGGTTAATTCAAAGACTCATAACTGGTAAAGATGTTGAGAATAAATGGCTATGAGTTGCTCAGCCATGGATGGCTTACCTCTGCCAACCTCTTCCTACTAAGGGTACTTAGGGGACATATTGGAAAAGGGAGAGGAAAGATTACAAGAGCTAGAGGATAAGGGGAGAAGAGAAATGCTGTCTTCTAGACATGACATGGATGTTGCATTTATCAACTTAGAGCACCTGTGTAAGAGCCGCACGAGAAAAAGCCAGTCAGAATTCTAAAATCGGGAGAAGGGCTCCCAAAGTTTCCCACCTAGCTGAGGAGCTATTGACAGTTGGTGGCTGCTGAGGGAGTGAGGGTCACTTTTCTTTGGGGATATGGCTTCTGGCAGATTGCCCACACCTCAGCGGATGACTTCATGCCCATGAACACGGTCAGCACTAATTGGACTTAGGGCTATTAGTAATAATAATAATAATAGTACATGATGTTGGAAGGGAGATGGGTTGAGAGGGGTGTCCTAGGAGGAGTCAGAGGGAAGTAGTGGGGAGTAGACATAATTAAAAGACACTGTATGTGTGTATGAAATTTTCAAAGTATTTCAAAAATATAACTAGACAAAACATTCATTAGTTTATTTTTATACCCTTAAAGTCCAACAATATTGTTTGGTTATTTGTAATTTAATGTATTTCACTCCTTAAAGTTGAAACATGTCCTGAAGTTTTAGTTACATGTAAAAGTGATGGTTCCAGGGCCATAATGTTTAGTAGAAAAAGAGGCTTAATAAGCAACTGTATTTTAAGGTCCCTTGGAGAAGGGGTTTTACACATTGAGTTTTTCTGGCCACAGTTATCTGAATACAACAAACAAGAACACTTGTTTGACTTCTAGTCTGGTGAGGGGTGCTACAGAAATGCCATAGGCAGCAAATACTTTGGGAAACAGTTGGGTAGTTTCTTTTAAAAAGGATAATTATCCATTACAAGAGGAACAAGAAATATGTCTGTAATAATACTTGTGGGTAAGCATTCATAGTAGTTTTATTTGGAAGGGTTCAGTACTGGGAACAATGTGATTCCCTTACCAGGTAAGTGTACCAACAAATTACCCAGACATCCAATTATTTTTTTTCTACAGCCAATTTATATTTTGCAACACTGATAAATTAGCTTACTAATTTATTCTAGATTTTCTTTGGAAGTTGTAGGATGTTTTAGCATGTTTCTGGTTGTCTTCAGATGAAGCATGTATTCTGACTTTCTAATCTTGAAGGTCTTTGTCTTTTTTTTTCCCTTGACTTACTACACTATACAACATATAGTGTTGTACACATACTCACTCTTACTGGCTGGTTTAGTTTGCTTTCAGTTGCTGTGATAAATACCATGACCAAAAGCAATTTAGGGAAAAAGGCTTTATATCATCTCACAGTCCACCACAGAGGGAAGCAAAGACCAGGACTCAAAGCAGAAACATTGAGACAGGAACCATGGAGGAACACTACTGACTGGCTTGCTCCCTCTGGCTTGCTCAGCTAGCTTTCTTTTACAGCCCAGACCAAATTTCCCAGGAATGGCACCATCTACAGTAGACTAGGTGCTCTTACACCACTTAGCAACCAAGAAAATGCACCACAGATGTGGCCATGGGCCCATCTGATGGAATTCTTCAACTGAGGTTTCATCTCCCCAGGTAACTCCAGGCTCTGTCAAATTGACAATAAAATCTAACAAACACACTGACCTCAGAGGAAAGCATTCAGTCTCATGCTGCTATATAGGGAAATAGATTTTTTTGAATGTCACTTTGTCAAGTTGAGGAAATTCTCTTCCTAGGTTTTAGTGAGAGTTTTGTCCAAAAAATGTGAAATACATCTCTAAAATTATGTTTGTATGTTATATTGCACTCTCTTTGAGTTTTTTTTAATTGTGAGGGTAAATTCTATGTTATTACAAATAATCTTTGCAACTCTATCAGTTTTTGCACACATACACATATGGTGTGTGTGCACATATGAATGTTTGTGTATGTATCTGTGTGTGTGGGGTGCATGTTTGACATTGTGCAAATACGGAGGTCAGAGGAAAACTTCAGGTGTCTGTTCTCATCTACTTTGAGTAGGAGTCTCTTTTTCACTGTGTGTAATTGCATATGTCAGGCTAGCCAGCCTGGGGCCTCCTGAGGATTCTGTTGTCTCGGACTCCCATTTTGTTTGGAATCACTGAAATTACAGATGTATATTAGCATGCCCAGCGTTGATGTGGATTCTGGGGATCTGAACTCAGGTCCTTTTGCTTACACAGAAAGTGAGCCATAACCCTGGTCCTTGCTTCTTATAGTTTGAAGTTTAGGTTTGTTAAGTCTTAAGAAATAGTGCCTTTATCAACATGAAACTTGTTTGAATATTCATGTATGGCAATAGTACTATTTCTGTGCTTTCATTGTCTGAGATGACATAACTACTCCACCTTTCTTTGAATTAATGTTATGTTTCTCATACTTTAAATACCGCCCTCCCCACAAAGCTTCTGGGTAGATATCTAGTCACTGGAGGGCATGCTAATTCCTCACTGACTTTGTTTTTATTTTAAAATTTTTATTTATTCTTTGAAAATTTCATACTTTCACTGACAATGAAAGCTTTCCAGAGTTGTTCTGAGTCTTCTGACTTACCATGTAATTCGAAGGCCTCCTCTGTAATGCTATTGAAAAGCTTCCTGATAGGCTAAACTGGAAGCAAAGACCACATTGGTTAATACCCAATCATTACATCTATATTTAAGCTTCAAGATAATTATAGAATTCTGTAACATGAGGGATATTATCTTAATTCCTTAGTGGGGACTACTAAGGAAACAACTTGAGAAATAATTCAAGATTTATATTTATAGAGACGAAAGCTATGAAGGTTTTAGCCACTAATGTTACAACTGTAATGGGAATGGGATCCAGGGGCGCTTTGAAATGACTTTAGCATCTCACTTGTATTGGTGATTTGAATCAAACAGATTTTTGTCTTCCATATATGTTCCTTGTGTTTATTATCATGGCTGCAAATGTATCAAATAGCCTCTTTACAATGTAGACTGTTATTATGAAAGAATATTATGGGTAAGAAACTAGGAATTTTGGTAATGTATCAAATGGCTCTTTAACAATGCAGACTGTTATTAAGAAGTAATATTATTGCCGGGCAGTGGTGGCTCATGCCTTTAATCCCAGCACTCGGGAGGCAGAGGTAGGTGGATCTCTGTGTGTTCGAGGCCAGCCTGGTCTCCAAAGCGAGTTCCAGGGAAGGTGCAAAGTTCCAGAGAGAAACTCTGTCTTGAAAAACCAAAAAAAAAAAAAGTAATATTACAGCTAAGAAACTAGTTCTTTCTTAATGTATCAAATGTTCCTTTAGCAATGTAGAATATTATTATGAAAGAACATTGCAGGTAATAAACTAAAGGTTTTAAAAAACATTTTGCTATTGTCCTTTTTCAGGTAGATGTGGTTATGGTCTCCTAAAGATCAGGGATTGTGTATCCTCTAGGACACATTGCTTGGATCTGAATCCATGAAATGTAAGGAATACATTAGTAGTTATTATCAGAGATGAAGTTACTCACAAACAAAGAGGCCCAAAGTGAGTATCCTGAAGCTCCTATGATAGGAAGATACCCACTTGTCAGTCCAAATGCAAAACTTTGAGAAAAGAACAGGTATGTCCAGAAGTATCCCAGGCTTTGTATAATCAGGCTAGTCATTAGTTGTATAATCTATAAGAAAAAGACACCATATTTAGTCACAGTTCCAGCTAACTCTTAAGAGGGAACACACCTCAAGAAGAAGGCCAGAATGAAGAAGAAAGGTGGTGCTTACCACAGTAGTGATGCTTACAGAACTTTAGAATGAGGACATCAACTGTGGTATGATGTTCTGTGTATGGTTCTAGGCCATTTTGTCATATTTTATCAACTATAATCAAGTTACAGACCTATTCTGTCAGTACAGAGACATCTCAAGGTCTACCTTTTCTTGCAACTTTCCACTAACACTTTTTTTTTTTTTTTTTTTTTTATGTATACAGTGTGCTGTCTGTATATTTGCCTGCAGGCCAGAAGAGGGCATTGGATCTCATCATAGATGGTTGTGAGCCACCATGTGGTTGCTGGGAATTGAACTCAGGACCTCTGGAAGAGCAGTCAGTGCTCTTAACCTCTGAGCCATCTCTCCAGCCCCCCACTAACACTTGTAACTCCTGGTGATCACTCATCTGTTTCTGAGAGCTTTTTAAATATTTATCTAATTTCTCAAAAGCTTGGGAGTCTATTAAGGCTCTTTGTTTCTATTTTCACTTGATCTCTATTTGTTATTCTTCTGTGTAACTGTCCATTGAGTTCTTTTATGAACTCAAAAAAAAAAAAAAACCCAGCTGACTGAACCATGGTGGTTCACACCTGCAAAGCCCTTGATGGACCGAGGAAGCAGGATTAGTAGTTTGAGGCCCCATGTGCTACATAGACACCTTCCCAAAACACAAACAAACAACTCCTATTCCCCAAATCAGTTGGCTGTATCTGTGGAATCTAGTTTTGGACTGTGTGTTCTGTTCTGTTTGTCTGTGTTTTCCTTATTTTAAACAAAATCACGTAATCTGATGATGGAAGGCAGACATTATCTTAAAAAATCGACTAGTGTGATTTCCCCTACTTTGATTAAGTTGTTTTGGTTTCTTTTCCTTCTCACACAGTCTTTGGTAATTTATCGATATCTATAGGACATTGCTAAGATTTAATAGGAATTATGCCAAACCTATATGCCAATTTAGGGAGAATTAACATTTTTACTATGTTGAGCTTTGCAAGCCATAAACATGTCTTTTTATTGATGTAACCTAATTTGTATTTTCACCAGCATTTAGTCATTTTCAAAATGCAAATCCTATATGGTTTCTTCAATATATATGTTTTTTCCTTTAGGGACTGATATCTTCCTGTTCATTCTTATCTTATAGAAACATAATTCACCTTGTATATTGTGATGACTTTGCTTAACTTACTTCTAGATCCCCTGTGCCCACGTGTGTGTGTGTGTGTGTGTGTGTGTGTGTGTGTGTGTGTGTGTGTGTGTGTGTATTTTGATTGCTTAGGATTTTTCTTACATAATTTTTAATCTTTCACATTTAACTCTTAATCTGGCTCCGTCATTCAGCAGTATGAGTGGATGGTGCAAAATTGCACAGCCAAAGTGTGTAGTGCATGGGATTGCCTGGAAAAACAGTAGTGTGTCTGTCATCTAATGTGACCAGCACAGCACCTTTGTAACCAATCACTGTTCATAGAGCTGTGTAGTCTGCAAGTTGTTCTGGGCATACTGACAATTTGCTCATCTCATTTAGGACATTTCATCAGCTTAGGATTGAAATAATTGATAGATGATAAAAAGAATATTTTCCTATATCCAGACTCAGTATATATTTTGATGCCATGTCACCATTAGAAGCCACTGTAATTGATTTGCCTCCATTTGAGGAGTTCATAATAGATACAGAGGTGGTTCAGGTCTCCTCCCTCATGTGTTAAGGAGTGCCAACCCTCTCACAGTTAACTTACTCACTTGAGCAGCATTTTGTTCTTACCCCCAACAAGCTCAGTTCCATTTTTATCCACAGACGATTCTGTGGCATATTCATCAAGATGTAACAGAGAGATATGAGGATATCTCCTGTGAAAAATGTGGACAAAAATCAATATAAATTAAATCAGTTAGTGACTATTATTCTCCTCTTGGGTAAGATTCTTAAGTCTGAGAGGTACTCTAATTCTACAACTGCCATTCATTTTTCAAAAGACACTTGATTGTTTCCCTGACAGATGCTTTTGCACCAGACTAGAAATATCTTGACAAAACTAATGTTTACCTCTCAAGAAGTTTTGTTCATTTATCAAACTTGAGTTAGACTATGATAAGTACCAAATGATAGCTGCTCCAATCACATCAGTTCCTCTAGCATCCACTCATATGCCCATGTTGCAGCATCAGGAAGCTTAGACCCCTAATAACTTTGATTTAGTTTATTACTCATCATTGGTGCCATCTAAGTTCAAGTATGTCTTGGGGTGCCTGACTAGAAGAATCTGTGCCACATGCTTACACTAGGTGCAGAGAAGGCTGGAATACAGGCAGGCTTTTTAAGTTAGAACTGAGGGGGGTGTTCAGTAAGCAAGACGAGGATAACTCATCATTTCTAGCATTGACAGGAAGGGCAACAGTTCCTATTTTGTAGGAGTCATAACCCTCCCTCAACTTCTGTATTTAATACCCATTAAAATTGTTCTTTGATTCTAGCTGGTCTGAACAAATGTGGATATCTAAGTCACTTAGTGGAGGCCCAGGGAAAACTCTTTCCCTGATGATCTGGAAGAGTTCGAGTGAGAAGATGTAAAAGCTAGAAGTCATGGCATTATTAGGTTTTACCTCTTCTAAAGGACAGAACTGGAGTGGACAAAACTTCTGGTGTGGGAAGAAGGGAAACCAGAGAAAATCAGAGATGAAAGAGGAACAGAATATATAATGATAACCTTTTAACCATCTTTAACCTCTTAGTTCCATTATTTTGGAAATCTGGCTGTTTATACATTATATAAATACTCAAACATATTAATTTTGCTAAAACAAATAAGATATAATTTATGTTTTCTTCATCCAAAAAGTTAATACATCTTTTGTGTGGCTTTCTAGTTAGACATGGCTTTGATAATCCTCCTCCCAACCCCTACCCCCTTATCCCTCACCCCCTACCCCAGACTCTAATGTCTGACCAATCTTTTCCCTTTTCCTTCAAACACTGTGTATAGTTGTATCTAAAATTCAGCATATTGTCTTTAGATCTTTAATTTACAAACTTCTCCTTCTCTTATATAAGCCACAAACTCTGAAGGTTGCAGTTGCCACAGTAATGGCCCAGTGACATTTGACAAGGAGAAAATACACAAAGTCATAGCAAAAAGAATTTTGGAAGACACTTGTGTTAAAAACTTGCCCATTATGAGGTGACCTTTTAAAAATGTAATAAACTCCCTCAAAGGCTCTTCTCAGTGACAAGAATCCCCTGTAGGGTTGTGTTGGGGAGGAAAAAGAAGCTAGTAAAGAATTGAAACTCACCAGGAAGTAGTATCCAACGCCAGTCATTAATGTGGTCTGTTCAAGGCTCATGAATTCCCTACTCTGTCATGATCCTAAGGGTAGAAAGGGTTTCCTTTTGGTCTAGATCTTCCTGCTCTGGGATTCCTGTAGGCAGCACCTGCCTCAGCAGCGCTGCCACCTCCATATGTCCCTCATTACCTCTGGTGAATCCAGTGCTGCTGCGGTTGTGTCCCAGAGCAACCGCAAAGGGGGCCACGCGAGGAGGGCCACGCAGACATTAGTTCTGCCGGCCCGTGAAAGTTCCGCCCAGTCTTCAGGCCCAGAAGATACAGATGGGGTTAGGGGATGGAGCTAGAGAGAAGGGGTCTAGCGCGGAACCCTTTACTGACCTGTGGTGGGCACATTCTAGCCATTAAACCGCAGAATGCCTGAGCCCAACTACAGGCTGATGCCCCGCTCCAAAGACTTCCCTGCCAAGCAGATGCCTTACACTGTTTTCCGGTAGACAGACAGAAGCAAGTCTTTCTATTGTGAGTCGCTTCAAAGTCTAGATAGATTTAGGCTCTAGAAGGAAGAGTGCTGTTGGAACCCTGAATCTGGTGGTGCTTGGGCAAGATGTATCTTCTCTGGTTCTTTGTCTTTCTGCAAAGCAGAGGTCACAGTTGTTCTGTGTACTTCCCAGATTCAGAAACTAGATTGCACAAATCTGTCATCCACCCTGGGACAAGAAACTAACTAAACTCAATAGGCAACACGAAAAGATGTGGAGGCTAGAAGGGAACTTGTTGAGAAGGGATCCAGAGGAAGATGAGAGGAATTGGTGGGGTGTGTGAAAGACGACTAAAATCCATTATATAAACATATGAAACTGTTGACCAAACAAAAAATAAATTAACTATGAAAAAGGCTACTGCTGTAATCTAGTCCTAAATAATACGTATTAAAGAATCCTAACTTGGTAGTGATGTTTATGAGGCCAAGTGTCATTTATGATATGGATCCTCACCCACTGAACATTTAGTGTATCTGGCACCCAGTAGGAGGGAATAAATAAATGAAAGGTCATTCATTCCAACTTACTCAGATTATATTGAGTCTCAAAAGCAAAGGTGATTTGCTTGCCTGCTAACTAAAGGGATGTTTCTCATGGGCAATTTATTGAGGCTTCCAGTATCAGGTATTTTGTGTATTATATAATTCATGGAAAAAAGTCCTGTTGAGGATAAATATGAATGACACTAATTATGTATTGGGAGTTAAGAATTGGAGAAAATACAGAATATTCCTTTTCTCTGGAGTTTACTTTGTTGGAAGAATGGAATGAGAGATGATTTTTTTTTTGAGATAGAGTTTCTCTGTGTAGCCCTGGCTGTCCTGGAACTCATTCTGTAGATCAGGCTGGCCTCAGACTCACAGAGATCCTCCTGCCTCTGCTTCCTGAGTGCTGAGATTAAAGGTGTGTGCCACCACAGCCTGACTGAGAGATGATCCATTTTAATGTTAGGAGATCAGACAAATAGAACCCAGCTTAGGAGGTAAGGAGCGGGCAGAAAGAGGTCCCTGCAGATGCCCAAACCCTAGGAAAAGTGTAAAATGTTGTCTAAATTTTCTGAGGAGTGTACATTTGGTTGTTGGATTTTGCAATATGGCAGTGACTGCTGTCATTGCAAAAAGCCGCCTCAGAGGACAGATGGAGGCCAGACTCAACCTCGAGTACAGTCAAGGGAAAACAAGAGGTGATAATTTGGAGAAAATAACTGACTTCTGCAACTCTGGTTTTAAGGAAAGAAAGATAATCATGTGTAGAGGAGTAGAGCAAGGGAATTGTTTTAAGATGAAACTAACAATGAGTATGTGCTGGTGGGTTGACTGTGGAGGGATGGAAGCCCAGAGCCAGTTAAGATAAGACTTCTGACTGTGATCTCTGGAACATACCTTTTGTCACGCACAGACCCTTGTACAGTCTCAACTTTCTCATCTGACACTTTGTCTTTTTGGACCCATCACTGAGTTTGCCTCTGGGGGAACTCTTTTGCTAAAAGCTTGCTCAGTTTCTGGAACCAGGAGCTCTTGGGTATGAGAATGGAGAGTACAGGTTCTGTGAATTCTATGGAAGCTTCTAGACCCACACAACTTAACAAACAGGTAGCTATATATGGCTATGGCTATGGAACATTTGTCACATGGCTGGCTTGGATTGACTTGTGTTTTAAGTACAAAATGCACAAACAATTCTGAAGACTCCATATGATTAAAGGACTATAAAGCATATCACTGATGATTTTGACTTTCACCATATAGATGTTTTGATTTATTAAGTCAGACTATGTTATCAAAATTAAACACATATGTTTCTATTTACTCTCTTTGTGTGATTACTAGGATAATTTAAAAATATATACTTGGATTTTTTTAAATTTATTTTATTTTTATGTGCATTTGTGTTTTTGCCATGGGTGTGGGGATCCCCTGAAACTGGAGTTATAGACAGGTGTGAGCTGCCATTTGGGTGCTGGGAATTGAACTCGGGTCCTCTGGAAGAAGAGTCAGCGCTCTTAACTCCTGAGCCATCTCTCCAGCCCTACACTTGGATTTTTTTAATATTACCAATAGGTAAGGCTGTTCTCTATCTTTCGTAGTCTTGAAAACCACTCCCTTCTTTCAGGTTTTCCAACCTTTCTAATGTTTTGTTTGTTTGTTTGGTTTTTGGCCTCAATTTCTTCACTTTATTTTTTAAATTGTTTCTTTTATTTTTGAGATTATAATATAATTACATCATTTCTCACTTCCCTTTCCTTTCTCAAAAGCCTCCTTGTTCTCTTTCAAATTCATGGCCTCTTTTTCAATTAATTGTTTTTACATGTATGTATGTACACACACACACACACACACACACACACACACACACACACATGTTCCTACATATAACCTGCTCAGTTTGTGCACTGTTACTTGTTTGTATATTTTCAGGGCTGACCATTTGGTATTGGACAACCAATTGGTGTGCTCTTCCCTGGGGAAGACTATTCTCCACTCTCAGCATTCCTTAGTTGCCTGTAGGTTTTTTTTTTTTTTTTTTTTTTTTTTTTTTTTTTTTTTTTTTTTTTTTTGTGTGTGTGTGTGTGTAGGGTTGAGGCCTCCTGGGCTTTCCCTTGTCCACACAGGATCAGGAGGATTGCTGCAAAACAGTGGCTTTTAGACATGACAGCAATGTTGCACCCATGACCTCTCAATGTCTATGGTGACCTGCATAAGACTCACAAGACCAAACCGGCCAATATTTCAGAATGAATGGCTGAAGGGGTCACAGGGCTCTACTCCTACTGGAGAAGATGCGGGCAGCCAACATTTGTCTGGGAAGAGAGAGACAATTGTATCCAGTGACGGGGCCACTAGTGGGCAGCTCATGCTTTAGTGCTCAGCCCTACACTCCTGTACAACTGGGTAACACTAATTGAACTCAGTAGGTTATACAGTTTTAAAGACAAAGGATATGAATTTGAGAGAAGGATGTAAGGTAGAGATCCCTTGTGGAGTTGGAGTCAGAAAAGAGTAAGGGTGTGATATGATCAAAATGTATTGTAGTCATGTATGACGTTCTCATTTCGTCAACCTCTTCCTTCTCCTCTTCTTCCTTCCCTTCTGTCTCTTCTTTTCTTTCCTCCTTTCCTTCCTCCTCTTCACCTTCTTCCTCCTCTTGCTTCTTCTTTTCTATCTTCTTCTTCCCCCTTCCCCCTTTTCTCCCCTCTCCTCTTCCTCCTCCTCTTCTGTAGAGGAATAGCCACCCTAGTTCTCATTTGAAATGTCCTCCCCGCATCTTTCAAGCCCCCCAAATACTAATCTCCTGTTTGGAATTTTCACAGAATATCATCATCTTTATACCAGAAAGAATGTTCTCTATTCTGTCATCCTCCCATTTTTCAAATGCCTCTTTATACAAGAATCACTTACAGTTGTGATTTCTTAGCTGCTGGTTCCTCACCACTGCCACAGGGTGCTTCATCAATCTCTGACACCCCAGGCTTTAATACTTTCATTGCACATACTAGACATTCAGAAATGAGCTAAGCACTGAAATTGGTGGAATCAAAAAATCTTAATTGACAGTCATGGAGAACAACAAGTGTAATGCCTTGAGAGTCAGGGGAGAAAACAGACAATCCACTGTGGTTGCAAAAACACCAGTGTTCCTTAGCACTGCTTGCATTGCTGAGGAAACTTTTCTGATACCATGTTCACATTAGAAGAACAGACAAGCTGCACACAGAATAGCTTCCTGGGGAATGTTCCTCAACATGGAAAAGCAATTTGCTTTGCAATGGATTGAACATAGACTCTAATGATGAGGAGAAGTAAGCAGGGGAATGAGAAGAGAAAAAGGCAACAGAGACACATAGGACAGAAAGGAACTTTAATGAGGACAGGAAAAGCCATGGGACAATAAAGGTGTTGAATTGGTGAACTTTTGATCCTTGCTTTGTGGAGGTAGAAGCTAGCTTGAGGAGAAGAATGCAGAATGTGGAATGTGGTTTTCAGTCACAGGGACAGAAATTAAAGTTTTCCTCTGAATTACAGATTGTGCTCTAAATTTCATAGCCTGCACTCTACAGGTTACAAACAGCTTTTTACGATCTACTACAGATGACGTGCTGTGGAGAGCTGACAGCTTTTCAGAGTTGCTAGCTGGCAAGTGCTTCCTTTTGATAGTCTCTTGCTTACATAGGAAAAGTTTTCTCCTCTGGAACCTAGAAGATAAATGTGTAAACATTCCTTACACACCAAGGAGGTAATTTTTAATCTGCCGTGAACTTCCTTTTGTACAAGAGGCATGCGTTGTGCAGCAGCCTTGTTCTACAGAAATATCATGGGCCCATACATCAGGCATCAGCAATCATGAAAGTTGTTCATGTCTCCAGCTTTCAGAATAATGTGCCCTCCACGCCATCAGTAACAGTTTCTAAATTCTCCTCTTCTCTTCTTCCCTGGAAAAGAAAAAGCAGCCGTTTGCAGATGGCATCCAGTGTTTCAAATCATGTGAGTAACAGAATTAAAATAGTCATAGAGAATACAGGCCACGTTGTACTCAAAGAGTACAATCCAGAGTGCCATTGTCCTTTTTCTGTCTCATTCTCAATCCAATCTACCTTCTTTTAACCTCTCTATAGCTAACTTCCGGTGTGACTTTCTGATTTTTTTTTTTTTGTGGGGGGGGGGGTTGTTTTGTCTGCATGTGTGTTTGTTTACCACTTGCATGCCTGATGCCTGAGGAGGCCAGAAGAGGGCATTAGATCTCTGGAACAGGAGTTACAGATAGTTGTGAGCTGCCATGTGGGTGCTGGGAATTGAACCTGGGGCATCTGGAAAAGCAGCCCGTGCTGTTAATGAAATCACCATTCCTTGTGAATTTAGTGTTATTCAATAAACTCTGACACTGTGGACAGATGCAAGTCTATTTATCTACATTTCTGATACAGCATGCTTACACTTAGATCCCAGGGTTCAGCTTCCTCTTTTATGAATTCTGTTTTTGTCTGATCATCTTGTTTAATGAGTCCCTGTTGTCACCCATTACACACACTTCAGCTTTCTGAAGTCTTTCTCCTTTTCACCTTTGTTCTCGCCTTCCACCGAGACACAGGTCCTGAGCATGCTTTTCAAGTTATATGTTGTCTCAGTGAGGGTTTCTGTTGCTGTGAAGAGACGCCATGACCACGACAGCTCTTATAAAGGAAAACATTTAATTGGGGCTGGCATAGTTAATCCATTATAATCATGGCGGGAGGCACGGCACACAGGCAGACATGGTGCCAGAGAAGGAGCTAAGAGTTCTACGTCTGGATCAATGGGCAACAGAAAAAGAGAGTACCACTGGGCCTGGCCTAAGCATCCGGAACGTCAAAGTCCACCTCCAGTGACACACTTCTTCCAGCAAGACCACATCTACTCTATCTAACAAGGCCATACCTACTCCAACAAGGTTTAGCCTAATAGTGCCACTCCCTATGAGCCTACGGGGGCCATTTTCATCCAAGCCATCACACATGTCACTACTTTTGTTCCCTGTATCTCTGTTGATTTTTGAAACTGAACTTCTTTGACAATTGTTAGAAACTTTAGATAAATGTTAGATAATTTAAATCAATGGTTCTCAACCTTCCTAATGCTGTGACCTTTTAACACAGATCCTCATGTTGTGGTGACCCTCAACCATAAAATTATTTTTGTTGCTACTTCATAATTTACAATTTTGGTACTGCTATGAATCATAATGTAAATATCTATGTTTTCTGATGGCCTTGATGATCTTAGGCAACCGTGTGAAAGGGTCAAGATCTACAAGTTGAGAACCACCGATTTAAATAGTTTCATCTTTCTTTCCCTGGGAGTGGTGGATGCTGCTTTCTTTCTAGAGACTTGTTTATACTAATTGTGTGGAGTCTGTTTCCTTTGGAGCTTGCCTCTGATAAATCCTCACATTTTCATTTTCTGATTCCTAGTTCTTCTTTTAAGACTAATTTTTCTAGTCTGCTTCCCAGGGCTAGCACAATTACTCACTTGGTCATCAGACAGAGGCAATATTAAAAACACTTTGTTGTGGTCTGAATTACAGTCCTCGAAACTCATACATCAAAATCCTAACCACTGACATATTGGAATGTGGAAACATTTGGAGAAGAGGTCTTTAAAGGGGCAATGAAATTATAAAAATGTCGTTTGGCTGGGCTGTTGTCAGTGTATGTAGAAGAGATCAGGATGCAGACTCATTCAAGGGAAGGCCACACAAGACACTGAAGGCCAGCAAGAGGGAGAGGGGCTCCGACACTGATCCCATAGCACTTTGGTCTTGAAATTCTAGACTAGAACTGTGAGAAAATAACTTTTCTTGTTTAAGCCACATGGTGCTTTGCTGTGGTAGAAGTAGAAAAATAAGACACATCTTCAGTCAATAAAAGCTGTTTAGTGCACTTGAGAAATGTTTGTAAAGTTTGGGTCATTTATGTATACTCCAGCTTTCCCCTTATTTTTGAAGGCTTTTTATGAGCCAAGGTGGGTAGCTCAGTAGGACTCTCTTTAGTTTCCTCTGAATGTCTCTGATGAGTTTCTGTCAGTTTCTTGTCCCAACAGTAATATGGTCTCCTATGATCTTAGCTGTGATGAGTGAGTGTCTTGGTCTTACCTGCCTGTTTGCCATGGAACTTTCTGCTGTTTTAGTAACACCCTCCCTGAGGAAACTTTCTGTGTTATGCCTCAAGTAAAATCAGCGCTCAAGCAGTAAGGTAAATCCTCCAAGTCTTGCTCACCAAGGTAAAGTTCTTTTCAATTGAGTTTAAGGGCTGGAGGAATAGGGCTGCAATGGTTAATCCTAATTTGCAATGCCGGAAATTTAGAATCATCTATGAGACACACTGTTGGGTATGTTTGTAAGTTGGTGTTTTCAGAGAGGGTTAGCTGAGGAAAGATCCACCCTCAATGTGGGTGGTACTGTACTGTGGGCTGAGGTCCTGGATCCTATAAAAGGAAGCAAGCTAGCCAGCTGAGCATCAGCATTCACCTCTCTCTGCTTCCCACTGTGGATGCAATGTGTATTCTGTAGCTTTATGTATATATTTATGTGTATTTATGTGTGTATTTAATTTGAATGTGTGGACATGATGAGAACAATGTTAAGGGAAGAATCACCATATATATGTATATATATTTATATATATATATGTTTTTGAATTTTAAATTTGCAGTTTCATATATTACTCTTGTCATTTTGTTTTATACTCATATTTTATGGCAAAAGAAAACAAAAGGTAAAGGAAACATCATATATTACATTGTTATTAGTTCCAGACAGTTGTAGAATGCCACTTATCTCCTTAAGTTTGCTTACTAGAAACCAAAAGCCCATGGGTTGCCAGAGGAAACACTTACCAATTGTGAACAGTTGCAGATTGAGTATGAGAGGGCGACCCCAAATTCCAGGGGGTAGGAGAACAACAGAATACGGGACACTTCCCTCCCCAGCTTCTGTAACCAGGAAACGGGGAGATGATGTATCATTAGTTTTAGCATGTGCCCCCTCCCCAAGAGGACCCTGGAGTGCAAACAATATGGGAAGTAGGATGCAGCTGGCTATGACAAAGCTGTACCCAGAAGAGCTGAGAACTCTTCCAGAGGATGAGGCCAAGGCTCATAGAGTCTTGGGAATATTGGTTTTTGATTATTAGCTGTTTCCTGCTATGAATTTCTTCTGTGCTATTGTAGCTTTTCCATCATTCATTGGGCACAATTTTCCCCATACAATTAAAGTATTTGTATAACTTTCTCCAACTGTGCTAACAACAGACACAGTCAAAATCCCTAATTTCAGGCTTTTCTATAATAACCGTCATTAGCAGCATCCGGCCAGGACCATCCCTGGACAGATGGAAGTATCTTTTTGTTTTGTTTTGTTTTGTTTTGTTTTGGAGACAAGGTTTCTCTGTGTAGCTTTGGTGCCTGTCCTGGATCTCGCTCTGTAGACCAGACTGGCCTTGAACTCACAGAGTTCCGCCTGGCTCTGCCTCCCAAGTGCTGGGATTAAAGTCGTGTGCCACTGCCGCCCGGCGGATGGAAATATCTTATCAGAGATACTTCTGTACTCTCTAAGAACAGACTTAAGCATTCAGACTGTTTGAGAAGGTCTGGCAGATGTGCTAATTAAGTTTAACTTTCTCCTTTTCCAAATCTTATCTCTAGCTTTAGATCTCCTTTTTAACAATCACCAGGTGCATCTAGCTGTGATGGAAGTTGCCTAGCCAAGTTGTCTAGAGACCAAGCATACTTCCCCTGCCTGGCCAGAAAACAGCAGCAGCTGAGATAGCTTGGACAGATAAGGGGACCAAAGGAAATAAGAAAGCAGTTTTATTAATATTTAATAAAATATTAATTATTTTCACCAATGACCTAGTGACTTACAGGTTCTATAGGTTCTTAACATTTCACCTAACTACTTCTAAGAATATAGTTTGAGCACATAAATCCCCTTTGGTCAGATATTAACTGAATTTAGCCCTCAGTTGATTCTATTCCCCATTAGTCCCTTCCCTTTGGGTTGCAGATGATGGCTGGCAATTACTGCTCTCTTGTGTGGATCTTATTGCCCTTCCTTTTGACCCTGAGGAAATTCAAGCCTGGTGACCTTGCCTTAGCCACAGCATTGCTATTGCATGGGTATATAACTGTAACCCTCAGAGACCTGAGGGAACTACATTGGAGGAGAATGAGATTGGAGGACTAGAAGAGAGAACTAGAAGCATGAGATGGAAGATGAGGGAGAGCCAGATGGGGAAGAACTAGGTGGGTAAGAATGAGATGAGAAAGACCAAGATGGGGTAGAACTAAGATGAAGGAATTAAGATAGCACATAGAGGGAACAGCAGAAAAATGTAGAGAGAAATCAGGCAAGAAAGGAGCTAGGCATGAGAACAGAATAGAAGCTGCGTAGAGAGAGAACTGACTCAGAAGAATAAAGTGAATGGACTAAAGAATTTCACGTACGTAGATTCATTTCATATCGTTTAAGATTCTTCCATGGACCCTGGGAGAGGGCTATCGAGGGGCTGGACCCTAATAGTCCATGATACTAGAGTAAGAGTCAAAGAGAAGGAGGAACATAGGGGCAGGTGACCTTCTTCCCCTGTTTGATTTCCCTAGGCATTTCTAGTTGTTTGCTTCCAGCTTCGTTTGTCAGATTTTCACTTTTCCCAATTCATCGTCTGTGAGTTCTGCACTTGGTCATCATCACCCAGCTCTTCTGTCCCACTGCTTGCAACTTTTTAGTTTCATGAATGTATTCACTATCAAAACTCTTCAGTTAATCTGGTATTATTATTGTTATTATTATTAATTATTTGTGTGTGTGTGCATGTGTATGTCTATGGGTACACGCACGCCATGGTGCTCATCTGGAGGTCAGAGGACAACTTCCAGGAGTTAGTTTCCCTTCTTCCACTATCGGTTACAGGGTTGAACTTAGATCATCAGGTTGTGAGGAAAGCCCAACTTAAAAAAATATTACTAGTTTTTGCTCCATTTTTTTTGGTGTGTGTTGTGTATGTATGTATTATGCAGATATGCATATCTGTGGGTGCTTGTGGAAGTCCCTCTGAGACTGATGTTAGGAATCATCCTTGATTGTTTTTCCACCTTATTCAATGAGGCAGGACCTTTCAGTCAAACTCAGAACTCTGTGATGTGGCTGGTATTGCTAGCCAGTTTTCTCTAAGGATTCCCTGGCTCTGCCTTCCCAGGCTGGAATTGCGGGTAGGCTGTTAGGCCCACCTGACATTTATGTGTGTTTTAGGGATCTGAACTCTTATACATACACTTGCACAGCAAGCATTTTAACCACCAAGTTCTCTCCATAGCCCCCAGCTCCCAGCCCCTGGTTGCCCCTCAGAGGTTGGAGGTAAGCCTCTGTTGCTGAGGATACCACACACTGAGGTATACCACTCATTAGGACACACATTAGGACTCAGGTTATTTAAGTTAGGCTAACCTGAAAGCCTCCTTCTTGTCGTCTAGCTTTCATAGCACCAAAAAGTCCCATGTAAGCTGCCCCTATGAATTTTCTTGTCCAGCTGTGATAACTATGAACAACAGTAGTGACCAACATGGCAAGATGTCCTTAAAGGTGCAATAGTGGCATTTACATATTGGCTCTCTAATTGGCCTTAACGCCTACTCAACAGGATGGAAATCATGCCTGGTACCTGACACCTAGTCAACCTGCCCAGGACTAGTGAGATTATGAATCTTACAAGAGAACCTGCTCCCATCACTTTACTAGACTGAGGTAATTCCTAACTACATTCTAAAACTTATCCTTTTGCCCACTATTAAGTGTAGCTACCACTCTTCATAAAAAAAGAAAAAAGCTTCTCTTTACAGCAAATGGAGACCATCACAGAAAACCACAACTGTATCCAATGCAGAGATCAATGGATCACGGGAAGTTCGGCCCCAGTGAGTACATCTACAACACAAATTCTGCACCTAAGGCTGAGGAAGAGGGGGTGGAAAGATTGTAAGAGTTAGAGTACCAGGAAGTTTGGTAATAGACTGTGTCTCCCAGAAATGGCTGCCTAAACAAGACCTGAACAATGCCAATGACAATAGACATGCTAATCTCAAAGGAGGAAATCTCATAGGTTCCCACCCCTGGACAAAGAACTACAGACAGGTAATGATTGTTGAGAGAGGAAGAGAATTAGCTTCTCTCAGAGATGAGCCCCTTAATTGGTTATCCAACACAAAGTGGCCAGCCATGAAATCATATGCACACATATAACAAAAAATGGACTCATCATGTTGTATTTATGTATTTGTTCATCTCTTTTTCTATATGTAGCAGTAATAAAGAAAAAGAGTCCATCAATTTGAGAGGGAGTCAGGGGGTCAGGGGTTGAAGGGACAAGAGGGAAAGAGGGAAATGCCATAATTCTATTTTAATTAAAAATATATTTTAAAAGATTTATTTTTATTTATATGTATGTGTATGTATGTAAATACATGTTCAGGTGCCTTCTGAGGCCAAAAGAGGGCCTCAGATTCCTTGGAGCTGAAGGGGAGCTCATAATATCCTGGTTGTGAGTCATCCATCATAGATACTGGGAATCAAACTCGAGGTGCTCTTACCCACTGAGCCATCTCTGTAGCTCTGATAAATATTTTTTCCTCTTGAGACAGGGTTTCATGTAGCCCAAACTGGCTTTGAACTTTCGTGCATCTCACCAGAAACTCTTCATCTTGCTGCCTTGCTTACTAGAGTGCTTCGGTGACAGGCAGGCACCAACACGCTGGCTTAAGTGTGGGAATTTTTCTTTGCCAGCACTAATATTTGTGATTCTGATTTTTTTTTTCTGGTAAGGGTTGGCTTTATTGACTTCTGGTTCAATGAGGAAACCAAGCCTTGGAAGAGAGCTATGACTCACTCAGGGAATGCTCCCATGAACTGCATATCAGTGGCTTCAATGCAGACTGCTTAATTTCAGAGCTCCTGATTTTACTTACTAGGCAGTTTGAGAAATCAGCAAAAGCAAAAATGTATTTGTCTCACCAAATAAGCTCAGTCTGAGACCACCATTTAAAATGATCATGGGAGGTACTGTTAGGAAATAGTTCCTGAATTTTTTTGAGTAGATATCCTTCTCTCTGAATTTCTGTATCATGTTTGCATATATGTGGGATGGAGAAGTCCACCAACTTTCGATATATGTTACATCATTTGGGCTCCTTCCTGAGTCTTGCAAGGAGGAACCGCTTGGAATGGAGGCTGGGCTTCCCCTAGGCCTTCTCTCCATGCTTGCTTCCAGGAGTAGGATAGTTTCTGGTGGCCCTTTGCAGTCTAGAGGCAATCACATAGAAGATGTCCAACAAATGAACAAGTATTTCTAGAAAAATTAATTAGGTGAATTTAATTTGCATTTTATGGGGATAATAAAAATAAAGTGTCTGCAACCCTAATCAATTTAGCCTCTCCATATCCAAACAGCATTAAATGATATCATAATAATGCTTTCTGGAGGTGTAAAGAAATAGAATACCATTTATATTTAGTGTATTAGAACTGGATGTAAAAACATCATTTAGATTGGTATTAGAAAAGAATATTCCAGATCTCTTCTAGCTTTTCCTTTGTTGTTTCTTTTCTTTTGTTCTTTAATTCCACAGTTATATTAGTCTCTCCACTCTAGTATTGGACTTTTGTTTTGCATTTTCTATTTCCGTCATTTGCTTTCTATTTTCTTCCAAGTAGCTGTAAACCTCCCAACTCCTGCCTCCATTTCTATTATGGGGCTTCCACCAGGTTTCCACACAGGCTTTCAGGTAACCTCATTGCTAAGGATTGCACATGTGAGATTTCAAGGGTGTATGAAGACTGTGTTTCAATAGGTACATAGGTTAACATGTGCACTGTCTTCTCCATGAGTAAAGGATAGCTTAAAACAGAGACAAAGGCCAGTACAAGGGTAGCTCAAAAATGGCTTATCTCATGCTGGGGAGACAGCTCATTTGGTAAAGCACTTGCAATGTATGTAACTATCATGTCTATGTACTTATTTATATTCTTCTATCTTCCTATCAGAAGTTTATCTATCTTTCTATCATCTACCTGTGTATATATACATGTATGTATCATCTATCTATGAATATATATATGCCTTAGGTATCTATGGTCTATCATCTATCTACCAAATCTTTATATCTACTATCATCTATTTTCATACCTACCTACCTATCACCTATTTGTTTGTTTTAATATGTATACATTTATTTGTCTATGTGTATATATATTTATACTGTATCTGATTGTGTGCATGAATTTGTGTATCTATATTATCTATATGTTTATTATATATCTTTATATCACCTGTGCATTAAAGTATATATCTATCTATCTATATAATAATAATATGTATGTGTTATATAGCTGCCTATTATCTACCTATGTATCAATTTATGTATATATCTATATTACTTTCATCCATTCTTCTAATTCTTGTATTGTCTATACTTACAACTTCAGCAAGTTTGGAAGATTCTGAGTCAGTGAAGGCAGGATGAAGTACAACAAAATTTGTTTTTCTCTGTGAATAGTTTAAAATCAATCGATAATTGAATGGATTTCTCCTCTTTTAGAACCATAACAACAGAACTTCCTTGTGGTTCAGAAATATTTAAAAAGAACAATAGAGAAGAACTATAATTCCAAGGACTTGTTCAGTGAACACCATGCCATTAAGAGCTGTTTCTGTGTCATTGCACAGATCCCTCAGAGCCCAGAGAAGAAATTTCTTAATTAGATTTTGATGGTCCTTGTTTGCCAAGGTGTGCTGTTATATGAAGGCTGTCTAGTGACTGGCTGGCTGAGCCTTGTTCTAGCCCTTGTCTTCTCTCTGATGTATTCTGCTAAGATCTGACTCTTTCTTGTGACTTCACAGCTTCCTCTGACAACAAGTTAAGTCACTCTGCTCCTGTCATATGTGGACCATGATGGATGTCCTGGGATGAGGCCAAAATAATTCAACAGGCGGCAAGGCACCCACGGGAGAAGTCTGCTCCATGCAGGTATGCTAATACATTCTCAAGGCATCATTATCATTCTGTAGTTAAAAAACAATTGAATTTGTATATCCCAACATTTGAGAATTGATTTCCTAAATGTGGAAATCTGGGGTATAATGACCATGTGCCTGTGCACATTATTTCAGGATCTGGTGGACTCTGTAGGGCATGAATTGCACAATCTCTTCTGCATAAATGGACTTTTTCTTGTTATCTCAGGAAAGCTGTGGGTACTGTTTCCCCTCTCGATCAAATGGAATCATTCTCTGTTCTAAAAATAGAATCAGAAATGCCTTGGAGGCCGCTGGGAAGGTAAATAATTAACTGCTTGGACGCCTGGAGAGAAAGCATAGAGGATTTTTAGAGACTCTGCACAAATGAACTGGGACATTAAGCAAAATTAGTTTTGCTTAGATTTTAATTTATCTAACTTAATATAATTATGAAGAAAGTAAATTGTGGGCAGTTAGGAGCAGGAAATCAGGAGCCTGTGCAAAGGAGGTTGGCATGGTAATTCTGTGATAGACAGAATGACAATCAGGCACAATTTAACTTGGTGTTGCCTCTTTTTCTTTTTACTTTGAAAATAATGTTTTTGTTTGCATGCATTATTTTTCTAAGTGCTAATAGTTTATTTATCCTATTGAAAATAGATTCTTCCTTCATATAATACATCCGGACCGTAGTTTCCCCTCTCTCTACTCCTCCCAGCTCTCCCTTCCCATCCCCCTGATCCACTCACTCTTCCTATCCTTTCAGAAAAGAGCAGGTCTCCAAGAGATGAGTCAAACAGGACAAAACAAGATACAATAAGACCAGGTGAAATCCCACATATCAAGATTGGACAAGGCAACCTAACAGGAGGAAAAGAATCCCACTCCCATTGTTAGGAGTCCCACAAAAAGCCAAGCTAACAGCTAACACATACACAGAGGACCTGGTGCGGACCCTTGCAGGTCCTTTGCTTGCACTTTAGTGTCTGTGAGTCCATGTAAGTCCCGATTACATCAGTGGGCCGTGTTCTCTGTCCTTCACCCCCCAGACTCTTATAATCTTTCCTCCCCCTCTTCTGTGGGGTTCTTTGAGAGGAGGAACCCATTAGACACTTCCTATTTCGACTCTCAGCATAATGTCTGGCTATGGATCTCTGCATCTGCTCCCATCTTTAGCTGAGCAGAGGAAGCCTCTCTGGCACTGATTTGTGAGTATAGCAGAATGTTATTACAAATCATTTCACTGATTTTTTTTTTTGAGGGCAAGTCCTATTTGGTTCTACCCTAGGTCTCTGTGTTCTTGGACATCCAGGCAATATGGGGCATGGGCTCCCTTTTGTGGCACGGGCCTCAAGTTAAACCAGATATTGGTTGGCCACTCCCACAAGTTCTGTTCCACCATTGCCCCAGCACATCTTGCTGGCAGGAAAGATTGTAGGTCAAGGGTTTTATGGTTGGGTTGGTGTCCAGGTTTCTCCTTCTGCAACCTGCAGAGTACCTTTCCATACCAAGGAGTCTAGAACATGGGGGTAAAGGTTCCATACAGGCATCAGCTCGACCTCTCTACTTTCAATGAGCAGTGTGGATGTTGTCCTCAGCAATGGGATCTCCGCTGGCAGTTTTCAGAGAGCAGCCCTCTATCCTAGCATCAGCCTGCATTGTTTAGGGATCCTCATGGGATTACCTAGGCCAACAACTCAACCGGATGTAACCCAGTCCCTCCCTAGAATCCTTGTCTGGCTACAAAAAGATGGCCAGTTCTGATTCCATATCTTCCATTACCAGGGTCCTCACTAGGGTTATCCCCATAGTTTCCAGGAAGTTTCCACACACCCCCAAGTGCCTCCCACCAATTCTACCTGTCTTTCCCCATACTCTCTCCTTCCTCCCCGCCCCACCAACCTGATCCTTCCTTCTCCCAGTCTACTGCAAAATCTATTCTATTTCCCCTTCCCAGGGAGATTCATGCATCCCACCTAGAGGCCTCCTCTTAACCTAACCTCTCTGGGTCTGTGGATTATGGCTTGATCATCATTTACTTAATAGCTAAGTTCCACTCATAAGTGAATACATACCGTATTTCTGGGTCTGGGTTACCTCACTCAGGATGATTTTTTTTTCTCCTTCTATCCATTTGCCTGCAAATTTCATGTTGTTATTTTTTTAACACCTGAGTAATACTCTCTTGTGTAAATGTACCACACTTTCTTTATCCATTCTTCAGTTGAGGGACATCTAGGTTGTTTCCAGTTTCTGGTTATTATAAATAAAACCACTATGAACATAGTTGAGCAAATGTCCTTGTAGTAGAGTGGAGCATCCTTTGGGTATATGCCTGTCTCAGAGTTTCTTTTGCTGTGAAGAGACACCATGACCACGGCAGGCAACTCATACAAAGGAAAAACATGTAATTGGGGTGGCTTACATTTTCAGAGATTCAGTTCATTATCATCATGGTTTGACATGGTGACATGCAGGCAGATAGAGTGCTGGAGAAGTAGCAGGAAGTGGCCTGTCTCACTGCATGGAGCTTGAGCATATATAAAACCTCAGAGTCTTCCCTCACAGTGACACACTTCTCCCATCAAAGCCAAATGCAATCCAACAAAGTCACACCTTCTAACAGTGCCACTCCCTTTGGGGCCATTTTCTTTCAAAACAACACAATGCCCAAGAGTGGTATAGCTGAGTCTTGAGGTAGATCGATTCCCAATTTTCTGAGGAACCGCCATAATGATTTCTATAGTGGTTGTACAAGTTTGCACTTCCACCAGCAATGGAGGAGTGTTCCCCTTGTTCCACATCCTTACCAGCATGAGCTGTCACTTGTGTTATTGGTCTTAGCCATTCTGATAGGTGTAAGATGGAATCTCAAAGTAGTTTTGATTTGCGTTTCCCTGATGCCTAGGGATGTTGAATATTTAAGTGTTTCTGAGCCATTTAAGATTCTTCTTTTGAGACTTTTCTGTTTAGATCTGAACCCCATTGTTAAATTGGATTGTTTGGTTTGTTGATGTCTAGTTTCTTGAGTTCTTTTTCTATTTTGGATATTAGTTCTCTCGGATGTGGAGTTGATGAAAGTCTTTTCCCATTCTGTAGGCTGCTGTTTTGTCTATTGTCTGTATCCTTTGCCTTACAGAAGCATTTCAGTTTCATGAGGTCCTATTTATTAATTGATGATCTTAGTGCTTGCACTATCAGTGTTCTGTTTAGAAAGTTGTCTCCTGTGCCAATGTGTTCAAGGCTATCCTCCACTTTATCATCTACTAGGTTCAGTGTATCTGGTTTTCTGTTGATTGACTTGAACTTGAATTTTGTGCAGGATGATAAGTATGAATCTATTTGCCTTCTTCTACATGTAGACATCTAATTACACCAGCACCATTTATTAAAGATGCTTTCTTTTTTTCTGTTGTGTATTTCTGGTTTCTTTATAAAAAATCAGGTGAATTTACATCTAGGTCTTCAATTCAATTCCATTAATCAATGTGCCCATTTTTATGCCAATACCATGTGGTTTTTATTGCTATAGCTCTGTAGCACAACTTGAAATCAGGGATGGTGATGCCTCTGGAAGTTCTTTTATTGTTCAGAATTGTCTTATCTATCTTGGGTTTTTTGTTTGTTTTTTTTTTTCCAATATGAAGTTGAGAATTGTCCTTTCCAAGGTCTGTAAAGAATTGTGTTGGGATTTTGATGGGGATTGTGTTGAATCTGTAGATTGCTTTAGGTAGGATGGCTGTTTTTACTATGTTAATCTTACTGATCTATGAGCATGGGAGATCTTTCCATCTTCAGATGATTCTGAATTCTAAGCAAACACAACTCAGGCAAATCTCTTATATTATCAATAAGGCTGTTCACATTTGCTATGGTATGATGGGTTATACTTCTACGCAATTCTGTCTGGGGTGCAAAGAAACAAGACTGACACTGACTTACATTTAGCAGTGAGGACCTAAAGCAAAATCTACATAAGATGCAAAGGCAGGCTGTTATGAACGTCCTACATGAGGTCAGAAATGACTAGGTATTCATGGTTTAAACACAGTAGAGCAGCAGCAAAGCTCTTTTCCTGGTTCAGTGAATAGCTTAGTGGTCCAGGAATGTACTCTTTTTGCATTAAGATGTCATCTGTGGAGAGACTTAGGGGATGGCTCAGTCGGTAAAGTGCTTGCCTTGCAGGCACAAGAAATTGAGATATAGAGCAAAGGATAATCAGGCTACACCCCACAGCTCCAGAGAAGCTAGGAAAGAAGGAGGACCCTAAGAGGGACGTAAGGATCACCTTGGGATGGGGAAACAGAGGAGATCTCCATGAGTAAACTGGGGATGGGGGGACAATAGAGGGGAGGGAATGGGGGATGAGAACATGAAGGAATGGCGTGGTCGAGCTAGGGGAGGGATGGAGTGGGAGAGCAATGAAACAGATATCTTGATAGAGGGAGACTTTATGGGGTCAGGGGTGCTAGGGAAACTCCCAGGAATGCATAAGGATGACCCCACCTCAGATTAGACTACTAGCAATAGTGGCGAAGGTGCCTGAAATGACCTACTCTGGTAATCAGATTGGTGAATACTCTGTCATCATAGAGCCTTCATCCAGGAACTGATGGAAGCAGATGCAGAGATCCACAACCAAGCACCAGGCTGAGCTCCAGGAGTCCAGTTGAAGAGAGGGAAGGGGATTATATGAGCAAGGGGGGGGGGTCAAGATCATGATGAGGAAATCTACAGAGACAAGTGAACCAAGCTCACAGGAACTCATGAACATTAGACTGACAGCTGTAGAATCTGCATGGGACCAGACTAGACCCTCTGCATATGGGAGACAGTTGTGTAGCTTGGTCTGTTTGAGGGGCCCCTGGCAGTGTGATCAGGATCTATCCCTGGTGCATGAGCCGGCTTTCTGGATCCCATTATCTATGGTTGGACACCTTGCTCACCCTTGATGCAGTGGGGAGGGGTTTGGTCCTGCCTCAACTGAATGTACCAGGCTTAGCTCTCTCCCCATGGGAGAACTTACCCTTTTGGAGGATGAGATGAGGAGTGGGTTGTGGGGGGAAGGTAAGGGTGGGGGGAGCAGGAGGAGGGATGAGAGGGGGATCTGTGGTTGGTATGTAAAATGAATAAAAACAATTAAAATAAATAAAAAGAAATTGAGCTCAATTTCTAGTACCTGAGAGGTGGGAGCATGGGAGGGGGAGAATGAGGGTGCACACTCTGTGCTGGGGAGACAGAGACAAGCTGATGCCTGTGGCTCACTAGCCAGCTAGCCTAGCCTACTAGGGGATTTAAAGCTAATGCCTCTATCACAAAATCAAAGATGAACAGTGCCTGAGAAATGACACCTGAAGTTATTCTCTGGTCTTCACATATATACATGTACCACACACAGGCACACACATACATGCACACGCACACTCACACGGCTCAGGGACCATCTTGGAAGAGGAGGCAAAGGGCTTGTTAAGAGCTATAAACCACAGAGGAGCAGCATGAAATAGTGTCTTTGTGTCTTCAGGACAAGCCGGGGCTACTGGCCTCAGAAACTCACAGTTCCTATGTTTTCCTGCACAAGATGCACACAAGATAAAGCCAATCAACATTCTAGCATGGAAGAGGCTGGGGCGAGGCAACTCAGGAGTCTCCATCCCTAACTGAGGGGCTATTGACGGGCAAGGAGAATCCGTTTTTCTTTAAGAGTATAGCCCTAGGTAGATCAATCACACTCCAGTGGGTGGCCTCACACCTGTGAGTATAAGGGCAACACAAAATAGACTTCTCTGGTTATTGAAATAAATAGAACACAGAAATGAAATTGGGATAAGGAAATGAGGGTGGATCCAAAAGGAGTTAGGGGAAAAGTGGGTGGTGAATATGATCAAAATATATTGTATGAAACTCTCAAAGAATAAAATACCATTACAAACACAAAAAGAAAGATGTTTCTACAGAGTCAGGTACTTACTGCTTGTCCATAATTCCTGTATGACACAGAGCGGAAGTAAGCCAACTCCACTATTGTCAGGCTGGCTGCAATGAGCACAACCATGATGCAGAGCATGTTCAGGGACAGAGTACAGACAACCTGAAAAGGAGACATGGAGGAAACTTACAACATTCAGAGTAAGTGCTTTTAATTTTTTTTTTTTATGTTTTTGTTGTTACTTTGTTTTACTAGAAAACAATTGAGTTAAAATTTCCTTATAGTTTGGGGAGCTTTCAAAATGTGTTTCTTATGGTGATATTTTAATTGTACTGAAATGTGATTTTATTTGTATGTTAATAAATAAAGTTGCCTGGGGGTCAGAGCTAATAGCAGGCCATAGCAGAAACTGGACGGTGGTGGTGCATGCCTTTAATCCCAGCTCTTGGGAGGCAGAGCTAGGTGGATCTCTATGTGTTCAAGGATACAGCCAGCATGGAGACACATGCCTTTAATCTCAATACCAACCATAGAAGACCTGGAGGTCTGTACAGACAGGCAGTGTCAACGAGGTCATGTGGTTGGGTTTACAACCAATGAGAAGCCAGAATAGAAAGTCTATAAAAAAGGCAGACAGGAAATAGGTCTCTTGCTGAGGCAGATAGCAGGGGCAGTGAAGGGTAAGGTTTTTAGCTCTTAGCTATCGCTCTGACCTCTTGGGCTTTCATCTTTGCCTTGGCTCTGTGTTTCTTATTTAATAAGATGGTTACATCTCCAGTTTCTGCTTGCCATTTCCTGGTTTACATGAAATCTAGTTAGTTTAGAGGAAACATGAATCCATTATCAGACACTGTCAAGTTTTGAATTCCATCAATGCTCAAAACTTTTGTATTTTATAATCTTGTGAGTCAGTTATAAGAAAGATCATGATGTTTGACTTAAATACTTAAAAAATAAGGAAATTCTTCATCCCAGGGATGCAAGAATGGTTCAACATACAAAAGTCTGTCAATGCAATACACCATATAAACAAACTGAAAGAAAAAAAAAACCACATGATCATCTCACTAGATGCTGAAAAGGCCTTTGACAAAATCCAACACCCCTTCATGATAAAGGTCTTGGAGAAATCAGGAACACAGGGAACATACCTAAATATAATAAAGGCAATTTACAGCAAGCCAACAGCCAACATCAAAGTAAATGGAGAGAAACTCAAAGTGATTCCACTAAAATCAGGAACAAGACAAAGCTGTCTGCTCTCCCCATACTTATTCAATGTAGTACATGAAGTTCTAGCCAGAGCAATAAGGCAATATAAGGAAACCAAGGGAATACAAATTGGAAAGGAAGAAGTCAAGCTTTCACTATTTGCAGATGACATGATAGTATATATAAGTGACCCCAAAAATTTGACCAAGGAACTCATACAGCTTATAAACACCTTCAGCAATGTAGCAGGATACAAGATTAACTAAAAAAAAATCAGTACCCCTCCTATATACAAATGACAAATGGGCTAAGAAAGAAATCAGAGATACATCATCTTTTACAATAGACACAAATAATATAAAATACCTTGGGGTAACTTTAACTAAGCAAGTGATGGACCTGTATGACAAGAACTTTAAGTTCCTGAAGAAAGAAATTGAAGAAGATGTCAGAAAATGGAAAGATCTCCCATGCTCATGGATAGCTAGGATTAACATAGTAAAAATGACAATCTTACCAAAAGCAGTCTATAGATTCAATGCAATCCCCATCAAAATCCCAATACAGTTTTTCACAGATCTGGAAAGAACAATACTCAACTTCATATGGAAAAACAAAAAACCCAGGATAGCTAAAAGAATCCTGTACAAATAAAACAACCTCTGGAGGCATCGCGATCCCTGACTTTAAGCTCTACTACAGAGCTACAGTAATAAAAAACAGCTTGGTACAGGCATAAAAACTGACATGTGGACCAATGGAACTGAACTGAAGACCCTGACATTAATCCACACACCTATGAACATATGATTTTTGACAAAGAAGCCAAAACTGTACAATGGAAAATAGAAAGCATATTTAACAAATGGTGCTGGCATAACTGGATATCAACATGTAGAAGACTGAAAATAGATCCATATCTGTCACCATGCACAAAACTTAAGTCCCAGTGGATCAAAGACCTCAAAATAAATCCAGCTACTTTGAACCCGATAGAAGGGAAAGTAGGAAGTAGTCTTGAACGCATTGGCACTGGAGATTACTTCCTAAATATAACACCAGTAGCACAGACACTGAGAGAAACAATTAATAAATGGACCTCTTGAAACTGAGAAGCTTTTGTAGAGCAAAGGACATAGTCAACAAGACAAAAGGACAGCCTACAGAATGGGAAAAGATCTTCGCCAACTCCACATCTGACAGAGGGCTGGTATCCAGAATATATAAAGAACTCAATAAATTAGACATTAAAATATCCAACAGTCCAATTAAAAAATGGGCTATAGAGCTAAACAGAGAATTCTCAACAGAAGAAGCTCAAATGGCTGAAAGACATTTAAGGAATTGCTCAACATCCTTAGTCACCAGGGAAATGCAAATCAAAATGACTCTGAGATACCACCTTACACCTGTCAGAATGGCTAAGATAAAAAACACTGAAGACAGCTTATGTTGGAGAGGATGTGGAGTAAGGGGAACATTCCTCCACTGTTGGTGGGAATGAAAACTTGTACAGTCACTTTGGAAATCAATATGGCACTTTCTTAGAAAATTGGGAATCAACCTCCCTCAAGACCCAGCTATACCACTCTTGGGCATATACCCAAGGAATGCTCAATCTTACCACAAGGCCACATGCTCAACTATGTTCATAGCAGCATTATTTGTAATATCCAGAACCTGGAAACAACCTAGATGTGCTTCAACTGAAGAATGGATAAATAAAACATGGTACATATACACAATAGAGTACTACTCAGCAGAGAAAAACAATGACATCATGAGGTTTGCAGGCAAATGGATGGAACTAGAAAGTATCATCCTGAGTGATGTAACCCAGACTCAGAAAGACAAACATGGTATGTACTCACTCATAAGTGGATACTAGATGTAAAGCAAAGGATAACCAGACTGCAACTCACAACTCCAGGGAGGCTACCTAGTAAAGAGGACCCTAGGAAAGACACAGGGATCACCCAGTGACAGAGAAATGGATGATATCTACATGAGCAAACTGGGGGTAAAGAGGGGGAGTAATGGAGGGCAAGGGTTGGGGAGAAAAGAGCTTAGGGGAGCGGGAGATCCCAGCTGGATCTGGAACAGAGTGTGAAAACAAGGAAAGAGATACCATGATAAATGAAGACCCCATGGGAATATGAAGAAGCAGAGTCCTGGAGAGGTCCCCAGAAATCCACAAAGATGCCTCCACTATAGACTACTGGCAATGGTCGAGAGAATGCCCGAGCTGACCTACTCTGGTGATCAGATGGCTGAACACCCTTACTGTCACAATAGAACTCTCATCCAGTGACTGATGGAAGCAGATGCAGAGATCCACGGCCAAGCCCCAGGTGGAGTTCCAGGAGTCCAATTGGCGAGAGAGAGGAGGGATGATATGAGCAAGAGATATTGAGACCAAGATTGGAAAAAGCACAGGGACAAATAGCCAAACTAGTGGAAACACATGAACTATGAACCAATAGCTGAGGAACCCCCAACTAGATCAGGCCCTCTGGATAAGTGAGACAGTTGATTTAGCTTGAACTGTTTGGGAGGCCCCCAGGCAGTAGGACCAGGACCTGTCCTTGGTGCATGAGCTGGCTTTTTGGAACCTAGGGCCAATGATGAGACACTTTGCTCAGCCTTGGTGTAGTGAGGAGGGGACTGGACCTGCCTCAATTGAATCTACCAGGCTGGGCTGACTCCCCAGGGGAGACCTTGCCTTGGAGGAGGTGGGAATGGGGGATAGATTGGGGGGGGAGAACTGGGGAGTGGGAGGAGGGAAGACAGGGGAATCCATGGCTGATATGTAAAATTAAATTAATTATAAAATAAAAATATTTTTAAAAAATAAGAAAATTGATGGGAAATGGTGACTGTTTGCAGAAATAAAGTCAAATAGGAGCTAATATGTTTGAATCCTGGGTTTTTATTAGCTGGGACCATCTGTCAACATGTTTGTATATACATCATAATTTGATTTTTAATTTTGAAAATTTGAGACTTTATTTTATGTTTATGGGTGTTTTGTCTAGATGCATGTCAGTGTATCACATACATGCGGTGCTCATGGTGGACAGAAGAGAATGCCAGACCCTCTTGGACTTGAGTTAAGGATGGCTATGAGCCACTATGTTAGTGCTGGGATTTGAACCTGAGTCCTCTGTAAGAGCGGCAAGTGCTCTTAACTCCTGAGCCATCTATCATTCCCAGATTTCTTGATGTGTAAACATTTAAAATTAGATTAATCTATTTCTAAGCTTTCTTTCAGATCTAAAATTCTGACATTTTTATTTCTAGACATTTTCCACCTACACCATGGATAGATTTTTTTTCTTGGAAAATTCCCTACTTTGATACAAGGTACAACCCTATTCCCAAAGTGGGTAGACTAGAAAATGAAGTATTAAAGCACAGTAACGATCACATAGAAGAAAGATTTTAGATCCTGCAAACAACTTTTAATCACAGTATTCATGCAATGTTAAGGGTTGAACATCCAAACAAAAATATTTAAATTTAGATGTTTTAGCAGAAGTTAACAATCATGATTGTTAACTAATGTATCTGGTCTACATTAAGTAATTTGATCTCAGGTTTTTATTTCCCTCAATCATTTTATAGGGATGGTAGATTCCTTTATTGTTTAGAGACTATTTTTCTTTATTTTAAAGATATGTATATATAAATATAAATACACACACACACACACACATATATGTATATATATGCCTGTGAGTGCAGTTGCCTTCAGAGGCCTGCAGAGGGAGCCAGATCTCTTGGAGTTGGAGTTACTGGAACTTGTGAGTCAATATGGGCGCTGGTGACTGAACTCTGGAGAGCAGCAAGTGCTCTTCACTGCTGAGCCATCACTCCAGCCCCAACACTATTTTTTCATTCAAACCTCTTTTCTGTTTTTTGAAAGGCCATACTAGACATATCCCAAACATTTCAACTTACCATATTTCTATTTTGTTTTCTTGCTGCTTTTATTGTGAAGGCTCCTGAAATGACAAACTAGACACAAACATATGCTGGTAAATACTCAGTGATAATGCTCAGTAATTTAATCATACTTTAAAACAACTATTTTTCAGGGCAAGATTTTCAGAATACTAATAGTAACAAAGAGAGAAATTTTAGTAGAAGGGGTTAGGACGAGCTTCCGTTATGAGATAATCATGTATTCAAAAGGTGACATATATTGAAAGTAACAGGAGGGTCACAACAGTCACAAGCACAGGACAGTGGGTAAGATTTAGGTTGTCATACAAAGCAATGGCCTCTTAAGTCTACCTGAGCCAGGGACCAAGTTTGGTTATGTGATACCTTTTATATAACCCATTTAGGTGTTACTCCAACTTCTTCTGTTTCTAGTAAAATATCACAGACTGTAATGACTGTGTATACATCCAGATTTGAAAAAGTGGCTCTTAAATCCATTAGACACCATGTCTGTAAAAAACACCCTCTTCATTGAGAGGCAATAGATACCATTAAGGCCACAGGATGCCCAGGCTTTCACTTTGTTTATTTATCTATTTATGTGTGCATACATGTATGGTGTATGTGTGTAGGATGCACGTGAGTGTGCAGATACTTAATCTAATTATACACGTGTCTTCTTTTATTGTTCCCCTTATTGCCTTGAAACAGGGTTTCTCAGGGAACTGGAAGTTTGCTGTTCCATCTAGGCTGGCTGACCACAAGTGCTTGGAATTTGGCTGTCTCCACCCTTGACAGCTGTTGTTACTGGTATGTGCAGCCATGCCTGGCTGTTTATGTGAGTGCTGGGGATTTGAACTCAGGTCTTCATGATTGTGTGCAGAACAAGTACTCTTATTCACTGAGTCATTTTCCCAGCTACCTTGCCTTTTATAAAAAGTATTTTAAAAGGCATTCCACTATTTCCTTTCAGGATTTCTATTTTCCAAGAAGTAAAAAGCACTGCTGTGTTATTTGAAAGCAGGCTACACAACTTCACTGAAATAGTCTTTGTTTGTTTTATTTTTAAGTTTTACTTATTTTTATTTGTGTGTATATATGTATATATATGCACGTGTGTGTGTGTGTGTGTGTGTGTGTGTGTGTGTGTGCTTGCAGTTCCTGCAGAAGGTGGTATCAGATCCCATGGGAACTGAAGTTGCAAGAAGTTGTGAATCCCCTGGCATGGATGCTGGGTACCAAACCTTAGTCCTCCACAAGAGTAGCAAGGGCTTTAAACTACTGAACCATCTTTCCAACCTTTGTCTTTTTTTTAAAGTGATTTTAGCAAAGGTTAATTTTTTTTTGAAAAATAGCAGTCACGTTCCATTCTTTTAAAAATTATATTAAAATTTTTTCATACAGTATATTTTGATCATAGTTTTTCTCCTCCCCCAAGTTCTCTATCCAACTTGATATTTTTTCTCTCTCAAAATAAACAAGCAAGCAAATAAACAAACAAAAACACTACCCCAAAACAAAGGACAAACAAAACAAAACACCAAAAGCACCACAGTAAAAGCACACAGAAAACATGGCAGAACTCAGGTGTCATGCTTGCACGGTAAACACTTTGCTGATTGAGCTGCCTCTCTAGTTGCTCTGAAGTTATTTTTATAGTATGAAATTAAACACAAAGGAACACAAATCATTTCTCCGAGTTTTGTCTGAAAATTCTAGTTTTTTCCTTATCTTTTTATTTTCTTCTTTCTTCCATGTGCTTTTCATTTATGAGCAAATGCACCTTTTATTATTGATGAGGCAGTGGGTTTCTTATCAATATGGCTTATTTGGATTTTGTCCCTGGACACCCTGAATCAGAGTGTGGATAAAGGCAGATGTCTTCAAGGTCACTGTTTCTTCTAGTGACCACTCCACCTCTTCTGTGAGAGCCAGCGGACCGTCTTTGTTCCAGTACAAGGACAATGGTTTTTTTCCCCCCATTGTGTATTTCCACCACTTTTCTTTTCTCTAGATTTGAGACAAGTGTTTCAGGTTCTGTCATCCAGCATCCCCGTGCTTGAGCTCACTGATTGACCACCTTGTCATTCATCCATTTCTAGATGATTTTAAGTTTTGACCCAAGTCTCCCCTAAATGATTTAATCTTTAATGATTTATGTGTGTGCATCCTTCTATTTACCCATGGTATATGATTCTTTGAATTTTCCCCTCAAATCCTTTACAAAAATTGCTTGATTTCCATACTCATCCTCTTGTCTTTGTTGGTCCTTTTAAATCTCAGGGTTGTGTATTCATTTTTTCCCACTACTTGCTGTAGGGGTACCCTCTGGCATTGAGCTCTAGCAATGCTTTCCCCACCCTATCTGTTCTCTCAGACCTTCTGCTCCCTACTGAATTCTCTTCATCACCAGCATCAGTTCTATGGTCAGCTATTACAAATACTCCTTGTATCCATTCTCAACTCCAGTGCACTTAAAAAAAAATCAAAATTGAATCTTTAACCCAAATCCTGATGAAAGGTAGTTTTGCTTCTGCTGCATTCCTGCATCCATGCAGATGAACATGGCTTGAATAAAGACTTATCTCACTATGCTGTCATGTTCCTAAACCTTGAGTCCTTAATGCTGTATAAAGATCAAATCAGTTTTCTGTAAGCCACATACTGTCTCCCTTTTCTCAGATGGCCATGTCACACACTCTCCTCTCTTCTAATGGCTGGTCCACATGTCTGTCCTCACTTTCAGCTCATATCTTTCTTTCTGATACAGTGAGATGCTTGAGGCTTTTGTAGGAACTCATCCACAAGCTTCCAAAATCAGATCAGAATCAGATCTGTTCTTTATTCTTTGTTACCCTCTTGCTGCCTTGCCTTAGCACTGTCTACATAAATGGCTGTAATTCTTTGCAAATGATGTTCTGTGCAGTATAGGATGCTCAGTAGCATCCTTGGCTTTCTTTCACTAGACGTAAAAATCCAGAGCCTCTTCAGATACTACCACATATTCTCTGAGGGGGTAAAATGAACACTAATTGACAACCGTTACTGAAGAACGTGACCATAGCTATTTGTTCACTAAAATTCATTATTTCTTTCTAACATTAATATATTATTGCAGTATTTCTCTTATTAGCTCATAACATTCATTGTTTTTTATCCTGGTTCCACCCCACACCAGCAAAAGACAATAGAAAAAAAGGACGTGAAGTTGAAAGGGAAATGTGTTGGGGGCTCCAAGAGGAGTTGGAGGGAGGGAGTCAGGTAGATAAAAGCAAAAGGCATTGTACACATGTATAGAATTATCAAAAAGTAAATTAAAATAGAATTTTTATAAATAAAAATTATTTTTTATAAATAAAAAAATGAAAACAAAAAATCTTCTCAGCTCTGATTCCATTTCCTCAAACCAAGTCCAATCAGGATTTCATGTCATCATTTTTACTGAAATTACTTGTCATGTTTATGACTGGCTACCATATTAATAAGCCCAGTAGTCAGTTTTCAACCTTCATCATTCTGACAAACCAACAGATGACAGAGCTGATCTTTCTTTATGTCTTGTGATGCATTCTTCCCTTGACTTCTAGGAATCCCCCACACTCTAAGTTTTCTTTCTGCCCAATGACTGTCTAGAAACCACACCAGAGTGCAGGTAATGGCAAACCTGAAAATTAATCATGATAATGGACGTGATGGTTAAAAGTCTGTCTTTGACATAGCTAAGGATATAGTCCACATTGTGGTTGTCATTTACTCTCGTATCCACATTTCTTTTATAGCACTTGTAGATTAAAGGTGCTCAATACAGACTTGTTGAAAGAAGGAATTGGATTTTGAATTAGTAAGTAAATGGCATTGAGTTATATGATTCTCCTGAAAATCTTGTTTAGAAGCTGGCCCTTACCGTCCACTAATATGAATCAATATTATTTACTGATTAATAAAATAAACACAAATGTATTTTACTCACAGCAATTCCCCATAAAGCAGTTCCCATTTTGTAAGTTAAAGGTTCATAAGTCCCAAATACTCCTTTAATTTGTCCCATATACAATACCAATAGGAAATACCACATGAGTACATGATAGATGCCAATCATAATCTGGATGACCTGTGAGAAGAGAGAGTTGTTAGTACTGAAATGATGTAATGGAAAACACAGTTTTAATAAACATTTAACACCTTTATAAAAGATGGAAGTAAGCAAGTCATGCATTAACTATGGAGTTGTCACTGGTTGTACCAGAAACAGGATCTATCCAGGAAGGACAAACCAAGGCTTGTGAAGAACTCTGTTGGTGTATGATGGACAAGCTAAAGTTTTCTTATTGAAAAATTATTCTTAATTAAGAGCTTGTCATTGGGTTCTAGGAGGTCTCACTTACACCATCCCACTCACTAACCAACCAACCAACCAACCATCCCATTCACCAACCAACCATCCTATTCACCAACTAACCAGCCAACCAACCAACCAACCAACCAACCAACCAACCAACCAACCAACCATCCAACCAACCAGATTGCAAAGAGTGGTATCATGTACATGAATCAGGGAAAGCAGATTAAGATATTTCACTCTATTCTCAGAGCAGTCTGTTACTACAGAGCTAAGAACTCCCATGCAGCAGCTTGGACAGCTGGTTTGCATTGTCTAAAAATTCAGAGGAAAAGCTGAAACCCGTGGAACAGTTTTCTCCCATTAGTTATGTAAGTGTGATTTTTCTAACTTCTTGATGTTTGTTAATAGGATTAGGTAAGCTTTAATCTCTCGGGTTTATAACTGAATAGAAGTGTGAGTTCTACTGGACAAACATGAGTGCAGTGATGAAAAGAGATCTATGGTAGATCTCTTTTAAACCAACAAACACATACACAATTTTAAATTTGATAGTTATTCATATTGCTGGATTTTCTTGGGTGTGGTAATTCAGTTGATGTGCTCTTATCTCAGCACACACTTGTTTATGAAGGGCTAGGAGACAAAGCAAAAGCTACAAAAGACAATCATCATGTTTTATTTTATTCAAATACATCCCTTTCTAGATACAAGGCCACCCTTTTAAAAACTGACGTAATTTAAAACATTGAATTTTAGTTAATCAGAGTAAAATCTTACTTCTGTGGTTTGAGTGTGAAGTGCTTCCCATAGGGTCACATGTAGAATGCTTGAGCCTGAGGGTGCTGTTTGGGAAGGTTATTGAATCTTTAAGAAGTTGAGTCTTGCTGGAGAAAGTTAGCTTTGTAGCCCAGCCCCACTTGCTGTTCACTCTCTGATTGTTGAATGCATATGCAACATGACCACCAAGTCCAAAGCCTTCTCTTCCCACCACCATGCCTCCCCTGCCTTCTGCCATTTCCTCCCCCCCATGATGGACTACATCCCTCAGGAACGATCTGCTGAAACAAAGCTCTTTGCATTCAGTTACTTTGAGGAAACTTTATATCAGTAATGAGAAAGTATTACTCACCCCTAAGACAATAGTATTTGCTACAGATATTTTTGATTCTCCACATCCCATACTTTCAGAATTTCCTCTGGTTGATTTTGTTTCTAACCTTCAGTGATATCTTTATTATCAGACTTCTACAAAAGAATACAAAACACATACACATGCTTTTTTCTCAGAGAAAACTCATACATCTGATTCTTAGTGTTTGACAACAATCTTCCCAAACTCAGAAGCCACAGTTTTTTTCTTTCTATATGTTTACTCCTCACATCCCTTAGTGCACATCCACCTCTTCTGAATAACAACCTCAGAATGAAAAAGTCTCTTTCTGTGACTAGGAAACGCTGATATTTTGCACATGTTATCTTTTACTACTTAACAGCATTTCTAGATGATAAAGAATAAAGGTCAACTAGAGAATAGTATTAGAAAATTTTCAGTAAAGCTTCAATGATTAATTTATATTTACAGTCAACTTAGTGCTAGACATACTTTGCATTTTCTTCTTTCAAAATTTATTTGAGAATTTCATATATGAGTATACTGTATTTTGTAATTTATATTTCTCCTTCCCCCAACTCCTCTTGTGTCTCCCGATGCCTTCTTGAATTCATGACCTTTCTTCTATAATTACTGGTGATATGTATATGTGCACATATACATACACATATGCACAAGTCAGTGACACAGGTCATGACACATGACTGACCATATAAATATTTGTCTTTGATCTTTTCTGAAAAAAGACAGTTTTGACAGAATGATGCTCCAGACTGGCAAAATGATGCTGCAAGTTCAAATCTAATGACTTGGTTGTTTTCATGAATCCTTAGCTTCTAAAATTTATTTTCTCAATGCCTATTAATGCAACAGGAGGGAAAGCATGTGTTTGAAATAAGCTGTATGCTTTCAGACACCATCTCCAAGAAGCAATCAAGAGTTGAGACTTAAAGGCAGCCGAGTTTAATTTCTCTACCATGCCTAGATAGCCACAGAACTACAAAACTTGGGTAGGGAAATAATGAAATGTCATATCAAGAATGATGTTAGTATCTGTTTTCAGAAAATAGAAACATAAGTCATTTTGTACGTATGGATAAGTTTATTCACATTTCTAGCATGTCGGCAAAAACAGAATGTGGTAAGCTGGGGAGTAAAACACTAACGTCTCTATAATATCAATGAGGTCCAGAGTAAAGTCATCCAAGTGAAGAGCTCATAAAAATGCTAATCAGAAAAAGTATGTGTGTATGTACTTTTAAAATGCTCAGTTTAGTTAGTTGTTGGAAGAAAAAAAAGTATATTCATGGAATTCTTTCTTTAAAAGAAAAACTACATTTGGCTGCTCTGCAACCCAATTAAAGATTCTAATTCTGTAAAAATAAACAAATAATCATTCATTCATTTTTATTTTCTGGTAATCCCATCACTAATCTAGAAGTAGGTAAAGGACAGACTCCTTAGTTGCTCTTCCTAGCCCGACTATCACATGTTAAAACTAGCACAGACATTCTGGAACAATTAGAGAGAGAGCATGTCTATCATTTATTCTTAGCATCCTTAGCAGAGATAAAACCCATTATTGTTTTCACATAAAACTAAAGTAATTGAAAGATGATTTTAAGAAGTAATTAATTTTTAATTTTGGGCAGTTTCACCAGCGTGTAGTGGGTTTTAGTCCTTCTCACCCCTATTATTCTGTCTTATCTCCCCACCTTCTTCTGCCCAAACTCCCTTCCTTCCTCACCAGTCTCTCTATTGCTTTCCCGTCTTTTCATGTGTCTGACCTGCTGCGTTACATAGGATTGCCTTCATGAACATGGATGGGAGGTCATTTCCTGGATCCTGGGTTACACCAATGAAAAAAGTGATACCCATTCCCTCAGCTGCCATTAATTGTCAGTAGTCCCTCAGGGTGAGGTGAAGCCTCCTGAGCCCTTCCCCCTCTCATGATGAAAAAGTTGATGGCTCCAATCTTGTGTTGGTTACCACATCTGTAGTGAGTTCATGGTGTGTTAACCATCTTATGTCTAGAGGATGATGTTTCATAGCCCCTCCCCCATTTTCTGGTTTTTAATATTCCTACCTCCTCTTCCATGATGTTCCTTGAGCCTTGGGGTATGTGTAAGAAAAACGATGTAAAACATTTAAAAATTTTTACTTTAAAAAATTGTGTGTCAGCACGAGCGTTTAGATGCCCATGAAAGAGGGCATTAGATCCCCTGGAGCTGCAGTTAAAGATAGTTGTGAGCTTCCTGATATGGGTGCGAGGAATTGAACTCTGGTCCTCTGCAAGAACAGCAATACTCATGACCACTGACCCATCTCACCAGCCTCAAAAATGTTTTTTTAATAAAAAGAGGAGAATTAAGTCTAGAATCTTCAGAGGACACATGAATTCCTTCAGGAACAGCTTCCTGCTCACCTTCCCCATCTCACATGGCCTTTCCAATTTTGCAGCCTAACAATTCTGGCAGTAACCTTTTCTGGAAAGTCTGCTGATATACAAATTAGCTAATACCCAGTTTGTTGTCTTAACACTTTCCCCGTAATGCCTGTCATGGTGTGTTCTAACTTTTGATTTTCAAGACCAGTTCAAATCACTTTGAGTCCCCAGAAATCAAGAAATTCATTTCCATATGTTCATGACCAGTCCTGCTTAATGTCATATGCATCCAGCTCCCTCCTTTTCCTCCCCCCTTTCCTGACTGATATTTTTAATGAGCATTTTACTTAAGGTGATTGGTGGATAATCTCAGTGTTATAATGATGTTATAAATGATATTTTACTTTCCATCTCACTTCATGGTACATCTATATACCAGGACTCAGTGCTAGATAAAATCTAGGATGAGTCGGTGAGAATGAATAGTTCCTGGGAGCTAATTGTGAGGCTGAGGCAGGTGAATTGCTCAGACCAGGAATTCAAGAGCAGTTTGGGCAACATCTTAGAATCTAAATAAAAATAAAGTTTTTTTTTTAAAGGTCAAAATGAGACGGCATAAAAGATGGACATGTGCTCACCCTCGTCTTTCCCCTTCACTCTCTTTTCTCCAGAGTCCATGTCCATTTTGACACTTAGCAAAAGTAAAGCGGGACACCATTACCTCACATTTCACTTGTCCCAAGTCCCAAGGATCCAGTTCACCCTATCAGGCCCAGGGTCAGGCTGAAGAGACAGATCACGGTGGATGGTGCTCTAGGCGCTAGACCTGGCTGCATAGCCATCAGAGGCAGCAGCGCAGTCTAGCGCTCAGCTGGTTGTCAAGCTCCTCAGGCCGCCCGGGTTGTCAAGGGCAACAGCCCTTCCACAGGGCGAAGGGATGGGAACTAGTGCGCAGACTCACTGGGGCCTACAGGCCATGCTGTGGGCCAACCCCTCAACCACCTTCTGGAGTCTCTCGTAATGGCTTTCCTGGACATGGATCCAAGACCGCCTCTTTAACGATATTTCTCCCAATATAGAACGGTTGCAGAGACCTGGTCCTTTACCACACACACTTCAGAAGGCCTCAACTTGTAAAAAGGCAAGTATCTGAGTTAATAGTTCACACCCCTTCCTTCTTCCTTCAAATGTAAATGGCTAAAGAAATTAATGAAGAGACTATTTAGGAAGTGTCCAAAAGGACTTTTTTGACCTACCTGCTGGAGAGGTTTTAATTTGCATGCGGTAGTTCAATGTTTGTGAAGAGAAATGTAAAGAAGTGTAGATCGCTGTGAGAAGGTAAAAAAGAGTCAGATCCGGGAGGCAGATGAGGAGACTGGAAGAGAAAGCAATGTTCTCTGGTGAGCACAGGCTGCCCTGAGGAGCCCTGAGGACTTCCTAAGGGGTTAAAGATCCTGGGCAGTAGAAGCTCCAACCACAGCATGCGGTGAGCTTTCATTTATTCCTGGAATATTTAACTAGGTATATTGGAAAAGTTAGAATTCTGACTTACATTGCAAATATTTAGTGGATGATAGTTAAATCCTTTTATTTATAAAGAACCTCTTTTTTCCTAAATATTTCTAACACCCCTAAAGTGTAACTACTCAAAATAGTCAATGGGCAGGGTTTAAAGTTACTGAGACTCTTACCATACTTTCTATAGCATGAAAAACTGGATTAGAAATTGAGTGACTTTGTTTTTTAACCTCATAGCTAACTTCCTTACATTGAGACTCTGAGGACCCTTCAAATAAGAGAAAATAAAATACCAAGATTCTTCTACTCCTTTAATTATATACTGGTTGGTGGATCATTAAGGGCTATTAGTTTTATTGTTTCTCTCTCTCTCTCTCTCTCTCTCTCTCTCTCTCTCTCTCTCTCTCTGCATGTGTGCATGTGTGTGCATGCCATAGGTGTGTGTTGAGTTCAGAGGGCAACTTTCTAGTTGGTTTTCTCCTTTCACCATGGGGGAGCCAACTTAGGCTTGGTGGCAAGTGCCTTTACCTGTTGGGCCATCTCATGAGCTCTGATTTGCTGTTATCCTTGAATAGTATAGTACATTAGTGTTCTCACAGGGACATTAGTGTTCCTGTATGTTTTGTGTATGAGAATGAACAATTATTATTGTGCCCTAGAAAGAGCAATGAAGTTGAGTGTTCTTCAGCTTCAAAGTTATGGATTTAGTAGAACTCATAAGTAGAGTCAGTTCTGAATAGATGAGCCCTTCTTGTCATGTACTGTCAAGACTGGTGTCTCTCTCTCTCTCTTTTTTCAATCTAAACTCTCTGGAAATGAACTTAGATTTGATCATTTTGTTACACAGGTCAGTAAAATATCACTGGTTTGTCTCCACCTAGCATCTAGATTTGGGAATTTATAACTCATGTCTCTTTTCGGAGAGCTCTCTTGGCTGGAGAGGATCCCTGAATCAGGAAGGGTGAGGCTCTTAGCTCTGACCTCTTGGCTTTCTTCTCTGAATTGGCTCTGTGTTTCTTATTTTATAAGACCGTTGGTTACATCTACAGGTTTTGTACAGTTTTATATCTTTTAATAATGAAAAGCCAAACAGTCACAGTCTGACTAGCAGGAGGACTTACTTTTAGTCTTTGTCACCTTGAATATTTCTTCCTGGGGGTTATATTTTTAACTTATCTTGAATTGGTTCCCAGGATACAGAAGCCATTAAGAGAGAATGTACTGGAACCACATGCCTCTGGAGTGTCCTTTACGTCATTGTGTAAGGGGTCACTGTCAGGATCCTGTTGAGTGCCAGCCTTGATAAAATAAAACCTTGTCCAAGTTGGGAGGAGGAATTTCATTTTACAGACATGCAAGAGAAAACAGACATTTTTTCCTGGGGTTTTCTCATTAATAAAACAGAAATAAATCTATCTAGATCAGAGATTTTGCCATATGTGTGCCATCCTCATTGATGCCAGAAGAAGATGGAACCACTTATAGATGGCTGTGAGTCACCATGTGGGTGCTGGGAATCCAACCCAGGTCCTCTGTAAGAGCAACCAGTGCTCTTAACCTCTGAGCTATCTCTCCAGCCCCACCTGGCTTCACTTTATTTTTAATTTTTTTATTCATTTTACATACCAACCACAGATTTCCCTCTAATCCCTTTTCCCACTCCCTCCAACCACCTCCCCCTGATCCACCCCCCCATCCCCTCCTCCAAAAGACCTCCCATAGGGAGTTAGTAAAGCCTGGTACATTCAGTTGAGGCAGGACCAAGCCCCTCCCCACTGCATCAAGGGTGAGCAAGTTGTCCCATTATAGGTAATGTGCTCCAGAAAGTTAGCTCATGCACCAGGGATAGATCCTGATCCCACTGCCAGGGGCCCCTCAAACAGACCAAGCTACACAATTGTCTTCTGTATTCAGAGGGCCTAATCCAGTCCCAAGCAGGCTCCACAGTTGTTGGTCTAAAGTTCATGAGTTCCCATGAACTTGGTTCAGTTGTCTCTGTAGATTTCCTCATCATGATCTTGACCCCCCTTGCTCATATAATCCCCTTCCCTCTCTTCAACTGGACTCCTGGAGCTCAGCCTGGTGCTTGGTTGTAGATCTCTGCATCTGCTTTCATCAGTTCCTGGATGAAGACTCTATGATGACAGTTAGGGTATTCACCAATCTGATTACCAGGGTAGGTCAGTTCAGGCACCCTCACCACTATTGCTAGTAGTCTAATCTGAGGTGGGGTCATCCTTGTGGATTCCTGGGAATTTCCCTAGCACCAGGTTTCTCCTTTACCCCATAAAGTCTCCCTCTATCAAGATATCTGTTTCATTGCTCTCCCACTCCATCCCTCCCCTAACTTGACCATCCCATTCCTTCATGTTCTCATCCCCCATCCCCTCCCCTCTATCTATTGCCTACCTTGTTCCCAGTTTATTCATGTAGTTCTCATCTGTTTCCCCTTCCCAAGGTGATTCTTATGTCCCTTCCCTCTTAGGGTCCTTCTTGTTTCCTAGTTTCTCTGGAGCTATGGGTTGCAGTCTGGTAATCCTTTTTCTTTACATCTAGTATCCACTTATGAGTGAGTACATACCATGTTTGTCTTTCTGAGTCTGGGTTACCTCACTCAGGATGATATATTCTAGTTCTATCCATTTGCCTGCAAACTTCATGATGTCATTGTTTTTTAGAGCTGAGTAGTACTCCATTGTGTATATGTACCACATTTTCTTTATCCATTCTTCAGCTGAGGGCATCTAGGTTGTTTCTAGGTTCTGGCTATTACAAATAAAGCTGCTATGAACATGGTTGAGCATGTGTCCTTGTGGTATGATTGAGCATTCCTTGGGTATATGCCTAAGAGTGGTATCATTGGGTCTTGAGGTAGGTTGATTTCCAATTTTCTGGGAAGTCACCATACTGATTTCCAAAGTGGCTGTACAAGTTTGCACTCTCACCAACAGTGGAGGAATGTTCACCTTGCTCCACATCATTTCCAACATAAGCTGTCATCAATGTTTTTAATCTTACCTGGATTCATTTTTAAAAACAAATAGTTTATTGAATTTTACCAGCTGAGCCATGCTCCAGGCAAACTCTTTTCTACACCACCTGTTCGTAGCTAATCACTGTACCTACAATTTAACTTCATATTTTACCACTCCTCTGGCTCCTCCAGCATATGTGCTCCTCAACAGCACTTCAGCATGTGATATGGACTTTTAAGCTGAGTGTCACTTCGTATGCCCATTCAGTACTCACTCCTAGTTTATAATCCTGATTTCACAGATGAAAAAACCAAGTTGAAGAGTAATACAGTGGAGTAACACAGCCAGAACTAATGTGGAGAACCATCCCTGGACCTTGTGATTTCTTTTTTTTTAAATTTAATTTAATTTTATTTTACAATACAATTCAGTTCTACATATCAGCCACGGATTCCTTTGTTCTCCCCTCTCCGGCCCCCCTCCCGCCCCCCTCCCCTTCCCCTCAGCCTACCCCCTATTCCCACCTCCTCCAGGGCAAAGCCTACCCCGAGGACTGAGATCAACCTGCCTCAGTCCAGGTAGGTCCAGTCCCCTCCTCCCAGGCTGAGCCAAGCGACCCTGTATAAGCCCCAGGTTTCAAACAGCCAACTCATGCAATGAGCACAGGACCCGGTCCCACTGCCTGGATGCCTCCCAAACAGATCAAGCCAATCAACTGTCTCACCCATTCAGAGGGCCTGATCCAGTTGGGGACCCCTCAGCCATTGGTTCATAGTTCATGTATTTCCATTTGTTTGGCTATTTGTCCCTGTGCTTTATCCAACCTTGATCTCAACAATTCTTGCTCATATAAACCCTCCTCTTTCTAGGTAATTGGACTCCCGGAGCTCCACCCGGGGCCTAGCCGTGGATCTCTGCATCCAGTTCCCTCAGTCATTGGATGGGGTTTCTAGCATGGCAATTAGGGTGTTTGGCCATCCCATCACCAGAGTAGGTCAGTTCGGGCTGTCTCTCGACCATTGCCAGCAGTCTATTGTGGGGGTATCTTTGTGAATTTCTGTGGGCCTCTCTAGCACTTTGCTTCTTCCTATTCTCATGTGGTCTTCATTTACCATGGTCTCCTATTCCTTGTTCTCCCTCTCTGTTGTTGATCCAGCTGGGATCTCCCGCTCCCCCAAGCTCTCTTTCCCTCGACCCTCGCCCTTCATTACCCCCACTCATGTCCAGATTGTTCATGTAGATCTCATCCATTTCTTCATCATTGGGTGATCCCCGTGTCTTTCTTGGGGTCCTGTTTTCCAGGTAGCTTCCCTGGTGATGTGAGTAGCAGTCCAGTCATCCTTGATCCACATCTAGTATCCTCCTATGATAACAGTGTTTTTTATACAATCCCATGACTGTCACAAGCTAGAGCCTCTCCTAGGGATGACTTGGAGGAAATAAGAGGTGAGGGGGTGAACTCTAGAGCTCCATTTAGATTGCTGGAGTAAGGTTCTCAACTCAAGTATCTATAAACCAGATGATTATGGAGAAGACCCTTAATGTTCTCAAATCTCTCATCTTCAAACATGGAAAAAAATCGATGATGTATGTGTCACAGGAATGCTACAATGCTGAAATAAAATAAACAACATACAGGACTCAGCATATTGCCCTAATAGTGTAAATGCCAAAAAGGAGGAGAAAAATAATTTGTAAAACAGTAGTTAGTATTTCATTACAGAATGGCACTTAACTGATGTAGAAACTCCAAGAAAACTCGTCACTATTTGCATGTACATAGGTGCCTATGTGTATTTACATATATTTGTAGTAATTTAACACATACCTGTGTATATTTTCATATATATATATATTTATAGTATATTTAACACATATCTCTATATAAATTTTATATAATGATATTTGTACAGAAAGCAGTAGTACAATGTATTTTTGAAGCAATTAATGAACAAATGAATGCTTTCTTAAAATATGCCAGAATGAAATTAGTGGCAAGTATGTAACCTCTGTGTTGGGACATATTTCCGTTTCAGTCATCTTGGGTATCAACTCAGAGGCACAAGTTTAGAAAGCTTAGACACATTTAAATGTTTAACCTGCTTTTATTGTTTATGTTTATGTAACATTTGTTTAATATTTTTATACATTACATAAATATACATTTTATTGTTATTTTTAAACTGTATATATGTTTAACATTTACTTGTTTTTACTTTCCACTGGCAGCTTGAAGTTTATGTGGTACAAGCTTCCAACAATGGGGAACCTTGTTTTTTTTTTTTTCTCCAGAGCAAGAAATACTGCCCTCTAGAGTAGGAGCTCAATAAATACTTAGTGAGTGAGTGGATGGCAGTGACTCCTATCTGGATAAAACTACCACTGTACAAGAAGCTTATGCCTTCATCTTTGTTTAAGTTGCTAGACTAGGTTGCCTTTTTTTTTTTTTTTTTTGCAATACAATTCAGTTCTACATATCAGCCACGGATTCCCTTGTTCTCCCCCCTCCCGCTCCCCTCACCTTCCCCCCAAGGCCCCCCCCCCCCCCATTCCCACCTCCTCCAGGGCAAAGCCTTCCCCACAGACTGAGGTCAACCTGGTAGACTCAGTCCAGGTAGGTCTAGTCCCCTCCTCCCAGGCCGAGCCAAACAATCCTGCATAGGTCCCAGGTTTCAAACAGCCAACTCATGCAATGAGCACAGGACCCGGTCCCACTGCCTGGATGTCTCCCAAACAGATCAAGCCAATCAACTGTCTCACCCATTCGGAGGGCCTGATCCAGTGGGGACCCCTCAGCCATTGGTTCATAGTTCATGTGTTTCCATTCATTTGGCTATTTGTCCCTGTGCTTTATCCAACCTTGGTCTCAACAATTGTCGCTCATATAAACCCTCCTCATTCTCGCTAATTGGACTCCCAGAGCTCCACCCGGGGCCTAGTCATGGATCTCTGCATCCAGATCCCTCAGTAGTTGGATGAGGTTTCTAGCACAACAATTAGGGTGTTTGGCCATCCCATCACCAGAGTAGGTCAGTTCGGGCTGTCTCTAGACCAATGCCAGCAGTCTGTTGTGTGGGTATCTTTGTGGATTTCTGTGGGCCTCTCTAGCACTTTGCTTCTTCCTATTCTCATGTGGTCTTCATTTACCATGGTCTCCTATGCAAAAATACTCAATAAAATACTAGGTTGCCTTTTTTTTATCCTAATTTGAAAAATAGCAAATGAAAATCTTAGGCGTTTGAGACCCAACTTTTTTAGCATCTTTTGATGATTCAGTACAAAGAGAAGTTGGTAAGTTGAGAATTGAGAGGCTCTATGACATTCTAAGGCAGTGGTTCTCAACCTTCCTACTGGTGCCACCCTTTAATACAGTTTCTCATGTGATGGTGACCCCCAACCATAAAGTTATTTCATTGCTACTTCATAACTATAATTTTGCTACTATTATGATTCATAATGCAAATATCTGTGTTTTCTGGTGGTCTTAGGTGATCTCTGTGAAAGGGTCGTTTGACCCCCAGGTTGAGAATGCTGTTCTAAGTTAGTTAGGCTGGAGACTCTGAGGAGTAATTCACAGGACATGGTAGCTTTCAGGAAACAAGTGTTGGAATCAGTGACATCATACTACCTGATATAAGCACCCCAAAGGAGGGTGAACTAGACCTTCCAAAGTTACTACAAATCTGCTGTAGGGAAACAAGCTTTGCCAACTTACTTGTTTTCTAGCTGTAAATCTTTGGTTGTTCCCAAATATGAAAAAGTAAAGGTCAGTAGAAGTGGATGTATGTGGGTACCAGACTGCTTGGGTTCCAAATCCTACTTGGGTACTAAGTAACTCTTCCCTTGAAATAATGCATGTAACTTCACAGATGCAAAATTTCTCATCTGCTTCTTCCATGATTTTGTTTCTCTTCCACATCTATCTATCTATCTATCTATCTATCTATCTATCTATCTATCTATCTATCTATCTATCTATCTATCTATCTATCCATCCATCCATCCATCCATCCATCCATCCATCCATCCATCTATCGATCTTATCTGTCTGTCTGTCTGTCTGTCTATCTATCTATCTTATCTATCTGTCTGCCTGCCTGTCTGTCTGTCTGTCTATCTACCTACCTATCCATCCATCCATCCATCTTTATGTATCTAGATTTATACCTATATAATCTAGTCTGATATATGTATATTTACATAACTATAATTATATCTATTTATCCATCTATCCCTATCTGATGCTTTACATTTGAAAACTTCCAATACAGATAAGCCTTACTTATATTCAAACTATTCCAATCTACCATTATCTCACTTGCTCTTCAACTTTTGTTTGCCGCATGCCAGAGTTCTGTCATCTTAAAGCCGTATTAACCATAGAACGCACACTGCTGGCTTGCTGCACCAAGCACACTGACATATGATGCGTGTTCAGAATGAGACCAGTGCATACAGAGAGCTAAATACTTGCTATTATCATTGTTATCACTTTTAAAGAAAAGTGAAATATAAAATATATTATACACTTATTTTAAAAGTCAACCTTGCTGAAAGCAATACTTTTATAGTTATTTTATATGTCTAGACAGGTCCTTCTTGTAAACAGCTGCTAACACAGTGTTTCTTTAAGTGAGTTAAGTCACTGGGTTCCAGCTGGTCCAAGTCTTTAACTGACAAAAAGTCTGACCTTTGTCATATCCTTCCCCATGTGTTCCGCTGCCTCTGGCAGAGAGCTGTCAATCAAACAGCCCCTCTTCTGATGGCCTGTGTGTTAGGGACTCCTATTGCACTTGAATGCTCTAATGACACCTTGAGGACACACTATTCCACCTGCAGGTAGCACTGCACTGAAGCCATGACCCCTGTTTCCCTGGCTCCATTCATGAAAAAGACATCACTCAAGAAGAGCCAGAGTACCCTCGAAGTAATCCTCATTTCCCTGCACTCCTTGCAACTGTTTTCTTTAGGCATGATGGGAGGACTTCATTGATGCTTCCACAGAAGGCTTGTGATTGGTTCTCACCCTGTGCCTAGTGGAACTGGAAGCTAGGTAGTGGTTAGTGGCAACGACATCGCATCGTTTGTGTGTTGCGATGCTCTTCTGGCCACACAACTAGGATATTTGGTTCACTTTTCAAGTCAGCCCGGGGTACCCTCTTGTGCCGTACCCTTGTTTTGTAACAGTAGACCCCATCAAACTGTTTCTCTTGGAATGATCTTTTCTTGTCTACTTGTGATCTTTGTCATGAGCAGAGCATGCTAAGTTGATAACTGAAAAGAGGAGGGGACAGAGTAGAGAACACAGTTCAAGAGTTCCGGGGAGGGATCAGAGGCAGAAACCATAGGGCACTGAGACAGCTGAGATGACACAGGATAGTGGGGTAAAGCAAAAAGAACTAGAAAGCCAAGACTACGGAAGGTAGAAGATTGTGAAAGTTAAAGCTTGTGAGAGACTGTGGGCTCTACTTGGCTGGAAGAGGTCCAGGGAGGTAGCAAGCCCTAAGGGGTCAAGGTTCTGATCTTCAAGGCCCAAGAGCTATAATGATAGCTGCTGTTAGGAACCTCAGGATCTGAAAGCCAAAACACTGCTTTTGCCTGTTAGTGCTAACACTAGTGGCTGCTGAGAGCCATTGATTGCTGGTCACTGAGTGTAGGGCTGCTGACAGTGGAGACCCAGAGCTATAAACCCCCAACCTGAGTACCTAGACCTGTGAGTCTATTCCCTTGGATCCATGATCCTCTGTTTTTCAGGACTAAGAGCTATAAGTCCTTGGATCAATTAGTCCAGTCCATGGCTCCTTGGCACTCAAAGACCCGAATTGCCTGTGCTGAAGAAGCCACCTGCTGTGGAATGTTCTGTATGGCAAATGTGTTGCTAATTAGTCAATAAATAAAACACTGATTGGCCGTTGGCTAGGCAGGAAGTGTAGGCTGGGCAAGGAGGAGAATAAAGCTGGGAAGTGGAAGGCTGAGTCAGAGAGACACTGCCAGCTGCCACGATGAGAAACAGCATGTGAAGATACCGGTAAGCCACGAGCCACGTGGCAAGGTATAGATTAATAGAAATGGGTTAATTTAAGCTGTAAGAACAGTTAGCAAGAAGCCTGCCACGGCCATACAGTTTGTAAGCAAATTAAGCCTCTGTGTTTACTTGGTTGGGTTTGAAAGGCTGTGGGACTGGCAGGTGACAGAGATTTGTCCTGACTGTGGGCCAGGCAGGAAAACTCTAGCTACAAATGGCGCCCAACGTGGGGCAAGAGTTTCCACCTAAAACCTGAGAAAAAAGATTCTAAAACGGAGCTAAAAACAGCTTCCTAATTATCTCTCTCAAATGAGCGGCAGCTGCCTGTTTGAGCTACTGGTGGGTTCCTAGCGTGCGTGCTCGACCTGCCTATGGCGGGAATGAGGCCTTTGCAAGTGGCACTTTGAGCTGCATGGTGGATTTAGCCTTTGCTGGTGCAGAGCAAAAGGGGAGGTTTCTGGGCTACACGCTGCTTGGCTAAAAGCATAGACCCCCGATAGCTCCCAGAGCTGGCGGTAAACCATGGCCATGTTGGGAAGCTGAGGTGGGTGGATCCAGCAGCCACAGCTGCTGCAGTTTAAGGCAATAGATTCACAATAAGACAGATTCAGATGTAATAGTTTACAATGTGTGTAAAAGATATGTAGGCTTGAAAGAGACAAAAAAGATGATATATAGAGTTATAGAAATAAATACATAGTTTTAAAAAATAAAGTCTTTAAAGAGACAGTAAAGGTAGTATAAAAAATAAGCCACGTAAAAATGGATATTACACAGAGAATCTGGATTGTGTTGTCTTTGGGACTTTTAACTGCAGAAAAACATTTGATTGTAAAAGCTGTTGAGTTATGCCAAAATGTATATTTTAAAGGTAACTTGACTTCAAAATTTGGATATAAGGATATGTTGCTTTGGAAAGGAGATTCTGCTTTTGTTCCCACAGAAAGCCAGAGGCTATGGATTTGTTCAAGATTAAGACACATCAGGTTTGACCAGCCAAGACCCCCTGAAAGGTCTCCGATGACACCATGGCCCAGATGATCCAACATCCAGAATGGTTTGAAGGCAACTGGCTCAGACGATACACCCTCATGGACTATTTCATAATCCTAAAATTTTCTTTGTTTCCCCATAAGATACAGCGCCCCCCTCCAGCCGGAAGTAGTAAGAGAAGCAACGCCCAAATTCCCAAATTGTATGTAATTTTACTTTGTTAAAGTTAAAACCTTCTTTTTGAAAAAAAAAAGGGGGAAGTGCTGTGGAATGTTCTGTATGGCAAATGTGTTGCTAATTAGTCAATAAATAAAACACTGATTGGCCGTTGGCTAGGCAGGAAGTGTAGGCTGGGCAAGGAGGAGAATAAAGCTGGGAAGTGGAAGGCTGAGTCAGAGAGACACTGCCAGCTGCCACGATGAGAAACAGCATGTGAAGATACTGGTAAGCCACGAGCCACGTGGCAAGGTATAGATTAATAGAAATGGGTTAATTTAAGCTGTAAGAACAGTTAGCAAGAAGCCTGCCACGGCCATACAGTTTGTAAGCAAAATAAGCCTCTGTGTTTACTTGGTTGGGTTTGAAAGGCTGTGGGACTGGCAGGTGACAGAGATTTGTCCTGACTGTGGGCCAGGCAGGAAAACTCTAGCTACAGCCACCCTTTGCTTTTCCGTGGCTTCCATCTGCATAGAGTAAAGGAAGCTTGAGATTTGGGTAGATCGATATTAAGTGAGATTACCAAACTTATATAGACAGAGGCCACACATTCTCTTTCATATGCAGACCCTGGCTTGTGATGTACAAATGCATACCCCCACAATACAGATGTAATTGTGAGTAAATCTTTCAAAACTTGGAAGGAGATCAAGAAAGGAGAGAAATATGTGATGAGGAAGGATGGGCACAAAAGGACACATGGGACATGAAGGATGCAAAGAGACTGGAGGACTTGAAAGGAGGAGTCAAGGGTAGTGGGAGGGGGAAGTGAGGGAAAGGAGACTATTAAAACACACTTTGTCCAAAAATGCCGTGGTGACAGGCTGTCTCACAGCACTCTGGTTCTTACAGTCTTTCTATTTCCTCTTCCACCACGTTCCCTGAGCCATAGATGTATGATTTGTGATACAGATGTGTCCACTGGGGTTGGTGACACCCAGGACCCATTGATCTCTGCATTGTGTCCAAGTGTGGTTTTCTGTGATGGTCTTCATTTGCTATATATATTGGATAAGGGGTGGCAACTGTACTTATTGGTGAGTGTAAGCATAAGATTCAGACTGTGGTTAGGAATTATGCTGGCCTAGTAAAATAATGGTAATAGATTCTCTTCTAAGATCCATGACCTCACGAGTCCTGAGAAGTTGGCTAGGTTTCTAGTAGCAGGCATGATTTCCCTCCTGCTGAATGGGCCTAAGTCCAGTTAGATAGCTGTTGGCTACCACTGACGGTCAGTGCCACTCTCCTCACCTTTATGGGTGTCTTGCCATGCTGGTCATTGTTGTGGTTCATGATTGTCACAGTTGGGTAGGACTGTTAAATGCTTCCTTCTCTTAGCAGCTTGTACAGTGTTTTCTGGTACTATGTCTACATAAACAAGACTGGAACAGTGGCAGTATCAATTGACATGCTAGTGTGGAAGGCGGGGAGATCTCATGGGGTCCTACTTGTAGACACAGAATTACAGAGAACCAATGACTACTTAGAGAGGGAGAATTAGCTTTTTTCATAGATGAACCCCATAATTGGTTATCCGGACAAAGTGGTCAGCCCCGAAACCATATGCACACAAACAACCAAAACAGACTAAGCAGGTTTTATGTATGTGTTTGTGCATACATATATGTAATAGCACGGCAATAATAAAAAAGAGGCTATCAATTTGGGAGTGTGGGGACATGGGAAAAGTTGGAGGGAGGGGCCTTGAAAGGGGTTGTAGGGAGGAAAGGGAAAGGAAAAGTGATGTAATTATATTTTAATTAAAGATGTATTAAAAACACCCCCCCCAATTCCACAGTGATATCTAATATCGTGTATGGTAATTTATAAAATAAAAAATTAATAAAAAATATAAATACCAGTCAACTGGTTGGAGATTATGTTGGTGTATAAAATAATGAGGCCCCCAACAAACGCCACTGGACCTATGGTTTCTGAACATAACATGGGGAAGATGACTAAGGAACTCAAGTGACTGGACAGTATGTAAACCTCCATTCAAGAAACATCAGCCTTGCCAGCATCTGTCAGAAAGATATCAAAAGAGGCTTATGTCCCCATGACATTTTATTGTGGAAAAGGTAACATGGATAGAAGGTTTCTAATGATAAGAGCACTGCAGAGTCAGTTTTCAGCCCCTTGTCCTTCCCCCTTGACAGGTGCAGTAACGGTAAGCAGAAAGAGGCCCTGATTGAAGACCCAGTGACTATTAGCCTAGGAACAAATTCCAAATACAGGCACTAAATAGATTTGTAGGCACTGTGGGCAACAAAAACCGGCTTCATAAGAATTTTTTTCCAGAGAAGTTTTACTATATCAAATTGTACCAGTGATTCTTTATGCCTGTTATTGTCTAGGAGCACAAGGTGGGATGCTATCATAGCTTGGAGGATCTGGGAAAGACTCTTGCATCAAGGGGTTGGCCGCATACACAGTTGGAACAGCCAGGACAGACTAGAAAGGATAAAAAACAAGCAGTGTTGTTAACAGTCCATTCATTCTCCTCTGTCCCAGCAGAGTGGAGTACAGAGAGCTCTGTAGTCAGCCCACAGTGGAGTTTGGCAGACATACGAGCCTGCGTTTCTGCAATGTGTATTCAGGTTATTTTTATAAAGAAGAGACTCAACTTACCCTGTTGCCATGGAGCATGGTTTGGTTAGCAAAGTAGGCCATGACACTTGCTATGCTGAAATCCAAAAAGGAAAACATTGCCAGCACACCTGAAATTCCTTTCCCAGAAAGCTGAAATCAGAAATACATAGAATGTGAGGCTGAATGTGAGGGTCTCAGGTAGATTTCAGAAATGTCCCGACTCATCAAAAGTGCTATCTCACTCATGTTCAACTTACTCTGTGAGTGGTATTTTTTTTCATAACAGCAAGGAGACTGTTGCAAAGAAAAAAAACCACACACACACACACACACACACACACACACACACACACACACACACACGCACACGCACACGCACACGCACACGCACTCTCTCTCTCTCTCTCTCTCTCTCACACACACACACACACACACACACACACACTTATTTTCTAATATTCCTAAATAGTCTACTTGCTGAAAGGAAAATTCTTCTGGTATTTTAAAGAAAAATCAAAATTAATTTTTATTTTTCCAAAATAAGCATTTAATGACAATAAAGAAATAATCAGAGGGACTTGATTGCACATGAGCAGACAATCTTCATCTCTGTTTTCATTCTAAAAAAGCCACTCAAAACTTTGATATCTTATTTATGCAGAATTTTAAAGTGCTGAAAAAGAAATTCTGAGTATATTTTGGAGCTGCCAAGCTCTATCCATTGTTTCTGTGATGGCAACAGGGTGGTCTCTCTGATTTCTTCTATCTGCAAATGTAATTTTCTCACTTTGTTTTTTAGCAATCACATTCCTAGGAGTAGGGTTAGAAATAGAGAGACTTTTCTCAATGGAGCTGCTGTATAATAAATAGGAGACAACAATAGATATACTCTGGCAGTGAGGAGAGAGCAGTCATATGGTCCATGGCAGGGTACTCACCACCATCACATAGTTTTGATTATTGTAGCCATTGATGTTCAGATCCCACAGCAACAGAACCACTCCAACAAAGGCACAGATAGCGCTAATGATGTTCATTACCAGGGTGCTTTTCACCTGTTGGAGGCAATAAGAACAGTCCATCATGTAGAAGACAAATGAATTTAAAGGGAGTGGGAGTTTATTCAAGTTAATGGTTCTTAATCTTTGACATCTTATTTTAGTTTTGATCATAATGAGGATTGAACTCAAGGTCTGATGCATCCTAGGCAAGTGCTCTACCACTGAGCTATGTCACTAGCATGAAACAATATTTGAAGTTGATAGAATGTCTTTCTTCTGTCCTTCTGAGTAGTTGTGAAAATTACTCTGTATCCTAAATGTCAGTCTTCTCTAAAAAGCTGTAAATATTGGAAATAATAGAAATATAATAAATCATATAAATATAATTTGAAGCAGAAGTTCATTTACTACATTTACATATGAGCTTTGTTCACAATAATGTCTCTGCCTTGTGAGACCCACAAATGGACAATGTGCAGAGAGTGAGAGACTTTGGAGCACTCAAGCCTACATGAGATGCCTTCATCAAATCCCTCCTCTCAGGGGTCAGGGATCTATGGGGAAGAGTTTGCTATTTTTTTCTTTCTTTCCTTCTTTCCTCCCTCCCTCTCTCCCTCAGCCCCTCCCTCCCCCTTTTCTCTCTTCTTTCTTTTTCCTTCCTTCTTCCCTCCCTCCTTCTTTCCTTCCTTTCTTTCCTTTTTTTGTGAAAGAGAAAGAACATGAAGTTGGGTGAGTAGGGAGGTCAGGAAGATCTGGGAGGAGCTGGGGGAGGGGAGAGAATATACTTAAATACATTGTGTGAAAAAATTTAAAGTAAAAATTAAAAAACAGCTGAGAGTGGTGTCACACGCCTTTAATCCCAGCACTTGGAGGCAGAGGCAGGTGGATCTCTGTGAGTTCGAGGCCAGCCTGGTCTACAGAGTGAGTTCCGGGACAGCTAGGGTTTTTACAAAGAGAAAACCTGCCTCAAAATACAATACAATACAATACAATACAATACAATACAATACAATACAATACAATACAATACAATTCTACTTTGTAAAAGCAATAAAAGAACAAACCTAAGATTGTTATTTTTTGAGATTTATTTAATTTTTTAAAATTTGTAGGTGTTTTGCCTGCATGTATATCTATGTACCATGAGTATGCAGTGCCCAAGGAGGCCAGGAGAGACCATCAGATCCCTTGGACCTGGAGTTACAGAGATCATGAGTCACTGGGTGAATACTGGGAATGAAACTCAGGTCCTCTAGAGGAGTGGTCAAGTCAGTAATCTTAACTGCTGGGCCATCTCTCCAGCTACAAGAACAAACTAACGGGCATTATTCTCTGAGAGGTATTTTGTTTTATATTTAAAATGATATCACTTTTAACTCTTACAGCCATCACACATGAGATGGTCCTAGTATCTGACTTTATACATTCCTATCTAGTTGTCCCACCCCAAAAGACAGTCTCTTTCTACACAACCTCTGGCAGGCAGGACCTATACAGAAAAGGATGCTGTGGGTTTTTTATTTTTAGTTTTTTATTTTTAATTTTTTTGTTTTTGATTACAGTAGATGCGACTAATCAGAGCTATGCTGATTCTAGCTTTAGCTTGATCCATTATTTTACCTGGAGCGCATAGACAACATGATTCCATGTTCCCATTTCCCCCTTTTTTGTTCTCGTGCATAGCTTCACATAGTCTTGAAACGACTTCTTCTCTAGGTTTAGGGGAAAATGCCCTTTTCCTGGTTTGCCATTAAGCCAGGAAATTGGACAAGGGGCATGCTGTGGCTTGGAACATTGAACCCCCATCTCTGTGGACATTTCCATGTGCTGTTCTTGTCCTCTGAACTAGATGCTTTTAAAGATGCAGCTTAAAGAACTGACAACAGAGACAACCTGAATGAGAATAGGAATTACACACGAGTGAAAAGTGAAGATACAAGATAGAGCTGAGAAACGGCAGTGAACAGAATTTGTTATTGAAGTGGCACGTAGATGGGTTTTGGCTCCTAGATTCCTCCTTGGTTTTACCTGAATGCTGTGTGACCCAACAGAACCTGGGAGCCATCGGGTTAAAGCTTAAACAATACTTATCTATACTAATTCCCACTCTTGTGATTCCAAGAGCCTGGATGTGGTGCTCTGCCTTTCTCAGTGGCAAACTGCTTCCCTCCCCGGCACCAGCACAGTCATTACCCAGCAGCTGGCAGGTATTTTGAGAGAGCTTCCGTCTGCACTCTTTGAATCTATTATCTCAAGTTTTCCTTGCTAGTAAATCAAACCAGTCTTTAAAGGAATTTAAAGTAGAAATAATTTTTTTAACTTACCAGACAGGGAGAGAATTTCTTGAATGCTGATATGGAGAGTGAGCCAGACACAATGAACTATAGAAACAGACAAATTCATGAATGATAGGTTCTCTGCTGTGCCTGGGACTGTCTCCTTATACAAGTCATTGCTCTAGGTATGCATGTTTGGTTTTACTTACCTACAGATCAGTTTTTTAAGACTAACTCTTGGGGGATACATCTCTGATTCCCCACCCTCATTTTTTTTGCATGTAAAGAACACCTGTTACAGATGACTCTGAGTTTGTTTGGATGATTGTGCCTCCTGCTCAACTTCATCTTGCCCTCAACCTCATCTTGTCCTCAGCCTCATCTTGTCCTCAGTCTCATGTTGTCCTCAACCTCATGTTGTCCTCAACCTCATCTTGTCCTCAGCCTCATCTTGTTCTCAGCCTCATCTTGTCCTCAACCTCATCTTGTCCTCAACTTCATCTTGTCCTCAGCCTCATCTTGTCCTCAATCTCATTTTGTCTTCAGCCTCATCTTGTCCTCAACCTCATCTTGTCCTCAATCTCATCTTGTCAATGGCCTATTTTTGTCATGTTTCAGATCATCCCCTTTCATGACTCTCCATCCAACACATTGGTTCTTGATCTGCACATGCATTTAGAGTGAGTTTAAGCTGCTGGTCTAAAGTGGGGAGTGACAGGCCCTCCTTTCTTCTGCTCAACCAGAGAGATTATTTCTCAAAGCCCTCTAGCCCTCAGACATGTCATTCATCAAGAATTGAGCTGTAAACAGGCTGGAGATACCCATACTGTACAGGAAGAGGTGTCCCAGGAATCTACTCACAGAGACTCCACCCCAGAATGGATATCCACCAACAAAAGCAGTAGAGGAAAATGTCCAAGACACATAGGTGCTCATCAACCCAAGAATAGTTCCAAAGCCAATGTGCATCAATCCAATTATGATATGGACTGCCTGAAAAGGAAAACAAAGAGGCATCTAAAAATGACTTCTTTATTTCTAGCCTGTGAGGCTTTATGACTGCAGTTACTCCTGTTTATTTACTGTCTGTCTTTCCAGGATCCTTGAGAATTCACCCAAACAGTGAATACTTTGATGTATACTGAAACAACTAGGGAGGAAGGGCCTCAGGTAAAAGAGTTGTTTGACATCTTAGCCATCAAGGAAATGCAAATCAAAATGACTCTGAGATTCCATCTTATACTTGTCAGAATGGCTAAGATCAAAAAACACAAGTGACAGCCCATGCTAGCAAGGATGTGGAATGAGAGGAGCACTCTTCAATTGCTGGTGGGAGTGCAAACTTGAACAGCCACTTTGGAAATCAATATAGTGGTTTCTCAAAAAACTGAGAATTGACCAACCTCAAGACCCAGTTATACTACTCCTGGACATATGCTGTACCATACCACAAGGATACCTGCTCAACTATGTTCATAGCAGCTTTATTTGTAATAGCCAGAAACTGGAAATAACCTAGATGTCCATCAACCAAAGAGAAGATAAAGAAAATGTGGTTCATTTAAACAATGGAGTATTACTCAGCTATTAAAACAATGGCATCATGAAATTTGCTGATAAATGGATAGAAATAGAAAAGATCGTAGGAGCCTGGCTGGGATACTGGCTCCCACATTTTACTCCAGGGTACTCTTGAGGAGTGAGGGATAAAGAAGGATAGAGGGGAGAGAAACAGAAACACAGGATAGCCTCGGGAGGGCCTGGATCCTTATCCACTAACCCCTCCTGTCTCTTCTAAAGGGCTATTTATAAGAATGCCAAGGGGTGGATCAAAAGACCTCCCCCTAGCTCAGCCAAGTGTAGACCTTTCCATTCACCTAGATACCATGTGCATGGTCAAGCAATCCTCTAATGCAGCTCTGCTGGGTAAAGCAAGTGCTGTGGGATGTCTTTCTGTATGCTGTGAATATGTGTTGCTCTGATTGGTTGATAGATAAAGCCATTTAGCCTATGGCAAGGTGGCTTAGAGGCAGGTGGGAAATCAAACAGAAAGACAGGAAGAGAAAGGAGAGGCAAGACAGACACTGCTAGCTGCCGCCAGAAGAAACGAGATATAAAGTACTGGTAAGCCACAAACCACATGGTAAGTTATTGATTTATAGAAATGGGTTAATTTAAGATATAAGAAATAGCTAGCAAGAAGCCTGCCCTAGCCGTAGTTTAAAAATAATATAAGCCTTTGTGTATTTATTTGGGTCTGAGCAGCTGCAAGACTGGGCAGGATACAGGAAAACTTCCAACCACAAGCAAGCTCAGCTCTCTCTAGGAAACCTTTGTGGGTCTCCACAAAAGATTATCTTGAGTGAGGTAACCCAGACCCAGAAAGATAAACATGGCATGTACTCACTTATAGCATGATATTAGCTATAAAGGATAACCACACTACAATCCATAGACCAAAAGAAGCTAAGTAATAAGGAGGGTTCAAGAGAGGACACATGAATCTCACTATGAAGATGGAATAGAATATACATCACAGGTGGATGGGTGTGTGTGTGTGTGTGTGTGTGTGTGTGTGTGTGTGTGTGTGTTTGTCTGAATGGGGAAGGGTAGGCATGGGAACAGGAGGTATCAGGTGGGGAGAGGATAGAGGGAGAGAGTACTGGGAAAGACAACTGGAACCAGGGGCCTCTCTAGGATGAGCTAGAAACATGGTGCTATGGAAACTCCCAGGAATGTATGAGGGTGACCCTAGCTAAGACTCCTAGCAATGGGGGATACAGAGCCTGAATGGCCATCTCCCACAACCAGGCAAGACTTCCAATGGAGGGGTTGGGATCCAAACTGACCCATTTAACCGTTGACTTACAATTTGCCCTGCTTACAAGATAATTTGGGGTAAAGGTGGTATAGAAATTATGGGAATGGCCAACCAATGACTGATCTAGCTTAAGACCCATACCATGAGAGGGAGCCCACCACTGACACCACCTGGAGGGCTAGGACCCAGAGTCTGGGACAGCCCAGAGACCCAAGATGGAACCAAACATGCCTGGTCAAAAAAATAGTCAATGAAATGATTCCTAATGATATTTTGCTATACTCATAGATTGTTGCCTAGCCCAATTGTCTTCAGAGAAGCTTCACGAAGCAACTGATGCAAACATATGCAGAAACCCACAGCCAAACATTAACAGACCTCAGGGAATCACATAGAAGAGGGGAGGAAGTATTGTGAGAGCTAGAGGTGCCAAGACAAGAAAACCACAGAATTAACCAACCTGGGCTCATAGGGGCTTACAGAGACAGAACTGCTAGCAAGAGAGCTTGTATGGGACTGACCGAGGTCCTCTGCATATAATGTTACAGTTGTATAGCTTGGTCCTCTTGTGGGACTCTTAACAGTGAGAGCAGGGGCTGTCTCTGACTCTGTTACCTGCTTTTGGGACCTTTCCTCCTACTGGGTTGCCTTGTCCAGTCTTAGTAGGAGAGGAGGTGCCTAATCTTACTGCAATTTGATATACCATGACTGGATAATACACATGGGAGGCCTGCCCTTTTCTGAAGAGAAAGGAGGAGGAATGAATCGGGGTGAAGGTTGAGGAGAGGGACTGAGAGGAGAGGAGGGAGGGGAAACTGTAATTGGTCTGGAAATTAGTTAATTAATTATTAATTAATTAATAAAAGCCCTTGTTTGAGGGGTCAGTGAGATGACTCAGTGGGTAAGGACATTTCTTGTCTAGTTTGATGAGCAGAGTGTGATACCTAGACCCCATATGGTAGGATCTGAGTCTTGCAAATTGCCCTCTGACCTCCATGTATGTGCTTGCGTGTGTGAGCGTGCACACTCACTCACACACACACACACACACACATGCACGCTCACACACACATTATAAACATTTTTAAAGAGGCCTTGTTTGATTTCTGAATGGTCTGCAGAGAAGCCTTTAGAAAGTATGATTACTTAAGCATCTCTTAGTGTCCCCTGTGAGTTTGCAAAGAATGCTGTGCTGGGGTGACAGTGACTGTCTTGCAGAAGTAGCACAGCTCCCTGCCCAGGCAAGGCTAGTCATGAAAAAAGGAGTGAATGAAGATGAAGTCACCTAGAGTATTAATCATATGCCTGACAATGCTCTAAACATCTTGCATGTCACTCTACTAACCACTAGGTGGCAACACAAAGCCATAAGAAATCAAGTGCCAAAGGGTACATAGTTATGAAGGGGCAGATGCCCAGAATGCAGGGCAGTGGACTGACTCCAGAACTCATTTGCCGTTTGTCCTTTCAGGCTCAGGTTGGTTCCATCCATTCTGAGTTGTCTTGGTTATTATACTAGTCAAATAGACTTTTTTCTTCATAAATTCCTCTTGTATTTTAAGAAATAAAGCATGTGGTATTATTTGCTTTTATATTCTTTCATATTTTTAATTTAAAAATTATTATTTTATTTTCTGTGTATGGATGTTTTGCTTGTATGCATGTCTATGCATCACCTGTGTGCCTGGTGGTGCTCAAGGATGCCTGAAGAGGGTGGTCAGATCCCTTGGAACTAGAGCTACAAACAGCTATGAGCCAGCAAGTGGGTGCTAGGAGGAACTGAGGTCCTCTGCAAGATCAGCCAGTGCTCTTGACCCTGGAACCATCTTTCTAGTCCTTGTATTGTTTGTTTTTGAAATGCTCGTATGCAACTGTTATCATACCAGGTAAGAGGTATTTTACCAATGATAAGGGATAGATATTTTACTTCTTTGTAACTCTTATAACCACTTTCTTTGTAGAGTAAGCATGGATTTCTGTAGTTGAAGGTGGATATCGCTCTGTGTAAATAAAATGCTGATTGGCCAGTAGCCAGGCAGGAAGTATAGTTGGGACAAAGAGAGAGAATTCTGGGAAGTGGAAGGCTGACTCAGGAGATGCTTCCAGCCGCTGCAATGAGAAGCAAGATATGAAGGCAGAACTGGGAAAAGGTACCAAGCCATGTGGCTAAGCATAAATAAGAATTATTTAAGTGTAAGATTTAGCTAACAAGAATCCTGAGCCATTAGGCCAAACAGTTTTAATTAATATAAGCATCTGTGTGTTTATTTGGGTCTGAGCAGCTGTGGGTCCAGGCAGGAAAAACTTCCAGCTACAGATTTCTGAGAAGCAGCAGTTGCTATATTGGTCCAAAGCTCAATAACATACCCATAGTCCATTTCTTCTCAAGTTTATGTTTGTATCTTATCTATCCAGGAAGACTATTGCCACAGAAACTTCTGTGTTTATTTATTTCCTCAATGAATAGGTACTGAATATAATTAAATTGAATTAAAAGAAAAATAACAATTTCATAAATGTGCTAAAATAATAATATATTGTTGAAATGCACTGAAACTTGTGAAAGCCATGAACCTTCCCTCTGAGCAAATACTCTTGCACATCCACATATGTACATTATCCTTTAGATACAGCTTCTGAGAGCTAATGGACCTGTTTTAACCAATGCTACATCTGAGACTGGAAACTCCTGCGTATGACTTCAGATTTGTTTCCACAAGTTGTTCTCCAAGAGCACAATCTGAGTACAAATTTCCCATCCTTGCTGTCATCTTGATGAGGGGCAGTTACAGCTTCAGTCCTTATTGGCTCCTCTTTTCTACCTATATAGCCCTGGCTTTACACTTCATTGATTAAAATTGCCCATAGCCTTAACCATTTTGACATTCAACTTGTTCTATGCTGATTTCTTCCCAAGTTTCCTTTGTGTTGCTGTGAAAAATATCATAGACACAAAGTAACTTAGGGTAAAGAGTTTATTTTCAACCCATAATCCCAGGTTATAGTCTATCACTGTACAGAAATCAAGGCAGAGACTTCAAAGAGCTAATCATATCACATGAGATAGAAATGCATGCACACCTGCTTGCTTGCTTATGCTCAGACTGATTTTTCCACTCTTATATTGCCTAGGACTCCCTTCCTAGGGAATAGTGTCACCCATGGTGGGCTGGGTTCCCCCATATCAATTAACTTAATTAAGACAAACCCTCAAAGACATACCCCACAGGGCAACACAATGCAGACAATCCTTCATTGAGTCTGTCTTCTCAGGTGATTCTAGGTTGTGCCAAGTGGACAATTAAAGCTAACCATCACAATGGTTTTGAGTGGAGGGGGACAGATATTCTACCCCCACCATCTGTGGTTCCTGAAGTATAACTTGGGGTGTAGCTTCACAATCCTCATGGAGAGGACTCCGCTTCTGCCAACTGTGTTTTTGTTTTTTTAAAGCAGAACTTCACCTTTTCTTTAAATATATTTAGATTGCATATGTTTTTTTTTTCTATCAGGAAGAATGCTCCAAATGAATCCTTGTTCCACACAGGAAAAGCCAAAGCTGTCTGCTCCAGATGTTCCACCAGGTATGCCCCCATCTCTCCTCTGGCCTCCTTCCAGCTGTTCCTTCCTTTGTGCATTCTGCTCTCTTTATTGGCCTCCTCTTGTTCATCAATTACATCACACACATTTTTCATCTGAAGACTTTACACTGGTCATTTTTTCTTGTCCTGATAGCTGTGTGGCTCACTCTGAACTTCATGCGTTTGGAATGCCCATCTTGATGAACTTCAACTTTCTACCCATTCACTACCTGCTTTTTCTTCTCCCTCTTACGCTCTGTATATTACTTACTTAATTTTTAAGTTAGCATATAAAGTACTAGGATTCATTATGGCATTTTCAAATGAAATTGTTGAAATTATTGATATTTCCTTTCTCTTCTCATCTCATCTATTTCCCTGTATCCTCCTTATACCCTTCCACTCCCAGAAGCCTCCCTTCTGATTACATGTTACATGTGTCTTATTGCCCATCCCCTTTCCTCAACACCTCTTTTTCTCTTCTTGGGATCTCCTTTCTAGTTTCATAGCCCATACTCACATTCACACTCACACTCCTGCCCCCCCAACAGTAAAAGAGGATGTGCATATGAGAGAGAACACAAGATTTTTGTTCTTCTTAGTCTGGGTTACCTCATTCAGTACCTATGTATTATTTTTTCACCTCCCAACACACTCTCTAGAGTGCATCCTTGTTATATGTACAGCCCTATTTCCCCAGCTAGGCCATAAGCCCCCTGAGGGCAGAGACTGTGCCTGCCTTGTACTCCCAGATATTTTCAACAACTGTGTGAACTATGAGTTTGCAGGGAATGTACTCCATTTGGCAGGCGAATATCCTTCCCAGTGTAGATTGGCTGCTGGAGGGGAGGGTGGGGTACTGTTCATTTTTATTTGCCTGAAACACTGTAACTTGACTAGACTACCAAAACCACTAGCTAGTGAATGGCTAGAAGAATTCCAATACATAGTGGGAACCTATTGTCTACCGACTCCTGTAGCCAAGATTTTGGAGCTGTACATAGGAAGAGACGTGACACATTGGTGGGAATGTGTGAAGAGGTATGGGAAAGCTTAGCAAATGACGGTCACTTCTGTCTAAGCATGTGGAGTCTTTATGACAAGTCAGGCTGGCTTTACAATGCTTATAGGAACAAGATTGTGGGTGTCCAGTTCAAATCAACTTTTGTGAAGTAAAGCAACAAAGACATAACATTTCCAAGTTTTTTTCACATTCTGCTTTCCCCAGACTGTTTGCTAGCAGCTCCATTCCCTTTAAAACAATTATCAATGATCTCTTTAAAGTTAATTCATCTTTATAGGATATGCATTTATAACCTGTCCAAAGACAGAAGTGAGGTTGTCTAAAAAGACTTTCACAACAGTGAGATCAAGTGAGAAATAGCTGGGCTCCCGTCATGTCACCATTACGGGATCTTCCTGCTAGGGAGAGCCTTCTGTCAACTGTTAGACTCATGACTGAATCTAAAATAAATTAACCCAGGGTGACTCATACACAGACTGATGGTTGTTTTTCTGGGAAAGACACAATTATCAGAATAATCCTCAAATGTTTTTGCTCATTGGACAATATACTATTATAACTGACTTATAGCTTGGAAACCTTGCAAATGCAACATTAAAATTCTAGTGGCAAATATACTCACCCCAAGAGCTATTGCTGCATCTTTAAAGTTGGTGTTGGTTGTTGTTATTCCTGGAGCTGGATGTACCATTGGCACATTTTCTAGCCCCAGCTGACTGGTAGTGAAGATTCCTGGAGATGTAATGAAGGAAAGTTGCCCAGTCTGTACTTGGTTTCCTATATTTAAAAACCCCAGAGGTTGTTGAGGATGAAGAGCCATGGAACTTGTTGGTGGGTAAGGATTGGGAATGGTGACATGCATTCCAGGGTAGGTAGTTGTCTGGGAAGACGTCATTATGTCCTAAGCAGTACAAAACATACAAAAGTAACACATTTACCAAGATAAGAAATTAAAGGACATCTTTTCAAGTGTCAATTTTCTATGCAAATGGAGAGAGCAAATGAGCAGATATTGGCTAGTGACAAGCAATAAAAATATGATTCTCATTTGATCTTGTAATCCCATATATCCTGGGGCTCAAAAGAAGTAAAAGAGGGGATGATGGAAATCAGTTAGTTTTCAGTTCTTCATATTTATTTTGTACTATGTTCATGCATGTGTGTGTGTGTGTGTGTGTGTGTGTGTGTGTGTGTGTGTGTGTGTGTGTGTTTTCCTGAGTTCATTGCTTTTGAAGGGTAACAGAAAGGCAGGGGAACTGAAATGTCAGGACTCTGAACACATGATCTGAATAAGTGCTCCTATAAAAACGCCAGTGGTTTGATGTACCAGTAGGTTGTTTATATAATTCGTACTTTAGACAAAGGGTGAAGGCATTCCTTCTCCAGGGCTCTTTGACATCTATGAATACAAGAAGATGGTTTACAGAGAAGATCTCAAAAACAAATCCAAGGATACTGAACACAATGTTTTTGGTGTGTAGTTTTTTTCTTCTTTCTTTAAGGATTACTAGTGATTTTTGTCCACATTTAATCATGGAGAGTTACTTCCAACAAAATCCCCTTGTTCACATTGGGTCAGAGATGCTGAATGAATAAGAATCCTCAGGAGTAGTTTATCTAAATAACATTAGGGAGACTAGCATCAATGGCCATATGTGGGCTAGTGACTTTCCCTAACAAATGATTTTAATCTTGGACCACTTTCCTTGCCATCAAGTTCCATTATTAACATCAATATAGTTTTCTATCTGTTGCTATAAGAGATTAGCAGTAAGATATTGAGGTCTCTCCTAAGCAGGCTTCAAATGAGCTAAGGGTAACATTCATTAAATACCACAGGGTGTGTGTGTAGTGTTCAGTTATAAGCATTAATCTGGGGTTAGAATTCTGGCTCTGACACCAGATATGTGTTTAGAAAGTTTGTTGAACTTTCTTTGCTGTTATTTCTCTGCAATACAGTACTAAAACAATAAAGGAATACCTTCCTTCTAGGGCTACAAGGAGTGATTCCTCATGACATGCAAATAACTACTGAAATAGGAACCATGCATTTTGTTGATCCATTTTCTGAGACTAAATAATTCCAGATCTTTTTAGCCTCCAACCTGATACTTCACTAACTGTGGTGCCTTGAGCAGCTTTCTCAATTAATTCACTGTGGTTCCTGCATCTAAGTTGTAAAAAAAAAAAAGAAGTAAATGGTTGTTACAAAGTTTGGATGATGACAATTTTCATAAAGCTGTTGTAAAAGTTTCCAGCATAGAACAAGAGTTTGATGAACAGCAGCAACTATTGTGTTATTAGAACCCAAAGTCTATTTCAAGTAGAGGATGTGAGTCCATTTGGTAAAAAGGGTTGAACTTCAAAGAGTCAATTCCAAGAGCAAGGAGACAGGAGATGGGGGTACAGTAATGAGTCAGGACAAGAATTTTCCTGGGCTTAAAAAATGTACATACAGTGAAATAATTGTCCTATGAGAGATAGAGATAAAGATAGAGAGAGACAGAGACAGAGACAGACACACACACACACACAGAATATTATTGTCTTTGCTGCAGATCATTGCAAATTTTTGCCTCTGATATATTTGTTAGGAAAATTTCAAGATTTTTATTTACTATCAATTTCTGATTTGAATATGTTACCTAGTTGCTCCATATAGAAGTTTCACACAGAACACAAACTACTAATATCTGACTTTATAAAACCCACACAAGCCTCAGAATGTATTTGTGCCAGATCAGGCTGTAGTTTTAGAAAATGATTAGGAAATAACCCAGTTCCATATTTTTTGATTCATACCAAATTACTTAGTATGTATATATGAAAGTGATGCCTGGATTGTAGTGGACCAGCCCCCACACTTATTTACGCTAGGAACTCTTGAGGATTGAGGGATAAGAGACTTAGTTAGAAATAGAGAATAAAGAAACAGAAAGAAAACACAAGATAGACAAGGTGGGCCTGGATCCTTATCCACTGGCCCAGAACTTTATTTCAAAGGTCTATTTATAACAATGCCAAGGGGTGGAGCAAAAGACCTCCCCCTTGCTAGTTAGACCCTTACAAACACCAGATACCCAGGCCCGTGCTCCAATCAACCTCCCATGAAGTCCTGCTGGGTACAGCCACTAGGAAACCTAGTAGGCTCCAACACTGGATGACAGATTAACTGATTATCCAATAAAAATGAGAATCCATATAAAGGGAAGCCAGTGAGTTCAGTCACGAGTCAGGTTTTTTTTTTTTTTTCAGAGTTAGTTCATTTTTTTTCACTTAGCAATTGATAAGCTATTTATCATCAGTTGTCTTTTTTTTTCTAAAAAAATGAGAATTAGCACAACTATTTTTTAAGCACATGAATACATAAAAACACCCAAGTTTTGATGAAATCTAAAGTATAGGGACCACAACAATAAGAGAACAACTAGCTAATAAGCTAATTTCAAATAAAAATGGGAAAAATTCGATTGTAATTTCTTTCTAACGTTCTTTGAACAGAATGGAGATGATGCTATCATTTAGAATGTATTATAGCATATAATGAAACACCAGAGTGACTCATAAGCATTTTTACAGAATCATGCAGCATATACATCTAAAGACATCATCTTTCAGCAAATATAGAAAGATGCTGACCCAGTGAAGGATGAACCCCCCTGCTCTTTTCCAAAGAAGCATCTTTAATGACTCATATTCAGAAACCAAGTGCTTCAGTATCTGTTTTTCTGTGTGGTACCGCGGTCACCATATCGTCACCAAGGAGTCCTGTTTGTTTGTTACTATTCACAGGATTTCATACATCTACACCCACTGTTCTTAGCATTAGATTTATATATGTGCAAGTGTATGTAGTTAGACCTGAAGTGCCTTTAGCCTGCTCTGTAGTAATTGTTTTCATTTCTGGGTTTCTCTTTCCCTCATTTATCAACTATCTCAATACAGATTCAAGAACTGGCTTCCTCTCTACAACCCAGAGAATAAAATGTGGCAGCGAACCCACCCCAACAGACCAGCCCCAATTCATACCCACTAAGAAAGAAAGGCAGAGTGATCTCAGTGGACTTATGCAGCTTCCCCAGCAACTCTGACTTTTCTCTTTCTCAGCTCCAAGATCTGTTCTGGTCTCAGATATTTATCTGGAGTTTATAAGTACCTTTACTTCCTTGCGTCAAACCAGCCTATCCCATCTTTATATAATTCCAAAGTCCTTTTATTGCTCAGTTTCACTCTATTTGTAAATTTGGTAATGCGCTGTGGTTTGCACTTTCCTCTCATTTATGCTGGGAAGAGTGTCTGAGTTTTTTTTTTTAAATATTACTTTTTCATTTATTAATTATTTTTTCATTTATTTTACATCCCAGCTGCAGTTTCCCCTCCCTACTCTCCTCCTAATCTATTCCCCTCCCCTGCCCCGTCCACTCCCGCTCGGTTCAGAAATGGGCAGGCCTCCCATGGGCATCAACAAAGCATAGCGCACCAAGCTCCTCCCCCTGCATCAAGGCTGGGTGAAGCAATCCAACGTGGACAATTGGTTCCCAAAAGCAAGCTTAAGTGCCAGGGACAGGTCCTGATCCCACTGCTAGGAGCCCCACAAACAGACCAAGCTTACACAACTGTCACACACATGTACAGAGTCTGGGTTGGTCCCACGCAGGCTCCCTAGCTGTCGGTCCAAAGTCCCTGAGCTTCCACAAGAATTCAGGCTAACTGTCTCTGCGGGTTCTCTCTTCAGGACCTTGACCCCCCTGGCTTGTACAATCTCTTCTCCCTCTCTTCAACAAGACTCGCAGGGTTTGGCTGTGAATCTCTGCATCTGCTTCTATCAGTTACTGAATGACCGCTCTCTGATGACAGAGTAGTCACCAATCTGATCACAGGAGATGGCCAGTTCTGGGACTCTCCACTATTGCTAGGAGTCTTAGCTGGGGTCATCCTTGTGGATTCCTGGGCGTTTTCCTGGCACCAGGTTTCTCCTTAACCCCAAAATGCCCCCTCCATCAAGACATCTCTTTCATTACTCTTCCCCTCCGTTCAGCCCCTAACCTGCCCAACCCAGTCCCTTATGTTCCCATCCCCCTCCTCAGTTTCCTCAGGAGATCTCTTCTATTTCCCCTTCTGTGGGGACCGGCAGAGGCTCCCTAGTAAGGCCTTAATTAAGGTCAGAGAATCTGAGCTTGCTTTACCCAGCAGGGCTGCATAATAGGATGATTAGGCCAAGGGTGTGGTTGCCAGGTGTTTTGAAGGGTCTATGCTTGGCTGCATGTTGTGCTTTGATCTTGAAAGGGAGAGGTCTTTTGCCTCTCCCCTTGGTAGTATATAAAAAGCTCATTAAAATAAAACTCGAGGTATTGTCCCAGGGCCCTCCCAAAGCTATCCTGTGTCTCTGTCTTTCTTGTCATCTCTGCCTATATTTCTATTTAATTCTTCCTCATTCCTCTCTTCTCTCCCCAAGAACCCTTTGTCAGGTTGGAGGTGGACTCCAACAGCTTTCCCAGGGAAATCCATGCATTTAGGCCCTCCTTGTTACCTAGCTTCTCTGGGGCTGTGAATTGTAGCCAGCCCGGTTATCCTTTACTTTACAGCTAATACTCACTTATGAGTGACTACATAATATGTTTGTCTTTCTGGGTCTGGGTTACCTCACTCAGGATGATTTTTTTTTTTAGTACCATCCATTTGCCTGCAAATTTCATGATGCCATTGTTTTTACAGCTGAGTAATATTCCATTGTGTAAATGTAGCATGTTTTCTTTATCCATTTTTTTTTGGTTGTGGGGCATCTAGGTTGTTTCCAGGTTCTGACTATTATGAATAATATTGCTATGAACATAGTTGAGCAAGTGTCCTTGTGATATGATTGAGCATCCTTTGGTTATATGACTAACATTGATATAGCTGGGTCTTGAGGTAAATTGATTGCCAATTTTCTGAGAAACTGCCACATCAATTTCCAAAGTAGCTGTACAAGCTTGCACTCCCACAGCAGTGGAGGAGTGTTCCCCTTACTCCACATCCTCTCCAACATAAGCTATCATCAGTATTTTTTTTTTATCTTAGCCATTCTGACAGGTGTAAGATGTTATCTCAGAGTTGTTTTGATTTGCATTTATTTAAGTGTATTTCAGCCATTTGAGATTCTTCTGTTGAGAATTCTCTGTTTAGATCTGTACCCAATTTTTAATTGAATAATTTGGTATTTTGATGTCTATTTTCTTGAGTTCTTTATATATTTTGGAGATAAGCCCTCTGTCATATGTGAGGTTGGTGAAGATCTTTTCCCATCCTGTGGACTGCTGTTTTGTCTTACAGAAACTTTTCAGTTTCAGGAGGTCCCATTTATTAATTGTCGATCTCAGTCTCTGTGCTACTGGTTCAGGAAGTGATCTCCTGTGCCAATGTGTTCAAGGCTACTTCCCATTTTCTCTTCTATCAGGTTCAGTGTAAATGGATTTATGTTAAAGTCTTTGATCCAGTTGGACTTAAGTTTTATGTAGGGCAATAGATATCTATTTGCATTCTTCTATGTGTTGACATCCAGTTGTGCCAGCACCATTTGTTGAAGATGCTTTCTTTTTTTCCATGGTATAATTTCAGCTGCTTTGTCAAAAATCAGGTGTTCATGGTTTGTAGATTTACATCAGGGTCTTTGATTCAATTCCATTGATCCACCTGTCAGTTTTTAATAATCTAGCTCTATAATAGAGCTTGAAGTCTGAGATGGTGATTCCTCCAGAAGTTCCTTTATTATAAAGGATTATTTTTTTTAGCTATCCTGTTTTTTTTTTTGTTGTTTTGTTTTCATATGAAGTTGAGCATTGTTCTTTCAAGGTCTATGAAGAATTGTGTTGGGATTTTGATGGGGATTGCATTGAATCTGTAGATTGCATTTCATAAGACTGCCATTTTTACTGTGTTAATCCTACTGATCCATGAGCATGGGAGATCTTTCAATTTCCTGATATCTTCTCCAATTTCTTTCTTCAAAGACTTAAAGTTCTTGTCATACAGGTCTTTTACTTGTTTGGTTAGACTTACCCCAAGATATTTTATATTATTTGTGGCTATTGTAAAGAGTATTATTTCCCTGATTTCGTTCTCATCCCACTCATCATTTGTATATAGGAGGGCAAATAGATCCATATCTGTCTCCCCAAACCTCCCCTCTTCTCTTGCCATCCACTATTCTTTCTCTTCAGAAAAGGGCAGACCTCCCATGTATATTATCAGCCATGGTATATGAAGTTGCAGTGAGACTAGGCACCTCCTCTCCTATTGAGGCTGGCTGAGGCAACCCAGTAGGAGGAAAGGGTCCCAAAAGCAGTAACAGAGTCAGAGACAGTCCCTGCCTCCACTGTTAGGAATTTTAATTCAGGAGAAATTGCCCAGCTGCAGAGATAGATTTCTTTTATCCCCCCCTTTTTTTTATTAAGAAAAGTTTTTCATTCATTTTACACACCAATCAAAGATCCCCCTTTTCCCTCCCCCACCCACAGCCTCCCCCTCCCAACCCACCCCTCTCTCCCACCCCCAAGAAGGAAAGGCCTCTCATGGGGAGGCACATCCAGTAGAGGCAAGTCCAAGCCTTTCTCCCTGCCTCAAGACTGCACAAGGTGTCCCATAATAGGTAATGGGCTCCAAAAAGCCCACTCATGCACCAGAGATGGATTCTGATCCTACCGCCAGGGGGCCCCCCAAGCAGATCAAGCTACACAACTGTCTCTCCATGCAGAGGGCCTAGTCCAGTCCCATGTAGGCTCCACAGCTGTTGATCCAACTTTCATGAGTTCCCTCTATTTTGGTTTGATCATCTCTGTATGTTTTTCCATCATGGTCCTGATGCACTTGCTCATAGACTGCCTCTTCTCTCTCTTTGACTAGACTCCTGGAGCTCTATCTGGTGATTGGCTGTGGATCTCTGCATCTGCTTCCATCAGTCATTGGAGAAGAGAGTTAGGGTATTCACCAGTCTAATCTCTGGGGCAAGCCAGTTCAGTTCAGGAACCCTCTCCACTTTTGCTAGTAGTGGGGTCTTCCTTGGGGATTCCTGGCAACTTCCCTAGCACCGGGTTTCTCTCTATCCCCATGATATCTCTCTCTATCATGGTATCAAATGAGTTAGCCACCCAAATTTTGGACAGGATTCAAGAAGTTTGGATTCAGGGCCTAGCTCTGGGGCAGTCATAGTTCAGACCTTTGTAACTGAACACGGAGGATATGCCTGCCACACTCCTAGGCTGTTTCCTTTAGGTCTTCCTCCCCACCCTGTCTGTCTGAAAGGTTTAACTGTGCAGAGAACCTACATGTTCTGACTTAGGCTTTCATCATCAGTCCTCCCAGTACTGCTGAACAGAAGATCTGGCATGGAAGGGTAACAGCTACAGATACTGTTCTGTATGTTGTGTTCATGTTAGGATGGGAAATATTTCTAACAGAGTAATACCTTTCATTTTGCTTGTCGTATGGTTGAGTTTCAAAAGAAATCTGACATTTATTTTTTTTAAGTACAAAGGAGTCTGATAATGCTCAGTACCAATTGCTTCTGGAGAATGTTTTTCATGAGCAGAAGTCTGTTTAACCATCTCCATTCCTGGCTGAATGGCAGCTAGTCAGAAAGGAATTAACACTAGCACTGTGTACATTTAAGTATTTCAACTGCAGATACTCTAACACCAGTCTTCATGCACATGTTCAGATTAAGTAGATAAAAATGAGATCCCGAAGCACCTTGTGTCTTCAGAATCCCTAGATTATTCTGACAGATGAAGCATAGGAGAGTAGAAGTCTGTGAGTGCCATCAAGGCAAATCCCACACCTATTCAATAGAGCTACTAAAATGACAGAGTGATGGACTTTATTTATTTATTTGCTTCTGCATGTTCATTGTACATAGTACCAGGCTTCGTAAAGATAATTCCTTTTAAGCAGACCACCTGCTTAGACCATGTTGACCCCTACTCCCTCCCTAATTCTTTCCTCTTCTGCCACTTCATGGAAATTTGTCTGTCTGTCTCTCTGTATGGTTTTGTGTATCTACATAAAATTTAGGGCTTACAAATGAGAACAATACAGTATTTATCTTTCTGAATCTGGTTTATCTCACTCACCCATTTATCTGCTGATGGATACTAGGCTGACCTCTAACTTGGCTCTTAGGAATACTGCATCCCTGAACCTGAGGGAAGCAGAAGGGTGTTCAGGAGCTACTTGTATTATTTTGAAGACTGCAATATATGAATCTAAATTTATTTCCACAAAACAAAAGCAAAAACAATGGAAGATCTATGTATGTGAAGTCATACATGGGAAGATTACAAATAGTGTTTGGAAAGAGAACAAGGAAATGCCCAAAGAAATGGAGAACATTATGGAATCTAATGAAGACACTTTCTTTCTGATTCCTGTTTCCCTTCTGCTTCTTTGTAGCCCAGGGCAGACTGGCTAACCTCCACCAGGAAATAGAGAAACATCAACATCTTCCTCAAAGGGTAGTCATGAGGGTGAAATGGGGTGAGTATACAATCTACTCAGTATGCTTGCTGCCTGGAGAGGTTACCAAGATGTCCCATTATTGCCTTAGAGACAGGAGAAAAGAACCTTCAAAGCTTGAGTTGAAATGAATGTGGGGAACAAAGGCAGTGGGGGACCTTAGGGGAAGAATGACAGACTTGTCATGGGGGACAGTAGAGAGGTAAGGAGAACAGCCTGCTTCGAGGAGAGTACCAATGAGACCTGCCTGTTTGCTTCAGGTCACAGGGCTTTATGAAGAATCAGATAGGAGGATCACATAAATATGCTTCGAAATACCTGTTCTTCTCAAAATGCTTGATCCAAGAGAATTAAAACCCAATGTGCTTAGAATTGATCTCTGAATTAATTTATTATTTTAATTTGTAAATGAAAAATTGCATATGCTCATGGTATACACTACAGTGTTTTTATATGTGCTTATCTTGTGGATTGATTAAGTCAAGTTCATTAAAACATCTGTTCACCCACATACCTCTCCCTTGTGGGGAAGTTAGTGTTGCTGAAGGAAATGGTAATGAGGTGATTTTCCTGGGTTCTTGAAGAATGGCATCTAATATAGTTATTTAAAGATGATTGGCTGAGGAGACTGTGTTTAGTTAGTAATAAATGCTTTTGTTCTTAAGAAGCTTTCTTCCTAATGAGGGAGGCTGACCCAAGTATGATGTTTTGAATAAGAATGGCTCCCATAGGCTCATGTATTTGAATGCCTAGTCGCCAGGGAGTGGCACTACTTGAAAGGATTAGGAGGGGTGTCCTTGTTGGAGAAAGTGTGTCACTGGGGGCAGGCTTTAAGGTTTCAAAAGCCTCTGACAGGCCAGTCCCTACCCCTATCCTGTGATCAGAATGTAGCTCTCAGCTACTGCTCCAGTGCAGTGTGTGTGCCCATGCTCCCTGCCGTGATGATAATGGACTAATCCTCTGAAACTGTAAGCCAGCCCCCAGTTAAATGTTTTCCTTTATAAGAGTTGCATTGTTAACAACAGTTTCTTTTTGTAGGTACAGTCTATATTTAAAAAAAATCAAAATAAGCAAAGCAAAAGAACAGTGGAATATCCTAGTTAGTTGCCTATTGCTGTGTTAAACACCATGATCAAAAGCACCTCGAGTAGGGAAGGGTTTATTTCATCTTATAGGTTATAGTTCATTGTGAAGGGAGTCAGGGCAGGAACTCAAGGCAGGAACCTGGAGATAGAAACTGAAGCAAGCCGAGGCCGTGAAAGAGTGGTGCTTATTGACTTGTTCTCTATGGCATGCTCAATCTGCTTTCTATATAACCCAGGGCCACCTGCCTGGGAGTGGCACTACCCGCTGTGTTCTAAGTCCTCCCACATTAATCATTAATTAAGAAAATGTTCTACAGATTTGCCTACAGGAAATCTGATCAAGGCATTTTTCTCAATTGATGTTCCTCTTCCCAGAAAACTCAAGCTTGTGTCAAATTGACAAAAAAACTAACCAGGACAATGAATGATGGCATCTATATTGTGTTGGATAGCAGACTATTTTAGAATGAAATATTATTGAAGCTAGTGTGGGAAACTTAGAGTCAAACTAAGTCACCTCTTAGGGACTTTTTTCTGTTATGGCCTCTGACTTTAATCAAAGTGAATATCTGACTCTAAATTATTATTATCATCATCATCATCATCATCATCAACCATCATCATCATCATTATTTAAATATCTCTTCCAGCACCTTTCTTAAGACTTAGTCATATACTTAAATATTTCATTGAATCTTTTATATTGGGTTTGGTAAGACATGTTATTATTTTGCTTGTCCCTATGAAAGAACAACTCTGCTATTCACCTATAATACTGTAAAATTTCAAACATGCACAGTGAGAGAAAAAGTAAGGAATTAACTCAAAACATCTAGGAAAAAGATGTTCAGGCCGGGTGGTGGTGGTGCACGCCTTTAATCCCAGCACTCGGGAGGCAGAGGCAGGCAGATCTTTGTGAGTTCAAGGCCAGCCTGGTCTACAGAGCGAGTTCCAGGAAAGGCACCAAAGCTACACAGAGAAACCCTGTCTCAAAAAACCAAAAAGAAAAAAAAAATGTTCAAATGACTGTCTTGTAGTTCTACATGGGTGAAGGGTCTATAAATATATCCTAAAATGAGCTTTACTTACTATTTTTGACAAGCACCTGAATCAGATTTATTTAAAAGAAAAAACTGTGTTGTCTGATTTAAGAAGTTTTAGTAATGTTTTCTAACATATTGCAACACACACACTTTTCCTGTCATATGCTAAGATTCATCACAGCTGTTTCCTGTAACATGCAAAAGCCAGTGTTTAACCAGTTTCATTTCCTATAAAGACGAAAGCAGAGCTGTGGGTAGCTAGCTGTGGGCGGCCCCTTACTGGGGGAGCTAGTGAAGAATCGTGTCTGAGCTGTTACACAGCAAGAGCTTTTGGACGTTTTAGAGTCATCCACTTCTCAGCTGGTCCAGGGAGCTGTGTCCTTGTCCTTGAGGCTGCAGCCCGCAAATTTGACTGTATGGGCCATAGTGATTATCCCTGTCAAAGCTAAGGATCAAAAACGTGGTGCATACCACACACTACTGTCAACACATCATTAGGATATCAGTTAACTGGAAGTGACACGATTGGTCTTCAGTGCCAGGGATGCATTACATCCTTTGCCTTACATTGTTGGTGAAACGCAGACTAACACATCAGAATTCTGTAAATCCAATGGAGACAGAATCTGCCTGTGCTGTTCACGGCTTTTTTCTGTCCTCAGAATACTACCACATGATAGCAGGTAATACATTTTGTTCATTTTGCTAAAAGATGTGGCCTTGTACCTATCTATTCTGAACAATTTCTTGCCCTGATTTTTATGCAAAGCACTGCTATCTCCTTTACAGCAAAGACATCTCATAAGCAGAGTCAGCTCTCAGTGTGAATTCTTCATAGCTTGATTACTTTCCAGTGAACTGTACTCTGACCTTTCTTATTAATGCTGTCCTCCATATGCTTCCCTTAACCTGGACCCAGTGGCTTTTGCTCAGCTGTCATTCTTGAGAGTGTCTCCACAGCAGTGTTCTACTTCTCTTCCTTACCCCTTGAGGCCTTTTCTCCTTAGCTTCCTGTGCTGGTTTGAATAGAATGGCTACCATAGGCTCATATATTTGGATACTTGTTTGCCAGTTAGTGGAACTATTTGGGAAGGATTAGGAGACATGGCCTTATTGGAGGACATGGGTCACTGGAAGCAGGCTTTGTTTCAGAAGACCCAAGCCATTTCCAATGTGCTCTCCGCCCCTGCCTGCAGATGAGATGTGAGCTCTCAGCTGCTGTTCCAGCCACCTGAGGATATGCATCCACTCCGCCATCCTAAACTCTCCCTGGAGTCACAAGCCCAATTAAACTCTTTCTTTTATAAGTAGCTTTGTCATGAATGTTTTATCATAGCAGCAGAAAAGTAACTAAGATGTAGGGGACCAGCCCCCACACTTATTTACCCTAGGAACTCTTGAGGATTGAGTGATAAGAGACTTAGTTAGAAATAGAAAGGATTCCAAAAAGCCAGCTCATGCACTAGGAACCTAGTGCCTATGGTGGGACATTCTGAGTAGCCTTGGTGCAGGAAGGAGGGGGCTTGGACCTGCCTCAACTGAATGTACCAGGCTCTGCTGATTCCCCATGGGAAACCTTGCCTTGGAGGAGGTAGGAATGGGGAGGTGGGTTGGGGCGGGGGGGAAGGCTGGGGGTGAGAGGAGGGAGGACAGAGGAATCTGTGGTTGGTATGTAAAATGAATAGAAAATATATAGTTAAATAAAATTAATAAAAAACAATCACTCAAAAAAAAAAAAGAGGAGAGAGAAAACACAGGATAGACTATAGACTTGGGTGGGCCTGGATTCTTATCCACCAGCCCAGAACTTTTTTTTTTTTTTTTCTAAAACAGACTTTATTTTTTTCTTTACTAGTAGGGTTTTTTTTTTTCCAACTCAAAGAACAGTAGTCTGTAGCTAGAGTTTTCTTGCCTGGCCCACAGTCAGGATAAATCTCTCTCACCTGCCAGTCCCACAGCCGCTCAGACCCAACCAAGTAAACACAGAGACTTATATTGGTTACAAACTGTATGGCCGTGGCAGGCTTCTTGCTAACTGTTCTTACAGCTTAAATTAATCCATTTCTATAAATCTACACCTTGCTACGTGGCTCGTGGCTTACTGGCATCTTCACATGCTGTTTCTCATCATGGCGGTTGGCAGTGTCTCTCTCTCAGCCTTCCACTTCCCAGCTTTATTCTCCTCCTTGTCCCGCCTACACTTCCTGCCTGGCCACTGGCCAACCAGTGTTTTTTTATTGACCAATCAGAGCAACACATTTGCCATACAGAACATCCCACAGCAGTAGTCCTATTCACATCTGGAAATATGATGCTCTTCATGGGGAAGTCTTTGCTAAGAAATTATGCCAAAGCATTTCAATGGTAGGAAATAAATAAGATAGAAGAAATAGCTCACCTCTATCTGGTAGGGAAGAGAGCAGGCCTAAGCTAACTCTCATTCTCAATTTTCTTTCCCTTCTCATGTTTTGCTTCTTCTCATCTTCTAGACCTCTTATTGTCCAGAAAAGGTCTATTTATAACAATGCCAAGGGGTGGAGCAAAAGACCTCCCCCTTGCTAGTTAGACCCTTACAAACACTGGGTACCCAGGCCTGTGGTCCAATCAACCTCCCATGCAGTCCTGCTGGGTACAGCCACTAGGAAACCCAATGGGCTCCAACACTAAGACACTTCCAAAACAGGCCTGTAAAGCCCTTGCTTTACTTTCTTGTGTGTCCTCAGTCTCACTTTCATGAGTTGTCTTTTCTCTGACAGGTAAATGCAAGTATTCCTAATGAAGTGTCACTGTCCTCTGGGGACTTTGGTCCACCTCATGATTTTCAGTCTATCAATTTTAAGTGACTAATTCATGTACTTTCATTTTCCTTTTATGGACAGTCTTTCCTCTTTTTCTCTTTCCATATATTTTCACCTATTTGCTAAGATTCAATTCAAATATTTCCTGTTTCATAAAGTGTTTTTATTTTTTTATTATAGACACCTGAGTTCCCTCTTATGCTATATCATTTAGCAATTATTTGATGCTAGGCTATAGGGCTTTTATTATGATATTCTTTTTTTTTTTTGGTTTTTCGAGACAGGGTTTCTCTGTGTAGCTTTGCGCCTTTCCTGGAACTCACTCGGTAGTCCAGGCTGGCCTCGAACTCACAGAGATCCGCCTGGCTCTGCCTCCCGAGTGCTGGGATTAAAGGCGTGCGCCACCACCGCCCGGCTATGATATTCTTTAAAAACACTTTTCATCAATGTAAGGCTCAAATACCATACAATTCACTGTTTTAGGTTTTTTTTTTTTAATTAATTCACAGGGTTGAGGAAACATCAGTTAGCATCCACTCATGATTTTTGTCTACATCCAGTCTCAGGAAACTGTTCTGGGCATGTCATATAAATGGAATCAAACAGCATATAACTGGTTTTTTGCTCCTTAACATGTTGTCTTTTAAGTTTCTGAAGAGTGCATTCTTTTACCAGATGAGTAATTTTTCATGTGGATATGCCATAATTTTTCCTGTTCATTCATTAGTTGATAGATGTTTGAGTTGTTTCCAATTTTTAGTTATTTTGTCTGTGGATAATTGTACTCAAGTTTGTGTGTTCATGTTTCTATCGCCCTTGGGCATCTATCTGCCTGGTGGTGAACTTCCTGGGTCATATGGAACTTTACATTTAACATTTTTAATAATTGGAAAATAATTCTCAAAGAGATTACATTACTTTGTTTTTAATGAGTAGTTTTTGAGCGTTTTGATTCCTCCAGCTCCTCACCAGCACTTGCTGCCTTCTTGCTGCTGGTAGTCAACCTGACGACTGTGAAGCTCTGTCTGTCATTGAGATTTGTATTCGAATTTTTATAGTGTATAGTGAACAGTTTATTTGCTTACTAATTATTTGTACAATTTGTTTGGAGAAATATATGCTCAAATCATTTACTAATTTTAAAAAATTAGGCTATTTGCCCTTTTATTATTTAATTTAAGCTTTCTCTGTGAATTCTGGAGCTAGTACCTTTATCAGATTTAGGGTTGTAAGTGTTTTCCCCTTATGTGGGTTGTATTTACACTTTTTTTTTTCATTTTGTTTTTGTTTTGTTTTTTCAAGACAGGGTTTCTCTGCATAGCTTTGGAGTCTGTCCTGGACTCACTCTGTAGCCCGGTCTGGGCTCGAACTCACAGAGATCCGCCTGCCTCTGCCTCCTGAGTGCTGGGATTAAAGGCGTGAGCCACTACCACCCAGCTTGTATTTGCACTTTTAAAAATTGTGTCCTTTAAGTCATAAAATTTTTAGGGCCTAGAGGGATAGCTCAACTGCAAAGAGTGCTTACTTGCTCTTGCAGAGGACCTGGCTTTGGTTCTTAGCGACACACGGTAGTTCCAGGGGATCTGCCACCCCCTCCCTCTGGCTTCTGCAGACTCCAGCACACATGTGGTACAAATAAACTCACAAAGGCTCACATAAGCACACATAAATAAAATAATTTTAAAAAATATTTAAAAATCATAAAATTTTAAAATTTTGATGGCATTCAGTTTTTTGTTGGTTGCTTATTATTTTGGTATCATATTTAAGAAACCAGTGTCGGCCGGGCGGTGGTGGCGCACGCCTTTAATCCCAGCACTCGGGAGGCAGAGCCAGGCGGATCTCTGTGAGTTCGAGGCCAGCCTGGACTACCAAGTGAGTTCCAGGAAAGGCGCAAAGCTACACAGAGAAACCCTGTCTCGAAAAACCAAAAAAAAAAAAAAAAAAAAAAAAAAAAAAAAAAAAAAAAAAAAAGAAACCAGTGTCTAATTCAAGGTCACAAAATTTAAATCTATATTTTTCTTCTGGATGTTTTTTAATGGCTGCTCTTACATTTATGCTTCAGATCCATTTTGAGTTAGTTTTTAATACTGTGTGAGGTAAACTTTTAGTTTATTTATTTATATTATTTTTTTGTGTGTCATTATCACGTATCCCATGAGCATTTGTTGAAATGATTATTCCTTTCTCATTAAGTTTTCTTGGAGTCCAACTCATTATCTTTGAACACATTTTTTTTATTAAGAAATTTTCTACTTTCCCTACATACCACCCATCGATCCCACCTCCTCCTTCTTCCCATACTCCAGCCCTCCATCCCAAGCCACTCCCCATACCCACATCCTCCAAATCAAGGTCTCCAATGGGGAGTCAGCAGAGCCCTGCACACCAAGCCCAGGTAGGTCCAAGCTCCTCCCTGCTGCAACCAAAGCTGTGCAAGGTGCCAGACTGCAGGCACCAGGCTCCCAAAAGCCTGCCCATGCACCAGGAATGGATCCTAATCCCCCTGCCTGGGTGTCCCTTAAACACTTTGAGCTAAACAACTGTCTCCCGTATCCAGAGGGCCTAGTCCAGTCCCATGGGGGCTCCACAGCCACTAGTCCACAGTTCATGGGTCTCTACCAGTGAACACATTTTCATCTTCAACCTTTTGAAATTAAGGCCTTTGTCTTATTTTTAATTATACCTTCCTTAACAGTATGTCTTATCATATGTTATGGTTTAGATCTTAAATACCCTCTAAATGTCTACTGCTAAGCCTTGATGTGCCCTTGAAGGGCCACAGGGACCCAGGCCTTTTCAGCCCTCTTTTTGCTTCCCAGCTGTCACAAGGTTGTAGCTGGAGAGTTCTCTCTGGGTCCCACTAGGCCCTGGCAGTCTGACAGGCCACTTATAAAATAAACACATAGACGATTATATTATTTAAACTGTTTGACCTAATGGCTCAGGCTTCTGGCTATCTAGTTCTTACATCTTAAATTAATCTATTTCTATAAATCTATACCTTGCCACGTGGCTTGTGGCTTACCGGTGTCTTCACATGCTACCTGTCATGGCGGCGGCTGGCAGTGTCTCCCTCCATCTTGCTGTTCTCTCAGTTCTCTTCTCTGTTAGTCCCGCCTATACTTCCTGCCTGGCCACTGGCCAATCAGTGTTTTATTTATTGACCAATCAGAGCAGCATACAGACCATCCCACAGCACAAGGTGAGCAGGTTTGTGACACCACGTGTCTCCTTCCTTGATATTCCGCCTCATTGCGGGTCCCAAACAATGGAACCAAGCAACCTCTCCACTGATGGGTGTTTAGTCAGTGGGCACAACTGGCTTTTTTTGTTTGTTTATTTTTTTACATCCCAATCAAAGGTTCCCCTTCTTTCCTTCCCTCCCTCGCCAATGTCCCATCCACTCCTCTACAACTATTTCAGATACAGTCAGGGCTCCCATTGATATCAGCCAGCCATGGTATATCAAGCAACTGACTTTTCTTTTAAAAGATTATGTTCTTTATGGTTACAAAATTTTTTTTACAAAAATAAAAATTGAGAGGGAAATTAACTTAAAGTTAGAGAAATATGTCCTGCTTTGATAAGCATGTCTGCCATTGGGGACTGTTATCAGATTCTACACTGACAGAAGATTCTTGAGGGGAGATCAGCAAGAATTTTCATTCTTTTTAAATAGAAATTAAAGTTATCCCATTAAGAGAAATGAGAATTTTGTAAAAGTATTTGAGAACCTAATAATGGATAGAGTAAATTCCTTAAGGAAATGATGAGTTTCAGAGATGGAAATATTTAGAAATTAAATGCTACTTTTTAAAGATTTTTCAGCTTGTTACTCATCCTCTCACCTCCCCACCTTACTCTAGCCACTGCCATGATATTATATGTTGGATGTGGAGAATCATGCTGTTGCTTGCAAGAATGAGCAGTAATTAGTAATGATCTACTGGATGAATAATTTCCTTGGGAGCATGTGTGAGGTATGTAGAAATAGCCCAATATGCCTGATGTGTCTCTATTCAAATACAGGTTGGTGTTATATAAATATGAACTGAGGCTACAGGAGCATCCTGTTGTTTAATGTTATGAAAAATAAGGAAATACCCAAGGTGGAGTTAACCATTGCAGTCATGAACACACAGTTTTATTCATCTAGAGCTTGTTTTGAAGACTTCACGAGGGGAAAAGTTTTACTTCTTTTTTATTTGTAATTACAGGAAATACCTCCCACCAGTAACTTCTAATAAAATGGAAAAATTCCAGGGAGTGTAACTTAAGTTGTCCGTATACCCATCATGCCTCAAAGCAGACTGATTATGGTATTTGGCTAATAGATTATGGCGAGATCTTCTTAGGCTAACAGTGTTCCTAGGTCAGGTGCTAGCCTCCCTGCACATGAACGGGAGTGGAAAAGTAGGGTGGCCTGAGATTTGGCATCTTAACTATATTGTTTCTAAGCTTGATCTTTCTGAGACCATTTATAGTGCTTAGTATCTGCATCTTATAGCTTACTAGCTAATTGCTCATTAATGTCTTGACTAGTTTTCTGAATGATGTAAGTTTTTAGGTGTTTTTATTTACATGGTATCAAATCCAATTCTGACTCTTCTGTGACTCAACACTTTGCTCATAGACTATGCTCTTGATACAGTTTATGCAGACATTGGGTATATATAATTTGGTCATTTCGAACATCACCAGGATTTGAAGAGCTAGGTCTGAGTCAAGTCCCCACAGCTATTAGGTATGATGGTTATAGGATGCTTTGGCTTGCTTCCTAGTTTCAATTTAATTGAAAATAGTGATATGGATTCTTTCATGGTCATGAAAGATCAAATGAAACCATTTCATAAACTACTCTGCCCTCTGGAAAGCATCCTGTAAGCACAGGTGTTGCTTATGATTTGAGATTTGGGTACCCATTGTGTTCCACCATCCTTTCTTCTTTTGACTAAAGAATACAAGGAGGTAAACAATGTGACCAGAAGCCCAGAAACAGGAGTTGGGCAAAGTTAAGACAAAGAGACTTGCTTATGTGTAAGCTCTGCTGTTTGTACATAGATAGGGTTAGTTATTGCCTTTCACAGCTTTACAAATGGGATACAGAAGCTGGAGGAACATGCTACAGGCTCTGTTACCCTGAAAAAAATACCTGTCTCATTCCCTTTCATTATTATTTCTATTTTCCTTAGAACAATAGTGCAAAAGGACTCCACAAAGAGTGTAGGTAGGGAAGGAGTCTGAGAGTTCAGAGACGGATGGAACAGTCATGTGTCTTTTCCCTCAGCTGCGGTTGCTGCTGGAAGAAATGGGGAAAAGCACTAATACTACTAAAAGGCCCACCTGAGAAAAAGGTGAATGAGAACTGGGTTCTGCAGCATTTCTGCCCATGTAAGATTCCCAAGCAAAGGACAACACAATCTGCTATAATTGCTACATTCTCTAAATGTGAAGGAGAGCTAGATGTGGCTTCTCTATGCAAAGATAAGCTGTGGAAACATGGAGAATAGATGTGGAAGATCACAAGAAATGGGGGTAACTGTGTGTCTTGGAAGCTCTCTAAATAATAATGCTTATAAAAGAAAAGAATTTAAGGAGAGATCTCATTTTCCACTGGCAAGGATTCCTGTTCCTGGGGAGGTTCCGGAAAGTTTATTTCTGTTTCTTCTTCTTCTTCTTCTTGCACTGGAATAATCTCAATTTCTTCTTCATTCTTTGGTTGGGAAGATACTCCACTTAGCTCAATGATTTCTTCTTTCATTTTAATCGTCTGTTCTTTTTTTTCTCCAGCTGACAGCAGAACCACATTCTAGAATATAAACAAATGCCTCTTGACCTTTACCCTTGACACGCCTCCCAACAATGTACATCTATCCAAATGCCAACTTATTCTCATGTTCTTTATTTAATTAACCAAATACTACAGATACCAGGATTGGCTACTTGGATGTGCAAATTCTCATCAAATCCCCTACTTATTAATCTCGAGTATGAGTTAATTGTTCAGGACTTCAGGCATTTGCCATTTTTGCCTGGAATGATCATACCACTTGGAAATATAACACACCAAAAATAGAGGAGTTGGATTCTAGAATTGATTTGCCTTTAGTGATCATAACCTTGGGAAGACGCTCTCATTCTTCTCTGACCCCATCTGTATAGTCAAGGAATCAGTAATGGCTTCTAAGCTATAGCTAAATCTTACAGTCTGCAGTTTTGGTGGAGTTTATAAGAGAACTGCTATTGGAGCATTAGTATTTCCTAGCTTTGGAGACTCTTTGAAATCCTATTGTTTTGGAAGTGGAATGAAGTGAAGAGAGTGGGAGGAGAGGGGAACACTGAAAAGTCCAAGAGCCAGTGACTTTATCTGCCTCCAGCCTTCAACATCCTGTGTTGCATTAAGATGGGAGGGGGCATGTAATCAAGACATGTGTGAGTAAGAATGGCCTCATAGGCTCAAAAATTTGAATACTTGTTCTGCAGTTGGTAGAACCATGGGGATGATTAGGAAATGTGGCCTTGTGGGAGGAGATGTGTCACTGGGGTTCGGCTTTGAGTTTTCAAAAGCCAGAGTCATACCAGTTAGCTTTGTCTGCCTCATGCTTATGGATCAAATGTAAGCCCTCAGTTACTGCTCCAGAGCCATACCTGCTTGCCGGCTGTCATGCTCCTCCCCATGATGGTCATGGACTCTAACTAATATTCAGAAACTGTAAGCCCCCAAATAAATGCTTTCTTTTATAAGTTGCCTTGCCATGCTGTCTTATCACTGCCATAGAACAGTAACTAAGACAGGGCAGGAGTGGGAGTCTGAAGTCAAGTAGAAGGAGAAGCTGATTGACAGGCACACTTGTACACATGTGGAACTGTAGCTTCTGTCTAACCATAGACTCATTTACACTTCAAAACATTTGCTGTCACTACTGGTATTTTCTGTTTTCTAAAATATAGCAGAACCAGTTTATTCCAATGAAGCCCCTAGTTTCAACGTTTTGTCAGATTACATTCTATGTAAATTATTCTTTGTAGATATTAATTTTCTAGAAGGATGTTATGGACAAGTAGCTAAAACTTACAGATTTGGGTCTGGAGCACATTCTTTTCCATTCATTTTCCACAATGCCAGCTGTCACAAGTTTCTGGAAGAAGGCAAAGATCAGCATCACTGACAAAATGCCCTGGAAACCAACAGAACGGAGGCAAAAGATGAGATGATGGCAGATGGATGTGTTTAGCGCACAGTGATGACTAATGACTGAAACTCAATGAGTGAAAAGTCAGCTCAGTTCTTTAGGTGAGTAGACTGAACAGCTAGGGTGAGGTGTGGGGGATGGCTGCTATAAAAGGCAGCATCTTTACAACCCAAATGCTGAACATAGCATCAGGCGCAAGAAAGTAAGGTAGGAATAGTAAACTGAAGGATCAATTCTTTGTAAGAAAGAGTCCCACATTAAATTCTGTCAGTTTGGTCTGGTACTCGCCCAGCATACTTGACACCCTGGGTTCTAGTCCCACTGTGTAAACTAGGTATGGTAGTATATGCCTGTAATCCCAGCACTAGGGAAGGTAGAGACAAAATGATCAGAAGTTCAAGGTTGTTTTTGACTACACAGCAAAGTGAAGGCCAGCCTGGATTCTGAAATTGTATCAGCTTTAGAGGATGTGACATCACACCAAGGAAACTCCACAACACTTGGGAGATGTATTGCCTTTCCCCTTTAAACTCTGTATTTAAAATTCAATGAGGGAAAACATGTTAATAACAGTGTAGGAATTTCTTCCATTTTTTTTTAATAATTATTATTAATGTCATCAATGATATTAACAATGATGAATGATGAACACATAAAGCTTGGTGTGGTGGCATATACAAGTAATCCCAGATTCAGGAGGTAGAGCCAGGATTGTTGTGAATTTGAAGCTAGTCTGGGCTAAATAGTCAGTAGCAGACCAGCCAGGGCTACACAGCAAGACCATTTCTCAGAAGAAATAATAAAGTCACAGGTAGAATCTTCCATACCAATGATTCTAAGCACCTTGCTTATGTTGACTAATTTGTTTCTCAAATCAATCCAAGGAGATACACAGTTTTACTCTCCTTGTTTTACAGGTGAGGAAATAGAAGCAGTATATGAGAGAGTTCCTGCCCAAAGCCACATACAGAAAAAATAGCAGACACAGACTACCTGGACCCAGAGTTGATATTTGTAATAAAACATAGCACCTTTCTTCTCTGGAGGCACCGCTTTCATACTTACCAAAAACACAGACTGCATGCTGTAACAGTACCGTGTAGATGGAGAGTTTTTCTCTGAGGAATTAGATGGTTCACAGTTGTAGATATCAACATACAGGTTGGGAGTTTTACTAAGATCCAGACGCTCCATTTTTAAAAAATGAGAAACTGTAATGTTCAGTATGTCCATAATTGAAAGAATTATTCCAGAAATGGCAGCAAAGAGGCTCAGGGAGCTCATTATCACTTTGGCTTTGACCTGAAACAGAGGCAGCCTTGTTAATTAGATTTGACTTCTATTCAGAAAACATAAAGTAGGATGTGGGATTCCAGTTGTCATCTCCCTGACTCAAAGATGCCACACTTGAATTCTAGTTCAGTTCTCGCTATGGGTGTTAGCCTTGCTGTCACTGTGAAGTACAACTTTTAGCCTACTTCTCTCTCCTTCTCCATCTTCTCATCTTGTACAATCACCATCCACCCAATTTATGAAACCAAAATTCCAGTGACTCCTTACCCACATGTTGTATCCCTGAACTTTTTCCTTGGCACCATCCTCCCAGACATACAGTAAGGACTTAATGAGCATCCAGATTATCATCTCTTTGCATAATAAGGCAGTGGGTAGAGGGATAAGAAGCATTTTATATCACAACTAAAGATCGTTGCTGTAGATATAGATAGAACCATCTAGGTTTGTACCATCCATTAAAAAATGCATCAGCCATAATAATGCTACCACTCCCTGCTGACAAGGTCAGCTGTCTTCCCCCAGTACCATTAGGGCAGATATCTCTTGATACACAGGTTAGAGGATATGGCTGTGACTGCTCTGTTCTGCATGGGTGATAAAAGCTTGACATATCATATGCCAAGTACCACAATGGTATGGCATTATTGATGATTGTTTCATGAAATACATATTTTATTCCTGACTACATGGCTTATTAATGGCAATTTGGTAGTTTTGGTTGTATTTGATATTTGTAAACCATTTGTCTCTTCCCCTAAATTGAAATTTTCAGACCCCTTAGAGAGAGGAATTGTCTCATTCCACTCAGATCCTTACCAACTCAAAGTGACTTAGGTTAGTAAGTGAAAATATTGTTAGAGGATTTTCTGGAGAGAAATTTGGTAGTGAGATCTAGTCACCCATCCTTCAGGAATTCTGTATGTTACCTTTATAAAAGAGGCTATAAATGAATCTTTAAAGATAAGATCATACTGTAGGCCTTACAGCTTCCACTCTATCACACTATCACACACAATGCTCTATTCATCTTTATCTTGATTTTTTTTGAGACAGGCTTTCTCTGTGTAATTTTGGTGCCTGTCCTGGATCTCGCTCTGTAGACCAGGCTGGCCTTGAACTCACAGAGATCCACCTGGCTCTGCCTCCTGAGTGCTGGGATTAAAGGTGTGTGCCACCACCGCTTGGCCTTATCTTGATTTCTTATGCCAGGACTACAACTTCTGTTCATAGGGTGAAAAATCAGGAGCACCCTGTACTCACTCACTCAGGGTTCTGACTTAGCTAGAACATGACTCAAGCATATGATCAGAAAAAATTCCTAAATAGTGTGTGGGGAAAATGACATTCTTTCAGAATACATCAGTTCTATCACCTCCATAGGGAACTTAGTATTGAAAGACTGTAAGTGCCATCTTCTGGGCTCTGCCTTTGATTCCCTTGCTATGGACAGACTAAAGGCAGATGCCATTTTTCAGTTTTTCATGAAGAAGTCATTTCACAACCAGGATGATACAGGATCTTTGCTCAGAGAGAGTCAGTGATTGCTAAACTCTTTAAGGGTCCCTAGGACTTGTTTTCAACTGAGAAAGTCATTATTGTGTCTGATGTGTGGGAAAAGACATATGATTACTTGCCAAACTCTTCCTGGAGGTTTGCTCTGCTGATGCTGCCAGGAGTGATCCCGAAACAATATACTGCAAAGAGAGGGGTGAGTGGGAGGGGAGGGAGGGGGAGGAAAAAGGGGCAGAAGGGGGGAGGCAGAGAAGGGTCACTGCTTTCCACTGATGATTGGTTGGGAAGGAACCACCTACATTTTTAGTGTCTTTCATTGAACTATGCATCAAATTTTATCCCTTTAAATTATTTCTAGGTGGCTATATTTCTTTGTTATTAAGGTTCATATACTCAGTCTGTACTGTTCAACCTCTGGGTACCATTAGGAATAGAATAAGAAAAGAGAGACAGAATTCACACTTCTGTGTCAGTGAGAATCCTCTGGGCCCATACCATCAAATAGAAAAATAAGAAATCACCCTCGATAACATGACTTACTCCTTCTCTACACAGGCTGCAATTAGACTAAGTTTTAAAAACACCATTAAGACTGGGGTCTCAGAGGCATAGGTAGGAGAGAATGTCAGTGTGAATTAAAACACTCTCATTCTCTTTCTTTTTGAAAATAAAAAAATTAAATTTATTTGTCTTATGTGTGGGTGTTGGGAATTGAACCCAAGCCCTCTGGAAGAGCAGTCAGTGTTCCTAACTGCAGAGCCATCTCTCCAGCCCATCTCTCTAATTGTAATTAGTGAAAATGTTCTTTTGGGGTCATAGTGATTTAATAGCTCTGATGCCACTGAGAGATAGTGTAAAAGGCAGTACTTATCTTGAATATAATACACTTCACCAAAATGTTGGTTGCTATAGGAAGTAATAGTGATTATTTCTCAACTTCCTTTTTTAAGGGTCAAGCTATAAAGTACAGAAAAGTCTCGCAACCAATCCACCTAAGTTCTGAGAGCCTCAATTCTGCACTTAGAGTCATGAAAAGTGTCCTGGCAAAATAAGCACTACCTAGCCCCATGTCACACACAGAATTATAAGTTTGGGAAACATGTACATTAAGTAGCCCCAAAGAGTGTTGCTGCATTCATAAGTACAGGGGGATTATTTGGGATGGGAATAATTTCATCAGATGCCATAGTAACTAACAAAATTGCAGGGAGGTGGAGGACTTAGGATGTCCCATTTTTCTTTTCCTTCCAAAACACCGAGTATCTGGTGTCTCACACCCTGCTGGAGTTAGCTGTGGAGAGATCCTGCTTTGTACAGTCTTGCTTCTCTGAGCACAGCTGGCAGAGCTCCTTTCTGTGAATCCACACGAAGTATGACCATGATCAGCCACAGGAGTCACGTGGTGTAGTCTATCCTTCTTCCCACTTAGCTATGTCAACCCAGTAGCCTTCTTCCTGCTCAGATTACTTTCATCAACATAGAAACAATCTAGATATTTTTTTGGCTTTTTTTCCCTCCAACATCTCACAAATGGTTGCTGTTTATTCTAACTTACCATAAGGCCTCCCCAGAGAGGGTACCATACACTCACAGAGATGGGTGCGAAGACCCCTGTGGGGATCAGCAGCAGCCCCCCAAGGGAAATATGGAAGAGGCCGTTCATGATCTGGATAGCCTGGGGAAAGAAGAAAAGCACTGGTGGTAAACTGAACCCATCACTGGTGAAGGTCAAAGGCCAGGTGGGAAGCCTGAGACCCGATTGAGGACCACACAAAAATACTAAATGGAGTGATAGCACTGCCAAGGACTTTGTCTCCTGTAGCTTGAGTTTTCCTGCCTGGCCCACAGTCAGGGCAAATCTCTCTCACCCGCCAGTCCCAAGCCGCTCAAACCCAATCAAGTAAACACAGAGACTTATGTTGGTTACAAACTGTATGGCCGTGGCAGGCTTCTTGCTAACTGTTCTTACAGCTTAAATTAATCTATTTCTATTAATCTATACCTTGCCACATGGCTTGTGGCTTACCGGTACTTTACATCTTCCTTATCCTGATGGCGGCTGGCAGTGTCTCTCCCACCCAGCTTCCTGTTCTCTCAATTCTCCTCTCTGTTAGTCCCACCTATACTTCCTGCCTGGCCACTGACCAATCAGTGATTTATTCATTGACCAATCAGCAACACATTTGACATACAGACCATCCCACAGCACTTCCCCTTTTCTTTTCTTAAAAAGGAAGGTTTTAACCTTTACACATCTCCAAAGTCAGCTTGGTATATTTGGGAATTTGGGCGTAGCTTCTCTTACTACTTCCTGCTGGAGGGGGGCGCTGTATCTTATGGGGACACAAAGAATATTTTAGGGTTATGGAGTAGTCCATGAGGGTGTATCGTCTGAGCCAGTTGCCTTGAAACGGTTCTGGATGTTGGATCATCTGGGCTATGGTGTCATCAGAGACCTTTCAGGTGGTCTTGGCAGGTCAAACCTGATGTGTCTTAATCTGGAACAAATCCATAGCCTCTGGCTTTCTGTGGAAACAAAAGCAGAGCCTCCTTTCCAAAGCAACATATCCTTATATCCAAATTTTGAAGTCAAGGTACCTTTAAAATATACATTTTGGCATAACTCAACAGCTTTTGTAATCAAATGTTTTTCTTTAGTTACGAATATCAAAGAAAACATAATCCAGATTCTTTGTGTGGTAGCCATCTTTATGTGGCTTATTTTTTTATATTAGCTTGAGCCTATTGCTTTGAACTGCAGCCTTCTAAGCCTGAAATGGCGCTGGCGCTGCTGGCTCCGCCCACTTCAGCTTCCCAACATGGCGGTGATACGTTTTCTGCCAGCTCTGGGAGCCATCAACTCTCAGAAATAGTGGGTCTATGCTTCTATCAAAGCAGCGTGTAGCCCAGAAACCTCTTTTTTTGTTTTGTTTTGTACTAGCAAAGGCTAAATCTACCACATAGCTTAATGTGCCACTTGCAGAGGCCTCATTCCTGCCATACTACAGGTCGAGCGCACACGCTAGGAACCCACCAGTAGCTCAAACCGGCAGGCTGCCGCTAACTTGAAAGAGACAACTAGGAACTGTTTTTAGCTCCATTTTAGAATCTTTTTTTCTCAGGTTTTAGGTGGAAACTCTTGCCCCACGTTGGGCGCCACAGCCGCCATCAGGACAAGGAAGATGTAAAGTACCGATAAACCACAAGCCACAAGCCACGTGGCAAGGTATAGATTAATAGAAATGGATTAATTTAAGCTGTAAGAACAGTTAGCAAGAAGCCTGCCACGGCCATACAGTTTGTAACCAATATAAGTCTCTGTGTTTATTTGGTTGGGTCTGAATGGCTGTGGGACTGGCGGGGTGTCAGAGATTTGTCCTGACTGTGGGCCAGGCAGGAATACTCTAGCTACAGTCTCCTACTCATCCAGATCTATCTCTTCCATCACACAAGGCATTTCCAAGGAACAGATGTGTCTGGAATTTGAACAATGGACCCGAATGGAAGATTCTTAACCTCCAAGCCAAGAGATGATATAAGATCACCCTACAGTGATTCAGGTGCTAACTCTTTTGTACCCTCTGGCCCAGCCCACTGTGTGAGACATAAAGAACACATCCACTCAGATCTGCCAGTGCAAGGTAGACTGAATTCCATGTATAGCTGGAAGCATCAGCATCTGTAGGCCAGAACATCTCCAGGGTGCAGAATAGAGGAAAACAGCCTTACCCCCAAAGCTTTGGATTCCCTCATGAAGAAGCTTTGTGTTGGGCCCACCAGTGAAGATGTCTTCCTGAGGTTTACTTTTTGAGAAGGCTGCATGGCAAGAGGGCCTTTGGTAGACTCTATTGGGAAAGTTCCACTCACTGAGTTTCTAGGTGTTGTCATTCTGTTCTCAAGCTCCTGAAAATAAAACAGTAAGGTGAGTCAATGACAAAGTCTTTGGCAATCTTACCTTCTGTCACCATCTAATACTTCTCTTAGTGTTCCCTTGATGGTGCCACTGAGGCATGCCGTCTTCCTAGTAGCTTCCAGTGTGAGGCAAGGTCTACCACTGTGTTTTAGGAAAGTATCTGGAGGGGCTATCTCAGGCAAGGACACATGGGCCCAGGAATCTGAGCTGGAATTCCTGCTAATCATGTCTGGACACACATTAACATTTAAGAAAACACTAGGCCGTCAGTTCCCCTACCAATACTAGAACATACTGTGAATTTATGTCCCCATAGATTTTTGTCTGTGCTGGGGTTTGGACCCAAGGTCTTATGAATGTTAGGAAAATATCACCGAGCTTCATCCCTGATCTCTGCATTTGGCTAGCTGGCCCCTCCTTGGATACTCTTCTTACAATTTAATACTGCAAAGCATACTTTTTATTGGCTTGTTCATCTATTTGTCTCTGAACAGTGTGTTGGCCCAGAGGTGTCATGCCTGACTATGGTAAGGACTGTCCTTCAAATCAGGAGGGGATGATTCTACTCCTCTCTCTCCCTCTGACTCTGACTTTGAACAGGTCACATCAAGAATGCTCTCTGTTCTCACATGTAAGACCACAGCCTCTGAGTCTGTCTGTCTGGTTTAAACAGTAATTCTAATTACTCTGAGGTGCTGGACAAGTTCTCTGGGCCTCAGGTTCTTCAACTCTAGACTGGAAGCTTGTAAGAGATAAGAGATAGATGGTGATGGTTCATGTTTGGGTGGCTTTTTTTTTTTTTAACCTGGGCATAGCTTAAATATCAGTTATCCCCAGAGGCCTTCTCTAAACCCTCAACCTATCACACATGTTCTTACATATTCTCTCTGGCTCAACACATCCTGTTCTATTCACCTCATTTCAGTTATTACTGTGGTAAATTACTTGTTTTTTTGCAGTCCTCTCTCTATAGAAACAAATGATGTCGTTGCCTCTTGACCAGGATCTAAAAGAATGCTCACATGTTATAACTTCTTAATAAACTTTGAAGGAATGCTAGATTTATGCAAAGCACTCACATCTGAATAAATATTAGCTGCTTTGTTGCAGTTCTTGTTATATACTTCTGAGCTGTAGTTTCTGTTTTATCTGTGAAGTGAGAATAGTGCCCTTCTCATAGAATTGTCTTAAGAAATGAGTGGACATATGTGCCTAGAGGAAGAGGGTAGCAAGTGTCTTCTGTCAGTGCTCATGAGTTGTTTCTGAAGTGATGATGAACCACATTCTTTCCAGTTCTGACAGGTTAAGGCCATTAAGCTTTCTTCACGTGCCATTTGTTGGGGGTATTCACTGATTGGCCATGTCAAAACCACAGATATGAATTCCCTTGATATTTTCCTGTGCCCTGGATGTTATTCTCTAGGGCCGCATCTCTGGTCTCATCTTTATTGATGGTAAGCTGTATAACAGGCCTTGGGAATTAAAACTGTCTACTTGGGCTGCTGAGTCTTACAATAAAGTCAAGGAGAACTGGGCAGCTGAATCTCTTAGACTTCGGGTGATTTTATAATTACAAGGAAATTCCATCAGGGATATCTCTTCTGATCTCAGTAGAGGAGATAAGGGGTGAATCATTGCCTGTGCTTTACAGAGTGTGTGTGTGGGGAGGGGCAAGGACAGACAAGTTAGGCAACTCACTTGAAGTTATATAATTACTAATAATCTGAAATGAAGCCTCCAACCTGTCAACTGCAGTGTCCATGACTCACTGCTTTGACTTCTGTGGGAAACAGTTAACTTTCTCTTCCTTTCCCTTCAAAATATGCACACTCTTCATTACTTAAAGCAATACAGAGCATGAGCTGTCTGCAGCGTGGGCTTTAGGGAAGAGTTTCTCACTTGATTGCCTTCTTGTTCTAAATTACCAGATGTCACTTGGCCCAGGGCAATCTGCTTCATGCCACAAACCATCCCACGAGACCACCAACCAAAATAAAAATTATTTACATAACCCACCAAGGGATTTTCAAATGAATTCTGGTCTAGAACTAGAAAAATCTCAGAAACCAGTTTGCTCTTGTCACAAATGAGGATCCTGCTCCTGGACATGGGGCATGCTTTTGCAAAGTCCTTATACTTAGTAAGGAAGCCAAACTTGAAGACACTGACACCGATGCTCATTCTGTGGACTCCCAGGCTAGACTGTAGTTGTTTAACTGGACATGTACTGTGTCCCCAGAGATATTAGCTGTGCTATTTTCAGTTTTTTTCATACCTCTCTCTTTCAGTAGGCACTGTATTTCCTTTTGGTGGATGTATAGAAGACCCCATAAGTTAATTTTCCCAAGATCCTTTGGTAACTATGGAATGAGCTAGAATTCACTTAACTCCATTCTAGGGGACTAATTTTAGTGATGGTGACTTAAAGTGCAAGATCATTAATTATTCAGGGTGATGGAAATGATTGGACTACCATCATTATAATTCTTCTGTAGTTACCAGCTGCTCATTAAGTCTTGGGTCTGTGTTGTTGCTGAGATAAACCTTTGATTTAGGCAAAGTCTCATGGAGCTATCTGTATGGGCTATTGGCAGTAATAATATGGAAAGAAGAACATTCTGTCTTTCTGTTAGAATAGTATCTTTCTAATAACTGTATTCCTACAAAGTGTTAAATAAATATTACTGCAAAATAGTATTTTATAAACAAAATATGACTTTGGCATGCCATTTTATGCTAATGATCCCTTCCTCTCCTTCCCTTTCTCTCACACACATGAGGACACTGTAGATTAACTGTGCAATAAAATTACATTCAATGGAAACTTGTGAAGCTAGAGCTCGTCCACGTACTCTCACAAATGTAGATTTCTCCAACTTTGCCTTATCATTAAAACATTATATGAAATGGCTTCAGTAGACCCCAGCTCACAGCAAAGATTGTCTGTTAGATTAGCAGGGTTACTGACCACATTGGCCAAAATGCAACAATACAGGGCTTTATTTTCACAAATATGAAAATAAACACTGATACTGAGATCCCAACTTAATTTGCTCACACACCATCCCATTTTACCATCACTGCAACTTCCACACACCTTTGTGACTTCTAGAGCATCACCATTTCCTTGTCCATTCCCCTGAAGATGTCACAGCTTCTTCTGTGGTTTTGGTTTGAATAATGACTTTTAGGTCCAGTAACTCCATCATCTACTGAGATGCTTGAAGCCCCCCAACCTCAACTTCCTCCTTTGCCACTAAAAATAGCCTTGCACTTATTCTTCCCTCTCCCTGCCCTGTGTTTATGGCTGTAGGTGAATCTTCTTCATTCTTTCCTCCTCAGCCCTTTCAGTCCATTTCCTTTCACCAGATGCTTGCTCTTCCTCTTCTTCCTGGGACCTACTCTCACTCTTTGTGTGGCATTATGCATATTCGTGATCTCTGTAAAATTAGGATAATATAAGATGTGCTGTGATTGATAAAATAACACTCAAGGAATAGTTATTATTCCTGAGCCTTATTTGAACAAAAATGTGCTACCTTGTTCCCCAGTCCCTAAACTCCCATTTAAAAAATTCTGGTAAAGTCCCCAATTACTTCCCCATTTCCCCTTTCTTCACTTCAGCTTCTTCAAATTTTGCCTTCTACCCTTCCCCAACTTCCTCCTCACTCACACAATTCTTCAACTAGTTTCTGTCACTCAACTGAAACTTCTCTGTACAAAGGTTGTGCTGCAGTCTGTGGCCTTTTCTGGGCACAGTGCCTTGGGTCACTTTATTTTGCCAGTTGCTCAGACTTAAAAGGTCTAAACCAGGGGGCTTGTGAGATGGCTTAGGTCATGCATCACAAGTATGAGGTCCTGAGTATGGATTTCAGCATTCACACAAAATGCCAGCTGTTGTAGCGTGCACTTGTAACTCCAGTATTGGGCAAGTGTAGACAGTCGGATCCCTGGAGCTTGCTGGCCAGCCAGTCTAGCCAAAATTTTAAGTTTCAGATTGGGTGAGAGACCCTGTCTTGTGACGGAAGAAGGCATCTAATGTTAACTTCCATCTTCCACATGTGTGTGCATGGATGTGCACTGACACATACAGGCTTGGAGGCAGATTTTACTCCTGCTTCTTCAGCTCCCTCACATATTCAGGCAGTAGCAAAAGCATGCCATTTCTACATCTGCAATACCTCGTACACTTGGACCTTTTCCCTACATCTAGTATCACCTGAAGATTTATTCCGATTTCCTTTCCTGGTATAGCATAAGAAAAAAAATCTTGTGATAAGGCCAGCTATATGGCTTATTGCCAAGGCTGATGACCCAGGTTCCATCCCCAGGACTCACATGGTAGGAGGGGAGAACTGACTCCTGCAGGTTGTCCTCTGACTTACACACACACACACACACACACACACACACACACACACACACACACACACGCACGCACAAATTAATGTCAGAAATGTTAGAAATATTGTGGTTACTGTTTTCCTTCAATAATTTTTCTAATACACCCTTCACAGAGCAACTGAGACACATCCTCTAAATCACTGCTAAGTTGTGCTCTTCCTGGGCCTCAGCTCTCCCCAACCTATCTCACTTTCTTTAATTCACTTTCTTTGCTTTCTTGAGACATCCTTCTGACTCCTCATTACAGTCCAGCTCTGATGACTTTCAGAACCCATGTCCTCAGTAGTCATAATTGGACATGTCTCCTGCCTTCTCTGTTGAATCTGCAAAAACTTTCCCCCCACCACCCATTCTGTCAACCTCCACAAAAGGATGTTCATGAGGCCATTCCTTGCCTGATGGTAAGAACTTCTTCCAAGTCCACAGTCATTCATGTTTATTACTTTCCCACCAACCACTTTCATTTTAGTGTGACATGTAACTCCTGAAACAATGTTAATCCACTAAGGGAGCTGTACAGGATTATACAGGTAACCTGCCTCCTGTGATGCTGTGATCTCAATCAGTGTTAAACAGATCATAAAGCTCAGCTTCCTCCTCTGGAAGGTTTACAGATAAATACTCAGGATGCTGTCTATTCACAAGACGATAACCTCCCTTCACCTGACCATCGATGAGACCAAACCATTATAAGGGAAACAGGGACAGTCTCTCTCTCTCTCTCTCTCTCTCTCTCTCTCTCTCTCTCTCTCTCTCTCCTCCTCTCTCTCTCTCTCTCTCTCTCTCTCTCTCTCTCTCTCTCACACACACACACACACACACACACACACACACACATACACACACACACTTTATGGTTTAGTTTTGGGAACACATTAGAACCTAGTTAAAGTCAATCCCTCTAGCCTGTCTCCAGTGCCCACTCTTATCCTCCCTCAGCTTCTTAGATGGTACATAGAAAGCAGGAGTTGTCCTCAGTGTACTAATAACATGTAGAAAATGCTAGTCACTAAAGTTTGACACCATCTATGCATGTTTGAAGTGAAGTTGATCTTTGGAGACAAAAATCAGTGGAAACAAGAGGGACAGAATTAGACTCTTTCAGCCAGGATTATTTTCTAGTTTGGTCTCAGGCAGTCCTAAAAAGATTCCGTATTTTAGGTTTAATCTTCATGATGCAGAGGGCCTTTCTATTGCTCCCATTTTATGGACAAGGAAATTGGGGCATGGAGAGGTTTGGCCACTCAACCAAGGTTATGCGGCTTCTATGTAGTAGAACCTCAGGTTGAGCCCAACAAGCCAGAGACTTTACCTCCATGCTGGCATTTGTTTACCACTCATTGCCTAGAGTCATTTTTGAGAGGGGGAGCAGTTAGGAGGAAGGTGGCACATCCAGACTTGAGGTCATCACAGCTTAAATCATACTGTCATTTGAAAGTCTCACCAGGGGCACCCCAGTCTGAAAGACTCTCTAGTCTCTAAAACCATTCCTCTCTTCATCCTGCCTCTCTTTTTAATCATTTAAGCAGAGCAAACTCATGCCTTACCTGAGTCTCCAAGGCTTCAAGGCTCAAGGGCCAATTCAGACACTGCTGAGATCAGCTGGCTCCTTCTCCTATCTCAAGTACTTGAAGATGAGAGAGATAGACCAGGCCCTGGGGCTGGTACCTCTGGTTGACACCAGGTGACAGGAAATTAGTAGCTTCTGCTACCTTGAGATCTGCTCCAATCACTTTGCTTTGATAGAAAGGATATTCAAAAAAGTTTCTGCCTTACCGGGAGGTTTCACTTCTTGAAAAATACCCTGGGGACTGTCTGGTGTGCTTCATGCTACCTTAATTAGAAGAAGTTCTGCAGCCCCCACCCTGTAAGCAGGTGTGGATGGTGGGTCCCTAAGGGTTAGCAGGGTGCTAGAAATTCTCCAGAGATGGGCTGCTAGGGACTGACTTTACCTTCACGCTTCACTTTTAGGGTTGAGCAGGTTGGGGGAGGCGCCCATGCAGAGACTCAGAAGCCCGGAACAGGTACACTTGGGAGTGTTGTTCTTGTTGGTTTGCAAACGGTACTGTCATTTGCTCATACACAGTTCTAGCGGGCCATGGAAATCTTGTGTCAAATTTAGCAGAAATGGCCTCAAATATAATTTGTTCTCCATAGACAGACCATGAACCCAGAAGCGTGAGGCAAGACTCAGCTCCCATTTTGGGTGCTATGAATCGAAACGACACTTTCACATATGAGCCCACCCTTCTTCTCCACCTTCCTGCTGCCCTCTCTCTTCAGTATGCCTGGAGCTGTGTGCCCAAGTTCAGTGCCAGATCAAGTAGGTAAGTGGAGGAAGCTGGTGGCATGGGGAAAGTCTAAACATCGGGAGGTGAATAAAAGATTTTCTCAAGGTTATTATTATCCCCTCCTCTATATACACCCTGTATGCTCATATGTTAAGCTTTTTATTAATTTTTAATTTCATTGTCTATTATTTTATTTCATTAGAGGTACAGAGCTGTAGACAGATATCTTTGCCCATTTAATCTAAAGGGTTGAAACGCAGTAACTATATTAACGAATCTGAGGCTATTCACCTCTCTCTCGTCTTTTTCCCCCTCTCTATTTCATTTAAATTGGTTTAGAGACATATAATTAGGACCAGTGAGTAGAAGTATTTCTGGGGAGGCTGGTTTTGGTGCAACATTTGCTGAAGTGGTTTATTAGTACAACAAGCTGCTGTTTGGGTAGAGAACACACTGCCATTCAGAAAACTGAGGTGACAGCCTTTCAGCCACCTGTCAGAAATGTTGTAGTGAGGAGAGGAGGGAAAATGGCAGATCCCCCAACCATTAAAGATTCTAGGTGCATATCTGTTGAAAAGTGTCAATGGTTGGATATAATGACATAATGTCTTTGTTTTGTGTTGCTCCACTAAAATATCCAAGACTTTTTAAATTTATAAATAACAGACTTATTACAATTTAGTAGTCTGGGAAGTTCAAGGTCAAGGGTCCCACATCTGACAGGGCTTTTGTGCTCTAATATCCCATGGAGAAAGGCATAGGACAAGAGAACACACATTCATGGAGGGGATTAGAGATGGGTACTAGCTAGTTTCCATGGTGACAGTGTTAGCATTTTTAAGGGCAGAGCCCTTATGACCAATCACCACTTAAGGCCCACTTCTCAGCACTGTCACAATGGGAGTTAACTGTTCTAAGATGTTTAGGAATATATTCAAACCAGATCTCTCCAGGCCTGGGCTGTAGATGACTGTGAGACCTGAAGCTCCTCTCCAGGCATGGTGGGTGGGTTAGAGAAAAGTACCTTTCAGTGCACTGCATGCGGGAGCAGGGCAAGGCCTTGTAAATGTGTGGCCTTTGAGAGCCCTGACCCAGGGATGTACAACCCAACCTTCATATCTGTTTCTAAGTCCCATTTTCCAAGTCTTGGGACATTTGTTCTTCTTGTCTTTCTAGCCAAGGAGATGACCTTGTCTCAGTATGAATCCTCCCAAACTGACTCAAATTCAGTTTATATCATCCACTTAAGTTGTCTTGGCTGATTTGGACTGAGTGTGCTCAAATGCTCACCACAATTAGGACTTGTCAACTGCCCTGCCTTTGATTTTCTTGTTTTATGTTGGATGTTTTGTTGATGCTGTTACACTCTTAACAGCTTTTTCCTTTAAACAATCCTCTCAACACTATCCTCTGCCTCCAATTTAGAAAAGATGCTCTGACGGTGCATATAAAAGTCTAACAACTCTGATCCAGCTAGCATTTGCAGACCCACATATGTTCTCAACTCCTATCTTTTGGTACTGTGCTTCCCTCTTCTGAAGGCTGACTTCTCCATCATGATTGTTTGTGTCCTTTCCTTACTCAGCCTTTGATTGCCATGTCCTTTAAAAGCAGGGCTAGGCTTTTCTGAGTCTATCTAAGGGCTCTGTTTGCCTTTTTCTCCCATGAAGGTAAGGACCAGCAGGCTACTCAGAATTAGGAAGGAAATTGATGGCATGTTGTCAGCTGCTCAGCAAAGCCCTGGCACCCAGAATTATCTGCCTTGGAGGGATTTTGGTTCAGAGCATTGGTAAGGAAGAAGCAGATTGCTCAGAACTGAGGCTCAGTATTGAAATGAAATCGAATCTGGCTGCAGGCCTGAAGATCCCAATGTTGTACCTATAATATAAGTTCAAGTACTTAACATTCTTATAGTTCTTTGTGTTCTGAGGAAACACTTCACACTTTGCACAGGAAAGTAACATTCATCAAATGCCCATGCATATGCCATGCTCCACCTGTGTCAAAATTCTGATAACACCCACAATATCAACTGATTGTTTTATGATTAGAGAAACCAAGACTTAGGAAATGGAGGAGCTGGTCCCCAAACACACTGCTAGAAATTGATAAAATAAAGTTTTAGAAGCAAAAAATTTTCAACTATAAGTACCTACACCATTTACCCAGTGACTTAAAAATTTCAAGTGCTGAAGATTCACAGCAAAGCATTAGGTAAATGTTACTGAATTTTAGCCTTAGAATTTTTTTTTTTGGTTTTTTTCGAGACAGGGTTTCTCTGTGTAGCTTTGCGCCTTTTCCTGGAACTCACTTGGTAGTCCAGGCTGGCCTCGAACTCACAGAGATCCGCCTGGCTCTGCCTCTCGAGTGCTGGGATTAAAGGCGTGCGCCACCACCGCCCGGCTTAGCCTTAGAATTTAAAGCCCATAGTGTTTAAATACTCTGTTAAGTCACACGACTGTGCATGACAAAATAACATCTAATAATTAATCTAACTTACAAGTCCTTACCATAATGTGTCAAGTTTTCGCCTTTAAATACTTCTAAAGCCTGAATATCACTCACTCAGTTACCAAATATTCTTTCACCAGAACCTCAATTCATGGGAAATAAAAATTAATGTCTCTTGCTCCTCACCTTCATCCATGTAATTTCCAGCTTAGAGCACACCTCAGCTCCTTCTAGCTTAGGGCAGAAATCTAAGAAAGCTTGTTAGTTTATTCATTTGAACAGGCTACAATTCTTCCTATGCCCAAGGCAGCATGAAATATGAGATTTGCAGTTAGGGATCTTAATTCAAATCCTGTTTTTAAATAAGATGTCCTTTGTGTTCTCAGAAAAAGTTGGCTGCTTTGAGTTTTGCTTTCATGTCTGTGACTGAAGGCACACCTTCCTTAATGGGCAGCCATGCCAGTTTGAAATGACACAGGCAACGTCTCAGTGCTGGTGGCACCCAGTTAGTGTGGGGCAATGCAGTACAATGCTGTGATTCTCAGAGTGAGGATTGGAAATCTTTGGCATCCTCAAGACCCTTTTTAGGATCCATGAGTTCAAAAGTGTTCTCTCTCTCTTCTCTCTCTCTCTCTCTCTCTCTCTCTCTCTCTCTCTCTCTCTCTCTCTCTCTCTCTCTCTCTTCTCTCTCTCTCTTTCTTTTCTTTCTTTCTTAAGAGGAAAAATTGTCTTTATTGAGTCCAGAAGATTCCAGAAATAAATTCCAATGCTTCATTTTTTTTTGGCTCTAATTTGGTTTTTATTTTTAATCTAAACAAATTGTATTGTTTTAAAGAAAATGTCATGATTGCTTTCAATCTTTAGAACATACTTTTCAGTGAATATATATACACCCTCATATATGTAGCTCATCATTTTCTATGACAAATATCGAAATGGCATGTCAGTGTGGTTTAGGTTTTTCTTCCTATGGTGCTAATGGCAATGCTTATCTTCATATATGTGGATGGTTTTGTGATGTTCTATTCTATAAAGTGTCTAGTCAAGAGTGTGGTCCATTTTTTCTATCAAGTTGTTCATTTTTTCTTTTAGGTACTCAATTTTATTTTTCTTCCCATCTTTGATTCTTTCTTTTATCATGTCCTGTGATGTGTATTCAAATATTTCTTTGTTTAAATTTTATTAAGAGATTTTCTATTTATTTTACATATCAACCTCAGATTCCCCTGTCCTCCCTCCTCCCACCCCCCAGCCTTCCCCCACAACCCAACCCCCATTCCCACCTCCTCCAAGGCAAGGTCTCCCATGGGGAGTCAGCAGACCCTGGTACATTCAGTTGAGGCAGGTCCAAGCCCCTCCTCTCTGCACCAAGGTTGTGCAAAGTGTCTCAGCATAGGCACTAGGCTCCAAAAAAGCTGGCTCATGCACTAGGGACAGGTCCTGATTCCATTGCCTGGGGGCCCCCTAAACAGTTCAAGCTAAACAACTGTCTCTCATCCAGAGGGCCTAGTCCAGTACCATGGGGGCTCCTCAGCTATTGGTCCACAGTTCATGTGTTTCCGCTAGTTTGGCTAGTTATCTCTGTACTTTTTCCAATCATGGTCTCAATATCTGTTGCTCATAGAATCCTTCCTCTCTCTTGTTGACTGGACTCCTGGAGCTCTGCCTGGGACCTGGCCATGGATCTCTGCATCTGCTCCCATCAGTCACTGGATGAGGGTTCTATCATGACAGGGTATTCAGCCATCCGATCACCAGAGTAGGTCAGTTCAGGCGCCTTCTTGACCATTGCCAGTAGTCTATGGTGGAGTCCTTTGTGGATTCCTGGGGACCTCCCTAGCACTCTGCTTCTCTCTATTCCTGTGGTGTCTTCATTTATCATGGTATCTCTTTCCTTGTTCTCCCACTCTGTTCCTGTTCCGGCTTGAACCTCCTGCTCCCCTAAGTTCTCTTTCCCCCATCCCTTGCCCTCCATTACCCCACTCACCCTCAGTTTGCTCCTGTAGATCTCATCTGTTTCTCCATTGCTGGGCGATCCCTGTGTCTTTCCTAGGGTCCTCCTTACTAGCTAGCCTCCCTGGAGCTGTGGGTTGCAGTCTGGTAATCCTTTGCTTTACATCAAGTATCCACTTATGAGTGAGTACATACCATGTTTGTTTTCCTGAGTCTTGGTTACTTCACTCAGGATATTTTCTAGTTCCATCCATCTGCCTGCAAACCTCATGATGTCATTTGTTTTCAAAACAACACGAGGACCTTAAAACATTTTATATTTTATTTATTTGTATATGCGTGTATGCCTGCCTGGGTGTATGTACACCACAAGCTTGCAGGTGCCATGGGAGCCTGAAGAGGGTGTAAGAGACCTCAGAACTGGAGTTACAGGCAGCTGTGCTCTGTCCAATGTGGATACTGGGAATCAAACTGTGGAAGAGCATAGAATTCTCTTAACTTGAACCATCTTTCCAGCACCCACATTAAGATCTTATTTGGCTCTTTCACTAGATGATACTGGTACATTCCACAGGTTACAGAGCATGATGGACTGCAGGGAATGGTCATAGAGAATATCTTGTTGCCCCCTCACCCCCATATATACTATGCTGTCTTACAGCAGCCTCTTCCAGGATTCTCTGCATTGGAATCCCTGTAAATCTCAGAAAACTGATCAAGTGCATGGCTTCCACTATAGTCTGATGTAATTGATATGTTTGCCTATGGTGCACTGGGGATTCTGGAAGTTCCTTAGATGATGTGAATGGCAGCCAGCCAAGTCTGTGAACTGTTTCTTTAGGGGTTTTGAAAATAAAGCCAGTGCTATTCTTCACATTACTTTGGAAAATATAGTTGTTTTGGAAAGGCATTATTTCTGTCAACATTAAATTACTTTTAATTTTGAAGGGTGTAAAAGGGTTCAGAGACCCAACAAGAGCTCTTGAGACAGATACCGGCAGATAAGGAGTGAGACCTCTCGGGCTGTGGAACCAGACTACATGTTGATGTGGACCCACCACTGCAAGCTTTGTGACATTGAGCAGATCTTACCCTTTTCATGCTTCAGCCTCCTTGTTTAGATGTAATAATAACAGTTTTCTCAGGATTTTGTGAGGTCAAAGGAGCAGCAGCTATACCATTTGGTACAAACTCTGTACCATAGTAGCTCCACCAATACTTGCCATCATTGATTATTGATTTGAGTATTTATCCTAGTTTGCTTCTCTGCTGCTATGGTCAATACTATAGCCGAAAGAAATTTAGGGGAGGAAGGGGTTATATCTGGCTTATACTTTCAGATAACAGTCCATCACTGAGGGAAGTCAGGTCCGAGACTCAAAGCAGCAATCTGGAGCAGAAACCACGAAGAGGTGCGGCTTACTCTGTTCTCTGACCCATCACCCTGCCAGCTTTTTTATACAGCTCCCCCTCACCTGCTGGGGGATGTCACCACCCATAGTGGCATGGACCCTGCCACATCAAGTGTCACAGTGTCCCAAACATGACCACAGGTCACTTTATCTGGGTAATTACTCAATTGGCCATTTCTCTTCCTGGGTATCTTTAGTTAGTGTCAAGTTAAAAATAAAAAACTAACCAGCATGCTGTAGCTACTCTTGTAGCTGGCTAATAACAATTAACAGTCTCGTGGCTTCAAGATAAAAGTTTCTGACTGACCCATTCTTCCTTTCAGTTCATCTTCTTGCTTCATGGAGCGGGAGCCCTTGTGTGGCGTCTCTTAGGGGACTCATCAGGAAACTTTCATGTGTAGACTTCCAGTCAGATGACGAGGTCACCTGAGTTTGAGCTTTGGTTCCTCTCTTTACTTATAGAGTGGCCATGCCCCAAAGAACAAGAAGGGTGATTACACCGAGGTAATCATTCTGTTGGGAGAGGAAGTGGCATTACCAGGATGCAGGATGGGTTTCATCAGCCAAAATGATCCCCCTTGAGTCGCTCCCAGCCCCTTTTGCTTCAAATAATTACGAATTTTAAATATGTATTTGTGTTGGCTCTTTATCACAAGCAGTACTGGCCTCTAAGCTGTCTCACATTGCATCTTTACTTGCACAGTGCTATTCAACAACAGCCTTCTGCAAATTAGTTTTTGGTGTATCCCAAAAATGAGGAAAAGAGGGAAATGAACAGTTCAGCAATGCTGAAGATCATCAACATAGCCAAAATCCCCTGCAACAGAAAGAAACAATGGAGTCATGATGTTAGGACAGTGATTGGTTTTCTGATCACAATGAAGTAGCCATTACCACATAATAAACCATTACTTCTCAAATTAGTGAAGGATAATGGGAATATAAGCTATACCAGAATAGCATAGGATAACATTATTGTCTTAAAGAAAATTAAACAGAATATTTGCTAAATTATATTCAGGACATTCTCCATTTTATAGACACAGCATTCACAGAGCAATGCATATCAGAAAAGTGGTCTCTTGAAGGACAAAGATAGAATAAAGCCAAGATGTAGGAAAATGGTAGAGACAAAAATAGAAAAGGCAAGAAAAAGAGGGGGAAAGAGAAAACTACTACCCCAGAAAAAAGTAACACATGGAAAAAGAGACATGGAGAGAAAGCTAGGCTAGAAGCACCACTCAGAAGACTTTAAAAGTAGATTGTACCATGCTAGCTAAGAGTACACACAGCCATACACACCTGGCCCGGAGTCCACAGGCTGGACCCTGGCACAGAGCTGGTTGAAGCCTGCCCTCTTCCAAGAATGGATCCTTCTATGGCCATTGCAAAGGCTCGTATGATTAACAGTCTATTCTATGCTATATTTGTCAAGTGTATCTTTATGATAGGTTGAATAACAATTTAAGGCCACCTAGTTTTTAATCTAATGTCATGGTGTAAAGCATTTCAATACTTTACTCTTCTGTGACAGGAGCTGATACATTTCCTTCTTTTTTCTGTGTTTTTTCTTTTTTGTTTTACTCTGAACAAAGCTGCAGCAGTGTTCTTGTAACACATGTTTATATAGAGGTGACTTAGTTGCAGTGGAGGTAGATACTGGGCTGAAAGCTGAATGTGCCTTTTATGTAAATGAATGCTGTCTCCTTACTGTGCCATCTCAGATGATGATGCATCTTTTCATTATGTCTCTGCTTGCCATCCTACTTCCTCATTAATCCTTGACTGCAGCCTGGGAGCTTCTGATTAAATCCTGGTGGATGCTGAATACATCAATTAATAAATTACCAGACTTTTGACAGAGAGAAAGCAAGTTGAAGAATTTTACAGATGGACTTAATCAAATTGAAGAGTTCCTCCTCTATTCATGGCTTGTTGAGTGTTTTTGTCATTTAATGATGAATTTAGTCAATGTTTTCTTTCCTCTGTCCACTCAAATATCATGTGAGTTTCATCATGTGTTTTGTCGATATAGTATAGTAAATACATAGATTTACTTAAACATACATTTCATTCTTAGGATACAGGATACCTGGTTGTAGTTGGGGACCCTGTGTACATATCACTAGATTCAACATGGGGATATTTATAAGAAATATTGGTCTGTAGTTATCTTCATGGGTTTTTAGTGTTTGGGCCTGGTTAATTTCAGCCTTACAGAATAGCCAGACACTGTCACAGTGATGTCATGTTAGTAAGGTTGTCTACTAGTTATTTTGAACCTTGAACTAGCATGGAAAAAATAGGAAGATAAGAAAGCCACAATTATTGGTAACTGGCACTTTGAAGGAGGGTGATTTTGCTCCAGTAGTCTTGAATGGAAAAGATGTAGTTGCCAATCCCAAGGAGTTTGAGCTGCCTATGAGCTGTCGTGTCTTATAGAACATCTACTCTGGAATTTCGTAAGGACTACTGTTTGAGACTACATGAGGTGTACAGGTGACAGTGGGTGGTGGTTTTAGTGAGATGTTATCCACTGATGCTTCAGTATACATCTTCTCTGAATACACACACACACACACACACACACACACACATAAATGAACATATCTATATGTTATAAAGATATAAAATATGTTATATACAATATTATATGTATGTATATTCTCTTGCTGAAATTCACAAAGAACAATGATAGATTGGATTGGATTATTGGCAAAGGAGCATGGTCTATCTTGTTTGTATTAGCTGTTATTCACAGAGTCATTTCTTTTTATACATGTTTTCAGTTTGAGTTGGAAAAGTTATAGGGCTTCTAGAAGCTATTGGTCATTTATCCCCATATATCCTTTAGCATTAGCAAATGTTCAAGTTGTGAGCATTCTTGGATCATATCGTTGGTGTCTACTGAAGGTTAAAATTTCAGGGTGTGGGGACAGGGCTGAGGAGTGGGAAGAAGTCAGAAATTTGGTTTGTGGCTACAATTTGAGTACCTTTTTTCTGTATTCACCTTATTCAGCCAGTCCTCTGTACCACTTTAGTGCATGACACTTTGTCTTATCCTTACCTGAAGGCTAAGAAGCCTGTTAAGGGCCTAGGTCACTGTAGATCTACCTTGAGTGGACAATGGCCTTCATGTCTCTCTCATAATTATATTGCAGAAGGCCAACACTGACACACAGCTGTGACATGTAAGCAGTTTTTGTGTTCTTTAACATTCTCTTTAGAAATTCCAAGTCCTAAACTTTTCTTTTACAAACTTCTAGTTTATGAATAGCAGACTTCTAAGGTTTTTAAATATCTTTGAGTGAGTTTTGTTTTGTTTGTTTTATATATAGTACTTCATTTTCAGAAAAGGGATGATTTGAAAAGTTCTGCTCAGCATGACCAGGACAAGTTCCCTCTTTTCTGCTACCCTCCCCTGATTTTGGGGGTCCTATTGCACCTAATCACACCACACACTATCTTAGAACAGCTTTCTTTTACCTGAGCTCCATTCTCTCAGGTAGTTTTGAACTTCTTCAGCAATTTTTGGGGGGCATTGGGATCCAAACTATTGCCTCATCTTGACTAAGCATGCACTCTATAATGAAGTTAGCCATGTTAGCAGTCTTTAATATGCCTACTTGATTATCATTTTATTTCTATATAGATTCACTCATACCTTTTTACGTTATTTTACACCATTACTGCAGTAGTTTGGACAGAGTAGAAATGTCTATTTTCAGTTTACCATAGTTTATCAGAAATATAATCTAAATATTAAAACCAAAGACACAATTATAATATATATTGGGAACTTTGAACCACAAGCATACCACTATGCCTCTATCTTTTGGTGTCACTTTCTATTTTTATTATCCTTATTTTACTTGCATGTTTTATACCTTTTATAAGTTGTTGACTGTTTATTGTTCTACTCCACAATGCCTGACATAATGTTGGTCTAGTATAGTGGACTCTTGGATGTTTTGAGCAAAAGGAAATACACAGGTGCCCATAATATTATCTGGATGGTGCTGACTGGGTGCTAATTTTTTTGTTTAAACCATCTGCTTCTCACTTTATAAATGGCACAGGGTACTTACAAGGAATAGAACAGTAATAGGACCACATTGAATAGCATCTGGAGAATAGCCACAGATGAATTCTTTATCTAGAAGGAAACCAAATATGAGGAGAATGATTCCAGCTGCTGCTCCCAGGGCACTAAGTAAATTCATCACCTGGCTCATTTTTATCTGCAATAGAATCAGAACATAACACAAGACTCAGGCCTACCTCGTACCACAGACAGAGCAGTGTGGGGTGGGTGAGTACTGGAGAGCTGGATTAGTCACAACACCAAGAAGCCACCATGTGATCATTTAAAACATTTACCACTCATAATACACCTTTAGGCATTCACCCGCAGTGAATGGAGAAGTCAACCAGCCTTTGATAACCTCTCTGTCTCTCACATTCTGGGCCTGGGTTAACTTCCATTTAAATAGAGGGAGCTATGGCTTGTTTAAATGTTCATTTAAAAACCGTATTTAACCAAACACTGCATTTCTCTGTCACTTTTCCATCTTCTTAAAATTACAAACTTTTAGGGCTGGTGAGAGGACTCAGCAGATAAAGGTACTTGCCACCCGATAACCTGAGTTCCATCCCTGGACCCACACCGTGGAAGGAGAGAACCAGCTCCTAATAGCCGTTTTCTGACTTCCACAGGTACCCTGTGACTTCCACAGGTACACTGTGACTTCCACAGGTACCCTGTGACTTCCACAGGTACACTGTGGCATGGACATGCCCCCCCCCCCCCAATACACATACCTGATAAATAAAAGTAAGCACATTTTAAAATTACAAAATTTTCCAGTGTTTTTGATCCAAATAACTTACTGACTTATTAATTACTATCTAATGTCTTTGTTTCTTTGAGATAGAATATCCTACACCTACAAATTTATATAGATCAGCAACGTATTCTTTACCTCTGGAGTCCGTTTATGGTTTAATTGGGTTGTCCACATTGTGCTTTTCCTGGTAAAGCATCTGGTGTGCAGTAGGCACCAAAACTACTTATGAAAAGAATGAATGACTGAATTACTGAGACCCAATCTGCATTAACGACCAGAGACCATGGACGAGTCATTGAACTGTTCTGTGCCTCAGTGTCTTCATGTAGAATATGAGACTCAAACATGATAACCTGGAAAAGTCTCTTGATGACTAATGGTTTCTGATTCTATGATGATTTCCAAAGCCAGGCAGTTACTTAGCCATTATAATTTTTTAAGGTAGAAATAGAACTCACCAGAGTGTCCGTAGTTTTTCTTTTCAGTGCAATCAGAAAGGCTCCAGAGTTAATGAACTACACAAACAAATAAATAAAGTATAAATATTTTAATGATGGACAGAGGAAGCTGATGCAGAGGGTTTCTCAGTCAGGTCTCTGCCCACTTCTTCCCTATGCCTCCCTCCTAAGGTCACAGAAACCCCAAGGGAGTGAGGAGGGTGAGCCACCTCACATGGCTGTTCACAGAACAGAGAACAAAAAGGCTAGATCTGCTTTAGTCTTGGCCACCTGTTTGAAGAAGAGGATGTTTCTACCTTACTGGACTTTTATTTCCTCATCCATTCTCCTGTTATTGATAACCATGACTCAGCTACCAAATGATACCAGTGTCATCAGTTTATGAATACTAATGTTATAGAGTCATTATAGTACAATCTGTGTGTTCTGTTGTATGGGAACACTAGGTATAACTTCAGCCAACAGACTGGAGAAAGGAAGAAAGAAAGGAAAGAAAGAAAAGAAAGGAAAGAGGGAAGGAAAAAGAAAGAAAAGAAAGAAAGAAAGAAAGAAAGAAAGAAAGAAAGAAAGAAAGAAAGAAAGAAAGAAAAAGGAAGAAAGAAAGGAAGGCAGGAAGATATCACACACACTCATTTTTGTGGAGGTGGGTCAAATATGGCAGCCTCATTGTCCAGTAGAAACTTAAAATCTGAGTTCAACGCAGCTATGTTTAAATTTTTAGCCTCTTCTTTCAGCCCCATTAGTAGTGGATGCTCTCCTAGACCATCAAACAGATAATGAAACCTCCCTCCCTTTATACCCAGACACCCTCTGTTCCCATCTTTTGTATATACTTTTCACCTAATTAAACAACCCCTCATCCTTAAGCCCTAGACCAGCTGGAAATGACTCAGCACAGTTTCCTTTACACTTAGATGCCTTTCCTCTAGAAGCAGCTTTTGTGTCCTCTGCCAAATACTTGTCATACCCTATGGTATGAGGACTTGTGACCAGGGACTGCCTTCTACTGAATCCCACACCCTACCCAGTCTCTGATGCTAAGCAGGTGCAAAGTCAATGAGGACTACATGTGATTAAATAAGTTTCTCTTTGTGGCTCAGAAGGCACATGCAGGAGCTGTCCCTGTCCCTGCTTCTTTACTATCTGCAGAGCAAACCACTAGAATATCAGCATCAGAAGCAGCATCACATAGGTATAAGAAGTGTGCTGATCTCTTGGCACGGTTTCTTTCTTATTAGACTGAATGTCCGTTGGAGGATAACCACTGTACTAAAATTTGGGTCCTCATTGTCTTGCTCTGTGAATACAGTTTATCATGTGTAGCAAGTAATTTTGGACAAATTGATGGACCAATAAACAATCATAAAATCCAAATGAATAGTCCCTCCAAATTTCAAGACCCAAAGACGGGCTACCACCAGTTCTGGAGAGTCAGTGGAGGATAGAAGTAATCGCAATGGGGTTAATGTCTTTGTGGCATTTTCTACAGAATCATATACCCAAACCTATCTTGTTTCATAACTAAGAATTCATTCACTAACACATTGCCTGGTTGACATGCCTTTAAATTGAACTAAACGCACTAAACTCACCAAAGCAGAGCCCCAAAATGGATATCCTGAGAGAAATATAAAAGGAAACCTTGGGTATGGGTTTACCAAGGTGAAAAGGAAAACAGCTCCAAACGAAAAGTTCATGATTCCAAACAGGATCTGGACGGTCTGCAATAGAGGGGAAAGTCAGCTCAGAAGAGGCGCAGCGGGGGAGCCCATTCTGCTTACATCTTTACTTCCAGGATTTGGCAGTTACCCTCTTTATAGTCTAGGGAAGGATAATGGATGTCCCTCTTCAATAGTCCTTGGTGTTTTCTTAATCCGTCCATCTGATAATTACTAAGAGGAAAATGAGTCTACCCCACTGCTCCCAAGCTCAAGGTCAGCTGGTGCTATGAGAGGAAGCTCTCAGGCCCCACTCTCTTCTTACTAAAACCCCCAGTTTTTCAGCACATACATGTGAATGTCGACTTTAAATTACTGAACCAGTTTGGCCTCAAGGGGACGCTCAGGAAAATCCTCTTGGAGGTGAGTAATCCTTTGAGCCTTCTGAAGCAGGGCTGCATCCCCAGGCCTGGAGGTTTCCTCATGGGTTGTTCTTCATTCTCCCTGCGCTATGCTTGTAAGGCACATCCTGGACGTACTGTGAATGCTAGGCAGGGGCCCAGGGGTGCTAAAGAAGCCTGGCGAGAATGACAAGAAGAACAGAAGGTGTATGACCCAGGGGTTATGTCCTCTGTCGTCTTTTTGCTGTACTTCCTCAGTCTGGGTGAGCTCTTTTGCTGCAGTACCAACATTTGGTGGCTGAATCCTAAGAGGTATGGTATGCATATCACATCTGGATGATTATCCCTCTTGAATGTCCCACTACCGACTCATATTCCATATGTCCTAGAATACGGGTTCGCTTTACCCCTCTAAGCTTGATTTTCTGACTTCTTTGTCTCTGTTGTTGGTGCTGTCATCCTTTTAGGCCTGGGGCCATCAGGTCTCCTGTCCTTTTCAAGTTCCCTGATTGCAACAATCCCAAAGTAGCTAACTTTCCTAATATCTCGTCTTGTGAAATCATGCATACTTCAGCCAGCAAGATGGCTCAGCAGGTAAAGGTGCCTGACACCAAGCCGGACAATCTGAGTTTGATCCCTGGAACGTGTGTGGTGGAAGGAGAGAGGGGACTCCTGAAAGTTTTCCTCTGACCTCCACACATATGCTGTGGCATGCATGTGACCATATATGCACAATAAACAAACAAATACAAGTAAAATATAAACTAGCAATCTGACAGAGGAATTACAAAAACACACATATTTAATTTTGATCCCATTTTCCTGCTGTAGGAAACATTGGGGTGCTTATTTAATAATTTTATGTTTTTTCCACATGTTGGTGGATTTGTAGAGAGAGAGAGTCCTCCATTGTCTATCATCACCCAAAGCACTCGTTGGCTTCTTTCACTTAACAACATGAAAATGAGATTCTTTATGCTTCCTCTTGGCTTGTTAGCTTATTTCTTGTACCACAGAACACTGTTCTGCTGTATGGGTATATTATGACTAATTTATCAGACAGATTAATTCTTTTTATTTTTAGTCTTCTTAAATCTTTTAGGCCTAGATTGACCCCTCCCAGCTCTCCTCTACCACCCCTCCCGATGCTAGCGTGCTTCTGTTTCCCCTCTTCATGTATATTTGTTGAACTTCCATCATTTAATCAGAGTCTGGGTTCAATGTCCACTTCATTGTGAAATGTGCTCATCCCCTATTCATTGGCGATGACTGTTCCAGCTCTGGGGCTCCCACTCTCATTATCACCATTGATGCTCTTACTAAATGCTCCATTGAAATATCATTCTCAATATTTTCATGCTATTATTGTGTTCGAATGACACCTTTCTTTACCTCAGTGAGGAATAACTAGCTTGTATTTGTTTCTGTGAGTACAGAAGCTAACATAGTTGCTCGCACCTAGTTCCATTTCTGTTAAAGTAGTATAAACTATTTCATTCGAGACTGGACTCCATTGTATTTGAAGAGATGCTGAAGCAGAAGTGCACTAGTGGTCTTCCACATGCCACAGGATGGTCTTTCTTATTTCTGTTTTTTTTTCAGAAAAAGATTATTTTCTATTTTCCATTATGGGAGGCTGGAGTTCAAAGGACAGCATATTCTCAAAGATATTGGTGACATTGCAACCTCAAATATACCTGACTACCTCTCACCTGCCCATTGTCTTAAGAAAGGTTTGGTAAATAAAATTAGTATTTGTAGCATGAATGAGTTGATTGATGGAGAAATGAATGTTTGCCAGGACCCTACCTCTAGACAAAGAACTACAGGCAACTAAGGACTTCTGAGAACGGGAGAATTAGTCTTTTCTAAGGATAAGCGTCCCCCCACCTCTGTGAATTGATTATCCAAGTACAAGTGGTCAGCAACACTATCAGAATCAGTAGGTTGTATTTATATATTTGTGTATTATACATATATGTAACAATAACAAATAAAAAGAGACCACAGTTTTCAGAGAGAACAATGAGGGAGGGAGCATAAATTAGGTTGGAGGGAGATGATGTACTTATATTTTTAATTTAAAAAATAAAAAGAGGCTATTCTGAAAATCTTTATACTTATATGCATAAATAAGCCTATAATGTGCATGTTATATAAAGCTGTGGGTTCTGAGCTTTGTTTGAGAAGATATAAATTACATGTTGCAGTATGCTAAGATAGAAAATCTAGCTTAACTTCTTGATTGCCATTTTTCCTTTTTCTCTCTGAAATTGACTAGAAAAACCTAAAAGATGGTTAGTTTGGAGGCTTTGGTTATTAAGAGTCCAGGAACATTGAATTTATTCATCTTGTATTTTCCTGTTCACAGAATCTTGTGCATAATTTATATAGAAGTCCAACCCACACTTCCTGAATTGAGTGGAAATGAAAGCCGGAGTTTATTCCTATTGGAGAATGTGTGCCACCAGATACTTTCTCACTCCCCCTGCCCCCTCCACCCGGTGTAGAATATACACAGGGACACATTTTACTTACCCCTAAGATCTTCAATTTTCTAATAAGGATTTTCTGCACTCGTTTTTGGGAGTCATAGGCTGTGGCTGTAAGTCCTGTTGCTTGGTATTCTTGACTGGTCACCTCTGGAGGAAGCACCAGGAACACAGGACTGTGCATATTGTTTGAATCCATGATGGTACGGTTGGTCTTTTCAGGTGGAAGAAAAGGAGCTGGCTGGCACTCCAGTTTAGACCATGTTTCCCTCCTGGACTGAGGCTAGCTAGAGTGCTGGCATTGTTGTGCTTTGGCTTAGAATTATAGAACCATAAAGTCACAGAGTCATAGAATCTCAGGAATGGTCAAGAGCCCAAAGACAGGAGTTAAAGTGCCCACATCTGTGTATTGGATTGCAGAAGCTGACTAGTGGTCTTGATTTGGTCAGAAGACACTGTGTCCTTGGGCAAGTCACATAGCCTTCTGTTTTTACAAATTCCATATATATATTAACCTGTGAAATCTTTTAGTTCTCAAATTTCCAGTTTTTCTATTTCAGATGTAGAGAGGACAAAACCTTTCAGGCACACACCTTATACATGTTACCTGTCACTTAAAAGATACTTTTTGCAACCTCGTTTTAGTAGCTTTATGTTATAAACCACCCCAAAGCACAGTGGCTTCAAAGAACTACAATTTTATTTTGTGGACCCTCTGCCACTTACACTGCTGGCACTGTTCTATTAATCCTCGCCAAGTTTTCTCACATATCTGTGGTCCACTCGTAGATTGTGCAGGGTTAAATGAGTGAGGATGGCATCAGTCATGCATCGGATAGTCGGAGACTTTTTTTTTCAGGACAATATTGCCCTTCAGACTTCTTCTGAGTCATTTGCTAGTGTCCCATTCATTAGCCTAAATTCTGTAGGCAGTTTAGACTCAAGTAATAAGTAGAAATGGACTACTTCATTAGTGGATCTGGCATGTCAAACTGCAAGGACATAAATGAGCAAAAAAAAGAATTTGTTTATTTTTTTAAGGTGTGTGCGTGCGTGTGCGTGTGTGTGTGTGTGTGTGTGTGTGTGTGTGTGTGTGTGTGTGTGTGTGTGTGTGTGTATGCCACTTATGGAGGCACCTATGGAGGTCAGAAGAAGTCATTACATTTCCTGGAGTTGGAGCAAGAGGCAATTTTGAGCTTCCCAATGTGGATCCCCTGTAAGAGTACTCTTAACTACAGTTATGAGTACAGTTACAGAGATGCCCCACTGTGGGATATATACATATACATATACATACACATACACATACACATATACATATACGTGTGTGTGTATGTGTGTGTTGTCATGCTCTGTTATTCTATTAATCTCATACCTTCCTTCATTGAATTTTTTTGTCAAGACCTGCATCTTACTAGTCAGTTACATCCATATAGCACAGTTTCTTTATTTTGAGTGGACCTTTCTCACATTCAACTTAAGTGAATGTGGATTCCTGCTGATGGTTATCCTTCATGAAAATCATCAGGTATTTGATTCATTTGAGTTAAGTAATCTTTGGGCCAATGTAACGGCCCAGTTGTAATGGACTGTATGAACTTCATTGCCCATATTTTAGCTTTGCTGTAGGCCTTTTCAAGTTTCTCTGTTTTTCTCCCAAGCATGGTAACATTCTTATAACTGCTTGATAAGTGGGGAAATAACTTGTTTATTATGTTTTAATTTATCCAAGCATCTACTCATGATGCACCACAGAATTCAATCGTTGGAGCATAAAAATCTAGAATTAATCCTAAGCCTTTTAAAAAATAGTTAAATTGTTTTTTCTTTGAGAATTTCATGCATGCATCCAATGACCAGTTCTATGTCTCATTCTCAAGTAAGTTTATTTACTAGTTTTAGGGTCGAGATAAAGTTACTAACTTCTGCGTTCATATTAGTTTATATATTTATTGAAACATGACATGTCTTATTTGGAGTAATGACTATATAATAAGGCTATTTTGAGCGAATTATGTTCTTGGTATGTAAATAAATTTTAGTAATAATAAGAAAATACTATCAGGCAGCATTACTTCTCATATTATTTCTGTTCTGACCATGACGGTCAAATATGTTGTCTCACTTTACTTCCATAGTTCATTTTGGCTATTTCTTTATCAGCTGAGCTTAACCATAAGAACCTTGGCAGTACCACACTGAGTTACTACAAATGTTATTGTCTTGTATTTCTCCATTGTAGGCAGTTGCTTGCTAATAGACATCTCAGGTGTGTTCACACATGGATGGCATAGCGGATCATAGCCTTAAATAGCTTCCTATATTCTTACGTATCTTATTTCCTGATATTACAAAACCTCATCTTTTCATGAGAGGCCCTCTAATCTTTTTTTAAAATTAATTAACCTATTTATTTTACATCCCACCACAACCTCCTCTTCTCCCACTCCCTCCTCCCCTCCCCTCTACCCTCCCTCAATCCACCCCTCTCTCAGAAAGGGGCAGGCCTCCCATGGGCATCAACAAAGCATGACATATCCAGGTGCTGTAAGACCAAGCACCTCCCCCTATATGCAATGCAGGCTGGGCAAGGCAATTCAATATGAGGAATAGGTTCCCAAGAGCCAACCAAAGCACTAGAGACAGTCCCTGCTCCCATTGCCAGGAGTCCCACAAATAGACCATGCTATACAACTGTCATGTATATGCAGAGGGCCCAAGTCAGTCCCATGCAGGCTCCCGGTTTGTTGGTTCAGACTCTTTGGGTTCCCATGAGCCAGGCTAGTCATTTCTGTGGGTTTTCCTGTGATGTCTCTGACCCTTCTGGCTCCTACAATCCCTCTTCCCTCTCATCATCAGGACTCCCCAAGCTTGGCCCAAGGTTTGGGTCTCAGAATCTGCCTCTATCAGTCACTGGGTGAAGACTCTCTGATGACAACTGGAGTAGTCACCAATCCGATCATAGGGGGTGGCCAGTCTAGGCTCTGCATCCACTACTGCCAGGAGTCTTAGCTGGGAGGCCCTCTAATCTTAAAGTGGTTTACGAATGATTGGATACTATCTTTTAGGCCTTAATGTTCCCCCAAATCAAACCTTTTGTCATAGTTAGGGTTTCTATTGCTGTGAAGAGACACCATGACCAAGGTGAGGTGGCTGGCTTACAGTTTTAGAAGTCAGTCCATTATCATCATGGCAGGGAGCATGGTGGCATGCAGGCAGACGTGGTGCTGGAGAAGGAGCTGAGAGTCCTAATCTTGTGGGCAACAGGAAATGGTCTATCTGTCACACTGAGCAAAAGGGACCTCAAAGCCTGCCCCCACAGTGACACACTTCCTCCAACAAGGCTACACCTACTTCAACAAGGCCACACCTCCCAGTAGTGCCATTCTCTATGAGCTTATGGGGTACAGTTACATTCAAACTACCACACCTTTATTTTATCTTGTTGCCAATTATTCTTGGGAAGTTATGATGATGCAAGTGGTCAGACCGAGTTCAAGGCTGTTTCTCCGATTCCCTTTCTGGGTGGTTGTAAGAAAGGCTCCCAAGTCCTTTCACTTATATCATACTGTAGATGGAACTTATTTTTCTTTGCTTTGAAATATCTTGTCTTTATATTGAAAAATGCTCTCCTTCCAAAGACCCATACCCAACCACAGAGAGCAGGACAGTGACAGGTGTCCTCTGCCTGGGGGCCTGCAAGTCTTCTGGGTGTCATTTGCTATTTAAATTATAAGCATCGACTCTAGACCTTATCCCATGAAGGACAGTGAAAAATCCATTATTTCTCCCAATATTTTCAGCTATCTTGGGGAGTAACAAGGAGACACGAGAGGGAGAAAGCAACTGGGGTTCCTGTTTTGCTGAGTTGTCCTGGGCTGTTGTCTTGGCTTTTACGGACATCTCTTCCCCCGTGTTGGCACTGTACTGAATCCTCATTACCTTCAAGTAGTAATGATGCAGCATCTCAAGATGTATAGACAATTTTAAAATAAAGATTGCAAACATTTTTGTAGAACCCACAAGGGCAGGCACTAGGGAGTTCCCACTGGATGTGTCTTCTGACTTACACTCTCTAATTCCTATTCATTGGCTTATCAGTATGTCCATACAGCCTCTCTCTCTATAGTGTTCCCTTTTTGACTACCAGGGATTTTTCTGTCAGAGACAAAATGGTATTTGATTTATGAGGTCAGATGATTTTTTTAAAATACCCTTGCTCTTTCTACCATCTAAGAAGAAATATAAAAGGTTTGTGTTAGTATGTTTGGGCTGTCATAACCATGTGCCTGAGGTTGGGGGATTTAAACAACACAATTTCATTTATGATTCTAGAAAGTGGAAAATATTAAATCTGGGTGCCAGTGAACTTAGATTTTTGACTTTTTTAGATTAATACAACTACAACATGTCTCCCTTCCCTTTCCTCCCTCCAATCTCTTCCATATACCCTCCTTGCTCTCCTTCAAATTCATGGTTTCTTTTTTCACTAATTGTGAATAAATACACATATATTTCTAAATATAACCTGTTCAGTCTTTATAATGTTATTTGTATGTATATGCTTTCCTGACTAACTATTTGTCACTAGACAACCATTTGGTATGCCCTTCTCTGGCAAAGACCTCCCACTCCCAGCTTTCCTCAGTTGCCTGTAGTCTTTGTGTAGGGTTGAAGGATCATGGGCTTTTCCTCATCCAGTCTGGCATGTCAACTGGTGTCATCCTCATTCAGTTGATGTTTGGGCAGTCATGTTGGTAAGACTTTTTGGATACATATTCTGATGTTATTACAAGACACAATCTCACAGAAAACTCCTTGATTTTGTGGCTCTTATAATCTCTCTGCCCCTCTTCCACAGTGTTCCCTGAGCCTTATGTGTGGTTTTGGTTTGTATATTTTTTCCACTAATACTGTGCTCTACAAGCCTGTACTTTTGAGTCATTGTGGTTTTCTGTAGTGGTCTCAGTCTGTTGCAAAGTTTCTTTGATGTGGGGTGAAGACTACGCTTGTCTGTAATGTGGAACTGACCTGAATGTCCCCTCCCCGAGGCCTAGTTTTCATGGCACCAGAAGGCACCATGCAAGCTTCCAAAGGAGGGAGGCAACCAACAGCCCTACCCACCCACAATGCCTATGAAGCACATCAACCAGCATGGCACGATAACCCTAAGGGTTTAATAGTGGCACACAAATCTTGGTGGAAAACAAAAGTTCTATAGTTATACTGAAACCCATTCTACAGGAGAGAAACCATGCCTGGCACCACGAATCTATTTTTCAGTGCTGGTGAAATCATGGTTATTGGAGGATTATCTAAGACCCCTAATTTGTTAAACCAGCATAATCCCTAACAAGAGTCTATAAACAATTGTTCTTATACCTGCAAACTTAGGTTTTTATGATGGCTTTCTTCTTGGCTTTCAGGTGGCTGATTTCTTCTGATGCATTTATATGACATTTCCTTAGATCTCTGGTATCTTTATGTACAGTCTTTCTCTCCCCCTCCTTCCTCCTTTCCCCCTCTCTCCTTCCCTCTCCCTTTGTCTCTCTGCCTCTGTATCTTTGTCTCTGTCTCTCTCTGTATCCCTTTCTTTCTGTGTCTCTGTCTGTGTCTGTCTGTCTGTCTCTGTCTCTGTCTCTGTCTCTCTGTGTGTGCATGTGTGTGTATGTGTGAAAGAGTTTCACAATATAGTCCAAGTTGGCTTTAAGCTCACTAGCCCAGGCTGGCTTTGAACTCATAATTCTTCTTCATACTCTTGAATGCTGGAATTGTAGGCACGTACCACTGTAGAAGGGCACTATTCCCACCATGAGGGTCACACTCTTCTATTTTCATCTGAACCTAGTATCTTCAAAAGCTCTATTTCCAATGTTATCACATTAGGACTTAGGACTTCTGCATTAGAATTTAGAGGTAGAATATTTCAGTCCAAAGCAAAGAGATAATTTGATTAATACTGTAAAGCATATCTATCACCTTTTTGTCATCTATCTAATAATGATTTGTTCATGCAGACATCTATGACATTTTTGGTCTAAGAAAAGCTTCTGTGGAACAGAATAACCTTCCTTTCCTGATGTTCACTATCTAAAAAGAATGACTCTTACAGATGTTTTTCTGGAGTTTCTAAATAAGCTCTCCAATTTCATCATATAAAAAGATGCTAATGAGTCTCTTTTTAGTCATAGAGCACTGTTAGTCCATGGCATGACCTAGCTTCAGATTCTTACAAAATTTCCCCACCTACTATTCCTAACTAAGCATCTATATACAAGAGTCTGGGTGACACAGCTCATGATACTTGAAAACACTTTTCAGAGTGCATAAATATAATGAAGTTGATTGCTGCCACGTTTGTGTTTTTTTTTTTTTCTGGGCAAAGTAGGGAAAGAAAGGGAGGAACTCGGGGATTTGAGTTTCTAGATCAAGCATAATAGACAAGACCCACTGCTGTGTGTTCTGAAGGATCCTCTTCTCATCTGTAGCTACAGAGTTAAAGCTGCTGAAAACTAAGTGCAGAATCTCATTTAGCAACTGGCTGGATTACAGTGCAAGGTGAATTCTCTGTCCTTCAGCAACACTGCTATTGAAGCGGGGACATTGGTAAGAGCAAGTGGGATTCTAAAGTTGGAATGGCTAAGTACAGTAAGACTTGGCAAATCTGAAAACGCTGGACCCTAAATTCTGACGAGTCTATCATTTTCAGGAAAGGAGGTCTCCCTGTCCCCAATGGGGCCTGGCTATCTGTGTGAATAATCCCTTGCATGAAAAAACTAAAACGATAGCCTTTTCTGAAGGAGCTGCTGTGTCAGACAATCCTTCTCATCAGGACACGACTCTACCCACTGCCATTTTTTCTTTATTCTAACTAGACTTAACTGACCACAGGCCCCAACTTTATGGTGGCTCAGGAAGCTTGTTAGACTACATAAAAAGTACCTGAGATCCAATGTTATGTGCTTCCAAAATTAGCCCTTACCCTTAGTATCTATTTCCATGTTTGTTCTTGGGGGTTCTGTGTTTACAGATTAGAAAGTTCAGGTACACATACATGCAAAGGAAACACTGTGCAGCCGAGTAAAATGCAAAGCATCAGAGCTGACAGAAAAGCAAGATTTTATCAAAGACATCAAAGAGAAAAAGAATTCGAGTAGTCCAATTGGCAAGAGAGAGGAGGGATTATATGAGCAAAAGATATTGAGACCATTATTGGAAAAAGCACAAGAACAAATAGCCAAAGTAGCAGAAACACATGAACTGTGAACCAATAGCTGAGGAGCCCCCATGGAACTGGACCAGGCCCTCTGGATAAGTGAGACAGTTGATGAGCTTGAACTGTTTAGGAGGTCCCCAGGCAATGGGACCAGGACCTGTTCTTGGTGCATGAGCTGGCTTTTCGGAACCTAGGGCCTATGCTGAGACATTTTGCTCAGCCTTGGTGCAGGTAGGAGGGGACTGCCTCAACTAAATCTACCAGGCTGGGCTGACTCCCCAAGGGAGACCTTGCCTTGGAGGAGGTGGGAATGGGGGGTGGATTGGGGTGGAAGGCTGGGGGGTGGGAGGAGGGAGGACAGTGGAATCCATGGCCTATATGTTAAATTAAATTAATTATAAAATAAAAATATTTATAAAAAAATTTGAAAACTGTGGTTGGCTTGGAAGACAGAGAGTAACTGACAGTTTTTTAACACAATTCATTTGGCCAGAGAAGGTGCAATTGGCTCCCAATACTTACAAAGCTGTGAGTGCAGGTGTGTGAGAGAGAGAGATCTGCAGCTTCCTTCAGTACAGTCCACTTTGCCATATTTTCTATTATAATATGCACATGGCCACCCTTCCCTGACTTCTACTCTTCCATCTCTAGCTATGCTTTCTCTTTCACCAAGTATTGGACACCAAACCTGGTGCATATATCTTCAACACAAATGTGGGGAGAAAAATATTAGCATTATGGAGAAATAGATCCATTTAGTAATAAGGTGTGAGATGAAATTGACGATCATACATTGAAATACTAAAATTGATGGCGAAAGTTTTACAGTTTAGATGACATTTATTTCTTCACTCCCAGAAGGTTTTGATAAAGTCTTAACATTTGGCTTGTTGTTACTTTGCTTTTAAAAGGAACGAGTTCTTTGTAGGTCCTACATGCCCTTTACTCTGGTGAGTGAATTAGACAGCAAGCGCAGGTGGGAAGACAGGTTAGGGAAGAATCAACCGCTTCATTCTCATCTGGCTCCATTATCTGGGATCTGTGGTTTTTGGTTAGATAAGCATGTTAGTCTGAATCCTCAGATTGAGGTTGATCTCTCTGACAACACGAGGAAGAAGTAGCATTCAGATCTTTGGATGAATTTGAACCGGGTGGTGTACTGTTCTGCACCTCTTGCTCTGAAGCTATATTGGATAAACAGGTTACATATGTGTATGGAACCAAGCTCTGACAAGAAGCAGGATAATTATCTGGCCTCATGTCTTCTGACTGCTCATCTTTTGGTTTCTGGCATGTATCTTCTGTGTCTCCAGGTTCTCTGTCTCTTGTTTGTATATCATCTGCATACGTATCTCCTCTTACAACACTAGATTCAGAGTCTTGTTGGTCGTTACCTTGACACAGACCTACTTGAAATATAAAGTTATGCAATTGGTGATCTTGGGTGTATCGGACTATGGTGCTGCGGGGTTGGATTTCTTGGTATAGTGCCCTTTGCCTTAAGGATTCTCTGTCTAATAGCTCTTGGGATTCCCAGTCTAGGGAAGGATGTATTTTGAACTGCCATTCTTGTGCTTTCCAATCTTTGTTTCTCCAGCCTTGACTTCTCCAGTCTTGGGATCCCAGGCTAGCAGGCTGCCAGGATGAAGATGACCAGTATGAACATGACTTTTCTGTGAACTGAAAGCTTTGGGAGTCCCAGTCCTCACACGACTGCAATGGGACTCTCTTTACTAGCACTTGTTGTCTTTGTTGCCAGTTTGAGGACTGGCTCTTTAGGGCTTTCTGCTCTTGGGGCTGCTGGCCTTCAGCTTGTTGAACTTGAGCTTGTTCTTCTGGAGGTTGCTCTTTATTAGACTGCTGATCTTCTTCCTCTTTGTTATTAAGCTGTTCTTCTGGGTTTAGTTCCTCTACAGATTTTTGGTCTTTGCTTTGCTTATCTTGGGATTCTTGTACTGGGACCTCCTCCTCATCTGCCTGCTGCTGACCAGCTTGCTGTAAGAATTGCTCTGAGGTTTGAGTACTTGCATCTTGTTTCTCTGTGGTGTGCTTCTTTGGGGATAGCCAGGCTTTGATTTGCTGATCTATGGATTTCCGTCTTGAAGTTTTCCTTTGTAAGTCTACAGAATGTCTCCTTGGGGGTTTGTCACCTTTGATTTGCAGGTCCAGGGAATGTCTCTTGGGATAGACTTTTTCATGTGTGCCTTTCAAGGATAAAGAAAGTCTTCTTGGGGTTTTCTTGCCTTTATCAGACTTCCATTCTTGAGTCAACTCCATGACTTCTGTTCGAATGTCCCTATAAATTATTTCTGGATGTTGCTGGCTTTGAACTTGAGTGTTTGGTACTTGAAGATCTGAGAATGACATGTCATGGGGTGCTGAATCTTGGGTTTGTGTGCTCTGGGATAGTTTGTCTTGAGATAGTACATCTTGGTATTTCATATCCTGGGATGCAGTATCCTGGGAGGGAATCTCTTGTGTGTCTTGGGATGGTATGTCTAGAGTTAGTGTATCTTGGTATGGAGTTTCTTGAGATGAGGTCTTTTGGGATAGAGTATCTTGGTATGCTTCGGATGGAGTCTTTTGGGATAGGATATCTTGGTATGGGGTTCCTTGGGATGGGATATCTTGGTATGCTTCGGATGGAGTCTTTTGGGATAGGATATCTTGGTATGGGGTTCCTTGGGATGGAGTCTTTTGGGATGGGATATCTTGGTATGCTTCGGATGGAGTCTTTTGGGATAGAATATCTTGGTATGAGGTTCCTTGGGATGGAGTCTTTTGGGATGGGATATCTTGGTATGCTTCAGATGGAGTCTTTTGGGATAGGATATCTTGGTATGGGGTTCCTTGGGAAGGAGTCTTTTGGGATGGGATATCTTGGTATGCTTCAGATGGAGTCTTTTGGGATAGGATGTCTTGGTATGGGGTTCCTTGGGATGGAGTCTTTTGGGATAGGATATCTTGGTATGCTTCAGATGGAGTCTTTTGGGATAGGATATCTTGGTATGGGGTTCCTTGGGATGGAGTCTTTTGGGATGGAGTATCTTGGAATGACATGTCTTTAGTTAGTATATCTTGGAATGACAGCTCTTGGTATGGAGTCCCTAGGGATAGGGTCTCTTGGAATAGTAGGTCTTGAGTTAGTGTATCTTGGAATTGCATGTCTTGGGATGGAGTGTCTTGGGATGGAGTTTCTTGAGATGGCATGTCTTCCAAAGGCAAGTCTTCAGATGTCAGATCATAAGAAAAATGGGATGATGGGGGTTTAGATCGTAAAACTTGTGTTGACAGACCTGCCATTAATGTTTGGGATGATAAAGTGCCAGGTAACAAAGGGAGGAAATCATGTGAGGATGGAGTTTTAAGAGATGCAAGTGACACATTTTGGTTGTCAAGCAATTTGGGTTGCAGATCAGAGGTTTGACGTGTAATAGCTCCTAGGTCCTCATCTTTCAGGTTATTGCTTCTAGACTCTTTCGGAGAAGGCATATTTTCTGAAGACTTTGGTGTTAATGGGGGAGGTAGAGCATCCAGTTTAGTTTTTTCCTCTTGTGGGAATTGATGAATAGTCTCCTGTTCATCTGGAACACGCATAGAAGATGTACCCTTATCACTTTTCTGTGGGATATTTTTGGGAGCTGTGGGAGCCGAAGGATTTCTTGAGACTCTTAACTTGAAGAAAGCATAACCCCCTAAGAAAATGGTTTTTATGTTTGAAGCTGTATTACCACTGGGAGATTTTCCTTGAAACTCAAATTGTAATTGATTATTTTCTTCTGGCACAGGCTGTTCAGTATTTTGAGGAACTTCTGAAGGAAAAAAGAATACAGCCTATAATACCAAGGGGAAAGCAGAGTGTTAATAGGCCAGAATTGTATTTATGTCATTTCCTTACTGTATTCTCATATTATCTTTCCTGGAGATGAAGTTCTCCAGCCTTTCCTGTCTGCTCTTAGATTTGGGTGATGTCACTATCCTTATGTCCTAGATACTCAACAAAGGGATTTTACCAAAATTGCCTCAGGATTTTTTCTATACTGAATAATATTAAGTTTTCTAAGACATTTAAAGTATCCAGTTAATATTCACACACAAAGCCTACTATTTGATTTGTTAATTACTTAGATAAACTGAGTGTTGGTGATCAAAGACAATCAGAATTTACCCTTAAAGTGATAACAATTATAACCAGGCTAACATATGAGTAGATAATGATAAAAATCACCTAGCACTATGCCTATTATTGAAATAGTTACTAGGTTCTGAGGAAGAAGCTAATTTACAGTATCATTTAAAAGAATAATATATTCAAGAAAAATGTCTACCCAAGGAGATGAAAGACTTCTATGCTGAAACCTCCAAAATACTTCTGAAAGTATTTGTAAGAACTAGACAAATGGAGATCTTCTCCATGTTTGTTTATAACAAGGCTTAAACTTGTTTAAAAAATCTATGCTATGCAAAAAATATACAGATTCAATGCTATCCATGTCAAAATACAAAAAAGCTTATTCTCAACATAAAACACAATTCAAATTTATTTGGAATCTTAAGGGGTCCAAAATAGCAAAACCATTTAAACAGAAGAAAAATATTTGGAGAAATAATAGTTGCCAATTTTGAAACTTCCATAAAGTTATGGTAAGATGGATAGGTAGATAGAATAAAGAACCCAGAAGCAAACATAACATAAATAGTTCATTGAGTTTCAGCAGTGATGCCAGGATCATTCTATGGGAAAGGACAGTCTTTTTAACAATCAGCACTAGGAAAACTGAATAGCCACATGCAAAGAACAAATTCAACATTTACCCAGTACCATAGATAAACTTAAAAGCCCAAAATGTACACTTTGGTGGGCCCCATTTTCTTTAATTCCTTTGTCCTGGGATGGTGCTGCCCACATTCAGAACAGATTTTACTTACCCTTCCCTTTCTGAAAATAGCCTCAAAGACAAGCCCAGAGGTCATCTAGGCTCTTTGTAATCCAATCAAGATGGACACCAAGATTAACTGTCACAGTTGGAACTGGTGACAATTTCATGGGTAAGACAACACAAGATGGATAGGGAGATGGCTCATTTGGTAAAGTACCTGCTGCCCAGGCAGAAAGACCTGAGTTCAGATGGCCAGAAACCACGTAAAAAGCAAAGCATGACAGCATGTTCTTGTGACCTTGGGAGCATGGAGATGGGCTAGGCAGATCCATGAACCCCAGGTTCAGTGAGAGTTCCAGCTTCAAAAACAAACATAGACTCATCCAATTGCTGACCCTGGGCACTCACAATGTGCATGAATGCACATGTACACACCACATATACAATATCACAATATACTCAAGTATGTAATAACAAAAGAAAGAAAAGAATACATAAATCAGATTTGATCAATATATAGCTTCTGTATATTGAAGATACTGTCCAGGATGGAAAAAATAATAACAATCTGAAGGGACAGAGTGGGATGAAATAGTTATAGACAATATGTCTAATAAGAAATTACCAAACTGTACATATGGAAACACTACAATCCAACAATAACAACAACAAAATGAACAACCTAATTAAGAAGTGAGCATGGGACTATAAAAGCTCTTGTTCAAAGAAGATCTATTCCTACTAATAGGTGCATGACTAACCCTCAGGAACATCCTATTAACCTTTGGGATGGTGGGATTGAACTGTATCTTGATTGTGATGATCCTTAAATAGATGTGTGTCATTTGTCAAACTTATTGCACAGTATACTTAGAATTGGTGCGCTGGATTGTTTGAAGTTAAAAGCAAGCGAGGATGTAAGCAAACACTGCCAAGCACATTCCAGACTGCTGTTGTAACTCAGAAAGCAAGGCCAGGAACTGCACTACACAAGTCAGAATCCTGTGTTGTATCATACTGGAGATGTTAGTTAAACTCTCTGTTAAGCTTTAGTTCATTTGATGTAGAATAAGGGTGTTGATATAATATTAACATAATTATTAATTTGGCACCAAGCAATTATAATAATGTTTGACATTATAAACAATCAGTAGGGCTATAAGTTCCCAATGTCACAGTACTATGGGTTTTCCACAAAGTCCCATATTTCCTTTTTTTTTCCCCAGGAAGATAAAGAATTATATATTAACAGAGATAGATGACTGAGGACAGTAGATAGGACAAGAAAGGAAAGTAAGTTACCTGAAAAAGTAGAGTGAGCATCAGTCTTAAGCTCAACCCCCTCTGACCTTCCTAATTTAGGAGTTTCAGTGTATTAGCTGAGCATACTGCTTCTGCACGGTAATAGAGGTCAATGTGGGGTGATGTTCTCAGTGTGGATGCAGTAGTACCAACCTCTGTGCTATTTGTACCCTTAGAGGGAGTATGTGGGAGGAGAGAAGAAAATCAGGATCGCTGGAAGCTCCTAGGCAAGCTAGCCTGGAGTATGCAGTAGTGAACATCAGGTGAGACATTTTCTCGAAACAACATAGAAAGTGAGGACCAACACCTGAGGTTGTCCTCTGTTCTCCACACTCACACTGTGGCATAAGAGTGCCTGCTTCCTCATACACAGGAACATGTACAAACACACACACACACACACACACACGCACACACACGCGCACACACACACGCATGTGCACGTACACGCATATACTCAGTTCTCGTGACAACCTTGGGCGCACCTCTCTTGAACTGGTCCAGCACCTGCTTCTTAAGGATGCAATAGTCACAGAGATGCTGAACTCTGCTATGGTGATGATTAATAAGACTGACAGAATTCCCTGCAAATAAGGAAGGGAAATAAATTATATTTAGGACAAAAGCAGCATCACTTTAAAAACAGAAGCCAAGAATACTTTACACCCCATGACCGAGTTTGGGAAAACTCATATTCATGCTGTTCTGTAGCTATTAAATATTGCATCATTTCAATGTCTTTCTGGTAAGGAGTGGGCTAAGACAGTCTCTAGAGTAACACAAGGAGAGGGACAGTAGAGAGAAATAGCATTCCTATAAATATCTGCCATTTCATTAAAATAACTTTTTTCAGTGTGGGAATATAGTACCCCAACACCTGCTTTTTCTTCCCTGAGAAAGCTGCTAATGCATATTTTTTGAAGTGAAAGTTTCAGCTATGTATTCACCTCTGTGTCAAATAAACCTGCAAGATGGATCTAGTACCCAGATCTGCATTCTGCCGGCACTACTTTAAGGTAATGTTTTCATTGAGAAGTAAGATGGTGCAGTGTGGTATTCAAAAAAGCTTAAATACTAGAGGCAACACAAGTTGGGCACAACTGGGCCCAAGGTCGCGCTTACACTAGGAAAGTGACTACAGCTCTCCACATCTCAGTTTCTTTGAGCACATGCAAGAGCTTAGGTAACTGCCTTGATGCTGAAGCTGAAGGGTGTCTGTCCTCCCCACTGTCTGTCCTCCCCACTGTCTGTCTTCCCACTGTCTGTCCTCCAGCACTGTCTATCCTCCCCACTGTCTGTTCTCCCACTGTCTGTCCTCCCCACTGTCTGTTCTCTCACTGTCTGTCCTCCCCACTGTCTGTCCTCCCACTGCCTGTCCTCCCCAATGTCTGTCCTCCCCACTGTCTGTCCTCCCCACTGTCTGTCCTCCACACTGTCTGTCCTCCCCACTGTCTGTCCTCCCCACTGTCTGTCTTCCAACTGTCTGTCCTCCCCACTGTCTGTCTTCTCACTGTCTGTCCTCCACACTGTCTGTCCTCCACACTGTCTGTCCTCCCCATTGTCTGTCCTCCAGCACTGTCTGTCCTCCCACTGTCTGTCCTCCCCACACTCTGCTCTCCCCATTGTCTGTCCTCCAGCACTGTCTATCCTCCCCACTGTCTGTCCTCCCCACTGTCTGTCCTCTCCACTGTCTGTCCTCTCCACTGTCTGTCCTCCAGCAGGAGAGAATTGGCCCCAGTCCTTGCAAAACTTCCATCATATGCACTTGGATCAAGTAGAACAGGATTTTATCCTTTATAATTGTTTTCAGACTATCCTTTGGAACCCAAGTCTCATTCTGGAATTTATCTCAGCACACACAAAGAGGTCCTTTAGTTCACTTCAACAGGTGGTTACAGGGATTAAATCATGGGAGATAATTTCCCATGAGTCTACTTCACTTTTGTCCTTACTAGTTCAAATTTTCAAATTCTAGGACCGAAGGCTTCAAGATGTTGCTATCAGAAACAGACTAAAAGCCTAGAGTTTGCTTTGGGGGCAGAGGAAAAGGCTCATTGGAATCTTTGACATGATTGAAAATGGTGTCAGGGCTGGTATGGTGATAGCACTTGCTATTCAGCCTGACACCCTGAGGTTAAGCTTCAGGATCCACATGTTGGAAAGAGATAAAGAACTCCTGCAAGTTCGTCTCTGATGTCCACATATAAGCGGTGGCATTGCAGACTACACACACCTCAAATAAGTACGTGTAAAAAATAATTAAAATAATTATAATGTCATGTATTACTTATACAATAGACTCTTAAAACCTTAACTATCACTAGGGGCTGGAGATAGCTCAGAAATTTTGAAAACTGGCTCTCTCCTGGAGGAGCTGTGTTCAATTCCCAGAACCCACACTACAGCTCATAAACATCTGTAATTCTAGTTCCAGAGCATCCATTGCCATCTTTTGACCTCAGAGAACACTAGGTATGTATGTGGTACACAGTCCCACATTCAGGCAAAACACCTACACACGTTAAAAAAAAGTAAAATAAAAAATCATGTATAATTATATTTCCTGGTAAATTTACCATACTGAGTAAAAATTATATAATTATATAAAATGGCTTATATATAAAAAAAGATTGAAACACTTCACTGAAGTACTTTCTTCCACTGTATTTTGTTTCATACCAATAGAGTAATTTTTTGATTAGTAAAAAGGTAAAATTTAATACAATTGAAGTAATAACAGTTGTAATAGCTAAAACTATTGAGTATTTATACTTTTCCAGGTATTATTTGAAGTAATCCTTACCACAGGTCAGTGAGGCAGCTATTATATTACTATCTCAAGTTTTTTCAAGAGGAAAAACCAAGATGTGGAGACTCTACAATGTTATGCCAAAGTCACAAGCTCCCAGGAGCTAAAAGTAGGGTTAAAAATCAGAGTCTAGGGTTCCAGAACCACCCGTAGTGAAGTCAGGGGTAAAAAAATCAACTCATCATTGTGTCATGGACACAGCCTGGCTAAGGTTACTCAGCCTCTTCATCCAGAATCAGGTCACTCACAAGGAGAAGTGTTCTGCCTACAACACATGTTCCTTCAAGGGAGGGCATCTGACAGAATTTGTGCTGCTGTGTGAAGCTGATGAAGATCAAGGCCATCCCAGCTAACGCAACCAGTGAGCTGAAGATATTCATGGTCATGATTCCTTGTCCCTGGAAAATAGATTTAAAACATGGGAAAGTAAATAAAAACTAAAGGTAAAGACACCTTGCTGGAAATTCTCAGAACTTCTCTAGTTCTAGAGGCCTCATCAGATCCATGTGATTGGAAGACTTGATAAGGTCAGTTCTGACTGGCCAAAGTCAGGAGGCAAAGCCCACTGTAGAATGGGCCAACCACACTGTGCAGTTAATGCTCCTGAAAATGTCCATCTCATCTCAGCACAAACCATCTTTTATAATTTGAAAGGACATGGTGCCTTGGAAAGCATCACAACATGGAAATCAGACTTGATTGTGAGTTCTGCTTTCATTAGGACTTATACCAACTATTTAATCTGTCTGAGTCTTAATTTCTACCTTTAAAAAGGAGAATGCCTTTAGTGTAGTGTTCATTTATTTTCTAAAAACTTAGTGTATACTAAATATGTGTCATTGCCACATTAGGCCCTGGATGTACAGACTCATGGGGGAACTGACAGATCACCATCTGGCTCCCTTGTATTCCCCAGGAGAAGTCAAATGATGACCGACAAAACCAGATGGTTAAAGATGGTGAAATTCAGACTAGTGCTTAAAGTTGCCCTGTTTTGATCTTAGTGCTCCAACATGGGAGGCATAAAAAACTGATCTGCTTAATTCTTTTTAATTTTTAAAATGATTTTATTTCTTTGTTGAGAATTTCATATGTGAGTGTTGTGTTTACATCATCCCCCCACTCCAACTCCAACTTCTCCCATGTTCTGTCCCTTCACTCCTCAAATTCATGGCCTCTTACTATTTCATGATTATTTTTTACATATATGTACATATAAATTTATAATACAACCTACAGAGTTAATTTAGTGTTGTTCATTTGTATGTTTGTTTAGGGCTGAACACTTATAGGAACTGTCAGCATTTATCTCCAGAGGAGCAGATGGAGCATTCATCCCTCTCCCTAGGATTTCACTAGAGTTTGTAACTGTCCCCAAGGAAACTGACAGAGAGCCATGAAAATGGATTCGGTGACTTTGAGAGGAAGCACACAACTCTAGGGTTTTCTGCAATTATTAGATGAGAATAGGAACATTTAAACATCACCATGTCTTTTGTAAGTAATATTTTAATTCTCAAAGTAGCTCTTAGGTAATCTCCCTTCAAGATGACAGAGCAAGAAGAGCCAAGCAGCTCTGACTCAATCCTACAACCGTGTGGCATCAGTGCCACACTTTTTGTCTGGTCCTTGGGCAGGCCTCTCTGTTGGCATTGGAGGTGGGGCTGGAGATAGAAAGTGAGGCTGACAGGGTTCTGGGATGAGTTTTGGTTGAGGTATGGCTTCTCAACTTTGAGACTAGACGTTTTGGTCAGATAATTTTTCTATTGTTAGGAGGCCTTTCCTTGCTTCCATTGTTTTAAAGGGTGTTTAGAGGGGACTGGGGAGACGGCTCAGTAGTTAAGAGCACTGGCTGCTCTTTCAGAGGACCCAGGTTCAGTTCCACATAGTGGCTTACAAATATCTGTAACTCCAGTTTCAGGGGATCTGACACCCTCTTCTGGCCTCTTTGGGCACCAGGTAAAACACTCCTACACATGAAATAAAAACAATAAACCTAAAAAGAAAAAGGATGCTTAGAGACAACCCTGGTTCTTACCCTCTACCTGCCGATAATATACACTACCCAGGTATGATAATCAAAAAATATCTTTGGACATTGTGAACTATTCCCTGTGGAAAGAGAAGAAGCAAAAATCCACTGCCAACTAAGAATCATTTAATTACAGCAATGTAAGATGGTTCCCAAGAGTAACTTTCAGTTTGCTTGACCAGAGAAGTGGGAGAAAGGGAAAGAATGCAGGGATAAATCATCCACAAATGAGTTTGAACCACAAACTTGATGCATAAAGATCTTCCAGAGAAACCCTGAAGCTTAAGGCCAAAGATGCTACAAAAAAAAAAAAGAGATTTGAAATCAGGTAGAAGTCATAAAAACTGCTTACCAGAATTTGTCTTGATTTATCATCGAACACTGAGATGAATCCTGTCAGGAAAAACTGTTCAGAAGACAAGAGGCAATGGTTAACAGGTGATACATCTAATTGGTCTACAACACAGTCTCCTTTGGGTTTTCAAACTTCGGTACTACCCCCTCCCCCCAGCATCTAGTCTCTCTAACCTGAATGTTAAGGAGGAAGGTACTTGTTTTAATTCCATCTAAAGGAATTGGTGTCGGTACTTGGGGACATTTGGGTCTTAGAATCTAAAATCCTTCTGCTGCAGTACAGACATTGGGAAGTTACTGTTGGCATCTTCCTCTCAGTGCCACACAGTATCACCTTCCTTCTCTGGGTAATTGCAACTTCTTTCCAGTTGATTTTCCCAGGATGACTGTCATCTTTGAATTTATTTCCCACTCAAAAACCCATAATGTACTCTAATGAGAACACATTATGAAATTTATTGTCATAGAGCTTAATCCAATTCACATTAGTCTTTATAGCAATTTCTGTCAAGTTCTTAGTAAGTGGTACTCACAATAAATGCTCCCCAGAATGGATATCCTGTGAGGATCACGAGAGGAAATTTTTTGGAGAAAAAGATGAAATTAAATGCTAATATAATCCCAAGGCCCACAATGATCAGAGAAAGCAGAATCTGGATAGCCTGGAAGGAGAAAAATGAACAAGAGATAACAAGAGCCCAGGCCTGTGGACTGCCCCAGACACACTTGTGGCTGCCCACTACCCCAATATAAACATCTCCCATGTCTCCATCATGCTGAGTCCCTCCAAATTTTAATTCTTCACTCTTGTTCTTTACTATTTCTCAGAGTCACCAGTATATCTTGTATCTGATGTATTTGAATTCATGTGTGACTAAACGTAGATTGCAAACTTTGTAATGATAGGCCCCACAAACTACTTCCTTATACCCCTTCCTCCTCTGTGGCACCGAACTCTTAGGATTATCTTCACAATTAGCCTCCATATTGTCAGTGTTAAGTGCAATCATTCCTTGGTTTGCATGGGAAAGTGCGTGGGAGGCTTGGTTCCAGGACCAAATCTGAGGATGCTTAAGTCTCTTATGTCATAATATTTGTAGATAATCTGCACATATCCTCTTCTTTGTACATTTTTTTTCTCAGACAGGATCTCCTGCATTCCAAACTGTTCTCAAACTCACTATGGAGCACAGGATGATTGTAATCACCTTCTCTTGTGCCTCCCCCTCCCAAAGCTGGGATAATAGGCTTGTGTCACCACACCCCTTTCCTTCTGTACACTTTACATGGTCTCCTAGGATGGTAGTATGCGATGTACCATACATACAAACACCAGAAACTTTCAAGCATCATCTGCCTAGGAGTGAACAAAATACTTAATAGAATGTAAAAGCAGGAAGTAGCTTTTTATTGTACTGTCTGTGGAATGGGTACAAGAAAACTAGCTGTACTTGTTCAGTACAGGAGTAACTAAAAAATATTTTCATTCCATGTTGTTTGAGCCTGAGGTTATGCATCCTTTAGACCTATACTCCACTGATGGACTTTGACCTCACCTTCACTGGCTTCTTAGTTCCATGAGAGGCACTGCCATACCCTTGGGTCACTTCCTCAAGAAGATATTTGGAAAAATTACATAGTTTCCTATTTCCCCTGTGTTGGAAATCAAAGATCAGAACTAGCTCCCCATGAAATAGCCATGGGACCTCCCTGGGGTTAGGTGAGTTAGTAGACTAATTAATTCCAAGAGTTACTTAATTCATCACCTCAGAAACATTTCTTCATTGACTGCTGAGAGTTAATGTATAATACAGACTCAAGGCAAACTGTGCATTGCACTTCTAAAGAGATCTTTTGTTTCTCTCTCTCTCTTTTAATCAAAATTCAGGGAAATAGCATGTGATGACTCTTCTCTGGAGGATCCATTTTTTCACAAGCAATTGTCTTAGATGTGCTGCCTTTTAAAAAATATTTCATATGTGTATACAATGTATTTATCGTATTAACCCTTTTACCCTCCTCCCTTCCTCCTCCCATGCTGACCCTTTCTTCTTTCCAACTAGTCGTTAATTTTCAGGTCTTTTTTTTTTTTGATGACTTGCTGACTTTAATTAGAGTTGCTTATATAAGCAGGGCTATGGGATTATTTTTTGGAGCATGAGCAAAACTTATCAGTTACATTTTTGAAGAAAATTGCTGATTCCTTTGCTGTCCCCCACCATCCATTAGTTGTCAATAGCTCCTCTGGGAAGGGTGGAGACTAGTGAGCTCCCTCGACTGTCGAAGGGTACATTGCAGATGAAATGCCAGGAAGGATGGGAGATCAACTCCTTCCCTGAATATTATTGCACAGAATTACCTCTCTGTAGAAAAAAATGGAGATGCGGCCCCTTTCTTCCCTTCTGGGATGGTCCATGATAAGGCAAAACTCACCCCCAAAACTTTTGGCTCCCCCTTCAGGAAATCCAGCAGAGAGTTATGAGGTCTGTAGGGAAAGGCAGTCAAGACCGTTTCTTCTGGATCTATAGTGATGACATGGGTCCTTCTTTTCTCCTCAGATGGTGACGCCATGATTCAGTGGCAGAGCTCTGTTAGGGGAAGTAGTGAAAGGATATTGTAGCCATAATCATGATGTATTTCCCCCCTACGGCCACATGGAGTCCTCCGCAATGAGCCCGTAGCAATTACATAGTACTAGAACCACAGAATCCCAGTCATTGAGTCATAGAATCTGAGAATTCTAGAGTGTACCAGCCCTCTCGATTCTCACAGAGGAAACCTGGAAAAGTTACTATTATCAGCTTGCTTAAAAAGCATGTAGTAAACACAAAATTTGATAGATGGTAACCACAAAACAAGTGCCTGTATCTGTATTAATATATATACACATGTATACATATACACATACATACATACGATACGTGCACACATATATTTCACAATTATGCTCTTGTCTCTACCAAATACTAATTATAATTATACATGGTGTAGAACTTTGTTTTTCAAGACCAATCTTTTATATTTATGTATTTGTTATGATTTCAACTGCTAAATCACAGAGGTAAGCAGTTTAATAAGGCCAAACAACATATGCAAGAATCCTCTCAGCTATTTCCTCGCTTGCAGCAATCACAAATACCAGGGTTTCTTAACTCTTGCATGCTGTTGTTTGGACCCACTACAACTCTTGAACTTTCATGGATTTGCTTAGGACACATAAAGGAACGAAGCCTTTGGCACATCTGCTATGTCCCAGGGACTGTGTAAGGCACTTCGCTTCCATGTGCACTGCAGTGGCACATCTGACAATGAGCAGTGCTCAAACCGAGAAGCGGAATGGCCCAACTGCCAGAGGATAAACACCGGGCATGGGTGAAGGAGGCTGTCCTTCTGTCTCCAAAGCTTGTGTTTGTCCTGTTCAGCCATTCAGCCATACCTCCATCCTTTTGCAAATGGAATTTCCTTCTTTTAGGAAAAATGTTCTTGTTTAACAGCATCTCTTTTTTTTTTCTTTTTTTTTTAAATTTATTTTAATTTATTTTGCAATACAATTCAGTTCTACATATCGGTCACGGATTCCCTTGTTCTCCCCCCTCCCGTCCCCCTCACCTTCCCCCCAACGCCCCCACCCCCATTCCCATCTCCTCCAGGGCAAAGCCTTCCCCACAGACTGAGGTCAACCTGGTAGACTCAGTCCAGGTAGGTCTAGTCCCCTCCTCCCAGGCCGAGCCAAACAATCCTGCATAGGCCCCATGTTTCAAACAGCCAACTCATGCAATGAGCACAAGATCTGGTCCCACTGCCTGGATGCCTCCCAAACAGATCAAGCCAATCAACTGTCTCACCCATTCGGAGGGCCTGATCCAGTGGGGACCCCTCAGCCATTGGTTCATAGTTCATGTGTTTCCATTCATTTGGATATTTGTCCCTGTGCTTTATCCAACCTTGGTCTCAACAATTCTCGCTCATATAAACCCTCCTCATTCTCGTTAATTGGACTCCCAGAGATCCACCCAGGGCCTAGTCATGGATCTCTGCATCCAGATCCCTCAGTAGTTGGATGAGGTTTCTAGCACAACAATTAGGGTGTTTGGCCATCCCATCACCAGAGTAGGTCAGTTCGGGCTGTCTCTCGACCATTGCCGGCAGTCTGTTGTGTGGGTATCTTTGTGGATTTCTGTGGGCCTCTCTAGCACTTTGCTTCTTCCTGTTCTCATGTGGTCTTCATTTACCATGGTCTCCTATTCCTTGTTCTCCCTCTCTGTTGTTGATCCAGCTGGGATCTCCCGCTCCCCCAAGCTCTCTTTCCCTCGACCCTCGCCTTTCATTACCCCCACTCATGTCCAGGCTGTTCATGTAGATCTCATTCCATTTCTCTGTCATTGGGCGATCCCTGTGTCTTTCTTGGGGTCCTGTTTTCCGGGTAGCCTCCCTGGTGATGTGAGTAGCAGACAATTCATCCTTGTTTCATGTCTAGTATCCTGCTATGAGTGAGTACATACCATGTTTGTCTTTCTGAGTCTGGGTTACCTCACTCAGGATGATTTTTTCTAGATCCATCCATTTGTCTGCAAACCTCATGATGCCATTGTTTTTTTCTGCTGAGTAGTATTCCATTGTGTATATGTACCACATTTTGTTTATCCATTCTTCAGTTGAAGGGCATCTGGGTTGTTTCCATGTTCTGGCTATTACAAACAATGCTGATATGAACATAGCTGAACAAGTGCTCTTATGGTGTGGTTGAGCATTTCTTGGGTATTCCTAAATAGAACACCAGTAGCACAGACTCTGAGAGAAACAATCAATCAATGGGACCTTTTGAAACTGAGAAGCTTTTGTAGAGCAAAGGATACGGTCAACAAGGCAAAGCGACAGCCTACAGAATGGGAAAAGATCTTCACCAACCCCACATCTGACAGAGGACTGATATCCAGAATATATAAGGAACTCAAGAAATTAGACATCAAAATGCCCAACAGTCCAATTAAGAAATGGGCTATAGAACTAAACAGAGAATTCTCAACAGAGGAAACTCAAATGGCCGAAAGACATTTAAGGAATTGCTCATCATCCCTAATCATCAGGGAAATGCAAATCAAAACAACTCTGAGATACCACCTTACGCCTGTCAGAATGGCTAAGATCAAAAACACTGAAGATACCTTATGCTGGAGAGGATGTGGAGCTAGGGGAACTCTCCTCCACTGCTGGTGGGAATGCAAGCTTGTACAACCACTTTGGAAATCAATATGGCGCTTTCTTAGAAAATTGGGAATCAATCTCCCCCAAGATCCAGCATCTCTTAATAGTATAAAAATAGTAACTTGTGATTATGTTTTCAAGATTTTTAAAGTATATTTAAAACTTGCATATACTTACAGTGTCCAGGGTAATGTTTTAATACACATATACACCGCATAATGATTACTATAACGAAGGCAATTAATGTATCCATCACCTTACATTGTTATTGTTTTTCCTTCTTGTGGTGAGAAACTAAAGATCCACTCTCAGGGCTGAAGAGATGGCTCAGTAGTTGAGAGTTTGTGCAGAAGCCGAGGAAACAATCAGTTGAGTGAAGAGATCCAGAGTTGGAGGGACTCTTGGCCAGCTACACGTCTGACAGAGGATTAATATCCAGAACATAAAGATTTCAAAAAACAGATAGTCACGGAAACAAATGATCCAATTAAAAATGGGCAAGGGTAAACCTCATTGGCTACGATACTGCCACTGTGAAAACCCTGTGAGCCGTTCTTTAAATTGTAAATACGGGCAACCTTTCTGATGACTCGGCCATTTAGCAGCTCTTTGTTTTCTTAGAAAGCCAAGCCGGGCGGTGGTGGCGCACGCCTTTAGTCCCAGCACTCGGGAGGCAGAGCCAGGCGGATCTCTGTGAGTTCGAGGCCAGCCTGGGCTACCAAGTGAGTTCCAGGAAAAGGCGCAAAGCTATACAGAGAAACCCTGTCTCGAAAAAACCAAAAAAAAAAAAAAAAAAAAAAAAAGAAAGCCAATAAAGAGGGTATTTGGAATAAAATAAGTGGGCAAGGGATCTAAACAGGGAGGTCTCAACAGAAGAAATAAAAATGGCTAAGAAATAACTCAGAAAGTGTTCATCATTCTTAGCAATTAGGGAAATGAAAATTAAAACAACCTTAAGACTTCATCTTATTCCAATAAGAATGGCAATGATCAATAAAAACAATTGACAAGAAATGCTAGTGAGGTCATGGGGAAAGGGGAATCTTCAGTCACTGTTGGAAATGCAAACTGGTGCAGCCATTCTGGAAATCAGTATGGAGAATCCTCAATAAATGAAAAATAAATCTACCCTATTACCCAGCTATCCCAGTCCTTGACATATGCTCAAAGGAGTTGGCATCCTACTCCACACATACTCAGCAGTGTGCATTGCTGTCCTATTCACAGTCGCCAAGAAGTGGAAACAATCCACTTCAACAGAAAAATGGATAATGAAAATGGTGGTACATATACAAAATGAAATGCTATTTAGCCTTAAAAAATGAAAAAAAAAAAAGAAACTTGTAGGTAAATGGATGGACCTAGGAAAGATTATATTGAGTGAAGGAGCTCAGACCCAGGAAGATAAGTAATTTATGTATTCTCCCATCAGGGCTAGTGAGGTCAGGACCTTAGAATAAAGCTACTACCTCCACTTTGCTGGATCAGTGTAATTCCTAACCACATTGTAAATCTTACTCACTGGTAAGTGTAGCTATCACCTCTCACCAAAGAAGCTTCTCTTTACAGCAAGTGGAGACTGTCACAGAAAACCGTAACTGGATACAATACAGAGATCAGTGGACTGTGGGAATCCCAGCTCCAGTGAATACATCTATATCACAGCTCCTGCATCTCTGGCTCAGGGAACATCTTAGGAGTATGGGTAGAAAGACTGTAAGAGCCAAAATACCAGGATGTCTGCTTGAAACAGTCTGATAGAAATGGCTGCGTGAACAAGATCTGAAGAATGGCAGTATCAATAGACTCGTCAGTGTGAGAGGGAGGAAATCTCATGTGGTTCTACCCCTAGACAGAGAACAACTGGCAACTAATGGCTGCTGGGATAGGAAGAGTTAGCCTCTCCTAGGGATGTGTCCCCTAACCGGTTGTCCAATACAAAGGGGTCAGCCCTGAAACCATATACACACAGCCATTTTTATTATGACTATATAATAATATTTAATTATTATAATAATTATATTAATATATTTGTGCATATATGCTTTATATACCAATGGTAATCAGGAAGGCAAAGGCTATCAATTTTGGAGGGAGGAGGCATGGAAGGAGTTCAAAGGAGGGGACTTGGGAGAGGCTGGAGGGAGGAAAGGAAGGAGAGAAGTGATGCCATTATATATTTAAAAAAAACTTTTTATTGATTCTTCCTGGATTTCACATCATGCATCCTGATCATACTCATCTTCCTGTCTCCTTGATTCTGCCCTCTGACCTTGCAATCTTACCCCCCAAACAAAACAAAATTTAAAAGCAAACGTCAAACAAACAAACAAGATATCGGTGCGGAAGCTGTAGTGTATCACAGTGAGTCACACAGCGTACCCTTTAGTTCACAGGTCATTACTTGTAAGTGTTCATTGCAATGAGTCATTGGTCTGGTTCGAGGCCTCTGGGTCCTGCTATACTATCGACACTGGACCTTCACTGGAACTCCTCTTGGATATCCTTTTGTTGTCCTGGATCATGGAGACCCTGCAACTTTGGATCTGCAAGTCTGACCCCTTCAATCCTCCAGCCGTCCATAGATGAGGTGGATGTTGGGATGGGCTAACTCACAGCCCTGGTACTGGGTGTGGGTGGTAGCTAGATTGGTCATCCCACCAGCTTTCCCTCATTGTCGTCACTCATGTCATTATATATAAATGAGGATGATGATAAAAGAGTATGTACTGCTCTTTCAGAGGGCTGGAGTTCAGTTCCTAGCACGGATATCTGGTGGCTCATAACTGTCTGTAAGGGACATCTGACACATCTGGTCTCTGAGGCACATGCATTCACATACACATATGTACACACACACACACACACACACACACACACACACAAAAAAAAAAAAAAAATGAATCCAAGAAAAAGAGACCAGCTCTGTTTACATCCTGCTTTCTGAGTTCTCCATAGATTTTAGTTGTCCTTTTTAAGAGTTCTCAGGCATGTAGGGGACTAATCTATGTACTGCTGCATTTCCATAGTACATGTGTATGTTTGGAAACCTTACATATTTATTTCAGTTGCACTTTTCTTTGTGGGGAGAATATTGGAAGCTCTCTTTCTTGGGCAAGTATAACATGAATTCTAACAGGTCTTTTAATAAAAAAAATGGAGCCAGATTTGGGGGTAAATGCTGAAAGATCAGAGAGACAAAGGAACACGCCACTGCCACATCTTACCTCTAGCACTCCTCAGCCTGAAAAGCTTTTTGGCCAAAGGCCTCTAGCTCAAAGGGCTCTCAGCCAAAAAGCCTTAGTTCCTATCTCCTCACTACCTTTCTCCGCCCAGCATATCACTTCCTTCTTAGTGCTGGGATCAAAGGCCTGTGTACTTCTCAAGCAAAGGCATGAGATCTCAAGTTCTGGGATTAAAGGCATATGATTCCCAAGTACTGGGATTAAAGGTGTGTGCCACTACTGCCTGGCTCTGTTCCTCTCCCAGACTGAGTCAATCTCGTGTAGTCCAGGGTGGCTTTGAACTCACAGAGATCCAAACAGATCTCTGCCTCCTGAGTGCTAGCATTAAAGGTGTGTGCCACCACTGCCTGGCATCTATGTTTAATCTAGTGGCCTGTTCTGTTCTCTGATCTTTAGGCAAATTTTATTAGAGTACACAATATATCACCACAGGTGAGCAATGTTGATTTTTCCAATCCATGATTGAAGTTGCTATTGCTTATCTATGGCCAATGACTTATTCTTTCTAGTACTTAGATGAGAGAGTATACTATGATTAATTATAGTCTTTGAATTCAAATAAAAAATAAAGCCAGTGTGTTGGGGAGCTAATTCAGTGGTAGAGCACTTTCTTAGCATGTCCAAGGTCCTAAATGCAATACCCCGTTCCTAATGCATGTGAAATTGTCATGTGAGACAGAAATACGTCATTTTCTTGCAACAGAGTCTCACTCTGCAGCCAAGCTGACCTTGAACTCAGGACAGTCCTGTTTCAGCCTCTCAAATGCTGGGATAAAAGGCATGAACCATCATGCCTAGCTATGCTTTATTATTGCTTTCCATTGTTGGGGATCAAACCCAGGTCCTTGCACAGGCTGTCATATTTTCAAAGGATCTCAAATGTTCTTGTAATGCATAATGTCTAATATTTTAGCAACAGGAATGTGCAAGTAACACAGAGAAAGATCCTACCCAGCTGCATGACCTCATCAGCCTCCACCACCACAGGATTGCACACTTTCTCATCTAACATCAGACGGATGAGACACCGTCTGTTCACTCTGTTCAGAGACATTTATAAAGTCTTTGGTCCTTGTGGACTGTTGGATGATAGAATCTTGCTGACTTAGACTTTGAGGAAATGATTTTCAATGGAAACGAAGTGACTCATACTGAAAGTACCACAGGAAAGCTTTTCTTCAGAAGTTTATTGGGATCTACCAAGGCTGGGATTTCAGGAACATCTAGCTGTGCTCTGCCATGAGCACTGGATTTCTTTCTTTCTTTCTTTCTTTCTTTCTTTCTTTCTTTCTTTCTTTCTTTCTTTCTTTCTTTCTTTCTTTCTTTCTTTCTTCTTCTTCTTCTTCTTCTTCTTCTTCTTCTTCTTCTTCTTCTTCTTCTTCTTCTTCTGTATTTCACATTCATGGCCTCAACAAACTGCTTTTGATAAGTTGTGTATGATCTTGTGACTCACACATGAAAAAATGCATTCTAGAAGAATAAAATTTATTAATAGATTTTAACACTTTGATTTTGGGGATAAGGTTTAAAATATTTTCATATCTTTCCCTCAAATACATGATATATAATATATTATATATATTATAGTAATATTTCATAGTAGTACTTTTGCAGCTTTATCATAATATATAGTTGGAGCAGTATTAGTTCAAGCAAATATCACTCCCCATTTCCTCATCTTGTTGATTTATAGTAGCCTCGGTGTTGAAGCATAATTTGTTGAAATTATAACATTTTCTTTTTTGCTGTAGCATTTAGGAGAAATGAAAACAGTTTGAAATTATAATGTAAGAGGCTAAGAAAAAGCAAGGGGAAGAGCAGAAAAACATAAACAAAGCAGTAAAATCTTGGTAAAATCACATTAGCAAGGGCTTGGCCGTGGAGACAGACGTCCATGTCCACCATAAGAACACGACTGTATAAACTCTTATTCTTCCCCATGTATTTTTTTTAATCTAAGTTTTGGTTCATTCATGAAATTTCATGAGCTAACTTCTAGAGCCAGCTAGTTTCTTGGGGAGGGATTCTCTTTCAGCGCTGCTGCCCTGTAGGCACTCTCTGATCCCAGGTGACCATTCAGTGAACTCTTATTTTTAGTATTAAAGTCTGTTTCCATCTGATCCTTTGGGCCTGAATCATTGTAGCTCAGAGTGGGGACATCAGGGGTGTCACAGAGATATCAACTTGCTTACCATAGGCTTGTTGAAGTAGACTCGCTTCCACCAAAAGACAGAACTGTAGACAGCTAGCAAAAGCTCCAGCACAGTGAAGATGAGCATCACCACCAGCCCACTCTGCAAAGGAACACAGACCTTGGTGGGACCACACACAAAGCCTTTGGGCCCTACTGAGAGGAGATAGGGGCGTGGCGTGGCATGGCGGGGTAGGGTGGGCACTGAAGCCCTCAGCAATGGAGACCAGGAGGAGCAGAGGCAATGGCTCAGTTCTCTGCTTTCTCGTTCAGGTTTCTTGGTGATCAGACAGAGAGGAGAAGCAAGAGTGACTGGCCACCTGTCTCTGCTTGTTTTCACCAATTCCTGTTTGTCCTTGGTGCTTTTCATTCATCCTGTTTTCAGGTGTGGATTCAGATTCACTTACCCTGTAGGATTTTTCCCTGGGTTCCTTCAGCGTGCAATTTCATGAAAATTTCTTAGATAATTATTTTTTCATGGTCTCCTTCTCTCTCCCACGTTTTTCTATTAGAACTTACATTCATGTTCAACCCTTTCTTGTAACTTCAGCCTTTGTGTCATTCATGTTTTTCAAATTTGATATGATTTAATAAGATATTTCTTTAGATGCATTAAATCTGCTTTTCACTGATCTCAGTTTTTAATTTCTAAGATTTTTTTTATTTCTAGTCATAGTTCCTCTTTATCAAGTCCCCTGTCCTTTTGATCATACTGTCCTGTTCTTATGTTTTGGTTTTGTCCTAGTCAGGGTTTCTATTACTATTATAAAACACCAAGACCAAAACATCTTGGAGAGGAAAGGGTTAATTTTAGCTTATACTTCCAGGTAACAGACCATCAGTCACTGAGGGAAGTCAAGGCAGGAACTCCAGGAAGGAGCCTGGAGGCAGGAACTGAAGCAGAGGCCATGGAGGAGCATTGCGCATTTGCTTGCTAAACCTGCTTTCTTGCAGCACTCAACAGGATTGAGCATTTTTCTGTAGCAGGAATCTTAAAAGTTCTTATTAATAAAATCAAACCTGAGCCAGGTATTGGGGTGAACACTGGAAAATCAGAGAGCCCGAACAAGCCACAGCTACCTCACCTCGCCGGATCCTCAGCTGGTCTTGTTTCCTCAGACTGGAGGATTCTGAGTCCTCATCCAAAATGGGTCTCAGCTGAATTGCTGCTCAAAAGCCTGAATGCTTAACCAGCCAAATGCTTAACCAGGCCAAATGCTTCTAGTTTCTGGTCCTCATGCCTTATATATCTTTCTGCTTTCTACCACCACTCCCTGGGATTAAAGGCTCGCTTTCTGGGATTAAAGGCATGTGTCACCATGCCTAGCCGTTTCCAATGTGGCCTTGAACTCACAGAGATCCAGAGAGATCCAGAGGGATCTCTGTCTCTGGAATGCAAGGATTAAAGGTGTGAGTGCCACCATTTTCTGGCCTCTATGTCTATCTAGTGGCTGTTCTGTCTCTGACCCCAAATAAGTTTATTAGGGTGCACAATATTTTGGGGAGCACAATACCACCACATTTTTCTCACATTTCCCATATGTTTATCATTCTATGGTTTAAGTGCATATGCGATGGTGTTGGTATCAGTGTGCGTCTTTAATATGTAAGAATCTTATAAGTGGGATTTATTGATATGTCCCTAGATAATTGCTTTAAGTCTGATTTTGTAAGGACCTTAAGAATATCAGAGATACAGAAGCAGTTTTAATCCCTTTATTGGAATCCCTCCTAGTATCTATGGAACTGTGAGTTTCCATGTGCCATCTGCACGGGATTAGGTGAGCTGAGGGCAGGGATTCGTGAAACTTCCTGTGGTATTGAGTACCATTTCCTGGTCCAGTCATCACAAATGACTTTTCGGTCTCTGTTTCTAATACATCTGCAGGGCTCTTGGTGTGTGCAGCTGACCTGACAGCCCTAAACCTCTACCCAGGCGTTGACAGTTTTGGATCCTCGTCCCTAGCACCTGTTTATGTGCAGACTCCCAGGATTCTGCTTTGAAAATTTGACTTTAGAGTCCTTACTAGCTTCTACAACCTACATCATCATTATTTCTTCCTTCCTCTAGCTCCTTTTTATTTTCTTCCAGTCTTAAGTACACACACACACACACACACACACACACACACACACACACACACACAGTTACTTTTGTCCAGATTAATGCCATATTTATTAAGTACTAGCATCCCTTTGAGGCTGGCTTACTCTGCCATGCTACAACTTTTCTGATGTTGAGGAAGTTCTTTCTGACTCTACTTGTATGAGCGTAGGAGACAATTTGATGTGCTAAAATCAATCCTATTTAAAGCAATCCCCCAGTATCCCAGTGGGAGGATGCATCTCTCACATTGCTTTACCCTGTTTGTCTTGTGGTATGACCTCCTGGGATTTCTCAAGCTCACTTCTCACCAGATAAGACTCTGTTCTTTCACTCCCTCAAGCTCCCAGGTCAACACTTTTGGTCTCCTCACATGGTCAGACTCATAGAGGGATGTGAGTCCAAAAACTTTCACACCTTCTCTAAGACTCCTGAGTCAGATGGACACAAGGGGATGAAAGACATAGGCTTGGTCACTCACTGCTCCCACTAGGAGAAGTCATGAAGGAACAACCTTCTTCTTTAAAAGACTCATTGTTAAGGTTTAGACGCTCTAACCCTACATTTAGGACATGGACTAAACCAGACTTGTCACTATTAGTAGGTGGTGGCTGTCACATTTGGGTGAAAGGTGCCAAGGAAACTCTGCCCGGGAACACTGATGTTTTTCATAGGAGTCATATCTACTGGTTAGCTGCCTCCTACCCTCTCTTCCCTTTGCTCACCCTGAGCAGACATGCACTTGAGGACAGAAAGCACTTTGTGTCTGCTCCAAGTCTTAGAGTACATGTGACCAGAAGGCAAACCTCTCTAATATGTAGAGCTTTCCAGCGCCAGGAAACAACCCCAAAGAACTTCCCAAGTTGAAGCTCAACACAAATACCAAAGAATAAATAGCTTTGCCTGTTGTGATTTAAAACTCTCCATTGTATTTTCTTCATCTCTTCCCCTTCTTCCCCTTTCTGCTGTGTTTCATGCATCCCCCAATGCATAATCTGCTAACTTTCTGTCATACTTGTTTTTTTTTTCCTGTCTGCCCCAGACAGTCAGACCAACAAAACCAGAGATTGCTGAAAAAGCAGAAATTACCCAAAGGGGAGAAACTGGGGCTTTACATGACAAGATGTTTAGTCTGGAATGACTTACCATGACACTGACATCAGCAAGGAGACAGTTCTTGTCTTCATTCATCCAATGGTGGGATTCCGGAGAAGGTAATAAGGACAGAAATTTCTTTTCTGAATTACAGTGTGGAGAGGCAGTCCCCAGGGTGATGAGGCCGTGGGTGAGGAGGAAGAGGCCAGCTGCAGCAACAACAGAGCTTGCAGCATTGGAGGCCAGACTTCTCAGTGCCTGGAAGACAGAGTCTGTATCGGAGTCTCATCCCAGCTTTGTGCAGGATGCCCCGCTCTTTGCCTCTTATACTCCAGTGGTGCTTCCCCAGAGTTGTTTCTAATATAATCTGTGACCTCTTATCAGGCAGACTATGGATAGTTTGTCATTGTATCGCTCAGCGCTCTGCAGTTTGTCCCATGAGACAGTTAGAAAACATGTCTTGAGTGGGAGAATGTGAGCAGCTCCCCACAGGCTGGCTTCCTGACTCTCTATGACACTGAGCACTGAGATGGGGATCCTCAGCCTACTGCCACTATCTCCACTGACTTCCCAAAGCTCCCAGAACTGTCCTCTGAAGACCTCTTACAATATGGCCTTTGGCACCCTCTGGAGAACCCAGACTGTAGTTTTACCTCACATAAAAAGGAGCTTTAGAGAATAATGGAAGCAACCTGAAGAGGTTGGATACCCTAGAGCAGTGGTTCTCCACCTTCCTAATGCTGAGACCCTTTAATACAGTCCGTACAGGGTGATCAGGCCAAAGGGAAGATAATGTACTTTCATGTGACAAGCAGTTGACGAATTTGCACCTTCTTTTACCTTCCAAGAAAGGGAAAGAAGTATTGGTGTGTGGGCTTAGTTCCTGTGGTTCTAGCTATGCCCACCCTCAAACAACACAATGAGCAGACAGTAGCCTTGAAAACACAGCAGGAGGAAGCAGTAACACTGCTGCTCCTGTGGGTAGCAGCCCTTCCTACTTCCTGCCACATACCCACCCAGGTGGGAAAGGCACACCCTGACTCCAGAAGCCACAGGGTCTGGCTAGCTATGGCTGAGAACACAAGGTGGTTTAGGAGCTGGCACATGTTCCTGATGACTGAAGCTGCAGTATAAACCCAGGAGTCCTGGGGTGGTTGAAGAGTTCCCAGCATTGGATGGGGTCATAGTTCTGGACTTGAAATCAAGAAATGTAGACTCCCATCTCTGCTGTTGTTAATCTCTCTGTGTGTGACCAGGCAAGCTCCTTTCTGCTCTGTGTTTCAGTTTTTCTCCCATCACATGTGGAAAATGAACACATTCATCTCAGAAGTGACGTCCCAAGTGTGTCAGTGGGCCAGCGGAAGAATACATGGCCTCTAACCTGTTCTGAGCTTTGTTTCCTTAAACTGTGCAGTGGAGGGCTGGAACTAGAAGAATTACCTATGAGGTTCCAACTAATACAACCAACTGGAGATTGATGGTCTTCATACTTACAAAGGGTTTGACTGAGGTTTTCCCAGAGATAATTGAGAGAGATCCAGCAATGGCAAACTGTTCAGGAAAGAGAGAAAAGAAAGAGTTGGCCTAAACTGCTTTCAAACCACTCACAGAAAGCAGTGGGAAACCTCTAGGGAGACAATCCTGCAGGAATGACATGTCCATATTGCTAGGGAGGCTTCATATCTACTTGGGATGGTTATGTATGCTGACTTTAAAGAACAGGCATCTGGTCAGGGAGGTTGAGTTTATGTTACTGGAAAGCAGCAGTTGCTGCAGGCAAGACGCAACAGATGCCTGGCAGATGCTACTAATGTTGAAAGAGGAGGTTGGGAGTGATCAATGACTTGAGACAATATGGAGATAAGGAAACCAACAGAAGCACCTCAGAAAGAGCCTCTGATATGGCAAGGGACAGAAAAATATGGAGTTGAAGCTATTGGTGTATGTGGAATGAGTATTACCCAGAGTTTAGGAAACCAGGAGGACAAGATCCAACATGAAACCTTTATTATAACTGCCCAGAAGGCAGTTTTTGATCCCAGTGGTACTAGGATCCCAGCAAGCAGAGGTATGGTGGTCTGGGAAGCTGAGACATTGATTATGCCTGTGGCTTGAGTATTGGGTAGTCACAGATAATGAGAGACCAAAATGAACTGGCAGTAGATTCACTAATGAAATATGGAGGCTGCCACCACCGGTTAGACAGTGAACTCCAGGATAAATTGTGCTTTGGGGACAGGAGCAGACTTTCTTGCACACTGTGTAGTTGTGTCCATGCAGGGACCATGGTGACTAAAACCCCTTTGTATAATTCATCTTCTCAGAATGTGCCTCTTTCCCTCATTTTTACAAGATTTTCTATGAAGAGAAACAATCGTTGGTAGGAGGTACACATTGTGCTAGCTACTCTGAAAATAAACTGCAGTGGGGGCCCTTGCCCATGAGCCATTATATGAGAAGCCCCAAAACTCTACAGATGTTTAGGGTTACCTGGAAGCAGAAGAATGCCTCTATTTCCTATGAATCTTGTCATTTCTGAGATAATGTCTGCAAACCTGTGACATCTGATAGAGGTCCCAGGTTACTGTTTAACCAGTGTTTCTCACTCTCTAACTGAGAAGTGGATTACTCTTAAAATGGGTAGAATCTAATGGCCTCTTCAAAGACCAAAAGAGGGCTGTAATAATATCCCTCCTGTCTAACAGGATGTGGTGTCAGATAAGAAATGTGCTGATATACTCAGTGTGTTGTCTTCTCCTCCTGCCTCCTGTCCTAATCAGATCCCTCCTGAGGTGCTGATTTTGAATAGGTGAGACAGGACATGAGATGATGACAGGAATGTTGAGCTGGCTCCCTCTTGCATTCTTTCCTCTTGAAGAGGAAGCTATTCTATGACTCAATGCCTGGTGTATATTTAGGAGGCATAAATGCTTTCGGAGATCAAACTTTACTTACACACAGGGATCCAACAAATGGGTACCCGGACATCAAAGTGGTGGAGGCTGCTGGGTTGAAGTAGGGAGAGTAGGAAACTGACACCAAAATGACCCCCAAGCCTGCAATCATCAGGGCACATAGTATCTGGATGGTCTGCAAAGGACAAGACATGGACCTCTAGAACATGTTTTTAAGTAGATGCAAAGAATTATTTGAATATACACTGACTTATAAGGAGTGTAAAATATGTTATGATTTCCTGTATTAAAAGGGGTAAACCCCACAAGTACCAAATATGCCTATTCTAAGAGAAAAATAATCCAAAATTTACCTCTTTTATTTTTTGAAAGGCTCATTAAACTCAGAAAGTGATCATGTGAATGTTGTAATTCTGAGAAAACTACTTCACAAAACATTTCTTTTTTGGGAAAAGTTGTTTGGACTAGAGCACAGTTAAGAAAATATGGAGAAGGAACTTCCCACTGGAGTGTCAGTGCAGGCCTCAACTTCAACTGAGAGTCGGCGAGCATCGTATTTCTAGTGCTGTCTCTCATCCTTTTTTATTTGTATTTTGAATTTAAAAATCACTCTGATTGTCACAGCACCAAGTATCAGACTAGTTAACATGTTTAAAGTGTTTGCATTCTCAGCAGTATTCATCACATCTGTGTTACAGATGAGGAGTTAAGTTGTACAAAATTGCACAAATGTCAAAGACCTGGTGGAATGTTTTTTGGACTCTCTAGTTTGAATTGGAATCCATATTCTTATTCACTGCTGGGTATGTGTTGTAATTTACACACAAACAAAGTAACTCAAAAGTACGAGATGTCATCTATTACCACAATTCATCATTGAATATCCACAATTCATCATTGAATACCCATGTACCAAGAGGCAGGCATGAAACAAATGAAAGTCACTGTGGTAGAATCTTACCTCTTACATGTACCATGTAAAGAGAAGTTTCATGGCAACTGGGATGAAGTATTACTGGAGCATGTTATCAAGGATGGGGCCATCAGGAATAGAGATTTGTGGATAAATAGATGGGAGACATTGTAATAGAATAGAAGATCCAGAAGAGAACACACATGGATATAGCCACCTAATATTTAACAAAGGTGTCTTCAACAAATGGTGTTGGGGAAACTGGAAACCCACATGTCAAAGAATGAAGCTAGAGCCCCATCTCTTACCTGCTCATAAATAATTCAAAATAGAACAAATATGTTAAGGTAAGATCTGAAGCTCAGAAACTGCCAGAGGCAAACATCAGGAAAACACTTCAAGATGAAGGGATTTTATGAAAGGGAACCCAATAATTCAGATAACAATGGGAAGAATCAACAAGATTACTTGGGATGGAAAAGTTTCTGCCTAGCAGTGGAAACAAACAGGAGAGTGAAATTACAGACTGAAAAATGGGAGAAAACCATTGATGACTATATATCCTATGAATAGGCCCCAAAGTTAAACACTAAGAAAACCAAAACAACCAATAAATAGGCTCGTGAGTGGAATAAACAATTCTCAAAACAAATAAAGATAGACTACAAATATTTTTAAATAACATTCAGCATCCTAATGACTAATTAGAGCAATGTAAATAAAAGCTGATTTCAGATTTCTTCTCATCCCAGTCAGACTGGCTATCATCCAGAAAACAAATGACCACACATCTGATGAGGATGTGAGGAAAGAGGAACTGTTAAATGCTGCTGATGGGAACATAAACCGGTGTGGCCACTGTGGAAATCAACATGGTGGTTCCTGGAACAACTAAAACTAAATTAGAACCAGCGTATGATCCAGAGGATGACTTCTGGGTATGTCCCCAAGGGAATCAAAGTCAGCATATCACAGAGAGGCCTGCACAGCCAAGCTCATTGCTGTACAATAGCCAAGGCATGGGACAATTTAGATGTCCATCAGCAGCTGAATAGAAAAACAAAATGTGGTCTTTACACACAATGTAATTTTATTCAACCATGAAGAAGAATAAAATAATGTCATGGAAATGTGTGGAACAAAGGATCATCGTACTAAATAAAATAAGACCAACTCAGAAAGACAAATAATGTCTTTTCTCTATCATGAAAAATATACATTTAAATATATATGTATGCATATATACATAAGCATGAGAATGGAAGAAGCACTACTAGGGAGGAGGGAGTGGTCCAAGAGGTGGGAGATAAGAGAAAACAATGAGAGGGAAAAGACAAGTGCCACGCTCTCCTTTCATATATAGAATCTGAAGTTGTGCACTGTAGGTACACACACACACACACACACACACACACACACACACACACACACACACACGCACACACACCTTTTCACACACGCTCATGGTAAAAAAGCAAAGAGAAAATATTTGGCAGAGAAAGAAAACCATCAAGAGGTGGGAAGCAATCAGGGATGTAATCAGCAGGCAAGTATGAGTATATATATATAATTCTATATATATTTCTATCTTTCCATACATCCTCTATCTACCTATATGTCTGTCTATCTATCTATCTATCTATCTATCTATCTATCTATCTATCTATCTATCTATCTATCTATCTTCTATCTGTTGAAAGCAGTGGGAGTGATATAAGGGCCAAGGTCTTGGTATGCAGGTAGTGAAATAATCGCCGAGTAGGATGACATGAGTTTCTAAAGTGGGAATTTCCAGGGGTGAGAAGACAGCTAAAAGATTGATCTCAGAGTCCTGAGAAGCAAAGACAGTGCTGACTTCCTTTCAATGACTTGGGGTGAGAATTGTTGACAGAGTGTCTTCTGGAAGCAATGTGCTGCTGACTCAACAAAGAAGAGGCATTTGGAGAAAAAAAAAAGATGGATAAAGAATCTAATGATTAATATTTAAGATGTGGTAAGGAATTATGCTGGTATAGCTAAGTAGCTATAGTAGATTATTTTCCTAAGACCCGTAACCTCACTAGTCTCAGGAGGCTGGCTAGGTTTCCCCTCCCAGGCACAATTTCCCTCCTGCTGAATTGGCCTTAAGTCCAATTAGATAGCTGTCGGTTGCCGCTGACTTGTGAGTGCCACTTATTTCACCTCTCTTCATATCTTGTTATGCTGGTTAGTTGTGGATCATAGTATTGCAGTTGGGTAGGACTGTTTGTTTCCTTTCCTTGGCATAGTATTTTCTGGAAGCATGGAAACTAAACCAAAGAAAAGATGCTTTTAGAACCAGCTTGAATCACCTGAGTCCTGTCTCCTAAGTCCACAGTGTCTTCAGCAGTAAGGACCCTCCCCCAAACCATGAGAAGCAACCAAGGGGCTACGTCAATTATCTATACTGTTTTGGGAGTCACTGAGTCTACCCTGCTCAACCCAAACCCCAGAAGACACACTTGGTAAGGTTTCTGAAAATGGGAAGGAATAGAGTTTGGGTCTTAATAGGAAGTATTTAGAACCCAATGATGAATAGGGTCCAGCTCATGAGGAATGTTGATACTTGGATGTCTTACAGCAGCTCATGTGGACACAGAGAAATGTGTGGATAAAGGCAATCTAGATGGTGTCATCTGAAAATGTTTGAGAACCAAACTTCAAGTAAGAAGACCTAATTTAATCAGACTAATAAAATCATGTGTCTAAGTCAGAAATCTGCACTAAAGACAAATGAGAAGAAACTAATTTCTTAATTATGCAGTTTTCTGGTGAAAAAGGCACGAGTGGGTTTAATTACTTAATTATTTAACTAAATGAAATCCCCTAGAAGAGTATAGTTTCTGGAACAGCTGTATTTCACATTCTGGTTAGCTTGTGGAGTCAGCCAGAAACAAGTCAAGGATGCTCCCAGACCCACTAAACCTCTGTAGTTTCTGTATATCTCTTCCGTGTTTTCCTTCCAACAAGATGGACTTACCCCAAGAACTGTGGCTTCCTTCGGCACACCAACCAGCAGGTCATCTCCTTTTTGGTATGTGTGTCCAGCTTTCTCTCTTTTGTGGATAACGATGTCCATTGGAAGGCAGGCACCCAAATCCCAAGCCGTAGAAGTGTGATGCTGATGAGGCTAGAAGAGGCACTGAACTCATTAGTTCCTAGGGCTTGACTGACAGACACTCACAGGTACCAGAGTCTGCAGGGAGTGAAGAAGGATCACTTTTCTTTAGATGAGAATTGGGTACATGTAGGGTCTGATGACCATAGACTGGCTTGTTTTCTACAAACAGAACTGGATCTGAGTTTCAGGGAGAGCATAGGAGAGCTAGTCGGTTGGCTGCACTTCATTCATGATGAAAAAGAAACATGCTATTGGGGAAAATTGCAAACATTTCAAGGAACCCCACAATTTGGAGGTTAGTAATTCAAACAGAATTTGCTCTGCAGCCCTGAATGTATTCACCTCACTGCTTGCCCTGCAAAGCCTTTAGTTTTAGGTCCCGTTCTCTACCTCTTGTACCCCTGCTTCTTTTATAGTACAATCCCCTGCCACATCTCCCAGAACCTTATACTGAAGCTACATTTATGCTGTCTAATCCTCCACTGTTCATTTTCTCTCCATTAAATGATTGGATGAGTGCTTTTCTGTCTATAAAAAAGAACACATCTAATCTAGAATGTGCATCACTTTTGTTTTTTAAAACTCACGTTGAATTCCAGGCACTGGAGCACCAAAGGTCTTACTCCTTCTAAGAGTCTTACATCCTAGATGTTAAGTCCATTTCATTACCAGCTCAGAACTACTAAGTTCATTTCATTAACTGAAAGACACAAAAAGCACTTACCTGCTGCATCACATGTGTTTAATACATTGGAGCAAATATAATTATCGTTAGTCTGTTGTTTGCCTAACTTGCATGTACCTGGGCTGTGTCTACTGGGCTCGGGATCTTAACAATATTTTCCTCTATGTGACAATAATTTCCTCTCTGTGACATTTCACCTTGCCTTTTCTTTCTTCCCGATATTGACAGTTCTGCCCCAGGAGAAAACAGTGCTCCACCAGGTCGACAGTACTGAAATGAACTCCAGACTCTTGTTATTCGTGGGGCAGGTGGAGATGGTACTGCAATGGAGGTCATATGCTGCTTGCTTCTGGAGCATTGGCTGTCACTCATGAGTTCAAAGTCTGCCCGTAGGAATGGCAGTGACCCTGGGGAAGTGTGTTAAAGGTGTCTCTTTCCTGAACTGTTCCCATATTGGGAAACCTGGATTTTGACTTGATTTTTGTTGTTAAATACATCAACGCAATCCCTTTCACCCAATCTAATAACTAATCTCTCTGGTTCTGATTTCTTTCCTGGGTTTGCCAGGTCTCCTATCCAAGAACTCTATCTCATACATTATTCTAAGCTCTATGTTAGGAACTGGAAGCCTAGTTGATTCTCTCTAGACTGTCAACATTGTATGCATTCGTTTTCTGTTATTCTTAAATTGACCGATTTGTTTTTTTTGTTTTTGGTTTGTTCTTTGTTTGTTTGTTTGTTTTTTAGAGAACATCAAACAACAATTTCAACTAAAAAGAAATAAAGTTTGCATGAATCTAAATATTTCTGACTCCCCAACAATTAATATGAAATTATCAGTTTCACAGTTTACTTTATGTTCCTTTTTCCTCACATCGCTTCTCTCTCCTCTTTGTGTATTATTTTACCCAAATTATAACACCATATAAATGGTCATTCCATCCATTTAGAACTTCTTTTCACTGATTTGTCGGTGGACATCCTTAATTAATATAAGAGCCTTAAGTATAAAAGCCAAATGCTAGATTCTGGCAAAACAAAATATGCAAAGTCATTCAGTCAGAGAAAGTCAGATGCTGTGTGGTTCTACTTATGAGGTACCCTGACTACTACTACTTAATTTTGGAGAAAGTAAAATGGTAGCTGCCAAGGACTGGGGAAGGGCTGAGGAGCAGCTGTTTAGTGGATATGGTTCCACTTTGTAAAGATGACCAAGTTCTGGAGTTGGATGGGAGTGAGGGTGTCACAACATGAATGAACTTGATGCCACTGAACTGCACACTTCCTGCAATTAGAATGCTACAATTGTGTAAGCAGTTTAACTCTAATTAAAAATTCAAATGAATGCATATTTCTGGATTCATTAAACCTGACACATGTCCATGAGCATTTTGGTTATTTCTTTTTTTACCACTATGAACAATGCTGTAAGAAACATCTGTGCACTTTAAAATATTGTAGAATTTGTTTATTTTATCTATTAAATTATATCCTTATGATAGCATGTAGAGGTGGGTTTTTTTAAAAATAGAATTGAAGCTATTGTATTTAAATTTGGATATATGTAGTTATTGTAGGAACAACTCTAAAAAATGAAGTGGGTTTTTTTGAGTTGCATATGTCTGCCAACTGACACCATCACCTCCAAATCCAACAATGGAGAGGGGATGCTTTGCCCTTTGGCATTCGTTATAACGAGGTGAATGGGAGTGGCCCACAGCTTTTGAAAAAGTTCAAAAATTCCTACTATTCAGGCAAACAGCTCTGCACAATACTTTTCTGTGTTACGATATTAGATTAGAACTATAGTTTTCAAATTCAACATTTGATCAAATCCCAGTCTTCCTCGAGAACATGTTTTTGTAAGACTGAGTGGCTACAGTGAGGAAATGCAGGCAGCTCTAGAAGGTCATCACTTCAAATCTCAAGTGAAATCAAAGGGTAGTTTGCCTTTTGGCAGCTAAGCAAGTGAAGGCCCCAAATGGGCATCTGACTCACCAGTTCATGCAGGTGGTCAGCAGAAAGGTCAGGATGTGAATCTAGTTCTTTGGTTGTCTATCCAGAGCTCAATCTCCCCCAGTGGTTACAATCCAAACCAGGGCACCAGGTGGTCAACAGAAAAGACAGGATGAGAATCCAGTTTCTGTTTGTCAGAAGCACAGTCTCCCCCAGGGGTTCTAACTCAAGCTGGTGTACCTACCTGTCCTCACAGCCCTGTGCTGTGTGCTCCTGTGCCTGCTCACTAGGTCCCGGGAGCTCTCAGGCACAACCTCCCACCAGCTCTTTCCTCCAGAAGTTTTGAAACTCAGGCGGTCTGTGTGCTTTCCCCAGAAGGTATTCATGATTACTCAGGATGTGAATTTGTGGTCATTACAAGCAGTTGGCAAATGAAAAGCTGCTCTGCTTCCCCTTTCTGAATTTTGAGGTTTGGGAAAATAACACAAAATGAAAGCATCTCATGAAACAAAGAGTTCTGTGGGAAATAACCCCCCGCGCTTCTATATGTAGTGAAGGAAGCACATTGGTGATAGTAAGTCTTTCTTCTTATCTGCTGAATGAAGGATGGATATTAGTAATTCTGCCATCTGGCTGTTGCAGAAATAATGAGAAAGGAAGAGTTTATAAAAGAGAATTATTGCTAATAACAATGGTACATTTGGATTTGAGAGAATTTCAAAATTTTCTTTGTGTAATCCTTCTAGACATTGAAGAAAGATATTGAAGAAGACACCAGAGGATAGAAGGAGCTCCCATGCTCACGGATCATTAATATTGTGAAAATGGCCATCCCACTAAAGGCAATCTATAGATTGAATGCAATCCCCATCAAAATTCCAGCACAATTCTTCAACTTCATATAGAAATATAAAACAAGTCAGTATAGCTAATACAATCCCGAATTTAAAAAAAAAAAACTACTAGAGGCGTCACCACCCCATATTCCAATTTGTTTTACAGAACTATAGTAATAAAAACAACATGGTATTGGCATGAAAATAGACATCTCAATCAATATAATAGAATTGAAGACACAGACATAACTCCACACAAGTATGGAATACCTGTTTTTTGACAAAGAAGCTCTCTCTCTATATATAAATTATATATTTATATATATATATATAAATTATATATATACAGCATCTTCAATATATGGTGATGATCAAACTGCATGACTTCATGTAGAAGAATGAAAATAGATCCAGATCTATTACCCTGCATGAAAGTCAACTCCAAATTGATCAAGGATCTCCAGTGAGCATGTGTATGTGTTTCCTGTGATTTTCTTTTTTATTTCTTCTGTTTCCTTTGTTTTATTCTGTTTGTTTTCTAAAGACAGAAAGAAGATGTGGAGTTGCATGAGTAAGGAGGTAGGGGAAATCTGGGAGAAAAAGGAGAGGAAACAGTGAATATATTGTAGGAAAGCAAAATTTTGTTTTCAATAAAATATTTTTAATAAAAAAGAAGTCCCCAAAATAAATAAAAACAAAAACAAATAAACAGAAAACCAAAACCACATCCATTTTGTTAGTCTAAAAGAGGACTGACTATAAAGCAGAAGAATACTGTAGAGATGAAGAGAAAGACGGAGATACCAATACCATGATCGATGTTCATACACTGCTAGTGTACTTGAAACTAAAACTGTTGTTACCATGGCCCTAAGACATTCTGAGCAGACAAAACCACTAATGGTCAGGCTTTATGTGGGCCCTTAGTATGACTTTGTTGCAAACATAAGCAAAATTAATTTGGTTTGTTTGTTTGGTTTTAATTTCATATGATAGCACACACCCTTAATCTGTAGTCTTGCTTTCTGTGGTTTCTTTACTCACAGTCCACTGTGGTTTAAAATGTTCATAGGTAACTGTAAAAACAAATATTCATTAGTTTTAAGTTTCTGTTCCCTGAAGTGTGGTGAAATTGTACCATAAGTGAGACAGACAGACAGACAGACTGACTGAGAATTTATGTTAACCACAGCATATTGTACTATATTGTATATGAAAAAATCTAGGTTATGTAGGACTAAGTCATGCAGTTTGAGAGCCCCCCCACACTGCTGATCGTGACATATATCTTCTGAGAACCAGGTTGGGTGGGAATGGGCCCGATGTTCCCGAAGTATCTAACAAACCTACACTTATAGCATTTTCTTTTTTAAAAATTCATCTATTTATTTTATATCCCCTTCCAGTCCCTTCCTCCTTACCCACCCCCACCCCGCTCCCAACCCCCAATCCCCTCTTCTCTATCCATCTAGGAAGGGGCAGGTCTCCTATGAGTATCAATAAAACATGGTATATCAAGTTGCAGTAAGACTAAACAACTCCCCATGTATTAACGCTGGATAAGGTGACCTAGTATAAGGAAGAGGGTCCCAAAAGTTAGTGCAAGAGTTGGAGACAGCCATAGAATAGGCATTTTCTAATAATAAAAAATAAGATAAGCAACTGTATAAGTATAACCAAATCTGCTTCACTTTGGTGACTGCCCTGTGAAAGCCCTACAAGGCCCCAGATGTTCCTTCAATGGGGCCACTGACCGTCTTTAATTTGGAGCTTCACAAATCATGACTACAATAAAATTCTCAAAATTTCATCATGCCTCAATTTACTTTAAAAGCATCCTTCATAAGTCACCCTCACTCCAGTAGAAGGCCATTGTAGGGTTAAAAGAGACAGTGAAAGAGCACCCTGGCTCTGAGACCAGAGACAAGGAAACACACCCTGCCCCTAACCAACTCAGGAAACAAAATCCAACCAATCCCTAAGCATAAAAACCAACCAGTCTTCAAGCACAAAATCCAACTAATCTCTGAGCTTGTCTCAAGCTCAGGAATTGATATCATACCGATCCCTACTGTTGTGAAATATTATTTTAACTGTGTAAAGGTGTGTTACATTTGTTTCTGCTGCTTTTGTTAATAATGCAAAAATGTTGCATTTTTTTGATTAAATAAAATACCTAGGGGCAGGAGGCTGAGTCAGCAACTAGCTGACAGGAAGTGGTAGGAAGGAACTAAGTGTAGCGAGGGTTCTTTAGTGGGGCCTGAGCAGGAGGACGCCCCTTTTTCTGGAGACAGGAGCAAGGACAGAAAGTTAGCTATTTGCTATTCAGCCTTTCTGAGCTAGGAGGATTTCACCTCAACCTTTGAATCCTAAGTTCTATAGAAGGATAGAGATTTAGACAGTTTCCTTTAGTGGCCATGATAGAGCTGGTGTCTGAGTGAATAGAATTCCTGCCTGACTGCAGCTCTTATGGCTGGCCAAACCACTGCTGGTAGCTGCGGAGTTGCAATTGCCCTTTGGGACAGCAGTTGCTTAAGGTACAGCCCCTGTATTGAATGCAACACAGCACCCCACCCTGAAAATCTCCACCTTAGAAAGCTCTGCCCCCAGGAAACCCAATATAAGCCCTGTACCTGTTCAGTTTGAGGCTGCCCTTTTCTACCTTTCAGAGGCAGCCACTCTCCTGCATTCCCCCCTCCCAATAAATCTCTTGTGTGAAGTTTGTTGTAATGTCTTTCTTTCACTGGAGTGGAGCAGAGATGTAACAATTTTAGCTGGAGTAGAACAGAGCTGTAATGACTCTTGCCAGAGTGGAGTGGAGCAGAGGTGGAGCAGAACAGAACTGTAACACTTTGGCTGGGGAAACTTTCCCTTACTAGAACAGAGTTGTTACACTCTGGGGAGCTGAGCCAAGCTTTAACACTTGTCCAGAGCAGAGCAGAGCAAAGCAGAGCTTTAACAACCAGGCTGGGGAAACCCTCCCCTGTTGCAGCAGAGTTGTTAGGCTTCATTGGGGGAAACTTTTCCCGGAGCAAGGACTGAAATACTTTGCTGGGGAAATTGTCTCTCACCCCGCCCCCCTCCCCGCCCACCAGAACAGAGCTGTAACACTTCTGCCAGGGTACCTTTCCCTTCAGAGCTATAGGTATTTCTTGGCTTCTAACTGCCAGGATACCTTTCCCTTCCAAGCTGTAGGTAGGTATTCCTTGGCTTCTGACTGCCAGGACACCTTTCCCTTCAGAGCTGTAACACTTACAGGTATTCCTTGGCTTCTGACTGCCAGGATACCTTTCCCTTCAGAGCTATAGGTATTTCTTGGTTTCCAATTGTGAGGATACCTTTCCCTTCAGAGTTATAGGTATTCTTTGGCTTCCAACTACCAGGATACCTTTTTCCTTTAGAGCTATAACACTTACAGCCATACGTTGAAGAATATTTGGGCAGCACAAATTGGATTTGTTTAGAAAAATAAACAAATGGGCACAAAGTTAGGTGGGAAGGGAGGTAGGGGTGGGTCTGGGAAGAGTTGGAGGAAGGTGAATGTGATCAAAACACATTGTATGAAGTTCTCAAAGAACTAATAATATATAGTAAAAGAAAGATGCTTCAGACTACATGCCACTGCAGACTAAATCCTAGTCCTCTGGATAGCACAAATAAGCTGTTTGAAACAAGAATATTGTCCAAAGTTTATTTCTCAGCTTCAGCATGTTGGATAGGGTGAAGTGAGACTGTCATCATATAGCCTTCATCCAGTAACTGATGGAAGCAGCTGCAGAGATTATGGCCGGGCGCCAGGCCGAGATCCAGGAGTTCAATCGATGAGAGAGAGGAGGGATTCTATGAGCAAGGAACATCGAGATCATGATGGGAAAATGTACAGTGATGGCCAGCCAAACTAGTGGAAACTCATGAACTGTGGACCAATAGCTGTGGAGCCCCCATGGTACTGGACTAGGCCCTCTGCATAGGTGGACAGTTGTTTAGCTTGAACTGTTTAGGGGGCCTCAAAACAGTGGGATCAGGATCCGTTCCTGGTGCATGAGCAGGCTTTTTTTTTTCTCATTTTTCTTTATTAAGAAATTTTCTACTCACTCCACATACCACCCACAGATCCCCCCTCCTCCCTCCTCCCACCCCCATCCCTCTCTCCCAAGCCATCCCGCATCCCCACATCCCCCAAATCAAGGTCTCCCATGGGGAGTCAACAGAGCCTGGCACACTGAGCCTAGACAGGTCCAAGCCCCTTCTCACTGCACCAAGGCTGTGCAAGGCATCACACCACAGGCACTGGATTCCCAGGCTTTTTGAAGCCCAGTGCCTGTGGTGGGACATGTTGTGCAGCTTTGGTGCAGGGGGAGGGGCTTGGACCTGCCTCAACTGAATGTACCAGGCTCTGCTGACTCCCCATGGGAGACCTTGCCTTGGAGGAGGTGGGGATGGGGGGGGGTTGGGGGGAAGGCTGGGAGGAAGAAGGAGAGAGGAAAGGGGGATCTGTGGTTGGTATGTAAAATGAATAGAAAATTTCTTAATAATAAAAATTTTTAAAAATGGGAAAAAAGGTTCAGGATTGAAAAAAGGGTGCAAAAACAGAAAAAAATGATGAAACAAATGTCACTGAGGTACATTTTGCATGTCATTGTTTTGGAAGGTAGATGTTGACCACACACAAGTAAAATTTTAAAACATTATAACTAAAACTCTCTCTCTCTCTCTCTCTCTCTCTCTCTCTCTCTCTCTCTCTCTGTGTGTGTGTGTGTGTGTCTCTCTCTCTCACACACACACACATATGGTGATATTTTATTTGTATTAAAATGTTATTTGTATGTTAATAAATAAAGTTGCCCGGGGGTCAGAGCTATTAGCAAGCCATAGGAAAGCAGGGCAGTGGTGTCATATGCTTGTAATCCCAGCACTTGGTAGGCAGAGCTGGGTAAGTCTCTGTGTGTTCAGGGATATAGCCATTATTGGATACACATGCCTTTAATCTCAATACCAATCATGGAAAACCTGGAGGCCTATACAGACAGGCCGTGACGAGGCAGTCATGTGGTTGGGTTTACAACCAATGAGAAGGCAGAACAGGAACTCTATATAAAGACTTTAACACAGGGGTAGCTCTGGTTCGGAGAGGTAGGACCACTGCAGGAGGAAGGGTAAGGTTTTAGCTCTTAGGTCTGACCTCTTGGCTTTCTTCTTTGCATTGGTTCTGTGTTTCTTATTTAATAAGAAGGTTGGTTACATCTACATATGGCGTCCAACGTGGTGGCAAGAGTTTCCACCTAAAAACTGAGAAAAAAGATTCTAAAATGGAGCTAAAAACAGCTTCCTAATTGTCTCTCTCAAATGAGCGGCAGCTGCCAGTTTGAGCTACTAGTGGGTTCCTGGTGTGCGCGCTCGATCTGCAGTATGGCGGGAATGAGGCCTCTGCAAGTGGCACATTAAGCTGCGTGGTGGATTTAGCCTTTGCTAGTGCAAAACAAAAAAAGAGGTTTCTGGGCTACACACTGCTTGGATAAAAGCATAGATAGACCCACGATAGCTCCCAGAGCTGGCGGTAAACTACCACTGCCATGTTGGGAAGCTGAAGTGGGCAGAGCCAGCAGCCACAGCTGCTACAGTTTAAAGCAATAGATTCACAATAAGACAGATTCAGATGTAATAGTTTACAATGTGTGTAAAATATATGTAGGCTTGAAAGAGACAAAAAAGGTGATATACACAGTTAAATAAACAAATACATAGTTTTAAAAAATAAAGTCTTTAAAGAGACAATAAAATTAATATAAAAAATAAGCCATGTAAAGATGAATATTACACAGAGAATCTGGATTGTGTTGTCTTTGGGATTTTTTTTTTTTTTTTTTTGGTTTTTCGAGACAGGGTTTCTTTGTGTAGCTTTGCGCCTTTCCTGGAACTCGCTTTGGAGACCAGGCTGGCCTTGAACTCACAGAGATCCACCTGGCTCTGCCTCCCGAGTGCTGGTCTTTGGGATTTTTAACTGCAGAAAAACATTTGATTGTAAAAGCTGTTGAGTTATGCCAAAATGTATATTTTAAAGGTACCTTGACTTCAAAATTTGGATATAAGGATATGTTGCTTTGGAAAGGAGACTCTGCTTTTGTTCCCACAGAAAGTCAGAGGCTATGGATTTGTTCCAGATTAAGATACATCAAGTTTGATCAGCCAAGACCCCCCTGAAAGGTCTCTGATGACACCAATACCCAGATGATCCAACATCCAGAATGGTTTGAAGGCATCTGGCTCAGACAATACAGCCTCATGGACTATTCCATAATCCTAAAATTTTCTTTGTGTCCCCATAAGATACAGCGCCCCCCTCCAGCAGGAAGTAGTAAGAGAAGCTACGCCCAAATTCCCAAATTATATGTAATTTTACTTTGTTAAGGTTAAAACCTTCCTTTTTGAAAAAAAAGGGGTGGAAGTGCTGTGGGATGGTCTGTATGTCAAGTGTGTTGCTGATTGGTCAATAAATAAATCACTGATTGGCCAGTGGCTAGGCAGGAAGTATAGGCGGGACAAGGAGGAGAATAAAGCTGGGAAGTAGAAGGCTGAGTCAGAGAGACACTGCCAGCCGCCAGGATGACAAACAGCATGTGAAGATGCCGGTAAGCCACGAGCCATGTGGCAAGGTATAGATTAATGGAAATAGATTAATTTAAGCTATAAGAACAGTTAGCAAGAAGCCTGCCACGGCCATACAGTTTGTAACCAATATAAGTCTCTGTGTTTACTTGGTCGGGTCTGAGCTGCTGTGGGACTGGTGGGTGACAGAGATTTGTCCTGACTGTGGGCCAGGCAGGAAAACTCTAGCTACACACACACACACACACACACACACACACACACACACACACACACACAAGCAAATGTTTTTAAAATGATGACATAAAGGGGCTGGAGAAGAAAGGGATCAACAGTTAAGACTGCTGTAATTGTAGAGGACTCAAATTCAGTTCTCAGCACTTATATCAGGTGTCTCACAACTGCCTGTAGCTACAGTTCCAGAGGGATTGATTCCTCCAGCCTCCAAGGGCATCTGAACTCAATGTACATATACTTACACACACATACATACATACACACACACATACACACACACATACTACAGATGATTAAAAATAATTAAATCTTTAAAAAGGAAGTCAATTAAAAATAATTAAAAACTGAAACATAAAATCAATCGATAAAATGATTTTTTAAAAATTTAGCCAAGAGCTAGAGAGATGGTTCAATGGCTAAGAGCACTAGCTGCTCTTCCAGAGAACTTGGGTTGAATTCCCAGCACCCACATGGTAGCTCACAATTGTCTGTGACTCCTGTGCCAGAAGCCAATACCCTCACACAGACATACATACAGGCAAAACACCAATGCACACAAAATACAAATAAATAAATTATTTTTAAAAATTAGCCAACATGAAAATCTCATCAGCTGTGTATTGAGTCAGAAGTTTCACAAAATTGTAACTCTATTCTGACAAGATTCCATGCTCAAGTCAAAGATTAAAATAAAAATCATTAGACTTTAAAATATATATGTTAAAAAGCTCAATTAATCTACTATAAATTAGCATTTCCCCTATTTGAACTTCAAAAAATCTTTGTGATTTATAGTGGAGTAATGCAGACTCAAAATATATGAAGAGACAACCTCATTCTCCCTGTAACTGTCCTTTTTGGACACATTTTAGTAGGGAATTCCTCACTCCTGTTAAAATCTAAAGTAAGTTCTTTTCAACCAGAGAACTAGTGTTCAGTCTTATATAAGAATCAAAACCAGCTATTACTTAAAGCCCTTCTTCTTTAATTGGATTTGCTTCAGACTGGATCCCTGGAGCGGGGACTAGAGAAGGATGGATGTTCTTTATCTTCTTCACCTCTTCTTCCTAGTTTTCTGAGTTCCTTACAGAGTCAAGAACAGGCATGAGAAGAGGGAAGAGGCAGTGAATATCTTCTCTAGTTGGTTCTTTCTGACTGGATGTCAGCATTCTCCAGGCTGTCAAAAGCATGTGTGGTGCCATCACTGAGGCTCTCTGCTAGAGGATTCTTGTTTCTTTTTCTTTTAGTAATTTTTTGAGAATTTCATACATGAGTACTATATTTACATTGCTTTTGCCCCTCCAATTCCTCCTTTGCCCCCTATACTCCCTCTCAAATTCCTAGTCTTCTCTTTAATCATTAAAATTATATATACAAATACATATATACAATGTGTTTTGTAATTTTATATGTATATAAAATATGCACAATGCAAGTATGTGCATATATAAATATAATCTACCAAGTCCATTTAGTGTCACTCATATGTACATGTGTTTAGGGCTGATCACTTGAGACTGGGTAGCCTACTGGGGACTCCTCCTTGGGGAAGACAGATTCTCCCTCTTTCAGAAACCATTAATTGTCCATAGCTCCTCATCTAGGAGTGGGGCCTTTTGAAATTTCCCCATGTTGGCATAACAACTGGTATTGTTATTGTGTTCATCTTCTGTAGGTGACCATATTGTGTAGCCAAATTTCTAAGCCATCTTATTAAATAAAAAATATGGAGCCAAATGTTGGGGTGAAAGCCTTAGAGATCAGGGAAATAGTGAGAGCCACCAGTCAACCTTACCTCACCAGCTCTGTAGCTTCCAAAATGCCACGACTTCCTGTCTACCCAGGCTTTTATTGCCTTGCTGTTCAGACCTCTCATTTGCTTTTAGCCCAGGTACCTCACTTCCTTGTCACTGCCTGTCTGTACAGACCTCTAGGTCTCTATGGTTGGTACTGGGATTAAAGGCCTGTGTCACCATGCTTGGCTCTGTTCCCTAGTGTGGCCTTGAACACACAGAGACCCTACCTGCCAAGTGATCGGATTAAGAGCATGTGATACCACTGTCTGGCTTTTGTTTTTACTTAAAACGGCTTGCTATTTCCTCTGATCTCCAGGCAAACTTTATTTATTAACATACAAATAAAATGTCACCATAATATTGTTGAGATTTAGCTACTCATATAGATGTTATCCTACCCCTTGGTGTGAGTCAGAAAAATTTCCAGCTTCATCCTTTCCAGCATTCAGCATATGCTTGCTCAGCCTTCATATTCTCTTTTCGAAAGTTCTAAGACCACTCAGGTGAAGGATCTTTCACACGGCCCACATGCAGAAGTAAACACTATCTTAAATATAATCTACTCCTCTTGCTCAGCCGTGGGAGACTCTAGGGTGGCTTTTCCTTACTAGTTAGTGTTCAGCTCATTTGCATTGTTAATAGAGGCAAGGCCTCTATGACTTGCTTGACAAGTATAAAGTGCTAGAATGTGTGTGATTGTGTATATGTGATTCCATGGTTTTATTAGAGACAGTTGCAGAGCTATATTCTATTGATAGATTCTCATTCTATCTCTTGCTACTTTGAAAACCCTGTCTGTCATGTCACAGTGCTTTACGTAGATGGGCAGCTGTTAGGAACTGAGTGTGCCTCTAGTCAATGGCCTATATGAACTTCCTGTCAACACCTAAAAGGAAATAAGGCTCTGTAGCTAGAGTTTTCCTGCCTGGCCCACAGTCAGGACAAATCTCTATCACCCACCAGTCCCACAGCCGCTCAGACCCAACCAAGTAAACACAGAGACTTATATTGCTTACAAACTGTATATAGCTTCTTGCTAACTGTTCTTATATCTTAAACTAATCCATTTCTATAAATCTATACCTTGCCACATGGCTCATGGCTTACCGGCATCTTCACATGCTACTTGTCATGATGGCGGCTGGCAGTGACTCCTTCCGCCTTCTTGTTCTTTCTTTTCTCCTCTCTGTTAGTTCCGCCTATACTTCCTGCCTAGCCACTGGTCAATCAGTGTTTTATTTATTGACCAATCAGAGCAATTTGACATACAGACCATCCCACAGCAAGGCTCTTTGTCCTACAAGTGCAATGAATTGAATTCTGTTAGTAGTGGTGCGACATTGGAAGTGGGACCTTCCCAAGGCTGGCATCATATTAGACCTCAATTCTCCAAGCATATTGATCACAGTCTAGTAAGGCCCTGAAGCTAAGCACCTCTCTGGCCATGTTCAGAGTCTGAAGCCACAACAATTTAATGAGAATTAATGTGTCAAACCTCTCTGGTTGTGATTATTTTTTGTACAACAATAAAAAAAAATGGACCACAGAGTAAAAGGCCCTGGTCTTGATTTCGTTTTGTTCTTAAGAGAATGTTGGGCATAAGTCTATCATTTCCACAAACTGGGAAGGATTCATGTCAATCTTCTCACTTGCTCCCACTATGGCCTCTTATCTTAGAGGTGGAGTTGAGGGGAGTTCTTCTATGGTAAGAGAAAAAAGAAAAATCACATACAACCTCAATAATTTTCTCATTTTGTTTGAGACAGAGTCTCTGTGCAGCCCATACTGGCCTTGAACTCTCAGAAATTCTCCTACCTCATCCTTCTGAATGCTGGGATTATAGAGATCTGTCACCAGACCAGGCTCAACAAGTTTCTTCTAAGGAAATTCTCCAGTAGCATTCTCAAATAACATTATGTCTCTAAAGAAGCTAGCTCCCAAATAATGACATAGAGATTTCTTATTAATAATGAAAGCTCAGCCTTAACTTAGGCTTGTTTCTAACTAGATCTTATAACTTAAATTAACTCATTTCTATTAATCTATATGCTGTCACATGGCTTGTGGTTTTTTACCATTCCTCCTGCCCATCCTGCTTCCTCTGCATCTGACTGGCAATTCTCCCTTTCTTCTTCCCAGAGCTCTCTCTGTTCAGAAGCTCTGCCTATACCTCCTGCCTAGCTATTGGCCATTTAGCTTTTTTCTTTTAAACCAATCACAGTGACATATCTTTACACAGTGTAATCAAATATCTCACAACATTTTCCCCTTTTTGTCTAAATAAAAAGGAAAGAGTTTTAACTCTAACATAGTAAAACTATATACAATAAGAACAATTATCAGGCAGTTTTATTTACAATATCTAGTCCATTTGTATTTTTCAAATTTGAAGCAATTACTCTATTAACTATATTATCTTGACAAGTTCAAAGTTTTATACCTAAAACATTTTAATCGCAACTTGTATTACTAACCCAAAACTATCTTCTTAGACTTCAAAACATTTCCTTAGATAAACAATTTAAGCTTTTATGTTTCTCAACCTCATACACTTTATACCTCTTTTGTGAGTTTCTTCTCTGATTTTGATAACAAAGGAAACTGGAACTATAACTATTAAATCTTCATCTCCATCAGAGACCTGAGAATGAGATAATATTACCTGAGTAAACAGGAAGTACAGAGCAAGCAACTGCCAAAACTATAGAAATGACAAAAACAGCTGGCGGACTGGACAGTCACACAAGGTTCCTCTGTAACATTGGGACGTCCATCTTCGGCTTGCAGGCCTAGAATATCTGACAGACTTTTCTCTGAAGCAGGAATTTTTAAGGACTGTCCTAACTTGTCTTGGCAAAGCTTTGCAGTTGCCTTCTTTTGTGTCCTGCTGGTCCAGTTTGGACAGCATACTATCAGCAGTTGAGACAAAGACAGTTTCTTGCCCAAATATGGCCAGCTTTGCCACATTGAAAGCCAATGCCATATGGGATTCTTTGATGCCCATCATCCTTTTTTAAAGTTAATTGGTGCTGCCAGGAACAGATGTGTCTCACTGCCATGAAAAGTCTTATGTTATTAAAACATTTTAAATGTCATATTCTTTAGGTCTTTGAAGTGTTTTAAAATCACCTATCTATCTAAAATATAGCTCTGTATGACCTTGAAAACATACCTAACATGACTACAAATTGATTGTTATAGATGCCTAACTACTAACCTGTATTCCTTTATTATCCCAAATAGCTTTTAAGGACTAGAACTATACATTACATTGTTAAATGAGGTGCATAGCTACAACACCTTAAACAAAAGTTTTGACATATATACATTATAACAAAAATAACCTTAAATTTGTATCAATATAAAAAAATCCATACCAATGTAAAATATTTGAGACTAGTGGTTGCTCAAAAGTAGACTCAGCAATTCATCCTTTCATTCCATCATTTCTATACTATATCCCCCCTTTTCCCTTCAGAAAGAGATCTCTGAATCTAATCCCCTTTGTTCAGCTTTTTTTCTGTGACCAAAAACAACTTGTAACCAACCCCCCTAAATGATGACAAATATCCATAACCCACTGAATGACCAAAAATCACCCACCCCATCTCCTGGGAATGTGAGCATCATGTTCTCTAGACTGCTTCCTGTTGTTTGGGGGTAACAGAATCTTTAGAGGACCCTGAGGAAATTGGGATAATGGTCAAGTCCTGGTAGAGGACTTTTTTGTTTAGTCTCTGTGTGATGGGAAAGTTCAGAACTTATCTGAAGTCTTGAATGGATAACCTGTCAGACTGGACCATCTCAGCTAGCAGCTTTGAAGTTGTTCCACATGTAGACTTTTGAGGAAACTGTAACACAGGCATTCCAAGGGACTATATCACCTAGACTACTTGTCTTTATTGGTGCCTGGTTCTTTTTTTCTGAAAATACATAAACTTTTAAAGGGATCATATATATCTGTATTAACACAAGTATGGAATGTGCAGTGTGCACAAGTCAGTTAAAGATAATTTTTGTTTTATGTTGAGCATGTAAGGACACCTGTCAACTTTATAAGTCTGTTTGGATTGTATAACCAAACTGTAATATAAATCTCTATCCAGCCATATGAAAGGATGGAATGTAATAGTAAGTCATGAGGACTATGTAGCCAACAATAGTTGGACTGACTCATCCAGTCTCAGAGCTGTTCCCATGCAGAGGGATCAGCATATATGTCACCTGTCCTGTAGTATTTTTTTACTTTCCCCCCATGTCTGTAGTCAAGATCTTCAGGAGCTCTTCCCCAGTCGAGTCTGATCTCGATTAACTTTGAAGGAATCCACAGTTTTTCATTTCCTTTGGAAACAAAGGCATAACCTCTCCCCCAACACCTTGTCAAATTTACATTTTGAAGCCTAGACATCCCTAAAGTGTATAGACTGGTTTTAATTCAGCAGTCCCTTCCACAGTCCAATGTCTTTCAGTAGCTGCTATTCTTTGTTCATTAGCATTCAAAATATTCAAAGTCAACAAAGCACCATTCAGAATCCAGATGTCCTGTGTATTTCCCATCTTTACATGACTTTAAAAAAATATTACTTTACTCTCTCTTTAAAGACTTTATTATTTTTTCTTTTCTTTTTTATTAAGAAATTTTTTATTCATTTTACATACCAGTCACACATCCCCCTCTTCCCTCCTCCTGTCCCTCCAGCCTCCCCCGCAACCCACCCCCCATTCCCTCCTACAAGAATACTTTATTATTTTAAAACTATTTTTTCTACAACTGTCTATACCCATTTTCTTTTCATTCTTCAGCATCTAAGCACATTTTTTAAGCATGCTGTACTGTTTTAGAGGTTTTCTATGTCTGGACCCGTCTTTACTAAGCACCTGCAGCATTCTCTGACCACATGAGACAAATCTTAAACTGTCATCAGCCATTGTGTGGCTCAGCTTAGTGCAAGGTGCTGGCACAAAGTGCTGGCAGCTGGCTCCAGTGCTCAGGCAGCAGTGAGGAGCTGTGTCTCTGTATGCTGTGACCTGTCTGAGAGATTGTGGGACTAGGAAGCTATGTCTGGCTCCATGTTTGTGTATTTGGAACTTTTCTTTTTAAGCTTTCTCAGTTCCTATGTGGAAATACGTGCCCCCATGTTGGACACCATATGTAACTAGTCTTTCTCTGTCCCACCAGCCAGGTCCTAAATAATGACAGACTTCTTATTAATTATGAAAGCTTGGCCTTAGCTTAGGCTTGTTTCTAACTGGCTCTTATAACTTAAATTAACCAATTTCCATTAATCTACGTGCTGCTACATGGCTTATGGCTTTTACCTCTCCTCTTGCATGTCCTGCTTCCTCTGTGTCTGGCTGGTGAGTCCCCCTTTCTTCTTCCCAGAGCTCTCTCTGTCCAGAAGTCCTAACTCTACTTCCTGCCTAGCTATTGGCCATTTAGTCTTATTAAACCAATCACAGTAATATATCTTCACACAATGCAATCAAATATCTCACAATAGTCTCTTAATCATTAAACTTTGTTTATAGGCAGATACAAAAAAATCATTATTTTGGTTATTTATTTTGTGTTTAATTTTTGTACATTTTTTTTGTTTTTTGTTTTTGTTTTGTAAATTACCATCTCTCTGCCTACTAATAACAAGAAATGTAGAATTGGTCCCTCAAGTTACAGAAGTAAGGGTCAGTACTAGATTCAGAAAATTTAAAACAAGCTATTTGCCTTTTAACATTCATATGTAGATGATTCTTAACAATACTGGTAATAACAGACTTCTCTCAGGAAAAAAAAAGTAATGTTCTGAATTGTAATTGTTTCAGTAGCAGATTCCACTCCTTCCTTGCCCAGTCCTGGTGCTAGCATGAGTTTCTGTTGTCTATTGTCCTTGAACCTCAGATAAAACTGAACAGCCTCCCGCCTATGCCCTATCTTAACTGGATGGACAGTCGGGCCTCTAGTTCTGTTTCCTTGTATGAATAAAGTAGAAATGGCTGTTTGGTACCAAGGCGCTTTGCTACCATCTGCTGGGTAATTGCTGTAAAGACTGCAACAATCCATGAAGGTTGTAAAAAAGCATATAAGGTCTCCGAGCTTTGGGGTATTGACCTGAGCACTCATGTGTTGTGGCACTCTGTGTGCATTTGTGTGTGTGTGTGTGTGTGTGTGTGTGTGTGTGTGTGTGTGTGTGTGCATGTGCATACACCATGAATACATCTGTGCATACAAAATTGATGAAATTACATATTATCAAAGATACAAAGAATCAGGGCCACATGTTTTGCACCATGCATTATTCTCCTTGTTTGATCTAACAAGAGTGTATGAAAAAGCTCTGTGAGTGACCTTGAGGATGCTTATTGTGCCTATTTATGGTGATGGGAGAGAGAGGGGAAGAGATACGAGTTTTCCTGTGTTGTATAGAGCTATGTGTATGCTTTCTTCATTCTATTCCTTGGAGAACTGCTATCCAGCTGTCTGCATTCTGTAGACATAGAGGAAGGCACTGAACAGTTAAGAACTCTACCCAGAAAGAAGCTTCATACATGTGGGTGATAGAATTATGTGGCTTCTGGGAGGAAGGGTGTGTATGCACCTGGTCTATAGGGTTGGACATCATGCTTATTTTCTCAGTGAGGATACGATAGACATCACTGTTGATGGTAACTTTACTCATATGGCTTAGGTAGTAGACATCAGGTTCCTCCAGTGTAAATCTGTTGATTTGAAAAAAAAATGAATGGTGGTATATCTTAAGATGCCAGAAAGGATTGTCCACAGAGAAAGGCTCTAAGCAGACCCTAAGGAGAACAATCAAGATGTGGAAGTTACTAGAGCTGACGAAGCCAGAACAAGACATGCAACACTGAGCCCTCTGCAAGATCAGCAGGAAGAGACTGGAATCCAAGTTCCAAAGGAGAAGATGTGATGTCTGTCACATCTGTGGTCAGTTTGGGGCCAGTGGTGAAACCCAGGCCCATCTGTGTGCTGTTTGTGCCTATTCAGTCACAGCAGTAACAGCTGTGCTGCAGGTTCCCAGCAGGGCATTGGTATCTTGCTTTCAGGGCTGGAGGATGCCCAGGACAATTGAGGAAGGCTGAATGATGAGGTGGGACTTCAGAGTCATATATCTAGAGATTCTCCATCAAAAGCATGTCCTGAAGACCCAGACCCAGAAAACCTCAACACAAGGGCTATCTTCTTCCTGGAATAGTAAAAAATAATTTTAAAAAAACCAATTTAGCTTTAATTTATGTGTAAATGTGTGCATGACACATGGGTGTGGATGCCCAGAGGCAGAAGAGGGAGTCCCATTCTTCAGAGCTAGATTTACAGGTAGTTGTGAGCTGCTTGATACTGGTGCTGTGAACGGAACTCTGGTCCTCTACAAGAACAAGTGTTTTTAACCACAGAGCCATTCTCCTAGCTCCTATTTTATCCTTCATTAATAGCTACTTTCTTAATTCTTATATGCCAGTATGCCGTCTATTATTAAATATTTATATAGTCACCGGAGCAGGTCAGTTCGGGCTGTCTCTTGACCACTGCCAGCAGTCTATTGTGGGGGCATCTTTGTGGATTTCTGTGGGCCTCTCTAACACTTTGCTTCTTCCTATTCTCATGTGGTCTTCATTTACCATGGTCTCCTATTCCTTGTTCTCCCTCTCTGTTCTTGATCCAGCTGGGATCTCCCACTCCCCCAAGCTCTCTTTCCCTCGACCCTCGCCCTTCATTACCCCAACTCACGTCCAGGCTGTTCATGTAGATCTCATCCATTTCTCCATCATTGGGTGTTCCCCGTGTCTTTCTTGGGGTCCTGTTTTCCAGGTAGCCTCCCTGGTGATGTGAGTAGCAGTCCAGTCATCCTTGTTCCACATCTAGTATCCTCCTATGAGTGAGTACATACCATGTTTGTCTTTCTGAGTCTGGGTTACCTCACTCAGGATGATTTTTTCTAGATCCATCCATTTGCCTGCAAACCTCATGATGTCATTGTTTTTGTCTGCTGAGTAGTATTCCATTGTGTATATGTACCACATTTTATTTATCCATTCTTCAGTTGAAGGGCATCTAGGTTGTTTCCAGGTTTTGGCTATTACAAACAATGCTGATATGAACATAGCTAAGCAAGTGCTCTTGTGGTATGATTGAGCATTCCTTGGGTATATGCCCAAGAGTGGTATAGCTGGATCTTGGGGGAGATTAATTCCCAATTTTCTAAGAAAGCACCATATTGATTTCCAAAGTGGCTGTACAAGTTTGCATTCCCACCAGCAGTGGAGGAGAGTTCCCCTAGCTCCACATCCTCTCCAGTATAAGGTATCTTCAGTGTTTTTGATCTTAGCCATTCTGACAGGCGTAAGGTGGTATCTCAGAGTTGTTTTGATTTGCATTTCCCTGATCATTAGGGACGTTAAGCAATTTCTTAAATGTCTTTTAGCCATTTGAGTTTCCTCTGTTGAGAATTCTCTGTTTAGTTCTATAGCCCATTTCTTAATTGGACTGTTGGGCATTTTGATGTCTAATTTCTTGAGTTCCTTATATATTCTGGGTATCAGTCCTCTGTCAGATGTGGGGTTGGTGAAGACCTTTTCCCATTCTGTAGCTGTCGCTTTGCCTTGTTGACTGTATCTTTGCTCTACAAAAGCTTCTCAGTTTCAAGAGGTCCCATTGATTGATTGTTTCTCTCAGTGTCTGTGCTACTGGTATTATATTTAGGAAGTGATCTCCTATGCCAATGCGTTCAAGACTACTTCCTACTTTCTCTTCTAGCAGGTTCAGAGTAGCTGGATTTATGTTGAGGTCTTTGATCCACTTGGACTTAAGTTTTGTGCACGGTGATAGATATGGATCTATTTGCAGCCTTCTACATGTTGATATCCAGTTTTGCCAGCACCATTTGTTGAAGATGCTTTCTTTTTTCCATTGTACACTTTTGGCTTCTTTGTCAAAAATTATATGTTCATAGGTGTGCGGATTAATGTCAGGGTCTTCAATTCGATTCCATTGGTCCACATGTCGGTTTTTATGCCAGTACCAAGCTGTTTTTATTACTGTAGCTCTATAGTAGAGCTTGAAGTCAGGGATCGTGATGCCTCCAGAAGTTGTGTTATTGTACAGGATTCCTTTGGCTATCCTGGGTTTTTTGTTTTTCCATATGAAGTTGAGTATTGTTCTTTCCAGGTCTGTGAAGAATTGTGTTGGTATTTTGATGGGGATTGCATTGAATCTGTAGATTGCCTTTGGTAAAATTGCCATTTTTACTATGTTAGTCCTGCCTATCCATGAGCATGTGAGATCTTTCCATTTTCTGATATCTTCTTCAATTTCTTTTTTCAGGGACTTAAAGTTCTTGTCATATAGGTCCTTCACTTGCTTGGTTAGTGTTACCCTAAGGTATTTTATATCATTAGTGGCTATTGTAAAGGGTGATGTATCTCTGATTTCCTTCTCAGCCTGTTTGTCAGTTGTATATAGAAGGGCTACTGATTTTTTTGAATTTATCTTGTATCCTGCTATATTGTTGAAGGTGTTTATAAGCTGTATCAGTCCCTTGGTTGAGTCTTTGGGGTCACTCAAGTATACTATCATGTCATCTGCAAATAGAGAAAGCTTGACTTCTTCCTTTCCAATTTGTATCCCCTTAATCTCCTTATGTTGTCTTATTGCTCTGGCTAGAACTTCAAGTACTATATTGAATAAGTATGGGGAGAGTGGACAGCCTTTCCTCATTCCTGATTTTAGTGGAATCACTTTGAGTTTCTCTCCATTTAATTTGGTGTTGGCTGTTGACATGCTGTAAATTGCCTTTATTATGTTTAGGTATGTTCCCTGTATTCCTGATCACTCCAAGACCTTTATCATGAAGGGGTGTTGGATTTTGTCAAATGCCTTTTCTGCATCTAGTGAGATGATCATGTGGTTTTTTTTTTTTGAATTTGTTTATATGGTGTATTACATTGACGGACTTTCGTATGTTGAACCACTCTTGCATCCCTGGGATGAAGCCTCCTGGAGTTGGGGGCTGGGATAAAGCAATGAGTGAGGGGAAGGGGGTTTGGAGGGAAAGATCTGTGTGACCCACTGGATGTGGGGGCAGAGTGGAAAGGGAGACTGCAGCAGAAGGTCTGCTACAGAGCTGGGGGTGACACTGGGGGATTAGATTTGGAGGAGAGAAGGGAGAGGTGAAGACCTGCAGCTAGCCCACTTGCTTCTCTGGCCAGAGTCTGATTGTGACTTTCAAAGGATGAGATGATAAAAATGGCTGTCATGGAACCCCGGTGTAAGCACTGGTGGGGTCCCCAGAGAACTAACACTCATCAAGGTTCACTGTTAGTCGTGAGTCACAGACTCTGTCCTGGGCTCTCTTCTTTTCTGAGTAGTACTGACGAAAAATGTTCTGCTTTTCTTTAGACCTTTACATTCTCGCCTTTCCTCTTGGCCTTCCTTCCTCAAATATTGCCTCACTAAACTCATGCTGGCTCAGCCTTTGCCATATTTTCAGAAGCATTACTCTAAGCCCTCTCTCCTTTGAGATATCTTGAAACTTACGGTTTTTTTAATTTAAAAATTTAATTTGAAGGATTTTATATAAGAGTACAATATTCATATCATTTCTAACTTCCTGCCCCCAACTTCTACCACGTTTTATCCACTCCTTCTTAATTCATGACCTCTTCCTTAATTAATATTATACACACACACACACACACACACACACACACACACACACACTCACACACACACACATACACAACCTATTGAGTCTATTGAGTGTGCTCATATGTATTTAGGGTTGGTCAGTTAGAACTGAATAACGTCTCAGGGAGCTTGTACCTGGAGAAGACTGAAACTCTCAGCAGTCATTGGTAGCCTATAGCGTTTACCTAAGGGTGGGGTCTTGTGAAATTTCCCCTATCCACTTTGGTATGTCAACTGGTACTGTCTTGTTGGCCTTGTTCAGGCACTCATAACATTGAAATTCATGGGTACAGCTTTCCTGTCACATCTAGAAGACACTATCTAGCAGAAAGTGTCTTGGTCTTCTGGCTCTTTCAATCTTTCTTTCCCCTCTTCCATAATGTTCCCCGAGCCTTCAGTATAGGGACTGGGTCATAGATATATCAGCTTGTGTTGGGTACTCTACAGCCAGTTGTTCTCTGCATTTTGACCGGTTGAAGATCTCTGTAATAGTCTCCATGTGCTGCAACAAGAAGCTTCTCTGATAAGGGATGAGAGGCACCCTTACCTATGGGCATAAGAATATGTATTTAGAATACAGTTAAAAATTAAAAGAGGCAGTTCTGTGTTAGTTTCTTTCAAGTTGCTTTTCTATAAGCTTAAAAAAGATAATCCAAATGAATGGAAACACATGAACTATGAACCAATGGCTGAGGGGTCCCCACTGGATCAGGCCCTCTGAATGGATGAGACAGTTGATTGGCTTGATCTGTTTGGGAGGCATCCAGGCAGTGGGACCAGATCTTGTGCTCATTGCATGAGTTGGCTGTTTGAAACCTGGGGCCTATGCAGGATTGTTTGGCTCGGCCTGGGAGGAGGGGACTAGACCTACCTGGACTGAGTCTACCAGGTTGACCTCAGTCTGTGGGGAAGGCTTTGCCCTGGAGGAGATGGGAATGGGGGGGGGGGGTTGGGGGGAAGGTGAGGGGGACGGGAGGGGGGAGAACAAGGGAATCCGTGGCTGATATGTAGAACTGAATTGTATTGCAAAATAAATTAATAAAAAAAAAAAGAAAAAAAAAAGATAATCATCATTATTGCCATTAACCAAATACTTCCTTGTGTCATTCATTAATCCTTATTATTCCACAGGATAATTATTGCTAAGTCAGTTGTATGACAGAACATTTATGATTTACATTGTATTAGTCAGGGCTTTCTAGAGCAGTAACAAACCCAACAGTAAATATATATATATATATTTCCCCCAAGGAAAGGAAACATCCTCAAGGGCCCTTGGTTGCCTTTCTTTGGGTATATGATGAACTGACAAACTTAGCATTGCATATATCTTCTCCTTTTCCTTTAGATGCAAAGCTAAAGTCATGAGGAAGCTCATTGAGGAGTTGTTTGAAACACACACACACACACACACACACACACACACACACACACACACACCCCTTATAATAAAGAGGTGCTAGGACTAGGTTGTATCTGAGAGATATAGAACAGTGGATGGGAGGAGGGGGAGGAGCTAATCTTTATATATTCTTTCTTACACTAAAACATGAGAAAGTATGACCCAAGGAAAGAGACTTGTGTGCTAGAAAGACAATGAATGCTTGTTTTCAAGCCACTGTGCCTGACTTTCTGTTTTCTGCTTCCTTTCCTTATACCTGACATTAACATGGTGTATTTAATTGATCCATAGGAGGGAGGTGGTGGGCAAGAATAGGTTCTCTGAATTCTCAGCTAACCTCTGGTGACATGGGAGGTTGTAGTGAGAGGCGTTAAGACACACAGCCCTGGCTCTGGACAGTGGCATTCTCATGTTTGGGTGGGAATATTATAGACATATTAATTCATTTAATTGAAACTCAGTTTTAAATGTATTGCTCATGTTAAAAGTTATTTGTAAGAACACTCGAGAATGATTAAATACTGATTATCAAGCTAAGTATGATGATGACAGACATAAATACAACCTTGAATTCCAAAGAGTGATTTTGGTTCCTTCCACCTCCATCCCATTCTGTACTCTTGGTAAAGATAAGGGAATCTACTGGGTTTTGTCTCTTATTTACCCTGTTTCCTTTCCCTTCTTTCATGTTCTTATGGCATAAGTGCCAGAAACTGAATTGTGGTCCTCTATAAGAGCAGCAAGTGCCCTAAGCACTGAACTATCTCTCTAATCCTAAATGTATTGATCGTATCCACTCTTCACTCCATCTTTCTGACTCATCCCCAGGTTCTCCCCAACACATCCCCCTTTCAACTTCATGTCTTTTTTTTTTTAATCTACTGTTTCCAATTGGGATGTAATACCTCCCAGCATTAGGAAAGCTAGCCAGCAGGGATGAAGCTTCCAGGTCATTAACAGCTTGACTTGGTCATGTTTTTAATTCAAGTGTGTTTTGTCTTCAGCAATAGGGTCTTACTGTCAAGTTTTGATATATAGTCAAGAAATATGGCAATAGCCTGCCCATATGCATAAGGATAAAGAGTCATCTACTGAAGCATGAAAACTACTAGTGGACACCCATCAAAGAAAAATTACTGTCCTTCCCCCAGCAGCCATGAATTGCTAATAGCTCCTCAGCTAGGGATGGGGCCTCAGGAGCCCCTTTCTACTGTATGCTGAAAATTTTAGCCTGATTGATCTTATGTAAGTCCCATGCAGGTAACTACAGATTTTATGATTTAATATGCATAACAGCTACATATGTCCAGAGCACAGCATTCCCCAGCACTCAATGCTATTTTTCATTCTGAGATTTAAGGTATTTTATCTAAGTTATAAAATCTGTGGGCAAAGCACATGTTAGGAAAGTATGAGGACCTGGATTTTGATCCCAGACCCTATGCAGAAATGTAATCTCAGTACTCTTGCCATGAGATAGGAAGTGGACACACAAGCCCCGAAGACTCGTGGGTCAGCTAGCCTGACATCTGCAGCAGGAAACAGGAGACCCTGTGTCAAGAAAGGTGGAAGGTGAGAACTGATGCCTGAGGTTGTCCTTTTACCTTCACATATGCTGTGGCATGTACATGTGCAAATTTACATACATTAACACATGCAATGCATCACACACACAAATAGAAAGAGCAAGGAATTGCTAGTAGTTAAATTCATTCTATAAGTTTAATTAAAAAAACCTCTAGAACAAATTAAACAGTATGAGCTAATTTTTTAAATGGGTAAAATTCTTACACTAATAAGGGAACTATATGTGGGCATTCCCACAAATTCAGAATGTAACTCAAGTTTAAAATATCAGGCTCCACTGACAAGTGGAAATGGGTAGGTTAGAATCAGAGATGTCTCTCAAGGGTGACAGATTCTATTTATCTGGAGATGGAGAAAGAGAATGTTTAGAGTTTCAATTTGATTTGCCTCACATTTACAGCAAGACTTGCCGTTTGAAGAACACAGATGGGGACCCACTTTGGGTAGTGGTGTACAACTATGTACCTATCAACACTAACGCTAAAACACTGAATCATGTTTTACCAAGTGTGTTGTGCTCTGGGCACTCTACTGAGCATTTTATTGTACAATTCCATCTCAAACAATCACTCAAGCTACCATCATGGTGTGAAGAATCTGGGGTTTCAAAGTGTAAAACACAGGAGCCCGGAACCACTCTGCCTCAAGAACAGGACCCTCACGAGCCTAACCACTTTGCTTTTCTGATCTTGTTTTCATTTCTCGTTTGTGACCACAGAATAGGGTGTCTACACAGTTCACAGCCACCCATATTGAATTCTTTCTCAGGAATCGAGAGAGCTCTGGGTGTCAACCACGGTGTCACTCAGGCTCTGACAGATGGGTACCACCCAAATGAGCCTTTCCTCAATTCTGAGAACTGTGCCAGCATTTTTTCTAACCACCGTCCCACTTAGTTTCCAGTCTTATCTGTAAAATGTCACCTTTCTCTCTTTGATGCAGCACAGCTACACCTGTGGCTTGTCCAATGAGCTTTGACTTACGTACTTTCCACCTTATAAGAAACCTGTAAAATACCTTCACAAGAGTCTGGTTTGTTTTTTTTCCTGGCTTCTCGTGTTTACTTTAGGTACTTGGAATATTTTTATTATGTATCCTTCACATTCTTAATGATAGACTTCTCAGATGCTTTCTATACATTTTGCTATTTTAATCAAGATTCTCTATTCAATTCTTAAAAAGTCAAATGCACATTAGCAATTTAAATATTTGCATAATTTCTTTATAAATTTTTTTGCTAGTTATCTTGCTTAGTTTCTAATAGCTTTAATTAGTTTTTAGTTAGTACTTTTTAGATGTTTGCCATATAAGTTTCACTTGTATTTAAATAATAGTAATTTCAAACATTTAGTTAAAATCTTTTCCTTAATGTTTTCAAAGTAGTATCATGGGATCTCTCCATTTTTATATTGATCTTAATTTTAGTAAAACACATTGACTATTTCTCTTTAATTATTTATGATAAAGGGTTTCAGACCAAGACATATGTCCACACAGCATGATTAATGTTCATCTATGTTTAGATGAACAATAATTTTGAATAATAGAGAAGCTTCATTAGCATTGTAAATATATCAAGTTGCACATAACTTTTCCCTTAATTTCTTTTTAAAAGATTTATTTTATTATTTTTAATTTATCTGTTGGTGTGTGTTTGTGTGTGTACATGTGCATGTCTGTAGAAGCCAGAAAAGGGCAGATCTGAGTTTACTGACATGGCTATTGGGAACTGAATTCTGGTCCTCTGCAAGAGCAGCAAACCCTCTTAACCTCTCAGCAAACCTCTCAAATCCCACTCTTAGTTTTATAAATTTCGATAGTATTTCCACATTACAAGTATTTGTATGTTTACACTTGCCAGTTTTACATTAGTATGGCGAATAGCCATGACAATTAACTTGTGAAGAGAGAAGTTTCAGTCATCCACTTCCCCTAACTCTTTCAACTTTTTTGCTTCTTCTTTCACAGTGATCCCTGAATCTTGGGAGAAGGACGTGTGATATAGATATCACATTTAGAGCTTGGAAAGTCTTCAGTCCCTTATCCTTTGCACACTGATCAGTTGTGGGTCTCTGTGTCAATCACTGTCTCATGGAAAAGGAAAAGGAAGCCTCTCTGATAAGGGTTGACATGAACTCTTTTCTCCTTTTGTGGTGAAACTACAGACATAAGAACAAGAACACAAAGATGGGGGTGTGGAGAAGAGGGAGTGGATCTGGGAGAAGTGGGGGCGTCTTTGTTTCCTTTAACTCCCAGTTTTGAGAGGCACCAGTCCATTGTGAAATGTTCCCATTCGGGGTGGGGAGGTCTGCACCCTGACAGCACCTCATGGCAGAGAGCCATCGTGGAGCAAACTGTTGACTCTGTGGTTGGCAGGTCAGAGAGAAGGAGGAAGGGTGTTAGTTGCTGTTCTCATTTTGAGGGCACACTACCAGTGGTCTCAGACATCTCACTAAAGCCACACTTCCTTAAAGTTTCACACCCATGTGATAGTACCACAGTGGGTGACAGGTTAACCCTAGGCAGCCTAGAAATTCCTGATGGAACTACATGGTTCTGTAGTATTTATTAAATTTTTTAAAGTTCATGTTCAACAGGAAGCAACCCCTTTACAGTCTTTGGTAATCTAAGTGTTCACCTTGATATTTCTAATTATTTGTAGCAATGGTTTCTCAACCTGTGGGTTGTGACCCCTTGGGCTGCATATCAGATATTTACATTATGATTCACAACAGTAGCAAAATTACAATTATAAAGTAGCAACAAAATAATTTTATGGTTGGGGGGGTCACCACAACATGAGGAACTGTGTTAAAGGATCTCAGCATTAGGAGAACCACTGTTTTATAGCAATAGAATTGCTGACTAAGCTGCTCTTGGTCACATTCTTAGATAACTTGGAAAAATACTGTATTCTCAGGACAATCTTTTTTATATTATATTATCTTGGCCAAAGATTTGACTGTAAGAGGTGGCAAGCTTCCAGACCCCAGGTTTGTGCCTTTTCTCTTCTTCTGAGGCAATTAATAGCAAGCGTTTGGAACCTGTGTCCTCTACTCTTCACAGTCCTCTGCTAGGAATATGTTTTCGGGGTCTGGATGGAAGGGTACTCACCTTATTTCTGTATTGCTGTGCTCCTCTCTGCCTTGTGATACAAAGTGATCTGTTACAACCCCATTTTTTTGAAGATGTCTGTTTTTGTTGCACTGTAATTAACTCTACAAACAGAGGCTAAAAGAAAGTGTTTCAAAAGCCTCTGTTTCTGTAGATCAAGACTCCGATTTTAGCTTAGCTGGGTCTTGGCTTAAGATCTGACAAGAATTTTCCCCTTGGGGTTGGCTCTGCTGTAGTCTCACTGCTTCTGATCCTTTTCCACGGTCATATGAGAAGATTCATTTTCTCTTTCATGTAGAAACTGTAACAATTTACTTTGACAAAGTAAACAAAGGGAATACAAAGCTATCAATTTTTTTTTGGATACTTTCCAAAAATTCCTGTGATTTGTGCTTGTTGATACAAAATCACTGAACAGTGGCTCACTCATAGAGGTGGTACCTACCCTCTCTTTATGTCCCACCCATTCATTATGCATAGCATAAAGAACAAATGAATAAAGAACAAATACTTTTCATGATTTCTGTTCTAAAGTGTGGTGATATTGTGTCCCCCAATATATTGTGCACCCTAATAAACTTATCTGGGGTCAGAGAACAGAACAGCCACTAGACAGACATAGAGGCCAGAAAATGGTGGCACACATGCCTTTAATCCTATCACTTGGAAGGCAGAGATTCGTGTGGATCTCTGTGAGTTCAAGGCCACACCAGGAACAGAGCCAGGTGTGGTGGCATACACCTTTAATCCCAGGACTTGAGATCTCATGTCTTGCTTGGGAAAGACACATGTCTTTAATCCCAGGAAGTGATTGCAGGAAGCAGAAAGGTATATAAGGCATGAGGACCAGGAACTAGAGTCTTTTTAAGCTTTTAGGCTTTTGAGCAGCAGTACAGCTGAAATCCATTCAGATGAGGACTCAGAGGCTTTCAGTCTGAGGAAACAAGACCAGCTGAAAAGTTGGCAGGGTGATGTTGGGTCTGGCTTGTTCTGTTTCTCTGATCTTTCAGCATTCACCTTAACACCTGGCTCCGGGTTTGCTTTTATTAATAAGATCTTTTAAGATTTGTGCTACACTAAAGGACATTCCACCCTTGAGTCCAGACCAGGGAGGAGTTCACATCTTAGAAGTCCCCAGAAAGTGCTGGACTTTTTTTCTATTTACCATAACTGTTCCTGGCTACTTAAGAAATGTTAGTGATTAAACTCCTTTATCAGTTTATGCACACCCATCTGTCCCTGAGACATCCAGCAGATTCTTATGACTGTTAAAAATAAATAATATTATACGCAGAAATAGAGAAGTGGAAATGGGAAGAGAGAAGAGACCAAAAAGTAGGTCATTGCAAAAATATGTCAGGTGTATTCTCCAAGCATTGCTGGTCCTAGGATGAGGAAGGGACTAGGAAAATCAGAGAGCTGCTCTTCAGTCTTGTTTCCCACAGAACCAGGGATAGACTTGACTCAGAGCCAATAATAAAATAATGGCATGAGAAGAGTGTTCAGCACCAACAACAGAAACAACAGAAAATTTGAAGCTGGAAGTTACTAAGCAGGGCGCATTATTGCATCAATTTGTACCTCTTTGCTTCTTCGGGGCTCTCAGACAGGACCATATACTGACCTGTCAGAGCAATACAGACAACACTACTTCCTGAAAACACATACAAAATATTTTCCTGATGTGATTGGGTTGTTGCACATATGAACTCATAGTGGTTGTCACAGCATGTACAAGACTCACACAAGATCAAGCCAAACAAAATTCCAGCATGGAAGTGGGAGGGGCTTATGAAGTCCCACCACTGGCTGAGGAGCTATTGGCAGTTGATGGCTTCTAGGGAGGGAGAGTCACTTTTCTTCAGAGGTAAGGACTCTGAGAGGCTGCCTATCCATTGCTCCAATAGATTGTTCTACACTCATGTACATACAGACAGTACTAGGTGGACTTGGTGGGTTTGAAAAGGAAAGAATGTGAGAAGTTTGGAGGGAAAAGTGATGGGGAGTTACAGAAAAATTGGAGGAGTGGCAAGGGGCCGTGGATTTAGTCAAAATGCATGTGTAGTAAGAAATTCTCAAATGACAGAAAATTTGAAGCTGGAAGTTAATAAGCATGGCACTTTATTGCTAAGGCTCAGAAAAATGATACCCTAAAATCTAGTGTCTTGACATTCTCGATAGATGTTTAATGTTTTTCCACTGATAATCTTTGGATGGAAAGCATTCTTTATATTTGATGGACAGTTTTCAGAAAACTTCGATCAACAAGTGTACACGAGTCATGTACATCCAGAATAGAGCAGTTTAAATGTTAGGCCTCAGAAATCTGAAAAACAGCAAAGAATGTGGGTTTGGAAAGTATGGTCTGGAATTGCCTCTCAGATTCTGAAGAATCCGTGTTTCAGCTTTGGATTACAAACCCCATTTATGATTTTTAAAATATACTTGAAATAAAATGATTAAAATGAATTTTGGTCCGGTGACATTACTTTGCACTTCAGTTTTTTTGTACACAATTTTAAAGTCTTAATTTATTGCCAAAATGTTGTGTGGCGCTACAGTGTATTTAAAGGTTATTAGAGAATTCCCCTTTTCTGTTCCCTGTACTGTGATCTGTGTTCCTCTGGTTTTATTCCTCCATTGGGGTTGGGGTAATTTAAGGCAGTTGAGCACCTGTCATAAATGTGATAGATATAAATACAGACCTTCTGGGGTATGCACAGCTTTAATGAATTAAATTTATTGGGCTCAGTTGAAATAAGGGGATTCAAAGTTGTTAAAATGAAGTTTGCCAAATTACCCTTTGGAATAGGGCCAAAATTGTAAAGTGTTGAGTTACTACATTTTCTTTCTTCCATAATATAACACAACAAAACAAATCTGTTGTGACATTCTGAACTAGACAAACTGTTTTAGAATTTGGGTCTCTTTGACCCACCTGTTTCCTCTTTATCTAAATCATGTCTGGGTTTTTTAGTTTTCCTTAGAAGCACAGAAAAGGCTTAGCTGACCATGGAAGTTATCTTCCCAGAAGGAAAATAGTTATTGTGAAAACTTATTAGCCAGCAAAGATAAGATGAAAATCAAATACTACATCTGCAGTTGAGAGGAAATTTTTTGGGGGGAGCTGTCTCTTCTTTGAGCCCATCTAACTCTCCTGAAATTCACTCAAGACCCTCAAAGTTACTTCCACTCTCCAAGTTCCCTCACCCTTGTGAAGAGTATATGAATTTCTTTTTTATATTAAAAAATTTTATCATTCATTTTACACATCAATCAAAGATCCACCTCTTTCCTCCTCCCAAACCCCAGCCTCCCCCTCCCAACCCACCCTCCGCTCCAACCCACAAGAAGGAAAGGCCTCTCATGGGGAGGCACATTCAGTAGAGGCAAGTCCAAGCCCTTCCCCCTGCCTCAAGGCTGCACAAGGTGTCCCATCATAGGTAGTAGGCTCCAAAAAGCCTGCTCATGCACCAGAGATGGATTCTGATCCTACCGCCAGGGGGCCCCCCAAGCAGATCAAGCTACACAACTGTCTCGCCATGCAGAGGACCTAGTCCAGTCCTATTTAGGTAGGCTCCACAGCCATTGACCCAACTTTCATGAGTTCCCTCTAGTTTGTTTTGGTCATCCCTGCATGTTTCCTCATCATGATCCTGATGTACTTGCTCATGGAATCCCTCTTCTCTCTCTTTGACTGGATTCCTGGAGCTCTGTCTGGTGATATCTGTGGATATCTGCATCTGCTTCCATCAGTCACTGGAGAAAAGCTCTGTGATGACAGTTAGAATATTTACTGGTCTTGTCTCTGGGGCAAGCCAGTTCAGTTCAGGGACCCTCTCCACTTTTGCTAATAGTTCAGGCTGGGTTCATCCTTGGGGATTCCTTGCAACTTCCCTAGCACCAGGTTTCTCTCTATCCCCATGATATCTCTCTATCATAGTATCTCTTTCATTGCTTTCCTCCTCCCTCCAAGTTCCAGCTCAACCATCCTATTCCCTTATGTTCTCATCTCCTATTCCCTGCCCTCCATTGCCCACCACTCATCCCTAGTTTACTCATGGAGATCTCATCTATTTCCCCTTCCCAGGGCAGTCCATGTGACCCTCTTTGGGTTTTCCCTGTTAGTTAGTGTCACTGGAGATGTGGGTTGTTGCCTGATTAACCTTTGCATTATATCTAGTATCCACTTATGAGTGGGTACATACCATGTTTGCCCTTCTGAGTCTGGGTTACCTCACTCAGGATGATATTTTCTAGTTCCATCCATTTGCCTGCAAATTTCATGATGTCATTGTTTTCCTTTGCTGTATATGTGTATATACTCCATTGTGTATATGTACCACATTTTCTTTATCCATTCTTCAGTTGAGGGGCGTCTAGGTTGTTTCCAGGTTCTGGCTATTACAAATAATGCTGCTATGAACATAGTTGAGCATATGTCCTTGTGGTATGATTGAGCATTTCCTTGGGTATATGCCCAAGAGTGGTATAGCTGGGTCTTGAGGAAGATTGATTCCCAGTTTTCTGAGAAACCGCCATATTGATTTCTAAAGTGGCTGTACAAGTTTGCATTCCCACCAACAGTGAAGGAGTGTTCCCCTTGCTCCACATCCTCTCCAACATAAGCTGTCTTTAGTGTTTTTGATCTTAGCCATTCTAACAGGTGTAAGATGGTATCTCAGAGTCGTTTTGATTTGCATTTCCCTGATGACTAAGGATGTCTTTCAGCCATTTGAGATTTTTCTGTTGAGAATTGTCTGTTTAGCTCTGTAGCCCATTTTTTAATTGAACTGTTAGGTATTTGGATGTCTAGTTTCTTGAGTTCTTTATATATTCTGGAGATCAACCCTCTGTCAGATGTGGGGTTGGTGAAGATCTTTTTCTATTCTGTAGGCTGTTGTTTTGTCTTATTGACCATGTCCTTTGCCCTACAAAAGCTTCTCAGTTTCAGAAGGTCCCATTTATTAATTGTTGCTCTCAGTGTCTGTGATACTGTTGTTATATTTAGGAAGTGATCTCCAGTGCCAATGAATTCAAGACTACTTCCTACTTTCTCTTCTATCAGGTTAAGAGTAACTAGATTTCCAAAGTGGTTGTACAAGCTTGCATTCCCACCAGCAGTGGAGGAGAGTTCCCCTAGCTCCACATCCTCTCCAGCATAAGGTGTCTTCAGTGTTTTTGATCTTAGCCATTCTGACAGGCGTAAGGTGGTATCTCAGAGTTGTTTTGATTTGCATTTCCCTGATGATTAGGGATGTTGAGCAATTCCTTAAATGTCTTTCGGCCATTTGAGTTTCCTCTGTTGAGAATTCTCTGTTTAGTTCTATAGCCCATTTCTTAATTGGACTGTTGGGCATTTTGATGTCTAATTTCTTGAGTTCCTTATATATTCTGGAAATCAATATGGCGCTTTCTTAGAAAATTGGGAATCAATCTCCCCCAAGATCCAGCTATACCACTCTTGGGCATATACCCAAGAAATGCTCAACCACACCATAAGAGCACTTGTTCAGCTATGTTCATATCAGCATTGTTTGTAATAGCCAGAACATGGAAACAACCCAGATGCCCTTCAACTGAAGAATGGATAAACAAAATGTGGTACATATACACAATGGAATACTACTCAGCAGAAAAAAACAATGGCATCATGAGGTTTGCAGACAAATGGATGGATCTAGAAAACATCATCCTGAGTGAGGTAACCCAGACTCAGAAAGACAAACATGGTATGTACTCACTCATAGCAGGATACTAGACATGAAACAAGGATGAATTGTCTGCTACTCACATCACCAGGGAGGCTACCCGGAAAACAGGACCCCAAGAAAGACACAGGGATCGCCCAATGACAGAGAAATGGAATGAGATCTACATGAACAGCCTGGACATGAGTGGGGGTAATGAAAGGCGAGGGTCGAGGGAAAGAGAGCTTGGGGGAGCGGGAGATCCCAGCTGGATCAACAACAGAGAGGGAGAACAAGGAATAGGAGACCATGGTAAATGAAGACCACATGAGAACAGGAAGAAGCAAAGTGCTAGAGAGGCCCACAGAAATCCACAAAGATACCCACACAACAGACTGCCGGCAATGGTCGAGAGACAGCCCGAACTGACCTACTCTGGTGATGGGATGGCCAAACACCCTAATTGTTGTGCTAGAAACCTCATCCAACTACTGAGGGATCTGGATGCAGAGATCCATGACTAGGCCCTGGGTGGATCTCTGGGAGTCCAATTAACGAGAATGAGGAGGGTTTATATGAGCGAGAATTGTTGAGACCAAGGTTGGATAAAGCACAGGGACAAATAGCCAAATGAATGGAAACACATGAACTATGAACCAATGGCTGAGGGGTCCACACTGGATCAGGCCCTCTGAATGGGTGAGACAGTTGATTGGCTTGATCTGTTTGGGAGGCATCCAGGCAGTGGGACCAGATCTTGTGCTCATTGCATGAGTTGGCTGTTTGAAACCTGGGGCCTATGCAGGATTGTTTGGCTCGGCCTGGGAGGAGGGGACTAGACCTACCTGGACTGAGTCTACCAGGTTGACCTCAGTCTGTGGGGAAGGCTTTGCCCTGGAGGAGATGGGAATGGTGGGGGGGGGGGCGTTGGGGGGAAGGTGAGGGGGACGGGAGGGGGGAGAACAAGGGAATCCGTGACCGATATGTAGAACTGAATTGTATTGCAAAATAAATTAAAATAAATTAAAAAAAAAAAAACCCAAAAAAAAAAAAAAAAAAAAAAAAGAGTAACTAGATTTATGTTGAGGTCTTTGATCCACTTGGACTTAAGTTTTGTGCATGGTAACAGATATGGATCCATTTGCATTCTTCTACATGTTGACATGCAGTTATGCCAGCACCATTTGTTTAAGATGCTTTCTTTTTTCCATTGTATAGTTTGGGCTTCTTTGTTAAAAATTAGGTGTTCATACGTGTGAGGATTAATGTCAGGGTCTTCAACTTGATTCCATTGGTTCACATGTCAGTTTTTATGCCAGTGCCAAGCTGTTTTTATTACTGTAGCTCTATAGTAGAGCTTGAAGTCAGGGATCGTGATGCCTCCAGAGGTTGATTTATTGTACAAGATTCTTTTAGCTATCCTGGGTTTATGTTTTTCCATATGAAGTTGAGTATTGTTCTTTCCAGGTCTGTGAAGAATTGTGTTGGGATTTTGATGGGGATTGCATTGAATCTGTAGATTGCTTTTGGCAAGATTGCCATTTTTACTGTGTTAATCCTAGCTACCCATGAGCATGGGAGATCTTTCCATTTTCTGATATCTTCTTCAATTTCTTTCTTCAGAGACTTAAAGTTCTCATCATACAGGTCCTTCACTTGCTTAGTTAGAGTTACCCAAGGTATTTTATATTATTTGTGGCTATTGTAAAGGGTGATGTTTCTCTGATTTCTTTCTCAATCCATTTATCATTTGTATATAGAAGGGCTACTGATTTTTTTGGGTTAATCTTTTTTTTTTTTTTTTGGTTTTTTGAGACAGGGTTTCTCTGTGTAGCTTTGCGCCTTTCCTGGATCTCGCTCTGTAGACCAGGCTGGCCTCGAACTCACAAAGATCCGCCTGCCTCTGCCTCCCGAGTGCTGGGATTAAAGGCGTGCGCCATCACCGCCCGGCTTTTTTGGGTTAATCTTGTGTCCTGCCACATCACTGAAGGTGTTTATCGGCTGTAGGAGTTCCCTGGTAGAATTTTTGGGGTCACTTATGTACACTATCATATCATATCACCAGCAAATGGTGAAAGTTTGACTTCTTCCTTTCCAATTTCTATCCTCTTGATCTCCTTGTGTTCTTATTGCTCTAGCTAGAACTTCAAGCATATCAAATAAATATGGGGAGAGTGGACAGCCTTGTCTTATTCCTGATTTTAGTGGAATTGCAATGAATTTCTCTCCATTTAATTTGATGTTGGCTGTTGGCTTGCTGTAAATTGCCTTTATTATGTTTATGTGTGTTCCTTTGTATTCCTGATCTCTCTAGGACCTTTATCATGAAGGGGTGTTGGATTTTGTGAAAGGCTTTTTCAGCATCTAATGAGATGATCATGTGATTTTTTTCTTTCAGTTTGTTTATATGGTGTATTACATAGACAGATTTTCATATGCTGAACCATCCTTGCATCTCTGGGATGAAGCCTACTTGATCATGGTGGATTATTTTCTTATGTGTTCTTGGATTTGATTTGCCAATATTTTATTGAGTATTTTTGCATCCATGTTCATGAGGGAGATTGGTCTGTAATTCTCTTTTTTTTTGTTGCATCTTTGTGTGGCTTGGGTATCAGGGTAACTGTAGCCTCATAAAAAGAGTTTGGTAATATTCCTTCTGTTTCTATTGTGTGGAACATTTTGAAGAGTATTGGAATTAGCTCTTCTTTAAAATTCTGGTAGAATTCTGCACTGAAACCATCTGGTCCTGCACTTTTTTTTTGTTTGGAAACTTTTGATGACTGTTTCTATTTCCTTAGTGGATATTGGCCTATTTAAATAATTTATCTGGTCTTGATTTAACTTTGGTAAGTGGTACCTATCCAGAAAATTGTCCATTTCTTTTAGATTTTCCAATTTTGTGGAGTACAGGTTTTTGAAGTATGACCAGATGATTCTCTGGATTTCCTCATTGTCTGTTGTTATGCTTCCCTTTTCATTTTGATTTTGTTGATTTGGATGCTCTCTCTCTGCCTTTTTGATAGTTTGGATAAGGGCTTGTCTGTCTTGTTGATTTTCTCAAAGAACCACTCTTTGTTTTATTGATTCTTTGTATTGTTCTCTTTGTTTTTATTTCATTGATTTCAGCCCTCAATTTGATTATTTCCTGATGTCAATTCCTGCTGGGTGAGTTTGCTTCTTTTTGTTCTAGAGCTTTCAGTTGTGCTGTTAAAGCACTAGTATAAGATTTCCCCAACTTCTTTATGTGCGCATTTAGGGCTATGAGTTTTCCTCTTACCACTGCTTTCATATTGTCTCATAAGTTTGGGTATGTTGTACATTCATTTTCATTGAACTCTAGGAAGTCTTTAATTTCTTTCTTTATTTCTTCCTTGACCCATTGGTGATTGATTCATTTGGGCATTGTTCAGTTTCCATGAAATTGTAGGCTTTCTGTAAATTTTGTTGTTGTTGAAATCTAACTTTAAGCCATAGTGGTCTGATAAAATACAGGAGGTTATTCCAATTTTTTTTGTATCTGTTGAGATTTGCTTTGTGACTGAGTATGTGGTCAATTTTAGAGACAGTTCCATGGAGTGCTGAGAAGAAGGTATATTCTTTTTTGTTAGGGTGGAATGTTCTGTAGATATCTATTAAGTCCATTTGAGTCATAACTCCTGTTAGGTCCCTTATTTCTCTGTTAAGGTTCTGTCTGACAGACAGATCTATCCAGTGGTGAGAGGGGGTGTTGAAGTCTCCCACTACTAGTGTGTGGGGTTTGATGTGCAATTTGAGCTTTAGTAGTATTTCTTTTACAAATGTGGGTATCCTTGTATTTGGGGCATAAATGTTCAGAATTGAGACTTCATCTTGGTGGATTTTCCCTGTGATAATTATGTAAAGTCCTTCCTGATCTCTTTTGGTTGATTTTAGTTTGAAGTCTATTTTATTAGATATTAGGATAGCTACACCAGCTTGCTTCTTAAGTCTTTTCCCAGCCTTTTTTTTTTTTTTTTTTTTTTTTTTTTGGTTTTTCGAGACAGGGTTTCTCTGTGTAGCTTTGCGCCTTTCCTGGGACTCACTTGGTAGCCCAGGCTGGCCTCGAACTCACAGAGATCCGCCTGGCTCTGCCTCCCGAGTGCTGGGATTAAAGGCGTGCGCCACCACCGCCCGGCTTTTCCCAGCCTTTTACTCTGAGGTAGTGTCTGGTTTAATGTTTAATGTTGAGGTGTGTTTCTTGTATGCAGCAGAAGGATGGGTCCTATTTTTGTATCCATTCAGTTAGCCTGTGTCTTTTTATGGTGAATTGAGATCATTGATATTAATGGATATTAATGACCAATGATTGTTAATTCCTGTTATTTTTTGTTGGTGATGTTGTGTGTTTCTTTTCTTTGGTATTTGTTGATGTGGGATTATCTATTGCCTATTATTTTCATGGTTGTATCTAACTTCCTTAGGTTGGAATTTTTCCTTCTAGTGCTTTCTGTAGGACTGGATTTGTGGATAGGTATTTTTTAAATCTTGTTTTTATCATGGAATATTATGTTTATTCCATCTATGGCAATTGAGAGTTTTGCTGGATATAATAGTCTCAGTTGGCATCCATGGTATCTTAGTGTCTGCATAACATCTGTCCAGGACCTTCTGGCTTTCAGGGTCTCCATAGAGATGTCAGGTATTATTCTAATGGGTCTGCCTTTATATGTTACTTGGCCTTTTATCTTTGCAGCTCTTAATATTTTTTTCTTTATTCTGTATGTTTAATGGTTTCATAATTATGTGGCGAGGGTTTTTTTTTGGATCCAGTCTATTTGGTGTTCTGTAAGCTTCTTGTACCTTCATAGGCATTTCCTTCTTTAAGTTGGGAAAGTTTTCTTCTATGATTTTGTTGAATATATTTTCTGTGCCTTTGAGCTGACATTTTTCTCCTTCTTCTATCCCTATTATTCTTAGGTTTGGTCTTTTCATGGTGTCCCAAATTTCCTGGACATTTTGTGTTATGACTTTTTTTGGCTTTAGTGTTTTCTTTAACTGATGATTCTATTTCCTTTGTTGTATCTTCAATTCCAGAGATTCTCTCTTCCATCTCTTGCATTCTGTTGGTTATGCTTGCATCTGTAGTTCCTGTTCATTTACTCAGATTTTCCATTTCCAGCTTTCCCTCAGTTTGTGTCTTATTTATTGCCTCTATTTCAGTTTTCAAATCTTGAACTTTTTCATTCACCTATGTAGTGGGTAGCCATTCCAACTTTGACCTGGAAGTGCCACCACCCATTGAGGCTTCGGTAATCTTCACACCAACAAGGCAGAGCCGAGGGAGGACCCCTGAAGACCTGAGATCCAGATGGGCTGGCTCTCTTGGTTCCTGGATCCTGGATGCTGGAGGTAGACCCAGCAGAGTTCTCCAGAGAACACTGCTGGACTGCGCTTCACATTTCTCAGACCCTGTTATCTATCCCTTCACTTGTAACTTACCCCACAAAATAAAACTCCCTTTTAATATCAAGGAGTTGCCTTAATATTTAAACCAATACACCTGTTTAATTGCTTTTTCTTGACTTTCTGTGAGGAATTTTTTTGATTTCTTTCAATTTTTGTTTTTCTTTTCTTTGAATTCTCTAAGGGTAGTTTTCATTTCCTTTTTAAAAGCTTCTATCATCTTCTTAAAGTCATTTTTAAAGTCTATTTCTTCTGCTTTTTATGCTTTGGGATATTCAGGTCTTGCTGATGTAGCACCACTAGGTTCTGATGGTGCCATATTGGTCTTTATGTTGTTGACTGTATTTTTTGCACTGGTGTCTACCCATCTCTTCCTCCACTCCATGCAAGTGCTGTCTGAGGGAGCCTCTTTTGGTCTGGTTGATACTTTTGGTCTAATGGGAGCTCTTGGTCTAATCCAGGCTCTTGGTCCAATCTGTTCCCAATTGGTGAAGGGTGTGCTTATGTCTCTGGTTTTCACTGGTATCACAAGTGTTTGTTTTCTTGGTGAGGAGGTGGGGGAAGGCACAGCTAGCTGATCCCAGGGCCTAGGGGCTAGGGACCTGGTCTGCCCAGTCTGGAGATTGTTTATCTGGCCTTGATTTAACTTTGGTATGTGATACCTATCCAGAAAATTGTCCATTTCTTTTAGATTTTCCAATTTTGTGGAGTACAGGTTTTTGAAGTATGACCTGATGATTCTCTGGATTTCCTCATTGTCTGTTGTTATATCTCTCTTTTCATTTCTGATTTTGTTGATTTGGATGCTCTCTCTCTGCCTTTTGGTTAGTCTGGATAAGGGTTTGTCTATCTTGTTGACTTTCTCAAAGAATCAACTCTTTGTTTCATTGATTCTTTGTATTGTTCTCTTTGTTTTTATTTCACTGATTTCAGCCTTCAATTTGATTATTTCCTGGCATCTATTCCTCCTGCGTGAGTTTACTTCTTCTTCTAGAACTTTCAGGTGTACTGTTAAGTCACTAGTATGAGATTTCTCCAACTTCTTTATGTGGGCAATTAGTACTATGAATTTTCCTCCACTGCTTTCATAATGTCTCATAAGTTTGGGTATGTTGTACATTCATTTTCATTGAACTCTAGGAAGTCTTTAATTTCGTTCTTTATTTCTTCCTTGACCCATTGGTGATTGATTCATTTGGGCATTGTTCAGTTTCCATGAAATTGTAGGCTTTCTGTAAATTTTGTTGTTGTTGACATCTAACTTTAAGTCATAGTGGTCTGATAAAATACAGGAGGTTATTCCAATTTTTTTTGTATCTGTTGAGATTTGCCTTGTCACTGAGTATGTGGTCGATTTTAGAGAAAGTTCCATGGGGTGCTGAAAAGAAGGTATATTATTTTTTTGTTAGGGTGGATTGTTCTGTAGATATCTATCAAGTCCATTTGAGTCCTAACTTCTGTTGGGTTCTTTATTTCTCTGTTAAGTTTCAATCTGGCAGATCTATCCAGTGGTGAGAGAGGGGTGTTGAAGTCTCCCACTGTTATTGTGTGGGGTTTTATGTGTGGTTTAGTAATGTTTCTTTTACAAATATGGGTGCCCTTGTATTTAGGGCATAAATGTTCAAAATTGAAACTTCATCTTCGTGGATCTTTTCTGTGATAAAGATCTTTCTCAATCTCTTTTGATTGATTTTAGTTTGAAGTCTATTTTATTAGATATTAGGATAGCTACACCAGCTTGCTTCTTAAGTCCATTTGATTGAAAAGTCTTTTCCCAGCCTTTTACTCAGAGGTAGTGTCTGTCTTTGAAGTTGAGGTGTGTTTCTTGTATGCAGCAGAAAGATGGGTCCTGTTTTTGTATCCATTCTGTTAGCCTGTGTCTTTTTATAGGTGAATTGAGACCATTGATATTAAGGGATATTAATGACCAGTGGTTGTTAATTACTGTTATCTTTTGGTGGTACTGTGTGTATATTTCTCTTCTTTGGGATTTACTGCTGTGGGGTTATCTATTGCCTGTGTTTTCGTGGGTGTATCTGACTTCCTTAGGTTGGAATTTTCCTTCTATTGCATTCTGTAGGTTTGGATTTGTGAATAGGTATTGTTTAAATCTGGTTTTGTCTTGCAATGTCTTGTTCACTCTGGTGAACTCTTGTTCACTATGGTGATTGAAACTTTTGCTGGGTATATTAGTTTAGGCTGGCATCCATGGTCTCTTAGTGTCTGCATTACATCTGTCCAGGACCTTCTGGCTTTCAAAGTCTCCATTGAGAATTCGGGTGTTATTCTGATGGGTCTGCCTTTATGAGTCACTTGGCCTTTTTCCTTTGCTGCTCTTAACATTCTTTCTTTATTCTATATGTTTATTGGTTTAATTATTATGTGGCAAGGGGACATTTTTTTTGGTCTAGTCTATTTAGTGTTCTATAAGCTTCTTGTATCTTCATAGGTATTTCCTTCTTTAAGTTGGGAAAGTTTTCTTCCACGATTTTTTTGAATATATTTTCTGTGCCTTTGAGTTGATATTCTGCTTCTTCTATCTCTATTATTCTTAGGTTTGGTCTTTTCATGGTGTTCCAGTTTTCCTGGACATTTTGTGTTATGACATTTTTGGCTTTAGAGTTTTCTTTGAGTGACGAATCTCTTTGCTCTATTGTGTCCTCTACACTAGAAATTCTGTCTTCCATCTCTTGCATTCTGTTGGTTATGCTTGCATCTATGTTTCCTGTTCATTTGCTCTTATTTTCTATTTCTATCATTTCCTCTGTTTGTGTTTTCTTCATTGTTTCTATTTCAATTTCAGATCTTGAACTGTTTCCTTCACATGTTTAATTGCTTTTTCATGGTTTTCTTGGCTTTCTTCAAGGGATTTATTGATTTCTTCCCATTTTTTGTTTGCCTTTTCCTCAATTTCTTTAAGGGAGTTTTTCATTTTTTCTTTAAAGGTCTCTAGCATCTTCATAAAGCTATTTTAAGGTCACTTTCTTCTGCTTCTTCTACATTGTAATGTTCAGGTCTTGCTATTGTAGGAGGGCTAGGCTTGGTGATGCCATATTGATCTTTATGTTGTTGTATGTATTTTTGCATTGATGTCTGCCCATCTCTTCCTCTAATAGGTGCAAGAGGTGCCTTGTCTGAGCAAGCTGCTATCGGTCTACTCTGTGCTCATTGTATCTGTGTCTCAGGGGGCCCATCTGGGTCCAATCTTAGCTCTTGGTCTAATTGGAGTTGGCATATTCTATATCTCAGGGAGCTGCTCTTGTCCCAATCCAAGCTAGCTGATTCTGTGACTCAGGGAGCCACTCTTGTTCTTATCAGGGCTCTTGATTCAGTCAGAGCTGACAGATTCTGTGTCTCAGGAAGCCACTCTTGGTCCAGTGAGAGCTGGTAGATTCCTTGTCTCAGGAAGTTACTGGGGTCACAGGTGGATGGGTAATGGGGTAGGGCATGGGTCTTGTAGATTGCAGAGTCTGATGAGGAGTTTTGGTGGGGGAGCCTGGCCACAGGAGTTTTCCCTGCTGGCCAGCAACTGAGGCAGAGTTGGGTGGGGGTTCCTAGGGACTGGCTGTGTCCCAGTGCCTGGGTCCTAGAGGCCGTATATGAATTTCTTAATCATAACAGGTCATCAGAAAATTACTTCTCCATTTCTCCTGTTTTTCTTGTGCAATAAAACAAAACATAGTTGCCAAAGCTTAAACTTTTCAACATATTTTTCTTCTTCTACTAATATTCCCAGACTCATAACTGGAGAAGGATTAGATATATTTAATGTAATCCTTGAGAGGTTTTTAAGACAGGATCTTCCTATGCAGATCACACTGGCCTTGAACTCATAATCCTCCTCCATCTACACCTGACAATATTGGGATTTTAAGTACAAATTTCTGCATATAGCTCAATCCTTAAGGTTTTTTTCTTGGTTGTATTTTGTCCAAGGATATAATACAACAATAACAAAAAGAAGATATAAAAATAATACAGGCTAAAATGATTCCATTATTAAAACATCAAACCTAGATGAAACATCATAGGTATTAGAAGCTGAGATTCTGTCCTTGATGGTATAGGAAAGAGCAAAAAATATTCATGTCTTCAGAGCATCAGGTATCTTCTAATTTATTTTTCAATATGGGAAGTAGACATGTACATGAAATTATTTTGTCATAATTGAGTTACACACTTACAATGTCTTTGCTTTACGTTTTCATCCAACTGAAATATTATCACTAAATCTATATCTCAGGCTTTGATCTTGTTTAAAGAAGAACCCAAACTGACCCAAAAATATGGCTCAGAAAGGTTTTCCACATTCCTATGAAAATCAATTACATAGTAAACACACTGATCTGTATGTAATACTTGCAGATTTTAAAAAGCATTAGTCATTCTTTCTATTATTTCTATTCAGGGACAAAACAATGCGCTGAAATTCAGGTTTTATTCCTAGCTAAACAGAAAGAGGCAAATAAGGTATCCACTGATGCAGAACTGAAATGATAATGAAGTTGAATATTACATATTTGTTCTTAACTTTGCCAAGTTCAAGAACTCCAGATGCATCCACTCCTATGCCAGACTTGTTTTGAACCTGTTAGAGTTCTGCTTTATCATAAGTCAGTTGAACACTGCTACATCTAAAGTTTACCAAATGTATATATGTTTGTCCTTCATGGGTTTATCAGATGACAGTAGGATGGTAGCTATTAATCTATACAGACAACACAGCCCATTTATACTGCTAAGTTATTTGTAAAGTAGTGACTCCAAGAGGATGGTTGACAAGAAGTTCTTAAAATTCATCTTTCTTACAAAAAAAAACCCTAAACAATGAATAAACAAATAAAAATTTTCATGGAAACAACTGAAAGAGAACACAGAGCTACAATACAAGGATATTGTAAGTCATACAGAGCACAATTACTCAGATGGCTATATTTTATTTTGGAGGGGGTGTTAATGAAACTAGGACCCTCATGACCTTTGTTGCTCTGCCTTCACAGGAAATGAGTATACACAGCCTTGCCTCTTAGGAGGTAGTTACAGAATTTCCCACTCTGGGATATGGAGTCTTGACAGAACGAAACAGTCAGTCATCCCTCCCTCCCAGTACCTGATAGACATGATGCCTTCTCTACTTGGGAAATAGTACAATTGTTGTGTCAAGCAGTTGCACTTCTAAGACCTTTTTCCTCCTGGAGAACTGTAGGGCTGGCTGAGATGTGTTTATTGCTCTCTGTGTTATAGTGAAGGCCCCTTAAGAGCGAACTCTTTCCTTCTGGTCAAGAGAAATGCAATCTCTGGCCTGGGTGGAGACCTAACATCTGAGTTGGGCAGGTCTATTTCCTGGCTAAGGGACTATTCCTCAGGAAGGTCTTAAGATATGCTAACCATCTTAAAACATGCTAACCAGATGAGATTAATTATTCTCTTAATGAGACAATGTATTTCTCCTTCCAAGAATTCCCGACCCCTGTGCAATGGCTGTAGAGCTGCCATAGGGTTCTGGTGAGTGCCCATCTCTCAGAAAAGCGGACCTTTGATTCTTCTTCTGTCTTTCCTTCAGTTGCTGGTCAGAGCCTAAGTGTACCTTTTCTGGTACTCTGGGCTCCCTTACTCATTCTCCAAATCCCTCATCTGCCTGTTTTTTTTTTTTTTTTTTTTTTTTTTTTTTTTTTTTTTTTTTTTTGTGCAATGAGCCTGCTTATTTTCCATGTGGTAGATGACCTCGGTGCTTAGCTCATTGGCATGGCTTGGGTGTCTCTGTTCCTCTTTTCTCTCTTCTTTCTTCAGGCAGCTGCTGAGATTTGCAGCTGCTGAGATTTGCAGCTTGCTTGCTTCAGAGTGCTGCTTTTGAAATGCTTGTAAAATTGTCCTCAAGCTTTCTTCTTTGTTCTTCAGTTCTTTTATTGGTTTCCCTTATAATATCAAGAGCAAACAGCCAACACACCTTGCCTTGCTATAACTAGAATAGCTGGAATCTGGGCTACAGTGGTCCTCTGCCCCCAGGTATTAAGCAGACATATCACTGAATCCCCTGTTTTCTTGAACAAAGTCATAACTATGTCATGCCTATCTTAAAAATTGGATTCCTGTGTATTTGATCTCACAGGTTTGAATCCCTGCCCTGTCAACCATAGCAGGACTGAGAGTCACCACTGAATGGTACAACATCCTAATGTGCTGCTATTGAGCCCTTATGACTCTCCAGATCCAAATTGCAATTGCATCTTGATGCCCTGAGCCCAAACTTCTTCATTTCCAGAGCCATGTGACTATTTTGCCCCTGCTTCCAAAGTCATAATTATGGATAAACTGTTTCCTGAGCTTTCAGGATGCTTCAGAGTGACAGATCCCGACTTTGTGTGTGGTTGTTAGCCACCATGACAGTTTCAGGTGAAGGCGTGACTGTCCTGCAAGAAAGGGGAATGTTTTAAAGAGATACTTGTACTATGCCCTTGGTAACTGTACTTTTGAAATGGTGGTCCCAAGAAATTGAAATTTTCCCCATGAATTTTGTGCTGTAAAAGGAAGGGGTGAAGTCCTGGCAGTAACAGAAGAGGATCTGTCTCCTGGAAGAGATTTCTCGAAGTTCTGAAAACTTGTCAGACCACCTTGCAGGGGAGAATGGAGTCAAACAATGATGAGTCAGTGCGGGAACCATACTTGGGCCAGGACTGCTTAGATGTGTGCTTTCTTTTATTTCAACTTAAACCTCATGTGGAGACCCAGACAAATCACTTAGGGGTGGGAGAGCTCATTGTACCTCTTGTTTTCTCAATGTAGCTACATGGAATAAATCTTCTTTCTCAAGTCTTTACTATTAGTTGTGTCTTTAATTCACTCATTGAGATGAATCTACCTTGTTAAGACCACGAGGGCTCTAACCTCAATGAGTCTAGTACTAAATGGAGCTTTAGAAACCCCTAAGCCCAAGGTTCAGGATCTGCAGTGACTCTGAGAGCACATGCTTTGTATTCTGCTACTGCTATGACTACAGGGGGTTGGGTCAGATCCAACCCTTAGAGGGGTCATTTCAGCTAGTTCTCACCATTATGGAGAAAGCGAGACTAAAACATCCCTCAAACCACTACTACTAAGAAAATCTTTGTTCCCCTGCCCCCAAACCTTGCTAATAATTTCTACAGCTTCAACCACGGAAGCACCCTCAGCCACTGATGACATTCACCACAACTGAAAAGCCATACAGAGCCTGCACCCCAGCATCCTCTGGAACCAGAGAACCATCACATTTCCTCCAGTCCATCTGCTGATGAAAGTTTTGTTTGGTTAAAGCCCCTTTGTAAAAGTTTGAAAGAATGACTACTGAATCAGTATGTAAGATCTCCCTCCATCCCCAACTCTGTTATGTCTGGTTATCTCATTCATCTGGTCTCCTTTTGGATGTCACCTCTGGAAACTTTCCTCTTTATTTCCAAAGCTGGGGTCACTGGGGTCCGATGAGGCCTCAGTTTGTTCTATGTTACCTTTTAGAGAACTGATTAGCCAGGATTTTAACATGTTTATTTGTGTGTTGACTTGTCTGAATTTTCTGGTAGCTTACAAACCCCTCAGTAGCTGAGTTTATTTATATCCTTCTACACCATCTTATTCATGGCATATTGCTTGGTATATGGAAATTTGTCTAAGAAATTATTGAATGAATAAAAATTGCCAACCACTTTCATTTTTGCTGTGATTTGGATGCAGCTGCCCTTCAAAGGTTCATGAGCTGAATCTATGATCTTCAGTGGGGAAGTGTGAAGGTAGTGGAAACTTTATGAGGTATGGCCTAGAGGTGAGTCAATACATCATCATCTTTCCACCTCTCCATGTGATCTCCACCTCTTAGCCACTTTCCCACCATTTCCCCATTTTTCTTGTTGTGTTATACCCAGAGAGCCCTAACAAAAACCAGCAAGAGCCAAGGTCGTGCTTTTGAGACTTCAAAACTATGAGTGAAGTAAATACATTTTTATATAAATTATACAATACCAACTATTTTGATGCAGTAATGGAAAACAGAATAATACTTCCTACATTAAGTCAAGGATTACTTTGTTTTATCAGTGAACAATCCTAGATTCTGGAGGATGACAAGATCATGTAGTAAATTGTTGCAATTGAATTTGTCTTAAATGCTTCTTTGGCTGAGAAAGGGGTTATTTACTTAATAATTGCAAAGCACTACTTATTTCTTTACAGCCAACATGCTGCCACTTGATGGACATTTATGGTAAATCCCAAACAGTGAGATTTTATAAAAACCCCACATGAAAAGTATGCATAGATAGTTTTCTAGGGAAAGAAAGGTAACATGAAAATGTGTGAAACTGTCATAAACAGGCATTTGTAGTTTTTGCTGTTTTGAGAGAGGTTGTCTCTATGAAGCTCTGGCTGGCTATGAGTCACAATCCTTCAAACTCAGACTCCTGGGTAATGGGACTCAAGGCATACACCACCAACCTTGTCTGAAATGGGCTTTTAAATGAGTTGAAGGGCTATGATGATGACTTTGGCTTGTTGAGTACACACACTGATAGGCTCAGAGAAAGCTGTGCTGTTGTGATCTGAAAGACTGTGACAGACACTGCTTTTTCAGTACATTCCCCCACCCCCCACCCCCCCAAAAAACAACACACACACACATCAAAGAGGCAGAATCATTGGATACTTCTGCTAATAAAAGGGGAACTAGTTGTGTTTCTTAGAGAACCTCCACAGGAACCTTTAGGATTCAGAAAAAGTACAGGACTTAATGCTGAGTGGCACATGGGCTGTGGGCAAGACATCACATCTGAACAAAGAACCTGAGGCTCATTCCTGGAGACTGGTCTTCACCTGATACACAACAGGCTTTCTAATTGAGGGACAAGGTAGGTGCAAACCTGCCTTTCACAGCTTTTTGTGATGATGGTTTTTCATTTCGGATGCTAGGACACCTGGGAGTAGAATAAGGGGGGAAAAAGAGGCCATGTCACATGGAACAAGCCACCGTTCTACATGAAGGGAGGGAAGAGTTCACGTTGACGTGTACTTGTGGGGCATTTGAGGAGCAATCTGTGTTGCAATGCTGGGGGGGCAAGAAAAAAATAAAGGCCTAGTAAAAGCCAAAAGTGGGTTCGGTATTGTTTTGGATGGCATCATCTCTGGAAAGTCTCCTCTTTATTTCCAAAACTGGGGTCATTGGGGTCTGATGAGGACTCAGTTTGTTCTGTGTTACCTTGTAGAGAACTGATTAGCCAGAATTTTAACATGTTTATTTGTGTGCTGACTTGTCTGAATTTTCCAGTAGCTTATAAACTCCCCAGTAGCTGAGTTTATTTATATTCTCCGCCACCATCTTTAAAATCTAAAAAGATCTAAAAGACCTAAAACCTATTTTTAGCTGTATTTGTTCTTCAAAACAGAAAGCAGTACCTTCACCTTTGATCATTTTATTCATTCTGAATGTCCCCTCTTCCACTGCATTTATTCTCTTCCAACATGTGTTATTTCTACGGTTCATCAGTTAAGAAACTACCTGCCACATGCAAAATGTGGTGGAGATGATCTAGGTGAAAGTTAAGACCCCAGTCTAACATACTTAGCCTGATCCTGAGATAGACTGTGAGCTGATGTAGGTTCCCACTAATCTTTGGCACTATTCATGCATGGGACACTCAGGTCATAAACTTAAGCTTCTTGTGGAAAATCTAGGAATGAAAGAAGCCTTGAAGATTGTTTATGACTCAGGTCATAAACTTAAGCTTCTTGTGGAAAATCTAGGAATGAAAGAAGCCTTGAAGATTGTTAGTGTGGCCATTGAAGATTTTTAGTGTGGTCATTGGTTAAGGGTCAGAGGAAACTGCAGAGACTTTCCTCAGATAGATGAATCATACTTGGAAGAAGAAAATGACTAAAAACTTCTATGAGCTTAAACTATAACCCACACTTACTGGATCTTAGTCCAGGACTGGCCCTGCCCAGGTCATCATTTTTCCCACATTACCACCATTATCTCGTACAAAGAACGATCCAGGTTTAGACTTCTTGTTGAATCTCCACTTTATTTATAATTTTGTCCTAGGAGAGGATGACCCTTCTTCTTCATCTTCTTCATGATTCCTTTTAGATCATTCTGACCCATGAAAGAGATGTTCATATAAAAGTGAGGAAACGTGACAGGTGCTGGTGCTGATCCACAAGGAGTTTGATGCTATTAGAAGGACTGGGGCTGCCCGTGTTTCTTCATCTCTCTACTATGGATAAAAAAAATAAAGACACTATATGTGCTAAAAGTCTCATAAATGTCTCATAGATAATGTAAAACCTTGGAAGATCCCTCCGTAGCCTGGAAAACTATCCTTCATGTCTGTGTAATATTCTTTGGCTTTTATGAAAGTTGGAGCACTGAACTCTAGACCATAAAAACACATTTTTTTGTCCTTGAGGAATTTATTTGCCTTGTGTCAAAAGTACATTTTTGTGGTGTGAATATAGGGAGCAGCTGCGTGAATTTACCTGCAGAGTTCCTTAGAAACAGCCAACATCAGCCTCAGATATCCAGAACATGACCCACTTTACCAGAGAATCATGGAAATACTGTAGGAGGCACTGTTGATACAGAGTCTATCCTGGAGAAGCTTCCAGTCTAACTGGAAAGGAGGCCACAAACTCAGAAGAATCCCCAGTTCTGTTTTGCACTATTGCCACACCCACATGCATTGCCAGACACTTGCAAAGGCCAGTGCTTGTAATATCAGTTGTCAGAACAAGAAACAAAGATTGATTTTGAAACTTGGCAGCTCAAGGTCACTGTTATCAACAAGGCCACCTTCTTATGGGTTACCCACACAGGCTTATACAGGGGATCTGTTTGCACATATAACATATGCAGGTGACAAGGAAGTTACAAATTTGGAGTGCTCTGCTTTGCTGATGCACAGGTGGCTGTTGCCTGAAGCTGTCTGATGTACTGGGCTTTGGAAATGTAAAGAAAATATACTGAGGGTTAAGCATTATGGTCGGGTCATTTTAGTTTTCCCGAATAACTAATCCTATAATGAATCATTAGGGTACAAAAAGCATCTCTCATCAAAAACTGGGAAAGTAGGAAAAGGCAACACTCCTCCCAAAATCCAGGGAAGGAAAAGACTGGCAATCTCCGCCTGAGAGCAGCTGCTAGCTCCTTAGAGAACTCCAGCAAGAGGTGAGATCTACTGCAGAGCTCTCAGGAGACTCGTACTGTACCTCTCAACTGTTTTTGCTTCAAACACAGTGATTTCCAAAATTAACCTGAAGCAAGTGGAGCTAGAGTATTTATTTAGTGTGTGTGTGTGCATGTGTGTGCATGCACAAGTGTGCATGTGGGTATAATGGTGATGTGTGCGTGGGTGAATATGTGTGTCCATGCTTACGGAGGCCAGCAGTCAGCCTTGGGTGTCGTTTCTCTGGTTATGTATACTTGTTTTCTTGATACAGGGTTTCTTTCTGGTCTGGAACTTGACAAGTAGGGTAGGCTAGTGGGTCAGCAAGCCCCAGGGATCCACCTGTCTCTGCCTTCCCAGCACGGAGATTACAAACTCATGCCACTGTGCTGGCTTTTTAATTTTTTTTAATGTGGGTACTGGGGATCAAATGAAGTGCTTGCAAGGCCTACTTAGGTTTTAATAGTTAAAATTAGGTAGAATCTACATTTTCTAAATCTTCTAAATGTGTGTCTAGAAAAATAAAGACAAAAAATAAGTGCTAAAAGCAAATAAACCAAAGCACATATTAAATTGGACTGAAAAGAAACATCCATTACTTTCACAACACCCTTTTCTTATATTGCTTATGAGGGAAGTCACACAGATTTCTTTAAACACTTCCTTACCATTGTTGGCTGAGTAACTCATGTGTGGTGGGGAGTTTTGTCCAAAGGAAGGCAGAGCACATGTGATACTATCAGTGCATGAGAAGAGATGAGAATGGACTTTTTGTTGTGGTGGCAAAGCAGAAAAGGGATGTGGTAGAAAAATACTGCAAGGTGGCTGAATGTGCAGTAAATTTGTTGATGTAGAAAAACTTAAATATATCCAATATATCTGACACTTCAAAAATCAAAAGGGGAAAAATAAAAATAATGTTAGAAATATAGATTGGGATTAAAATATGAATTTCTCTTAATAAGAAATTAAAATTGTTTTGCATTTTAAAATGACCAATGTGGTTATGAAGTAGGGTAAGATTAAATATACAAGGATCAAATGGACTCAGGGAATGCTTAAAGATTGTCAGATAGGATGAAGAATTCCTTTGATAAAGTGGAATAAATGTAGATTTGGAAAAATTATTTATTGGACATGGGGGGCAGGTAAGAAGCACTATTGATTTAAAAAAAAAAAGATCAGTTTTCTAACATGGTTGGCTGAGTTAATTGTTGGGTTTCCATGAAGGAAGGACACGTAGATTGCCACAGCACTCTTAGGGGGGACACTGCAAATGCAGTGATTTCCAAAATCAACCCGAAGCAAGTGAAGCTAGAGTATTTATTCAAAGTGTGTGAATTCAATGCAACAAGAAAATTCATGATACAAATAAAAATTTTGATGAAGATTCATATCACAAAAAATAAACAGAACATTTGAAGACCCCAATAAATAGAATTAAGATACAATAGTTTCAATATCAGACTACATCAAGCAGAAATTTAAAATCTGAGACTTAAAAAAATGATTCTTTTGAAATATTCCACAGCAAAAAAAAAAGAATTTTAAAAGTATGACAAGACCCTAAGATGCTATTAGGATGTTAATAACAAATAAATTTTCTTATTATAAAACTAGAAGGAGAAATGATAAAAAAATAAGAATAGAAGATTTAGTACATTAAACAGTTGGTGAGAACCAAGTCCTAAGAGAGACATAAAAATCTAGGTCCTGTTAGCACAAGTGTTCCAAATATATTTTCTCTTACTATAATGAAATTGTCCAAAGCAGAGACAGAAGAACTTTAGAGACATTGAGAGAAAAACATTTCACATACAAGGAAATCATGACCAGCCTTGTAGTGGATTTTTTTCAGCAAAATACCCTGTGGTCCAAGAGACGGTAGGTTGAGGTGCTCAAAGTACTGAAAAAAAAGAGTCCTTGACAGCCAAGACTGTTATAACCAGGAAAAAAGTTTTTCAGAATACAGGAAAAATAAAATCTTTTCCCAGACAGACGCAACCTGAAACTAACTATACAGAAAATATTAGATGGAGATATCCAGGCATAAAATAAGTAATGATAATTATGAGGAATATGAATGAAGAAAATTCACAAGTAGATGTGAGTATACATAATCAAGTTCAGAATACAGAACGTAGATTAGTACATCATCAACTAGAATTATAGCATGGGGTTTCCTTAATTTGCATGTCCTAGCACATTTAACTCAATTGGTATCTATGTGTCATATTGTATTTAGACTCCCTGCTCCCTGTTTCCAGGAAGACACCCTAAATTACATTTCTTCTTCTAGAACTGTTTCTACTGCCATGATAACCATACAAGGAATAGAACACACTGCATTGGAAGCTGGCTATGATGCCCAGAAGGTGGGACAACAGCCTTTATATGTGAACTCACTTTCGTGGAAAAGGATGACAGAGAAGTTCTTGAAGGGAGAACCCAAAATCCTTGGGGTATGTTGATTTTGAGAGAACAACAATGCTGTAAATGCTAAGATTACCAATTTAACACCAACCACAGTGTCCTGCTAGCCTCTTAATGCATCAAATGGTCTTGGAGTTTTTAGTGTTTAATTTGTAGAACTTAGCTTCTGAAAAAAAAGCATTATATTCTGTTAACTTATAGTCTCATTGTAAATCTGACTAAAAGCCAGCAAGCAATATCCATGTACATCCTGAGTGTATGTTGTCTTTTCTATGCTAAGTTAATTAGCCTGTTGCTTTTGTATCTAGCCTCACTCAAAATCTCAGGACATAGAGAAGTTGTCGATACATTTTCCCCAACACATAACACATGTGGCTTCTAGTCTAATTCCCAATACCCTAGGTCAAACCGCATGAGCCTGGTCTGCACTCTATGTTACCGTCAGTATTCTAAGCTCCTATCAGAACCATCAATTAAGCTTGGCGTACACAATGCTTAAGGCTTTTCCAAATTCCTCCTGTAAGCCAGTTCCAAAGGGAAAGTACTACCACGGCCAGGTTTAATCATTTCTCCGCTACCAATTTTGTGTGTTATTTTTGCATCACTATGACATGTGTCACTGGAAAAGCAACTTCAAGGATAAAAGATTTGTTTTGATCATGTTTCTGAGGGTCAGTCCATGGTTGTGTCACTCCACTTGCTTGACTCAAACCTCATGGCATCAGGAGCATATGACAAAAGAGCTTGTTTACCTAATGGTATACAAGGATGGTTTCTACCCTTAACCACTTGGACATACCCATCAGTGAGCGATCTACTTCTTCCAAGTAAGCCTCCCCTATAAAATTTCCAGAACTTCCCCAAATAGCATCCACATCTGAGGAAAGAAGCATTCAACACATGAGCCTGTGGGAGACATTTCATATTCAATCCATAGTTCCAACACTAATATCTTCCTTGCTGTCCTAGTCAGGGTTTCTATTGCTATGGCAAAACACCATGACCAAAAAGCAGGTTGGAGGAGGAAAGGGTTTATTTGGCTTACACTTCTACAATGTAGTCTATCAATGAAGGAAGCCAGGACAGGAACACAAACAGGATAGGAACCTGGAGGCAGAAACTGATGTAGAGTCGGTGGAGGAATGCTGCTTACTGGTTTGCTCCCCATGGCTTGTTCAGCCTGCTTTCTTATAGAGCCCAGGACACCCAGCCCAGGTACGGCACCAGCACAATGGACTGTGCCCTCCCCCATCAATCACTAATTCAGAAAATGCCCTACAGGTTTGCCTACAACACAATCTTATGAAGGCATTTCCTAAGGTTTTCTCTCCGATGTCTCTAGTTTGTGTCAAGATGATGTAAGTCTAGCCATCACACTTTAGTTTTAAAGTTTCCACTACCTCAACATTGCCATGCTGGGGACCAAGCTTTCTGTGGCTGAACCTCTGTGTTACAAACTTAATCTGAACACTGGCATTTTGCAAAACTATTTAGTTCCGAAGAAGATGCCTAATTACCCACCCTTCATGAGACTGTGCCATCTTGAGTATTTCAAATAGGAGTGATGAGAATTCCTGTGGTTCCACAATTGCTATGTACACTATGCTGGCCTGGAACTCACTATGTAATAGTTCACGCTGGGTATCAGCTTTAGAGAACTATAACAATTGAGGTAATTTTGAGTGTCATTAAATTTGTATATGAAGGTGAGGAGAGTTGTTATTTTTTACAATATTGTCTTTTTACCCATTAACATGGAGTCTAGTATATCCTCTCTCTTTGGTAACTTAAGCCATCAGAGGTTTACAATTTTCCTTATAGATGTTTCTATATACTTTGTTAGATTTACACATAACAAACACCAAATAGTACTTAAGTCTGTCATTTCCCTATTTTTATTATTTGACATCTTTTATACATTTATATGATGAATTTTAGCCATTTCCTTTTTCCCTTGTTTTTGAGATTATGATATAATTATATCATTTCCCTTCCCTTTCCCCCTCCAAACCCTCCCAGTATACCCCTCCTTGTTCGCTTTCAAATTCATGACCTCTTTTTTCATTTATTGTTGTTACATACGTATATGTATATAAATATATGTTCCTAAATATAAGCTGCTCAGTCTGAATGTTACTTGTATGTATGTTCTTGGGGTTGACCACTTGGTATTAGATAACCAATTGTTGTACTCCTCCCTGGGGAAAACTATTTTTGTCACTCTGAGCATTCCTTAGCTGTCTGTAGTTCTTTATGTAGTATTGAGGCCTCAGGGGCTTTTTCCTGTCCACTTTGGGATGTCTATTGTAGTCCTAGTTCAGCTCATGCTTGGGAAGACATATTAGGGAGACTTTACAGATGTATTAGATTTTGTCTAATGTTATTTCTGCATTTGTTGATATGTCCTATGATTTAAAGTTTTTATGTGGTAGATTAAATTGATTATTAAAGTTTTAACCAATTTTCAAAACGTGATATAAGCACTAACTGAGTCATAGTATATAGTTATTTTCATACATTGTTACTTTCAGCTTACTAATATTTATCTGAGTATTTTAGTGTATATGTTTATTAGAAATGTTGCTGGATAGTTTTTGTTAAAAGTATTTTGCCTATACTTTATTGAAGGGATAATAGAAAAATACATATTTTTTTTGTTGTCAAGCATTTGGTAGAATTCACTTCTGAAATCTTTGCCCCTGCCTGGTGCTTTCTATTTTAGAATATTACTAATTGCTAATTTATTTTATTTAATTACATTGGCCCATTCAGATTTTCTGTTTCTTGTTCTGAGTTTTGGCACATTGTGTTTTTAAGTTCTCCATTTCATCTGTGTTACCAAATTTGCAGATTCAGATTTCTCTAAGTATTTGTTTGTCTATCTTTTACTATCCATTGATTCTGTAATAATACCTTTTCAACCGTTTCTTTTCTTCCCATTTTTATTATTTTGTTACTTGACAGTTTCATACAAATATATAATATAGTGTGATCATTCTCTCTTTCCCACACTTTCATTTCCATTTTTCCTATCAACTCCACTTCCCATCTTACCAACATAATCTGTTTCCCGGGGCTGTGTCTTCTGTGACCCATTCTGTTTAGCCAGGGCCATCTGACTTGCACATACTACCTGGTATTACTAATGGATGACTTCAGTCTTTTTTTTTCTTATCTGGCCTGGTTAACAGATAATAGATTTTTATTGTGTCTCTTCAGTGAAAAACATAACTGTAGATTTTGTCTTAGTCCATTGGTTTCTTACCCTCACTTCCCAAGTTTGCAGATTAAGTAACACAGATTCACTTTCCCTTCTTCAGCTGCTTTTCTTTCTTGGGTTTCCAAAGACGAACACTTAGGTAGTTAATTTAGATCTGTCATCTTTTAAAAACTCATACATTGTGGTATTATACATTCTAACTTCCATGTATTCCCTTTCTTGAATCTCCCAAGTTTTATAATTTTCCATTCTTTTGTATTCTAATGTAATGAGACTATTTATTATATAGTAGCCATACTTTTAAAACAGATTTATTTTTACTTTGTAAGTGTGTGTGTGTGTGTGTGTGTGTGTATGTGTGTGTGTGTGTGTGTTGCTTGTGGAATCCAGAAGAGAGCATCAAGTTTCCACGAGCTAGAGTTACTGGTAGTTATGAGCCTTCAGAAGTGGGTCCCGGGAACAGAACTCTAGTCCTCTGCAAGAACTAGCAGTGTGTACACTTAACTGCTGAGCCACCTTGCCAGCCCTGGATTCTCCCATTTCAAGGCACTTTATTAACATTTCCCCCCTCAATGCTCCCAAGATCCTAAAGCTATTCATTCTTCTTTTTTTCACTCTATTTAACAAACACTAGTTGTATTTCTTCAAGTTACTTCCTTGCCCCTGCCTTCTGTAATTATTTTCTAATTCCTGGGTCACTCTTGTTTGAGCATGAGACTAAGGAGAACAGCTATGGAAGTAGCATCTTGAGTATCAGAAAATGTATCTTGGGAAAGGCTCGGGAATATTTCTTCTGGTTTTACTGGCATAATGATAGACGTTCTGTGGGGCATTTGGTAAGTTATTATATCCACAGCTACATGGACAAAAAAAAAAACAAAGACAAAATGATCCAGAACTTCACCTTAGTGTATCAAAGATGGAGAATGGGAGTAACTCAGTGGTGGTCTAAGTGTGACATGGCACACAGCTGTGGTCAATGATCTTATTTCTTTGCTGTCATCTCCAGGTTGTGCAGATTGTGATTGCCCTCATGAACCTCAGCATAGGAATCACGATGATAAGTGCTGTTGTGCCAGCCGATGAAATCCTCCCTGTCTCGGTGTATATAGGGTACCCAGTCTGGGGATCTCTGATGGTGAGCTGGATATCTTATACTATAAATGGGTCTAGCATAACATTGTTTATAAGATTCTGAATTTATTAATTTATTGGGGGGTCTTACCTCTTTTTCATTTAGTCATTTTTAAAAAATAGGTGATAAAATACTTGTATATAATACACTGTCCTTACACCTGCCCCCTCACTACCCTCTCAGCCCTCTCCCACCACTACCAACTACTGTCTCCTAACTAGTCTTCCTCCCACCTTCTTTCTTTCTGTCTCTCTCTCCCTTCTTTCCTCACTCCCTCCCTTTTTTCCTTCTTCCCAGGGCCTGTGTAAGCTTCTATATGTTCATGGTTTCAATGGCTGTGTTATATTGAAGATTATACCCCAGCACACTCCTTCCCACCCTTCAGCTCCTATAGCCTTCCATTCAGTCTTCTGTGATATTCACTGGGCTCTCTCTCTCTCTCTCTCTCTCTCTCTCTCTCTCTCTCTCTCTCTCTCTCTCTCTCTGTGTGTGTGTGTGTGACATAGATGTCCTTTTTGGGAGCCAAGCATTTACCAGTCACTTATTCTCAGAACTTTGGTCAGTTTCAGTACTTACCTTGACCATCCTGAACTGTGGAAAGAAGTTTCTATGATCAGGGCTGAGAACTTCACTAGAATGTTTACTCTGCCTTTGTATCTATAGTGTGTGATGTCGTCATCAATAGGCTTTTACTATCTAGTTCTGGTAGGTATCCAGAAACAATGGCAGTAGCCTGCATTGTTTTGGAAGCTTCTGTGGGCTCCCTGGACAACAACCCATGGAATAAGGTCTTATCAAGTATTTCTGCAACTTTGAGAAAAAAAAAGTCTTAAAATTTCCTTTGACTCATATATAACACAGCAATGACAATATAAATGCCACAAGTAGCTTAAAAATTTAGTATGTATCAATGAAGATATATTGCAGTAGTATGTAACCATGAACTCCGATCAGAATAAATTGGACATGTGTTAACATTAATTCTTTCACATGATGAAGGCCAGCAACTTATCATTTCCAGTGTTGTTTAGTTCAGCTGTGCAAACTACTCAATGAGTATTGCTGGTAGATCAATCTGACTTATTCATATATCTCATTTCTGATAGATATTTCAATGCATATTTTCAAAACAGCTGTTAACAAGGGTGAAGGATTTGCTATCAATAACTTGTGCCAATTGTTATTCACTTCTTTAGTTCTCCTTTTGTCAAATTCATGGAAGAATGAATAAAATGAATAGAATATATTCCCATGTGCCTTATTGAGTGCTTAGTTATTTATACTAGTTTTAAGTGATAGTCTTAGATGTTGGCACTGTAAGTTATATTAATATCTAAATAGTTATTTTTTCTGTTTCTTTTTTTAATTTAATTTAATTTTATTTTACAATACAATTCAGTTCTACATATCAGCCATGGATTCCCTTGTTCTCCCCGCTCCAGCCCCCCTCCCCTTCCCCCCAGCCTACCCCCCATTCCCACCTCCTCCAGGGCAAAGCCTCCACCAAGGACTGAGATTAACCTGGTAGACTCAGTCCAGACAGGTCCAGTCCCCTCCTCCCAGGCTGAGCCAAGCAACCCTGTATAAGCCCCAGGTTTCAAACAGCCAACTCATGCAATGAGCACAGGACCCGGTCCCACTGCCTCGATGCCTCCCAAACAGATCAAGTCAATCGACTATCTCACCCATTCAGAGGGCCTGATCCAGATGGGGGCCCCTCAGCCATTAGTTCATAGTTCATGTGTTTCCATTCGTTTGGCTATTTGTCCCTGTGCTTTATCCAACCTTGGCCTCAACAATTCTTGCTCATCACCCAGTGATGGACAAATGGATGAGATCTACATGAACAGCCTGGACATGAGTGGGGGTAATGAAGGGCGAGGGTCAAGGGAAAGAGAGCTTGGGGGAGTGGGAGATCCCAGCTGGATCAACAACAGAGAGGGAGAACAAGAAATAGGAGACCATGGTAAATGAAGACCACATGAGAATAGGAAGAAGCAAAGTGCTAGAGAGGCCCACAGAAATCCACAAGGATACCCCCACAATAGACTGCTGGCAATGGTCGAGAGACAGCCCGAACTGACCTACTCTGGTGATGGAATGACCAAATACCCTAATTGTCATGCTAGAATCCCCATCCAATGACTGAGGGAACTGGATGCAGAGATCCATGGCTAGGCCCCGGGTGGAGCTCCGGGAGTCCAATTAGCAAGAAAGAGGAGGGTTTATCTAAATAGTTATTTTAATAACCACATTCAAGTGTCTTTCTCAGATAATTATGTAGGTTGATACTGAAGTATCCATTATCTTGCTTTTGTTTATTTTCATTTAGTACTAAAGATACAAAATAATGGTCATCACATGGATACCACTGTTTATTGCTAATATTCACCACTACTACCCTTTTTACAGGCTTGCCTCTTAATCAGAAAACCTCTTTCTAAGTCTCACTTCTTAAAAGCACCACCACAATCAAGCAGCACATGATAAGGAGGAACCAAGCCTTTAACACAAAGGCCTTGAGAGACACTCAAGATCCAACCAACAGTACCATTTGGAAGACCATACCATATACTCATAACGTATTTTAGATACTGTGACAAATAGTCTCTGTGTTCACCTCCCACCAACTGTTGATTACATTTACATGAATCAGCTAACATCCTAACATTAGAAATGTGTTGAAGAATAAGTTTTTCAAACTATTTCATTAGTTCACCCATTTTGGAATGAAGACAATGTATTTAAATGTAAAATCAAATGTGAAAAGTTACCTTTGAAACCTATATAGGAGAACTGTGAAAGCAGGTGAGTCCAACTGTGTTGACACTAGCCATTTTAGGTAAACTGAAAACACTTGCCAAGTTGAAAGAACCCAAGTTGCTGAGAGGAGGAAATAATAACCCATGCCACCTGAGTTAAGTTGGCATGGGTGTCAGCCATGCAGTGCCAAGCAGGCACATGGTGGGAGGGATGTTTTAGAGAAAAAGCAATTAAGCCCAAAGTACCAAATAAAAAAGATACTTGGACTCTGGCCAGCATGCATGAAGGAGACAAAAAAGAAGAAAAAAGAAATAGTTAAGTCTTTTCTGAGTCAAGACTCAGACAAGTGGACAGACCTAGTTGAATAGGATTCTGGGAAAGAAAAGCACAGTATGTCATTAAAGGGATAATTATTTCTTCTATCTCTTTAGCATGATTTAAAGTGAGTCATAACTCCTGAGTGGTGTTCCTCTGGCTAGGTGACTGACCAAGTAGCTATTTAAATAAGTGTAATATTTAGTCCCTTTCTTTGTTTAATAAATCCTTAAATTTTGTTGCTATATGAACAGTAATTCACTTTAGAGATTTAGAATTTTTTTTTTTTTAGAAATTTATGTCGCAGGGCTCTTAAACAGTCTTAATAGCAATTTTGGTGTGTGTGTGTGTGTGTGTGTGTGTGTGTGTGTGTGTGTGTGTGTGTGTGTGTATGTGTTTATACTTAAAATTATTAGGAAGAAGAGCTTCAGTGGAAAAGAGTGAATGAGAGAGTGTAATGGGATGAGGAGGTGAAATGACCATCACTTAATATATACATGTATGAAATTGTCAAAGAATTTAAAACATTGATGAATTGTACCAGTGACCTGTATGGTAGAATTCTTCTGTTTTCTAGGAAAAGGGGGTGTTGTTGGTTGTTTTTGCTCTTTTGGGGGCCCACCACCCAGCTCCCAAATAAATCATATATGGAGGCTTATTCTTACTTATAAATGCTCAGCCTTAGCTTGGCTTGTTTCTTGTCAGCTTTTCTTAACTTAGCCTCAGGGCTTTCCCCATTCTCTTACTTCTGTAAATCTTACTCTACTCCATGGCTTGATGTGTAGCTGGGTGACTGGCCCCTGGAGTCCTCCTCCTTCTCTAGCTACTTCCTTTTTCCCTCCCAGATTTCTCCTTCTATTTATACTCTCTGCCTGCCAGTCCCACCTATTTCTATCTCCTGCTTCACTATTGGCCATTTAGCTCTTTATTTGACCACCAGGTGTTTTAGACAGGCCCAGTAACACAGCTTCATAGAGTTAAACAAATGCAACATAAACAAAAGTAGCACACCTTAAAATAATATTCTACAACCAAGTGGGGGGGGATGGGGGGATGGCGGATGGACACTTTCTTAACTTTTGTGGTTCTTTTAATATAGTTAATCTGTTTCACATATATATCAAATTTAGGAGTAGGTTCAATATGTTATAATTTCCAATAATGAATAAAATATTTTAACTTGAATTTTACCTCTTATTTCTAGTTTATTATTTCAGGATCATTCTCAATTGTAGCAGGAAGAAGAACTACAAAAGGTTTGGTGAGTATATATATATATATATTATGGTGTCAAAAGAGGAGGGATATAACAAAGCATCTGTTCTGCCAGGATGTAAAAAAAAATTTTTTCTTAACATCTAAGAAACAAAGGAGGAGTTAGTATTTCATCTAGAAGAATCTTCCTACTAAAATTTTTAGCCAAAAATTAGCCAAGTTCTGACATGAAGTTGAATATTGTGTCACAGTGATTTTTAAAGAGAATCTTGGTACAGGATGTAGAGAATTCAGGATAAGAAAAATCAAACATGATTAATCAAATGTACCTTGAAGTTTACTATCCACACCCATGACCATGACACTAAACATTTGAGTGACATAGCATTTATTGACTGATTGATCAAAATGTGTGTTCTGATTATATTCAGAAAAGATTTTTGAATAAAACAAATTTCACGATGAGTTATTTCTCAGGAAGAGACAAATTTAAAATATAACATGCCAGGATATCTGTCACAAAACCAAGGAAAAGGACTCAAACCAAGATCTCAACAAACGACGCTAGCTAGGACAATACTCGCATTCTCCTTACTCAAAAGAGACACCTCAAACTCTAGAGTGTGTTTAATACAACATTTCCAAATCTGTGCCCCTACACGTCCCTGAGCTGTGACCATCAGTATATAACTACCATGCTATATTCTCACCAAACCACTCACACTTTCCTGGGAAGTTTTGCTTCTTATAAAAAGCTGATATACTTTCAATACTAGAAGGGAATTGTGGAAAGAAATGAACAGCAGAGAAGGAAATATGCAAAGGGGGCAGGGCAATAAGAGGCCAGCAGCATTTATCCGAACAGAAGAAATCAGGGAATCTTGCAGCAGAGAATGGTAAGAGACCAACACATAGAGATCTCCTGCTTCTGCTAGAGTATAATAGACAGCCCAGCGAGATGACTTAGCAGGTGAACGTGCCGAGCCTGACAGCCTGAGGACACACAGGAGGCTAGCTGGGCTGCACAGCTTCATAAATAAAAAGAGACAGCCTACCCCAGCATGGTGGGAGGAGAGAGCTAGCTCCCAAAAGTTCTTTGACCTCTACAGGCACACTCATCCCAAATTAAATAAATAAACTTATTTTAAAAGTATAGTAGTTTTGAAATCCTTGGTAGGAGGAACTTGGAGTATGCTTCGTGTCTCTGTAGGAGTAATCTGGAAAGATTTAGTTGTAGACATGACATTCACATTTTTGTTTTGACAAGAGAGTTGAGTTGAAAATAATGGTAGAGGCAAATTAAGGTACTTTTGAATTAGTCAAAACAGTGAGGATGAAATGTATAAGGAAAGAATTAAAGAGTTTATGGTGATGGGTGGAGATAGACCTGAGGATATTGAATTAATCAATTTTATTCCTTTCTAGGTTCGAAGTAGCCTAGGCCTGAACATCACCAGCTCCGTGTTTGCGATCTCAGGGATCATAATCAGCTCACTGAGCCCAGGCATTTATTCTTTCCATTTCTACTACTGTACATATAGAAGCTCTTCAGAAAGCTGTCTCATGACCATGTCCATTTTAATTGTGAGTGGTTTCTGTTTTCATGGAATTATGGTTGAAGCAAGGCTGGGGCAAACTGACCCAACAAAACTAAGAGTAACACTCCTCAATTGTAGAACCACCATGAGAAGTTAGAAACCATGGAGAACTTGATCAAACCTTTATTTAGGAGTGAGAGTTACATCTCACACTCACACCCCTGGGTACAATGAGACCAAAAGAGAAAAAAAATGCAGGTAAATATAGGGAATCAACATTCTCACTCCCTATGCAGAATAAACTGCATTGTTTTCCAAGTTAAAGTCCATGAATCTTGGGCCCTATTTATTTACACAAAACAATTGCATGAGGGACATTGATAACTAATATCCCCCCTTGAACATTTTAAAAGTCCTTATAGTGAGCAATTCAATCTCTATGCACTCGACCAAAATGAGATACAAATGTTTAGAAGATGGAACAATTTTCCAAAGGCACTCAGAACTTGGCAAAGATAAGTTCTAGAATTCCCTGCCTATAACTCTCCTATTCTATGTAGTTATTCTGATTAATAGTCTTGCTTGCTATTTCTGTAGGCCTGTTACCTTGTAGACATCCAGGGTACAATGATACGAACACAGCTCTAGAACTGAAAGCTGTGTAAGGTACCTTCTTTGGCTATGGGCCCTGTGACCTCACACCATACTTCATGCTTAAAAGAGCTCTGGGCTTGTTATAAGTTCTGCAGTTGCTTTCTTCACATTATATAATGGAATCATCAATTCATCTCAATCAGCCATCTTCTTGTTAAAGTCACGAAGTCTTCTGAATTGTGTGGGTTTTATTTTATTCCTGTTTCATCTTATGTCAGGACCTCTACAAGGAAGGGCCTCATTAAGCTTGAAGTCAAGTATGTTCCTATCTGGGCACCAGGGACATTATTCCACAGACCTTGGAGCACATACACACTTTATTTTCATGTCTGTATTTTGTGTACTGTGCATGAATATATGTATGTATGTCCTCAGGAGTATATCTATGTGTGCCAGTGTGTGTGTGTGTGTGTGTGTGTGTGTGTGTGTGTGTGTGTGTGTAGGCCAAAGGTTGTCATCAGGTGTCTTTCATGATTGCGCTCCACTTTGAGGCAGGATGTAACACTTTAACCCACAGCTCTCAGATTCAGCTTGTCTGACTATTCTTTTTGCTCCAAGAATCCCCTGCCTGCATGTGGGGATTGAATGCAGGTCATCATGCCTACCTGGCACTTATGGGGTGCTATGGATCTGTTGTCTGGCCATCATGCTTGCATAGAAAACACCAGCTAAGCCATCTCCCAAGTCTCTGGAGCCCATAATTATGTAAGATCTCAGGGTTAATATTGGGAGAGTTCAGAAACAGCTCTCTTAGTTCAAGAAGTTCTCATATTCTTGGGGGAAAAGATACATTATGAAGCATGGAATTATAAGCAAAGAGGTCGGATTAGGTGAGTTCTTCATGAGAAAGAATAGGTAGATATCATACTGTGTGAGATAACTGGACTGTACCTCATGAAATTAGCAAGAATCAACTACAGGTGTCCTTGAAAGGCCACAGTTCCACAGGGGTTAAACTAATACATGTGCTTCAAAAAGTGACAGAATATGCAACATTTAAAATGCCAAGAACCAATTAAGGGTCAGGCTGTGCCAGGAGCTGTGTTCCTAGGCTCTTGGCCAGTGCCTCTCCTCTTTCAGTGCAGAAATGTTTGGACTGTGTGACTCCCACCACCCACATGCTTGCATTATGATTTATTGACAGGGTCTGGATATTGTGGTAGTCATTTTAAGTGTGCTGGAGTTCTGCATTGCTGTGTCTCTCTCTGCCTTTGGATGCAGAGTGATGTGTTGTAACCCTGGTGGGGTAAGTTTTGGCTTTCATTTGAATATGTGTCTTCATGTTTTTTGTCACTCTTTAATAAATCACACAAACACAGAAGCTGAACACAATTCTCACTCATTACCTCTCAGCTCCCATGGGTGAAGAATGGGCACAGCTCACCTGAGTTTTCTATTCAAGGACCCACAAGATCATGTTCATGCAGTTGGATGGTCTGTGGGATCCTTTGAAGCTTCAAAGCTTCAAGCTTCTCTTATATAGTCATGTGGTACAATTAATATCCTCTTTAGTATAGAAAGTAGGACAGTGCACTTCTTTGAAGATACTAAGGGAACCAATGTCTTAGGTTCCTTTGGTTCATACAAGTTGAACAGGTTCATTTAGAATATTAATTGACTCAAAGTCAACTGATCTATGGCCTACTCACAGGAATGATATGCTATTCTATTCTCATGTCTTATCCACACTAAAAGAGAGGGTCACTGAGAGACATCCAGGATTTTTGTTTTTATAATGGTCAAAGTAGTACAGTTTTACCATTCTTTTTCTTGCAAGTGACACCCCCTTAAAGTCCAGAACAGAGAACAATTCACATCTTAGAAGTCCACAGAGGGTACCAGATTTACTCCACTCTCTTATCATAGCAGCCTTCCCTGGATATAAAGAAGCACTGGGGAAAAGACTTCTCTGTCATTTGGTATCTACCTGGGCGTTGTCTTACCCTGATACATGTAGCAAATCCTTCTGGCTTCTGTTCAGAAAAATGATCTTACAGAGTGGGGAATGGAATAAGAGACAGAAGTAGGCAAGGACAAAAGTATGGCCATTGTGTTCTTTAAGTATTTTTTAAGTATTGAGAACACTAGCGTGAGTTAGAAGCTAGTAAAACCCTACAGCTGCTCAATAGTCTTGTTGCCCACAGGTCCAGTGATGGACAAAACTCATAGCCAATAATAAAGTGATAATAAAATGATGAGATCACTGGTTATTCATCTATATCCTTCCCTTCCTCTTTCTGGGAGCTCCCAAGAAACATTACATCTACATCTCCACAGGCTCAGTCTAAAGAAAAATATTGGACTAGATCACAGCAAAGCTTATGATGGGTTTGCAATTTAAGGCCTTAGAGTTGTAAGTTTCTTGGGTAGTGCTGAAGTTTTTGTGATTTCACTGAGTGATGAATTTTGGGATAGACAAATTCCTTCACACGTTTCAGACCTTAGTATTTACTAGATGAAAGTCTGTGCTTCTTGTGAACTCTGTAATAGTAGAAAAGCTGAGAAGAATTGCCCCAAAGAGCTCTGAGTCTAGATGTGTAATGGCATGTAACATATAATGCAAATCTAATATTCTCTGGGATCTTCAGCTATTCCTATCAAACTCTGTGTTACATGATTTGCAGAACAAGAACGAGATTTGCTCATGCTTTCAGGGTTCTTCCTGCCACTCCAGGCCAGTCTGATTATCATAGTACTTTACATATGGCAACCAAGTCATGATTTATGTATCCTGCTGCTATCAGCACTAGCAAATTATTTGGGAAAAGAGCTCTGTATTTTCCATAAAAGATCATTTTAAACCAATTCACTGGCACTCTCACTTATATCTCATACTATTCCACTCTGAGACTCAACAGCAGCCAGAAGCTTCTAAAGGGTAAAATTCTACAACTGAATGTATGTCCTAGATATAGCCTGATCTAAGGGATGCCTGAGAAATCCATCAGATTGATGTGAAATTCAGTTCTATAGTGACAGGGTGAACATTGGTGATGGTACAATATGTGGATAAAGAAAAGAATTCATGAGGGTCTGTGAATAATGTAACAACATCTGATTGACTTTACAGGTCGTGGTAATTATGCCATCAAGTCCTCCCACGAAAGAAACACCATGTCCTATATCACTTTAAGGAGGTTTGGTACCACTGGCATACCAAGAGAAAAATGTTCCAGAAAATCTGCAGTGAATTTTTTTTCAAGAACCACACATGGGGAAACACAAGACTTCAACTCTGATGTGGATGCCTCTGTGTGTGTGTGTGTGTGTGTGTGTGTGTGTGTGTGTGTGTGTGTGTGTGTGTGTGTGTGTACGTTTGGAATGACATTCTCATGTTTCCTCAGGAACTTGGCTGATCATTCCATTGGCTTTTCATAAGAATATCAGAATGGAATAAATAAACCATCCATTTACTAGCTAAATAGCACTTGACCATGTTTTATTCATACTTTAGACAATCTAAAAGTGCTTTAAATAAGCAAAGAAAGTTTTAAAGTAAACGGATGAAATGATTTTAATCACATGAGATTTTCACACTGACTACACATTTCTGCCACTTTGTGTAATGTTCTTCCTGTTTGTCTAACTTTGGTTTTTGATTTTGTTTAAAAACAATTTGGCGATGTGTTTTTTCCTTCAAGAAGTACAGAAACATGAATTTTGCTTCTTTTTGTCCTACTTCTCTTGTATGCCATAAAAATGTACCACAGCATAGCAAAGTCAATGTGTGCCAATGTCCAAGTGAGCGTATGTTGGGGCATGTAGATAAGATTCAACTTATTTTTATCTCCCCCTTCCTCTTCTTCCTACTAAGCAGGACAATACCTAATTAAACTTTTATCTTGTGCCATGTATTTCAGGACATGACTAGATATATTTATTAGATTTACATTAAACATGTTTTATTTTTGATTGCAGAACAAACAAGTTAGAAAGTGTTGCTTCCATGTGCTACTGACTACATTCACATGTGATATTAGAGAAAATAATCTAAACTATCAAGTTTGGAAATAGAGTAAAATGGAATAGAATAGGAGGTTTCTGGTATATCACACCATGAGTTTTCATCTTGAGAACCCCCTCTTTCTCACTTGTACCCATAAAAACCACAGAACTACAGCAAAATCTCCCTGTGCCTCACACCTTTTCAGAAGATGGATAAGAACACTACCCAGCCCACCGACCAGTAGCAATTACTTGACAGAACACAGGTAAAACAGCTTGTGCTCTGGCTGTCACATATTGTGCCTCAAAAGTTTATTTTATGCATTTCAATAATTTACATACAAGGTAATGGCTTTGTTATGGCACTTTACTACATACTTGGTTCTAATTTATCTTTCTCCCTGCTGTCCTCCCCTGGTCCCCGATCCTCCCCTCAGCCTTTTTCTTCCCCCCAATCTCTCCCATTCTGCTTTCATATCACATCTATTACCCTCTCCCCAACTTTTTGCAGTGTATGGTGATTAATGTAGATACCCAAAATTAGTCAAAGTGCAGAAAACAAATGTCTCTGGGGGTGCTCAGTAATAAATGGAGGATCTATATCACATCTCTCCCACCAGGGCTCAGGAAACGTGGAAATAGGAGATGGAGACTCTAAGAGCCAGAAGTCTGGGAGAACTGAGACAAAATAGAGTCTTCTAGACATGACAGGGCTATAGCACTCATGAGCACACAGCAACTGTGATTGCCTGCTGAAGACCTGCATGAAATCAAACCTGTCATCATTTCAGCATGGATTGGAAAGGGACCAAGCCACCACCCATAACAAAGAGCTGACAGCAACTGATAATAGTGGGAGAATTAGTTTTCCCCAGGGATGAGCCCCTGATTGGTTATCCAATACTAAGTGGTCAGCCCTGAAGCCATATACACACAAACAACACTACATGGAATTGACACATTATGTTTATATATTTATGCTTTATTGTTACAAAGATAAATTATTTATTTTTTTTTTTTTTTGGTTTTTCGAGACAGGGTTTCTCTGTGTAGCTTTGCGCCTTTCCTGGGACTCACTTGGTAGCCCAGGCTGGCCTCGAACTCACAGAGATCCGCCTGGCTCTGCCTCCCGAGTGCTGGGATTAAAGGCGTGCGCCACCACCGCCCAGCCTTGTTACAAAGATAATTATCAAAGAAAAAGACAGTGAATTAGAGAGAAAATGAGGGGCAGCAAGAAGATTGGAGAGAGGGGACACGGGATGGGTTGGGAGGAGAAAAGGGAAAATAACGTAATTAGATTTTAATTATAATATATATTTGAATGAGCAAATAAGATACTCTGGTGTGGAAATTCAAATGAGGAACAAAAAGTATTTACTTGCCAGGCAGTGGTGGTGCGTGCTTTTAATGCCAGCATTCAGGAAGCAGAGGCAGGTGAATCTCCAACACAGAGAAATCATGTCTCAAACAAACAAAAGGTATATATCTTGCACACAGTAAAAAGAGAGTGCTGGTGAAAATTAAAGACATTGATAATAGTCATTCTCCTCTAGGCCCAAGAAGATACACAGTTATACTAGTATCTGACTTGAACTGCCAGATCTAAGTAAGAAACTCTCACTATGGACTCAGCAGAATATATATGTATATACATAAATATATAGATTATATATATGTGTGTATATAATGTGTGTGTTTCACAATAATTAAAGAAGTCATAATTAGAGAGGGCATGGGAGGGACATGAGAGGACTTGGGATGGGGATACAAGGAGTGGAAATAATGTAAATGCAGTACTGATGTATAAAGTGCAAAAAATAAATTTAGATTACAAAAACCAAAGTAGCCCCAAAAAAGGTCATGGAATTCTTGACAATCTGATTGTAGTAGAAAAATGCTAATAAAGATATAATCTTAGGGATTTCTATGTGAGTTTAGATTTCAAATTTATGATCTTAATACCTGTGCTATTATTTCAACCAAGAAAAAATTACACAGATGTTCTGTCATCCCCACAGGGGACAGAGCAATGCCAATATTCCTATACATTAATTCTACTTTGAAATATGTTTATTTGACAACAAAAGTGGAGTTTCATGTACACTTAGCACATTTAAATTCTATATACACAATTCTGTAGAAAAACACAGTAGCAGCAATGTGTAAATTTTTGCAAATAGATTTTGAAAAGCCATCTAAATGACACTAGTCTGAGTATGTTAAGTATTTAAAATTGTATATTTGTTATATTTTGATATTTATGCTTTATTTAGTTTTGATTTTACTTTTTATTAATTTTAATATACAAAAATGGGTCATACAATTTAATATATCATAGCATTTTGTTTATATTCCTTTGACAGAGTTTTACAAAGAGTAAATCTTCATACTTATCACAATAAACATTCTCACTTTCTATGGAAAAGAAAACCAATTTGCCACTCTTTTTGAGTGTATTTCACAGTAAACTTACACACCCTAGTTGAGGAATCGAAAGTCAGTTAACAGCTTTTGTAGAAAGAGCAGGAAGTAGGTGTGCTTTTCAGAAATTCATACCACAGCCTTTATGATTTAGAAAGGTCATAGAAGCAGCATGCAAATTTCAGCTGAGTGTTGGGTGGGCACTGCATCTGAACAAAGACTCTGAGGAGCTATCCCAGAGCCTGCCCTTCATCAGACACAGACAGCAAGGCATTGCAGGCTGGAAGAAGGTAGGTGCAGGGTTTTGCATCAGTATGATGGCTTTTAATTTACTGGATGAATATAGAACATCTAGATGGTAAAATGAGATCACCTTTCACTACACACATTATTATTTTGAATTAGAGTTGAGTACACATTTAAATGTGCCTTGGGAGGCAGTTTTTTATGAAAATAATAAGGACAAAGAAAAGACAAAGGCTTGGTAAAGTGGCAGCAATATTTTTTCCTCCAGGTCCAGGACCTCACCAGCCATAGGCAGGTGGCTAGGTTGACAGTACCAGGCATGAATTTCCTCCTATTGAGTATTCTGTAAGGCCATTTAGACAGCTGTTGGCTATTCCCAAGATGTAAGTGTCACTATGGTACCCTTGAGGACATCTTGCCATATTTATCCTTAGATGAAGAACTTCAGACAATTACTGGCTATTAAGAGAGGCAGAATCAGTTTTCTCCAACAATGAGTTCCCTTTTGGGTTATCCAATCAATCTGGTTATCCCTAAATATATACATATGAGCAACACTAAATGGACCCCACAGGTTGTTTTATATATATATATTTATATTTATATATATATAGAGAGAGAGACAGAGAAAGACAGAGAGAGACAGACAGAGAGATTATATATAATAATATGCATATGTAACAATAATAATTAAGGAAAAAGAGGTCATGAATATGAAAGGAGTGGGGGAACATGGGAAAAGTTGGAGAGAGGAGAGGGTGCGATGGAAATGATGTAAATACAGTACTCAAGTATGAAATTCTCAAAAGTAAAATAATAACATAAAAAAAGTTTGAAAAAAGACAAAGGCCTCATCTGGACACTGTGTGGGGTTGTTTTGCTTTCTATTCTTTCTCTTTTCCCAGGGTATCAAAAACCTGAAAACAATATTTAAATTATTGACTGATCATTTTACACACTCTTAATAACCTTCTTCCATAATATTCATCTCTGTCTCCTACATATTATCTTGACAATCCATTAGTGAAGACAATATCTGATCCATGCAGGATTTGTAGAGAGGCAGAGGATGGAGCCTGAGTGCCCAGCCTGATAGGCTTATAGTCTGCTTCTGAGATGGACTGTGATCTGAAATAAGTCTCCAAGCATCTTTGGCTTCATTTAGGAGACACACAGGCCATGAGCTAGGCAGACTTTTAGCAGTGTGAAGATCAAAAACAATCTTGAAAGCAATTGTGCCCAATGCACTCTTTCACAGATGCTGCCAAAGTAATCCAGAGAATGTTTAATCAGAAATTCACATCTTAATGAAAGAACTAGGTGTGAACTCCATATTATTGGATCTTAGGCCAGGCTTTGCCCTGCTTAGATTTCATTTCTCTATCATCATCTATTACTAACAAACTCTTGAAATTTAGGCTTTTTGTGTGTGCATCTCTATTTTGTATTTAACGAAAAAGAAACTCACCCTACAGATTCCTCTTTGGTAATTGACTCACAAGGGGAATGTTAATAGACAATCAAGGTCTGAAGGTATTTCTGAGAGGCATGGCAGAGGCCCTTTGTAAAAAGTGAAAAAGTTGTGCATTGGAGTGGATTACACCTTTCATCTTGGGATCCCTTAAGGACATCTTTGCCTACTGGAGTGTGAAAGGGAAGTACCAAATACTGTTTGAATCCTGTCTTGCATTTCAGGTTGAGTAGTACACAGTGGGGTGGGGGGTTGGGGATGTTGTATCTGATGGAAGCCAGAGACTGTGTGAGGAGAGTGAATTTGGGAGCAGATAGTGAGTTGGGGGTCAAACCTCCCGAAAATGAAGTCAACTTGTACAAATGCTTCAACAAGATTTGAAAATGAATTCCAAAATATTTGTTGCTATCTAAAGAAAACATATAAGCATTCAAAATAAGGCTAAGAAAATAGAAATAGAAGAGCTTCTCTTACTAAGAGAATAAAACTATTTTTGTAGCTTATCTAGGCTGGATTTTTTTATTGTAACATAGGAGGGTTTAGTTTGGAATTAATCATTAAGCAGGAACCTGGCATTGAGTCATTTCCAGAAGTTCATCCAAAATTTCATTCTTATTTCAGGACTGTTTCTGCTGCCATGACAACTATGCAAGGAATAGAACAGACCATCATAGAGGTGGTCCCTGGAGATGTTCAGCCCTCAGAGAAGTCTGTTATAAGGTCACAACTGTGGAAAGAGAGCACAGAGAAATTCTTGAAGGGGGAACCCAAAGTCCTAGGGGTAAGATGTGTTTGTATCTGAGCAGAGTATGATTTTGTAAATATCTAAATGATTAAAAAAATAAAAAAGCTAACACCAGGACTATGTCCCACTTGCCTTAGGAGTCATCAACACATCTCAAGATCACTGACATTTGATTTTCAAATCTATCATTTGCAAATGAATATGTTATTCTATCACATCAGACTTCAAATTTAATTATGCTTAAAATATAGGAACTTCAGGTCTGTTCTAAGCTGTGGGTCATCTAAGATGATCATATGTACTTCAGTGCAGAGAAAAAGTTATGCAAGCTGCTGCTGGGATTCAGGCCCATGCTTACCCACTGGTTGATAAACCCATACTGTTCTTATCCGTTTCCAGTGCCTTTCTTTTGCCTGCTACTCAGATGAGAAATCCTCTATTTTCCACATACTTCTGTCTGCAGAAGAGTGTGCCTAAAAAAAATAGAGAACTTCAAAAGAATAACATCCTGGGCAAGTTAAAGGTCACTAAATTCAGAAGGTACTCACTAGCCCAACCTTACAACCACTGGGTAGCTGCCATTAGGCAGACAGCTGTTTCAAATAGTCATTTTTCATGATATACGTTTTGTGTCAGCAGGGAATTTGTATATCTAAATATATCAATAAGAATTTATCAGTTGAGAGCAGTTTTACATTTACAGAAAAACTGAAGGAGAGATAAAGGTAGACACTCCCCAGTGTTGTGAACTCTGAGCTTAGTGTTCTGTGTTCTATTAATTCCTTTAAATATCAATTAGGCGAAATCATAATATTATCAGGCAATATTAATTCTTTTTAAAATGACATAAGACTATTCATAGTGGCTATTTCTTTTTCTGAGACTTGTTTGGTACATTGTATTTTCAGGCAATTCCTCTAAGTGTATTGAATTGGTTGGCCTCTTCTTTTGGTTTTCCACAGTGCTATCCCCTGCATGGTTTCTGAGAGTATTAATCACTTGTCTTCTCAGTTACTTTGCCTAGAAAGTCATTGATTTTATCTATCTTTAAAAGAAAGTAAACCTAGGTTTTGTAAGTTTTATCCATTGATTCACTGTTTTGAATTCCAGTGGTTTTCACTCTATTTTTATTTTTTCCTGTTGATTAAATTTCTATCCATTTTGGGAGTTCCCATAAATTAAAGTGCAGGAAGTTGACTTGGTTTAGATCTATCCTTTTTTTATTTTAAAAAATTAATTAAAATAGGATTATAAGCTTTCCCTCCACCCTTTCTTCCACCCACCCTCCCATGCTGCCCATCCTTTCCATATCCATAACTTCTTTATCTTTAAAGATTATTGCTACAAATACACATACATATGAAATATATATATATATACATAAATATGTAAATGTCTTTTCCAGTCTCTTCCTATAGCCTATACATTTCCTTCTATGCACTGTTCTCATTTCCTCCCACATAACTTCATAAGTAGTTTTCATCTTGTCTAGTCTTTACTAAGGGAGTTCCCCCAATTTTCAGGTCACCGTATTCACATTCCTTCCTCATGCTCCGAGTCCCCAAAGAAGATCGTGTGTGCTGTTCATATTTTCTTCACTCTGCATCTAATTTTGTTTCTTCAAGTGGCTTCTTGCTGGAATAACTTCTTCCTAATTCCCGAGTCTTTCTTATGTAAGCACGTGACAAAGGATAAAACAGTAGTAGAGATGCACAATGGGTATCATATAAGTGCCTCTGGGAAGAACTTTACAAATTCCCAAGTGTGAAATTACTGAAATATGTGTGTGCGTATGTGTATGTGTGTGCATACATGTGTGTGTATGTGTGTGAGAGATATTCCAAGGGAAATTTACAAGTTAGTGCATCCCCCCTGTTTATGAAGACTACTGACAAGAGAATCACATTTCAAAATTCATCTGTGAATATTAAAGGTGGAGATGAAGGGAACTTAGTGGTTTGATAGTACTTAGCATGGACATCATTTTTTGGTGGATAATGTTTCACTTTTTTGTGTCTAGGTTGTACAAGTTATGATTGCTCTCATAAACCTCAGCTTGGGTGTGATAATGATGAATTCAGAACATTCCCTGCAAATCCTTTCAGTGTACATATGGGCCCCAGTTTGGGGGTCAATCCCGGTAAGTGACATATCATCTTATGTAACTGAAGATAATAACACTGTGTAGTAACTCCACTAACTTTGGGTGGAATCCTCTCTCTACTCTTTCAAGTAGTCTATAAGTTTGAGAAGAGTGTATCTAAACCTTATTCAGTTTTTTTCCTTGTTCATGTTGCACTATCAACATATCATTCACATAAACTAGGTGGACTGTTTATTTAATATGTCATTTAGAATACTGTGACAGCATGCAGTCCTGTACACCCACAAGAGTTACTTAAGCATGGGCACAACTAATTCCCTCAGGAGTCCAGAGGCTAGTCATTCCTAGGGTTGGTTATTCCGTGATACAAGAATGTCATCACCTCTTGATCACAGAGCAATTGGACATGTTGATGTATCTATTTCATTACTCATAAATAGTTTACAAGTATACTCTTAAGCCCAAGGACAACCAGCTTGCATCTTTATTTGGGGAAACTGAGACCCATGTCTCTAGCTGGGAAGGGATCACTGAACTCTGAAGCTCCTCAAAGAAGGAGTGAAACGAGGGGGCGGGGTTAGCAAGACAGAGGAGACAGAACTGAGCAGATGATTCACAGAGTCTGCCTAATCAACTCTCAGCGAATTTTTAAAAGTTAAACAAGCTTCCTCTAAGTAAAACTGAAGAGATTGTTTTGTAGTTCAGTGTCAGTTAAGTATAAAATATCAAACATTTTCTTGTATGGTATGAGCTGACAAGTGAAAAATAAAGTTCATAAACTTGGTTATTTTTCAACTAAGAATCCCATTCAAGTGTTGTAAGGTTTCCATTTATTGATAACCTTGAGAATGAGAAAATTTAGTTGTTTTGTAAACCTGATACTTTAATTTTCCCTTCCTATTTGCAACAGGTGTTCAATATTTGAGGAGTGCAAAAAATTTGAGGAATGCCACCAGCTCCCATACTTTTCAAAGTTGCATGGCACTTTACCTATCAATAATAATACCAATGATTATGTGATAATAATATATAATAATATTAATATGATAATAATACTACCCATAACACCAGTAATAGCTTTCATCGCATTATAATCTGGGCCTATTACTAAATGTTTTTGTATGTAATGTTCTTCTTCAACCAATCACTCCAATTTCTGAGAGATTTGCTTTCATCATCATTTATAAATAAAAAAATGAGACTAGGAAAGGGGAATATACTCAAAATCTATTCAGTCCATGAATGAGGACTCAGAATCTCATACATCTCCTCACTATGGTTTTCAGCATCCATCTTTATTTCCTATTCATTATCATCTTGGCAACCAACTCTCATAGTTCATGATGGAGGGTCAAACTCAAGGGGTCAGGCCTGCAGGGGAAGCAATTGACTGACAGCCATCTCCCCAAACTTACATCTACATCTTGATTTTAGTTTCAATGGTGTGATCCTACTGATTCTCTGATTAACTTTAAATCTTCTAAACCAAAATTTGGAAAGCAAATGCAGACATCTGTATATTTAGCTAAATAGTTTAAAGAGGTCAATTCAATCAAGTTGACAGCAGTCATTTAGAATAAATTGAAAATAATTGCCACATTGCTAGACTCAAATGAGCTGCAGTATTCTAGTGATTGTCTAATATAGAATTCAATTTTTGCCATTGTTTTATTTACAGCTTCAAATATATATTTCCAGCAAGAATAATTTCTGGTCTGTTTTTTGGGGGCGGGGGCTAACTTCTTCAGTTTGAGGGTCATGAGGGAAAAATCTTGTTATACAGACTGGGAGTTCTAGTATTCATTGCTTTTAAACAATTTTGGTAGGATGATAATTGCATAGTTAAAAAAGAAAACCTTGATTCTTCAAATGTCTCCCTCTTATTCCCCTGTTGCTGTGGGTAAGGGTGTGTGTGTGACAACTAATACTGCTTTGTAGACAATTGATCACTTTAATAGACCTAGTTGAGTTAGAAGGGAGTGTCAGCATGCTATGATTTATAACTGTATAAAGTTTTAACCTGAATTTTTCCTCTTATGACCAGTTCATGCTGTCCGGGTCCTTGTCCATTGCAGCAGCAGTGAGAACTACAAAGGGACTGGTATGTGTTTGTTTTGTTTTGCCATAAAATGTGAGTGATTTTATCAAGTATGCATTCTGCTAAAATGTAAAGGGGATTGATTCTATTTTCCTAAGGCCAAGGCAAGACTATGAGTTTTAGAAGGATCTTGCTTTCAAAAGTGTAGCTGAGCTACAGGTTCATAACAGGTCTCAACACGTCTGAGTGGATATTGTGTCAAGGCAGATGCTGGGAGAATCTTGGTCCTGGTGCAGTGAATTCTGGAGAAGGAATGCCAGGTAGGGTTAGACAGATGAACCTTGAAACTTCAGATCCAGCCCGTGACAATGAAATCAAATATTTGCAGTGGCAATAACATCATTGACTGACAGGTTAAAATGGCTTCTACAAATGTATCCAAAATGATAGATTTAAAAAAAATTAACAGCGGCCATAGAGATAGCTCAGCAAATAAGAGCACTTATTGTTCTTAGAGAGGACCTGGATTTGATTCCAAGCACCCACATGATGGCTCACAGACCTCCAGTCCCAGGGGATCTGAAGCCTTCTTCTGATTTATGTGGGCACCAGGCATATACATACATGCAGACAAAATTTGTACATATAAAAAAATAATGATTTTAAAAAGACATTTACAGCAGGATTTCTGTCATAAAACTGATAAAAGGCAACAGCCAAGAGTCCAGCAATTATTTCACTAACTAAAAGCTGCGTTTGAGTTTTCCTTCCTGCAATAGGTAAACATCAACTTCTGTAGCACGATCAAGGTGACCTTGCTACACCTGGGCTCCTATCTACCTCCTTAGCATCTTTAACCAGCTTTGACCAGTAAAATGTACCTCATAGTAGAGGCGCAGCAGACTTTCAGTTTCCTGAGTAGTTTTACTTCATACAAAAACTAGTTGTGCTGAACCATGAGAAGAGAATTGTGGAGCCAAATCTACAGCATAGGAGGAACTATGCAAGAGGGAGATGGGCATGAGTGACTGTCAGCATTCACATAAGAATAGTCAGGCGTTTGTAGCAGAGTGTGGTGGGAAATGACAGCCAGGGCTTTCCAGATAACGTGTCAAAGACTGAAATTTTCACTGTGAAATTTGAAGAGTATCTTGTGCCCTTGAAAATCATCTGGAGAATTTAGTCTTAGGAAAAACAATACAAAGCTTTTTCTTTGGCATGGGATTTTAGAAGTAAAGACATCATAAGGAAAGACACAGATTCTACTTTTGGCAAAAAGACGATGAAATGCATTAATAAAGTCATGGTGTATTTCAAATATCGATGGAGCTATACCAAGAATGCGACTGAATTAACTGATTCCTATTTCTTTCTAGGTCATCAGCAGTATAACTTTGAACACCACTAGCTCTGTGGTGGCTGCAGCAACAAGTATAATAGGTTTCATTAGTGTGCTTTCGAGTGCATTTCGTATTCCTTATACAATCAGAGTTCTTGTGGTGAGTATTTCATCACTGATGGGATGCCCCAGTGGAGGCAAGGGTTCACTGACTCTCGCAAAATCAACCATCAACCCTTTGATTGTAAACCACATTGGGGAGGTAGGGATGATTGGGAAGTAGAACAGTTATTTATTTAGGGATCAGGTGACATCAGATTATTTCCCTTCTGTCTATAACTAAGTAAAAAGGAAACCAGTAATGTGGCTAGTTCACAGACATAGGGGCCCATATGTCATGTCAGATCTTGAGTTGGCACTCCAGAGAGATACAAAATAAAACCAAGTTCCTAATAGTGGGGGGTTCCAAACCCCTTGGGAGGAAAGATATATTGTATACCTTATGATTTTACAAAGCAGATTTAAAAGGGTGAGCTCCTTGTAAGAAAGAAGAGATATAGTACTTGTTACCTGGAACCATCAGAATAAGCCACATGGAATTGCCAATGACCAGCCAAAGTGACTTAGAAAAATAACAATCCCTACATCTTAAAGTAGTTTATTATAAACACATATACACCTGCTACTTATGTTGAAAATCTTTCTTTCGTTTTGTTTATATTGCTGTTTTCAGTTTGTGTGTTTGTTTAATATCTCTGGATTTGGGAGTCTTGCTATATGGCCTGGGCTGTCCTTGGATTAAAAATCACCATCTCATCTCTGTGTTGGGATTTTAGTTGTTTAGTTGAGCTACCAGTCCCAGCCTGTTCTTGTTTATGTAAATTAAATTATGTTATGTGAGACTGCTTATGAATCACATAAGAGTGATTAAATATCTGTAAGGGAGAATATGAGGCATACAGACCTAACTTCTGCACTCTCTGACCCTCAAAGAAACATTTAATCTACCTATCTAGATGGTCACATTTCTGAGGACAAGGCTACCATCTCTCCTGCTTGCTGTTCTATCGGGGACTGTGGGGGTCCAGGCCCTGGATAGTCCTCTCCTAGGGTCCGGGAAGAATCTACAACCAGCTGCTAATTAATCTTTGATGAAAAAAAATGAATCTATGTACACGAAACTCCTTAGTCCATATACTTTATTATTTTGTGTCTGTTCTCTCTCTACAAGCTTATACTCTGCTCTCAGTTTTAGCTCCTTTCCTGCCAAATTTCTCCTACACTTATCTGTTGTCCCCTCTAGGTTCTATCTTAATTCCTTCTTTTAGTTCTGCCCCTTCTAGGTTCTCAGCCATCTAGTTCTTGCCCATCTCAGCTCCTCTCCCATCTCCTTCTCTTTCATCTTGTTCTTCCTCATCTTGTTCTTCCCCATCTGGCTCTTCCTCATCTTCCATCTCATTCCTCTAGTACTCTCTTCTAGCCCTTCAATCTAGTTCTTCCCTATCTCAGTTTGTTCCTCTCAAGTTCTTACCCATCTAGTTCTTCCATTCTCTTTTCTCTTCTCCGTCCTGTCGTGCCCTGGAAGTCCTGGTATATATACACTTACAAGCAGTAATCTCTTGGCAGTGCAAAGCCAGGTTTCCAGGGTCAAAAAGAGGGTTGATGAGAATTCCATAGAGGGGCAATACCCATTAATTATCATTTGCAACCACAAAGGGAAGTGACCAATGGGAAATGAATTAACTAAAGGCTAAATTCAGGTAATATGTAAGAAGATGGATCTTATGTGCTCAACTATAGTCTTAAGCGTGATTGGTAGAAAATGTTAAAAATCGATAAATTGCTAGGTCAATGGGAGAAAATAAAACTGCCTTCTTTTTTACTGTGGCTCCTATCTGTCCAAGCTATCTATCATTTTTCTGCAGGGTGGGGGATAGTGTACTCAGTCGCTAGGCAACCTGTGTACAGCTAGATGCCTCTGGTGATAGTTAAAGGGAGATCTGGAACTAGAGGTAAGGTTTGGGAAAGGAGGAAGTAAAGCTTAATTGGCACATCCACCAGGCTTTCTCAAACAGGTAGCCTGGATGCTTAAGTCTGTTCTTAGAGAGTACTGAGTAATCTCTGATAAAGTACTTTCCTCCATCTGGGGATGGACCTGGCCGGATGCTGCCAATGATGATAATTACAGGGAGGCTTGAACTGGGGTTCTGGCTGAGCATAGCTGTCAGCACATTAGGTTATCTAAATATTCCTAGAAGTGGTTAGGTAAGGAGTTAGAGGTCTACAAAGTTAGTAAGGCAGTAAGAAAGGAGGGTCCTATTCTCATGTGGTCTTCATTTACCATGGTCTCCTATTCCTTGTTCTCCCTCTCTGTTCTTGATCCAGCTGGGATCTCCCGCTCCCCCAAGCTCTCTTTCCCTCAACCCTCGCCTTTCATTTCCCCCCACTCATGTCCAGGCTGTTCATGTAGATCTCATTCCATTTCTCTGTCATTGGGCGATCCCTGTGTCTTTCTTGGGGTCCTGTTTTCCAGGTAGCCTCCCTGGTGATGTGAGTAGCAGACAAGTCATCCTTGTTTCATGTCTAGTATCCTGCTATGAGTGAGTACATACCATGTTTGTCTTTCTGAGTCTGGGTTACCTCACTCAGGATGATTTTTTCTAGATCCATCCATTTGCCTGCAAACCTCATGATGTCATTGTTTTTGTCTGCTGAGTAGTATTCCATTGTGTATATGTACCACATTTTATTTATCCATTCTTCAGTTAAAGGGCATCTGGGTTGTTTCCATGTTCTGGCTATTACAAACAATGCTGATATGAACATAGCTGAACAAGTGCTCTTATGGTGTGGTTGAGCATTTCTTGGGTATATGCCCAAGAGTGGTATAGCTGGATCTTGGGGGAGATTGATTCCCAATTTTCTAAGAAAGCGCCATATTGATTTCCAAAGTGGTTGTACAAGCTTGCATTCCCACCAGCAGTGGAGGAGAGTTCCCCTAGCTCCACATCCTCTCCAGCATAAGGTGTCTTCAGTGTTTTTGATCTTAGCCATTCTGACAGGCGTAACAGGCTGGCCTTGAACTCTTGATCGCCAGGCCTCCATGTCCCAAGGACTGGGATTACAGGAAGCAAAGTGCTAGAGAGGCCCACAGAAATCCACAAAGATACCCACACAACAGACTGCTGGCAATGGTCGAGAGACAGCCCGAACTGACCTACTCTGGTGATGGGATGGCCAAACACCCTAATTGTTGTGCTAGAAACCTCATCCAACTACTGAGGGATCTGGATGCAGAGATCCATGACTAGGCCCCGGGTGGATCTCTGCGAGTCCAATTAGCGAGAATGAGGAGGGTTTATATGAGCGAGAATTGTTGAGACCAAGGTTGGATAAAGCACAGGGACAAATAGCCAAATGAATGGAAACACATGAACTATGAACCAATGGCTGAGGGGTCCCCACTGGATCAGGCCCTCTGAATGGGTGAGACAGTTGATTGGCTTGATCTGTTTGGGAGGCATCCAGGCAGTGGGACCAGATCTTGTGCTCATTGCATGAGTTGGCTGTTTGAAACCTGGGGCCTATGCAGGATTGTTTGGCTCGGCCTGGGAGGAGGGGACGAGACCTACCTGGACTGAGTCTACCAGGTTGACCTCAGTCTGTGGGGAAGGCTTTGCCCTGGAGGAGATGGGAATGGGGGGGTTGGGGGGAAGGTGAGGGGAACGGAAGGGGGGAGAACAAGGAAATCTGTGGCTGATATGTAGAACTGAATTGTATTGCAAAATAAATTAAAATAAATTAAAAAAAAAAAGAAAGGAGGGTCCAAGCTAAATTGAGTAAAGCTATTACTCAACATCCACCTAACCTAGGCAGTGACTCCTTGTGGGATTTACATTAAGTCAGGAGACTTGTATGTGGACTGTGATTACTGTTAGTCCTTAAAAGTGGCTAAGGGAGATATCTGATTCCAGAGAAAGCCTTTCCTGAGGCTGTTCTCCAAATACCTGGAATGTGTATGTCTAGAGAGTGATCAGTCTACACTGTTAGCCCTTCTTAGGGAAAAGTCAATTGGAAAAACTGTGAAAGCACACATGATTTTCATAACAGAAGACAGCTGATATTATAACAAGCCAAATAACACCAAAAGCTCCTTGGAATTTGGCTTCCTCTAGAGGAATTCCCTGATCCCTCCAGGTAGTGACTTTGCCATAACCAGCTGAGTTCTTATGATATGTTCCTGCGGCCTGCAGCACTGTTCTGCCCTTGTGCCTGCCACAATGCCTGAAACACAGAGACTACTGGATCTGTTGAGGCAGGAGCAAGGATTAAAACAACAAATGCATATATTCTCAAGGCCCACTGAATCAGTATTTCCATGTGCCAAGCTCCTCATCTATTGACTAATTCACAGCAGAGAGAGCATTTCTGATCACTGAGAGAAAAAGACAGAATATCCAAACCCAGCAGTTCTAGGCACCAGTACAAGGCAAGAGAATTCAGAACAAATGTACTACCTTTGTTCCTCCATTTTGATCCTGTGGTCTGGTGAAGAATCAGACAAAGTCAAGTGCCTTGAATACTAAGGGATATGCTGTTCAACACAAATCAGTTATCATAGCTGTGATGATTGCTACCAATGGAGTGCATAATCCAGATATATTACAGGATGACAGAAGTTCAAAATGAGTCTCAATTGCATAAAATCAAAATGTTGACAGGGCTGTTGTTCTGCCTGGGAGATTTAGGGAAAGGTAATTTTCTTGGCTTTTGTGTTTCTACATTCTGTCTCCATCCCTCGGCTCATCATTCTGTCCTCTGTTTTGAAGGCAAGTACTGCAGCCTCCTCAGGCTCTAGGACTTTGATTCTTCAGCATCTTGCTTCTACTTGTGAAGATGTTGTAATAACTTGGACACCTTGCACAGGCCAGGATAGTCTGCCTATATTATCTAATAAACAACCTTCCTTCCCACTGAAAACTAGTATCTCCCCATTCCAGGGCTTGGTTAGAAAGCCAACCTGAAAGACCATTCTCTTCAAATGTGGAATAATATTATGATTTTTCTCCATGTGAAATTTTTAGCACCAGAGCATAGCAGACTCTGGGGTCTCGAAAATTTTTAATAATAAAAAATTGATAAAATAAATGACATTCAGGAGGCCAAGAAATTGTCTAAGGGTTGGGCCATATCAAAAGCTGGATTTCCAAATCCCTGGCTAGGGTCTTTCCACTTTGGGCATGGTAGTCAAGGGGGAGGACATATTTCAAACTTATAATCTCCACTCACTCTTCACATTCGTTTGTATGAATCTGTTTTTAGGGTATGGATGCTTTGATGTTCATTTTAAATGTGCTAGGATTCTGCATTACCGTGTCCATTGCTGCCTTTGGGTGTAAGGCATCCTGTTGTACCTCCAGTGAGGTAAGTATCAGTCCTTGTTAAATGATGTTCAGTAGATCTCTATTGCTCTGTAATCAGTCACATAAATCTAGCAGCTAGCAAGGACACATCTTCATTGTCTCTCACCTTCCTCAAGTCAAGACCATCAGCTGGGTCCTCTGCTCAGACTTCAAAGGCTTACCAGAGGAACTGAGGTTCCCTTTGGGGTTTTTAGCTTCATTAATAAAAGAGTTTAGAACCAGACTCAGAAGGAAGCTCAGGAACATTTTTATGACATTTTGGGGGAGGGAAAACAACCGGACAGACAAGCTGAAAATATCTGCAGCCTTCAGGCAGAGGGGAGATGGAGAGAAAGATCTAGAAAACACAGAGAGCCTGGGAAAATATGTTTATGATTGCCAAGCCATGGATCTGAGTTCAGAGGTTACACAATTCCAAATCTGTGTGTTTCAGAGAAAAGGACTGTACCAGGGACTTGTGCTTAGAAATAGAAATAGAGACAATTTATTAAGAAAAAGAAAAGTATTCCTAAAAATGGAACTGGGTTTGTAAGGTGTAGAAAGAATCCAAAAGGCTTCCAGCCACAGAATGTAGCACCCTTTACAGGACTGTGAGAGATCCTGCCTCTTCTGTTTGTGTCTCACAGATTCACCGCCAACCATCCCCACCTAGCAAGCTCTGTTCCTTAGATGAAACCCAGGTGGAAAAGTCTTTCCAGTCTTCTTCTGTGTACTGGTTTCTTTCACATGCTAATCTTTATTGTTTGAGAATGTCATAACTATAGATAGTGCGCTTTGATCAAATCCAACTCCTTTTCCTCTACTCTAATCCCTCCTTTCAAGACCCTGTTGTCTTGCATTAAATGTGCTCAGGAAGTTGACTGGGCTATTGTTTATGAGAAACTTTCAGTTCATGCACACATGGCCATTGTCTTTCCCCAAGAACTGATGCAGATGATCTTGAGCCATGAGGAGGAAGAGGGTTACATAGAGATAAGAAAGTGACAGACTTATGAGGAGAAAAAAAGACCAGGAAGTAGACCATGAGGATTATATGCCAGGAGTGTCCTCAAAGCTGCAAGGCTTCAAGTAGAGAAAGGAGCCAGTGAAACCTAGCAATTGCTCCCTAGAGCTGAGCGATGCTGTTCCTGCTGACCTCCTGTGTTAACCCACAAAAGCAGTGGCCTAGGGGCATGTGATGCTTAAGCATGTACATCTTCTTCATTCTACCACTGCCCCACATCACTTGAGTTTGTGAAGGACAGGATTTTCCCAAGTCTCATGACGCTTCTGCCATTCTGGGCCACTGTCGGTGTGGAGAACTTTGTTTGTGTCTGTCAGGTTACAGTATGGATGTGCTGCTGTCAACAGGAGTACACTTGTTTGGAAGAACACCATTGTCATTTTCCACAACACCTTGAATCTTAAGCCATTTACATGGAAAATTCATGCTCCAAGATGTGCTGCAAACTCCAGCTTCTCTGGTGAAACTCTGCTGTAGAATGAGCATCCTATGTGTGCAACACCTGACCTATGCCTGAGACACCAACCAGGGTGATGTAGGATTCAACTCAGTAGCAACAGTGTAGACACTGGTAAAGGTGACATTGTAGGGTAAGGAGAAGGAAGCTCTGAATATACTGGGTGACTCAGTGACATTGTGATTCATTTCACAGGTTGTGGTAGTTCTGCCAGCAAATCCTGCTGTGTCAGCAGCGGCACCTCCCATGTCACTACAACCATTGGTACCACCAGTATACCAACAACGAGATGTTCCAGAAAATCTATACAAGAATCCCACTGGAGGAAGAGTCCAATTCTGATGTGTGTGTGTGTGTGTGTGTGTGTGTGTGTGTGTGTGTGTGTGTGTGTGCATGCCTGCATGCATGTATGTGATTTCAGAATCATGTTCTCATTGTGTGTTTACCTGGGGAATTAATGCTTCATTGTACTGGCTTTTGGTGGGAGTATCAGACCTGTTATAATTAAATAAACCCAAGCATTTACTAGGCCAACAACACCTGAGTATCTTCCATTCATTGTATGTACATGGGTATTGAATTGGCAAAGAAGTTTCAAATGCAAACTGAAAAAAAATGTGTTAGTAAAATGAGGTCTCTGAGAAGTGAAGACTACAGTTCACACTTTATTTGAGGCTTTTGTTAAATAAGTAGATTTAGTTACTCATGATCATGTAAAGACACATAAATTATGTAAGACAATAGGCAAATTAAACCATTAACTATAGCAACCAATTTTAATCTCTATGTGCATGTGCATGACATAATACCATAGTGTATACTTTAATTAATATGGCGAAAAACTACAGTGAAGACAAGTGGTTGAAATCAGGATACCTGATTCCTAAATACACACACACACACACACACACAAACACACACACCTTCACGCATACACTGTGCATCTCTCTCTATACCTCTGTCTCTCTGTCTGTCTGTCTGTCTCTCTCTCTATATATATACATATATATATATACATGTATATCATATGTATGTGAGTATGTATGTATAGTATATGTGTAGTGTAGATACAGGGAGCAGATACACACATATGTATGTATGTATTATATAAAATCTAAAAAAGGCAGTTTCTTATTGTTGTGAATTGAATCTGCAATGTCCCCTACAGATTCACTTGTTTGAACACTTGGTCCCTAAGTGGTGCCACTCTTTTGAGAGATTGCTGAATCTTTCAGATATGAGGCCTACCTTGTGAAAGTGAGTCACTAAAGGTTGGCTTTGAAGGTTCTGCTGCCTTCCAGTTTCTTCATGAGCTTTCTGCTTCTGGGCAAGCCTCACTGAGAGACTCTGCCACATGTGATTGCAGCAACAGCCATGCCCCACCATTCCCCCCTCTACAGACCATACCTGCAGAAGCCATTAACTAAAGTAATTAATATACTTATATAACCTCATTAGTAGTAGTACATTCCAAAGATTATAAACATAATCTAGTATAAAATTCCTACTAAACTTTCTACCACTGTCCACAAAGTATATATTTTTATATGTAAACAAATTACACAAAATTTGTCTAGAATACGATATCCTACATTTATACATACATTCAAATAAATCTTGTTGGCTTATAAATATAGCTGCCTTTCCAGTCTTTTAAGAGTGCTATCATCTAGATGCTTAGGTCAGCTCCCACACTGGTTTCATTTGTGATCTGTTCCTATATTGTTTTGTAATTTATGGAGTTAGTCTAGATTGATTGTTTTGTAAAAATTGCATGTCCTTGAAATTCTTCCTCAAATTCAGATGTTGGAATCCTAACTTGCAGTGTTACAGGGCATTTGTGGGGTGTCTTAGGTAGGAGAGCAGGTCACTCATGAATGATCTCAGTGCCCACAGATGCAGATCCCAGAGAGTTCCCACAGTCCCTTCTACCATGTAGACACAGCAGAAGGCAGTAGATTTTTAGGTGTGCTCTGTAGATTAAAGATGTGCTCTCATTGGACATGAGACTGTGTCAGTGCCTTGATCTTGAAGTCTCAGACTCCAGAACTGTGAGAGATAACCATTCCATGTAAGAAAAGTGTTCTCTACTGGCTGTCATCATGATAAAGATTTATTTGCAAATTCATTGCTGAGAAGTTACCAGTAGACAGATTGTTTAGGCACATGTGGATATTATGTTTTCCAACAAGTTTTACTAAATGATCTTAGCATTCTTAAAATTTTCCAGGGCATTCTTACTTCAGTTACTGTTTGTTGAATGTTGGTGTTAAATTTCTGGTTGGAAGCAAAGTACAGGCTATCAGGCTAAATTTCCCTGAAAGAAATAAGTGTAAATAAATTCTTAGCCAAAATGATTCTAAATATGTGTCAATATTTACAGTTCATTATGGCATAAGTCTAAAGCCTGTGTTAGTTTGGCATAGCATAGTTTAAATTATTTGCATATCTCCAAGCAGCCAGGATACAAACCTCAGGTACTGATGTGTCCCAAAAGGCAAAAACTTACCAAAACCACAAACCTACTGCTATTTCTTTACTTATAATCTTAAATTAACTTTTTAATATAGTATATCAAGAGAGTTCTCAGAAATAAAACCCTAAAAACATAACAAATGGGACTAGAGACATGGCTCAGCACATAAGAGCCCTTGTTGTTCTTGGAGGGGACCTGGTTTCAGTTCCCAGCACCACGTGGTGGTTCACAACCCTCTTCTGACTTCTAGAGGCACCAGGCACACAAGAGGTGCACATATACACATCACACAAAACAACATGTAAAATGAAATAAATTTATCTATAAAAATAATACATTGGACAAAAATGCAAAGCAATTGATTCAAGACCAGTACCAATAAGAAAATGATTGGTCTAAAGCTGTTTCAAGCAAGAAAAATGAGACACTTTCCCTTAGTGGGGTTACTCAAATGCTAGAGAGTCAGACAAAGCCACAGGCGTGCTTCCAGTAGGTAATCTGTCACACTCAGGACAAATCCTAACACTTTGCCCAATTCTGTTGACTTTCAAGTGGTTCTTTCTTGGTTCTTCGGGTTACTTCCTTGTTCTCATTATGGGAACTGAGTTCTCAGCTAAGGATGAGATGTCTCAGTCAGATCATGAAAGTGCTTATGTTACACTCTCACCCTTTGTTCTCTGAATCTGCTCGACGCTGGAGCAGATGGCCAGGCTGCATTCACAACTTTCCTATTTCCCAATCGCAATTTAGTCACGAGACATTATGAACAAGACCAATACTATTGCAAAACAATGCATCTTTTTCTTCTCCATTTGAAGCACTTGGGAATTTTTTTCAGTTCTTTTCTTACCAAGAGAATAGAAAAGAATAACAGAAAATGTAAGTAGAGGAAAGGAAAACATTTTTCCTCTAACTACAAGGTTTCATTTACTAAACTGTAAAGAATTTGTTCAATGTTCTTATTCTGTCTCCAGAATAAGAACTCTTACTCCAGAAGTGTACTTGGGAGAAAACACAATTCTGAGCTTCTCTCTTGAAAGGACAAGATGCTTTGCCTCTAGTGAGGTGATCTACAAGACTGTTTTCTGTCTCATTTGACACAGAAAGATGACAGAAGATAGCACAGCTTCCATATTTTATTGGAACCTGTCTTAGGGAACCCTACTGTCTCCCCACAGGGGCGATTGCAGCTCTACAGTGAAAAGGGCAGACAGTGATACTGAGATCTAAAGGACAAACAGTGCACTGGTTTAACCAGGAAATTACACACATGCGCCAGAGAAGATGCATCTCAAAAATGTTTGGGCGTAGTTCCAGAATCTACTCCCAGTTTCTTGTTTTGTGTCACAGTCTCACACACATTCCTTCTGGAAAGTCATCGAGGAATAAGTTAGCTTTTATTGTATGTCTACAATCATGAAAACAAGGAGGAAGCTATTGGTGAAATTATTAAGGCCACTCCATGTAGTTAAAAGGAAGATTTATTTAGTGGGTAGCTTATAAATGAAGGGATAGTTAGGTTGTGGGGTCTGGGGAAGGTGTATCCCAGTCCAGCAGTGTTCTCTGGAGCTCTGCTTGGTCAACCTCCACCATCCAGGGCCCAGGAACTGAGAGAGAGCTGGCCCATCTGGATCTCGGGTCTGCAGGGGTCCTCCCTTGGCCTTACCTTGTAGGCTTGACAGTTGCTGAAACCTCAATGGGGGTTGGAACTTCCAGATCAAAGCTGGAATGGCTACCCATACAGGAAGCAGACTGGGAATTTAACAAACATAATCGGGCAATATTTGGCTCATAGTTCTTTTTAAAATCTCCAACAACTATAGTTAGGCATTATGTACATCCACCAAATCTACCTCTCTCTCTGTGTCTCTCTCTTTCTCTCCATATACATATATATATATATATATATATATATATATATAGATAGATAGATAGATAGATAGATAGATAGATAATTTTTTAACTTTCTTTTTTTTGTTTTTTAATAAATATTTTTATTTTATAGTTAATTTAATTTTACATATCAGCCATGGATTCCCCTTTCCTCACTCTTCCCACCTCCAGCCTTACCCCCCCCCAACCCTTCCCCCTATTCCCACCTCCTCCAAGGCAAGGTCTCCCCTGGAAAGTCAGTCCAGCCTGGTAGATTCAGTTGAGGCAGGTCCAGGCCCCTCCTCCCTGCACCAAGGCTGAGCAAATTGTCTCTCCATAGGCCCTAGGTTCCAAAAAACAAGCACATGCACCATGGACAGGTCGTGGTCCCACTCCCTGGGGGCCTCCTAAACAGTTCCCTCTGGATAAGTGACACAATTTTCTAATGTTCTATGTGGAAATATTTTGCATCATCACTGATAATGGTTTTTCAAAGACATAAAGTTTTACCAAAAAGATGCATCCTGTTGATTCATCAGTACATTCACTGACACAGTTATTGTTCAGTGGTGATTACCAATTGGTGACTAGTAGGTATTAAGTCACTCAGTCTATTGAGTTGGATAGGTAAAATCAGAGAACCTATGAGTATATCTGTGATTCAGAAAGACATGTGTGATGAATGAATAATAAACTGATGATGAATAAATTGATGAATATGAATTTAAAGGCAGTCAATGGAAATGACAAGAAATGATCATATATAACACATGTAGATAAACATCTACTCCACATTTGGTAGCTCTGGGCATGTGTGCCTAGATCCCAGCACAAGAACAGTCTCCATTACATAGAGAGTTAGAAGCCAACCTGGGCTACACAGGATCCTACATCAAAAGACCAAAGAGGAAATTGGTTCAAGCTGTTAACACCTTAAAAGATAGTTAAACAGACAACAGTTTGACTGATATACTGAGTGTTTGAGTCTTTAATAAAGCTAAATATTGATAACATTGTGGAGGAGGGAAGCAGTGATATAGGAATCTGAATGGTGAAGAGTATGAGAGACTAAATATAGAAGCTTAGTTTTAGATTTTTATTCTGAGATGGTTATGAGATGTGATTATTACATGAAGAAGATTAAGATGCTAGGAGAATTATTTTGAGATAGAATTAAGGCAAGTTAAACTCCACATGCCTATACTTAGAAAGGGAAAATAAGGATCAAATCCAGAAAGCATAGCAACTAGAAAAGCATATTACAAAACATCAGACAGCAGGTAGTCTATGGTGGAGAAGAGTTAAGCAAAGAGAAAATGATTAATCACCAGAGACGGTACATGTTGGCTTGGGAAAAAAGAGAAAACAGCAATCCTAAATGAAGGCAGAATGTGAAGAGGCGTTTCCCATTGGGGGTGATGGGCAGAGGAGCAGAACATTTGCTAAGGTGCTTAGAGAGAATAGGAGATTGTGAATAGTGGAGCCTAGATGACTAAACAGAACATGTTATTGCTAATGATTTTCTTATCTCCAGGTACAGGTGCTGGATTCTGAGGGTATAAGGGCAGGATGGAACTAAGCTGAGACTAGAGAGAGCAGCTTTTTGTCCAGAGTGTAAAAGTCCCCTCTCCAAATAAAGCACAAAAGCCCTAGGATGGGGAGAAGAGGAGATTGATGGTGGAAATGGATGGATGGGGAAAATGTCCTTATGTACACTTAAAATTGTGAGAGCATGGAGATGAAAAATAGACTGGAGAGGAATCTTGAGTAGACAGATTTAACTAGTTTATTAGCAAATTCTCCTGCAAACCAAAGTGGGTGTTTTTGCCCCCAAGAGGCCACACTTCTACTTTGTCAAAGCTCCGAAGAGTAGCTGTATCTCACCAATTAACTGGGTCCTGGGACAGTGAGGAGGGCACAGGGCATGATGGGTAAAGGACAGTGGCCACAGGCTTCCTGGGAAAGGAGAATAAACACCAGCTCAGAAAGCCCCTTTCTACAGATTTCTTAGAGAATCCAGTCTCCCAATCTTCTCTAGAATTGAAGCAGGACTTATTCAGAAGAGTTCGTACAGGTACTTCAGGATCCACAACCCTCTGATGTGACAGTGACAGCTCATACTGGATCCCTGGGTTCTTTCTGGAAGTTTCCAGAATGTGGCTGTAAAGTTGCTGCATCTGGCTCTGGTTCCCCTGTACAATTAATTACTGTCAAAGTCAGCTTCTGAACTGTGCCTGAAAGCCACAAGGACATCTGTCTTCATGACAGCATCCTGAGTGTGGGATTGCTGAAGTCATTCATGGTGTGTTGAAACTTTCCCACTTGCTCCTGTCCTGATATGTTACTTTCCTAATAGTGTCCAGTTATTCCCTGGGCACCTCCACAGTCAGAGAAGTCCAGTGGTCTAGAAGTAAGTTAGAAGATGAAAATTAGAAGAGCTCTAAAGTGGGTAGCAATCAATGAGTACTGCAAGGTTGCTTGTAGCTTTTTCAGAGGCTGAGGAATTAGTAAATATATATATGTAAAAAAGTACCGAAAGTATTGTAATATGTTCAACTTTTACCATTGATTATATATTATTAAATATTCTTTCAAAGCCTAAGGTCATGATTACTATTATCATTATACTTTATTGTATATTGTGAAATGTTTCATTTATCAATATTACTATGTCTGGAAATATCATTAGTAATCACTACAGTTCATTAAATACTACTTAGAAGCAAGACAGGCCTTTCAAAGACACTTTCTCTCATCTCATGGGTTTCCCCAGCTTGTTGTTGTTCTCTCTTTAACTCTTCGACAACTAAAGTTCAAGAACGTAGACTTGGGCATTACCTGGAGCTGGTGGGTTTGGAGCTCACCACCCCACACGCTTCCAGCACTGTTTAGATTGGTGATTTTTCTGAAGTTCTGGGGAATTTCAGAAACAGGAAGTGCAGCTACATTCGCATGGCCACAGTCTGTAAGCATCACATCCTGTGTGGTAGTTAACACTGAAAGAGGAAGCACTGGAGAGAGTCAGAACTTCACGAGTAAGAACCAAGGATCAGACTGAGAGAACCCAGCACTAAAATCTCTTGGGAATCCTGAGAGCCCTGAGGGGGCAGACAGAGAGGCACACAGGCTCAGGTAGGCAACCCTGAAGAGGCTTTCTCCTGTGCAGCACTCTCTTTCTGGGTCCTCATTAGGGGAAATTGTTGATGCTTATGAAAGAGATTGAGACCCCGGGGCACTTCAGAACTAAATGGGTAAAGGGACAGGGCATCTGACTTACCTCTGTCCCTGCTGTTTCAAGCCTCATGATCTTGCTGGTCACTGCCCTAAGACCATGTGATTAATGGGAGCAGAACTCCTGTACCTGCAAAGGCTCTGAGGCCATTCACTAACTGGGCAGCCTAAGGGCTGAGAATGGCACAGAGAAAAGAGAGCCAAGCTGATGTTTTTCTGTTGGCTTAGTGGCTACAATGAATCTACGGATATTTTAATTACCATCTGCCACCACACAGCCCCTCAGTCAGCACCCTGCTGGCCACTCAGGTCATGGCCTGGCAGGACTTCTGGTCCCATGGCCATGGCTCTGCTGCAGCCGCCATATGTAGGTTTGATTTAAGTCGCTATCATTGTATTTACCAATAAGAGGCAGAAATCAAAGGCTGGCCTGAAAACCTGCTAGTCAGAGAGGCTGATTAGCAAATAGCTGACCTTGCTTTTTGGCCAGAAACTCCACAATAGACACGTCTTTTCCCTCGTCCCAGAACTAAGAGGAAGCTCAAACTACAGTCGCTACTCTTTCCTCCCTGTACATCTTCACTATCCAAATTCCTGGCTTCTCTATGGCCAATTCCAGTCAGCTAGTCACTGGCTCTGGCCCCTGATTCAAGGTATAACTTTATTGGGCAGGCTTAGGAGGGTAAGAGTGCGATCAAAATATCCCACAACACCAAGCTGAGCTTAGAAACCAATTCCACAGGCAACTCGGTCCTTTCAGTTAACAAGGACATGGTTCTAACCTTGAACCTCAGGTTATTATGACTTTAGGACCCCACACCACTGCATCCAGATGCTTCTTCACACTAAAGAGAATCAGACACAGGATGCTGTTGACAGATGAGAAAATAGGGAGAGGAACCAGAGTCAAAGACAGCTGGGGTCCAGCACCCAACTGTGTGTAGGCAACTGATTAATAATAAGAACTTCAAATATTTGTTTAACATTGATTTTATGTCACCATACAAAGCGTGAATTACTTCCACATGTACATCAAAACTTTGACTCTGCATTTTCTTACTGATTATGATTTTATTCATCTACAATAAGGATTATTTCGAGGACTGAAAACATTGCAAGATCACTTCTACTAAAATATGATAAAATATGAAGTGCTAATTCTAAAAATGGTACTATTAGACTCACAAAATACACAAATGGGATTAAGTATTTTGAGTACTATTAAGCATGAATTGGAAAACATTGAAGGTTGAATTTTAATATCTTATGATGAGCTTAGTAACTTGAGGGTAAAAGTAATTGAATAAAGAAAATGCACTTGAACTAGGTAGAATTGAGGAAAGAGCTGGAGCTACATTTTGCAAATTTTTTGTGAACATTTAGGTATGGACATAGGAACCTCTGGGGATTCATGCTGTCCCATCCTTATGTTCATTATCTAAAATAAAAAAAAATCAGTGGGCTGTGTCTACCTCTATGGGAAAAGACCTCAGGAACCCAAGGTATGGTGGTTTTTCATTTCTCTATACCACCAGCTTCTTCTGACAGAGAACAGGTCCAAGAATCCAGGGAGGTGCACAGTCTGGGAGTTGGCAGTATAACCTGGGAGCATGGTTTGTTTCTTGTTTTGTTTCATTGGTTGGTTGGATTTTTTTTGTATTCAGAGTAAAGTATTTAATTTTTTATTGAAAATTCATGCAATATATTCTGGTCCTCCCTTCCCATTAATCTTCAAACCCTCTCTCTCTCTCCCTCTCATTCTCAAACAAATAGGCAAATAAAAGCAAACAACCGAACATAAAACAAAACCAATCAACCAACCAACCAAACAAACCAAAACAACAACAAACTCCTACAATGATCACAGTTCTTTTAAAGAGCTCAGTGCATTTTCTCTTCCAGCCCTGGAAGCTCCATCATGATCCCACAAATTGTGACCAATGAGACTGTCACAGTGATTTCACCAAATGGAGCCAACTTTCCCCAAACAGACAAGCCCCAGCCTACCGAGCAGAAGCAAGACAGCCTGAAGAAACATCTAAGGGCAGAGGTCAAAGTGATTGCGGTAAATCCAGCTCAGAATGCTCTGGGGTGGGTGGAGGGCAGAAAGAGGAGACACTGTGTCTTGGGACTAGAAATAGATTTGGGGTATGGAAAGCCTTTGGGTTTTTTTGTTTTTGGTTTTTTTTGTGGTTTTTTGAGACAGGGTTTCTCTGTGTAGCTTGGCGCCTTTGTAGACTAGTAGAAAGCCTTTGGCAAGCTGCTTATACCTCCAAGACTTTCCAAAAAATGACAAGTATTTCCCCTTATTGCAAATATGTGTCTCTGAGATTTTGTTATTTAAATCATTTTTTGTTTTCATTTTTGGAGAGTACTTGCTAGTATTTTATTTATAAAAATAATTTGTAGATACATTATCGGTGCTCACTGAGTGTAGAATACCCTTCTCCTCTTTAGAGAGAAGAGATGGCACAAAACACCATTGGCTTGCCTCTCTGTGCTCATCCCAGACTAACTAAAGGGACATTTTTGGGTAAAGGGAAGATATGAGAAAGAACATATTTTACGTGCTGTTTTTCAGTGTTGTCTGTCCTAACACTATCTTCATGGGCCTCTGTGTCACCCAGTTTCAGAACTTAATGGAACTGATGGCTTTACCTTGGGCATACCATCATCTGGATTCCTTTGAACTACATGTAACAAAACTTTAAAAATTGCTTAACCAAACTTATAGGGCTGTGAGTCTATGAGGGAAAGGAGGATGTCAGGAAGACAAACTTGCCCTTTTAGTACAGAGCTCTAGGGACCCCCAGACACATGGACGGAAACCTCTGTGGAGCTGGGCAGATAGGCTGGTTGTATGATGTGTTCTATGGGCTCTGGGTGAGGAGGAAGAGGTTTCCACCAGAAAGTGCTCAGGGTGGAAGGACTTTCAGATCACTCTTCTTCCCACTAGAGGGAGCAGGAGACTAGCTAACTGGGGACTCAAAGCTCAGCCCCAGCCAAGAGATGCTAGGAAGGGTCTTGAGCATGCAAGGGGGGTGTGGACAAAAATACCTTAAGGTGGCCTGAGGCTGTGGCAGAACCACATGCCCTACAGAATGAAATTTCCTCTCTCACACCCCAGAGCTTTTACAGTGCTAACAGTGATGTTGTAGAAGGTGAAAATACATCAGCACCATGGGAGGAGTGGAGAGGTTCTGCTTGTCATTGCTGGCTTTAATCTCCCATCTCTCTTCCTTCAACAGGCGATCCAGATCATGTGTGGTGTGATGGTGTTGAGTCTCGGCATCATTTTGGCATCTGTCCCCACAGTCCCACACTTTACCCCAGTGTTTTCTGTCCTGTTAAAATCTGGCTATCCATTTGTAGGAGCCTTGTTTGTAAGTAGAGTTTTATGGGGAGCCAGCTGGGGAGAACAGAGGAAGGAGAGGTCACCTATCTCAATTTCTGTTTACTTTGAGAACGAGGTCGATGGTAGATTTTGTTCTTCTGTATATCACCCACAGACAATCCTGGTGTATTGGGGCAGAGGTTATACCATTCTGAAGATTCTATTCATCTACTTCAAATAAGCATTTCTGTTAATATCACCTTTTCATCTCAACCTGTTGAGCTATGATGAGTATAGAGGCTGAGTAGGTTTAGGGAAAAGTCCAGAGAGTGGAATCCACATGGTCTAGAGCTTTCTGTATAGTGCAGTGACACCCAGTGGACCACCCTGCAGGAAGAATCATTTTTAGAATCTGGCTCTGTTGGAGGCACTTGAGGTGATAGACTAGAAATTCTTCAGAGACTGCTCTATGTCTGGGGTCAGGAGAACACGAAGATCCTTGTCTCAGAGGACAGCTCTCCTCTAGATTGATTTGGATGAGTCTCAGGCACAAGTGAGGTTTCCTGTCCCTGTGGCTTCCCATCTGCTTACTGCCGCTCAGAAATGTTTTTTTTTCCTCCTTTCCTATGTTTCTTTCTTTGATGCATCCACAGCTCCACCTTTCCTTCTGTTGTGCCGATGATTTTTGCGTTAGTCATCTCAGGCCAATACAACGTCTGATTCCACCAGTTTTTCATGAATGTCCTCTGTCCCAGGTTCCATTCAAAGACACTGCATTCCACTAGTTGTTCCAGAGTCTCCACTAGACTTCCTCATTTGGATCTTCTCAGGCTTTCCCTATCCTTGGTGACTTTGACAGTTTCTGAGTTGTGCTGGTTAGGATTTTGTGAAATATTTCTACGTTTGAATTTGTCTGATATCTTCTTAATCTTTAAGTGAGCACAGAATGGTGACTGTTCAGGTGACAGCAGTGATATGCCATACTGTCTGGTTCTATGAAGGGTGCATACTGTTTACATCATTTCACTGTTGACTTAACCTGGATCATGGGGCTGATGTGGTGATTCCTAGGTCAGGCTGTTACTTTATTTTTTCCTCCTCTCCATATTGTGCTCTTTACATATCACTAGCATCCGTTGCATTAATAGAGGCACTTGGTAACTGTTAGTTTTATTTATTTTTTAATAAATAAAAGAGTCATATTGAAAGACTCTGCATGTGAGGCTGTGGATGTAGCTCAGCAGTTGAACACATGCATAGAACGCACAGACCCTAGCATCACAGAGATAAAGACTCAGCATTCAACACAATATTTTATAATATACACCATTTACATTATATTAGCTTTCACAAGTTATGTAGAAACAAATTAAATCATAAAGTAGAATATTCATATTCATATGTATCTGCTGATTACATATGAATAATAGGGATAATTATGCAATAATATTATTACATAATAGGGAACTAAGTAACTACAGACATTGGTAACACAGGGTTCTAACACTAACATCCACAAACTCCAATGGTTAATGATGAGAGGATTAGGAAATGCATGAGTGCTTCCAGCTAAAATTCACTATGGGTCAGTAGGACTTTTAAAAAGTAGATATGAGGTATTAAAAGACAGTTATTTCTATATAAACCTAGAAGAAATAGCTGCCATAATGACATTTGTCCTTACCCAAATAAAGAATACACCTTCTGTTTGCAATGAGAGTATATAAGACAATTTTCTGCAGTTCAAGAAATGACATTACCAGACAACTGCCAGCACATTGTTTGACTTCTAGGACTTCAGAATTGTTTATGTTTCTTTTCTAAATCACCTCACGAAGATATGTTACATCAGTTCCAAGAATCCAAGATGGTAAGCATGAGTAGATGTACATAGTATTGAAATTTCATGTAGTTTATTATTGAAGAATAAGGTAGAAAGTGTACACTGTCATTTTCTTTGTAGATCCATTAATATTTTTTAGCTAAGAGCATAACAAAAAATCATCAGTAAATTTTCAGTACAATTATAATAATTTTCCATATGTATTTTAGTCTGTGAATGGCTGAGTTTAGATGTAAAATTCACCAGTATGAAAGGTTCACTCTATTCATATTTCTTATAAATACTCTACAATTTTAATCCTCATATCATTTATTATAATTTTTAAGTTTCCAGTATGTATTTAGTCAGCTATTTTATTAAATGAAAGCAGCAACTAAATGATAATTAAAATTAAGGGTAACTTTTTTCCTTCTATGTCAGGGAGCATAGATTCAAAACGAGGAAACGGTTAGTTACTTCCTTTGGGAAGACATACTAGTCCAGGCTATTGCAACCTGTCCTAGCCTCTGGTGCCTCCAGACTTCACTCATCTCAGGGGCTTGTAGATACAGGACTCTAATATCTTTATTGATTGTTTTCCCACAACCACATTAATACTTCATGCCTCATTCCTTCTCATTATACTCTTCCTCATTTCTCTTTCCTATTCAAATACAGAAACACACTTCTTTAGTATGACCACTTTTTAAACTTCAGTAATTGTGCCTGTAATGATCCTGTTTTCAAATATTGTTGCTTGTTGATTTATAGAGATAGAAACCTCAACATCTTAGGTGACACAAAAATGAGAGAAAATGTTGAGGATGCCATACTATGTAAGGTGGCTCCCCACTTTCTGAGTTGGTTTCTCTGTTTCTACACACTTCCCTCACTACTACCTCTTACACAGCTCCGGGGCACTGATAATGACTCTGTCTCTCTAAACTGCAATTTTCCCATATGTCCTATGAAAATAATAGTTCCAACCTTGAGGCACTCTGTGAAGACCAAAGTGTATTAACATGAATAAATTTAAAGCAGTGGAATTAAAAAAAAAAAGACTCAGCATTCATTTATGTGGATAAGCTACTTAACTTTGGAGAATAGAAATCATAAAATTTCTAGCTTTTTTTAACATTTCTAAAGATTGTTTGCTACTTGATTTCCTTTAATTTATTGGACGAGAGAACTATTTCTTGATTTTCTGAATCATGTTAAGGGTTTCTCATCATCCAACCTTATGCTTCCTTTTGTTCTCATTTCGCATAGTCTCTAGGACCAGCCACTGAAAGTTCTATTTCTTTTCTTCTGTGCTTGTTAATATCTTCCCTTATTCAAAACAAAACAACAACAACAAAACTAGTGCAAGTTGATCTCGAACTATCACAAAAATCTGAAGAAAGATGTACTCTCCCAAACTCATTTTAGGACACCAGCCTTGTCTTGACACTAGGATAATGGTGTAATGCCAGCCAAGAGCATGACCGGAAATGGATAGTGGGCCAACATTCTAAAGGATGGTAGCTGCAAAACTCCTCGAGAAAATACTAGCACATTGAAAACTGCATGTTAAAAAGATACTGCAACATGTTCAAATGAGATTTACTGAGAGAAGTTTGCATAGTTTATACAGAGTGGCATAGCTCTTTTAATGAAAGAGGGGACAAAAATCCCATAGCTGTTTTCCATTCTCTCTCCCCGTAGGCCAATGCCTCAGGATCTAAAAAGCATCTGATTCTGAAATTTTCCTTTCAAATTAACAAAATATGTTTTTATTACCTCTTAAAGTTTTTTTTTATCAATTTTAATGGGATAGATTTCTGTTCTAATCTACCTAGTCTTGTGTTTTCTGAATAGTACATGGGCAAAGATACTCCTCTGGGAACCCAAGTTTATCATTGGTCATTTGTTCTTTGAGGATTTCCCATGGAAGTTTGTCATAAAACCCAGAGAGTAATGCTATAGTCACTTTGTACATAGAAATTGATGTGATAATACTTTTCTCTTGTCTGAGCAGTTTATCATCTCTGGAATTCTGTCAGTTATCACGAAGACAAAGTCAACCAAGTCTTTGGTGAGTACAAGAGTCACAACCCTCACCGATGGTGATGAAACCCAGACCCTTCACGGTCAAGCTTTCCACGTTGAAATTACAAACTGGGAATCCGTGGCTGATATGTAAAATTAAATTAAATTATAAAATTTAAAAAAAATAAAAAAATGAAAAAATAATAATTACTTGTTCTCTACATGGGCTAATTCTGGGTTCTCCATATCCCTGTATAGAGCATATTCTTCCTGTCATGGTGACCAAAATTATAGTGTGCCTTATGCCCGAGACCAGTGCCAAGGAATCTCATGTAAAACTCCTGCTTTCTTATGATCCCATTGTGTAGGCAGCAGGCTCTGATAATTAACCTTGATCATCAACTTGACCTGATTGAGGAGCACCTAGGAGATTAATAAAGACCTCCCAGGCTGTTCTATTTCCAAAATGTGATACTGTCATTCCTTAGCATAAATACCCAGATGGAATAAACAGGGGGAGTTGAAATGTGCTTAGCATAGATATCCTCTCACTCTGCTTCCACGACCACCATGGCAACCATGACTACCATGCTGTGAGCTGTTCTGTTCTGCCACACCAACCCCACAATGATGGGCTGAGACTCTGAACCTGTGAACAAAATATATTTTGGTGCTTAAGTTGTTTATATGAGGCATTTTGTCATAGCAATGAAAAGTCTAACATAAAAGCTTTCAAATTTTACTCTTTAGTAATGAAGCTAATGTCCTTGTTTTTAAAGAGTTGTATTTGTTGTGGGTATACTATATAATCTCACCACTTAAAATCCATGAAAAGTCCCAGACAAAATGTTCACATGAGAATCATCTCTCATTTATATCTCCATAAAGGTAATGTTTTTGCTGGGATTGAGTATACATTTTTGAACAGAATATTTGAATTCAGAAAGTCTCAGTAGTTATGTGTTTTGGCTAATAATTCGGCTTTACTGACTTTTAACTTTTTCCAGGGTCAAACTGAAGTCACTGAGGGAAGAAAGACGGACTATAGGAAGAATTTTTTGAGATATGTAAAGATACACTTAGTCATCAGTCAACTCACATTCCTCAAGGAGTTGATTCAGGAAGTCATGGAAGAGAATACCATGTAATGCAACATCTTGGGGATTCAGTAGTTAAGATCTGACTAAACCAGTCTCTCAAATATACAGAGTACTACTTACTTTTCTGTTGCTGTGGTAAAATACCACATCTAAAACAATGGAGGATATAGGTGGTCTCTAGGTAGAATAAGGCTCATGAAAGACATTTAAGCTATGCTGGAGAATGTTCTTTTCATCCTATGTATGGAAACTAAAGAAGAATGTCAGCTAGAATAAACCTAGTTTGTTCTAAGAACATACATACGATCAGCATCCTGATATCAACCATTGTTAGAGGAGTCCAAGAGTTTGACTTTAGTCACTATTTGTGGAAAGTAGCACTCAAAAGCATCAAATCATGAGTGATTTGTACAATCAGTCTAAAATATAAGTATCCTGAAATTAAATCACACTCCAGTGCAAGATACCTTGGTACACCCTGGAAATACTTACCTGTAACCATAGCTTTCAGACAGGTCTTAGCTCAACTTTCATTTTCTGTAAGTTAAGGAAGAAAGGAAGCCACTATTGAGAAAAGTTTATTTATTTTGCTGACACTATGAACATTGTAGAGATGAGATACAAAGTGAACATTGGGACTGAGTACTCAAGAACAATGAAAGACCGTGGAACTCTGGCACTGTGGCCTCAATTTACCAACATCTAATTCCAAATCTGTTTCTTTCTGTCTCGCACTGTGTCCACAAATAACAATATCCTTAGTCACATGTCTAGATTTCTATCTACATCCACCTACACATGGCCCTGGTTATAGCCGATCATAAGCCTTTCCAGACTTTCAAAGCCTACTTGACACTGAGAACAAAGTCCCCACACTCAACATTCGTCATATGAGCTTCTGAGGTAGTATTCAGGAATGAACTGCTTTACCTGCCTTTTCTGTGTGGTTGATGCATCCATGTGTGGGGTGTGGTCAGAGTATGTTATTCTGAGTATATTAGGTGGTATTAGGTGTGTCCAAGTTCAACTCTTGGGATAACTCAAATCCAAAAGAGGAATGCTTTGTTTGGGCTCAAAATTTGGAGGTTCAATAGTGCATGCTTTTGGTGGATCCATTTGTTCTGAGCTTGGAGATAGGCAGTGAGTGTCTCATGCTGAGAGAGCAAAGCTGTGTGCCACACGGCAGCAAGGAAGAAAAGAGAGATTAAGATGAAGGTACCGTTTCTGATATACCCCCTTTGTAGGCTCTTCTCTGATGACCAACCTCTGATCAGGAGGTGAGGCCCAGTACTTCCTAGAGGTTCTGACATCTCACAGTAACATTTACCTGGGGACCAGGTCTTTAATACGTGGGTCTCAGGCTGCAAGAATTCCAAACTGTAGCACTGAGGATGTGGAGGGACAGGAAACACAGCTGGTGTCTGCACCACCTCCTTTGCTCACACTGTCTTGAGAATTTTCCAGTTTTTCATTGTGGGGTTCCATTAAAAGTCATGGGTGAAGATTTTCCAGGGGAATATATTCTTTCTCTTCATTGAAATCCTGTTTGCCCACCCAACTGCCATTTATGCTTTGGGTTGGTGTGTTCCTAGACATTCTTTGGGCCAGATACATGTGGTAGAGGTTGGGTAAAGTGGTCTGAGCAAATATTATCTAGGAAATGGAGCCTAGGGAACATAAGGATGGAAAAGCAGGGCCTCTCCTCTTTCTAGTGATCACAATTACGACTTAGGGAGAATAGGGAAATAAATTATTAATCTCTCAGCTGCTAATGAAGACAAATGAAGAATTGTGGTGCAACATCTTGGAAAAGAGGTGTAAGTGTAACCTGTTGCTCGTTTCAGGTGGATGGCAGCCTGACTATGAACATCCTGAGTGTTTTATTTGCTTTCATCGGTATCATTATCCTCTCTGTCAGCCTGGCTGGTTTGCATCCTGCCTCAGAGCAGTGTGAGCAGAACAAGCCACCTAAACCAACTCAACAGTTTTACTACCATCGTTCCTTCGAAGTCAGCAATGACTGCTCTACCCCCAAGGCTGTTTTGACTGTAAGTATTTCTAAAGACTGCATTGAAAGTTTTTAGTTTTTACAAAATAGTGATCTTTTTCCTATCTTTGAAAATCTTTCACTCTGTCTGGTTGGAGATCTTAGGGGAAAGTCAGGGCTGAATAAAGTAAAGGTAAAGAAGAGCATGGGATTAAAAGTCTAGAATAAGGGTTTACGTGGTAATAGCGAGAAGTTGTGGGAAAATTGCCAAATAATGTAGGGGATGAAACCATAAAGGTTGTTATTGGAGCTTCTTAAGAATTGAAAAAAAAGTTTCAACTTTAGAAGCATGAATTATGAGAGCTGAAACCAAGAACTTTGACCCATTCCATTTTATTACAAGCAAGCAATGCAGTATGACTAATAGTAATAATATACCTTCTATCAGAACATCCAGTGACACACATTTGGCCCCCAACACGTAGAGAGAAAATCTGGAAAGACAACAGTGAAGATACTGCAGAATATTTATTCCCTTAGGACAATAAAAGTAAGAAAAAGCAATCTGGAAAGTGGCCAGATGGTCAAGTCTGGTCATCCTCAGGCTTTCTCAGTTCCTTGCAGAGTTGGACTCAGTGAGTCTTCCTTATTAAGAAACCACAATAAGAAAGGGTATATTCAAATTAGATACAGAACAATGGGAGTAAATTACCATCTGAAATAACTAAGCCTGACTTTAGAAACCTGAAGCATTGAGGAGGAATCTGCATGGACCACAAAGCATGAGAACATGTTGGGATAATTTCACATTGTAAGTCAGAGAGAGTGGGTTGAGTGTATTTGCTGGGACAGTGTCTAGGTAATGGAGGCATGCTCTATCTCCTCTCTGCCTGTGTGTGCACAAATGAAGAGTGTAAAGTATGACATTCATCTTCCTTCCTATCAAGCAGCCTTCATAAAGACAGAAGTCAAGGACTGTGTTTTCTTAACCTAAGCACTTTTGGGGCTGATTTGTGATGTTACAAACTACAGAAATTGGGTTGTTTTTCTGCATTTTACCATTGCAAAAAGGCCAAAGAATTATAACCCAAAGAAGAAGGTTCTATCAGTGATGACTTTTAAAAACAGCTGGCACAGTCAGAACATCACTTGCCCTCACAAGTCTCTGTGGAAGAAATATACACATATATGATAAGTGAGCTGCCAGAAGCCAGAGAAGCAGAGACTTGCTCAGCTTCCCACTAAGGGAATCAAGAGCAGGAACTGCTGACTGTCCTGGCAGTCTCTAGTCCTCTCTTCTCCCTCATTGATGTGAACAGGGTAGTCAGGGATCCCTTCCCAAGGTGAGAAGGTGAGAAGAAGTGGCATGAAACAGCTTCATTGACTTAGTTTGTCTTTTTCACCCACTTCTCCTCAAGGAATGAAGAGACTAGGCATCGATTTAAGCCTAGTTTTGGGGAATCCATTTCACTTCTTCATGGTGTCCTTTTCTTCACTCTCTGATAGTGGAGATGGTTTCATCTCTACAGTCACTTCCCACCAAGGCATGCAGGCTTTAGCTGACACAGTTACTCCAAACTCTCTTCTCCTGAATTTAGGGAGCCCTCTTGTTGATGCTGATCTGCAGTGTGTTGGAACTTGGTATGGCTGTGCTCACTACCATGTTGTGGTGGGAACAGGATCACTCTGACTTCTCTCGGGTGAGTATGTTACAGGCCTCCCAGAATCTTGTCTGGTGTTCCTCTGGGATGTGCTGATCTATGCCATGAATGCAGATAGAATAATCAATTACCATGATGTGAACATTTCATTTGGACAGGAAGGTAGGATAGCAGGTGAAGGGGTAGAAGGTAATTGTGTAGATGATGTGGATTATCTGGACATGAAAACAGGTGACCCTAGCACATTACCTGGTTCTTTCCTTCCCTTTTGCAAACAAAGGAACTGAGGCTCTAAGAAGTTAAATTTGTCTCCTGGGATTATGTTGTTTGCTGGAGCCGATGCCTCCCTTCTAAGTAGGAATACTTTCTCCTACAGAGACAAGTCTCATTAAAATCCTTGACTTGGTAAAGACCAATTGCACACTTGAATTTTTCCTACATCAAAGATACTAAGGCAATGACGTTTAATAATTGAGTATAACCCTTCTCAGCCAGCTCTCAGAGTGCATGTCTTCAGTAACTGAACCAAAGAGGTTTACTCTAACCAGATCCTTAGCTAGAGTATAGAATGAAGATTAGATGATATGCATTAAATATGTGCATAACTTAATGAGGTGGTATTCTCATCTTGGAACAGCTAAAAATTCTATGTACAACACTGAATGAAATTCTATCATGTATCTACATGTGTCTATGTATCTATCTACCTTCCTAAGTGTATACACATATATACATTTCTGTATATATATTCATTTGTAATCTGAAATCACATATGCTCTTTATTCTAGAATGTGATTTTCCTGTCTCGTAACTCAAATAATGGATCCAACATGGAATCAAAGTCACTTTGTAACCCTGCATATGAGAAACAATTAGTTTCTTAAGAATAAAAAAAAATTGGAGCTCTACAGCAGAGAGTCCATCTTCATGCTAATGCAGAAAATCCAGCCATCACAAGGCAGCAATGCTTAAGGTTCCTAAAATGTGGCTGTTTAAAAAGTGAATACCAGTAATGTGTTGAATGGGTGTGTTCAGTGACTCACTCTTGATTTTCATGATCTTGGATCATCCAAAGCTCAGACTTGCAAATAGTGGCCAAAGAGACACAGGTATTTCTTGGAAATCTAAAATAATGTTTCAGGGGATTGTGGTAGAACAAAGGAGTAACATTTTCTTGTCCCCTAATAGTGAACAACAATTGTTAACCATTTGGTCCCTGTGTTCAGAATCTCTGTGTTGGCATGGGTCTTTCATCATATCAAATTTATTCATTAGTACATAGAAACAAGTGACCTGCAATAAAGTCTCAAGATCTATACATGCTGTTTGTTTCAAAATAAAGTATTTCTGTGATTATATGGTCTATTTGTAACAGTTTTTGTTGTTGTTTTGCCTTTAAGCACAGATAAAGCCCCCTGTGATACATAAACCCATCATTTTGATATCCCTCTGTTGTCTATCAATAAAAAAAAGACATGGAAAGACAACTTGGAATATAACTCTGTCGTGTGTGTGTGTGTGTGTGTGTGTGTGTGTGTGTGTGTGTGTGTGTGTTAAACTGAATCTGAATGAACATTCAAAGGTTAGCAATATATTTTTTAGGTGTCATATAACATACCTATTTCTAGGATTACCAGGACAAATAAGAAACATTTCTTCAGTTCTTATAGGAGGCTTGAGAGATGTCTCAGCAGTTAAGGGCACTATTTGGTCCTGTAGAAGACCTGAGTTTAGTGCTCACCACCCAAATGGCATCTCATAAACATATGTAACTTCAGTTCCAGGTTATTTGACCCCCTCCTCTGATCTTTGTGGGTACTAGACATGCATGTGGTGCACAGCCAAACATCCATGTAACATATGCATACAACATAAAAACATATTTAAAAAGAAATTTGTAGTAAAATATGGAAAGTGGAAAATGACAATATAATTAGGATCATATTGTGTAAGTCATTAATGTCTATTTGAGTCCACAACAAAGTATTCTGATTCTTGTTTTCTGCCTAAAATCATTTATAGAACAGGAGAGCCTTTCTTTGAGACATGTTCCCCAGCCCTTGCCTACTGCCAATCATGTGACTTATCTTGCTTCAGGAGAAGAAGGAAGGCCTACCACCTAGGAATCATAGCTGGTGTTTTCATCATTGCATCCCCACTCTAGCTCAGCCGTCACTGTTAGCATCAAAGATTCCAGACAGCTCATGAGCAAGGAGACATCATTACCAACACTACAGAAACTGAAAGGACCTAAAGTCACATAGTGAACACCATTGTGCAAACAGTTTATACAATTAAATGAAATGAGAACAAATAGTAGGAAGATAAAAAAATAATAAAAAGCAACTCAAAAATAACTACTACAGAAGAATTTAAAATATGAATGGTCACATAACAAGTGAAGGAATGGGAGCAATAGTCATAAGAGAGTGTTTCACTGGTGAATTAATTTCAATATTTAAAACAAAATACACCAATCTGAAGGTACATTGGTTCTGTTGGACCTTATAGACAGGTATGGAGAGAAAAGCATTTACAGGATCAGTTGCTGCATGCAGTACCAGGAGATAACTTATCTGACAAATAAATAAATAAATAAATAAATAAATAAATAAATAAATAAATAAATAAATAAGGAATTCACATTGTATAGCAGCAGCAATTTGATCCACCACCTAATTAGACAAAACTGTCATGCTCTAAGGTTTGTCTGTCTTCTGCACAGGCCAAACAGGATAGTTAAACAGAGATGTGGTTGAAACCATTACCTTGCATCTTTCAAATTATTAATGGTGGCATCTCTCTGTAACTTTTCCAAGGACATGATTACTGACCTTGACTCACTATTTTCTCAAGTAGAAGCACATATAACAGCTTCTACTGGCCTTTCTAACCACAATATACCTCACTCCACAGGCCAGGAAACCAATGTGGAGATTCTACCAATTTCTCAGTATATTTACTCCAATTATGCACAGTAATTGAGGATGTAACCACTGGATGCATTTGGGGACACACACACTAGTCTGGTTATATATTTAGAAACAAAATTGAGTTGAAGTCTCATCCTTTCATCAGGACCCCCTCTCACATTTCTGCACCAATTTACAGAAAAATACCACTCATTTTTAATCAGTGCCTTCACTTTGATTACAGACCCCCTTCAAGGCTGAGACACAGCCAATCATATAGTAAGTGATTGTTAGGGACGAATAGGGTATGAATTAATGAAATAGAGAACTAAAATTACCTACCACCATAGTTTAGCCAGGAAGCAGTCTTTTCCCCAGTCGTATGTACTGTTCTCATGCTCACTTAACCCCAGGACCCTTCAGAAAGATGAGCAGCTTCTGCTGTTCCAGGAGGGCAGGACCCAACCACCAGCTGGCCTAGCTGGAAGTCTTTCTCACTCCTTGGGAAGTTCATGGTCAGTAGTATGCTGTCTGTGTAATCCTTGTGTGTCCAACTGCTACTTTTGGTACCAGAGAAAAAAACAGAACACTTTCAAATCTGTTACCATCAGTGCCAATATCAAGCCACAAGGGATTCATGGTTTCTGAGAATAGATAGAAACATATCCAATTTCTGTCTGTTTTAACTAAAGACTCACTGTAGATCTCCTTATAGTCCAAGGAACCAGTTCAAATAAATCATGATGTTTTACAACTGACCTCAGCAATGTGGACAGTGTTAGTGATGTTAAAGCAATGATCCTCAGCCAAAGAAATCTGGGTGATTTCCTCTCAGATTAAAAAGGAAAATGCTAATTGATAACTCATGGCAAGACTTTAGGCATGGCGTTTTCCACTCCTGCCTTTCCTTTAGCTTTATATACACTGACCTTCCCATAGCTCAGTTCCTCTCATTCTCCTCACTGGGCTCCTTCTCAGAGACAAAATAAGAACCTAGGATGAGGTATGGTTTCTTCTTAAATTTGCATATTTTCAGAGAAAAATCACAACAGTTATTGTCCTTTCTACTACATAGACTGTACAGTTCTCATAAAGACTGACTTGCTCTGATGTGGGCATGTGACAGAAACATCACCAAGAGTCCTGTGTTGGCCATCTGCTTCCTGTTGTTTACCTCACTCAACCTCACAGAGGACCATCTGAGGGATTGCAATCATAGTACTCTATCTGTAAGACACCAATCTCTCCCTGCTTTTTACATGCTAATGATATGGACTCAGCCCAAAAGTCCATCAACTAGTGAGTAGATAAGGAATTAATGGCATATATACAGAATCAAGTAATACTTGGCCATAAAGAAAAGTGGAATCCTCTCATTTTCAGAAAAAAATATATATAGAATATGGAGGCATCAAGTCAATAAAATAAGAAAGACACAAGAACACAGTGTTCTCTCATACGTAGAAACAAACAAAGAAACTAAGAGCCCCAATGACGAGAAGAAACCATGGGCCAGCTAGGCACCATTAGGACAGGATGGTTGGAGATGGACACACACATGCTTGCCCAGGGGCTTTGCCCTAGGTGGAAGGAAGAAACCATGGGCCTGTCTAACACCAATAGGACTGGGTGGTTGGATGCCATTGTGGCAAGCAAATATGTGGCGGGGTATTGAAGAATAAGAGGGGCAGAATTGTTCATGTTGTATGGAGAGAGTCAGATCTGAGAGGTAAAGGCATGGAGGAATGGGCTGATGTGGGAGGCCTGCTTGCCACCCAAGGCCAAGGTCATATCCAGTCCTGGGCTGTTACCAAGGTATTGGTGAAATTATTAAGGCCACTCCACGTAGTTAAAGGGAGATTTATTTAATGGCATAACTTACAAATTAAGGGATAGGTAGGTCGCGGAGTCTGGGGAAGGTGTATCACAGTCCAGCGGTGTCCTCTGGAGCTCTGCTTGGTCCACCTCCACTATCCAGGGTCCCGCAACAGAGAGAGCACCCACCGATCCAGATCTCGGGTCCCCAGGCGCCTCCCTTGGCCCCGCCTTGTAGGCATGACAGTTGCCGAAGTCTCAATGTGGGTTGGAACTTCCAGATCAAAGCTGGAATGGCTACCCACTACATCTCCCCCTTTTTGTCTAAATAAGAAAATTCTAATCTAATACAAGACTATATACAAAGGAATGGTTATCAAATATTGTCCAGGAATAATGAGGGATAATGACCTAGATAAGATGGAAGTACAACCAATGCAAACAATATCAAGCAAGAAGCACATACTAAAACCTAGAGAAGTATAGAGCATAGGTAAATGGCATGTTACAAAGATCATTCCAAAAGGTGTCCTATCCTAAAGAACCTGAATCTAATACTTAATATGTTCTATCTACTAAGTTGTAACTATAACTGCTAGTCTTCAATCCCATCAAAGACCTGAGAAGGAATATAATGGTACCTGAGAAATGGTAGATGGATGCAAGCAACTTTCGGGAATCTTGCGAGAGTAGACCAAGACAGCTGGCAGCCTGGACAGTCACCTAATGTTTCTCAGCATTGTTGGTGCATTCAAATTGGCTACAGGCCTAAAGTATCTGACAGACCATTTTCAGAAGCAGGAATTCTGAAAGACCATCTTACCCTGTCTTGGCAGAGTACAGTGGTCGCTTTCCTGGTGTCCCTCTTGTCCAGAAAGGATAGCATTGCATTTGTACTGTCAGTCATCGAGGCAAGGGCAGTTCTTTGCCCAGTAGGCCATTTTGTGCCAAGAAGTCAAACTTCCAAATGGAAATGTTTTAGAAGCCCACCATTCTCTCGGGATCAAATTGGTGCAGCCAGGAGCAATTGTGTCTCACATCAACAGAATTCTAAGTTATTAAATGCCATATTCTCTAGGTCTATGAAGTGTTTGAAGATTACCTGTCCATCTGACCTATGTATCTGTAAATCTGGATAACCTAACTAACATAACTATAGAGATGACAAGCATAGGTGACTATAAATCTATAAGTCTTATCTACCGAAATAACCTAAGGACTAAGGCTTTACGTAAACAAGGTAAACAGTCTATAAGCAAGTGTATGGTAAAGAACGATGACTTCAAAATTGTGACAATACATAAGATGTTATAACAGAGGTAGGAGTATATAGTGCGATATACAATATGACAATAATCTTAAATATATATCGATATTTATAACAGAGGTAGGAGTATGTAGTGTGATATGCAATATGACAATAATCTTAAATATATATCAATATACCGAATATCCTAAACAGAAGTAGAACCTACATAAAGTATGACAGATATAAATTTACATTTGTATCAATATACAAATATTTCAAATAAGAGTAGAAATATATGTACATTATAACAAATATAGTTCTGTATTTGTATCAATATACAAATTATCTTAAACAGGAATATAAAAATAGTTTATGTAGCTGGAGTTTTCCTGCCTGGCCCACAGTCAGGACAAATCTCTGTCACCCGCCAGTCCCACAGCCACTCAGACCCGACCAAGTAAACACAGAGACTTATACTGGTTACAAACTGTATGGCCGTGGCAGGCTTCTTGCTAACTGTTCTTACAGCTTAAATTAATCCATTTCCATTAATCTATACTTTGCCACGTGGCTTGTGGCTTACCGGTACTTTACATCTTCCTTGTCCTGATGGTGGCTGGCAGTGTCTCTCTGACTCAGCCTTCCACTTCCCAGCTTTATTCTCCTCCTTGTCCCGCCTACACTTCCTGCCTAGCCAATGGCCAATCAGTATTTTATTTATTGACTAATCAGCAACACATTTGCCATACAGAACATCCCACAGCACTTCCCCCATTTTTTTTTCAAAAAGGAAGGTTTTAACCTTAACAAAGTAAAATTACATGTAATTTGGGAATTTGGGCGTAGCTTCTCTTACTACTTCCTACTGGAGGGGGGCGCTGTATCTTCTGGGGACATAAAGAAAATTTTAGGATTATGGAATAGTCCATGAGGGTGTATCGTCTGAGCCAGTTGCCTTGAAACCATTCCGGATGTTGGGTCATCTGGGCCATGGTGTCATCGGAGACCTTTCAGGGGGTCTTGGCTGGTCAAACCTGATGTATCTTAATCTGGAACAAATTCATAGCCTCTGGCTTTCTGTGGGAACAAAAGCAGAGACTCTTTTCCAAAGCAACATATCCTTATATCCAAATTTTGAAGTCAAGGTACCTTTAAAATATACATTTTGGCATAACTCAACAGCTTTTACAATCAAATGTTTTTCTGCAGTTAAAAATCCCAAAGACAACACAATCCAGATTCTCTGTGTTACATTCATCTTTACGTGGCTTATTTTCTATATTAATTTTACTGTCTCTTTAAAGACTTTATTTTTTTAAAACTATGTATTTGCTTCTATAACTCTATATATCACCTTTTTTGTCTCTTTCAAGCCTACGTATCTTTTACACACATTGTAAGCTATTGCATCTGAATCTGTCTTATTGTGAATCTATTGCCTTAAACTGCAGCAGCTGTGGCTGCTGGCTCCACCCACCTCAGCTTCCCAACATGGCGGTGGTTTACCACCAGCTCTGGGAGCTATCGTGGGTCTATGCTTTTAGCCAAGCAGCGTGTAGCCCAGAAACCTCTTTTTTTGTTTTGTACTAGCAAAGTCTAAATCCACCATGCAGCTTAATGTGCCACTTGCAGAGGTCTTATTCCCGCCATACTGCAGGTTGAGCGCACACTCCAGGAACCCACCAGTAGCTCAAACTGGCAGCTGCCGCTCATTTGAGAGAGACAATTAGGAAGCTGTGTTTAGCTCCGTTTTAGAATCTTTTCTCAGGTTTTAGGTGGAAACTCTTGCCACCACGTTGGACACCAATTGTTGTTGGAATTTTCCTGCCTGGCCCACAGTCAGGACAAATCTCTGTCACCCGCCAGTCCCACAGCCACTCAGACCCGACCAAATAAACACAGAGACTTATATTGGTTACAAACTGTATGGCCGTGGCAGGCTTCTTGCTAACTGTTCTTACAGCTTAAATTAATCCATTTCCATTAATCTATACTTTGCCACGTGGCTTGTGGCTTACCGGTACTTTACATCTTCCTTGTCCTGATGGTGGCTGGCAGTGTCTCTCTGACTCAGCCTTCCACTTCCCAGCTTTATTCTCCTCCTTGTCCCGCCTACACTTCCTGCCTAGCCAATGGCCAATCAGTATTTTATTTATTGACTAATCAGCAACACATTTGCCATACAGAACATCCCACAGCAAGTTTACATTTGTATCAACATATAAGAATCCATAACAGTGCAAATTACAGTGCAAATTATTTAAGGCTACTATTTTACTAAATTTGTTTACTAGTATACATAATAATCTACCAAAATATCTTATACCTATCCATTCCATTTCTTCTTTTCATTTTTTTTCTTTTTTTTTTTAGAATACTGAGTTTAATATTTCCTTCCACCCCCAACCCTATAACCATCATCCATAACCCTGAGAATTATGAAACCTAAGGGAGAAGGGGCGTCGTTTTCTTAGAATTGCTTCCTGCTGTTTAAGGGGTGATGTTATCTCTGTTGGGTACTGTGAGAAAGCTCAGATAGTTAAATCTCAGTTAGACTAACTGTAGGTTCTGCAGCAAGTCTTAGAGTAATGGGTAAGATTGTCTGAAATTCTGGTAAGAAGTGTAGTATGATGATGATTACCATGGCATCATTCTGGGTTGGGTAGAGTTGATGTTGGGGCCCCATCTTCCTTCTGGAGACTTCTGAGATTGCTATTAGAAAAACTTATTTGTTATCAAAATGGAAGATTTGGATTTAAAGAGGACATAGCATGTAAGAAAGGATTCTGAGAAATCAAGAGTAAGCATGGGGAGAATTAGAATCTAGAAGACAATGGTCCCTTTTTATTGGTTTCCTTCTGTCCCACACCAGAGGGCTCTTCTGATATGGGACTGAAGAATCTCTCAAACTTTTCTTTTAGCAATGTGCTTGGGTTTAGAGAAGGAGTGAGCCAATTCCATCTCCAAAGCCAGCTTGGCTTATAATTGAATTGGAACCACAACTTTTCTAGATTGATAGAGAGATAGATGTTAGACAGTGAGATTTTACCGTGTGTAGATTGGTACCAATAGATTCTTTCTTTCTGCTGTAAAAATCTGGATATCCAAGGCCTTATGATTTTTGGAAGATGGGTATTTCCATTATCCTGGAAAGACAAAAACAGAACCCTACCCCAACCTTGATTGTTAAATTTTTCTTACAACTTGTAGAGATGTCACATTGGAGGATGATCTTTTACTTCACCTCATCAAGGGGTTGTTCCTGTTCAAATCGCATTTTTATTAATTTTGTTGGTATCCATAGCTTTTCTTCTCCTGCAGAAACAAAGGCAAAACCCCTTCTCCAACGTAGAACATATCCAGGTTTCCATTCTGAGGTCAGCACATCCTTGAAATAAACCGGTTGGTTTAGCTCAGGAGTTTTGTCTGTCGTCCAATGTCTCTCCGCAGCTGTTCTTCCTTTCTCATCAGCATTGAGAAAATTCAAGGTTAATAAAGCACTATGCAATCTATTTCTAGGAGTCATTGTTACCTGTTGCTATTTATTTAGCATATCCTTTAAATTTCGATTGGATCTTTCTATGACTGCTTGGCCTGTGGGATTGTGTGGTATACCTGTAACATGCTTTATATTGTAATAAGCAAAGAATTGTCTCATTTTATTGGAGACATAAGCTGGGGCATTGTCTGTCTTAATTTGTACAGGTATTCCCATGATGGCCATAACTTCTAATAGGTGTGTAATCACAGAATCAGCCTTTTCAGAACTCATAGGAGTTGCCCATTGAAATCCTGAATAGGTGTCAATGGTATGATGTACATACTTTAATCTTCCAAATTCTGCAAAATGAAACACATCCATCTGCCAAATTTCATTTCTTTGTATACCTTTTGGATTGCTCCCTGCAGGTAATGGAATTTGGTTATAGATGGAACAAGTAGGACATTTTTTCACAATATCCTTAGCCTGTTGCCAAGTGATGGAGAAATCCTTCTTCAAACCTTTGCTATTTACATGGTATTTCTTATGAAATTCTGAAGCTTCTAGCACATTACCTATTAGTAACTGATCAATCTCATCATTACCTTGTGCTAGAGGTCCTGGCAGACCTGTATGGGATCTGATATGTGTTATATATATATAGGATGTTCCCTTTTTCTGATGATTTCCTGCAATTGTATGAATAATGAAGTTAATTCTGTATTATCAGGAATAAATTCAGCAGTTTCAATATGTAAAACAACTCTCTCTGCATATTGAGAGTCAGTGACTATATTGAGGGGTTCTGTGAAGTCCATCAGTACCATAAGAATGGCATACAGTTCTGCCTTTTGTACAGAGCTGTATGGACTTTGTACCACTTTACTTAAGTCTCCTGATTTATATTCTGCTTTCCCTGATTTATTTGCATCAGTATAGAATGTGAGGACTCCAGAAATTGGCTTTTGTCGTACAATGTGAGGAAGGACCCATTTGGGCTTCTTTATGAATTCTATTCTCTTGCTTTTGGGATAGTGGTTGTTAATCTCTCCCAAAAAGTTACTGCAGGCTCTCTGCCAGTATTCATTATCTTTCCATAGTGATGAAATTTCTTCATTAGTTAAAGGTACTACAATTTCTGCTGGGTCCATTCCTGTCAACTGGCGAAGTCTTAGTTTACCTTTTTGAATCAAATCAGAGATCTTTTCTATATAAGTCTTTAATTTCTTATTTGGTTTACGTGGTAGAAATATCCATTCCAATATAATATCTTCCCTCTGCATCAAAATACCTGTTGGGGAATGTCTGGAGGGGAATATGACAAGAATGCATTTAAGTTCTGGATCCACACGATCCACATGTGCTTCTCGAATTGTCTTTTCTACTAGAGCCAATTTCTTCTCAGCTTCGGCTGATAGTTCTCTTGGACTATTTAATTCTTTGTCCCCTTCTAGAGTATTAGCCAAATTTTGTAGTCCATCTTGGGGTATTCCCATGATACCCAGTAAGTTGGAAATGCTTCCTAATAACTTTTGAAAATCATTAAGAGTCTTCAATCGATCTCTCCTTAGCTGTACCTTTTGGGGTCTAATTTTTTGTAGCTCTATCTTATATCCTAAGTAGTTAATAGAATCTCCTCTTTGTATTTTTTCAGGAGCAATTTGCAGTCCCCAGCGAGGCAAAACTTTTTTTACTTCTACAAACATGCTTTCTAATGTATCTAACTTTGGATCAGCTAATAGGATATCATCCATATAGTGATAAATTATGGATTGTGGAAACTTTACACAAATTATCTCCAATGGTTTCTGCACAAAGTATTGGCACAAAGTAGGACTGTTTAACATTCCCTGTGGGAGGCCCTTCCATTGATATCTCTTGACTGGCTGAGAATTGTTATAATTAGGTACTGTGAAGGCAAATTTTTCTCTATCATTTTCTTGTAAGAGTATGGTAAAGAAACAGTCTTTTAAGTCGATAACTATTATAGGCCATTCTTTAGGTAGCAGAGAGGGCAAGGGCATCCCAGTCTGTAGGTAGCCCATTGGCTGAATTACTTTATTAATAGCTCTTAGATCTGTCAGCATTCTCCAATTACCAGACTTTTTTTTAATAACAAATACAGGAGAATTCCAAGGGCTGGTAGATTTTTCAATGTGTTGAGCATTTAACTGCTCTTGAACCAGCTGTTCTAAAGCTTGTAGCTTGTCTTTTGTCAAAGGCCATTGTCCAACCCAGAGAGGTGTATTAGTTAGCCATTTTAAAGTTAAGGCAGTTGGTACTTCTGAGAGTTCAACAGCAGTTGTGCTCTGTTTGTGAACAGCCTGAATGGTTGGAGACTGATTTTTATAGCATGTGATGATATTATTCCTAGAAACATGCATTGGTCTGTATTCTTTTTCTGAAAGTGTAGGAATTTTAATCTGGGTATTCCACTGTTGTAACAGATCTCGGCCCCAAAGATTTACTGCTACATTTGCTACATATGGCTTCAGCCTTCCTCTCTGTCCTTCTGGCCCTATGCATTCAACCCATCTCGAACTCTGTTTTATCTGAGATAGGGTGCCAATCCCTAAAAGCTGGACATCTACCTCTTGAAGAGGCCAATTTGGATGCCATGATTTTGGTGTAATTATAGTCACATCTGCACCTGTGTCTACCAGTCCCTCCATAACCAGGCCATTAATTCGAATTCTAAGCTTTGGTCTTTGATCATTTATGGAAGTCTGCCAAAATACTTGTTTTATAGTGTTCTTTGTAAACTGTGATCCACCCATCAGAGCTGTTTTATCATCCATTGCAGTATCAATTTTTACATTAGGCATTGGTTTATTCAGTTGTCTTGGAGAGGAATTTCTTCCACAGTGGCTGGGAATGTTTGTACTACATTTGATTTGGGGGCCTGCAAGAGGCCTCCTGAGGCATTTCCCGCCAGTAAAGGGTTACCTCGTATATCTATTTTAGATCTGCACTCACTGGTCCAATGTTGGCCTTTGCCACACCTTCTACATAATCCGGGAGGTGGTTGGGGTCTCCTGTTTAGGCTATTCCTAAAAGGAGTATTACTCCTAGGAGTACCCCATGTACAGTTTTTACTTATATGACCTAGTGTACCACATTTAAAACATTTGGTAACACGGGGCCTTCTTTCACCTCTGGGATTTGTCTCTCCTATCCAAGCCTCATTACTGTAGTTACGAGACTCAACACCATTAGTATACTGAATCCACTCTTCCAAAGGAGCTGATCTGATCTTTAATGGTGTAAGTATTCTTCTGCATTCTGCATTAGCATTGTCGAACACCAAGGACTCAGTTAATACTTTTCTTAATTCTTTATCTGATACAGCTCTTGTTATAGCTGTGTTCAGTCTTTGTAAAAAACCAGTGAAGGGTTCGTGCTGTCCCTGAAATATCTTTGTGTATACCTCAGTTGGTTTTCCAGGTTCTGGAATTTTTTCCCAAGCATTTAGAGCTGCTGTACGGCATAGGGATATTGTACGTTCATCATAAATGGCTTGTACATTCCTGTCAGCGAAACATCCCTCACCAAGTATTTGATCTTGGGAGATCACAAAACCTCTGAGTTTACCTTGTTGTTCTAAATTTTTTGCCTCTTCTCTCAACCAGCTTTTCCACTGTAGCTGCTGACTATATTCTAGAACAGCTGAAATTAACTGATGCCAGTCATCTGGGATGATTCTATGTGAGGTAGACCATGAATTTAACAATTGTTTTACATATGTGGAGTGTATCCCATACGTAACTACTGCTTCCTTTATATTTTTAAAGTCCCTTGTTGAAATTGGTTGTAATGTATATGTATTATATGGCTCGGGATGTGTGTCATCTGCTGGCTTCTCATGGATGATAACAGGTTAAGCCATTGTGTGAGAGCCATTTGGAGATGTTACAACCTCTATGGTCTTGCCCTTCTGCTTATTAGGTCCCTTGTCATGTTTACTGAGAGTTTCTTCTAAGGCCTGCAAACGAGCACCTAGAGTCTGTTCTATGGAGTGAACCTCCTCTCTGGCAAGGGATTCCAGATTTCTCATGGAATCATAGAAGTTTTTATGTTCCTCAGAAACACATGATTCCATGGACCTTATCTTATCAATTAATGATAATCTTTCTTCCTTATATAGTGTCTGGAGAGTTAGTGTTCTGTCCATTAAATATTCACATTTATTATCAATAAGATCAATTTTTGGTACAAGCCTGTTTTGTAAATCCTGATCAGCAGATTCCAGAGAAAGAATCCTTTTCTCTAAGGTCTCATTGCTATCCGTTAAAGCAGATTCCAGAGATAGAATCTTTTTCTGTAAGCCTTCATTGTTAGTTTTGAAAGCCTGTAAATCCTGGTTAGCAGATTCCAGAGAAAGAATCTTTTTCTCTAAGGGTGCCAGATATTGGTGAAATTATTAAGGCCACTCCACGTAGTTAAAGGGAGATTTATTTAATGGCATAACTTACAAATTAAGGGATAGGTAGGTCGCGGAGTCTGGGGAAGGTGTATCACAGTCCAGCGGTGTTCTCTGAAGCTCTGCTTGGTCCACCTCCACTATCCAGGGTCCCGCAACAGAGAGAGCGCCCGCCGATCCAGATCTCGGGTCCCCAGGCGCCTCCCTTGGCCCCGCCTTGTAGGTGTGACAGTTGCCGAAGTCTCAATGGGGGTTGGAACTTCCAGATCAAAGCTGGAATGGCTACCCACTACACCAAGGACCATGTCTAGGTGTGTGAACCTGCTGCAGCCAAGGCCTGTGTTGAGGTCCATGGCTCCTGTTACCATCAAAGGCCATGCTTCTGCCTGTGGTCTGGGCCACCACCTGGGACCATGTTGAAGTCCAGGGACCATGTTGTTTCTGGTCCCATGCCAATCTGAGAGGCCTGTGCTGCCACTCAGGGCCATAGTAACACCTGGGTCCAAGCTAGTGCTGCTGGCCATGTCGGATTCCAGGATCCATGGTCCTGCCACAGCTGGGGTCTGTGTTTCAGACTGACACCACCCCTCACTGGCCCTGGGATAATGGAACCTGATAACCCTGGCACTGGAGAGCTGGCCTTACCCCTAATAGAAGATCTGCCCCCTTCCTTCCTCCACTTGGGAAAGCTGGGATCATCCCTCACCAGGAGTGTGAGAGAGCTGTCCCTGATTCTCACTCTGAGGGGAGTGGTCACAGCAGCCCAGTGTGGTGATATATTATTTGTGTGCCCTAATAAAGCTTATCTGGAGATCAGAGGACAGAGCCAGCCACTATATTAAACATAGAGGTTAGGCAGTGGTAGTACACGCCTTTAATCCTAGCATTCAGGAGGCAGAGATCCATTCAGATCTCTGTGAGTTCAAGGCCACACTGGGAACACAGCCAGGCATGGTGGTACATGCCTTTAATCCCAGCACTAACCACAGAGGTCTGGAGGTCTGTACAGACAAACAGAAAATGATAGAACTGGGCAGAGAGAGGAAGTGATGTAGCTGGATGTGGAAAGGAAGTAAGATTGCAGAGCACACAAGGCATATATGCATGGGTATACAGGAAGTAGCTTTCTCTGGAGGCTGAGGAGTTGGTGAGGTGAGGTTAGCTGGCTTTTTCTGTTTCTCTGGTCTATCAGCTTTCACCCCAATATCAGGCTCTGGGTTTTTTATTAATAAGACCATTTAGCAATTCGAATAACAGCCTACTCAGACCAACTCAGCTACCACACAGACACACATTCAGGGCTTTGAGTTGGCCCATCATCTACCTCATCTATGACCTGCTGGAGTGCATGAAGGGACCACTCTGAGGATCTCCATGACTAGGGGTAACAGCAGGATATCCGAGAGGAGTTCAGTTAGGGTCCGGTATTGATGGTATACCAGAAGCTAGAGGCCTTGAACCTGACCAACAACACATTACACAATGAACATTTGCAAGTAAAGCTGTTTGGACAAAAGGGTACACTGTGTGATACACAGTGTTAGAATTCCTAGCCACTCCCCCATGACTGATCATGTGCTGGCAAGAAGCTTAGTCATCTCAGGGCCTTAGTTCCTATGTAATCCATGCACTGTGTGATCACGTAATCTTTGCTCATGTGTGGCGTAGCTACATAAGCCCATATACACATGTGCAGGAAGAATCTTTGAAAGCAGATTCCACATATCCCTTCCTCTCTTCCTGCATGATCTTTCCATAGGCCTAAGCACATCCCTTCTATTTCTTCCCCTTAATAAACCCTTATAGTGGGTTTTGTTGTGCCTTGTGACTTTCCTCACACAGTAAACAGTGATTCTTAATGAATAACATTGTGCTGCTTAATAAGTAACAGACAGCAGCTCCCAGTGCTACTAAGATAGACGAAGAGGTGATGGAGAAGTGGGCAGATGGAGGAGCGATGTGGTTTTCTGTTTGTTTGCTTGCTTTTTTTTGTTTTTGTCTTTTAATTTTTTGTTTATTTTTTTCATTAATATTCTTATTTGTATTTTGTATTTTTGCCCTATTTTTATTATTTCTTTTTTAGTTTTCCTTTGGAGGACACTACAAGGGTGAAGGGCAGAAATTAGTGGGATTGGGGTACATGATGTAAAATTTCCAAAGAATCAATAAAAATAATTATGTTCAAAAAAGACCCAATGAGATGAATGAATGTAGGATGAAACAATTAGAGACTGGGAAGGAGGAGGCTGGGAGAAAGAGGAGTGGGGGGAGGAGAGTGGATTGATATTGTCCTAGTTAGGGTTCTGTTGCTGTGATAAATATCATCACCAAAAGCGCCTTGAGGAGCAAAGGGTTTATTTTAACTTACAGTTGTAGGCCATCATGAAGTTAAGTCAAGGCAGGAAATGGAGGCAGAAATTGAAGCTCAGACCATGGAAGAACACAGCTTACTAGTTTGTGCCGCATGGCTTGCTCAACCTGCTTTCTTATATCCAGAACCACCCGACCAATGGTAGCACTGCCCACAGTGGGAGAGGCCCTTTACATCAATTGTCAATCAAGAAAGTGCTCCATAGGCCTGCCCACAGTCCAATCTGATAGACATTTTCTCAGTTGAGGTTTCTCTTGCCATGTAACTCTAGCTCTTATTAACAACAACAACAAACAGTAACAACAGGACAGACACAGACAACATACAGTGTATGGATATATCACATTGAATCCCATTAACCTGTATAATAGTTAATGTTTAAAATACCAGCATAAAGCTAAAATTCATACTCATAGAAGAAAGACCAGATCTCCACAAAACTAGAAAATCTAAAAGAAATGGATAATTTTCTGGATAAGTACCACATACCTAAGTTAAATCAAGACCAGATAAACTATTTAAATAGTCCAATAACCCCTAAGGAAATAGAAACCGTCATTAAAAGTCTTCCAACCAAAAAAAGCCCAGGACCAGATGGTTTCAGCGCAGAATTCTACCAGATCTTCAAAGAAGAGTTAATACCAATACTCTTTAAATTGTTCCATACAATAGAAACAGAAGGAACATTACCAAACTCCTTCTATGAGGCTACAGTTATGCTGATTCCTAAACCAAACAAGGATACAACAAAGAGAGAGAACTACAGACCTATCTCCCTCATGAACATTGATGCAAGATGCAAAAATACTCAATAAAATACTGGCAAACAGACTCCAAGAACACATCAAAACAATTATCCACCATGATCAAGTAGGCTTCATCCCAGGGATGCAAGGATGGTTCAACATACGAACGTCCGTCAATGTAATACACCATATAAACAAACTCAAAGAAAAAAAACCACATGATCATCTCACTAGATGCAGAAAAGGCATTTGACAAAATCCAACACCCCTTCATGATAAAGGTCTTAGAGCAATCAGGAATACAGGGAACATACCTAAACATAATAAAGGCAATTTACAGCAAGCCAACAGCCAACACCAAATTAAATGGAGAGAAACTCAAAGTGATTCCACTAAAATCAGGAATGAGGAAAGGCTGTCCACTCTCCCCATACTTATTCAATATAGTACTTGAAGTTCTAGCCAGAGCAATAAGACAACATAAGGAGATTAAGGGGATACAAATTGGAAAGGAAGAAGTCAAGCTTTCCCTATTTGCAGATGACATGATAGTATACTTGAGTGACCCCAAAGACTCAACCAAGGGACTGATGCAGCTTATAAACACCTTCAGCAACATAGCAGGATACAAGATAAACTCAAAAAAATCAGTAGCCCTCCTATATACAATTGACAAACAGGCTGAGAAGGAAATCAGGGATACATCACCCTTTTCAATAGCCACTAATGATATAAAATACCTTGGGGTAACACTAACCAAGCAAGTGAAGGACCTATATGACAAGAACTTTAAGTCCCTGAAAAAAGAAATTGAAGAGGATATCAGAAAATGGAAAGATCTCACATGCTCATGGATAGGCAGGACTAACATAGTAAAAATGGCAATTTCACCAAAGGCAATCTACAGATTCAATGCAATCCCCATCAAAATACCAACACAATTCTTCACACACCTGGAAAGAATAATACTCAACTTCATATGAAAAAACAAAAAACCCAGGATAGCCAAAAGAATCCTGTACAATAAAACAACCTCTGGAGGCATCATGATCCCTGACTTCAAGCTCTACTATAGAGCTACAGTAATAAAAACAGCTTGATACTGACATAAAAACTGACATGTGGACCAATGGAATCGAATTGAAGACCCTGACATTAATCCGCACACCTATGAACATATAATTTTTGACAAAGAAGCCAAAAGTGTACAATGGAAAAAAGAAAGCATCTTCAACAAATGGTGCTGGCATAACTGGATATCAACATGTAGAAGGCTGCAAATAGATCCATATCTATCACCGTGCACAAAACTTAAATCCAAGTGGATCAAAGACCTCAACATAAATCTAGCTACTCTGAACCTGCTAGAAGAGAAAGTAGGAAGTAGTCTTGAACGCCTTGGCATAGGAGATCACTTCCTAAATATAACACCAGTAGCACAGACACTGAGAGAAACAATCAATCCATGGGACCTCTTGAAACTGAGAAGCTTTTGTAGAGCAAAGATACAGTCAACAAGGCAAAGCGACAGCCTACAGAATGGGAAAAGGTCTTCACCAACCCTACATCTGACAGAGGACTGATATCCAGAATATATAAGGAACTTAAGAAATTAGACATCAAAATGCCCAACAGTCCAATTACGAAATGGGCTATAGAACTAAACAGAGAATTCTCAACAGAGGAAACTCAAATGGCTAAAAGACATTTAAGGAATTGCTTAACATCCCTAATTTTCAGGGAAATGCAAATCAAAACGACTCTGAGATACCACCTTACGCCTGTCAGAATGGCTAAGATAAAAAACATTCAAGATACCTTATGCTGGAGAGGATGTGGAGCTAGGGGAACTCTCCTCCACTGCTGGTGGGAATGCAAACTTGTACAACCACTTTGGAAATCAATATGGCGCTTTCTCAGAAAATTGGGAATTAATCTCCCCCAAGATCCAGCTATACCACTCTTGGGCATATACCCAAGGAATGCTCAATCATACCACAAGAGCACTTGCTCAGCTATGTTCATATCAGCATTGTTTGTAATAGCCAAAACCTGGAAACAACCTAGATGCCCTTCAACTGAGGAATGGATAAATAAAATGTGGTACATATACACAATGGAATACTACTCAGCAGAGAAAAACAATGACATCATGAGGTTTGCAGACAAATGGATGGATCTAGAAAAAATTATCCTGAGTGAGGTAACCCAGACTCAGAAAGACAAACATGGTATGTACTCACTCATAGGAGGATACTAGATGTGGAACAAGGATGACTGGACTGCTACTCACATCACCAGGGAGGCTACCTGGAAAACAGGACCCCAAGAAAGACACGGGGATCACCCAATGACGGAGAAGTGGATGAGATCTACATGAACAGCCTGGACGTGAGTTGGGGTAATGAAGGGCAAGGGTCGAGGGAAAGAGAGTTTGGGGGAGTAGGAGATCCCAGCTGGATCAAGAACAGAGAGGGAGAACAAGGAATAGGAGACCATGGTAAATGAAGACCACATGAGAATAGGAAGAAGCAAAGTGCTAGAGAGGCCCACAGAAATCCACAAAGATGCCCCCACAATAGACTGCTGGCAATGGTCAAGAGACGGCCCAAACTGACCTGCTCCAGTGATAGGATGGCCAAACACCCTAATTGTCGTGCTAGAAACCCCATCCAATGACTGAGGGAACTGGATACAGAGATCCATGGCTAGGCCCCGGGTGGAGCTCCAGGAGTCCAATTAGCGAGAAAGAGGAGGGTTTATATGGGCAAGAATTGTTGAGACCAAGGTTGGATTAAAACACAGGGACAATTAGCCAAACGAATGGAAACACATGAACTATGAACCAATGGCTGAGGGGCTCCCAACTGGATCAGGCCCTCTGAATAAGTGAGACAGTTGATTGGCTTGATCTGTTTGGGAGGCATCCAGGCAGTGGGAACAGGTCCTGTGCTCAGTGCATGAGTTGGCTGTTTGAAACCTGGGGCTTATGCAGGGATGCTTAACTCAGCCTGGGAGGAGAGGACGGAACCTGCCTGGACTGAGTCTGCCAGGTTGATCTCAATCCTCGGGGGAGTCTTTGCCCTGGAGGAGATGGGAATGGGGGGTGGGCTGGGGGCAAGGGGAGGGGGCGGGAGGGGGGAGAACAAGGGAATCCATGGCTGATATGTAGAATTAAATTATATTGTAAAATAAAATTAAATTAAATTAAAAAAAAAACAAGAGTGTGGTTTCAACAAGGGTTTTTCCTTGTTCCGATTTCCCTGACTACAACACCTACATCACAGCTCTACTAATTCACATAATCAGCCTGGTTCATTGCATCCTATGCCATTTAAGCTACACAGTCCATATTTCATGTTATTCCATGACTGTATAGAAAACTTACAATAATATGATTTGGGGCGGTTTAAAGCAACTTAATCACGAAGCTTTTAATGGACATTTCATTGGCTTTCCGCCGCCCCCCCCCCCACCTGCAACAAAATACATTTTTATTCTCAAGTGTTCACATTTGGCAGTTATAAATCTTCACGGAAACAGTAAATTCTAGGTGTCATGAAAATAGATCAGGCTTGAGGAGACACGGGTCTATTGGCAACTGACATTATGTGGACATACCCTCCAGTGAGCAGGACCTCTCTATACATGGCCCATATCATGGCTATTGTAAGGTGGCTTTACTACCTTCTTCAGTGCTTGCCATAACAGTGTAATGTGACAACCTGCCCTTTGTCCACTTTAATACCTAGTGGGGCTGTGTTTGGCTGTAGTGTCTTACGTCTTCTCATGATAAATGCAATGGATTTGTTGGTGTTGATGTTTCTCCATCCTCTTTCTCTACCTTTAAAGATGATTAACCTCCAACCCAGCAAATGAAGCATTTATCAGAATAAAACTAGGTAGAGGACAGATACAGAAGATGAAATCACCAAGGGTGGTTCCTGGGTAATCTTCCCTGAAACAGGAAGTCAGCAACATTTGACTGACAATGGAGAAATGCCTTAAAGAAGGATCTTTCCCTCTCTGTCTCTCCCTGTCTCTGCTTCTCTGTCTTTCTGTTTCTCTCTGTGTGTCTCTTTACATCTCTTCCTCTCTTACTCCCTCTCACCCCCTCATCCTCCTCTTTCCCTGTTTCCTACTTTTTGTAGGAAGAATAAAAGAGACTTCATTCTAGACTAAGATTGAATGAATGTCCTGTACAATACAATCCTAAGTTTTCTGTTAACTCCATTTCCCATATTTGACTATGAATGGCTTGAAGCCAAGAATATTATCGTGTTAACTCTGGTGATCCCAGAATCAAGTATCCTACCTGTTACCCAATGTTGCTAAATATTGAATGTCCATTCAGATTCATTTTAATCCACATTTTTACCTTGATGTCATTTCTTCCAGTTTTGTAGATAGGATTTGCAACAGAAAGAGAAATATGAGAAATATGCATGAGCAGAACAAACAAGTGCATGAGCACGGGGAAAACGTTAAAAATATACAACTATTCTTTCTAATTTTGAAATCAGAAAAAATTGATATGCTGATTCTTTCTTAGTAAATGATGAGTATTCTTGCTTAGCTTTTCTGTGAAACTTTTGGTTGTACTTGGTGGGGAATATAGCAAATTTATATTGATATCTCTATTACTGATGATATACTGTGTGCTACAAAGCAAAAACAAAACCATACAAGTGAAATTTGCAATTACATAAAGACTTTATTTGGAGTACAATAGCATATGTCTCCTTTGAGACATCATAGCACTTATGAATAAAATAGATATGATAAAATTCCATGCCACATACATAGATTAGATCACAGGAATAAATGGGTAGCTATTTCAGTCAAGTGCAAGGGTAAGAAAAAATGTTGCCCCTTTGGCCCACCATGAACCTCTGAAACATTCTGCTACTTATCTGAGAAATATCTCAGGCTCTTTCACCAGTCCATAAAATTGGAACTTGAAAGTCTGAGCTTTGTTTGAAGCAAAATCAAGAGCATGCTACTGAACTCAGCCATTCAACACATTTTTCATAGTTGCTGAATAACCAACACATATTTTAAGATTTTTAAGCATTGCTGTCATGCAATAGATGGTGTTCTAAATTATATTAAAGACTGATCTTCTGCTATATAATTTCTATTTAATTCTTATAAAGCCAGTACTTTCTCATATTCAGATTACAAAGTAACTCCAAGGATACATTGGATTTATTCTTTGAGTCCTGAAACAGGAAAATCACATTCTAGAAAAAAGAAAATATATCAAATTTTAGAATTTACTCAGAATGAACTGAATGTATGTGCACCTGTCTATCTTTACCTATGGATAAGTAGCTACAGATATAAATACAATTTTCTTTTAAGTTTTTCATAGATTTCGTCTCTATTCAAAGATGAGAATTGTTAAGATGGTCAGAGGATAGCCATTCCTAGAGAAAGTGTTCCTGATTCGAAGTGAGGCAACTGAGCTCTGGCATTCTGAGCACAGGCAAACTCATTGTAATGCCAGGAGATACATTTAACTTCCCCAAACTTCTGATTGTTTTTCTGGAAAAGAAAGAATCACCAACTATATGCAATGTACAGCTATTTCCAGTCCAGGTCTCCCTCATCATCTATACATCTCTCTCCATTATTTAATGAGATTCCCTCACTGTGAAAACCACATGATGTACATTTCAAAATAACTGATTATTCTGCCTGACCTTCTTTTTTTTTTTTTTTTAAATTTATTTTAATTTATTTTGCAATACAATTCAGTTCTACATATCGGTCACGGATTCCCTTGTTCTCCCCCCTCCCGTCCCCCTCACCTTCCCCCCAACGCGCCCCCCCCATTCCCATCTCCTCCAGGGCAAAGCCTTCCCCACAGACTGAGGTCAACCTGGTAGACTCAGTCCAGGTAGGTCTAGTCCCCTCCTCCCAGGCAAGCCAAACAATCCTGCATAGGCCCCAGGTTTCAAACAGCCAACTCATGCAATGAGCACAAGATCTGGTCCCACTGCTTGGATGCCTCCCAAACAGATCAAGCCAATCAACTGTCTCACCCATTCGGAGGGCCTGATCCAGTGGGGACCCCTCAGCCATTGGTTCATAGTTCATGTGTTTCCATTCATTTGGCTATTTGTCCCTGTGCTTTATCCAACCTTGGGCTGGAGAGATGGCTCAGCCGTTAAAGGCTAGGCTCACAACCAAAAATATAAGAGTTCTGCCTGACCTTCTTAGTGGCATTGATTAATACAGCCTAGGGGAACACCAGGTGAGATTCTGGGAGGCCCCTAGCATACTCACTCGAGAGAAGTCAGAGTCATCCTGCTGTCAGCACAACATGGTAGTGAGCACAGCCAGGCCAAATTCCAACACACTGCAGATCGGCATCAACAAAAAAAAGGCTCTTTAACTTCAGGAGAAGAGAGGTTGAAGTGACTGAGTCAGCTGAAGCCCACATGCCTTGGTGGGAAGTGACTATAGAGATGAAACATCTTAGAAGTCCACAGAGGGTACCAGAGTTACTCCACTCTCTTATCATAGCAGCCTTCCCTGGATATAAAAAAAGCACTGGGGATAAGACTTCTCTGTCATTTGGTATCCACCTAGGCATTGTCTTACTCTGATATTTGTAGCAAATCCTTCTGGCTTCTGTTCAGAAAAATGATCTTACAGAGTGGAGAATGGAAGAAGAGACAGAAGTAGGCAAGGACAAGAGTATGACCATTGTGTTCTTTAAGTATTGAGGACTCTAGAGTGAGTTAGAAGCTGGTAAAACCCCACAGCTGCTGAATAATCTCATTGCCCACAGGCCCAGTGATGTACAGAACTCACAGCTAATAATAAAGTGATAATAAAATGGTGAGATCCCTGGGTATTCATCTATATCCTTCCCTTCCTCTTTTTGGGAGCTCCCAAGAAACACCACATCTACATCGCCACAGGCTCAGCCTAAAGTAGAACATTGGACTAGATCATGGCAAAGCTTATGATGGGTTTGCAATTTAAGGCCTTAGAGTTGTAAGTTTCTTGGGTAGTGCTGAAGTTTTTGTGATTTCACTGAGTGATGAAGCATTTTGGGATAGACAAATTCCTTCACACCTTTCAGACCTTAGTATTTACTAGATGGAAGTCTGTGCTTCTTGTGAACTAAATAATAGTAGTAAAGCTGAAAAGCATTGCCCTCAAGCTCTCTGAGTCTAGATGTGTAATGGCATGTAACATGTAATGCAAATCTAATATTCTCTGGGATCTTCAGCTATTCCTATCAAACTCTATGTTATGTAACTTTGCAGAACAAGAACGAGATTTGCCCATGCTTTCAGGGTTCTTCCTGCCACTCCGGGCCAGTCTGATTATCATAGTACTTGACATATGGCAACCAAGTCATGATTTATGTATCCTGCTGCTATCAGCACTAGCAAATTAGTTTGAGAAAAGAGCTCTGTATTTTCTATAAAATACCATTTTAAACAAATTCACTGGCATTCTCCTTTATATCTCATACTATTCCACTCTAAGACTCAATAGCAGCCAGAAGCTTCTAAAGGGTAAAATTCTACAACTAAATGTATGTCCTAGATATAGCCTCATCTAAAGGATGTAGCTGGAGCCCACCAAGTCCCACCAGTCCCGGAGCCCACTTATAAAATAAACACACAGACTCTTATATTATTTAAACTGCTAGGCCATTAGCTCAGGCCTACCATTGTCTATCTCTTACTCTTATATTTAGCCCATTTCTATTAATCTATACTTTGCTACGTGGCTCGTGGCTTATTGCTACCTTACATCTTCCTTGTCCTGGCGGTGGCTGCAGGCAGTCTCTCCCGCTGCCTTCCTGTTCCCTCAATTCTCCTCTCTGTTAGTTCCACCTATACTTCCTGTCTGGCTACTGGCCAATCAGTGTTTATTTATACAGAGCGATATCCACAGCAAAAGGATGCCTGAGAAATCCTTCAGATTGAAGTGAGATCCAGTTTGTAGTGACAGGGTGAACATTGGTGATGGTACAATATGTGGGTAAAGAAGAGAATCCCTGAGGGTCTGTGAATAATGTAACAACATCTGATTGACTTTACAGGTCGTGGTAATTACGCCATCAAGTCCTCCCACAAAAGAAACAGCGTGTCCTATATCACTTTAAGGAGGTTTGGTACCACCGGCACACCAAGAGAAAAATGTTCCAGAAAATCTGCAGTGATTTTTTTTTCAAGAACCACACATGGGGAAACACAAGACTTCAACTCTGATATGGATGTGTGCGTGTGTGTGTGTGTGTGTGTGTGTAAGTTTGGAATGACATTCTCATGTTTCCTCAGGAACTTGGCTGATCAGTCCATTGGCTTTTCATAAGAATATCAGAATGGAATAAACCGTCCATTTACTAGTTAAATAGCACTTGACCATGTTTATTCATACTTTAGAAAATCTAAAAGTGCTTTAAATAAGCCAAGAAGGTTTTAAAATAAACAGATGAAATGATTTTAATCACATGAGATTTTCACACTGACTACACATGTCTACCACTTTGTGTAATTAATGTTCTTCCTGTTTGTCTAACTTTGGTTTTTGATTTTGTTTAAAAACAATTTAGAGATGTGTTTTTCCTTCAAGAAGTACAGAAACATGAATTTTGCTTCTTTTTGTCCTACTTCTCTTGTATGCCATAAAAATGTACCACAGCATAGCAAAGTCAATGTGTGCCAATGTCCAAGTGAGCGTATGTTGGGGCATGTAGATAAGATTCAACTTAATTTTATCTCCCCCTGCCTCTTCTTCCTACTAAGCACGACATTACCTAATAAAACTCTAAAAGCCAGAGGTTTAGGAGAACTGAGACAAAATAGAGTCTTCTAGACATAACAAGGCTGTAGCACTCATGAGTACACAGCAACTAGGATTGCCTGCTGAAGAACTACATGAAGTCACACCTGTCATCATTCCAGCATGGATTGGGAAGGGACCAAGTCACCACCCATGACAAAGAGCTAACAGCAACTGATACTGACAACAGTGGGAGAATTACTTTTCCTCAGGGATGAGCCCCTCATTGGTTATCCAATACTAAGTGGTCAGCCCTGAAGCCATATACACACAAACAACACTAAATGGACTTGACACATTATGTTTATATATTTATGTTATAGTGTTATAAAGATAATTATCAAAGAAAAAAGACAGTGAATTAGAGAGAGAATGAAGGGCAGCAAGAAGATTGGAGAGATGGTACACAGGGTAGGTTGGGAGGAGAAAAAGGGAAAATGATGTAATTAGATTTTAATTATAACATACATATGAATGAAAAAATAAGATACTCTGATGTGGAAATTCAAATAAGGAACAAAAAAGTATATACTTGCCAGGCAGTGGTGGTGCATGCTTTTAATGCCAGCATTCAGGAAGCAGAGGCAGGTGAATCTCCAACACAGAGAAACCATATCTCAAACAAACAAAAGGTGTTGCACAAAGGAAATGCAGAGTGCTGCTGAAAATTAAGGACATCGATAATTTCATTCTCCTCTAGGCCCAAGAAGATATACAGCTATATTAGTATCTGAATTGAATTGTCAGATCTAAGTGAGAAACCCTCACTATGGACTCAGCAGAATATATATGTATATAAATAAATATATACATTATATATATATATATATATGTGTGTGTGTGTGTGTGTGTATAATGTGTGTGTTTCACAATAATTGAAGAATTCATAATTAGAGAGGGCATGGGAGGGACATGAGAGGACTTGGGGTGGGGATACAAGGAGTGGAAATAATGTAAATGCAGTACTGATGGATGAAGTGCAAAAAACAAATTTAGATTAAAAAAATTAAAATAGCCAAAGAAAAAGGTCATGGAATTCTTGACAATCTGATTGTAGTAGAAAAACACTAATAAAGATATAATCTTAGGGATTCCCATGTGAGTTTAGATTTCAAATTTATGATCTTAATACCTGTGCTATTATTTCAACCAAGAAAAAATTACACAGATGTTCTGTCATCCCCACAGGGGACAGAGCTTTGCCAATATTCCTATACATCAATTCTACTTTGAAATATGTTTATTTGACAACAAAAGTGGAGTTTCATGTACACTTAGCACATTTAAATTCTATATACACAATTCTGTAGAAAAACAGTGACAGCAATGTGTAAATTTTTGCAAATAGACTTTGAAAAGCCATCTAAATGACATTAGTCTGAGTATATTAAGTATTTAAAATTGTATATTTGTTATATTTTGATATTTCTGCTTTATTTAGTTTTGATTTTGCTTTTTATTAATTTTAATATACAAAAATGGGTCATACAATTTTATATATCATAGCATTTTGTTTATATTCCTTTGTCAGAGTTTTACAAAGAGTAAATCTTCACACTTATTACAATAAACATTCTCGTTTTCTGTGAAAAAGAAACCTATTTGCCACTCTTTTTCAATGTATTTCACAGTAAACTTACACACCCTAGTTGAGGAATCGAAAGTCAGTTAACAGCTTTTGTAGAAAGAGCAGGAAGTAGGTGTGCTTTTCAGAAATTCATACCACAGCCTTTATGATTTAGAAAGGTCATAGAAGCAGCATGCAAATTTCAGCTGAGTGAGTGCTGAGTGTTGGGTGGGCACTGGATCTGAACAAAGACTCTGAGGAGCTATCCCAGAGCCTGCCCTTCATCAGACACAGACAGCAGGCATTGCAGGCTGGAAGAAGGTAGGTGCAGGGTTTTGCCTTCCTAGGCTTTCAGTATGATGGCTTTTAATTTACTGGATGAATATAGAACATCTAGATGGAAAAATGAGATCATCTTTCACTACACACATTATTATTTTGAATTAGAGTTGAGTACACATTTAAATGTGCCTTGGGAGTTAGTTTTTCATGCAAATAATAAGGACAAAGAAAAGACAAAGGCTTGGTAAAGTGGCAGCAATATTTTTTCCTCCAGGTCCAGGACCTCACCAGCCACAGGCAGATGGCTAGGTTGACAGTACCAGGCATGAATTTCCTCCTATTGAGTATTCTGTAAGGCCAATTTGACGGTTCTTGGCTATTATCACTATGGTACCCTTGTGGATATCTTGCCATGTTTATCCTTAGAGGAAGAACTTCAATTACTGGCTATTAAAAAAGGCAGAATCAGTCTTCTCCAACAATGAGTTCCCTTTTGGGTTATACAATCGAGCTGGTTATCCCTAAATATATACATATGAGCAACACTAAATGGACCCCAAGGTTGTTTTATATATATATATATATAGAGAGAGAGAGAGAGAGTCTGAGAGAGAGTATATATAATAATATGCATATGTAACAATAATAAAGAAAAAGAGGTCATGAAGGTGAAAGGGAGTGGGGGAACATGGGAAAAGTTGGAGGGAGGAGAGGGTGCGATGGAAATGATGTAAATACAGTACTCAAGTATGAAATTCTCAAAAATAAAGTAATAACATTAAAAAAGAAAGTTTAAATAAAAGACAAAGACCTCATCTGGACACTATGTGGGGTTGTTTTGCTTTCTAGTCTTTCTATTCCCAGGGTATCAAAAACCTGAAAACAATATTTAAATTATTGACTGATCATTATACACACTCTTTTTTTTTGTTTGTTTGTTTTGTTTTTTTTTTTGTTTTTCCAGACAGGGTTTCTCTGTGTAGCTTTGCGCCTTTCCTGGAACTTGCTTTGGAGACCAGGCTGGCCTCGAACTCACAGAGATCTGCCTGCCTCTGCCTCCCGAGTGCTGGGATTGAAGGCTTGCGCCACCACTGCCTGGCCATTTTACACACTCTTAATAAACTTCTTCCATAATATTCATCTCTGTCTCCTACATATTATCTTGACAATCCATTAGTTAAGACAATATCTGATCCATGCAGGATTTGGTAGAGATGCAGAGGATGGAGCCTGAGTGCCCAGCCTGATAGGCTTATAGTCTGCTTCTGAGATGGACTGTGACCTGAAATAGGTCTCCAAGCATCTTTGGTTTCATTTAGGAGACACACAGGCCATGAGCTGGGCAGACTTTTAGCAGTGTGAAGATCAGAAACAATCTTGAAAGCAATTGTGCCCAATGCACTCTTTCACAGGTGCTGTCAAAGTAATCCAGAGAATGTTTAATCAGAAATTCACATTTTAATGAAAGAGCTAGGTGTGAACTCCATATTATTGGATCTTAGGCCAGGCTTTTCCCTGCTTAGATTTCATTTCTCTATCATCATCTATTACTAACAAACTCTTGAAATTTAGGCTTTTTGTGTATGTATCTCTATTTTCTATTTAATAAAAAAGAAACTCACTCTACAGATTTCTCTTTAGTAAATGACTCACGAGGGGAATGTTAATAGACAAGGAAAATGTTAATAGACAATCAAGGTCTGAAGGTATTTCTGAGAGGCGTGGCAGAAGCCCTTTGTAAAAAGTGAAAAAGTTGTGCATTGGAATGGATTACACCCTTCATCTTGGGTTCCCTTAAGAACATCTTTGTCTACCGGAGTGTGAAAGGGAAGTACCAAATAGTGTTTGAATCCTGTCTTGCATTGCAGGTTGAGTAGTAAACAGCAGGGGGTGGGGGGATGTTGTATCTGATGGAAGCCAGAGACTGTGTGAGAAGAGTGAATTTGGGAGCAGATAGTGAGTTGGGGGTCAAACCTCCCGAAAATGAAGTCAACTTGTACAAATGCTTCAACAAGATTTGAAAATGAAGTCCAAAATATTTGTTGCTATCTAAAGAAAGCATATAAGCATTCAAAATAAGGCTAAGAAAATAGAAATAGAAGAGCTTCTCTTACTAAGAGAATAAAACTATTTTTGTAGCTTATCTATGTAGCAGGAATCTTAGAAGGTCTTATTAATAAATGAAACCTGAGGCCAGTTATTGGGGTGAATGCTAGAAGATCAGAGAAGCAGAACAAGCCACAGCTACCTCACCTTGCCAATTCCTCAGCTGATCCTGTTTCCTCAGACTGGAAGCCTCTGAGTCCTCTTCCAGAATGAATCTCAGCTGAACTGCTGCTCGAAAGCCTGAAAGCTTAACCAGCCAAATCCTTAACCAGTCAAATGCTTCAGGTTCCTGGTCTTCATGTCTTATATACCTTTCTGCTATCTGCCATCTGCCTGGCTGTTTCCAGTGTGGCCTTTAACTCACAGAGATCCAGAGGGATTTCTGCCTCTGGAATGCTAGGATTAAAGGCGTGTGCTACCACTGCCTATCCTCTATGTTTAATATTGTGGCTGTCCTGTTCTCTGACCCCAGATAAGTTTATTAGCATGCACAATATTTTGGGGAACAAAATACCACCACATATCTAGGCTAGATTTTTTTTATTATAACATGGGAGGGTTTAGTTTGGAATTTACCCTTAAGCAGAAACCTGGCATTGAGTCATTTCCAGAAGTTCATCCAAAATTTCGTTCTTATTTCAGCACTGTTTCTGCTGCCATGACAACCATGCAAGGAACAGAACAGACCATCATAGAGGTGATCCCTGGAGATGTTCAGCCCTCAAAAAAGTCTATTATAAGGTCACAACTGTGGAAAGAGAGTACAGAGAAATTCTTGAAGGGGGAACCCAAAGTCCTAGGGGTAAGATGTTTTTGGATCTGAGGGGAGTGTGATTTTGTAAATATCTAAATGATCAAAAAAAAAAAGCTAACACCAGGACTCAGTCCCACTTAGCTTAGGATTCATTAACACGTCTCAAGATCATTGGCATTAGATTTTCAAATCTATCATTTGCAAATGAATATGTTATTCTATCACATCAGACTTTAAATTTAATTATGCTTAAAATATAGGAACTTCAGGTCTGTTCTAAGCTGTGGGTCATCTAAGATGATCATATGTACTTCAGTGCAGAGAAAAAGCTATGCAAGTTGTTGCTGGGATTCAGGCCCAGGACTACCCACTGGTTGATAAACCCATACTGTTCTTATCCGTTTCCAGTGCCTTTCTTTTGCCTGCTACTCAGATGAGAAATCCTCTATTTTCCACATACTTCTATCTGCAGAAGAGTGTGCCTAAAAAAAAAATAGAGAACTTCAAAAGAATAACATCCTGGGCAAGTTAAAGGTCATTAAATGCAGAAGGTACTCACTAGCCCAACCTAACATCCACTGGGTAGCTGCCATTAGGCAGACAACTGTTTCAAATAGTCATTATTCATGATATACATTTTATGTCAACAGGGAATTTGTATATCTAAATATATCAATAAGAATTTATCAGTTGAGAGCAGTTTTACATTTACAGAAAAACTGAAGGAGAGATAAAGTTAGACACTCCCCAGTGCTGTGAACTCTGAGCTTAGTGCTCTGTGTTTTATGAATTCCTTTAAATATCAGTTAGGAAAAATCATAATGTTATCAGGCAACATTAATTCTTTTCATATGACATAAGACTATTCATAGTGGCTATTTCTTTTTCTGAGATTTGCTACAGTGTATTCTCGGGCAATTCCTCTAAGTGTATTGGATTTGTTGGCCTCTTCTTTTGGTTTTCCACAGTGCTATCCCCTGTATGATTTCTGAGAGTATTAATCACTTGTCTTCTCAGTTACTTTGCCTAGAAAGTCATTGATTTTATCTATCTCTAAAGGAAAATAAACCTAGGTTTTGTAAGTTTTATCCATTGATTCACTGTTTTGAATTCCAGTGGTTTTCACTCTATTTTTATTTTTTCCTGTTGATTAAATTTCTGTCTATTTTGGGAGTTCCCATAAATTAAAGTGCAGGAAGTTGACTTGGTTTAGATCTATCCTTTTTTTATTTTAAAAAATTAATTAAAATAGGATTATAAGCTTTCCCTCCACCCTTTCTTCCACCCACCCTCCCATGCTGCCCGTCCTTTCCATATCCATAACTTCTTTATCTTTAAAGATTATTGCTACAAATACACATACATATGAAATATATATATATACATAAATATGTAAATGTCTTTTCCAGTCTCTTCCTGTAGCCTACACATTTCCTTCTATGCACTGTTCTCATTTCCTCCCACATAACTTCATAAGTAGTTTTCATCTTGTCTAGTCTTTACTAAGGGAGTTCCCCCAATTTTCAGGTCACCGTATTCACATTCCTTCCTCATGCTCCGAGTCCCCAAAGAAGATCGTGTGTGCTGTTCATATTTTCTTCACTCTGCATCTAATTTTGTTTCTTCAAGTGGCTTCTTGCTGGAATAACTTCTTCCTAATTCCCGAGTCTTTCTTGTGTAAGCACGTGACAAAGGATAAAACAGTAGTAGAGATGCACAATGGGTATCATAAAAGTGCCTCTGGGAAGAACTTCACAAATTCCCAAGTGTGAAATTACTGAAATATGTGTGTGCGTATGTGTATGTGTGTGCATACATGTGTGTGTATGTGTGTGAGAGATATTCCAAGGGAAATTTACAAGTTAGTGCATCCCCCCTGTTTATGAAGACTACTGACAAGAGAATCACATTTCAAAATTCATCTGTGAATATTAAAGGTGGAGATGAAGGGAACTTAGTGGTTTGATAGTACTTAGCATGGACATCATTTTTTGGTGGATAATGTTTCACTTTTTTGTGTCTAGGTTGTACAAGTTATGATTGCTCTCATAAACCTCAGCTTGGGTGTGATAATGATGAATTCAGAACATTCCCTGCAAATCCTTTCAGTGTACATATGGGCCCCAGTTTGGGGGTCAATCCCGGTAAGTGACATATCATCTTATGTAACTGAAGATAATAACACTGTGTAGTAACTCCACTAACTTTGGGTGGAATCCTCTCTCTACTCTTTCAAGTAGTCTATAAGTTTGAGAAGAGTGTATCTAAACCTTATTCAGTTTTTTTCCTTCTTCATGTTGCACTATCAACATATCATTCACATAAACTAGGTGGACTGTTTATTTAATATGTCATTTAGAATACTGTGACAGCATGCAGTCCTGTACACCCACAAGAGTTACTTAAGCATGGGCACAACTAATTCCCTCAGGAGTCCAGAGGCTAGTCATTCCTAGGGTTGGTTATTCCGTGATACAAGAATGTCATCACCTCTTGATCAGAGAGCAATTGGACATGTTGATGTATCTATTTCATTACTCATAAATAGTTTACAAGTATACTCTTAAGCCCAAGGACAACCAGCTTGCATCTTTATTTGGGGAAACTGAGACCCATGTCTCTAGCTGGGAAGGGATCACTGAACTCTGAAGCTCCTCAAAGAAGGAGTGAAACGAGGGGGCGGGGTTAGCAAGAGAGAGGAGACAGAACCGAGCAGGTGATTCACAGAGTCTGCCTAATCAACTCTCAGTGAATTTTTAAAAGTTAAACAAGCTTCCTCTAAGTAAAACTGAAGAGATTGTTTTGTAGTTCAGTGTCAGTTAAGTATAAAATATCAAACATTTTCTTGGTATGAGCTGACAAGTGAAAAATAAAGTTCATAAACTTGGTTATTTTTCAACTAAGAATCCCATTCAAGTGTTGTAAGGTTTCCATTTATTGATAACCTTGAGAATGAGAAAATTTAGTTGTTTTGTAAACCTGATACTTTAATTTTCCCTTCCTATTTGCAACAGGTGTTCAATATTTGAGGAGTGCAAAAAATTTGAGGAATGCCACCAGCTCCCATACTTTTCAAAGTTGCATGGCACTTTACCTATCAATAATAATACCAATGATTATGTGATAATAATATATAATAATATTAATATGATAATAATACTACCGATAACACCAGTAATAGCTTTCATCGCATTATAATCTGGGCCTATTACTAAATGTTTTTGTATGTAATGTTCTTCTTCAACCAATCACTCCAATTTCTGAGAGATTTGCTTTCATCATCATTTATAAATAAAAAAATGAGACTAGGAAAGGGGAATATACTCAAAATCTATTCAGTCCATGAATGAGGACTCAGAATCTCATACATCTCCTCACTATGGTTTTCAGCATCCATCTTTATTTCCTATTCATTATCATCTTGGCAACCAACTCTCATAGTTCATGATGGAGGGTCAAACTCAAGGGGTCAGGCCTGCAGGGGAAGCAATTGACTGACAGCCATCTCCCCAAACTTACAACTACATCTTGATTTTAGTTTCAATGGTGTGATCCTACTGATTCTCTGATTAACTTTAAATCTTCTAAACCAAAATTTGGAAAGCAAATGCAGACATCTGTATATTTAGCTAAATAGTTTAAAGAGGTCAATTCAATCAAGTTGACAGCAGTCATTTAGAATAAATTGAAAATAATTGCCACATTGCTAGACTCAAATGAGCTGCAGTATTCTAGTGATTGTCTAATATAGAATTCAATTTTTGCCATTGTTTTATTTACAGCTTCAAATATATATTTCCAGCAAGAATAATTTCTGGTCTGTTTTTTGGGGGCGGGGGCTAACTTCTTCAGTTTGAGGGTCATGAGGGGAAAATCTTGTTATACAGACTGGGAGTTCTAGTATTCATTGCTTTTAAACAATTTTGGTAGGATGATAATTGCATAGTTAAAAAAGAAAACCTTGATTCTTCAAATGTCTCCCTCTTATTCCCCTGTTGCTGTGGCTAAGGGTGTGTGTGTGACAACTAATACTGCTTTGTAGACAATTGATCACTTTAATAGACCTAGTTGAGTTAGAAGGGAGTGTCAGCATGCTATGATTTATAACTGTATAAAGTTTTAACCTGAATTTTTCCTCTTATGACCAGTTCATGCTGTCCGGGTCCTTGTCCATTGCAGCAGCAGTGAGAACTACAAAGGGACTGGTATGTGTTTGTTTTGTTTTGCCATAAAATGTGAGTGATTTTATCAAGTATGCATTCTGCTAAAATGTAAAGGGGATTGATTCTATTTTCCTAAGGCCAAGGCAAGACTATGAGTTTTAGAAGGATCTTGCTTTCAAAAGTGTAGCTGAGCTACAGGTTCATAACAGGTCTCAACACGTCTGAGTGGATATTGTGTCAAGGCAGATGCTGGGAGAATCTTGGTCCTGGTGCAGTGAATTCTGGAGGAGGAATGCCAGGTAGGGTTAGACAGATGAACCTTGAAACTTCAGATCCAGCCCGTGACAATGAAATCAAATATTTGCAGTGGCAATAACATCATTGACTGACAGGTTAAAATGGCTTCTACAAATGTATCCAAAATGATAGATTTAAAAAAAATTACAGCGGCCATAGAGATAGCTCAGCAAATAAGAGCACTTATTGTTCTTAGAGAGGACCTGGATTTGATTCCAAGCACCCACATGATGGTTCACAGACCTCCAGTCCCAGGGGATCTGAAGCCTTCTTCTGATTTATGTGGGCACCAGGCATGTACATACATGCAGACAAAATTTGTACATATAAAAAAATAATGATTTTAAAAAGACATTTACAGCAGGATTTCTGTCATAAAACTGATAAAAGGCAACAGCCAAGAGTCCAGCAATTATTTCACTAACTAAAAGCCGCGTTTGAGTTTTCCTTCCTGCAATAGGTAAACATCAACTTCTGTAGCACGATCAAGGTGACCTTGCTACACCTGGGCTCCTATCTACCTCCTTAGCATCTTTAACCAGCTTTGACCAGTAAAATGTACCTCATAGTAGAGGCGCAGCAGACTTTCAGTTTCCTGAGTAGTTTTACTTCATACAAAAACTCGTTGTGCTGAACCATGAGAAGAGAATTGTGGAGCCAAATCTACAGCATAGGAGGAACTATGCAAGAGGGAGATGGGCATGAGTGACTGTCAGCATTCACATAAGAATAGTCAGGTGTTTGTAGCAGAGTGTGCTGGGAAATGACAGACAGGGCTTTCCAGATAACGTGTCAAAGACTGAAATTTTCACTGTGAAATTTGAAGAGTATCTTGTGCCCTTGAAAATCATCTGGAGAATTTAGTCTTAGGAAAAACAATACAAAGCTTTTTCTTTGGCATGGGATTTTAGAAGTAAAGACATCATAAGGAAAGACACAGATTCTACTTTTGGCAAAAAGACGATGAAATGCATTAATAAAGTCATGGTGTATTTCAAATATCGATGGAGCTATACCAAGAATGCGACTGAATTAACTGATTCCTATTTCTTTCTAGGTCATCAGCAGTATAACTTTGAACACCACTAGCTCTGTGGTGGCTGCAGCAACAAGTATAATAGGTTTCATTAGTGTGCTTTCGAGTGCATTTCGTATTCCTTATACAATCAGAGTTCTTGTGGTGAGTATTTCATCGCTGATGGGATGCCCCAGTGGAGGCAAGGGTTCACTGACTCTCGCAAAATCAACCATCAACCCTTTGATTGTAAACCACATTGGGGAGGTAGGGATGATTTGGAAGTAGAACAGTTATTTATTTAGGGATCAGGTGACATCAGATTATTTCCCTTCTGTCTATAACTAAGTAAAAAGGAAACCAGTAATGTGGCTAGTTCACAGACATAGGGGCCCATATGTCATGTCAGATCTTGAGTTGGCACTCCAGAGAGATACAAAATAAAACCAAGTTCCTAATAGTGGGGGGTTCCAAACCCCTTGGGAGGAAAGATATATTGTATACCTTATGATTTTACAAAGCAGATTTAAAAGGGTGAGCTCCTTGTAAGAAAGAAGAGATATAGTACTTGTTACCTGGAACCATCAGAATAAGCCACATGGAATTGCCAATGACCAGCCAAAGTGACTTAGAAAAATAACAATCCCTACATCTTAAAGTAGTTTATTATAAACACATATACACCTGCTACTTATGTTGAAAATCTTTCTTTCGTTTTGTTTATATTGCTGTTTTCAGTTTGTGTGTTTGTTTGATATCTCTGGATTTGGGAGTCTTGCTATATGGCCTGGGCTGTCCTTGGATTAAAAATCACCATCTCATCTCTGTGTTGGGATTTTAGTTGTTTAGTTGAGCTACCAGTCCCAGCCTGTTCTTGTTTATGTAAATTAAATTATGTTATGTGAGACTGCTTATGAATCACATAAGAGTGATTAAATATCTGTAAGGGAGAATATGAGGCATACAGACCTAACTTCTGCACTCTCTGACCCTCAAAGAAACATTTAATCTACCTATCTAGATGGTCACATTTCTGAGGACAAGGCTACCATCTCTCCTGCTTGCTGTTCTATCGGGGACTATGGGGGTCCAGGCCCTGGATAGTCCTCTCCTAGGGTCCGGGAAGAATCTACAACCAGCTGCTAATTAATCTTTGATGAAAAGAAATGAATCTATGTACACGAAACTCCTTAGTCCATATACTTTATTATTTTGTGTCTGTTCTCTCTCTACAAGCTTATACTCTGCTCTCAGTTTTAGCTCCTTTCCTGCCAAATTTCTCCTACACTTATCTGTTGTCCCCTCTAGGTTCTATCTTAATTCCTTCTTTTAGTTCTGCCCCTCCTAGGTTCTCAGCCATCTAGTTCTTGCCCATCTCAGCTCCTCTCCCATCTCCTTCTCTCTCATCTTGTTCTTCCTCATCTTGTTCTTCCCCATCTGGCTCTTCCTCATCTTCCATCTCATTCCTCTAGTACTCTCTTCTAGCCCTTCAATCTAGTTCTTCCCTATCTCAGTTTGTTCCTCTCAAGTTCTTACCCATCTAGTTCTTCCATTCTCTTTTCTCTTCTCCGTCCTGTCGTGCCCTGGAAGTCCTGGTATATATACACTTACAAGCAGTAATCTCTTGGCAGTGCAAAGCCAGGTTTCCAGGGTCAAAAAGAGGGTTGATGAGAATCCCATAGAGGGGCAATACCCGTTAATTATCATTTGCAACCACAAAGGGAAGTGACCAATGGGGAAATGAATTAACTAAAGGCTAAATTCAGGTAATATGTAAGAAGATGGATCTTATGTGCTCAACTATAGTCTTAAGCGTGATTGGTAGAAAATGTTAAAAATCGATAAATTGCTAGGTCAATGGGAGAAAATAAAACTGCCTTCTTTTTTACTGTGGCTCCTATCTGTCCAAGCTATCTATCATTTTTCTGCAGGGTGGGGGATAGTGTACTCAGTCGCTAGGCAACCTGTGTACAGCTAGATGCCTCTGGTGATAGTTAAAGGGAGATCTAGAACTAGAGGTAAGGTTTGGGAAAGGAGGAAGTAAAGCTTAATTGGCACATCCACCAGGCCTTCTCAAACAGGTAGCCCGGATGCTTAAGTCTGTTCTTAGAGAGTACTGAGTAATCTCTGATAAAGTACTTTCCTCCATCTGGGGATGGACCTGGCCGGATGCTGCCAATGATGATAATTACAGGGAGGCTTGAACTGGGGTTCTGGCTGAGCATAGCTGTCAGCACATTAGGTTATCTAAATATTCCTAGAAGTGGTTAGGTAAGGAGTTAGAGGTCTATAAAGTTAGTAAGGCAGTAAGAAAGGAGGGTCCAACCTAATTTGAGTAAAGCTATTACTCAACATCCTCCTAACCTAGGCAGTGCCTCCTTGTGGGATTTACGTTAAGTCAGGAGACTTGTAAGTGGACTGTGATTACTGTTAGTCCTTAAAAGTGGCTAAGGGAGATATCTGATTCCAGAGAAAGCCTTTCCTGAGGCTGTTCTCCAAATACCTGGAATGTGTATGTCCAGAGAATGATCAATCTACACTGTTAGCCCTTCTTAGGGAAAAGTCAATTGGAAAAACTGTGAAAGCACACATGATTTTCATACCGGAAGACAGCTGATATTATAACAAGCCAAATAACACCAAAAGCTCCTTGGAATTTGGCTTCCTCTAGAGGAATTCCCTGATCCCTCCAGGTAGTGACTTTGCCATAACCAGCTGAGTTCTTATGATATATTCCTGCGGCCTACAGCACTGTTCTGCCCTTGTGCCTGCCACAATGCCTGAAACACAGAGACTACTGGATCTGTTGAGGCAGGAGCAAGGATTAAAACAACAAATGCATATATTCTCAAGGCCCACTGAATCAGTATTTCCATGTGCCAAGCTCCTCATCTATTGACTAATTCACAGCAGAGAGAGCATTTCTGATCACTGAGAGAAAAAGACAGAATATCCAAACCCAGCAGTTCCAGGCACCAGTACAAGGCAAGAGAATTCAGAACAAACGTACTACCTTTGTTCCTCCATTTTGATCCTGTGGTCTGGTGAAGAATCAGACAAAGTCAAGTGCCTTGAATACTAAGGGATATGCTGTTCAACACAAATCAGTTATCATAGCTGTGATGATTACTACCAATGGAGTGCATAATCCAGATATATTACAGGATGACAGAAGTTCAAAATGAGTCTCAATTGCATAAAATCAAAATGTTGACAGGGCTGTTGTCCTGCCTGGGAGATTTAGGGAAAGGTAATTTTCTTGGCTTTTGTGTTTCTACATTCTGTCTCCATCCCTCGGCTCATCATTCTGTCCTCTGTTTTCAAGGCAAGTACTGAAGCCTCCTCAGGCTCTAGGACTTTGATTCTTCAGCATCTTGCTTCTACTTGTGAAGATGTTGTAATAACTTGGACACCTTGCACAGGCCAGGATAGTCTGCCTATATTATCTAATAAACAACCTTCCTTCCCACTGAAAACTCGTATCTCCCCATTCCAGGGCTTGGTTAGAAAGCCAACCTGAAAGACCATTCTCTTCAAATGTGGAATAATATTATGATTTTTCTCCATGTGAAATTTTTAGCACCAGAGCATAGCAGATTCTGGAGCCCTGATAATTTTTAATAATAAAAAATTGATAAAAATAAATGACATTCAGGAGGCCAAGAAGTTGTCTAAGTGTTGGGCCATATCAAAAGCTGGATTTCCAAATGCCTGGCTAGGGTCTTTCCACTTTGGGCATGGTAGTCAAGGGGGAGGACATATTTCAAACTTATAATCTCCACTCACTCTTCACATTCCTTTGTATGAATCTGTTTTTAGGGTATGGATGCTTTGATGTTCATTTTAAATGTGCTAGGATTCTGCATTACCGTGTCTATTGCTGCCTTTGGGTGTAAGGCATCCTGTTGTACCTCCAGTGAGGTAAGTATCAGTCCTTGTTAAATGATGTTCAGTAGATCTCTATTGCTCTGTAATCAGTCACATAAATCTAGCAGCTAACAAGGACACATCTTCATTGTCTCTCACCTTCCTCAAGTCAAGACCATCAGCTGGGTCCTCTGCTCAGACTTCAAAGGCTTACCAGAGGAACTGAGGTTCCCTTTGGGGTTTTTAGCTTCATTAATAAAAGAGTTTAGAACCAGACTCAGAAGGAAGCTCAGGAACATTTTTATGACATTTTGGGGGAGGGAAAACAACCGGACAGACAAGCTGAAAATATCTGCAGCCTTCAGGCAGAGGGGAGATGGAGAGAAAGATCTAGAAAACACAGAGAGCCTGGGAAAATATGTTTATGATTGCCAAGCCATGGATCTGAGTTCAGAGGTTACACAATTCCAAATCTGTGTGTTTCAGAGCAAAGGACTGTACCAGGGACTTGTGCTTAGAAATAGAAATAGAGACAATTTATTAAGAAAAAGAAAAGTATTCCTAAAAATGGAACTGGGTTTGTAAGGTGTAGAAAGAATCCAAAAGGCTTCCAGCCACAGAATGTAGCACCCTTTACAGGACTGTGAGAGATCCTGCCTCTTCTGTTTGTGTCTCACAGATTCACCGCCAACCATCCCCACCTAGCAAGCTCTGTTCCTTAGATGAAACCCAGGTGGAAAAGTCTTTCCAGTCTTCTTCTGTGTACTGGTTTCTTTCACATGCTAATCTTTATTGTTTGAGAATGTCATAACTGTAGATAGTGCGCTTTGATCAAATCCAACTCCTTTTCCTCTACTCTAATCCCTCCTTTCAAGACCCTGTTGTCTTGCATTAAATGTGCTCAGGAAGTTGACTGGGCTATTGTTTATGAGAAACTTTCAGTTCATGCACACATGGCCATTGTCTTTCCCCAAGAACTGATGCAGATGATCTTGAGCCATGAGGAGGAAGAGGGTTACATAGAGATAAGAAAGTGACAGACTTATGAGGAGAAAAAAAGACCAGGAAGTAGACCATGAGGATTATATGCCAGGAGTGTCCTCAAAGCTGCAAGGCTTCAAATAGAGAAAGGAGCCAGTGAAACCTAGCAATTGCTCCCTAGAGCTGAGCGATGCTGTTCCTGCTGACCTCCTGTGTTAACCCACAAAAGCAGTGGCCTAGGGGCATGTGATGCTTAAGCATGTACATCTTCTTTATTCTACCACTGCCCCACATCACTTGAGTTTGTGAAGGACAGGATTTTCCCAAGTCTCATGACGCTTCTGCCATTCTGGGCCACTGTCGGTGTGGAGAACTTTGTTTGTGTCTGTCAGGTTACAGTATGGATGTGCTGCTGTCAACAGGAGTACACTTGTTTGGAAGAACACCATTGTCATTTTCCACAACACCTTGAATCTTAAGCCATTTACATGGAAAATTCATGCTCCAAGATGTGCTGCAAACACCAGCTTCTCTGGTGAAACTCTGCTGTAAAATGAGCATCCTATGTGTGCAACACCTGACCTATGCCTGAGACACCAACCAGGGTGATGTAGGATTCAACTCAGTAGTAACAGTGTAGACACTGGTAAAGGTGACATTGTAGGGTAAGGAGAAGGAAGCTCTGAATATACTGGGTGACTCAGTGACATTGTGATTCATTTCACAGGTTGTGGTAGTTCTGCCAGCAAATCCTGCTGTGTCAGCAGCGGCACCTCCCATGTCACTACAACCATTGGTACCACCAGTATACCAACAACGAGATGTTCCAGAAAATCTATACAAGAATCCCACTGGAGGAAGAGTCCAATTCTGATTTGTGTGTGTGTGCGTGTGTGCATGCCTGCATGCATGTATGTGATTTCAGAATCATGTTCTCATTGTGTGTTTACCTGGGGAATTAATGCTTCATTGTACTGGCTTTTGGTGGGAATATCAGACCTGTTATAAATAAATAAACCCAAGCATTTACTAGGCCAACAACACCTGAGTATCTTCCATTCATTGTATGTACATGGGTATTGAATTGACAAAGAAGTTTCAAATGCAAACTGAAAAAAAATGTGTTAGCAAAATGAGGTCTCTGAGAAGTGAAGACTACAGTTCACACTTTATTTGAGGCTTTTGCTAAATAAGGAGATTTAGCTACTCATGATCATGTAAAGACACATAAATTATGTAAGACAATAGGCAAATTAAAACATTAACTATAGCAACCAATTTTAATCTCTATGTGCATGTGCATGACATAATACCATAGTGTATACTTTAATTAATATGGCGAAAAACTACAGTGAAGACAAGTGGTTGAAATCAGGATACCTGATTCCTAAATACACACACACACACACACACACACACACACACACACGCGCACACACACACCTTCACGCATACACTGTGCATCTCTCTCTATACCTCTGTCTCTCTGTCTGTCTGTCTGTCTGTCTCTCTCTCTCTCTCTCTCTCTCTCTCTATATATATATATATATATATATATATATATATATATATATATATATATATACACATGTATATCATATGTATGTGAGTATGTATGTATAGTATATGTGTAGTGTAGATACAGGGAGCAGATACACACATATGTATGTATGTATTATATATAATCTAAAAAAGGCAGTTTCTTATTGTTGTGAATTGAATCTGCAATGTCCCCTACAGATTCACTTGTTTGAACACTTGGTCCCTAAGTGGTGCCACTCTTTTGAGAGATTGCTGAATCTTTCAGATATGAGGCCTACCTTGTGAAAGTGAGTCACTAAAGGTTGGCTTTGAAGGTTCTGTGGCCTTCCAGTTTCTTCATGAGCTTTCTGCTTCTGGGCAAGCCTCACTGAGAGACTCTGCCACATGTGATTGCAGCAACAGCCATGCCCCACCATTCCCCCCTCTACAGACCATACCTGCAGAAGCCATTAACTAAAGTAATTAATATACTTATATAACCTCATTAGTAGTAGTACATTCCAAAGATTATAAACATAATCTAGTATAAAATTCCTACTAAACTTTCTACCACTGTCCACAAAGTATATATTTTTATATGCAAACAAATTACACAAAATTTGTCTAGAATACTATATCTTACATTTATACATACATCCAAATAAATCTTGTTGGCTTATAAATATAGCTGCCTTTCCAGTCTTTTAAGAGTGCTATCATCTAGATGCTTAGGTCAGCTCCCACACTGGTTTCATTTGTGATCTGTTCCTATATTGTTTTGTAATTTATGGAGTTAGTCTAGATTGATTGTTTTGTAAAAATTGCATGTCCTTGAAATTCTTCCTCAAATTCAGATGTTGGAATCCTAACTTGCAGTGTTACAGGGCATTTGTGGGGTGTCTAAGGTAGGAGAGCAGGTCACTCATGAATGATCTCAGTGCCCACAGATGCAGATCCCAGAGAGTTCCCACAGTCCCTTCTACCATGTAGACACAGCAGAAGGCAGTAGATTTTTAGGTGTGCTCTGTAGATTAAAGGTGTGCTCTCATTGGACATGAGACTGTGTCAGTGCCTTGATCTTGAAGTCTCAGACTCCAGAACTGTGAGAGATAACCATTCCATGTAAGAAAAGTGTTCTCTACTGGCTGTCATCATGATAAAGATTTATTTACAAATTCATTGCTGAGAAGTTACCAGTAGACAGATTGTTTAGGCACATGTGGATATTATGTTTTCCAACAAGTTTTACTAAATGATCTTAGCATTCTTAAAATTTTCCAGGGCATTCTTACTTCAGTTACTGTTTGTTGAATGTTGGTGTTACCTTTCTGGTTGGAAGCAAAGTACAAAAACTCTGCTATCAGGCTAAATTTCCCTGAAAGAAATAAGTGTAAATAAATTCTTAGCCAAAATGATTCTAAATATGTGTCAATATTTACAGTTCATTATGGCATAAGTCTAAAGCCTGTGTTAGTTTGGCATAGCATAGTTTAAATTATTTGCATATCTCCAAGCAGCCAGGATACAAACCTCAGGTACTGATGTGTCCCAAAAGGCAAAAACTTACCAAAACCACAAACCTACTGCTATTTCTTTACTTATAACCTTAAATTAACTTTTTAATATAGTATATCAAGAGAGTTCTCAGAAATAAAACCCTAAAAACATAACAAATGGGACTAGAGACATGGCTCAGCACATAAGAGCCCTTGCTGTTCTTGGAGGGACCTGGTTTCAGTTCCCAGCACCACGTGGTGGTTCACAACCCTCTTCTGACTTCTAGAGGCACCAGGCACACAAGAGGTGCACATATACACATCACACAAAACAACATGTAAAATGAAATAAATTTATCTATAAAAATAATACATTGGACAAAAATGCAAAGCAATTGATTCAAGACCAGTACCAATAAGAAAATGATTGGTCTAAAGCTGTTTCAAGCAAGAAAAATGAGACACTTTCCCTTACTGGGGTTACTCAAATGCTAGAGAGTCAGACAAAGCCACAGATGTGCTTCCAGTAGGTAATCTGTCACACTCAGGATGAATCCTAACACTTTGCCCAATTCTGTTGACTTTCAAGTGGTTCTTTCTTGGTTCTTCTGGTTACTTCCTTCTTCTCCTTATGGGAACTGAGTTCTCAGCTAAGGATGAGATGTCTCAGTCAGATCATGAAAGTGCTTATGTTACACTCTCACCCTTTGTTCTCTGAATCTGCTCGACGCTGGAGCAGATGGCCAGGCTGCATTCACAACTTTCCTATTTCCCAATCGCAATTTAGTCACGAGACATTATGAACAAGACCAATACTATTGCAAAACAATGCATCTTTTTCTTCTCCATTTGAAGCACTTGGGAATTTTTTTCAGTTCTTTCCTTACCAAGAGAATAGAAAAGAATAACAGAAAATGTAAGTAGAGGAAAGGAAAACATTTTTCCTCTAACTACAAGGTTTCATTTACTAAACTGTAAAGAATTTGTTCAATGTTCTTATTCTGTCTCCAGAATAAGAACTCTTACTCCAGAAGTGTACTTGGGAGAAAACACAATTCTGAGCTTCTCTCTTGAAAGGACAAGATGCTTTGCCTCTAGTGAGGTGATCTACAAGACTGTTTTCTGTCTCATCTGACACAGAAAGATGACAGAAGATAGCACAGCTTCCATATTTTATTGGAACGTGTCTTAGGGAACCCTACTGTCTCCCCACAGGGGCGATTGCAGCTCTACAGTGAACAGGGCAGACAGTGATGCTGAGATCTAAAGAATAAACAGTGCACTGGTTTAACCAGGAAATTACACACATGCGCCAGAGAAGATGCATCTCAAAAATGTTTGGGCGTAGTTCCAGAATCTACTCCCAGTTTCTTGTTTTGTGTCACAGTCTCACACACATTCCTTCTGGAAAGTCATCGAGGAATAAGTTAGCTTTTATTGTATGTCTACAATCATGAAAACAAGGAGGAAGCTATTGGTGAAATTATTAAGGCCACTCCATGTAGTTAAAAGGAAGATTTACTTAGTGGGTAACTTACAAATGAAGGGATAGTTAGGTTGTGGGGTCTGGGGAAGGTGTATCCCAGTCCAGCAGTGTTCTCTGGAGCTCTGCTTGGTCAACCTCCACCATCCAGGGTCCAGGAGCAGAGAGAGAGCTGGCCCATCTGGATCTCGGGTCTCCAGGGGTCCTCCCTTGGCCCTACCTTGTAGGCCTGACAGTTGCTGAAACCTCAATGGGGGTTGGAACTTCCAGATCAAAGTTGGAATGGCTACCCATACAGGAAGCAGACTGGGAATTTAACAAACATAATCGGGCAATATTTGGCTCATAGTTCTTTTTAAAATCTCCAACAACTATAGTTGGGCATTATGTACATCCACCAAATCTACCTCTCTCTCTGTGTCTCTCTCTTTCTCTCCATATCTATAGATAGATAGATAGATAGATAGATAGATAGATAGATAGATTGATTGATAGACAGATAAATAGATAGATAACTTTTTAACTTTCTTTTTTTGTTTTTTTAATAAATATTTTTATTTTATAGTTAATTTAATTTTACATATCAGCCATGGATTCCCCTTTCCTCACTCTTCCCACCTTCAGCCTTACCCCCCCCAACCCTTCCCCCTATTCCCACCTCCTCCAAGGCAACGTCTCCCCTGGAGAGTCAGCCCAGCCTGGTAGATTCAGTTGAGTCAGGTCCAGTCCCCTCCTCCCTGCACCAAGGCTGAGCAAACTGTCTCTCCATAGGCCCTAGGTTCCAAAAAGCCAGCACATGCACCATGGACAGGTCCTGGTCCCATTCCCTGGGGGCCTCCTAAACAGTTCCCTCTGGATAAGTGACACAATTTTCTGACGTTCTATGTGGAAATATTTTGCATCATCACTGATAATGGTTTTTCAAAGACATAAAGTTTTACCAAAAAGATGCATCCTGTTGATTCATCAGTACATTCACTGACACAGTTATTGTTCAGTGATGATTACCAATTGGTGACTAGTAGGTATTAAGTCACTCAGTCTATTGAGTTGGATAGGTAAAATCAGAGAACCTATGAGTATATCTGTGGTTCAGAAAGACATGTGTGATGAATGAATAATAAACTGATGATGAATAAATTGATGAATATGAGTTTAAAGGCAGTCAATGGAAATGACAAGAAATGATCATGTATAACACATGTAGATAAACATCTACTCCACATTTGGAGTGGGGCATGTGTGCCTAGATCCCAGCACAAGGCCAGTCTCCATTACATAGAGAGGTAGAAGCCAACCTGGGCTACACAGGATCCTACATCAAAAGACCAAAGAGGAAATTGGTTCAAGCTGTTAACACCTTAAAAGATAGTTATACAGACAACAGTTTGACTGATATATTGAGTGTTTGAGTCTTTAATAAAGCTAAATATTGATAACATTGTGGAGGAGGGAAGCAGTGATATAGGAATCTGAATGGTGAAGAGTATGAGAGACTAAATATAGAAGCTTAGTTTTAGATTTTTATTCTGAGATGGTTATGAGATGTGATTATTACATGAAGAAGATTAAGATGCTAGGAGAATTATTTTGAGATAGAATTAAGGCAAGTTAAACTCCACATGCCTATACTTAGAAAGGGAAAATAAGGATCAAATCCAGAAAGCATAACAACTAGAAAAGCATATTACAAAACATCAGACAGCAGGTAGTCTATGGTGGAGAAGAGTTAAGCAAAGAGAAAATGATTAATCACCAGAGACGGTACATGTTGGCTTGGGAAAAAAGAGAAAACAGCAATCCTAAATGAAGGCAGAATGTGAAGAGGCGTTTCCCATTGGGGGTGATGGGCAGAGGAGCAGAACATTTGCTAAGGTGCTTAGAGAGAATAGGAGATTGTGAATAGTGGAGCCTAGTTGACTAAACAGAACATGTTATTGCTAATGACTTTCTTATCTCCAGGTACAGGTGCTGGATTCTGAGGGTATAAGGGCAGGATGGAACTAAGCTGAGACTAGAGAGAGCAGCTTTTTGTCCAGAGTGTAAAAGTCCCCTCTCCAAATAAAGCACAAAAGCCCTAGGATGGGGAGAAGAGGAGATTGATGGTGGAAATGGATGGATGGGGAAAATGTCCTTATGTACACTTAAAATTGTGAGAGCATGGAGATGAAAAATAGACTGGAGAGGAATCTTGAGTAGACAGATTTAACTAGTTTATTAACAAATTCTCCTGCAAACAAAAGTGGGTGTTTTTGCCCCCAAGAGGCCACACTTCTACTTTGTCAAAGCTCCGAAGAGTAGCTGTATCTCACCAATTCACTGGGTCCTGGGACAGTGAGGAGGGCACAGGGCATGATGGGTAAAGGACAGTGGCCACAGGCTTCCTGGGAAAGGAGAATAAACACCAGCTCAGAAAGCCCCTTTAACAGATTTCTTAGAGAATCCAGTCTCCCAATCTTCTCTAGAATTGAAGCAGGACTTATTCAGAAGAGTTCGTACAGGTACTTCAGGATCTACAACCCTCTGATGTGACAGTGACAGCTCATGCTGGATCCCTGGGTTCTTTCTGGAAATTTCCAGAGTGTGTTTGTAAAGTTGCTGCATCTGGCTCTGGTTCCCCTGTACAATTAATTACTGTCAAAGTCAGCTTCTGAACTGTGCCTGAAAGGCACAAGGACATCTGTCTTCATGACAGCATCCTGAGTGTGGGATTGCTGAAGTCATTCATGGTGTGTTGAAACTTTCCCACTTGCTCCTGTCCTGATATGTTACTTTCCTAATAGTGTCCAGTTATTCCCTGGGCACCTCCACAGTCAGAGAAGTCCAGTGGTCTAGAAGTAAGTTAGAAGATGAAAATTAGAAGAGCTCTAAAGTGGGTAGCAATCAATGAGTTCTGCAAGGTTGCTTGTAGCTTTTTCAGAGGCTGAGGAATTAGTAAATATATATATATATATGTAAAAAAGTACCAAAAGTATTGTAATATGTTCAATTTTTACCATTGATTATATATTATTAAATATTCTTTCAAAGCCTAAGGTCATGATTACTATTATCATTATACTTTATTGTATATTGTGAAATGTTTTATTCATCAATATTACTATGACTGGAAATATCATTAGTAATCACTACAGTTCATTAAATACTACTTAGAAGCAAGACAGGCCTTTCAAAGACACTTTCAGCTCATATGTTTCCCCAGCTTGTTGTTGTTCTCTCTTTAACTCTTAGACAACTAAAGTTCAAGAACGTGGACTTGGGCATTACCTGGAGCTGGTGGGGTTGGAGCTCACCACCCCACACGCTTCCAGCGCTGTTTAGATTGGTGATTTTTCTGAAGTTCTGGGGAATTTCAGAAACAGGAAGTGCAGCTACATTCGCATGGCCACAGTCTGTAAGCATCACATCCTGTGCGGTAGTTAACACTGAAAGAGGAAGGACTGGGGAGGGTCAGAACTTCAAGAGTAAGAACCAAGGTTCAGACTAGAGAACCCAGCACTAAAATCTCTTGGGAATCCTGAGAGCCCTGAGGGGGCAGACAGAGAGGCACACAGGCTCAGGTAGGCAACCCTGAAGAGGCTTTCTCCTGTGCAGCACTCTCTTTCTGGGTCCTCATTAGGGGAAATTGTTGATGCTTATGAAAGAGATGGAGACCCCGGGGCACTTCAGAACTAAATGGGCAAAGGGACAGGGCATCTGACTTACCTCTGTCCCTGCTGTTTCAAGCCTCATGATCTTGCTGGTCACTGCCCTAAGACCATGTGATTAATGGGAGCAGAACTCCTGTACCTGCAAAGGCTCTGAGGCCATTCACTAACTGGGCAGCCTAAGGGCTGAGAATGGCACAGAGAAAAGAGAGCCAAGCTGATGTTTTTCTGTTGGCTTAGTGGCTACAATGAATCTACGGATATTTTAATTACCATCTGCCACCGTACAGTCCCTTAGTCATCACCATGCTGGCCACTCAGGTCATGGCCTGGCAGGGCTTCTGGTCCCATGGCCATGGCTCTGCTGCAGCCGCCATATGTAGGTTTGATTTAAGTCTCTATCATTGTATTTATCAATAAGAGGCAGAAATCAAAGGCTGGCCTGAAAACCTGCTAGTCAGAGAGACTGAGTAGCAACTGCTACTTGCTTTTTTATTTTTTAATTTTTTTTTATTTTGCAATAAAATTCAGTTCTACATATCAGCCATGGATTCCCTTGTTCTCCCTCCTCCTGCCCCCCTCACCTTCCCCCCAGCCCACCCCCCCATTCCCACCTCCTCCAGGGCAAAGCCTCCCCCTCGGACTGAGATCAACCTGGTAGACTCAGTCCAGGTAGGTCCAGTCCTCTCCTCCCAGGCCGAGCCAAGCGATCCTGCATAGGCCCCAGGTTTCAAACAGCCAACTCATGCAATGAGCACAGGACCCGGTCCCACTGCCTGGATGCCTCCCAAACAGATCAAGCCAATCAACTGTCTCACCCATTCAGAGGGCCTGATCCAGTTGGTGACCCCTCAGCCATTGATTCATAGTTCATGTGTTTCCATTCGTTTGGCTATTTGTCCCTGTGCTTTATCCAACCTTGGTCTCAACAATTCTCCCTCATACAAACCCTCCTCATTCTCGCTAATTGGACTCCCAGAGATCCACCCGGGGCCTAGCCATGGATCTCTGCATCCAGATCCCTCAGTAGTTGGATGAGGTTTCTAGCACAACAATTAGGGTGTTTGGTCATCCCATCACCAGAGTAGGTCAGTTCGGGCTGTCTCTCGACCATTGCCAGCAGTCTGTTGTGGGGGTATCTTTGTGGATTTCTGGGGGCCTCTCTAGCACTTTGCTTCCTCCTATTCTCATGTGGTCTTCATCTACCATGGTCTCCTATTCCTTTTTCTCCCTCTCTGTTGTTGATCCAGCTGGGATCTCCTGCTCCCCCAAGCTCTCTCTCCCTCTACCCTCGCCCTTCACTACCCCCACTCATGTCCAGGCTGTTCATGTAGATCTTATTCCATTTCTCTGTAATTGGGTGATCCCCATGTACTTCCTGGGGTCCTGTTTTCCAGGTAGCCTCCCTGGTGATGTGAGTAGCAGTCCAGTCATCCTTGTTCCACATCTAGTATCCTCCTATAAGTGAGTACATACCATGTTTGTCTTTCTGAGTCTGGGTTACCTCACTCAGGATGATTTTCTCTAGATCCATCCATTTGTCTGCAAACCTCATGATGTCATTGTTTTTCTCTGCTGAGTAGTATTCCATTGTGTATATGTACCACATTTTGTTTATCCATTCTTCAGTTGAAGGGCATCTAAGTTGTTTCCATGTTCTGGCTATTACGAAGGATGCTGATATGAACATAGCTGAACAAGTGCTCCTGTGGTGTGGTTGAGCATTCCTTGGGTATATGCCCAAGAGTGGTATAGCTGGATCTTGGGGGAGATGGATTCCCAGTTTTCTAAGGGTCAGAAACACCATAAGAGACACGTCTTTTTTTTCTCGTCTCAGTACTAAGAGGAAGCTCAAACTCCATTCCCTACTCTTTCCTCCCTGTACATCTTCACTATCCAAATTCCTGGCTTCCCTATGGCCAATTCCAGTCAGCTAGTCACTGGCTCTGGCCCCTGATTCAAGGTATAACTTTATTGGGCAGGCTTGGGTGGGTCAAAGTGCCATCAAAATATCCCACAACACCAAGCTGAGCTTAGAAACCAATTCCACAGGCAACTTGGTTCTTCCAGTTAACAAGGACATGGTTCTAAACTTGAACCTCAGATTATTATGACTTCAGGACCCCACACCACTGCATCCAGATGCTTCTTCACACTAAAGAAAATCAGAAACAGGATGCCATTGACAGATGACAAAAATGGGAGAGGAACCAGAGTCAGAGACAGCTGGGGTCCAGCACCCAACTGTGTGTAGGCAACTGAGTAATAATAAGACCTTTAAATATTTGTTTCACATTGATTTTATGTCATCATACAAACGTGAATTACTTCCACATGTACATCAAAACTTTGACTCTGGATTTTCTTACTGATTATGATTTTGTTCATTGAGAGAAAGGATTGTTTTGAGGATTGAAAATACTGCAAGATCACTTCTACAAAAATATGATAAAATATGAAGTGCTAATTCTAAAAGCAGTTCTTTTAGACACACAAAATACACAAATAGAATTAAGTATTTTGAGTGCTATTTAGCATGAATTACAAAACATTGAAGGTTGAATTTTAATATCTCATGATGAGCAGAGTAAGCTGAAGGTGAAAGTCATTGAATAAAGAAAATGCACTTGAAGTAGGTAGAATTGAGGAAAGAGCTGGAGCTACATTTTGCAAATTATGTGTGAACACTTAGGTATGAACACAGGAACCTCTGGGAATTCATGCTGTCCCTTCCTATGATGTGTTTATTATCTGAAAAAAAATCAGTGGGCCATGTCTAATACTATGAGGAAAGACCTCAGGAACCCAAGGTATAGTGGTTTTTCATTTCTCTGTACCACCAGCTTCTTCTGACAGAGGACAGGTCCAAGAATCCAGAGAGATGCACAGTCTGGGAGGTGGCAGCAGAACCTGGGAGCATGGTTTGTTGGGTTTTTTGTTTTGTTGGTTGGTTGGATATTTTTGGATTCAGAGTAAAGTATTTAATTTTTTATTGAAAATTCATGCAATATATTCTGGTCCTCTCTTCCCATTAAACTTCATACTCTCTCTCTCTTTCTCTCTCTCTCCCTCTCTCTCTCAAACTAATAGGTAAACAAAAGCAAACAACCAAACATAAAACAAAACCAATTAACCAACCAAACAAGCAAAGTAAAACAATAAAACTCCTACAATGATCACAGTTCTTTTAAAGAGCTCAGTGCATTTTCTCTTCCAGCTGTGGAAGCTCTATCATGATCCCACAAATTGTGACCAATGAGACTGTTACAGTGATTTCACCAAATGGAGCCAACTTTCCCCAAACAGACAAGCCCCAGCCTACTGAGCAGAGGCAAGAGAGCCTGAAGAAATATCTAAAGGCAGAGGTCAAAGTGATTGCGTTAAATCCAACTCAGAATGCTCTAGGGTGGGTGGAGGGCAGAGAGAGGAGACACTGTGTCTTAAGACTAGAAATAGATTTGGGGTATGGAAAGCCTTTGGTTTTGACACAGTGATCACAGAGTGGTCTGTAGACTAGTAGAAAGCCTTTGGTAAGCTGCTTATATCTCTAAGACTTTCCAAAAATTGACAAGTATTTCCCCTTATTGCAAAAATGAGTCACTGAGATTTTGTTATTTAAATAATTTTTTGTTTTCATTTTTGGAGAGTACTTGTTAGTATTTCATTTATAAAAATAGTTTGTAGATACATTATCGGTGCTCATTGAGTGTAGAATACCCTTCTCCTCTTTAGAGAGAAGAGATGGCACAAAAACACCATTTGTTTGTCCCTCTGTGCTCATCCCAACTAACTAAAGGCACGTTTTTGGGTAAACGAAAGATATGAGAAAGAACATATATTTTGTGCTGTGGGATGGTCTGTATGTCAAATGTGTTGCTGATTGGTCAATAAATAAATCACTGATTGGCAGTGGCCAGGCAGGAAGTATAGGCGGGACTAACAGAGAGGAAAATTGAGAGAACAAGAAGCTGGGGAGGGAGACACTGTCAGCCGCCATCAGGATAAGGAAGATGTAAAGTACCGGTAAGCCACAAGCCACGTGGCAAGGTATAGATTAATAGAAATGGATTAATTTAAGCTGTAAGAACAGTTAGCAAGAAGCCTGCCACGGCCATACAGTTTGAAACCAATATAAGTCTCTGTGTTTATTTGATCGGGTTTGAGCGGCTTGGGACTGGCGGGTGAGAGAGATTTGTTCTGACTGTGGGCCAGGCAGGAAAACTCTAGCAACAAATGGCGTCCAACGTGGTGGCAAGAGTTTCCACCTAAAACCTGAGAAAAAAGATTCTAAAACGGAGCTAAAAACAGCTTCCTAATTGTCTCTCTCAAATGAGCGGCAGCTGCCGGTTTGAGCTACTGGCGGGTTGCTGGCGTGCGCGCTCGACCTGCAGTATGGCGGGAATGAGGCCTCTGCAAGTGGCACATTAAGCTACATTGTGGATTTAGCCTTTGCTACTACAAAACAAAAAAAGAGGTTTCTGGGCTACACGCTGCTTGGATAAAAGCATAGACCCACGATAGCTCCCAGAGCTGGTGGTAAAGTACCACGCCATGTTGGGAAGCTGCGGTGGGCGGAGCCAGCAGCCACAGCTGCTGTAGCTTAAAACAATAGATTCACAATAAGACAGATTCAGATGTAATAGTTTAAAATGTGTGTAAAATATACGTAGGCTTGAAAGAGACAAAAAAAGGTGATATATACAGTATAGAAACAAATACATGGTTTTAAAAAATAAAGTCTTTAAAGAGACAGTAAAATTAATATAAAAAATAACCCACGTAGAGATGACTATTACACAGAGAGTCTGGATTGTGTTGTCTTTGGGATTCTTAACTACAGAGAGATGTTTGATTGTAAAGGAAGCTGAGTTAAACCAGTACGTATATTTTAAAGATACTTTGACTTCAAAATCTGGATGTAAGGATATGTTGCTTTGGAAAAGAGTCTCTTTTGTTTCCACAGAAAGCAAGAGGCTATGGATTTGTTCCAGAGTAAGATACATCAGGTTTGACCAGCCAAGACCCCCTGAAAGGTCTCCGATGACACCATGGCCCAGATGATCCAACATCCAGAACCGTTTCAAGACAACTGGCTCAGATGATACAGCCTCACAGACTACTCCATGATCCTAAAATTTTCTTTGTTTCCCCAGAAGATACAGCGCCCCCCTCCAGCAGGAAGTAGTAAGAGAAGCTACGCCCAAATTCCCAAATATACCAAGCTGACTTTGGAGATGTGTAAAGGTTAAAACCTTCCTTTTTAAGAAAAGAAAAGGGGAGGTGCTGTGGGATGGTCTGTATGTCAAATGTGTTGCTGATTGGTCAATAAATAAATCACTGATTGGCAGTGGCCAGGCAGGAAGTATAGGCGGGACTAACAGAGAGGAATACTGAGAGAACAGAAAGCTGGGGAGGGAGACACTGCCAGCCGCCATCAGGATAAGGAAGATGTAAAGTACCGGTAAGCCACAAGCCACGTGGCAAGGTATAGATTAATAGAAATGGATTAATTTAAGCTGTAAGAACAGTTAGCAAGAAGCCTGCCACGGCCATACAGTTTGAAACCAATATAAGTCTCTGTGTTTATTTGATCGGGTTTGAGCGGCTTGGGACTGGCGGGTGAGAGAGATTTGTCCTGACTGTGGGCCAGGCAGGAAAACTCTAGCAACAATTTTGTGCTGTTTTTCAGTGTTGTCTGTCCTAACACTATCTTCATGGGCCTCTGTATCACCCAGTTTCAGAACTTAATGGAACTGATGGCCTTGCCTTGGGCATACCATCATCTGGATTCCTTTGAACTACATGTAACAAAACTTTAAAAATTGCTTAACCAAACTTATAGGGCTGTGAGTCTGTGAGGGAAAGGAGGATGTCAGGAAGACAAAAATTGCCCTTTAGTACAGAGGCTAGGGACCCCCAGACACATGGACGGAAACCTCTGTGGAGCTGGGCAGATAGGCTGGTTGTATGATGTGTTCTATGGGCTCTGGGTGAGGAGGAAGAGGTTTCCACCAGAAAGTGCTCAGGGTGGAAGGACTTTCAGATCACTCTTCTTCCCACTAGAGGGAGCAGGAGACTGACTAACTGGGGACTCAAAGCTCAGCCCCAGCCAGGAGATGCTAGGAAGGGTCTTGAGCATGCCAGGGGGGTGTAGACAAAAATACCTGAAGGTGGCCTGAGGCTGTGGCAGAACCACATGCCCTACAGAATGAACTTTCCTCTTTCACACCCCAGAGATTTTGCAGTGCTAACAGTGATGTTGTAGAAGGTGAAAATACATCAGCACCATGGGAGGAGTGGAGAGGTTCTGCTTGTCATTGCTGACTTTAATCTCCCATCTCTCTTCCTTCAACAGGCGATCCAGATCATGTGTGGTGTGATGGTGTTGAGTCTCGGCATCATTTTGGCATCTGTCCCCACAGTCCCACACTTTACCCCAGTGTTTTCTGTCCTGTTAAAATCTGGCTATCCATTTGTAGGAGCCTTGTTTGTAAGTAGAGTTTTATGGGGAGCCAGCTGGGGAGAACAGAGGAAGGAGAGGTCACCTATCTCAATTTCTGTTTACTTTGAGAACGAGGTCGATGGTAGATTTTGTTCTTCTGTATATCACCCACAGACAATCCTGATGTATTAGGGAAGAGGTTATACCATTCTGAAGATTCTATTCATCTACTTCAAATAAGCATTTCTGTTAATATCACCTTTTCATCTCAACCTGTTGAGCTATGATGAGTATAGAGGCTGAGTAGGTTTAGGGAAAAGTCCAGAGAGTGGAATCCACATGGTCTAGAGCTTTCTGTATAGTGCATTGACACCCAGTGGACCATACTGCAGGAAGAATCATTTTTAGAATCTGGCTCTGTTGGAAGCACGTGAGGTGATAGACTAGAAATTCTTCAGAGACTGCTCTATGTCTGGGGTCAGGAGAACACGAAGATCCTTGTCTCAGAGGACAGCTCTCCTCTAGATTGATTTGGATGAGTCTCAGGCACAAGTGAGGTTTCCTGTCTCTGTGGCTTCCCATCGGCTTACTGCCGCTCAGAAATGTTTTTTTTTTCCTCCTTTCCTATGTTTCTTTCTTTGATGCATCCACAGCTCTACCTTTCCTTCTGTTGTGCCGATGATTTTTGCGTTAGTCATCTCAGGCCAATACAACGTCTGATTCCACCAGTTTTTCATGAATGTCCTCTGTCCCAGGTTCCATTCAAAGACACTGCATTCCACTAGTTGTTCCAGAGTCTCCACTAGACTTCCTCATTTGGATCTTCTCAGGCTTTCCCTATCCTTGGTGACTTTGACAGTTTCTGAGTTGTGCTGGTTAGGATTTTGTGAAATATTTCTACGTTTGAATTTGTCTGATATCTTCTTAATCTTTAAGTGAGCACAGAATGGTGACTGTTCAGGTGACAGCAGTGATATGCCATACTGTCTGGTTCTATGAAGGGTGCATACTGTTTACATCATTTCACTGTTGACTTAACCTGGATCATGGGGCTGATGTGGTGATTCCTAGGTCAGGCTGTTACTTTATTTTTTCCTCCTCTCCATATTGTGCTCTTTACATATCACTAGCATCCGTTGCATTAATAGAGGCACTTGGTAACTGTTAGTTTTATTTATTTTTTAATAAATAAAAGAGTCATATTGAAAGACTCTGCATGTGAGGCTGTGGATGTAGCTCAGCAGTTGAACACATGCATAGAACGCACAGACCCTAGCATCACAGAGATAAAGACTCAGCATTCATTTATGTGGATAAGCTACTTAACTTTGGAGAATAGAAATCATAAAATTTCTAGCTTTTTTTAACATTTCTAAAGATTGTTTGCTACTTGATTTCCTTTAATTTATTGGATGAGAGAAACTATTTCTTGATTTTCTGAATCATGTTAAGGGTTTCTCATCATCCAACCTTATGCTTCCTTTTGTTCTCATTTCGCATAGTCTCTAGGACCAGCCACTGAAAGTTCTATTTCTTTTCTTCTGTGCTTGTTAATATCTTCCCTTATTCAAAACAAAACAACAACAACAAAACTAGTGCAAGTTGATCTCAAACTATCACAAAAATCTGAAGAAAGATGTACTCTCCCAAACTCATTTTAGGACACCAGCCTTGTCTTGACACTAGGATAATGGTGTAATGCCAGCCAAGAGCATGACCGGAAATGGATAGTGGGCCAACATTCTAAAGGATGGTAGCTGCAAAACTCCTCGAGAAAATACTAGCACATTGAAAACTGCATGTTAAAAAGATACTGCAACATGTTCAAATGAGATTTACTGAGAGAAGTTTGCATAGTTTATACAGAGTGGCATAGCTCTTTTAATGAAAGAGGGGACAAAAATCCCATAGCTGTTTTCCATTCTCTCTCCCTGTAGGCCAATGCCTCAGGATCTAAAAAGCATCTGATTCTGAAATTTTCCTTTCAAATTAACAAAATATGTTTTTATTACCTCTTAAAGTTTTTTTTTATCAATTTTAATGGGATAGATTTCTGTTCTAATCTACCTAGTCTTGTGTTTTCTGAATAGTACATGGGCAATGATACTCCTCTGGGAACCCAAGTTTATCATTGGTCATTTGTTCTTTGAGGATTTCCCATGGAAGTTTGTCATAAAACCCAGAGAGTAATGCTATAGTCACTTTGTACATAGAAATTGATGTGATAATACTTTTCTCTTGTCTGAGCAGTTTATCATCTCTGGAATTCTGTCAGTTATCACGAAGACAAGGTCAACCAAGTCTTTGGTGAGTACAAGAGTCACAACCCGCACCAATGGTGATGAAACCCAGACCCTTCACGGCCAAGCTTTCCACGTTGAAATTACAAACTGGGAATCCGTGGCTGATATGTAAAATTAAATTAAATTATAAAATTTAAAAAAAATAAAAAAATGAAAAAATAATAATTACTTGTTCTCTACATGGGCTAATTCTGGGTTCTCCATATCCCTGTTTAGAGCATATTCTTCCTGTCATGGTGACCAAAATTATAGTGTGCCTTATGCCCGAGACCAGTGCCAAGGAATCTCATGTAAAACTCCTGCTTTCTTATGATCCCATTGTGTAGGCAGCAGGCTCTGATAATTAACCTTGATCATCAACTTGACCTGATTGAGGAGCATCTAGGAGATTAATAAAGACCTCCCAGGCTGTTCTATTTCCAAAATGTGATACTGTCATTCCTTAGCATAAATACCCAGATGGAATAAACAGGGGAAGTTGAAATGTGCTTAGCATAGATATCCTCTCACTCTGCTTCCACGACCACCATGGCAACCATGACTACCATGCTGTGAGCTGTTCTGTTCTGCCACACCAACCCCACAATGATGGGCTGAGACTCTGAACCTGTGAACAAAATATATTTTGGTGCTTAAGTTGTTTATATGAGGCATTTTGTCATAGCAATGAAAAGTCTAACATAAAAGCTTTCAAATTTTACTCTTTAGTAATGAAGCTAATGTCCTTGTTTTTAAAGAGTTGTATTTGTTGTGGGTATACTATATAATCTCACCACTTAAAATCCATGAAAAGTCCCAGACAAAATGTTCACGTGAGAATCATCTCTCATTTATATCTCCATAAAGGTAATGTTTTTGCTGGGATTGAGTATGCATTTTTGAACAGAATATTTGAATTCAGAAAGTCTCAGTAGTTATGTGTTTTGGCTAATCATTCGGCTTTACTGACTTTTAACTTTTTCCAGGGGAAAACTGAAGTCACTGAGGGAAGAAAGACGGACTATAGGAAGAATTTTTTGAGATATGTAAAGATACACTTAGTCATCAGTCAAATCACATTCCTCAAGGAGTTGATTCAGGAAGTCATGGAAGAGAATACCATGTAATGCAACATCTTGGGGATTCAGTAGTTAAGATCTGACTAAACCAGTCTCTCAAATATACAGAGTACTACTTACTTTTCTGTTGCTGTGGTAAAATACCACATCTAAAACAATGGAGGATATAGGTGGTCTCTAGGTAGAATAAGGCTCATGAAAGACATTTAAGCTATGCTGGAGAATGTTCTTTTCATCCTATGTATGGAAACTAAAGAAGAATGTCAGCTAGAATAAACCTAGTTTGTTCTAAGAACATACATACGATCAGCATCCTGATATCAACAATTGTTAGAGGAGTCCAAGAGTTTGACTTTAGTCACTATTTGTGGAAAGTAGCACTCAAAAGCATCAAATCATGAGTGATTTGTACAATCAGTCTAAAATATAAGTATCCTGAAATTAAATCACACTCCAGTGCAAGATACCTTGGTACACCCTGGAAATACTTACCTGTAACCATAGCTTTCAGACAGGTCTTAGCTCAACTTTCATTTTCTGTAAGTTGAGGAAGAAAGGAAGCCACTATTGAGAAAAGTTTATTTATTTTGCTGACACTATGAACATTGTAGAGATGAGATCCAAAGTGAACATTGGGAATGAGTACTCAAGAACAATGAAAGACCGTGGAACTCTGGCACTGTGGCCTCAATTTACCAACATCTAATTCCAAATCTGTTTCTTTCTGTCTCGCACTGTGTCCACAAATGACAATATCCTTAGTCACATGTCTAGATTTCTATCTACATCCACCTACACATGGCCCTGGTTATAGCCAATCATAAGCCTTTCCAGACTTTCAAAGCCTACTTGACACTGAGAACAAAGTCCCCACACTCAACATTCGTCATATGAGCTTCTGAGGTAGTATTCAGGAATGAACTGCTTTACCTGCCTTTTCTGTGTGGTTGATGCATCCATGTGTGGGGTGTGGTCAGAGTATGTTATTCTGAGTATATTAGGTGGTATTAGGTGTATCCAAGTTCAACTCTTGGGATAACTCAAATCCAAAAGAGGAATGCTTTGTTTGGGCTCAAAATTTGGAGGTTCAATAGTGCATGCTTTTGGTGGATCCATTTGTTCTGAGCTTGGAGATAGGCAGTGAGTGTCTCATGCTGAGATTGCAAAGCTGTGTGCCACACGGCAGTAAGGGAGAAAAGAGAGATTAAGATGAAGGTACCATTTCTGATATACCCCCTTTGTAGGTTCTTCTCTGATGACCAACCTCTGATCAGGAGGTGAGGCCCAGTACTTCCTAGAGGTTCTGACATCTCACAGTAACATTTACCTGGGGACCAGGTCTTTAATACTTGGGTCTCAGGCTGCAAGAATTCCAAACTACAGCACTGGGGATGTGGAGGGACAGGAAACACAGCTGGTGTCTGCACCACCTCCTTTGCTCACACTGTCTTGAAAATTTTCCAGTTTTTCATTGAGGGGTTCTATTAAAAGTCATGGGTGAAGATTTTCCAAGGGAATATATTCTTTCTCTTTATTGAAATCCTGTTTGCCCACCCAACTGCCATTTACGCTTTGGGTTGGTGTGTTCCTAGACATTCTTTGGGCCAGATACATATTGTAGAGGTTGGGTAAAGTGGTCTGAGCAAATATTATCTAGGAAATGGAGCATAGGGAACATAAGGATGGAAAAGCAGGGCCTCTCCTCTTTCTAGTGATCACAATTACGACTTAGGGAGAATAGGGAAATAAATTATTAATCTCTCAGCTCCTAATGAAGACAAATGAAGAATTGTGGTGCAACATCTTGGAAAAAAGGTGTAAGCGTAACCTGTTGCTCATTTCAGGTGGACGGCAGCCTGACTATGAACATCCTGAGTGTTTTATTTGCTTTCATCGGCATCATTATCCTCTCTGTCAGCCTGGCTGGTTTGCATCCTGCCTCAGAGCAGTGTGAGCAGAACAAGTCACCTAAACCAACTCAACAGTTTTACTACCATCATTCCTTCGAAGTCAGCAATGACTGCTCTACCCCCAAGGCTGTTTTGACTGTAAGTATTTCTAAAGACTGCATTGAAAGTTTTTAGTTTTTACAAAATAATGATCTTTTTCCTATCTTTGAAAATCTTTCATTCTGTCTGGTTGGAGTTCTTAGGGGAAAGTCAGGGCTGAATAAAGTAAAGGCAAAGAAGAGCATGGGATTAAAAGTCTAGAATAAGGGTTTACATGGTAATAGTGAGAAGTTGTGGGAAAATTCCCAAATAATGTAGGGGATGAAATCATAAAGGTTTTTATTAGAGCTTCTTAAAAATGGAAAATAAAGTTTCAACTTTAGAAGCATGAATTATGAGAGCTCAAACCAAGGACTTTGACCCATTCCTTTTTCTTAGAAGGAAGTAATGCAATATGACTAATAGTAATAATATACCTTCTGTCAGAACATCCAAGGACATACATTTAGCCCCTAACACCTAGAGAGAAAATCTGGAAAGACAACAGTGAAGATACTGCAGAATATTTATTCCCTTTGGACAATAAAAGTAAGAAAAAGCAATCTGGATAGTGGCCAGATGGTCAAGTCTGGTCAACCTCAGGCTTTCTCAGTTCCTTGCAGAGTTGGACTCAGTGAGTCTTCCTTATTAAGAAACCACAATAAGAAAGGGTATATTCAAATTAGATACAGAACAATGGGAGTAAATTACCATCTGGAATAACTAAGCCTGACTTTAGAAACCTGAAGCATTGAGGAGGAATCTGCATGGACCACAAAGCATGAGAACATGTTGGGATAGTTTCACATTGTAAGTCAGAGAGTGGGTTGAGTGTATTTGCTGGGACAGTGTCTAGGTAATGGAGGCATGCTCTATCTCCTCTCTGCCTGTGTGTGCACAAATGAAGAGTGTAAAGTATGACATTCATCTTCCTTCCTATCAAGCAGCCTTCATAAAGACAGAAGTCAAGGACTGTGTTTTCTTAACCTAGGCACTTTGGGGACTGATTTGTGATGTTACAAACTACAGAAATTGGGTTGTTTTTCTGCATTTTACCATTGCAAAAAGGCCAAAGAATTATAACCCAAAGAAGAAGGTTCTATCGGTGATGACTTTTACAAACAGCTGGCACAGTCAGAACATCACTTGCCCTCACAAGTCTCTGTGGAAGAAATATACACATATATGATAAGTGAGCTGCCAGAAGCCAGAGAAGCAGAGACTTGCTCAGCTTCCCATTAAGGGAGTCAAGAGCAGGAACTGCTGATTGTCCTGGCAGTCTCTAGTCCTCTCTTCTCCCTCATTGATGTGAACAGGGTAGTCAGGGATCCCTACCCAAGGTGAGAAGATGAGAAGCAGTGGCATGAAACAGCTTCATTGACTTAGTTTGTCTTTTTTTTTTTTTATTTCTTTTTTTTTTTTTTTTTATTAATTTATTTTGCAATACAATTCAGTTCTACATATCAGCCACGGATTCCCTTGTTCTCCCCCCTCCCGTCCCCCTCACCTTCCCCCCAACCCCCCCCCCCCATTCCCATCTCCTCCAGGGCAAAGCCTTCCCCACAGACTGAGGTCAACCTGGTAGACTCAGTCCAGGTAGGTCTAGTCCCCTCCTCCCAGGCCGAGCCAAACAATCCTGCATAGGCCCCAGGTTTCAAACAGCCAACTCATGCAATGAGCACAAGATCTGGTCCCACTGCCTGGATGCCTCCCAAACAGATCAAGCCAATCAACTGTCTCATCCATTCAGAGGGCCTGATCCAGTGGGGACCCCTCAGCCATTGGTTCATAGTTCATGTGTTTCCATTCATTTGGCTATTTGTCCCTGTGCTTTATCCAACCTTGGTCTCAACAATTCTCGCTCATATAAACCCTCCTCATTCTCGCTAATTGGACTCGCAGAGATCCACCCGGGGCCTAGTCATGGATCTCTGCATCCAGATCCCTCAGTAGTTGGATGAGGTTTCTAGCACAACAATTAGGGTGTTTGGCCATCCCATCACCAGAGTAGGTCAGTTCAGGCTGTCTCTCGACCTCTGCCAGCAGTCTGTTGTGTGGGTATCTTTGTGGATTTCTGTGGGCCTCTCTAGCACTTTGCTTCTTCCTATTCTCATGTGGTCTTTATTTACCATGGTCTCCTATTCCTTGTTCTCCCTCTCTGTTGTTGATCCAGCTGGGATCTCCCGCTCCCCCAAGCTCTCTTTCCCTCAACCCTCGCCTTTCATTACCCCCACTCATGTCCAGGCTGTTCATGTAGATCTCATTCCATTTCTCTGTCATTGGGTGATCCCTGTGTCTTTCTTGGGGTCCTGTTTTCCAGGTAGCCTCCCTGGTGATGTGAGTAGCAGACAAGTCATCCTTGTTTCATGTCTAGTATCCTGCTATGAGTGAGTACATACCATGTTTGTCTTTCTGAGTCTGGGTTACCTCACTCAGGATGATTTTTTCTAGATCCATCCATTTGTCTGCAAACCTCATGATGCCATTGTTTTTCTCTGCTGAGTAGTATTCCATTGTGTATATGTACCACATTTTGTTTATCCATTCTTCAGTTGAAGGGCATCTGGGTTGTTTCCATGTTCTGGCTATTACAAACAATGCTGATATGAACATAACTGAACAAGTGCTCTTATGGTGTGGTTGAGCATTTCTTGGGTATATGCCCAAGAGTGGTATAGCTGGATCTTGGGGGAGATTGATTCCCAATTTTCTAAGAAAGCGCCATATTGATTTCCAAAGTGGTTGTACAAGCTTGCATTCCCACCAGCAGTGGAGGAGAGTTCCCCTAGCTTCACATCCTCTCCAGCATAAGGTGTCTTCAGTGTTTTTGATCTTAGCCATTCTGACAGGCGTAAGGTGGTATCTCAGAGTTGTTTTGATTTGCATTTCCCTGATGATTAGGGATGTTGAGCAGTTCCTTAAATGTCTTTCGGCCATTTGAGTTTCCTCTGTTGAGAATTCTCTGTTTAGTTCTATAGCCCATTTCTTAATTGGACTGTTGGGCATTTTGATGTCTAATTTCTTGAATTCCCTATATATTCTGGATATCAGTCCTCTGTCAGATGTGGGGTTGGTGAAGATCTTTTCCCATTCTGTAGGCTGTCGCTTTGCCTTGTTGACCGTATCCTTTGCTCTACAAAAGCTTCTCAGTTTCAAGAGGTCCCATTGATTGATTGTTTGTCTCAGAGTCTGTGCTACTGGTGTTCTATTTAGGAAGTAGTCTCCTATGCCAATGCGTTCAAGACTACTTCCTACTTTCTCTTCTAGCAGGTTCAGAGTAGCTGGATTTATGTTGAGGTCCTTGATCCACTTGGACTTAAGTTTTGTGCACGGTGATAGATATGGATCTATTTGCAGCCTTCTACATGTTGATATCCAGTTTTGCCAGCACCATTTGTTGAAGATGCTTTCTTTTTTCCATTGTGCACTTTTGGCTTCTTTGTCAAAAATTATATGTTCATAGGTGTGCGGATTAATGTCAGGGTCTTCAATTCGATTCCATTGGTCCACATGTCGGTTTTTATGCCAGTACCAAGCTGTTTTTATTACTGTAGCTCTATAGTAGAGCTTGAAGTCAGGGATCGTGATGCCTCCAGAAGTTGTGTTATTGTACAGGATTCCTTTGGCTATCCTGGGTTTTTTGTTTTTCCATATGAAGTTGAGTATTATTTTTTCCAGGTCTGTGAAGAATTGTGTTGGTATTTTGATGGGGATTGCATTGAATCTGTAGATTGCTTTTGGTAAGATTGCCATTTTTACTATGTTAGTCCTGCCTATCCATGAGCATGGGAGATCTTTCCATTTTCTGACATCTTCTTCAATTTCTTTTTTCAGGGACTTAAAGTTCTTGTCATATAGGTCCTTCACTTGCTTGGTTAGTGTTACCCCAAGGTATTTTATGTCGTTTGTGGCTATAGTAAAGGGTGATGTATCTCTGATTTCCTTCTCCGCTTCTTTGTCCATTGTATATAGGAGGGCTACTGATTTTTTTGAGTTGATCTTGTATCCTGCTATGTTGCTGAAGGTTTTTATAAGCTGTATCAGTTCCTTGGTGGAATCTTTGGGGTCGCTCAAGTATACTATCATGTCATCTGCAAATAGGGAAAGCTTGACTTCTTCCTTTCCAATTTGTATCCCCTTAATCTCCTTATGTTGTCTTATTGCTCTGGCTAGAACTTCAAGTACTATATTGAATAAGTATGGGGAGAGTGGACAGCCTTGCCTCGTTCCTGATTTTAGTGGAATTGCTTTGAGTTTCTCTCCATTTAATTTGATGTTGGCTGTTGGCTTGCTGTAAATTGCCTTTATTATGTTTAGGTATGTTCCCTGTATTCCTGATCGCTCCAATACCTTTATCATGAAGGGGTGTTGGATTTTGTCAAATGCCTTTTCTGCATCCAGTGAGATGATCATATGGTTTTTTTCTTTGAGTTTGTTTATATGGTGTATTACATTGACGGACTTTCGTATGTTGAACCACCCTTGCATCCCTGGAATGAATCCTACTTGATCATGGTGGATAATTGTTTTGATGTGTTCTTGGAGTCTGTTTGCCAGTATTTTATTGAGTATTTTTGCATCAATGTTCATGAGGGAGATCGGTCTGTAGTTCTCTTTCTTTGTTGTATCCTTGTTTGGTTTAGGAATTAGGGTAATTGTAGCCTCGTAGAAGGAGTTTGGTAATGTTCCTTCTGTTTCTGTTGTGTGGAACAATTTAGAGAGTATTGGTATTAACTCTTCTTTGAAGATCTGGTAGAATTCTGCGCTGAAACCATCTGGTCCTGGGCTTTTTTTGGTTGGGAGACTTTTAATGACTGTTTCTATTTCGTTAGGGGTTATTGGACTATTTAAATAGTTTATCTGGTCTTGATTTAACTTAGGTATGTGGTACCTATCCAGAAAGTTATCCATTTCTTTTAGGTTTTCCAGTTTTGTCGAATAGAGGTTTTTGAAGTATGACCTGATGATTCTCTGGATTTCCTCAATGTCTGTTGTTATGTCCCCCTTTTCATTTCTGATGTTGTTGATTTGGATGCTCTCTCTCTGTCTTTTGGTTAGTTTGGATAAGGGCTTGTCTATCTTGTTGATTTTCTCAAAGAACCAACTCTTTGTTTCATTAATTTTTTGTATTGTTCTCTTTGTTTCTATTTTATTGATTTCAGCTCTCACTTTGATAATTTCCTGGCGTCTATTTTTCCTGGGAGATTGTGCTTCTTCTTGTTCTAGAGCTTTCAGGTATGCTGTTAAGTCTCTAGTGTGAGATTTCTCCAACTTATTTATGTGGGCATTTAGTGCTATGAATTTCCCTCTTAGTACTGCTTTCATAGTGTCCCATAAATTTGGATATGTGGTGTCTTCATTTTCATTGATCTCTAGGAAGTCTTTAATTTCTTTCTTTATTTCTTCCTTAACCCATTGGTGATTCAGTTGGGTATTATTCAGTTTCCATGAGATTGCAGGTTTTCTGTAGTTTTTGTTGTTGTTGAAATCCAACTTTAGACCATGGTGGTCTGATAGAACACAGGAGGTTATTCCAATTGTTTTGTATCTGTTTAGATTTGTTTTGTGGCCAAGTATGTGGTCAATTTTAGAGAAGGTTCCATGGGGTGCTGAGAAGAAGGTATATTCTTTTTTGTTAGGATGGAATGTTCTGTAGATATCGATTAAGTCCATTTGAGTCATGACATCAGTTAAGTCCTTTATTTCTCTGTTAAGTTTCAATTTGGGAGATCTGTCCAGTGGTGAAAGTGGGGTGTTGAGGTCTCCCACTATTAACGTGTGGGGTTTTATATGTGATTTAAGCTTTAGTAATGTTTCTTTTACATATGTGGGTGCCCTTGTGTTTGGGGCATAAATATTCAGAATTGAGACTTCATCTTGGTGGATCTTTCCTGTGATGAGTATGTAATGCCCTTCTTGATCTCTTTTGATTGATTTTAGTTTGAAGTCTATTTTGCTGGATATCAGGATGGCTACACCTGCTTGTTTCTTAAGACCGTTTGATTGGAAAGTCTTTTCCCAGCCTTTTATTTTTAGGTAGTGTCTATCTTTGAATTTGAGATGTGTTTCTTGTATGCAGCAGAAAGATGGGTCCTGCTTTCGTATCCATTTTGTAAGCCTATGGCTTTTTATAGGTGAATTAAGTCCATTGATATTGAGGGAAATTAATGACCAGTGATTGTTCATTCCTGTTATTTTTTGGTGGTGATGTGTGGGTACTTCTATATGTTGGGGTTTACTGCTGTGGCTTTATCTGTTGCCTGTGTTTTCGAGGGTGTATCTGACTTCCTTAGGTTGGAATTTTCCTTCTAGTGCTTTCTGTAGGGCTGGGTTTGTGGATAAGTATTGTTTAAATCTGGCTTTGTCATGGAATGTCTTGTTTACTCCATCTATGGTGATTGAAAGTTTTGCTGGGTATATTAGTCTAGGTTGACATCCATGGTCTCTTAGTGTCTGCATTACATCTGTCCAGGTTCTTCTGGCTTTCAAAGTCTCCATTGAGAAATCGGGTGTTATTCTGATGGGTTTGCCTTTATATGTCACTTGGCCTTTTTCCTTTGCTGCTCTTAATATTCTTTCTTTATTCTGTACGTTTAGTTGTTTAACTATTATGTGGCGAGGGGACTTTTTTTGGGGGTCTAGTCTGTTTGGTGTTCTATAAGCTTCTTGTATCTTCATAGGCATTTCCTTCTTTAAGTTGGGAAAGTTTTCTTCTATGATCTTGTTGAATATATTTTCTGTGCCCTTGAGTTGGTATTCTTCTCCTTCTTCGACCCCTATTATTCTTAGGTTTGGTCTTTTCATGGTGTCCCAAATTTCTTGGACATTTTGGTTCATGACTTTGTTGGTTTTAGTGTTTTCTTTGACTGATGAATGTATTTCTTCTACTGTATCTTCAACGCTAGAGATCCTCTCTTCCATCTCTTGCATTCTGTTGATTATACTTGCATCTGAAGTTCCCAATCGTTTTCTCAGATTTTCTATTTCCAGCATTCCCTCTGTTTGTGTCTTCTTCATTTTTTCTATTTCCCTTTTCAGGTCTTGGACTGTTTCCTTCATTTGTTTCATTGATTTTTCTTGATTTTCTCTCAGTATTTTATTGTTTTCTTCCAGGACTTTATTGATTTCTTCTAATTTGTTTGCCCTTTCCTCTAGTTGTTTACAGCGTTCTTCACATTTTTTTGTCTTTTCCTCTACGCAAGCCTCTAGCTTCTTCATGATGTCATTCATAAGGCTGTTTTCTTCTGCTTCTTCCAATTTCTGATGTTCTGGTCTAGGTGTTGGAGGAGGGCTAGGGCCTGGTGATGCTGTATTGCTATTCATTTTGTTGTATATGTTTCTGCCTTGACGTCTGCCCATCTCCTTGTGGTTCGTTCTTGGCCTTATCCGCACACTTGGTTCAGACAGACCAGTGTTCCAAAAGGGAAGTCAGTGTTCCAAAAGGGAAGTCCGGAGCAAGATGGGAGCTGGGGGCCGGCCTCTAAGTCTCAGGAAGAGGCTTGGGGCTCAGGCGGATGGGCGTGGTGGCAGGGCGTGGAGACTGCAGGGTCTGCCAGGGGTCTTGGAGAAGGGGATCCTTCCCGGTGGGGCTAGCAGGGAACCTGCCCGGTGGCCAGAACCTGGGGCCGAGTTGGGCAGGTCTTCCCTGGAGTGGCTGGTGCCCAGGGATGGGGTCTGGGGCAAGGAAGGGTACTCACGATTGTTCCAAAAGGGACGTCCGGAGCAAGATGGGAGCTGGGGGCCGGCCTCTAAGTCTCAGGAAGAGGCTTGGGGCTCAGGCGGATGGGCGTGGGGGCAGGGCGTGGAGACTGCAGGGTCTGCCAGGGGTCTTGGAGAAGGGGATCCTTCCCGGTGGGGCTAGCAGGGAACCTGCCCGGTGGCCAGAACCTGGGGCCGAGTTGGGCAGGTCTTCCCTGGAGTGGCTGGTGCCCAGGGATGGGGTCTGGGGCAAGGAAGGGTACTCACGATTGTTCCAAAAGGGACGTCCGGAGCAAGATCTAGTTTGTCTTTTTTACCCATTTCTCCTCAAGGAATGAAGAGACCAGGCATCGATTTAAGCCTAGTTTTGGGGAATCCATGTCACTTCTTCATGGTGTCCTTTTCTTCACTCTCTGATAGTGGTGATGGTTTCATCTCTACAGTCACTTCCCACCAAGGCATGCAGGCTTTAGCTGACATAGTCACTCCAAACTCTCTTCTCCTGAATTTAGGGAGCACTCTTGTTGATGCTGATCTGCAGTGTGTTGGAACTTGGTATGGCTGTGCTCACTACCATGTTGTGGTGGGAACAGGATCACTCTGACTTCTCTCGGGTGAGTATGTTACAGGCCTCCCAGAATCTTGTCTGGTGTTCCTCTGGGATGTGCTGATCTATGCCATGAATGCAGATAGAATAATCAGTTACCATGATGTGAACAGGTGGTTTGGACAGGAAGGTAGGACAGTAGGTGAAGCGGTAGAAGCTAATTGTGTAGCTGATGTGGATTATCTGGACATGAAAACAGGTGACCCTAGCACATCACCTGGTTCTTTCCTTCCCTTTTGCAAACAAAGGAACTGAGGCTCTAAGAAGTTAAATTTGTCTCCTGGGATTATGTTGTTTGCTGGAGCCGATGCCTCCCTTCTAAGTAGGAATACTTTCTCCTACAGAGACAAGTCTCATTAAAATCCTTGACTTGGTAAAGACCAATTGCACACTTGAATTTTTCCTACATCAAAGATACTAAGGCAATGACGTTTAATAATTGAGTATAACCCTTCTCAGCCAGCTCTCAGAGTGCATGTCTTCAGTAACTGAACCAAAGAGGTTTACTCTAACCAGATCCTTAGCTAGAGTATAGAATGAAGATTAGATTATATGCATTAAATATGTGCATAACTTAATGAGGTGGTATTCCCATCTTGGAACAGCTAAAAATTCTATGTACAACACTGAATGAAATTCTATCATGTATCTACATGTGTCTATGTATCTATCTACCTTCCTAAATGTATACACATATATATATTTGTGTATATATATTCATTTGTAATCTGAAATCACATGTGCTCTTTATTCTAGAATGTGATTTTCCTGTCTTGTAACTCAAATAATGGATCCAACACGAAATCAAAGTCACTGTGTAACCCTGCATATGAGAAACAATTAGTTTCTTAAGAATAAAAAAAAAATTGGAGCTCTACAGCAGAGAGTCCATCTTCATGCTAATGCAGAAAATCCAGCCATCACAAGGCAGCAATGCTAAAGGTTCCTAAAATGTGGCTGTTTAAAAAGTGAATACCAGTAATGTGTTGAATGGATGTGTTCAGTGACTCACTCTTGATTTTCATGATCTTGGCATCATCCAAAGCTCAGACCTGCAAATAGTGGCCAAAGAGACACAGGTATTTCTTGGAAATCTAAAATAATGTTTCAGGGGATTGTGGTAGAACAAAGGAGTAACATTTTCTTGTCCCCTAATAGTGAACAACAATTGTTAACCATTTGGTCCCTGTGTTCAGAATCTCTGTGTTGGCATGGGTCTTTCATCATATCAAATTTATTCATTAGTACATAGAAACAAGTGACCTGCAATAAAGTCTCAAGAACTATACATGCTGTTTGTTTCAAAATAAAGTATTTTTGTGATTATATGGTCTATTTGTAACAGTTTTTGTTGTTGTTTTGCCTTTAAGCATAGATAAAGCCCCCTGTGATACATAAACCCATCATTTTCATATCCCTCTGTTGTCTATCAATAAAAAAAAGACATGGAAAGACAACTTGGAATATAACTTTGTCGTGTGTGTGTGTGTGTGTGTGTGTGTGTGTGTGTGTGTGTGTGTTAAACTGAATCTGAATGAACATTCAAAGGTTAGCAATATATTTTTTAGGTGTCATATAACATACCTATTTCTAGGATTACCAGGACAAATAAGAAACATTTCTTCAGTTCTTATAGGAGGATTGAGAGATGTCTCAGCAGTTAAGCTCACTAATTGGTCCTGTAGAAGACCTGAGTTTAGTGCTCACCACCCAAATGGCATCTCATAAACATATGTAACTTCAGTTCCAGGTTATTTGACCCCCTCCTCTGATCTTTGTGGGTACTAGACATGCATGTGGTGCACAGCCAAACATCCATGTAACATATGCATACAACATAAAAACATATTTAAAAAGAAATTTGTAGTTAAATATGGAAAGTGGAAAATGACAATATAATTAGGATCATATTGTATAAGTCATTAATGTCTATTTGAGTCCACAACAAAGTATTCTGATTCTTGTTTTCTGCCTCAAATCATTTATAGAAGAGGAGAGCCTTTCTTTGAGACATGTCCCCCAGCCCTTGGCTACTGCCAATCATGTGACTGATCTTGCTTCAGCAGAGGAAGGAAGGCCTACCACCTAGGAATCATAGTTGGTGTTTTCATCATTGCATCCCCACTCTAGCTCAGCCGTCACTGTTAGCATCAAAGATTCCAAACAGCTCATGAGCAAGGAGACATCATTACCAACACTACAGAAACTGAATGGACTTAAAGTCACATAGTGATCACCATTGTGCAAACAGTTTATACAATTAAATGAAATGAGAACAAATAGTAGGAAGATAAAAAAAATAATAAAAAGCAACTCAAAAATAACTACTACAGAAGAATTTAAAATATGAATGGTCACATAACAAGTGAAGGAATGGTAGCAATAGTCATAAGAGAGTGCTTCACTGGTGAATTAATTTCAATATTTAAAGCAAAATACACCAATCTGAAGGTACATTGGTTCTGTTGGACCTTATAGACAGGTATGGAGAGAAAAGCATTTACAGGATCAGTTGCTGCATGCAGTACCAGGAGATAACTTATCTGACAAATAGATAAAGAAAGAAAGAAAGAAAGAAAGAAAGAAAGAAAGAAAGAAAGAAAGAAAGAAAGAAAGAAAGAAAAAAGAAAGGAAGAAAGAAAGAAAGAAAGAAAGAAAGAAAGAAAGAAAGAAAGAAAGAAAGAAAGAAAGAATTCACATTGTATAGCAGCAGCAATTTGATCCACCACCTAATTAGACAAAACTGTCATGCTCTAAGGTTTATCTGTCTTCTGCACAGGCCAAACAGGAAAGTTAAACAGAGATGTAGTTGAAACCATTACCTTGCATCTTTCAAATTCTTGGTGGTGGCACTCTCTCTGTAATTTTTCCAAGGACATGATTACTGACCTTGACTCACTATTTTCTCAAGTAGAAGCACATATAACAGCTTCTACTGGCCTTTCTAACCACAATATACCTCACTCCACAGGCCAGGAAACCAATGTGGAGATTCTACCAATTTCTCAGTATATTTACTCCAATTATGCACAGTAATTGAGGATATAACCACTGGATGCATTTGGGGATACACACACTAGTCTGGTTATATATTTAGAAACAAAATTGAGTTGAAGTCTCATCATTTCATCAGGACCCTCTCTCACATTTCTGCACCAATTTACAGAAGAATACCACTCATTTTTAATTGAGTGCCTTCACTTATTACAGACCCCCTTCAAGGCTGAGACACAACCAATCATATAGTAAGTGATTGTTAGGGACGAATAGGGTATGAATTAATGAAATAGAGAACTAAAATTACCTACCACCATAGTTTAGCCAGGAAGCAGTCTTTTCCCCAGTTGTATGTACTGTTCTCATGCTCACTTACCCCCGGGACCCTTCAGAAAGATCAGCAGCTTCTGCTGTTCCAGGAGGGTAGGACCCAACCACCGGCTGGCCTAGCTGGAAGTCCTTCTCACTCCTTGGGAAGTTCATGGTCAGTAGTATGTTGTCTGTGTAATCCTTGTGTGTCCAGCTGCTACTTTTGGTACCAGAGAAAAAAACAGAACACTTTCAAATCTGTTACCATCAGTGCCAATATCAAGCCACAAGGGATTCATGGTTTCTGAGAATAGATAGAAACATATCCAATTTCTGTCTGTTTTAACTAAAGACACACTGTAGATCTCCTTATAGTCCAAGGAACCAGTTCAAATAAATCATGATGTTTTACAACTGACCTCAGCAATGTGGACAGTGTTAGTGATGTTAAAGCAATGATCCTCAGCCAAAGAAATCTGGGTGATTTCCTCTCAGATTAAAAAGGAAAATGCTAATTGATAACTCATGGCAAGACTTTAGGCATGGCGTTTTCCACTTTTGCCTTTCCTTTAGCTTTATATACACTGACCTTCCCATAGCTCAGTTCCTCTCATTCTCCTCACTGGGCTCCTTCTCAGAGACAAAATAAGAACCTAGGATGAGGTATGGTTTCTTCTTAAATTTGCATATTTTCAGAGAAAAATCACAACAGTTATTGCCCTTTCTACTACATAGACTGTACAGTTCTCATAAAGACTGACTTGCTCCTATGTAGGCATGTGACAGAAACATCACCAAGAGTCCTGTGTTGGCCATCTGCTTCCTGTTGTTTACCTCACTCAACCTCACAGAGGACCATCTGAGGGATTGCAATCATAGTACTCTATCTGTAAGACACCAATCTCTCCCTGCTTTTTACATGCTAATGATATGGACTCAGCCCAAAAGTCCATCAACTAGTGAGTAGATAAGGAATTAATGGCATATATACAGAATCAAGTAATACTTGACCATAAAGAAAAGTGGAATCCTCTCATTTTCAGAAAAAATATATATAGAATATGGAGGCATCAAGTCAATAAAATAAGAAAGACACAAGAACACAGTGTTCTCTCATACGTAGAAACAAACAAAGAAACTAAGAGCCCCAATGACGAGAAGAAACCATGGGCCAGCTAGGCACCATTAGGACAGGATGGTTGGAGATGGACACACACATACTTGCCCAGGGGCTTTGCCCTAGGTGGAAGGAAGAAGCCATGGGCCTGTCTAGCACCAATAGGACTGGGTGGTTGGATGCCATTGTGGCAAGCAAATATGTGACGGGGTATTGGAGAATAAGAGGGGCGGAATTGTTCATGTTGTATGGAGAGAGTCAGATCTGAGAGGTAAAGGCATGGAGGAATGGGCTGATGTGGGAGGCCTGCTTGCCACCCAAGGCCAAGGTCATATCCAGTCCTGGGCTGCTACGAAGGACCATGTCTGGGTATGTGAACCTGCTGCAGCCAGGGCCTGTGTTGAGGTCCATGGCTCCTGTTACCATCAAAAGCCATGCTTCTGCCTGTGGTCTGGGCCACCACCTGGGGCCATGTCAAAGTCCAAGGACCATGTTGTTTCTGGTCCCATGCCAATCTGAGAGGCCTGTGCTGCCATCAGGGCCATAGTGACATCTGGGTCCAAACTGCTGCTGCTGGCCATGTCGGGATCCAGAATCCATGGTCCTGCCACAGCTGGGGTCTGTGTTCCAGATTGACCCCACCCCTCACTGGCCCTGGGATAATGGAACCTGATAACCCTGGCACTGGAGAGCTGGTCCTACCCCTAATAGAAGATCTGCCCCCTTCCTTCCTCCACTTGGGAAAGCTGGGATCACCCCTCACCAGGAGTGTGAGAGAGCTGTCTCTGATTCTCACTCTGAGGGGAGTGGTCACAGCAGTCTAGTGTGGTGATATATTATTTGTGTGCCCTAATACAGCCTGTCTGGCGATCACAGGACAGAGCCAGCCACTATATTAAACATAGAGGTTAGGCAGTGGTAGTACACGCCTTTGACCTTAGCATTCAGGAGGCAGAGATCCATTCAGATCTCTGTGAGTTCAAGGCCACACTGGGAACACAGCCAGGCATGGTGGTACATGCCTTTAATCCCAGCACTAACCACAGAGGTCTGGAGGTCTGTACAGACAGACAGAAAATGATAGAACTGGGCAGAGAGAGGAAGTGATGTAGCTGGATGTGGAAAGGAAGTAAGATTGCAGCGCACACAAGGCATATATGCATGGGTATACAGGAAGTAGCTTTCTCTGGAGGCTGAGGAGTTGATGAGGTGAGGTTAGCTGGCTTTTTTCTGTTTCTCTGGTCTATCAGCTTTCACCCCAATATCAGGCTCTGGGTTTTTTTTTATTAATAAGACCGTTTAGCAATTCGAATAACAACCCAGTCAGACTAACTCAGCTACTACACAGACACACATTCAGGGCTTTGAGTTGGCCCATCATCTACCTCATCTATGACCTGCTGGAGTGCATGAAGGGACCACTCTGAGGATCTCCATGACTAGGGGTAACAGCAGGATATCCGAGAGGAGTTTCAGTGAGGGTCCAGTACTGATGGTGTACCAAAAGCTAGAGGCCTTGTACCTGACCAACAACACATTACACAATGATCATTTACAAGTAAAGCTGTTTGGACAAAAGGGTACACTGTGTGATACACAGTGTTAGAATTCCTAGCCACTCCCCCATGATCGATCATGTGCTGGCAAGAAGTTTAGTCATATCAGAGCCTTATGTCCTATGTAATCCGTGCACTACGTGATCACATAATCTTTGCTCATGTGTGGCATAGCTACATAAGCCCATATACACATGTGCAGGAAGAATCTTTGAAAGCAGATTCCACATGTCCCTCCCTCTCTTCCTGCACGATCTTTCCATAGGCCTACGCACATCCCTTCTATTTCCTCCCCTTAATAAACTCTTATAGTGGGTTTTGCTGTACCTCGTGGCTTTTCTTGCACAGTAAACAGTGCTGCTTAATGAATAACATTGTGCCACTTAATAAATTACACAGCAGCTCCCAGTGCTACTAAGATGAATGAACAGGTGATGGAGAAGTGGGAAGATGGAGGAACAATGTGGTTTTTGTTTGTTTCCTTTATTGTTTTTGTTTATTTTGTTCATTAATATTCTTATCGTATTTTGTATTTTTACCCTATTTTTATTATTTCTTTTTTAGTTTTCCTTTGGAGGACACTATAACGGTGAAGGGCAGAAATTAGTGGGATTGGAGTACATGGTGTAAAATTCCCAAATAATCAATAAAAATAATTATGTTCAAAAAAGACCCAATGAGATCAAAGTAGGATGAAACAATTAGAGACTGGGATGGATGGAGGAGGCTGGGAGAAAGAGGAGTGGGGGGAGGAGAGTGGATTGATATTGTCCTAGTTAGGGTTCTGTTGCTGTGATAAATATCATCACCAAAAGCGCCTTGAGGAGCAAAGGGTTTATTTTAACTTACAGTTGTAGGCCATCATGAAGTTAAGTCAAGGCAGGAAATGGAGGCAGAAATTGAAGCTCAGGCCATGGAAGAATGCAGCTTTTGTGCCCCATGGCTTGCTCAACCTGCTCTCTTATATCCAGGACTACCCAGCCAAGGGTAGCACTGCCCACAGTGGGAGAGGCCCTTTACATCAATTGTTGGTCAAGAGAATGCTCCATAGGCCTGCCCACACTCCAATCTGATAGAGACATTTTCTCAGTTGAGGTTTCTCTAGCCATATAACTCTAGCTAGTATTAACAACAACAACAAACAGTAACAACAACAGGACAGACATAGGCAACATACAGTGTATGGATATATCACATTGAATCCCATTAACCTGTATAATAGTTAATGTTTAAAATACCAGCATAAAGCTAAAATTCATACTGACAAAAGAAAGACCAGATCTAAACAAGAGTGTAGTCTCAACAGCATTTTTCCTTGTTCCTGAGTTTCCCCAAGTACAACACCTACATCTCAGCTCTACTAATTCACACAATCAGCCTGGTTTAATGTATCCCATGTCATTTAAGCTACACAGTCCTTGTTTCATGTTATTCCATGACTGTATAGAAAACTTACAATCATATGATTTGGGGCAGTTTAAAACAACTTAATCACAAAGCTTTTAATGGACATTTCATTGGCTTCACCCCGCCCTGCAACAAAATACATTTTTATTCTCAAGTGTTCACATTTGGTAGTTATAAATCTTTTTTATATGTTTTTCTTTTTTTTATTAAGACATCTTCTATTCATTTTACATACCAACCACAGATTCCCCTGTTCTCCCTCCTCTTGCCTTTCTCCTCAACCCACCCCCATTCCCACCTCCTCCAAGGCAAGGTCTCCCATGGGGAGTCAGCAGAGCCTGGTACATTCAGTTGAGGCAGGTCCAAGCCGCTCCTCCAAGCACCAAGGCTGTGCAAAGTGTCTCTCCATAGGCACTGGGCTCCAAAAAAGCTGGCTCATGCACTAAGGACAGGTCCCAGTCTCACTGCCTGGGACCCCCTACACAATTCAAGCTAAACAACTGTCTCACTTATCCAGAGGGCCTTGTCCAGTACCATGGGGGCTCATCAGCTATTGGCCCACAGTTCATGTGTTTCCACTTGTTTGGCTAGTTTTCTCTGTACTTTTTCCAGTTATGGTCTCCATATCCCTTGCTCATAAAACCCCTGCTCTGTCTCATAGATTAGACTCCTGGAGTTTGGCCTGGGACCCGGCCATGGATCACTGCATCTGCTTCCATCAGTCACTGGATGAGGGTTCTATGATGACAGGATATTCAGCCATCTGATCACCAGAGTAGGCCAGAGTAGTCCAACTCAGGACCCTCTTGACTATTGTCAGTAGTCTATGGTGGAGTCATCCTTGCAGATTCCTGGGAACCTCCCTACCACTCTGTTTCTCCCTATTCCCATGGTATCTCTTTCCTTGCTCTTCCACTCTGTTCCTGATCTAGCTCAACCTCCCGCTCCCCTAAGCTCTCTTTCCCCCAATGCTTGCCCTCCATTACCTCTCCCATCTCCCCCAGTTTGCTCATGTAGATCTCATCCATTTCTTCATCACTGAGCGAGCCATGCATTCTTCCTACGATCCTTCTTACTAGCTAGCCTCCATGGAGCTGTGGGTTGCAGTCTGGTTATCCTTTGCTTTAGATATAGTATCTACTTATTAGTGAGTACATACCATGTTTGTCCTTCTGAGTCTGGGTTACCTCACTCAGGATAATATTTCTAGTTCCATTCATTTCTCTGCAAATTTCATGATGCCATTGTTTTTCTCTGCTGAGTAGTACTCCATTATGTATATATACCACATTTTCTTTATCTATTCTTCAGTTGAGGGGCATCTAGGTTGTTTCCAGGTTCTGGCTATTACAAATAATGTTGCTATGAACATAGTTGACCATGTGTCCTTGTGGTATGATTGAGCATTCCTTGGGTATATGCCCAAGAGTGGTATAGCAGGGTCTTGAGGAAGATTGATTCCCAATTTTCTGAGAAACTGCCATACTGATTTCCAGAGTGGCTGTACAAGTTTGCATTCCCACCAACAGTAGAGGAGTGTTCCCCTTGCTCCACCTTTTCCCCAACATAAGCTATCTTCAGTGTTTTTGATCTTAACCATTCTGACGGGTGCAAGATGGTATCTCAGAGTCATTTTGATTTGCATTTCCCTGATGACTAAGGATGTTAAGCAATTCCTTAAATGTCTTTTGGCCATTTGAGATTCTTCTGTTGAGAATTGTCTGTTTAGCTCTATAGCCCATTTTTTTAATTGGACTGTTATATATTTTGATGTCTCGTTTCTTGAGTTCTTTATATATTCTGGAGATCTGCCCTCTGTCAGATGTGGGGTTTGTGAAGATCTTCCCATTCTGTAGGCTATCGTTTTGTCTTATTGACCATGTCCTTTGCCCTACAAAAGTTTCTCAGTTTCAAGAGGTTTCATTTATTAATTGTTGCTTTCAGTGTCTGTGCCACTGGTGTTATATTTAGAAAGTGATCTCCGGTGCCAATGCGTTCAAGACTACTTCCTACTTTCTCTTCTATCATGTCCAGAGTAACTGGATTTATGTTGAGGTCTTTGATCCACTTGGACTTAAGTTTTGTGCATGGTGACAGATATGGATCCATTTGCATTCTTCTACATGTTGACATGCAGTTATGCCAGCACCATTTGTTGAAGATGCTTTCTTTTTTCCATTGTACAGTTTTGGCTTCTTTGTCAAAAATTAGGTGTTCATACGGATGTGGATTAATGTCAGGGTCTTCAATTCAATTCCATTGGTTCACATGTCAGTTTTTATGCCAGCATCATGCTGTTTTTATTACTGTAGCTCTATAGTAGAGCTTGAAGTCAGGGATTGTAATACCTCCAGAGGTTGTTTTATTTGTACAGGATTCTTTTGGCTATCCTGAGTTTTTTGTTTTCCCATATGAAGTTGAGTATTGTTCTTTCCAGGTCTGTGAAGAATTGTGTTGGTATTTTGATGGGGATTGCATTGAATCTGTAGATTGTTTTTGGTAAGATTGTCATTTTTACTATGTTAATCCTACCTATCCATGAGCACGGCAGATATTTCCATTTTCTGATATCTTCTTCATAGTGTCTCATAAGTTTTGGTATGTTGTACATTCATTTTCATTGAATTCTAGGAAGTCTTTAATTTCTTTCTTTATTTCTTCCTTGACCCAGTAGTGATTCAGTTGAGCATTATTCAGTTTCCATGCGATTGTAGGATTTCTGTAATTTTTGTTGTTGAAATCTAACTTTAAGCCATGGTGCTCTGCTAAAATACAGGAGGTTATTCCAATTTTTTGTATCTGTGGAGATTTGCTTTGTGACAAGTATGTGGTCAATTTTAGAGAAGGTTCCATGGGGTGCTGAGAATAAAGTATTTTTTTTGTTAGGGTGGAATGTTCTATAGATATCTATTAAGTCAATTTGAGTCATAACATCTGTTAGTTCCCTTATTTCTCTGTTAAGTTCCTGTCTGGCAGATCTGTCCATTGGTGAGAATGGGGTGTTGAAGTCTCCCACTATTAATGTGTGGGATTTGATGTGCGATTTAAGCTTTAGTAATATTTCTTTTGCAGATGTGAGTGCCCTTGTATTTGGGGCATAAATGTTCAGAATTGAGACTTCATCTTGGTGGATCTTTCCTGTGATGAATATGTAATGTCCTTCCTGATCTCTTCTAATTGACTTTAGTTTGAAGTTTATTTTGTTAGATATTAGGATAGCTACACCAGCTTGCTTCTTAAGTCCATTTGATTGGAAATTCCCAGCCTTTTACTCTGAGGTAGTATCTGTCTTTGAAGTTGAAGTGTGTTTCTTGTATGCAGCAGAAGGATGGATCCTGATTTTGTGTCCATTCTGTTAGCCTGGGTCTTTTTATTGGCGAATTGAGTCCATTGATATTAAGGAATATTAATGACCAGTAATTGCTAATTTCTGTTATCTTTTATTGGTAGTGTGTGTGTGTATTTCCCTTCTTTGGGATTTACTGCTGTGGAGTTATCTATTGCCTGTGTTTTCGTGGGTGCATCTGACTTCCTTATGTTGGCGTTTTCCTTCTAGTGCTTTCTGTAGGGCTGGATTTGTGGATAGGTATTATTTAAATCTGGTTTTGGAATGTCTTGTTCACTACATCTATGGTAATTGAAAGTTTTGCTGGGTATATTAGTTTAGGCTTGTATCTGTGGTCTCTTTGTGTCTGCATTACATCTGTCTAGGATCTTCTGGCTTTCAGAGTCTCCATTGAGAAGTTGGGTGTTATTCTGATGGGTCTGCCTTTACAAGTCACTTGGCCTTTTTCTTTTGCTGCCCTTAATACTCTTTCTTTACTCTGTATGTTTAGTGGTTTAATTATTTTGTGGAAAGAGGACTTTCTGGGAGGTCTAGACTGTTTGCTTCTTTTTTTTTCAGTTGTAATTTTTTTTATTTGTATTTTATTTTTAGATTTTCTTCTCAGAATGCTATCTTGGCATACACATCTGCTGATCATTGTTCATTGGCTTTCAAATGTTCCAATTTGATGTCTCTGTAAGTTCTATGGAGGGAGAAGTGATGAAACATTGGGCACAATCTTTCTCTGAAAACATGTTGTTGAGCAAGTGACAATAAATTGTACATGATGCAAGTGTTACTCAAAGAGAATGCCATTTAAAGCTTACTATTCAAGTGTCTCCATTGAGAAAGAATAGAAGGGTATAATGGTATTATCTTCATTATGAATTTTTAGTATTATGTGTAGAATATTCCACAACAATTATGATTCTCTTATGATTCAACTAGTTAATGCTCAAGAGATATTTACATCTTTATGTCATGTATAAATTGGATCTCATGTCATTTGTAAATAAATTGTTTCTTATTGGAAACTATGCTTTGAGTTAAAATATTCCATTTGGTAATTAAGGTATTTACCTACTCAGAATACTGTACTGCCTTTGCATTTGAAGGTTATGGAGAAAAACAAATTCAGTTCATGGTATCTACTTGGATAAGCCACACTGAAACATACACCATACGTAATGGAAAGGCTTTTCTGACTTTTAAGTGGGGCTTAAACAAAATACAAAAGCATGGAATGATGGAATACTTACTAAAGCAGCATTAACTTTAATTATCATAGTGAATAAATTTCCAAGATATTCTAGGCTTGGAGTCTACATCCTAGCTGATATATGTATATTTAAAGTAGCTTTGGGAAACTTTGGAGGATTTTCCCCAAGACACATGCTACTAGATAGCATATGTAAGATGTTTATTAGAAAAATGGCCAATTCCTTAAATAAGCTCTATACTTGGTGAGGGGATTTTCCTACAGACTAAATGACTGTCTGTCAGAAGATGTGGCTTCATAATTTTGTGCAGAAAAATTCCTTCATCTAGTAGCACTTGCTTTCTGAGGTTGTTTACTTTGAACCACCACATGCATTTCAGCTAAGGCCAAATGCTTGATTCCCTGTACCATGACTTACAGTGTGGTTTTCATTTGACTGAACTTTACAAGACTGCATTTGAAATTCAATATGTCAAAGTAGGCCATCTGTCTATGTGTTCTGAAGCCAGGAAGACTGAATACTCTGTGTTGCTTTAATTTATTACCTGAGAATTGACCAGTGTCTTCTTATGTCTCTTCGCTGTTAGAAGATAATAAATATGAAGTAAATTAATTTATCAAACCAGTGCTCTTTATCTTGACTCAAGAAAATAAAAATTATGTTTTTTATTATTGTAATGACTGTACTTACAACATTAGCTGGTAATATCCATTGAGGACAAGCTTGTTCTAAAAGTGTTAAACACATATTTTGCACACAATCACCATAACAACTCTATGCATTTGGAAATACTATCATTGATATTTACTAAACATGAACAAAGAAAAAACATATTTTAGGCACAGGAATTAAGTGACCCACCATTCCATTAATAAGAATATAATCCTTGCATTGAAATGAGGAACATTTGACTTGACTCCAGTTTTAAGAGTTAAGAACTTAAGATTAGCATGCTACTATGACTTTACTCACCCCACAAAGAACTACAATAGATTTTCATTAAAAAGTTTGAGATAGTCAAAAGCTTTTATAGTCAGTCTATTTATATATATTTATATATTTATTTATATATATATATTTATATATTTATATATATAAATATATATATATATATGCCCAAACATCATTGTAGGAGCTTGAATAATGCTCCCTTTATTAACGCCATTCATATTTCTTTTTTCACAGTGTTATTAATGAATATTGAAGCTAAAGACAGAAAATCAAATGCACAAAACAAGGTCACTAAGTTCAAACAGCAGCATATTTTTTAAATTCCCAATGAAGTCTTTCTCTGAGCCTTCGAGTCATGTGGTGAAGTAGAGGCACCTTTTCCCTCAGAAAGTTGTTTTTCTTCTAATTTATATGTATCAGGCAGGAATGAGTGGGAAATTCATGATGATGTCTTAGACAATGCATTGGAGAGGCTATTCAAAGAACAAGGTTAAAAAATCTAAAAGCATGCTTAGACACATTTTTTAAGTCTTTGCCCCTCTATAAATATAATAGATGTTGCCTGGTTAGAAATGGAAGGTCAAAGTTGAAAGGTAATTAGACATAATTTAGTCTTCTCTGTTCATTTATAAATATGAGGACATGGTAGTCCAAAAGGTCAAGGAAATTTCTGCTGTCCATATAGCTCAGAAGAGGAACAATAAGGGAAAAATCTTTTCTGTCCTTCAGGGTCAACTCTTCCATTTTATTTTCTTTTGTGCTATGAGCTAAATGACTTATGATTCAAGTTAACATTAAAGAAAATTTCAAATATTTTCCCAGAAAATTAGAGATGATAATAGTCTGTTTGCTTCTTGTATCTTCAAAGGTATTTCCTTCTTTAAGTTGGGAAAGTTTTCTTCCATGATTTTATTGAATATATTTTCTGTGCCTTTGAGTTGATATTCTTCTCCTTCTTCTATCCCTATTATTCTTAGGTTTGGCCTTTTCATGGTGTTCCAGATTTCCCTGACATTTTGTGTTATGACTTTTTTGGCTTTGGTGTCTTCTTTGACTGGAGAATCTATTTCCTCTATTGTATCCTCTATGTCTGAGATTCTCTCTTCCATCTATTGTATTTTGTTGGTTATGCTTGCATCTGTAGTTCCTGTTCATTTACTCAGTTATTCTATTTCTAGAATTCCCTCAGTTTGTGTCTTCTTCATTGTTTCTATTTCAGTTTTCAGGTCTTAAACTGTTTTTTACACATGTTTAATTGCTTTTTCATGGTTTTCTTGGCTTTCTTTAAGGGATTTATTGATTTTTTCCCATTTTTTATTTATCTTTTCCTCCATTTCTTTAAGGGAATTTTTAATTTCCTCTTTAAAGGCCTCTGTCGTCTTCATAAAGTTATTTTTAAGGTTGCTTTCTTCTGCTTCTTCTATGTTGTGATGTTTAGGTCTTGTTGTTGTAGAACCACTAGGTTCTGGTGATGTCATATTGCTCTTTATGTTGTTGTATTTATTTTTGCACTGGCATCTACCCATCTCTTCCTCCAATAAGTGAAGGAGGTGCCTGTGTCTGAGTGAGCTGCTCTTGGTCCAATCTGTGCTTGCTGTGCCTATGTCTAAGGGGGCACACTGGTCCAATCTTAGCTCTTGGTCTAATTGGAGCTGCCTGATTCTGTGTCTCAGGGGGTCGCTCTTGGTCTTATCAGGGCTCTTGGTCCAATCAAAGCTGGAGAATTCTGTGTCTCAGGAACCCTCTCTTGATCCAATGAGAGCTCTTGGTCCAATGTGAGCTGATGGAGTCTGTGTCTCTGGAAACCACTCTTGGACCAATGGGAGCTGGCAGATTCTGTATCTCAAGAAGCCACTTTTGGTCCAATGAGAGCTGGCAGATTTTGTGTCTCAGGAAGCCACTCTTGGTCCAATGAGAGCTGGTGGATTCTGTGTCTCAGGAAGCCACTGGGATCACAGGGTGATGGGCATGTTTGGAATAGGGCGTGGGTCTTGTATATTGCCGGGTCTGATGGGGGGTTTTGCCCATAGTAGTCTTCCCTGCTGGCCAGCCACTGGAGCAGTGATGGGTGGGGACATCTTAATAATTTTTAAATATTTGTTTGTGAAATGATGACCAGACAACAGTATATGTCTTTAAATATTTTTTCTTGTGTCACTGAAGCTTTTTGTTCATTGGACAAGTAGTTCTTTATTTCACACCTCCAGGCTTCTGGCCACCATAGTTTGACTTCTTTCTCTCCTCTGAATTTACTGTGTTAGATTCTGAGTATTAGATCCTGTGTGTAAGGACATGTGCTCATGAAATTTGTTTCTCCATGTCCAGCTAATTTCACTTGGCGTGTGGTACAGATGCACTGAGGAATACAGTTTATCCTAAAATAGTAATTTAGTCCTATTAGTAAATTTTAAGATGGTAAGTTGTATACTTAATGTCCACATGTGTATCTTCTAGTAGAAATGATTGACAAGCCCCCCAGAGAAGCTAAATAACAAGGAGGGCTCAAGGGGTGGGGTTGCATAGATCTCCCTGGGAAGGAGAAATAGAATAGATTTTGCAGATGGACTGGGGCCAAGTGAGGATGAGAACAGGAGGGGTAGGGGTGTAGAGAGAGAGTACTAGGAGAGATTACTGGAATTGGAAGGCATTGGTGGGGGGGGTGATATTTTATTTGTATTAAAATGTTATTTGTATGTTAATAAATAAAGTTGCCCAGGGGTCAGAGCTATTAGCAAGCCATAGGAAAGCAGGGCAGTGGTGGCGTACGCTTGTGATCCCAGCACTTGGTAGGCAGAGTTGGGTAAGTCTCTGTGTGTTCAGGGATATAGCCATTATTGGATACACATGCCTTTAATCTCAATACCAATCATGGAAAACCTGGAGGCCTATACAGACAGGCCATGAGGAGGCAGTCATGTGGTTGGGTTTACAACCAATGAGAAGGCAGAACAGGAACTCTATATAAAGACTTTAACACAGGGGTAGCTCTGGTTCAGAGAGGTAGGACCACCACAGGAGGAAGGGTAAGGTTTTATCTCTTAGCTCTGACCTCTTGGCTTTCTTCTTTGCATTGGTTCTGTGTTTCTTATTTAATAAGAAGGTTGGTTACATCTACGGGGGGAGGGGTGCAATGTGGAAACTACAAGGGTTACCCTCGTAAAGACTCCTAGAATGGGGGATACAAAGCTGAACCAGCCATCTTCTGTAACCAGCCATGGCTTCCAGTGGTGGGACTGGCACACCAACCCAGCTACAAAACCTTTGCTGTACAATCTATCCTGCCTGCAAGATGTGCTGGGGTAATGGTGGTGCAGAAATTGTGGGAGTGGCTGACCAATGACTGGTCCAGCTTCAGGCCCTCACATCAAGAGGGATCCTACACCTGACACTGCATGGATGGCCAGGAACCAGAGGCTGGATGTCTCAGAGACCTAGGGTAGAACCAAACAGGACTGAAAAAAGTCAATGAATTGATTCTTAATGATATTCTGCTATACTGATAGATTGGTGACTTGCCCAGTTGTCATCAGAGAAGCTTCATCCAGCAACTGATGGAAACAGATGTAGAGACCCACAGCCAAACATTAGGAAGAGCTCAGGGAATCTCATGGAAGAGGAGGAGGAAGGATGATAGGAGCCAGAGGGGTGGAGGATACTACCAGAACACCTCCCACAGAATCAACTAAGCAGGGCTCATAGGGGCTCACAGAGACTGAAGCCACAATCAGGGAGCCTATATGAGTCTCAGCTAGGTCCTCTGCGTGTATGTTATGGTTGTGTAGCTTGGTGTTCTTGTGGGACTCCCAACAGTGGGAGTGGGGGTGTCTGTGACTTTTGTCTGCTTTTGGTACCCTTTTCCTCCTACTGGGTTGCCTCATCCAGCCTTGATATGAGGATTTGTGCTCAGTTTTGCTATAATTTGTTATGCCATGTTCAGTTGCTATCCCTGGGAGGTCTGCTCTTTTCTGAAGGGAAATTGAGAAGGAGTAGATCTTGGAGAGAGAAGAGATGAGGAAGGGAACTGGGAAGAGTGGAGGGAGGGGAAACTGTGGTCAGGATGTAATATATGAGAGAAGAATACATTTTAAAAAGAAAAGAAAGAGATGACTGACAGATCCTCACATTGACTGGACCTCGTGGTATGTGCCTATAATATCAGCTGTTTGGAAGACATAAGCCTTACAAGTTTAGGGCTTGCCTGGGCTAGAGAGCAAACATAAGGCCAGCCTAGACAACTCAGTGAGATCCTGTTTCAAAATAAAAACTAAAATGAAGGCTGAAGATACAACTTAGGGGTACAGTGCTTGCCTTTCCTGTATGAGGTCCTAGGTTCAATCTCCAATACAAAATCACCATATACATACGTATACATATATGTATGTATCACTATAGAAAGTACTATATATTACATGACTTTTTATATGTTCCTTATTAAGAAAGAATGTCTAGTAACTCAAAATCTATTAATCATTGTATAATATATTCCAGACACAGGAATATGTGTTAAGGAATATGCATTCAATTTCTCAGTAGAGGGAGCAAAAGAGTCACTGCAGCAGCAAGAGGCATCCTGCCATCTCTGGACAGGCCCACAGCAAGTCCAGTGTAGCCCTGCATCCTCCAATTGACAACGTAGACACTTTCCGGCCAAGAAAAGTAGATGCTCACCCACATGACATACTATTTCCATTGACAATCCTCAGGAAACCTGGGCACAGACAACCTCCTGTGGCTGCGGGCATTTTCTTCCCATAAGCTTCGTGCACCCTGAAGTGCATTGCCCTGACTTGAACTCAAAACTCAACTGCACAGCAGTAGAACCAATGCTCACTGTCCATTCTCTGTCTACACTTAGGAAACTGAATTATTTGTTGCTTAACTGCAGACTCATTCCAGCCTGGATAAAACAGCAAACTCCCATCAGGTGATTAAATCACACTTTCTCCAGGAAATGAACCCATTTCAAATTTGTCCTTCCCTGAGGAAGAACTCAAGTCTAGGATGCCATCTAGAATTTCTCTGTTACTCTTTTATAACTCAAGATCTTAAATGTACCCTAATAAATCTACTGTGAGTTTTCTGATCAGACCCAGGCCATCACAAAGCTCTTCCTCTTCCTCCTCCTTTTGTGTGTGTGCACATGTTTGTGTGGGAGGGAACATGTGTGGGTGGATACAAGTGTGTGTAAATATGGAGGCCAGAGGTCAATGTTGGGTATCTTCATCAATCATTTTCCACCTTATATTTTCAGACAGGCTGTCTCACCAGACCTGGAACTCACCTATTTGGCTGCACTGGCTGGACAATATGCTCCAGAGACGGCCCTGTCTCTGCCTTTCCGGTTCTGGGGTGAGGCACGTGCCACTATGCGTGGCTATTTTATATGGGTTCTGGAGAAGCTGAACTCAAGTCCTCCTGCTTGTGAAACGTGGACTTAGCTGACTGAGGACCCTTCTCAGCCCCTGATGAAACACTGTCGATTGATCCCACCAAGAGAAATTCCCCTTAGTTGGAATAACCCCAGCAGAAAAGATGCTTATTTAATTATAACATGACAGTGCTTAAATGTTAAATATTTTAGAACATGAGGGGACATATTTATGTTCTAGAGTATGAATGAGAAATAAAAAAGGAAAAAGCAAAAGATCATATGAAAACATGAGATTATATTATCTAGTCAAATAAATTATGACTCAGAAAGGAAGAGAAGCAAGAGAGATAATGTTGTTTTTCAAAGTGGTTCCTCTTCTGGGATAATCTACAAGGACACCTTTTCCACACAGGAAGTGAAATTATCTTTAGCAACATTATAATGAATATATAGGACCAGCCCAAGATGTAAAAGTTGGACAGACATTGTACAACTCCAGAAATATACAGGGCATTTCCACAAAGATGTGGAAGAAAAACTACCTTGAAGTCATTGTTCACCATTTTTTTCCTTCTCTTCACACTAACCTCCTCAATGCCAGACAGAGACCACTCCCCTACTCCCCAGGAACAGACATCTGCTTCCTCCCTGAGGTTCCATGACATCCTGAATTTCCCTCTCTGTGATAGTTTTTAATGCAATGATGAGTGGGAAAGGAGTGGATATAAAGATCAGCGGCAAGAATTTAGGAAAAAAAATTATCTAGAATTCTTATGTTCAGTTTTTTTTCCTTTGGAACCAGGTTGTCCTTTCTTATTCCATATTCTATCACACACTAAAGGGGCTTCAGGAGTTTGGTTAGCATTCGGGTTGCAATTTGCATTGTGTAATCATATGATCCAGGAGAGATTTGTCAGAAAAAAGTAGAAAAAAAAACCACATGTAATGAAAATACTTTTGTCCTTGAGTGGTAGCAGGGGACAAGCTTTGCCGAAGGGGTGAGTTGTTGCTGCTGTTGCTGTGGGCGCTCAGTTACCTCAATGTCTCTAAAATAAATGTGGTCACTTTTAGGGATGGCTGCAATTTCCTCTCACAGGTAGGAGCAACAGCTTATTGATTTCCTGTATTTTTATTTTCTGTGCCTGATCTAAAGGTCACCATCCTTTCCTAATGTTATCTTCCTTGGGTACATGGTATTTTGGTGTGAGGAGTTTGTATTCCTATTTTGGTTATTGGACATTTCTGGGAATTTCTTAATTTATGCTTTGATGTCTTTCACCATCCTTAGCCTTATCTCTTCAAGTGTTATCTCTGTGGCATTCTGTTCTCTCATTGTGCAATTCACATTTAAAAAAAAAAAAAAAAAAAAACGAGACTAATCTCCCTCCAGAGCTTAGACAGCCCATGCACTCTTGAGCTTTTTTCTCCATATTCCTTTCTTGTTTTTGCTCTTCTGTGATTAAAACACTGCTTCTGACCTGTCTTTCAGCTCAATTGTTCAATCTTGACATGGTTCATGGATCCCTTAGAGAATGTAGTCTGCAGGAAACACACCACTAACCTTAAAACTGGAGAGAATGAGGCCATTCAGGACTGTTTACACAGAGATACAAGCGTGAAAGAAGACTTGACTTGAGGAGTGTGATGGAGACTGAGAGACCCAGAGAAAAGGGATTCACAATTCCCTGTAGGCATCTTCTTCAGGAATAGTACAAGACACAGTGTAACAGAAACTAGGGGATTCAGAGTAAAGTGTGCACAATTTTTTGTAGGCTCTTCCTACAGGAACACTATGAGATACAGAAGGAGATTATTTCTCTTCACCTTTAGGAAAATAAAAGAAATTTTAATCTGAAAAAAAAATCAGGTGACCTGAAGGCGTGGATGAAAATCTACTTCATCTGGGAAAGAAAATCAATAAACAAAAAGCTACATCCAGATGAGGCGGGAGTGAGCTATTAGTCCATCGTTATAGTTGGAAGGGGGTAGCATTCTTGAGAAGGCCACGGGCCTGAGTCCCAGGTTAATTGGACCTAAGACTGAGGTTCAGTTGCAGTATTTGAGGGTGCCTCCTTCACCTCCACATACCTTAATGGAAAAGAAAACACCTTCTGTTAAAACAGATGAGGACGCAGGAGTGTCTTTCTAGCCATCAGCAGAAAGAGAAGCAGCGAAGTCAAAACAGGAGCAGACCCAGAGATGAGCCTCTGTGAAACAGCTTACCCCACGTATTCAGGGCATCGCTGGAGGAAAGTGAAGTGTCTATGAACTGAGTGCTCACAACGCAGGTGTTCGTACTCAGCCCTTCCCATCTCCACTCATAACAAGTACCTGAGTATTTTTCAGTCCCCAATAATCTTTCTCAAGACATCTCAATTTTTAAAAAACTAAATGTTGAAAAGAGTTTAATGGCTTTCTTAAAAAGAAGATACTGCTTTATATATGTGACATGTTTGGCAGCTATACAAAGCCACACACACACACACACACACACACACACACACACACACACACATATATATATATATATGCATGCAATAATTATCTAAGAGATTAATGGGATGTATACTGAATTTTAGAAGGCTCTCAGAATAAAGAGCAAAATGAAAAATATTCTCCTTTAGAAAATAATGTAATACCCCCTACGACCCCTTAGTCTGTCATGGCTGCACATGTCTATAACCCCAGAGGAGCAATGGAGATACATGGAGCCAGAGAGATGGCTAGCTAAGCTAGGTAAACATAATTACCAGCTCAGTGGGAGATCCCGTCTCAAGGCAATGAGGTAGACAGTGATAGAGGAAGACACTGGCTGTCCCTCTCTGACCTCCACACGTGTACACACGCCCCTCCAACACACACACACACACACACACACACACACACACACACACACACACACACACACACACACACACCATACACTGACAAAGTAAAAATAAATAAACATTGTGTTAATCACAAAATAAGCACTTAAAGCCACGTCATCTACTGATCTCTGGGAAAATGAAAATGACTGCCTGAGTTTTCTACATTATAATTACACAGAAGAAGTCTGGGGAATGTATGTGAGAACAGATGTTTAAGCGTGTATAGGAAAGCAGCCAAAAGTCTGTTGAATTTGGCTCTAGATATATTTATTGATATGAACTCTCTAAGCAGGTAGTTTAAATGTAATGTTTTAGGTTGGGGATTAAGAAGGACATTAATGGGCCCTTCCCAGTGCCATGATGACTGAGCATGACAAGGAGACCCATGCCCCAGGTGGCTGCCCAAAGTGCCAAGGAGAATGTATGGCCTTTGCGGTGCCTGGCCGTCAGGTGCTATTATGATGAGCACATGTATAGTGTGGTATGGGAGAGAAAAAGAGACAGATGGCTCATGTGCTGTATACAGAAGCATATCTGAAGAGGTAAAAGTGGTGAGAAGCAGGCTGAGGTAAGTGGCTTGATTGCCCCCCGGGGCCATGGTGATATCTAGGCCTGGGATGCTGCCAGAGCCCGTGTCTGGGCTCATGGTCCTGTTTCGGCCACGGTCTGTGTTGATGTTCATGGCTTCTGAGGCTTCTGATACCACTGCAGGCTGAGAGGATAGAGTTGTACAGAGTTGGTCCTGCCCCTCACTGGCTGCAGCACTCAGAAGAGCAGGTCCTACACCTCTCCTGGGCAGCACAATAGAGCTGACTCTGTAGACAGGGGCATGGGTGAGCTGGCCCTGAGGGCATGAGAGTAGGATAGCTGGTATCTCCCCCTCATCTGCTGTGTGGTGGTGAGGGCAAGGGAAAGATGCCCTCTCCCCTTTCCCCTGCCACCTGCAGCAGTTGAGGGAGCTGACCCTCCACCTTACCAGCTGCAGCACTCAGGAAAGTGGTCCCTGCCCCTCGCCTGAGCAGTACAGTAGAGCTGACTCTGTTGGTGGGACTCAGTGAACAGGCCTGAGATCTGGCCCCACATCTGTCGTATGGTGGTGTGGGCAAGGGAGAGATGCCCTCCACCCCACCCCTTGCCACCTGTGGAAGTTGAAGAGGTGGCCCTGAAGTCATAAGAGTGGAAGAGCTGTCCCTGCCCTTCACCAGCTGCAGCACTCGGGGGAGTGGCCCCTGCACCTGGGCAACACAGTAAAGCTGGCTCTGCTGGTGTAAGTGTAGGTGAGCTGACCCTGAGGGCATAAAAGCAGGAGAATCTCCCCTCCACTTGCTCCTTGCTGCATAGGATAAACTAGCTGGAGCAATGCTGGAGAGCTCACCCTGGTAGTGAGGACAGGGAAGAGCTGGTGGGCTGACCAACCCTGAAACTACCCAGGCCCAGACCCAGGGTTATGAGTTGGCTCACCCCAACATCCCACCCCATCGGTGATCTGCTGGAGCATGTGAAGGGGCACATCCTCCAGAACCAAAGCTGGAAGATCTCCATGACTCAGGGCAACAACAAGATATCCAGGAGGAATCTCAGTGAGAATCTAATATTGATAGTGTAGCAGAAGCCAGAGGACTCAAACTAGTCCAGTGACTCATTAGTGAACATTTGCACGTAAAGATATATGGAAAAGGGGGTCTACTGCATGACTCACTGGGTCACACTAAGCTTCCATGATAAGGTTTTTCTTTTTAGTTTTTAATTTTCTCTTAAATTTTATTTGATTTGATTTTTCTGGAAGGTTGTAAGGGCGGCAGGCAGATATAGAAGGACAGGAAGATGAATGTGATCAAGATACATAAGGTGAAGGACACATAATAAACAGAAAATTTAAAAAGGGGGGAGCATTAAGAGCTCATTAGTTGATTGACTGAAACACAGCAGAAAAGATAGTGACCTATTGTAAGCAAGTTGTGGGGGTGCCTGCTATGTCCTGAGTTATAACGGGGGAAGGAATTTTTTATTAAATATTTTTTGTTCATTTTACATATCAACCACAGTTTCTCCTCCCTCCTCTCCTCCCACTCTCTCCCCACTCCTCCTTTCTACCCCCCACCCACCCATCCCACCATCCACTCCCCAAAAGGGTAAGGCCTCCCATGAGAGTCAACAAGGCATGGCATATCAAGTTGAGGCAGGACCAAGCTCCTCTCCACTGCATCAAAGTTGAGCGAGACATCCAACCATAGGAAATCAGTTCCAAAAAGCCAGGGACAGATCTTAGTCCCACTGCTAGGGGCCTCACAAACAGACCAAGCTACACAACTGTCACCCACATGCAGAGGACCTAGGTCGGTCCCATGCAGGCTCCCTCCCTGTCTGTCCAGAGTCTGTGTCCCAAGAGCTCGGGTCAGCTGTGGGAGAAGGAGTTTGAAGGCTGTACACTCCTGGGCTTGCTCTGTATGTTCAAGGCCTCAGACAGACTACACCACAGCTTCCTTGATTCTGGAGACTTGGGATTTGGACTAAACCACACTCCTGGTGTTTCAGGGTCTCCACCTTGCAAATACCCTGTCAAGTGATTAATCAGCCTCTGTAAGCATTTGAGTCAGTCTCCCTAATTGATCCTCTTCTGTATGTCTCTATTGTGAGAAACAAGACCCCTCCCCACTCTCTAATAACAAATTCAAGACACTTCAAGTAGCAAAAGCCTGGCGGTTCTGTTTTTATTTCTGCTGAACAAGTCATTAACCCAAAGAAAGGTCAATGAAGGTGACACATGATTAGCATGAAATCGTGGTTTTTATTTTAAACAGAATCCTTTGCTCGCTCGCTCTCTGTCATTGACTGGGTGCTTCTGGAGGAGAAATCTTCCCAATGTCTGATACAGCCATCACTCCAAATTTGTTTAAGTTTTTTTTTTTTTTCTAGTTTAAGTTCTGTGCTCTGAGAACTTAAAATCTTATCTAGTGTACATCCTGGAGCTCAAACATTCCTCTTCCTTCCTGATACATGGCCTTGGTTATTTAACATATTGTAATGTTTTAGCCCTAAGATAAACTAAAAGTGCTCACGCAAGCAGACGCCAGCTGCTAGGAAAGACAGGATCCAATGCCTCCTGCCTATTTAAAGCCTAAAAATTTACATCTATCTCATGCACCTCTGGTTTAGGAAATTGTCCTTTTGTATTTTATTTCTTTTTTTTTTTTTTTTTTTTTTTTTTTTTTTTTTTTTTTTTTTTTTTTTTTTTTTTACTTTTTTATATTTTTATTTTATAATTAATTTAATTAATCTTACATATCAGCCACAGATTCCCCTGTCCTCCCTCCTCCCACCCTCCCACCTTCCCCCACAATCTACCCCCCATTCCCACCTCCTCCAAAACAAGGTCTCCCCTGGGGATTCAGCTCAGCCTGGTAGATTCAGTTGAGGCAGGTCCAGTCCCCTCCTCCCTACACCAAGGCTGAGCATAATGTCTCAGCATAGGCCTTTTGTTCCAAAAAGCCAGCTCATACATCTGGAGAGGTCCCAGTCCCACTGCCTGGGGGCCTCCTAAATAGTTCAAGCTAATCAACTGTCTCAGTTATCCAGAGGGCCTGATCCAGCTCCATGGGCGCTCCCTAGCTATTGGCTCATAGTTCATGTGTTTCCACTAGTTTGGCTATTTGTCCCTGTGCTTTTTCCATTCATGGTCTCAGTATCTCTTGCTCATATAATCCCTCCTCTCTCTCTTGCCGATTGGACTCCTGGAGCTCCACCTGGGGCTTGGCCGTGGATCTCTGCATCTGCTTCCATCAGTCACTGGATGAGAGTTCTATCATGACAGTTATGGTGTTCGGCCATCTGATCTCCAGAGTAGGTCAGCTCGGGCTTTCTCTCGACCATTGCCAGTCGTTCAAGTTTACCATTTGTCTAAATTCTATACTTTTCTCTTCTTCACATATAAAACTAACAAAAATCATACCATTGAGGTTTTAGACTTTTTATAGCTATAAATGGTTGGTTAACAATTTTAAATCATTTAATTGTTACTTGACCATATTCTGGTACTTTTTTAAAATATTATTTTTCTCATAAAGAGTATCTTTGTGGATGAGATCTACATGAGCAAACTGGATGTGAGGAGGAGTAACGGAGAGTAAGGGTCAGGAGAAAGAGAGCTTAGGGGAGCGAGAGGTCCCAGGTGAATCAGGAACAGAGTGGGAGAACAAGGAAAGAGATACCATGATAAATGAAGACCCCATGGGAATAGGAAGAAGCAGAGTGCTAGAGAGGTCCCCAGAAATCCACAAAGATACCTCCACAATAGACTACTGTATTTTATTTCTTACACCTATCCATCTGTCTATCATTGCCTCCTATAGCTTGTACTTCTTGTATGAACCCTGAATGATATAGGCTCACCAAGAGAAGCCACTTTCTCAAACTCATATAGCAATTGAATTAGTATCAGTAGCAATGAGTAAAACATGATCACGTCCTGTTTACCCAATTTATTTACAAAATGTGGTTGGTAGCTAGTCCCACATTCTGTTTTCTGCCTTCAGAGTTATTCACACACAGTTCTACTGGGAAAGGAGTAGGGAAGAAAACCCTAGGAACTACTCTTTGTTCTTGACACTACTTAATTGTTTTAATCTACATGATTCCTTTTTTAAATGATTTTTCTTTATTCTTGAGAACCTTATGAATGTGTACAATGAAATATGATCATATCCACCCTCAGTTTTCTTCCTCAAAACTTCCCCCATATTCTCTCAACTTTATTTGCAAGCTCAAAAATCAAGTGAAATAAATCTGATTTATTGTACAAATGCCAGCTGAATGATGCATAAGGAGAGCACAAGCACACTCTACTACTCTAGTGGCTAGAGAAACTGTGAAGCAAGGAATTATGGCTGTATGAAGATATGAAGATTTATAGAAGTGTGCCCACTGTGTTCTATGTATGTTCAAGGGGCAGATAACTGATTCTCCAGATGGATTTTTCAATGTCTGATTGGATTCCATTAAGTAGATTATGTTATGAACTTTTTTGTTTCTTTTAAAAATCTAAACAACAACGACAAAACCATTTTTCTCGGTTGCTTTTTTACTACCTCCTATTCACAACCTCCTCTCTAATCACCTTTACAAACATTCTGCCCCTCTGCCCTCCCCACTCCAACCCCTGTTTATATTTTGTGTTCATTTAGGATTGCTGTTTTCTCTTCTCTTTCCCACATACTGTCTCCGGTGATTAACCATTTTCTCTTTGCTTAACTCTTCTCCACCATAGGCTACCTGCTGTCTGATGTTTTGTAATATGCTTTTCTAGTTGTTATGCTTTCTGGATTTGATCCTTATTTTCCCCTTCTAAGTATAGGCATGTGGAGAATAGCTTGCCTTAATTCTATCTCAAAATAATTCTCCTAGCATCCTGATCTTCTTCATTTAATAATCACATCTCATAACCATCTCATAATAAAAGTCTAAAACTAAGCTTCTATATTTAGTTTGTCTCTGCTACTCTTCACTATTCAGATTCCTATATCACTGCTTCCCTCGCCCACAATGTTATCAATATTCAGTTTTATTAAAAACTCAAACACTCAATATATCAGTCAAACTGTTGTCTGTCTAACTATCTTTTAAAGTGTTAACAGCTTGAACCAATTTCCTCTTTGGTCCTTTGATGTAGGATCCTGTGTAGCCCAGGTTGGCTTCTAACTCTCTATGTAATGGAGGTTGGCCTTGTGCTGACATTCTAGGCACACATGCCCAGATCTACCAAATGTGGGGTAAATATTTATCTACATGTGTTATACATGATCATTTCTTGTTTTTCTATTGAATTCCTTTCAACTCAAGTCTTAATCAATTTATTCTTCATTCATCACATCTACCTGAATGATAAAACACTCAGAGTGTCCTTGATTTTGCCTATCCATCTCACTAGACTGAATGACTTAGAGGTATTCCCTATTACTCACTACTCACCAATTGGTAAACATCACTGAACAATGACTATGTTAGTGAATATACTGATGAATCAGAAGATATACATATTTTTATAAAATGTTGTACCTTTGAAAAAGCCATTATCACTAGGGTGCAAAATATTTCCATATAGAAAATTATATATCATGTCAAAAATACATATCTAGATAGGGGTGAATATGGATAGATGTATATCATGCCCAACTATAGTTGTTTAGAATTCTAAAAAGAATGAAGAGCAAACATTACCTGATTATCTAAGTTTAGTTAAATTCTCAGCCTATTTCCTCCTTGTTTTCCTTTTGTTCATGGTTGTGGACATACAATAAGAGCTAACTTATTCCTTGATGACTATCCAGAACGAATGTTTGTGAGACTATGACACAAAAGAAGGAAATTGGAGTGGATGATATCCTGAAAAGGGGGATGTTTAGAAGATCAGAAACAGCGTAACTAAAACGTTGGCTTCAGAGAACAGTCTAATTGTAAAACCGGCAGAATGTGGAGCAAACCAATTTTGCCATAATTTTGTAAAGGCATTTAAAGGCTGGCTTTCAGGAGTCTACCATGAAGCAGATTGTTCTGGTCCCCTGGTGCTTATGAACCAATAGGAGAAGGTGTTTCCCCTTTGTCTTCCAACTCACTGTAAATTGGTGAATAAACATTTAGTTCTTCATAAAGACGATCGTCTGTGACCTAATAAAGAGAAAAACGATCCCATATCAATTACCCAGAATTTCCCATTGCTAGAAGGTTTATCAAACAGGAATCTCTTCTTTTGTCTTTTTTAATTTCACCCTAACTCTCATGACACTCAAATTATTCCCTTAATGTCTAGAAATCAAATCAGATGGGCTGGCCAATGGGGGCTAAAAGAAACCATGTCAGTGACAAGTTACTAAGGCTACTCTGTTTCTGAAATGGTTTATCTTCTGACTCGGGACTGTGGTTATAAGAAGTGTAGAAACTGGAGTGTGTCTAAAGTGGACATGGAGGGTGAGCGATAGGTTCCATTTGTCAGATTTGAGTTAGTACAGTGGCTGAGAACTGGAAATCCCCATCGAGGGTATAATGAACGTGTGTAGCAGGTGAAAACATAGTTGTCACCATGAGTCAGGGGAGAAAAAAAACTTGAGGCTTATTTAGAGCAATAGAGAGAGGAAGAAAAATGCATTTTGGGGGGAGAAAAGGAGAGGGCAGAAACAAATGAACAAGCTCTTCGGGAACAAAAAAGAAAAGTAAAACCCTAACAGCTGCATGTTTCTATCACACACTGCCATTAACTCACTTCTCACACGCGGCCCCTTCAAAGCACCCATAATTTCTAAAATTATAAAGATTCCATTTGTCTAACCCTCAGGGGACTGTGCTGTGACCACATGCCATTTCAGTGTGAAAAATAAGTTTTCCAATATGAGATATGAAAGCCAGTTCTTGAGAAGTACTTTTTCAGAGGGGGGGACAAAGAATAATTGTGGAAAATTAAGACCGTGTTTTAAAAGAACAAAGCACCAACTCTTTACCATGCTCTTCAGGACTTCCTACTGACCTTATTATTTTTGAGTTCTTCTCCAAGCCTATGGGTAGTGAACAGCACAGCACTGCAAAAGGCCAAGATGGTGAGGAACAGCATCATCAGCACCATTTCCTGCCAAACAACAGCAGGCAAAGTCACAGACAGATGTACGCCCCCCACCCCACCCGCCCAATCCTTTCCCTTACAGAAGCTCCCTCTTTCATCCTCTCTCAGGAGCACACTTTATAAACTGACATGCACATAGGAAGCCAGGGGTGGCTATTTGGAGATGATAACTCTAAGCTTAAGGAATGTGGCCAGGAGTGAGAGTAAGGCCATGAACCCCTCAAAGTTCATAACTCTTTGAGATGGAAACTCCAAATGGGAGGATATTGTCTCTGGAAAAGAAATGGGGCTTCACACTTAGGCCGAGACCCAGAGAGTCAGTGTTTTCTCAGGAGATACATACTGTGACAAAAGACGCCACGAAGCAGCCATCGTCCTCGCTTAGGTCCTTACAGTAGTTCATATAAGCGGAACTGTGGCTCAGATTGAGGATCAGTATAACAATCCCTATTCCTGCAGTGATACTGCTGACAACGTTGGCTCCCAGGCTTCCTCTCACCTGCTGGCAAAAGAACATTCAGCCGTGTAGTTCCGTGTGGCAGCAGCCAATCAACTGATCTGTCTTTCAGAGCTGGTCCTGTACAGTAACTCAAAGCTGTCTAAAACTCCAGTTAAATAGGTAACTCTTGCAAATGTACTCATCATCTAGTAAGCATCCATTTCCCTCTGGGATGCCTTCAAGAATAGCACAAGGGCTGGGGATGTAGCTCAGCAGTGGACCACAGGGGTAAGCCTTGCAGAAGGTCAGAGGCTCAATGCTCAGCATTTAAAAAAAAAAAAGGACACATACATGCATAGTCTATCCTCAGGTCATCTCTGTTGGAAACTAATTGCACAGCCATAAGACTCTATTTAAATACGTACAAGGACAATACCTGCATGGGTCCCTTTTAAATGGTGTCAAAATAATCAAATTTCACTGCTTATTAAGTGACACAATTTATGTTTCTAATGATTTTATCCAACTTTTGCTGTAAAAAGCCTTCCATCACAAAGGAATTGAGGTGAACCACATATCCGCACTCTCTGTAATACAGCTGATACTGGGGGGTCTCCCTTAACACCCCTGAAATTCCACTTGGAAGAATGAATAAAAACACAATGCGACTCACCAGATACAGTGTGCTTTTCCTTTCAGACATAATTGACAAAAATCCGGACAAAACAAACTGTCCAAAAAGAAACAGGAGAGAAAGGAAAGTGAGTCTCTGCTCTCTGGGATGTTCCTTCCTCTACCCTTGAAATACAAAACAAGCTTTAGGTGCTCCATAAGGCTATCTAATAAAACCTCTCATGAGACCAGTATTCATTATTATTTCCCATAAAGTGCTTCAAAAAGGGCCTGATCCAGTTGGGGGCCCCTCAGCCATTGGTTCATAGTTCATGTGTTTCCATTCATTTGGCTATTTGTCCCTGTGCTTTATCCAACCTTGGTCTCAACAATTCTTGCTCATATAAACCCTCCTCTTTCTAGGTAATTGGACTCCCGGAGCTCCACCCGGGGCCTAGCCATAGATCTCTGCATCCAGTTCCCTCAATCATTGGATGGGGTTTCTAGCGACAATTAGGGTGTTTGGCCATCCCATCACCAGAGTAGGTCAGTTCGGGCTGTCTCTCGACCATTGCCAGCAGTCTATTGTGGGAGTATCTTTGTGGATTTCTGTGGGCCTCTCTAGCTGAGGGGCCCCCAACTGGATCAGGCCCTCTGAATTGGTGAGATAGTCGATTGGCTTGATCTGTTTGGGAGGCATCCAGGCAGTGGGACCGGGTCCTGTGCTCATTGCATGAGTTGGCTGTTTGAAACCTGGGGCTTATACAGGGTGGTTTGGCTCGGCCTGGGAGGAGGGGACTGGACCTGCCTGGACTGAGTCTACCAGGTTTATCTCAGTCCTCGGAGGAGGCTTTTCCCTGGAGGAGGTGGGAATGGGGGGGTTGGTTGGGGGGAACGGGAGGGGGGCGGGAGGGGTGAGAACAAGGGAATCCGTGGCTGATATGTAGAACTGAATTGTACTGTAAAATAAAATTAAATTAAATTAAAAAAAACTCTTTCACACCTCATAAAAATATGTTGTACAACTTTGCATAAGATTATGTATTTAAAACAAAGTTACAAAAATATACTCAAAAATAAAGAGAAAGTATAAAATAAAAACAAATAGAACATAAAAAAAGTGCTTCAAAAAGTCAATTGCTTATACAAACCATCTGAAAGTCCTGATAAAATGCAGGTTCTGAACTGAGTATGGTGGCACATGCCTGTGATCCAAGTACTTAAGAAGCTGAAGAAGGAAGGTTGTAAGTCTGAGGAAAGCCTGAGCTGCACTGTGAGAAACAGAAAAGGGAGCATTCAGGCTTAGTCATTATGTCTTAATGGGACCTGCGGCTCTTCACTTTTTTTACATGGCTCCCCTGTGAGGTGGACTTTGCTACTTCCTGGGTAGGCAGCAAGGGTTAGTGGCATCTGGTGGGCAAGAGCAATAGCAGTCTCATTGATTGTAATGCTTTGTTCGCACGACCTGTCTTACGCGGTCGGCTCCTCCAGGTCAGAAACCTGTATCCATGCTGTGCATACCTATGGAGGCTGCTCAGTAGCACATGGTCGTATAGTTAACTATGAAAATGTAAATGTGGGAATATTTAGTAAAAGTAAAAGGTGAGACCTCAAATTCAGAACACCATCTAAGAAGCTGACATGTGTGTGTCCGGGGAGCACTTAAAAAGCTAAATATCTGAGCCTATGAGATGGTCCGGCAAGTAGAAGTACTTGTAATGCAACACAGACTCGATGGCCTGAGTTCAATTCCTGGATCCCACAAGGTAGCAAGAGAGAAATGGCATTCCAGAATTGTTTTCTGACCTCCACATGAGCACCATGGCACACACACGTGCACACACACACACACACACACACACACACACACACACACACACACACGGGGGGGGGGGGGGAAAGAGGGGGGGAGAGAGAGAGAGAGGAAATAATTTTAAAGCTAAATGTTTGGAAATAAAGTAGAAAGAAAGTTCAAGGAAAATATGGTAGATGGTCAAGAAGATTCTTGAGCAAGTGACCAAGAGATCTGAGAACTACATACTTAGCAGTATATCAAACCAATGTGATGTTTTTCTTAGATTTAAATATATCTTTATAACTGAATTATCAATAAAAGTAATACACAATAATGAGCTGGGCGGTGGTGGCGCAAGCCTTTAATCCCAGCACTCGGGAGGCAGAGGCAGGAGGATCTCTGTGAGTTCGAGGCCAGCCTGGTCTAAAAAGTGAGTTCCAGGAAAGGCACAAAACTACACAGAGAAACCCTGTCTCGAAAGAAAAAAAAAGTAATACACAATAATGATATGGAATGATGGAATATAGGCACAAGAGACCTTGCAGCATGCAATTTTATTTCTACAATGCTCTAAACATTGAAAACTAACTTTCAGTCTTAGTGATCTGGATGAGAAGTCAGGGAGCATCGAGACAGGACGAGTTGTAAGGAAGTGAATGTAACTTTCAAAATCATAGACAGACTCCTTGTACTGAGGGTGACATATATGCTAACATTTTATGTGTGTGTGAGAGTCAAATTTTATCAAATTCTACACCTTGTATACACAGAGCTCTTCTATACACAGAATGTGCTCTCATTCAACCACCTAGTTTCTAGATAGTAGGATGTTTAAAAAGGAATCTAGCACATTAGTGGCCAAAAGCATGCCAAGGGCCCAACAGATGTCCATCCAGTATTGCTACCTTGTTCTCACCTGAGCAATATTCCCCCCTCTTTTCTTAAAGACAACCTTTTATGCTATTGTGGGGTTTTTTTTAGATTTTTAAAAAATTTATCTGCAAGTGTGTACGTATGTCTGTGTATGACATATTGGCCCAAGAATAACCAGAGGAAGGTTCTTATCCCCTTGAGCTGGAGTTACAGGCAGTCGTGAGCACCTGACATGGTACTGGAAACTGAACTTGGGTCCTGTGGAAGAGCAGCAAGCACCTTAACTACTAAGTCTTCTCTCCAGCTTAACTTAGTTTTTATTAATGGATAAAATACATGTACTTAGTATGTAATTTTATTAATAGTATTAATGGCATTTTCTTAGAATACAAGTGTTAGGTAAATCGTTTAATATCTTTTTTTTTTTTTTGGTTTTTCGAGACAGGGTTTCTCTGTGTAGCTTTGCACCTTTCCTGGGACTCACTTGGCAGCCCAGGCTGACCTCGAACTCACAGAGATCTGCCTGGCTCTGCCTCCCGAGTGCTGGGATTAAAGGCGTGCACCACCACCGCCCAGCTTTTAATATCTTAAATATTAATGTATTATTTTTACAATTTCATAAAGTCTCAAGTTTTTCAGTCAATAAGTATGTTAGTGGTTTAAACCACATCTAAGGGTGATAAGAATCTTTTGCTCTTGTTAATGAGTTATATGTGGAGAGAGCTTTGGAAACTGAATTTATAGATGCTATATGCATATAAGTGAAAAATTGTAGATTTTATCAAAATGCTAGAGATATATTGATTTGATGAAGAGAAAATCTCTGATCAGCATTATTTCAGAAACAATTACAGATGTGTTCTCACCAGCACTGCTCCCCAGAATGGATAGCCCGCTCTATACGATAAAAGTACTTCTTCATCAAAGTCTGAAATATGGAGTGCAGAGTAGACAATTGTTCCAAAACAAAGGCATATCAAGCCAACCAGAATTTGTGTTGCCTGTGGAAAACATGAACTTTATAAAGTTAGGATATATTTTCTCAAGGGTATACCAATTTCTCTGTAAGACTGAACATGAGAAATCTCTTTAGTGTCTCACGCCTTCCTGAGATTGAACCAAATGTGAGATTCTCTACTGTCTTCTTTTCAGTATAAAGAATGGAACTATGACTAGTAGGCTCTAATGTACACATAGTTAATACGTGTCACATCTTTATTTCCATCATTTTGGTGGATGTGAGTAATTATTTTTCTATCTAAGTAACAACAGACATTATGTATCTATCCTTCATTCCTGTTCTCTATCCATGTCCCAGTCACTTAAAGTCTTCTTGAGAAAATGCTTATCTCTTCCCAGAATGCGCAAAGAGTTCCATCAGTTCCTCACCTATCAAAAATGTTACAGGACCTATCCTCCTCATCAGCCCACTAGAGGAAATTTTAATATATCCAAATAATTTTTTCTAGAGCCAGCCTGAATTCAAGTTGATAATGGAGGCTAGGCACTTACCCCCAGGAACTCCAAATCTCTCTTCAAAACTGTCTGCCATGTCTGCTGTGGTGGGGGTGTCGCTGGCTTCTCTGGCAGAGCTTTAGCAGGAGGAGATGCTTCCAAGAGCTCAATGTCAGGCGCACTGAAATTTACAAAATTCAATCATATGAAAATTCTCTAACTCTCTATGTTAAGTTGTTAACTGTCAGAAACTGGAGTGTTACTTGTTAATTGTGTTTCAGAAGCATCCAGCAGTTGAACTCTTTAGTGTAGTGCCTGAGAAGAAGACTCGGAGAGTCAAAGCAATCAACCATGGACATTTAAATATTATCTAAGTGTTTATATAGAACAGAATAGAACAAAAACCATGCCTCATACTCTTGTTCATCTCAAGTTGCCATAAGTTCCTTCTACCAATCTCTGTCTATAATTAAAACAAAAACAATCAAATATGCTTGTCTGTCAGCTTCAAAGTCATTTTAGCATAGAAATGCATCTGCGTGTGTTTCGTCAAATGCACACAACTTCACACACAGAGGGATTAGTTCAATCTCCATTCCTATTTTAATCTTGGGTGCAGGATTCCATGCCCTAAATTTAACAAAAGCCAACCTGAAATGCGGTCATCTTAGAAAGCCTCTGACCCCTATAACACACATCAGATATAGAGGTAACAGATCTGTATGTTCAACACCCCCATCTCATATCCCAAACCACAAGTCTCTAGTGTTAGAAAATATAGTATCCCCAGTTTTCAAGCCAAGTAAAAACCTTGCTGCCAACTTCTGAGAGAAAAAGACACTAAGAATGTGTAATCAGCACAGTTAAGTGACTTAACTTGAGTCTGTGAACCAATCTATGAATTGGCATCTGCCTGCCCAGCACTGTGAATTTCTCTGTCTTGGATAAATAACTTCAATGGAAAAAGCAATAGTCCTTGCTTACCTGGGGGATTCTTGTGGGTTTGGGAGAGCAAGATCTGCTCTGCTCTTATTTTCTGTGTCCATTTTTTCATGAATTGAGCTACCCAGGAATGAAGGATACTGTTGTGCAGAGATGTGGTGTGCTCTGGGTGGACAGTTAAGATGGGCTGACTCTGAATACCAATGACTATCTTCATGCAGATAAGTCTCCCAGCTGATTGATATCAGTGGTTCTTTTCTCTTGCTATAATGGAAAGTAATAAGACTGACACGTTTACTGAATAGAGAGCAGGATGAACGGAGAAACTTGAGCATTTTAGAGCATAATTCTGCCTAAGAAGTGGGATTAATGGAACCTAATAGTGAAGCGTCTAGGCTCTGAGAGGATAAAAGAGAGAAGTAAAAATAGATGTGCTCTTTAGAAACTTCATCTGCTATGTCACGAGTTCTTCAATTTGTTTTCATGTGTGGCCTCAAAGCTGAAATGTGTGTATTAGCACTAGTCTCAATTTCAAAATGTATCTGGACTTCGCATCCTCTCTTCCCCTTCCCCTCCCACTCCTCTTCCCTCTCTCCTCCTCACCTCCTTCTCATTCTCTCTTCCTATCTCCCAGATAGTATTTTCTATCTGCAGCAAATGATCTTGAAAACAGGACCCCCATGCCACTGAAACTAACCAATGTACTATTTGAATCAAGAAATATGCCTTTCATTGCTCTCCCATTCCGTCCCTCCCCCAGCTTGATCATCCCATTCCCTCATGTTCCTTGATAGAGGGAGAGATTATGGGGTAAGGGAGAAACCTGGTGCTAGGGAAATTCCCAGGAATCCACAAGGATGACCCCAGATTAGACTCCTAGGTATAGTGGAGAGAGTGCTTGAATTGGCCTATCCTGGTAATCAGATTGGTGAATACCCTAACTGTCATAGAGCCTTCATCCAGTAACTGATGAAGCAGATGCAGAGATCCACAAACAAGCACCAGGCCAAGCTCCAGGAGTCCAGTCAAAGAGAGGGAAGAGGGATTATGTGAGCAAGGGGTGGGAGTCAAGATCATGATGGGGAAATCTACAGAGACAACTGAACCAATCTCAAAGGAACTCACAAACTTTAGACTGACAGCTGTGGAACCTGCACGGGACTGGACAAGACCCCTGGCATACGGGAGACAGTTGTGTAGCTGTGTCTGTTTGAGGGGCCCCTGGCAGTTGATATGTAAAATGAATAAAAAAAAATTTAATTAAAAAAAGAAATATGCCTTATCTGAATGTTTCCATGGCAACTGCTGCAATCTTTATAATGGTAAAAACAAGACAAGGAAAATATGGAGGGATGTGAATTCATAAACAGAAATGTTATGAGCAAATCTGAATGGTAGGAACTGAGCAATATGTCTGCCCAGACAAAGTGTTCACTCAACTATATTACAACTAACTACCCCAGAACACAACAAACAAAGGGAATTCACAGGTCTGCCTTGCTTATATTTCAGTTTAACTCTGTGAATGTTCTTTTATTACTGCAAGATACTCTGCATGATACCCTAATTGCCTGAGTTATTTTCCTGAGATATAAAATATCTCAAGAGAAATTAAGATACGTATATTAATAGAGGATTCTGATGTACATATTGCCAAATCTTTCCTAACAAAATTTCATTGCCCCAGCTCTACTTTCTTTCCTCTGTATCTTTGGGAATCAGTGAATCTGACAACACTATTTGAATTAAGGAATAAGCCCCATCTTCTTATTCGTTCATACAGAAAGGGCTTAATGCTATTGTCTGCTCATAGCATGGAGTAGGCACTATTGAGGACCATGATCCCAGACTTCATACAGAAAGGACTTAATGCTATTGACTGCTCATAGCATGGAGCAGGCACTGTTGAGGACCATGATCCCAGACTTATCTATGCCACAGTATTGGAGATGAGAACAAAGAAAACTGATTATCCAGGAGATCAGAGGTCAGAAACTGCTAAAACGTGAAAGAGGTTGCAACAGTACTGCCTGATGGAGCATGTGTAGAGTTCAGAGAAGGAACTGCCAGGGAAGGTGATGTTTGAACCTATCCTTAAAATGAATGGCTTAGAAATCTCATTCCCTACCCAACCTTTGCAAAACCATACATGTCTGCAGGGTGATGCCCTGAAGCAATGTAGTGGTCCTTTACAGTGTCTCCTAGTAATATTTAAATGTTTATATTAAAAAAATCAGAATCCTATTTAAGATTTGGACAGTTAAGAGACTGAGGGTGCCCTTCCATGTTTGGACATAATGCTGTTCTGTGAGAATGGTCAACAGCAATTCATGAAATGCAAATACATTACTGAAAGTGGCTTATGACCTCCCAATTATTTTATGCCCCAGTGTTTATCAACAGCTTCACCCTTCCTGAGATACTAAGCACATCCTGTACTCACAGCCCACTTCCCCACAGCCATGTTGTTCCCCCTTCCATAGCAGCGAGTATCAGAACATATGATCAAATGACTTCCTTTTGGGCTGGCCACTATTATCAAGATGAGTTTTAACCATATGTCTGCCTGGAAGGAAGAGATAACAGAGTTAGCATTTCTTCCCCACTACATAGCATTTCTTCTCTGGCACACACAGACTTTTCACATGCCTCTTACTCTGGCTTTCTTTTTGACTATCAAGTTTGTTTATTTAGTTAGTGTAAGGTGAAAAGGGCCAAGGGAAAAAAACAACCTGTCCCTAACTAGACTAGAGACCAGGGCCAAGGAAAAACACCCTGACCCTGACATGAGCCCAGAACCAGGGCTTGAAATCCCACCAATTCCTGAGCTTGCCCCAGAATCAGGCTACAAAAATCCACTAATCCCAAGCCACCCTGGAAAGCTCTCCCCACCTCCCAAAGAAACCCTATATAAGCTCTGTACGCTGTTCAGTTTGCTGCTGCTTCTCACCCTAGAGGCAGCCACCATCCTGGATTCTTCCTTCTCAATAAATCTCTTGAGTGAGGTTTGTTGTGTGGTTTGACATTTTTGCCAGAGCTGAGCCCAGCTGTAACAATTTTCATCAGAGCCGCAGAGCTATAACACTTTCCCTGGGGAAACTTTTCCCTAGTGGAAAAGAATTGTTACACTCTGAGAGTACAGCAGAGTGGAGTGGAGCAGAACTGTAACACTTTCACTGGGGAAACTTTTGGCTAGTGGAGCAGAGTTGTGCTTACATTAGAGAAACCTTTCCCTGGAGCATAGCTGTAAGCTGCTACGCTTACAGTGACTATGGTATTCCTTGGCTCCCGACTACCAGGATACTTTTCCATCTGAGCTGCAATACTTACAGTTAGATCCTAGATCTTTTTATTATATTTTTTATTTTTCTTAATTTTCATAGAAAGTATTTTCATTATATTCCTTCTCCTCCCCCCAAGTCCTCACACATCCTCCCTACCTCCTGACAAACCCAACTTCATGTTCCTTCTCTCTCTCTCTTTCTCTCAAACAATGAAAAAAAAACACCAAAAATAGGAAAAAAACAAACAACAAACAAAAAAGAATACATACAAACAACAACAAAAAACATCGAGCCCTTTTGTGTTGGTCCACTAATCCTAAGCATGGGACCTTCCCCAGAGTGAGTTGATACCCAACGTCACTCCACTGGACAAAACTGACTTTCCTTCTCATAGCAGGTATGAATTACAAATAGCTCCTTGGTTAAGGGTGTGTCCCCAAATTCAAAAGAAATTTACTTTTAAATCCCTCATGAGAAAATGTTTTCTCAAAGTAAATGCTAAATTTATTTAAAATAAATACGCACAAATTTTCATGTGAAAGATTTTAAATTAGGTTATCTTTAGAAGGTATTTTCTGGTACCTTCCACCAAGGAATTGCAACCTCTGTCTCTCTCATCTCTCATCTTCCTTTTTCCACAATCCCCTTTCATCTCTTCCTTCCTGTCTTATATTCACATTTCCACAACTTAGAGCCATGTCTGCATTCAAAATAGGTGACTAAGAGGCCTGGTGCTGAGGTTCAGTTGGTAAAGATGCTTTCTGACAATCCTGAGGGCCTGGTTTCAATCCCTGGAACTCACCCGGTGGCAGTAGAGAACTGATTCCACAACATTGTCCTCTGACCGCCATATTCACACCATGGGTGTATCCACACATGCAAACAAAAAAAGAAATGTTTTCTATACATATATAATATGATTTAGAATGAAACAGTGTAGACTGACATCGAGCTCCGGTGTTTCATGGGAAATGTGATTACAGAAATGGTCACAGGACAAATGGCTCTAAGAGCTCAAGTACCGAGTGCGAACTTTAAGGGAAAACCTTTATGTCTTCACCCATATGACTTCAGAAATGTTCAGAGCAAGGTTCATGCAGTTCATGCTGGCTCTAAACTTTCCCTGACTCCTCACTGTAGACAGCTTTTGTCTGGTGTTACAACTCATGGGCCAGTTAACTACCAAGGTGATCATCTAACTCATACTAATTCTTATCTGTCCATATACGCTCTGTTATCCAAAAGTGTTGTGGAATATTAGTTTAAGATGAGTTACATTCGTTTATGCTGTGGAACATTTGTTTAATGGCGCAAAGATGTGTTGCAGTCTTTTATACTGCATTTGTTTAACTCTGTAAAGCTGTGTTACTTTGCCTGCCTGAAACACCTGATTGGCTTAATAAAGAACGGAATGCTCAATAGCTATGCAGGAAAGGGATAGGCTGGGATGCTAGGCAGAAAGAATAAATAGGAGGGGAAATACAGGTTCAAAAGAAGAGGGAAGTGAGAAAAGGAGAAGGAGAGGAGGAAGCCAGGGGCCAGCCACCCAGTCACACAACCAGCCGCAGAGTAAGGAGGAAAGAAAGGTACATAGAATAGAGAAAGGTAAAAACCCAGAGGCAAAAGGCAGACAGAACAATTTAAGAAAGTCTAGCTAGAAATAAGCCAAGCTAAGCCCAGGCATTCATAAAAATAAGTCTGTGTATATTTATTTGGGTGCTGGGTGGCAGGCCTCCAAAGAGTAAACATATATATATTCAACTACACAAAAGGGTGTTTCTCATGGGAAAAGTAAGCATGATATATGGTTGTACTTTAAGAAATAAGAATATCTCCTGATAGGGAATATCATAACTATAGACTCACAGACAAGGTTTACATATCAGCTGTCATACTGTGTCATGAATGGTTGCCATGACAGCTTTCTTAAGTCAAACATTCCCCTACCCATGATCCTAAAATCATTACATCTGAATGTTTAACCAAGTCCATTTTTTATTCCACTATAATTCCAGAACTTTTAAGCAATTTTCCATCCTATGCGGCTTGCTTTTTAAATAAAAAATTTAGCTTACAAAATCTTGTACTCATGATCTATGGATAATTGCACAAGACCTGCATAAGGTCAAGGCAACAAGATCAGTCAGCATGCCTATAATAGCACTAAATGGACTGGTGGATTATAAAATGAAAGAGAGAAATAAAGAGAATGTGAAGGGGGAGAGAGAAAAGTTAGGGATTGTCCAGAAGAAGTGGGAAGAAGGAACTGGGGGTGGATTTCATCAAGATACATTGTATACATGGACAAAAATCTTCAAAGAATAAATAAAAGATGTTCTAAAATTATGTTAAGTCAAAATTTTCATATATAACCAGAATGTTAACAAGTTATTTTTTTAATAATTTTTTTTATAAATAAACAAGGATAAACAAGCAAATCATGAAAAAAATGCAGGAGAAATCTGTCCTAGATAGTAAGAATAGATAAGTGATGTTATTAACCTACAATAATGCGTTATCCTAACAAGAGGGGAAAATGTCACTGAACTAGGAAGTGTGTGTACAATTCTTTATCTGAATATTGCAACATTTTAGTGGAAAGTTCTAGAATTTTTAGCTTTCTACAAGGATGTTATAATAACAGAACAATAATGTCATTCTCTATGGATGAAAATGAAATTCATAACTTAAAACATTTAAAAATATAATAATAAAAAGTGAAACAATATCTCAGACCTTGAGGAAAGAAAAGTTTTTTTGTTTTTTCTTTTTACAAAATGAAAAATGCATAAATCATACTTAAAAGTTAAATTGACTACAGCAAGAGTTGGGGAAACCTGAAAAATTGAAGGAAACAAACAACAAAAATGGAAATTATTGACTACAAAATACAGGTCTGGTGAGATAACTCAATTCATAAAGTGCTCACTGTGCAAGCACAAAGACATGGGTTTGATCCTGCATTAAGTAAATTTTTTAAACTGAAATAAAAGCCAGGTGTGGTGCCATACCCTGGTAATCACAGCAGTGGCAAGGAGTAGACAGGAAGAGCCTTGGAGCTCCTTCGTCAACCAGCTGACCCTAATTGATGAGCCCTACTTCCAGTGAGAGATCCAGTCAAAAACTGAGGCATGACACCTGGGGTTGTCCCCTGGCCTGCATACACTCACATCATGAACTCAAGAGCCATCAGATTCTAGATCCAATCCCAGGAGTGTTTAAGTTAAAGTCAATTTCTATTTTCTGAATTTCTCTTGTGTGGCCTTCAGCTTAGTGATTCAGCAACCTTAAGTCGTTATCTCCTAATGGTTTCTATTTCCAGTTATATTTGAGTTATATATTTTATGAGAAAGTTATAAAGCCTCCATCTTAGTGGAGATGACTCCACACTAGAGCCAAACCGTTGTCTGTGGAGATGCCGTGGACCAACACAGTCATCAAGGTAAGTATCTAAATAGAGTTAGATCATTCAGAATGTGTCCCTGAACCTCAAAGTGAGGTCACTTCCACCAAAGACTGAAGGTGTCTGTCAATTCAGGATGTAGGGAATGCTAGTGTTAAAATCACAGTTTCCTTGTACACTGTTAATATGTTCTGATAAGGGATGCTTGAAGACATATTCAAATAAAAGGAAGTAGATTATCTATAACATAATAGAAGTAGAATTAATGAAAAAATGGCCATACAGATGTAAGTGATATAACCTGAATTTGAACCCCAGATCTGTCAGATTTGTCCTTGCTGTTCATGTCTCTACTTTATAGTTTGCCAAGGTCCTTTGAGGAACAAAAGCCACTAATCCAAACCACCACTGTGTTGGGACATGTGCAACTCCCAGAACCTAAGTGAAATAGAAACCAAAGCTTTAAATTTCAAGGATAGTAAAGTGTAAATTAATCACATTGGCTTTGTTTTGTTTTTGTTTTACTTTCTAGATTGCAGTACTGATGTCATCCAAAATCAAGAGCATTTTTTTTCTGTGCTGAAAAAAAATTTGGCTCATTCTCCTTCCCATAAGGTAGATGCAATTTGGATTTTATGGAAAATGCACACAATAGGGATTATAGCTGGATGTGGTAGCTCATGCCTGTAATCTTAGCAGTTGGGAGGACTGTGAGTATAAAATATCAAACTGGGTATGCTTGTGCATGCCTCTAATCCTGAAACTTGGGAGGTGAAGGTAGGAAAATCAGTAGTTCAAATACAGACTTGGCTACGTAGGTTGTTGGAAGCCAGCCTACTACAGGACATGAGATATTGTAGAGAGAGAGAGAGAGAGAGAGAGAGAGAGAGAGAGAGAGAGAGAGAGAGAGAGAGAGAGATCTGGAAACAGCTTTGGAAGAATGACCATCGAAGCTGCAAAATCCAAGAATGTCTAAGGAAATATATTTATTCATCCAGATCTAGAACATGCTAGTGGGTTAACAGGGAAGGGAGAAGGGTTGGAACAGATGCCCAGCTTTCTCATGGGTAGTGCCATGACAGAAGGGTTGCATTCCATCTGCTCATTCTCGCCTGAGTTCTCAAGTGAAGTTCTCACTCTGTGGTGATTTGAGGCTGAGTGTTCAGGTTCTCTCAGAATCACTTCCATCAGGAGGTATTCCTGATTCCACAGAATTAGGAGGTGAAGAAATTGCCTAGAAAATGAGACATCAGTTCTCAATAAGAGGATCATCATCACCCCGACCACTCCATCCTTCCTTATTGCCACCATGATCACTACACTACAGATCCACAGATACTCTTTCACTGATGATTACTCTGTTAAACACTGAATAATAGTTACATGCATATGAATAAGGAGACAAACAGAAAATTTTTATTTCATTTCTATGGGTTGCTGCTACATATGTGGTTTCAGAACTGAATATGGAGATTGTGCAGAGGAAAGTCAATAAAAATCAAATGCATAACCTATCCAAGGTGTTTCTGGTCCTGCTTGCCCCTGTTGAATTGCATGCCTTCACTGTGGACTTGGTTCTGAACACACAGCATTCTGCTGCCACACCACAAAAACACCAGTTGCTCAGGTTGTACACTCTTTGTATGGTATGAATGGCAGCAACTTCACTTCATAAAAGCATAGTAGTGTAACAACAGACAGCAAATACCTGCAATTTTTTTCTACAACTCTTCCTTAGCATGCAAGCATCAAATTAGCATATATTTGGGTTGCTTTGTGTCAGAGTGTTTGATTTTAAAAGTTGCTGTTTGTTGACTTGTTTCAAAAAACATTGTTGAATGAATTTTGACTCAGGATTAGAATAGAATTTTCAGCAGCTTTCGAAATGGCTGTAAACATACTAAACATATTCCTGTCATTTTGTACTATATGTTAATACAAAGCACTATTCTCAGCCTTGACAATAATAAAATCAGAATATTAATCAACTCTCAGGAACAAGATGATATCCATCCTGCAGCATCTAATATATATCCAAGATTTCATTATTATGGAAACATAAACAAGCACATTCATTTCATTAATATGCACATTTGCTTTGGTCTTTAATGTGGTAAAATTACATAGCAACTAATTGTTTTAAATAAATTTCTTTATTATTTATTATCCATAAATGTTTGATCTGAATACCTATTTTGTATAACTACATATGTAGGGCTGTGTAAAGCTTTCTTAGGCAAAAAGAAATTGAAAGTAGAAAATTTTAAGAACCCAAATTAGAAGCTCTAAATATCTAGCAAGAATATGTGACCATCCTGAGTCCGTACAGCTCAAAAGTAAAAACTTATAAAAAATAATTAAAATTAGTTTAACCACATTAAAATATATATTAATATATAGCTTGCATTTTCAAATCTGAATCATTTCCAGCCTTACTTCATCTCACACTTTGATGTAATAAATAATTCCCAGAACCCCACTAATCATAACCATATAAAAGTTTCTCATTCTGAAAGTCAGAAATTACCTCACACATTGTGGAATTTGCAGATGATAGAACTTGCTCATCATTTACACAAACTCACCTCTCTTGAACCACAACCATTTCCTAGGCACCACATGGCTGAGTTGGAAATGGTGATGGCCAGCTCCAGCAGGGTGAGGATCAGCATTAGAGACACAAGGCCCTAGGGAAATGATGCCTCAGATTAAATCAGTGGAAATATTCAGTGGGAAAAATTGTCAGCAAAAAAAAAAAAAAAAAAAAAAAAACAGACTGCAAAACCCTCAACAGGGAATAAAGTGAGATACAAATTAGACAGAAGGTGCAGACACACAAATTCTGAAGAAGAGATCCAGTATCAATCCAAAATCGTAAAAATATTGTCCCAGGAGAAAGACATATGTTATTTCTAGATTGACCTGTGTGAACTAGTGAAAGGGAGAAGAAATCATAGAAGAAAATTTCTGACACTATCACTAACACTTATCAATATAATAAATTACAGAAATTAATACACAGTTTAGCAAAATGGACAAAAAAATGATCCCTCCATGATTCCACCAACAGGATTTCAAAGGGGAGGGGTAGGCATTTCTACTAGGTCAAAGACCAAAATATAATGCTAGCAGAACCATAGCACATTACTGCAGAAGTTACCTTTCTATTATTGCTGATCACCTAGAAGAAATACATAATCAAAATTTTATGGAGGGAAAAATGCCACTTAATCCAGAAAAAATAGACTCAGATAAATATAAATTTAGGTGATTAAAAATACAATAAGGGAAGGACTAGAGAGGCGGCTCGGCAGTTAAAGGCATCTGTGGCTCTTATAGAGGACCTGGGTTCAGTTCCCAGCACCAATAGGGTTTGTCACAACCATCTGTAACTCAAGTTCCAGGAGATCTAATACAATATTCTGATTTCCTCAGTCACCAGGCATGCATATAATGCATATACATACATAATGCAGGGAACATAGACAACATAGTCACATAGTCACACAATCTAGCCCATAGATAGATAGATAGATAGGTAGATAGATAGATAGATAGATAGATGGATGGACAGATGGACGGACAGATGGACGGACAGACAGATAGATAAAGATAAATGTGGCTTAGTTGATAGAGTATGTTCCTAATATGACCAAACATTCCAGACTGCAGAATAACCTGTGTGTCTCTGAAGTTTGTTTCATCAAACAAAGGTATGTGAAATAAATTGTTATTATATTCTCTCTGGAGAGTATAATAAATAGTAGTAATAATAACACAACATGATAGTTAAGCCCTGTTTTTATTACTTATCAAATATTGACATATTGAGTTTTACACCAATTAGACATCAAAATGCCCAACAGTCCAACTAAGAAATGGGCTATAGAACTAAACAGAGAATTCTCAACAGAGGAAACTCAAATGGCTGAAAGACATTTAAGGAATTGCTCAACATCCTTAGTCATCAGGGAAATGCAAATCAAAAAGACTCTGAGATACCACCTTACACCTGTCAGAATGGCTAAGATCAAAAACACTGAAGACAGCTTATGCTGGAGAGGATGTGGAGCTAGGGGAACTCTCCTACACTGCTGGTATGAATGCAAGCTTGTACAACCACTTTGGAAATCAATATGGTGCTTTCTTAGAAAATTGGGAATCAATCCCCCCCAAGATCCAGCTATACCACTCTTGGGCATATACCCAAGGAATGCCCAATCCTTTAGATGGGTGTTACTCATTATTATCTTCACTTCAAAGATAAGAAAATTAAAATATAGACAGTTTATCTAATGTGCCCTTTGTTACAAAACTAATACAGAGCAAAGCCAACATTCAAGTTAACATAGTACATAACACACTGTTTTTCTGTGTATTTTGAATGGTTTGAAATATGTTATTAGCAGTTTTAAAACATACATTTGATGTGGAACCCAGGTAAATGCATAAGTCAGTTGACTGTGAAGACTGGCAACTCTTGAAAGCCTGGGTATTGACTGCCAAATGTACAGAAAGGAAAGCAGTCCCAACAAATGCAATCATAGTACTGGCAATGTTCATCCCAAAACTGCTTTGCATCTAAAATAAAAAAAATAGTTCATTAATATATGTAGAACATCCTTTAACACCTTGGCAACATTCCATTTAAAGAAGTTTCTATTTACACACCCAACAGCATTCTAGATGCAGCACAAGCTCCCATGAGCAAAGATTCCCCCTTGGTACAATCTAGCAATTAAGACAAAGAGGTTGAGGTACACAGCTCAGTTGGTAGAACACTTGCCTAACATATATGAAGCCCCAGGATCAATCTTTAGTACTGCATAAACTGGGTGTTGTTGAGGATGCCTGTAATTCCAGTACTCTGTGAGAGCAGAAATTAAAATTCAAAGCTACCCTATAGTGTTTGAAACCCTATTTCAATTTTAAAAAGAAAATACACTAGCATATAAATTATGCCATATTTTCAAGTAACTAAGTATTGAGGCTAATAGAATGGTATAAGAAGAATGGAAATCTAGTGAAAGGAGTGGAGGTTTGTAACATTAAGTAATAATAACGTACGGAGTCAGGGATATATAATTGAGCATTTCCCCAGGTGGTCCAGAGGAAGTCTGGGTAAAGAACACAGTTCAAAGTCCCTGAGGCCACAGTGTCCCCAGGATACAAGAGAGCCAAGATGGATGAGATTAGGAAACTAAGTCAAAATTAATAGAGAGCTGTATTATAGAAAGCTCTGTAATTCATGAAAAAAAGTCTTGAGTTCTAATTCTGAGAAAAATACAAAATTGTTGGAGGATTTTGGGCAAAGAGGTCAATAGCCTAAAAAGGGTCACTTTGTCTTTATTGAGAACAGGAAAAATCAGGTTCACAAATGGAAGCAGAGAGCCCACTTAAGAGACTACCTGGAATGCCATCAGAGGAAAGATGAGAAAGACCAAGCACAAGCTTAACTTGATGATGGAGCCCAGGTGATTTGCTGAAATACTAGCTTCAGAAATGTGAAAAAAAGAGATTGGGATATGCTCATATTATCAGCCTAAGAATCTGGAAAGATGAAATTTCCATCAGCTGACATGAAGATGAGATGTCACAGAACAGGTTCCAGGGATAGTTTAAGTTGGGTTTCAGACTTTTCAGACTTCTAAATGGAAGCAAAGTCGATGATCCAATCTGCTGCTCAGGAGAAAAATCTTGGCAGGAACATATATTTCAGGAATGTGACCACAGAGGTGTCATTTGAAGCAATGAAAATGGCTGAAATCATTGAAGTAAATATGGACTGAGCAGGGTAACTGTAGACAAATTGCTAAAAGGTCTTATTAAATAAAAAAAAACCTGGAGCCAGATATCAGGGTTAAAACCTGAGAGATCAGAGGAATAGGAAAAGCCACAAGCCAACTTCCCCTTACCAACTCTCAGTTTCCAAAGAGACCTACTTCCTGTATACCCACACCTGTATGTCTTTCTGTTCTGCTATGTCATTTGCTCTTTCTGTCCAGCTACATCACTTCCTCTTCCTGCCCAGTTCTGTCTCTTCATGTCTGTCTGTACAGACCTCCAAACCTTTATGGTTAACTAGTATTGGAATTTCAGGCATGTGCCACCACGCCTGGCTCTGTTCCCAGTGTGGCCTTGAACTCAGAGAGATCCAGACAGATCCCTACCTCCTGAATGATAGGATTAAAGGAATGTGCTACCATTGCCTGACTTCTATGTTTAATATAGTGGCTGGCTTTTTCCTCTGATCTCCAGGCAAGCTTTTTTTATTAAAGCACAAATAAAATATCATCACAGGTATCTGCCAAAGATAGGAACATTGAGCACCCAACACTAAGCAGTCTCAAGAAAAGGAACTGGGAAAGAAGACTGTAAAGGACAGGAGAAACTATTGAGATGTGCTGGAGCCCAAGAGAAAAAATATCAGGAGAGGAGGTGAGCTAAATGCTGCCCATAGGTAAAGTCAGGTGACAGACAAGAACTGAGCACTGTTTTAGCAACCTGGATACTTTCAACATTCTTAAGGAGGGAAGTTACAGAGGACAGGAAATTGGGAAGATTTAACTGCAACAGAACAGACAAGAATTGGAGACAGAGTATGAATAATTCCTTTTAAAATGGAGTTTAGGGCCACGCAGTGGTGGTAGATGCCTTTAATCCCAGCACTTTGGAGGCAGAGATAGGCAGATCTCTGTGAGTTTGAGGCCAGCTGGGTCTACAGAGCAAGTTCCAGGACAGCCAAGGCTACACACAGTGATCTTGTCTTGAAAAACCAAAAAAAAAAATAGAGTTTATGCATAAACAGAAAAACAAACTGCACCTGGCTATCAGGAAAATGTGGGGAGGTTTTTCTTTGGGCCGCCAGCTCACAAAAAACGACATGGAGACTTATTACTAATAATGAAAGCTCAGCCTATAGCTTAGGCTTGTCTCACTAGCTCTTATAACTTAAATTAACCCATTTCTATTAATTTACTTTCCTCCTTGTGACCTATTACCTTTACTCTGTACTGTCCATGCTGCTTTCCTGCTTCCTGTATCTAGCTAGCAACTCAGCTCTTCTTCTTCTTCTTCTTCACAGCATCCCCTCTGCCCTGAAAATCCTGCTATGCTGCTGGCCATTGATTCAGCTTTTTATTAAACCAATCTTCACAGTGTACAAAATGATTATTCCACAACAGGAAAAAATAATGCCAAGATGAGATAGATAGATAGATAGATAGATAGATAGATAGATAGATAGATAGATAGATAGATAGATAGTAATGTGTTTTGGAGTGATGAATTTACATAGTGGAAAAGGACATGGTCTAGAACACCCAAGTAGAAGAATTAGCTTTAAAGAGTTCCTCCATGGTCAAAGGCTGGAGGAAAACACACACTGGAGCAGATCTAGTGCACACACAGATGTTACAGGGTGTGTGTCTGAAAGTCTCTCCATGACTTCGTTTTCTCAGAACAGGGAGCAAGGCCATCATCATGGAGTGGGGATGAGAGAAAAAAACGGGTGTTTGAGGATGGAATATTATGATGAAACAGCCATGACGGGACAAGGGAAACAGAACAGACAGGGGTTAAATGGCTAGATAACTCAGAGAACACACAACAGAGATTTAGTAACTTTGTAATGAATAATTAAAAGGGCCAAGCAGTGGTGGCTCATGTCTTTAATCCCAGCACTCAGGAGGCAGAGACAGGTAGATCTTTGTGAGTTTGAGGCCAGCCTGGTCTACAGAGTGAGATCCAGGACAGCCAGGACTACACAGAGAAACCCCATCTCAAGAAAGAAGGAAGGAAGGAAGGAAGGAAGGAAGGAAGGAAGGAAGGAAGGAAGGAAGGAAGGAAGGAAGGAAGGAAGAGAAAGAGAGAGAGAGAAAGAAAGAGAGCTAGAGAGAAAGAAAGAAAGAAAGAGAAAGAAAGAGAGAAAGAAAAAGAGAGAAAGAGAGAGAGAAAGAAAGAAAGAGAGAGAGAGAAAGAAAGAAAGAAAGAAAGAAAGAAAGAAAGAAAGAAAGAAAGAAAGAAAGAAAGAAAAATGATTAAAAGGATAGAAATTTTTGCTTTCAATTTTAGATGTAGTAGTGAAAGACCATTCACTAAAAATACTTTGTTAAACCTAACAACACACAAAAATTATGGAGCCTGCTTCTAAACTTCAGATTCACTAGCTATTCAGAATAACAATCCCAGATATGAGTATTCACGGTTTATCTGATTTCCTTTATTGTCTACCACTGAATGCTTGAAGAAAATTGACTCTCTCTCTCTCTCTCTCTCTCTCTCTGTGCATTAAATGAGACTTGATTCCTCAGCTGGATTCACCAACCTCTGCTTTCCTACTGTTGATGAGTAGTTTGTTTCTGCTCCTCTGGTCACAGAGAAAAAGAGGAAGAATTGACACTTACCAGCATTCTTGTAGGTTTTCTCCCTGATGCAACAGTCAAGGACCCTGAGCTGATAAACTGTTTAAAATAGGAAGTAAGACAGACAAAGGGACATTTAGTCTTGACCACTTTCTCCTCAGCATTCCCTTGACAGTAGTTATCTAATAGAAGTTACACAAATTTACACAAAGTGTATTTCACATTACTCATTATTTTATATGACTAAAATTTTAACATAGTTCATATTCTAAGTAAATTCATCATAATTTCATTTTGTTTATGTCTAGCTTTTAACAGGTGTATATATGGATATAAATAATGAATACTATAGTTATGCTCTTGTTTATGTTGATATATATTTTTAAAATTCTTGTATCACTGCCCATGCATCTGATTTATCTGTCTAGATGCTTCAAAAGAGAATTTATAAATCTAAATGGCCATTCTGTATTCTCTAGTTTTTAAATCACTGTTTTAATGTGTTATTATTTCCATGACTCTAATTTTGATAAATAGAATTTTCTATACATTTATGATTATCCAAACCATATTTTAAATAGGTAAGATTTAGAATCCTTTACCATGTTACCAAATGTTGGAGAATAAAGGCTTGCTAAATAAAATGCAACTACTGAATTCTGAAAGTCAATGAAATGATTCCTAATGATATTCTACTATACTCATAGATTGGTGCCTAGTCCAATTGTCATCAGAGAGGCAGCATCCAGCAGCTGATGTGAGCAGATGCAGAGACCCACAGCCAAACACTAGCTACAGCCAAAGGAACCCTGCAGAAGAGGGATGGGGGAAGGATTGTAGGAACCAGAGGGGTCGGGGACAGTAGGAAAACATGGCCCACAGAATCAACTAAGCAGGGCTCATGAGGCTCACAGAGCCTGCATGGGTCTGAGTTAGGTCCTCTACATATATATTGTGTAGCTTGGTGTTCTTCTGGGACTCCTATCAGTGGGAGTTGGGGGGTGTCTCTGACTCTTATCTGTGCTGGGACCCTTTTCCTCCTACTGGGTTGCCTCATCCAGCCTTGATATGAGGTTTTGTACCTAGTCTTATTGTAACTTGCTATGACATGTTCAGTTGATATCCCTGGGAGGCCTGCTTTTTTTTTTTAAGGGAAATGGAGGAGGAGTGAATCTTGGTGGAGCAGGGGACACTGTGAGAAATGGAGGGAGGGGAAACTGTGGTTGGGATATAATATATGAGAAAAGAATAAAAAAGAAAATGCAGGAACAGGCTTTGAGCTCTGCCTCAGATTAAAAGAGATTATCACAGGTCTTTCTGTCACTGTACTTCATAAAAGAGCACCTTTGTTTTCAATACCAGCTTCATCTCATGGGTGGATTACTAAGCATTTCTTCACCTCAGCTTCTTTCTCCATCTAACATCATATCCCCATGTTAATATCACCTACTAACAGCTGTGTGGTGCTAAAATGATTGATAGAAAAATGGGAGTTCCTGTTTGCCCAGGATGCAGGAAGCATCCAAATTAACAATAATGTATAGCTCTCATTTAATTTCAGAGATTTCCAAAAGAAGATCCTTTTGCTATTTCTGAGAGCCTAATAAGGAAACTGAGGGCAGAATTTCACATTTAATCTCTAGCACCACATCCTTAATAGGATTCTAAAAGATGAAGCCATAGAAAGAAAGCACAGTATAGTGGGCACACAGCAGGCATGTTCATGGTAGGGAGGGCTTGGACTGGAGTTGATGACTACAGGCAAGGGCAGATAAGGAGAACGGGTCATACACCTTGGACTTGCCCTGAAAGTGTCTCTGAGCCAGAGAGAAGCTTCTAGAATTGGAATCAATGATCTAATCTTTTGGTGATGCTAAAGTGACACCAAAGGGCTCCCTGGTCCCTTCCCTTTTTAAATTTTATTTTATGTGTGTGAGTGTTTTGCCTGCATGTATGTCTACACACATATGTGCAGTGCCTGTAGAGGGTCAGAAGAGGGCATCAGATCTAGAACTGGAGTTACAGATGTGGGTGCTGGGAATCGAAGCCGGGTCCCCTGGAACAACAGCCAGTGCTCTTAACTGTTAAGCCATCCCTCTGGCTCCCTTCCATTACAAAACAAACTAATCTCACTTTCTGAGAAAATAAAACTCGGTGCTTGTGGAACACCTGAAATTCTTCCTTTCTATCTTTTCTAAAATTCAGAGCAGAAACTCTTCACTTGGGTTGTCAAGATTTATTATGCAGAACAATTCAGGAATATTTCAGAGTTTAGCTCTTCCATCAAAAAAAAATTATATTATCTCACAATGTCAGGAATGTCAAATCCACAGTACACGCTTCATACCGTGAACTGAAAATACACACAGTCTTTTATCAGACTGAGAACTGATACCAGCCCTCAATCTATTTTTATGACTCGCATAGTCTGTTATTGTCTTTTGTTCCTTCTCACTCCCTTAAGACCTCTTTTCTCCTTTCTTGGTCTCTATTCTAGTTTCACAACTTATGCCCCCCCCACACACACATTTAGGCACATATATAAACATTAAAATCTAGGCACTGCATAGAAGAGAAAACATACAGAGTTTATATTCCTGAGTCTATAAAGCTTCAAAGCTATAGGATTCTGTGTGTGTGTGTGTGTGTGTGTGTGTGTGTGTGTGTGTGTGTGTGTGTATGTGTGTGTGTTTGTACATATCCAAGAACTCTAAGTCCCACCCAGGAGATAGAACTGGCCGTGTCCATCATGCCCATCAATGCCTTGGTGCAGGGAGGAGGGGCTTGGACCTGCCTCAACTGAATGTACCAGGCTCTGCTGAATCCCCATGGGAGACTTTTGCCTTGGAGGAGGTGGGAATGGGGGTGGGTTGGGGAGGAAGTCTGGGGGGCGGGAGGAGGGAGGACAGGGGAATCTGTTGTTGTTGATATGTAAAATGAATAGAAAATATCTTAATTAAAAATACATGGATAGATAAATAAAATGTGTTACATATGCATAACAGAATTTTATTTGGCCATAAAGAAATGTGAATCCATAACTTGCATAGGAAAATGGATGGAACTGGGAATTATTATACAAAGTGAAGTGGTTCCCATAAAACAGAAAGAAAAATTATTTTGCCTACTTTTGTCAGAAATTATAAATCAAAACCACAGCCGCTAATCTTCAAAGAACACTTTCATATTGCAGCACACTAGCCGTGCCCGATAAGAGATAGTTTGTGGCTGAGGAAATGAATACTCACGAACACAGCACCCCAGAATGGATAGCCTGTGTAGAAGGTGAAGAAGAAAAAATGCCTGAAGTAGTGGGACAAATATTGTAAACACCCCAAAAATACACCCAGAGCCAGAATCAGTATTCCATTCAGGATCTGGATGGCCTGTAAGAAGAAGAAAAAAAAGATAAAAGGCATACTACCAGTTTTATTTTCCTCAGAAAGGAGGAGATATCATGACTTTAAATGCTTAAAATGTGAAGTTTAAATTAACTGAGCAAGATCTTGTTCTAAGAAGATTTTGTTTAGAACCATAATACGACAAAGGAAAACATCTGTTAAATTTTTATTTTAAAATTTTTTATTTAAAATATAGAATACGGCCACCACTGATGACACAGGCCTGCAGTCTCAGCTACTTGGGAGAATGAGGCAGAAGCATTTGTCTGAGCTACAAAATGAGTTCAAGTCCAACCTGTGTGATTTAGTAAGACCCTGTCTAAAAATGCACAAAGGGGTGGTGCTATAGGTCAATAATAGAGTGTTTTCCTGGCATGCATGAGGACCTGGGTCCCATCCCCAGGACCACAGTGAAGGAAAAGAGGGAAAGGAAGGGGAGAGAAGGGAAGGGCAGGGGAGGGGAAGGAAAGGAGGAGGGAAGAGAGGGGAGGGAAAGAGGGAGGGAGGGGAAAGAAAAGAGGGAGGGAAGGGGAGGGGAGGGAAAGAGGGAGGGAGGGGAAGGAAAGGGGGAGGGAAAGGGGAGGGGAAGGGGGAGGGGAAGGGGGAGGGGAAGGGGAGGGGAAGGGAGAGAGGGGAGGGAAAGGGGGAGGGGAGGGGAAGGAAAGAGAGAGGGAGGGAAGGGAAGGGAAGGGAGAGAAGAGAAGGGGAGGGGAAGGGAGGGGAGGGGAGGGGAGGGGAAGGGAGGGGAGGGGAGGGGAGGGGAGGGGAGGGGAGGGGAGGGGAGGGGAGGGGAGGGGAGGGGAGGGGAGGGGAGGGAAGGGAAGGGAAGGGAAGGGAAGGGACTTCACAGAACTCAACCTCCTGATATGAGTGATCAGAAAGCACCAAGAAGCAATGAATAGCCTTAGAAGAAACTCTCCAGGGTTTGCTAGGACACTCTACCCCATGAGAGGCTGAGTCTCCATGTCTACTCCTCAGGGCTCGATGGCCCCATCTTGTCTTCAATGACTTAGTGAGAAATAACTCAGCAGTTTCAGAGGGAACCCATGTAATCTTCTGTTACTTCTTGTACAAACCGACTTTGTGACCAAGGCTGACTTACCCCAAGGGCTTGCAGTGCTCCTCTTTGAACATCACGTGATCCATCCAGGAGCTGATAACCAGAACCATCAGTCTCCTCTTGGTTCACGTGACCTGCTGAGGTTCCCAGTCCTGCATTATCCAATCCCTGGGAGGCCATTTGGGGCTGCTTGTGGCTGTCCTGGGAAAGAACTCAAAAGCTTGATGCTCCCTTCTATCACTTTCTAGCAATATTTTTTAGTGTAACAGGAAATTTCTGTTTTGTTCATTCATCAAGATTACTCTCCCGAGTGACAGGATTCATAACCTGCTCTGTCCCTTTCTACCCTAGAACTGCTCCCTTCACAAAGCAACCCCTCCCTCCCCTCTACAACTTGGCTTGGATAGTACCTTTCTTTTACCAAACCAAATTCCAGCCCATGAGTCAAACTTTCAAGAAACTCCTTTTAGTCCTGGCCCAGTCTGAATGATGAACCATTTCTGCCTGCTCTGGGAATCCACTCAGCACCCCTTTAACATTCCTCAGTCTGAGTTTCAATTTTCAAGGTGTTTGCTTGTGTCTCTCTGTGTGCTCATCATCTTTACTCTACTGTCCCACTGTCTCACAGTTGGTACCCAGCTAATACATACTTCAGAAATAGCCATGTCTAAGGATAATAATAGAAAATCCATCAGCAGGCACTAGGTCTTTTTATGTTGAAAACACCATAGAACAGACTTGGAGGGAAGAAAATGTAGTCTGACACATCATTGACTTTTTTTTTTTTAGAAAGAATCAAAGATGAGCTTCCGCCTTCAGATAAAGCAAACTATGTTCTATAAAATATGGTCAATTAAGCTTTTTTGAAAATCAAGAAAACATAGGCTTCTTCACATCATATTGAGAAGCTCACCTCCCCAGCTTTAACTGAGTAGCCAAAGTTCTTCTGGGTGTTTTATTCATATCATCTCTCAGGACATCCATTGGAATGGGTATTGTCCTTATGACCCTTTCCGTCTTACAGATTAGATGGGGAAGCTAAGAAACAGAGAATCAAATAACATCCCCAAGTCCACCAGGCAGGAATCAAAGAAGCTAAGGATCAAAATCTGCCTCTAGTTATCACTACAGTCTTCCTCTGAGCCTGTGCAGGAACTGTCTCACCAAACCTCAATCATAGTTCAGGAGTGTCCTCTCATAACCAGAGCTGGCCACCAAACTCAGAGGCAGCCTCTATATATATGAAAGTGTGTGTGTGTGTGTGTGTGTGTGTGTGTGTGTGTGTGTGTGTGTGTGTGTCTGTCCATGTCCATGTCTGTATTTTCCAAATAAATAGCTATATTATGCCAAAAATAATGGCACCCAGGGTAGCATCTGCATTCTAAAGGCAGTCATCCATACATCTAAAAATTCCAAACCTTTACTGAGCAACCAAATAGAAAGCGTTTAGGCATCCCAAGAAGGCCATCGGAGGCACCATTAGCAGACAGAAATGCAAGAATTCCTATGGAGTAAGGAGCCTGTAGGGTTTACCTTGGAGACTTCAGGCTTTGACAGACTTTTTTTCTTGCAAGTCCATCTCGTTACAGAAGAGGAATCAGTCTGCCCTGCAAAAAACAGCCGTCTCTTCTTCCTCAGGTTAAACGAATCTCTTCCTTGTGCAATACCTCAGCAGATCCAGTGGAAGTGTTTCTGCTGGCTGCCTGGAAGGTGTGCTAATCATACCCGTATTTGAAGGCACCAATGACCCATCCACTTCCCCAAGGCTCACCCATAAAGAAGGAAGCTGGTATCAGGAACCACCACCCTCTGGCTCTAAGATGTTGCTTCACACATTAATGGAGCAAGAAATAGAAGCAGAAAATAAGGGTAGGTCAGTGGGAAGCCATTGTGGAATGGAGGAGGAATAGGTCTGGCCATGTAATTAAAGGTGAAGCCAGACAGAACAAATAGTGTTGGAAGGAGGGACGTACCAGGGCCACTAAGGGACTGGGTTTACATAATCCACCGGTGATGCGACTGAAATTGTTTTACATGCATGATAATGTTTAATCCTCTCAGGCCAAGCAAGGTTAGTTCATTTGTCATAAAATAAAGCAATGGTAACTTAAATATATTATGCTTACTATATATCAGCTGCTGCTTGCTGTTCAATTTGCTTCACGGCACCTATTTCTTCTATCTTCGGGATAACCCACGACCTAGATAACACTCCTAAGTCAATGGGATGGAAGATAAAGCTGGCATAGAAAAGATAAACTGACTCCCTCACATTTAACCAGCTATATTTGTCCATTGCCTGATGGTGTAAGGGAATACCACTGACCGGGGTGAGCTATTAAAAATACAAGTTTATTTGCCTCATGGTCATAGAAGCTGATTAGTCCAATGCCAGAACATTGGCACCTGCTGGGGTCCTTCATGCCATGTCACAGCAGAGTAAGAGTGAGGGAGAACATGTGAAAGAAAAGAGTATGGGTGCTCATAATGAACCATCTAAGATCAGCTGGGAAATGAAATATGACTGAATACTTCCGTGAGGTCCCATAGAAGCTTAACTTGGAATACGAATCCTGAATATGGGATTCAACATCCCATGGTCTGAGGCCCCGGGCTGGATGAAAAGTAGAAAGTGCTGAGTGCCAGCATTCATCTCTCTCTGCTTCCTGACTTCAGAGAGTGTAAGCAGTCTGATGTCACAGCTAGAGCAGCCCTTGTCACCACACCTCCTTTGGCATTTGACCTTCAAATTGTGGACAGAGATAGAACTTTCTTGAGGTGATTTTATCTGGTATTTTGTCACAGCAATAAGAATAACTAACAGAGTCCAAACTCCATCTTCTATTAGGACCTACTTCTGCTTACACCTCACTCCCATGATGCTGTTGATCATGACATCATCCATGTCCCATGATCTGGGAGTGCTAAGATGAATAATAGTCCTCCAGTGCCTTGCCTTGACTCCCTGTACCCCTTTTGGGCATTATCTGAGGCTTTGGATCTCTCAGGTTGGGGTCTTTTGCCTGCAGCCCTCTGAAGCTAGAGGTCAAGTGGTTTCTGTATGATAGGAATGGCTTGTTCCCACAGTCTGGCCTCCATGAGGGCTTTATGCCTATACATTTCTGCCCAGGCCTCCATAATGTCTGTAACATTCTTTTAAAATGGCCTCATAGATCTTGCATCTTATACACCTGGAGAATTGGTGACCTATGGGCTGTACCAAGGTTCACATCTTGCACCTTCTCTGAAGCAGGCTTACCCACACCTCAGCTTACTTGAGCCATGGATGAAACATCTGAGCAGTGCTGTTCTAGAATATTAGGAGTGGAGTTCTAGGGGCTATGTCAGGGAGCACTTGGAGGCCATCCTGTGTCCAACTCCCAAAGCATTCTGTTCTTCTAGAGCTCCAGGCTTGAAAAAGAAGCCTTGAAGAGCTCTGAAATCCTTGGACTTTTCTCTCATTGCCTATGATCCCTCTGACTATGCTAATCTTGGTCCCTTAGCTACCCACATGACTTTGTATTCTTCACCTGGCCATTCTGTAAATATTTTCAACTCCTTCCATTTTGGTTTCTCTTTTTTCAATTACAAATTCCACATTGAGCTCTTTCCTTCTTGGACTTCACTGTCTGTTGTTAAAATGATCACATGGCAGTTGGAATACTCTTACATTCTATATCCTATAAAGTCCTAGGATACAAACATAACCCCTTTTAATGACACAGGGTTTCATGTAGTTCAAGCTAGCCTCAGACCCTCGGTAGAGGCAAGGCCGCCCTTGAACTTCTGAGCCTGCTCCCTCCCCAAGGTCTCAGATTATGAGCACGCATCTTCATGCTTGGTTTACATAGTGCTGGGGATGAAATTCTGGGCTTTGTGCATAGTAAACAAGCACTCTACCAAATACACCTCCAGTTCATGCATGGAATCTTGCCAACTTTTTTGCAGCTACATAAAAAGGATAAATTTGACTTTGGTTTCCAGCCTCTTATTCCTCACTGCTAAGATCTCATCAGAAATGTCCATGTTACCACCAATATTCTAAGTGATAAGAGAGGGTAAAGTCGGGGGCGGGGGGTTGTGGAAGAGAAAAAGAATGAAAAGTGAGGTCCCAGTTCTGAAAGCCAGATTGTAAGTGTGGACAGAGCACATGAAAGAGGAAGAAGGTATGATACCACAACTGAAGGACAGTTTGGGGATGAGAGACTGTGGATATGAGGCAAGCCGAAGCTCAGCAGGAGCTCTGCAGCCAAGGCTTACCCCTGAGCCCAGAGCCAAGTGCAGGGACAGATAGAAGAGTAGACCTGGACAGAAGTCACAAGGAATTGGTAGAAAGGACAGTGGTAAAGGGCATAACACATTCCCACCCCTACTCCCACTGCACCCACATACTGCTTTAGTGAAAACCATTGCAGATAGAATATCACAAAAGAAAGAAACGGCAAGAACATGATTTGTGGAAAGAATAAAGAACATACAGAAGTGGAAGAAAATGGATCTAAGATTTTTTCTTTGAATTTAGAACTGAAAAGTCATAAAAAAGATCTTGAGGGTTCAGCTGTCTCATTCGTAACCTGAAAGTTAGAGTACCCACGACAGTAAAAGGTTCAAAGGACAGAATGCATGTAAAGCATTGAAGTCACATGAAGTGGCATTTTATAAGTCAAAATAGGCATCTTTGTATGCATTAAACCAGCACATATTTCTCTAATAGGAAAACAACAGCCATGATAATTAAAGAAGGTTAAATAGTGAAATAAAGGAGGAAGCTTGATTTGTTCCTGGCTCATCCCTAAATGTCCATGTGCATTTAAGACACATTGCTTTCCCACCTCAGTCTAACCGGCTGGACTGTGAGATTGAGCATCAGGATAAGATGTTTTAGAATCATCCTCCTGAAGCCTGGCTGTTCCAGCACTGTTCATCTTACACCCTAAGAATGCTGACGGGAAAAACGGAACTGCCTTGCCTATTAGTCAACTTTTCTACTGCCGTGATAGACTATAAAAACCATACTTGAAGGGAGAAAGACATATTTTGTCTCATGGATTAAGAGACATTAACCTATACTCATCTGCCTCTGTGCTTATGGGCTCATGCTCTGAGGGCAGGCTCTGTCTGAGAGGAAAAAAGACAGAAGTACTTGGCAATAAATAATCTAGTCAACTGCCCCCAGAGGATGAGTCCATACCTGCCAACCTCGATCAACTGTTTCAAATGTGGATGAAACATTATGGAAGGAAATGAGATGGTATCAAATTTCAGCAATGGGGCTGTTTGCTTAAATTCAAAACCATGAGTTGAATTTTCTTCTAGATTAGTCATCTGAATATGTTGTCACATTAAATTAGGGTTAGAACATAGCTTTTTAAATTAAGACACTAAGCAAATTCAAGTGTCTGCAAACAAGAGAATATTTATCTTTCCTGGGAGTTAGGTTAAAATTTAAATTAAGCCCAAAGTTTCTATTCTGAGACATACACCTACCACTGTTCATCATTCTTACTGAAAACACTTAGAACATATTTCTATTAGATCAAAACATATGGGCTAGTAGGATGGATAACCAGATAAAGGTTAATACCACCAATCTTGACAATCGGAGTTCCATCCTTGGGACTCACGTGGTTGAAGAAGAGGACCTACTCCCACAGGCTGTCCTCTGCCCTCTACATATGTATCATGGTATACATGTACACTCACATACCACAATTTAAAAAATAAACTTTAAATGTTCAAAATTACCATGAAGGACATATTCTTGAATCTAGGTACAAAACAGAAAACAAAATTTTAATGGATAATATAAATTGTCTATTAGGTAACTCAAATTAATAAGCCATATCCATGAATAAAATTATTGAAGAATACATCTCCATAGGCAGAGCCTTTATTTCATTGGTGTACAGGAATGAGATGTCTAAGGAGAAATGTATGCCAGCATTGTTCTTCTTATTGAAAAGGGGTTTGTTTTACAGTGAAGTTCACGATGCCCACACTGTTCTCAGCTCCTATTCAGGAGGAAACAGATTGGTGAACATTTAATAACCCCAACTCTTTGGGCATGGCTTCAAAGTCAACCATAAAGAAATTTGAACCCACTTTTGGGTCCTCATCAGGAGACACTGGTGTAAATCACGGTGACTTCCTAAAGAAAAAGGGAAGAGAGAATCAAAGTTGGAGTTCTTGGTGCCACGTCTTGCTGAGTCTAGACTTGGGGTCAAATCATTCTATCTATACTAAACACCATCATTTTCAATATAATGATTTAGGAGACAGAGGCAAGAGAATCATTGCAAGTTCAAGGCCAGCCTGGTCTACATAGGGAGTTTCTGGCAAGTAAGTGATTTGGATTTTTGAATGTGAATGGATGGATATGTATTTATGTACAACCTTAAAAATCTATGCACCAAAACTCTGATAGTGTATGTCTGTCTGACTAGCCATCATATTAAAGTTTTAGATTTATTTATTTTATGTGTATGAATGTTTTGCCTGCAAGTAAGCATGTGCACCATGTGCATGCCTTGGTGCCTAAGGAAGTCAGAAGAGGACTTTGTTTCCCCAGGAACTGGAGATATGGATGGCTGTGAACTACCATATGGGTGCTAGGAATCGAACCCAGGTCATCTGCAAAAGAAATAAGTGCTCTTAGTTGCTGAGCCATCTCTCCAGCCCATAGCCATCATTTTTCTAAGGAAGGTAAGCAAGAAACAGGATAGTAATTACTGTTGCAGAGGAATGTCCATTATCTCTTGTTAATCCGAAAGACTCTGCAGAAGCCCTAGGCCTGAGGCAACAGGTCAGAACTCCACATAACACCAGCAATTGGTAGTATATGGAAAATCTGTATGTATTTATGCGTGTATATGCATGACTTAATCAAGTTTGGCTTTTATTAGGGGTTCTGATACAACCCAGAATATCACTAAATCCCTCAACTTAGTTTACCTTAGGAAATAGTTATATGGAAGGTCAGAAATACTAGCAAGGTAAACGTATTTTTTGCCACTAAAATCCACACTTAAAGGTGGTAAAGATGGTCAATTTTATCTTGTATTTTACCACAGTGAAAGAAACAAAAACAAACACAGAAGTATAATTTGCTATATTAAAAGATATTGCACATTTGCTCTGAGCTCTAAATTCTCTTTTGATGTTAAGTATTTTTATACATTAGACAAGGTTATATAAGTTGTTCTGTGGTTTCTACACTTGTCCCCTAAGGGTCTACAACATTTAACACAAACATTTCTATGACATGGTAAATAGTGCACAAGAATGCTATTGCATTCCATCTCAAAGTTCCTATAGGGCATGTGGTGCTTTGAAAGAAACAGCCTCCAAAGGGAGTGGCACTGTTACATGGCCTTGTTGGAGAAAGTGTGTCACTGTGCTGGCAGGCTCAGATAGTTGACTTCCTGTTGCCTACAAGATGTAGCACTCTCAGCTCCAGCACCACATCTGCCTACATGTCACCATGCTCCCCACCATGATAATGGACTGAACCTCTAAAACTGTAAGCGAGTCACCTCAAATAAGTGTTTCTTTATAAGAGTTGCCATGGTCACAGTGTCTCTTCACAGCAATAAAAACCTAAACTAAGACATTCAGGATCCAACATTAGTTCCATAAAACTGCAAGCAAGTGCATTTAATCATACAGGTGGACAAATTCTTCTTCATCCTCTGCAAGTTCATATTAAAGGGGCAGATTGATTTTCCATTCACATTTTAGCCATGCAGTCTCCTCACATGAAATAAAGTTTATCAGGAGAAGTGTACTATAAGGAGATAACAGCAAAATACATTGATGCCACGGATCAGTGAGATGGCTCAACAGGTAAAGGTGTATGTCAACAAGTCTTATGGCCTGAGTTCAATGCCCAGACCCCACAGATTGGAAGGAGAGCAACAATTCCCAAAAGTTGTCCACTGACCTCCATACAAACACTGGATCACATATCCACACACACAAAATAATTAAATGAACAAGTAAATGTTACAAAAACTAAATTTCCAGATTTCCAAATTAATATATATATAATTTTATAGAAAGTATGTATGTCTCAATGTCTAATTCTACTTAATAAAGATGATAAAGTATTTGATTATCTTGATTTGTATCTGTAAACTACAAAACTGTAAAATAATCTCAATCCACTAGATTATATTAGAATCTTTCAACTCTGTAATGTTTTGATTCTAAAATTAGGTAACGTATTTAATTTTTAAAAATGAAAGATAAGAGGGCATCTACTGAACTAGTTTATTAATAATAATTTGGGGTTTGTTTGAATTCTTCTCGTGGGCAAGTCAGGATATAGCCTCTAAAATCTCTGCTCCCGTGAGAGCAGCTCAAAGGAGACGGTCTGCAGGACTCACCGAGAGGCAGAACACTGCAAAGGGATTGTCTGAGGTTCACAACTAGTGCTCCTTGGCATAAAGTACAGCTCAGTTTCAAAACAGAGCGTGTCCTTTGAGATAACCTAGGAAATCACATGGTTTAGGAGGAGAGCACCCCAGCAATGCAAGAGCCATGCACAGATGTGAACACAAAACATAAAGCCTCAATTATCTCAAAAGATGGCTTCCGTCATTCTCAGGTGCATGTGAAGGTCCAGCCACTGAAGAATGAGACAGAAAAGGAGGACTGTAATAGTGAATTGAAAGTACCTTGTGATAGGAGCATCCCAAGACATGCAGCAAACAAACTGCCACTTAAGAGATTGTGTAATAAATTATCAATGAAAAGCTTTCAATAGTTATCTATGTCTGCCTCTGTCTCTCTGTGTGTGTGTGTCTGGCTCTGTCTCTCTCTCTGTATCTCTCTGTGTGTCTCTGTGTGTCTCTCTCTATTCCTCTCTGTGTGTCTCTCTCTGTGGATCCCTGTTTCTGTCTATTTGTCTATCTCTCTCTGTGTCACCTCTCTGTGTGTCTCTGTGTGTCTTTGTGTGTGTCTCTGTACCTCTCTGACTCTTTGTCTCTGTCTCTGTCTCAGTGTGTGTCTCTATGTCTCTGTCTGTCTGTCTGTCTCTGTCTGTCTCCATCTCTTTCTATGTACTGATACATGTGAGCGTGTGGTGGTACCCACCCATTTGTGCACATACAGAGGCCAAAGTACTCCACCTATCACCAGTAGACAGGAGCCCTCATTAAACCAGAAGCTCACCATTTGGACTCAGCTTGCTGGCCAGCATGCCCTCAGCATCCAATGATCTCCACTCCCCAGTGCTTGGATTGCAGGCCCATACAGCCAAGCCTGGCCTTTTACGTGGTTTGTGGGCTTTCAAACTCAGATTCCGATGTTTGCAGAGAAAGCACTCTTATCCATACGACCATCTCTCAAGACCTCGGCAGTTTTGTTTTTGTTTTTTGTTTTTGGTTGAGTAACACGGTTTAGAGTCAAATAACAAAAGTGGTTTAAACCATGTGTTTTGGCAGGAAATCGGTCTGTCTTGATATCGTAACCTCCACCAGCCCCTTAATCACCCCAGGCCGACTACGTAAACACCATCTGAAACTGCAGGTGCCTCATTTTTCAAATGCAGGACCCTATCATAGGTGACTAAGATAATCAGTGAATGGCTCAAAATATTACTATAGTACAAATATAAATTTAAAATCTATAGGAAAACAATGTCTCAGAATGAGAATACAGTTTCAGATTCATCCCTAGGTGAATAGCCAACAGATACCTAATTCCAATGAAAATCCACTGCCCTGTAGGCACACTTCCTATTGGAGCATGGACAGATTTCAGATGACTGGACACTGACTATCATGCATATTGTGAGGATTGATGGTCTGGCACATTAGGAGTACTTTAAAAAGTAAAACTGTTTGCCAAGGGGCTGGGAAGATGGCTAAGTGAGCAAAAATGTTTGAGGCTCTTGCAGAGAACCCAAGCTTGATTCCCAGCACCCATGTCAGGTGGCTCACAATTATCTGTAACTCCAACTTCAGGGAATCAGAAGTCCTCTTTGGGCCTTCACAGGCACCTGGATACAGTGCACATATTCATACACAAATACAGATAAATAAAAATAAAATCTTGCTTAAAAGCTGTTTGTTAAGCTTTTGTGAAATAGGCTAGAATCTATTCAGATCTGTGCTACAAGGTTCTGGGCAAGCAAGTGACTAAATAATCAGTGACAGGTAAGTGGGGAAGCTGAATGTACTGGACTCATTAGTAATTATCAACAGGATCAGGGATGCAGTTTGATTAAAGGACCATAATGTTAACAGTAAACAAATATGCATGACAGAACACTCAATACTTTTATAGACAGCATCATTCTCACCTTTGTCCTGATGCCACAGTCATGAACAGGGTAGACAAAATCATATTGATATGTATGTATTTGAGTTGCAGAACAGCCCTGTCCCAGAACTAACTCATCAGCGAAAACATATGGACGGATTCTGTTCTTGGAATGTGTGCTAACAAAGACCATCACCCAGTCTATAGAACAATTTATCACCACTGCAGAAAGATACACATGAGAAAGTGTCAGGTGTGTATTACCTTCAAGAGAGAGCTACTTTTCTGTCAAAAGCAAACATGGCTTAAATAACAGCCTATGAAAGACTTTGAGATTACCATTATCTTCAAAATACATCTCTTTAATTACTCTCACATACATAGATGTCTGATACTTCACAGTTGGAAATCATCAATATACAAAGATAACAAAATAAAATTATTTTTTCCTTCTGAAGTATTGTTTTGTTTCTTGGCTCTTTTTTTCTCTTTATAGGGGGCCTGACACCCAGCTCCCAAATAAATCACACACACTGAAGGCTTATTATTACTTGTGAATGCTCAGCCTTAGCTTGGCTAAGTTTCTTGCCAGCTTTCCTTAAAGTAACCCATCTATTTTTTGCCTCTGGGTTTTTTCCATTCTCTTACTTCTATAAATCTTACTCTTACTCTATGGTTTGCTGTGTAGCTGGGTGGCTGGCCCCTGGAGTCCTGCTCCTTCTCTGGCTGCTAGCACTCTTTTTTTCCTCTCCTCCCAGATTTCTCCTTCTATTTATCCTCTCTGCCTGCCAGCCCTGCCTAATTCTCTCTCCTGCCTCAATATTGGCCTGTTCTTTATTAGACCATCAGATGTTTTAGACAGGCATAGCAACACAGCTTCACAAAGTTAAACAAATGCAACATAAACAAAAGTTACACTACTACTATTCAGGAGTATGTGAAAGGGAATGATGTATTCCCACAATCTTTGGGAGAAGACAAAGAAAAAATATAGTCCAGAGGAACTCAAAACAGCCTCAGCCATGAGAAGAAGGAGTAAGAAGAGAGAAAACTCCCCCCACCTCCAGGTTTGGAAGTGCTGAAAGAGTTTTGTTGTAAAACCCGCCCTTAGGTACAACTCACCCTTGGCCTCTGCATTGAAATTTTCAGGAAGTCAACCACTTACATTGCTCTTAATGGGTGCATCAGGAAGAGCTTCCCATACTGGATTTTCCCATAATGGAAGATATATGTAGTCAATGAGTGTGTGGCCACAGAGGCCTCCAAAATCAATGGGGCCTGTGAGTATTTGGCGTTTACAGATAATCCACCATCAAGAAGAAAGGCAAATTTGGGGAAATTCAGATTTGGAGAAGGCAGGTGTTCTACATCTATGCATCTTTGTATGTTTAAAATGTTATTCTAATATCCCCTCAATAGGAGAATCAGAAAGATCTTCCTTAAAAGAAAAAATATATCTCGACACCTGAGATTAAAGCTGGGTTTGAAAGAGTAAGTAGACTTGGGCATATTGGAAGTCCGTGCTTTTAGCTTCACTATTGCTACCCATCCCCACATTCCAATCAGCTTGATGCTATACAGTGGTCCCTCCAACATCTGAGAAACTACTGAGGACCATGTATAGATGTTGGATATATTAACTGAAGCAAATTCTTCCTTGCCCCCAAAAACATTAACTACAACCAGAGCACAGATACCTTACTCATTGCATCCCAGAGAGCCAGAATAGGCCAGTTATCACTTTGTCTCTGTATGTGTCATTAATTTCAGCAATTAACTACTGCACTAATTCAGCTGCACTAGCCTAAAGAGTTCATCTTAAGTGACAGGATGTCAGACTGTATATGGTCCTTACTCCTACAAGGTTTCCAGCCCAAAGAGATAAGAAACCTGCACATCAGTTCTGAAAGAAACCCCACTCCCAACAGAGGGCAATAGACAAGTCAACTTTGTAAATAATAACAGAGAATTCTGCCTTAGAAAAGCTAGCATTTAGTCAGTTCTTAAAGCTAAGAAATACCTTGATTCCAGGCAGGTAAAATGGGGGGGAATAGCAAAATAAACTTGTAAACAGGACAAAATTGATTTATTTTAATCTTCTTGGCTTCCTAGGATCATCAAAGATCTGATGTGGGTAACTCGCAGAACAGTACTTTTGTGTGTATGTTTCTGTAGCCAAGACTAGCCTTGAAATTGCTATGTAGCCAAAGATGGCCTTGAACTCCTGATTCTTCAGCTTCCCCTTCCCAAGTCCTAGAATTATAGATGTCTATCAACACTACTAGACAAGGCAATACTTTTAAAAGAACAAAAAGTAATATCAAGTGGAAATACGAAGATTCTGGAAGCAGGAAGGTCAGTTTCAGAGACAGAATACAATTAATTTCAATACTACCAAGAACAGATAACTGCCAGTAGGTTTGAAAAGGCTGAGACACAGAAGCATGGAGTATTTATGTAAATGAGATGCATGACAAAGAAAAGACCAAAACATAGGAAAGGGAGATGTCTGAGAACTTAGACATTCCGCAGAAAGAGGAAAATGTCTACTTGGCCTGAAAGTATTTGTATTCCAGAAAATTTATAGCAACATCACAGCTCTGCAAAGAGGAGAGGACCTGAACAGAAAAAAAAAAACAAAAAAACATTTCACACTACCCTTTCAAGGAGGCATTCTCCAAAAGGACCTGCGTGGAAGGCAATCTTATGCACAACCCTTTAAAGGAAGTATCTCCAAATGCTCATTTACCTTCGATGTTCCCAGCACAAGGCCAAACCAAGACAGGAAAGAGAACTAAGACCTCCAAAGCCATAGAGACCTTCATTTAGGCAGACTTCCAGCTCAGAATCACTATGGAAACAAAGGGGAAGTCGTGACTGGTTTAAGTGATTTTGTCTGGCAGCCCAAGTTCAGCTGTCTTCACTTTTCTACTTATTTAGGTAGCCTTCAGGGGTGAGGGGCTCTCATCAATATGCTAACTACTTAAAAGTCAGGTTCTTCTGATTATTTAAACCCCAAAGCTCAAAGAGGCATACCTGGTAGGTTGATCGTGGGCCAGTGGATAGTCCCACCTGTGCAGCACAAATTACACTCAGTGGGGTATAACAAAAAGAGGCCGAGAAGTTGGGGGGCATCAAGAGAGGGGTAGAGCTGAGAAAAATTATGGGGACGAGTCAGTAGTAAATATTATTAAATTGCACTGTATAATATATGAAATTCTCAAAGAATTGATTAAAATATTATATTTTAAAATGTGTCAATGGATAACTGTTTGCATATGGACTGTTAAAGTCACCTGGACACCCACAATTACAATATGACAGTAACTACCATGTTGTTGGAAATAGTGTTTATTGCATAATTTTTCAGATGTCATAAGCTTTGAGCTGATGTACAAATACTCTAAATCACATATATGTTAAATTAAAAGACAATTATTTCTTAATTGACATGAGTTTGATGGCTGAGTCACCAAAAAAAATGATAAAAAGTATTGATTAGGAATATAAATGCCTAGACAAGGGGAACCCAAAGGAAAAAACGTTTTTCTTGGAATAACAAAACTCCACAGATCCAATTCTATTGACGCCTCCTAGTAGTGTTTTAGTTATATCAATCCTTTCAAACCTTGCTATCATTTTACCAGAAGAAAGTACTTCATATGGATATATAATACACAACTTTATTCATATTCCAATACTAAGCAATATAGGTGTGGGACAAGTATGTCTACGTCATATTCTGATTGTGTCAGTCATGACGTGAACATGAGAGTGTAGTCTTTATATTTTTTATTTTTGAGACTAAAATATAATTACTTAATTTCCCCTTTCTCTTTTCTCCCTTCAGCCCCTTCTATGTACTCCACCCTTGTTCTCTCTCAAATTCACAGCCTCTGCCCTCTTTTTCTTTGTTGTTAAACATGTATATGTGTGTATAAATATATATGCACATCTACATAGAAAAATATAAATATATATATATTCCTAAATATATATATAAATAAATATAGCTATGACCTGCTCAGTCTACATAACGTTACTTGTATGTATATGATTTCAGGGCTGACCACTTAGATAACCAACTGGGGGACTCCTCTCTGAGAAGACTTTTCTCCTGCTCTTAGCATTCCTTATTCACCTGTAGGTCTCTTTGCAATAGAGACCATTACAGGAAACCACAACTAATCAAAATGCAAAAAAGAAAGGATCATGTGGTGCCCGGCCCCACAACTCCTGCACTTAAGGCTCAGGAAACATCATGGAAGAGGGGTCACAAAACTTATGGCAGAGGACCAGAAACGTCAGAGAATTGCATGGCCTGAACAAGGACAACATCAGCATACATGATAACATGGAAAAAGGAAACCTTATAGGAGCCCAACCCTATACTGACTGTATAAAGTAAAGTTGGATGTCAACAGGTAACAATACGTAAGATTAGGAGTCTGGATTGAATGTCTATTACTGCTCAATTACATGTTAATTATATTTTCAAGGTTTCAGTCTGTTTCAAACGGTATGGTCAATTCCCTATATGTGTTAGTTCCACATCTGCAGATACAACCAATTCTGTATGCAAATATTTGAAAAAAACATGTATCTGTGCTAACATCTTCAGACTCCTGCTGTTATCTCAATAACACAGTGTGATGTTCTCTGTGGCATTTGCACTCTACCCAGTACTAAAGGCAATATAGAGATGATTAAAAGTATTTGGAAATCTGTATAGTTTATACACAAAAGGCAAATTATGTGATATAAAAGGGACTTTAACATATGGAGATGTGGGTATCTGTGGAGAGTCCTGGAGCAAATCCCCCACAAAGTCTGGGCAGCTGTACAAACACAATGCTTCTCTGAGTGTTATCAAAAGAACTTGCATTTCCAGCATCACATGAGCAGATAAGCAACATAATCCCCAAGTCTGTGTTCCACACCACCCTCTGTATCATGAAAGCTTGGATGGGAGCCAAAGAGATAGTTCAGCTGTTTAGAGCACTGGCTGCTCTTCCAGAAGACCTGGGCTTGATTCCTAGCACCCACATGACAGTCAACAGCTGTGTGTAACTCCAATCCCAGAGGATTAGACAGCCTCTTCTGACCTCTGTGGGCACTACAAGCACATAGTACATCAACATAAACGCAGGCACATAACACATAATAAAAAAGTTAAAGTAAGCTTGAAAAGCCCAGTCACCAACTACCAGGGGAAGACGGGATAAGCCATCTGATATTTTTCTTTCATTTTTCTTTTCTAAACATTTCACCAATGTTACTAATATTTCTGCTGTAATCTAACATCTGTTTGGGCTCCATTTACATTTTAAACCATGCCTGTATAAACATTTAAGGTAATTTTAAAAGGCCTCGACTAGAGAATAGCTTAACCTCTAGACTTACCATCCTTTCCAGTCTAGTCATGTAAATTTTAGAAATTTAAATAAACTAAGGCTCAGCTGGAACTCCAGCACTGATGGGAGGGATGCTGTCCATGCCCCACCCCTTACTGAGGAGCTATTGGCAGGTGATAGCTGCTGAGAGAGGAAGAAACTTTTTTTGAGGGTGGGGCCACTGGTAGGTTCCCCCACTCCAGTGGATGGTCTTACATCCATGCACATATGGGCAGCCCTAACTGGACCTACTGAGTTTTCAGAAATAGGGGTGGGGGCTGGAGAGATGGCTTAGTCATTAAGAGCACTGATTGCTCTTCAAGAAGTCCTGGGTTCAATTCTCAGCAGCCAGATGACAGCTCACAGCCATATGTAATTCCAGTTCCAGGGGATATGAAACCCTCTTCCGGTCTTCTCAGTCACCAGACACACATGTGGTGCTAAGACATACATTCAGGCAAAACACCCCATACATGTAGAATAAGTTAATTTTTAAATTTGTTTTAATTTAAAAAGACATGAAATAGGGAGGGGACATGTTGGGAGGGACATAAAAGAAGTTGGAGGGAAAAGGAGGGTAATCATATTTTATTGTATTCATTCATGAAATTCTCAAAAATAAAATTTAAGGCATGTGTCTGTACAAAGAAAACAAATACTACATAAATTGTGGTGAATACTAAAAGACATAGCAAGTGTAAACACTCTGTTCCAAATTATCAATATGAATATACATATTTGTGTCTATTGTGTGTGTGTGTGTGTGTGTATGTGTATAAACCATATGACCATTTTCCTCAAACTTAGGCTCAGCTGGTTGTAGAGTTTTAGGGATATTCCAAAGATTACACAAAGGCAAGGAATAAACAAAATCCATCTTCACAATCCAGCTTTAATACAGAGTTTTGCTGTTAGTGATGAAATCTAAATGTAACTACAAAGAAAATTGAACAGAGATGAAGCAGAGGTAAGAATCTTAAACCTTATTCAAGCACTTTTCAGGTGTTTTGAAACAGGGTCTTATGTATCCCAAGCTGGCCTTGAGTTCCTGACTCTCCTGTCACTACTTCCCTGCGACTGGGTTTTTCAGGTGTACACCACCATGCCTGGCTTTATTTAAGCAAGCAAAGTCTATATGTGGCCCATGGAAGTCTGAGGGCTCACAGAATCAAACTGAATACTATATCTTTTATGTTGATGCATGTACAGAAGTTTGCACACACTGCCTGCTGAATGCCTCTGGACAGCATCCCATACTGTTTTAGGCCATCCTTATATTCTTCATTCCTGTGTCCTTGCTGTAAAGAGAGAAAGCTGGTTTTGTTTAAGATCTGAAGCAGTAAAAAAGTATTTAAATATCAGTCCTTAAGTGCAAGTTTCTCAACACTGTGAGTGGCCAAAGGGAAAACACGCAGAAGTCATCGATGGATAAAGATCTTCTCATGGCAAGCTGTGTGCACTGGCTTGTATCACATACTTGACCAACCCTTCTATTCAATAACCTGATGGATTTGTACAGAAAAATGCACGTTTAGATGTGTATTCTAAGACAGGGGCTAGGAGATAGAGCCTAAGCTTGAAATACAACTTAAGTCTACCAGCATAGAGATGCCAATTAGAGTAACTAATATGGATGAGCTCACCAAGAGGGAATATAGGGACATAAGATTAGCCACCTAGAGACTCACCCTTAACCCCAGAATATGAAGATAAGTTTCAGTCAGGATGGATCTCCTGAAGAGAGCAGTATCACCCATCAACTTGTTATAGTTTATGCAATTCTTTCTGGAAGGCTACCTTGTGGGAATAACATTCTGCACTCTGCACCATCTACACTTCACATCTTTCTTACATGGGATCCCACATACTAAACTCACTTCAGTCAAGCCTTCACTAAGACAGTTCATGAGTTCCATATTGGCAAATCTAGAAGCTGAGTCTCAGTCTTGGCAGCAGCACCAGACACAATGGAAAAACATAAGAATTCCAATTTCCTATTGGAAAAATGTAAGTTGGGACACTTCCATGACACAACACCCTTCCTTAGTGACCTGTTTGTTGTGTTGTAGGATTCTGGAGCAAGCTCAGGGCTGAGCTTTGAAGCTAACAGTCAGTGTACTTTCTTTCACTTCATTAGTTGTCCTCATTTTCATGTGATTTGGGCCAATGAGAATGAGTTTGGCCCAGCACCCTTAACAATGTGTGCTCAGAAGCATAGACTTCCATATTGCTTTGAAATTACCTTTACAGATATACTGGATAATTTAAATTCACAGATGAATTAGAACACCCCTTTCAAAGCCCAAATTCAAGCTGAGAGACACATGCTCTTTGAGTGTTTCATATTTTAATGTGGGAGAAGGAATCATCATGTGGCCTGACTTATAAGGAAGCTCTCATACGGTAACAGCTTTATTAGAGCTTTGGCCTCCAAATAGGAAGTTCTGGTGACAAATGCCCTTAGAAATAACTCAGTAAAACATTTAAACATGACATTACAGAGCTATAGTCTCCTAAATCCCAGAAGGCATTTAAACAGGTTAACAGATGTCACTACTGGTCTTGAACAAAACAACAGTGTGGCCAAAACTGGGTCCCAGGCTAGTTATTACACCACTTGCTTCTGTATCTCAGGAAGCAAAGGGCATCTTAACACAGGGATCATCAATCCAGTGGTTCACAGGCAGTTGGTCCTGTGGGTTAAGGGCAAAGAAGTTAAAAACCACGTTCATAGAAAACTCACCAAGCACCTTTTCCAGAAACCTCAGATGCTCAACCTGAAGCAATGGGAAGAATCAAATCTCTATTGGGTAATGTCATCAATGATATTTCAACAAGTGGATCAAAAATATTTATCTGGAGGTATTATCTGGGGAAAACACTGAGAAGTAACAAATTCTTGAAATTTTTAAGCTTTGCTGACCTATTTCTCTGTATCTTTTATCCCCAAATCATATATGTATATTCTTAGTTGCTTTTCTATAGATGTTAAGAAACCAGAGATCTAGTGTTGGCTGTCTACGAAAGCTATTTCTCCTTATCACAGACTCTCTTGAAAACAATTTAGTGCTCAAAATAATGTAAGGAGCCTGAATAGTAATCTATTCGAGCTTATGGACATTTAACCAAGGTACTGTCTATGACAGAAACAAATGCCCAAGCCTGGAAGATCTATTGTAAAACGCAAGCATGCTGAACACACAGAATTCAAATTTACACAGTTACTTCAGTGAAGTTTTAACTAACAAATTACCATTAGTCATGGAAATAATAGACTTCTCTTACCTTATGAGAACTGCTAAAATAGGTTCACATGTTTTACTTTGCAAAGAAACTGACGACTGTTGTCTGATTACTTGAGTGCCACTACTGAAGGTACTCACACTATACCCATTTAATCCAAAAGACTCCATAGAAAATAATTTAGGCCTAAAAGCAAAGCAAAGAGAAAAAAAGCAGAGAATTGATAGTTGTACAGATAATCTAAGAGAAAATATAGATGTTTTGTGATTTGTGTACTACTTTAGAAATGGTTAGAGAGAGCCAAGCATAGTGGCACACACCTTTAATCGCAGCACTTGGGAGGTAGAGAGAGGTGGATCTCTGTGAGTTCAAGGCCAACCTGGTCTACAAAGCCAAGTTCCAGGGCAGCCAGGGCTGTTAGAGAAACTTTGTCTTGAAAACAACAACAAAAAAAATGATTGGAGAGAAAGGGAAGTTAGCTTAATGAATATGAATATAAAGTTTTTAATAGAATCATAAAGTTAATATTTACCCAGATGATTTATCTAGAATTAGCCCTAGAATCCCAGAATAAGGGTTTCAAACATCATCTAATATGACAAATATTCTATCTGGAACTGATAGACTATGATTCCACATCAGTTACATCTATCCTACACACACACACACACACACACACACACACACACACACACACACACACATACACACACACACACCACAGCAGCAGCAGCTACCTAGTATGGTGGGTGGGGTAGGGGGACTGACATTGAAAATAGAATAGATTCTTGGGCACATACTCAAAGGATGCTCAATCATATCACAAGGGCACTTGTGTCCCTCAAGTGAAGAATGGATAAAGAAAATGTGACACATTTACACAATGGCGTATTACTCAGCTGTTAAAAACAGGACAACAGGAGATTTAAAGGCAAATGGATGGAACTAGGAAAAACGATCCTGAGTGAGGTAACCCAGACCCAGAAAGAGAAACATGGTATGTACTCACTTATAAGTGGATATTACCTGTAAAGTAAAGGATAATCATGCTACAATCCACAGCCTCAGAGAAACTAAGTAACATGGAGAGCTCAAAGGGGACATGCTTGGATCTCCCTGGGAAGGGGAAATAGAAGAGATCTCATGGGTGGACTGGGGACAAGTGGGGATGGGAACATGAGGGATCAGGTGGAGTGGGGGGCAGGGAGAGAATACTGAAAGATGACTGGAAAGGGGTCAGGTAGAAACCTGGTGCTAAGGAAACTCCGAGGAATCTACAAGGATGACCCCAGATAAGAGTCCTAGCAATAGGGGATATGTAGTCTGAACTGGACATCATCTGTGACCAGGCAAGACTTCCAGTGGAGGGATTGTACCACCAACCCAGCCACATAGCCTTTGACCTACACTCTGTCCTGCCTATGGGATGTGTAAGGGTGGCACAGAGATTGTGGGAGTGGCCAAGAAATGACTGAGACCAGTCTGAGACCCATGCCACAAGAGGGACCCCACCCTTGACACTGCCTGGTGTGCCAGAGCCTAGAGGCTGGATGGCCCAGAGACCTAAAATAGAACCAAACACAGCTGGAGAAAAAAAGAAGTCAATGTAATGATGCTTAACGATATTCTGCTATACTTATAGATTGATGTCTAGTCCAATTGTCATCAGAGAGGCTTCATCTAACAAATGATAGAAATAGACACAGAGACCCACAGCCAAATATCAGGCTGAGCTCAGGGAATCCTGCTGAAGAAAGGAAAGAAGGATTGTGGGAGCCAGAAGAGTCAAGGACATCACAAGAAAACCCACAGAATCAACTCACCTTGGCTCATAGGAGCTTACAAAGACTGAAAAGACAACCAGGGATCCTGTGTGGGACTGTCCTAGGCCCTCTGCATGTATGTGACAGTTGTGTAGCTTAGTCTTCTTATAAGACTCCTAAGCATGGGAGCAGGGGTTGTCTCTAACTCTTTTGCTGGCATTTGGGACCCTAGTCCTCATACTGAGTTGCCTTGCCCAGACTTAATACAAGGGGAGGTGCTTATTCTTACTGCAACTTGGTGTGCTTTGTTTTGTTGATATCCATGGGAGTCCTCCCCTCTTCTGAACAGAAATGGATGGGGGGGGCGTTGGTTGGGGGGACTGGGAATAGAGGAGGGAGTGGAAACTGCAGTGAGGCTGTAAAACAAATCTAGAAGAAAAGAAAATAGACTTCCATCCACCGTATAGAAAATAAGTCTGCCATCAAACTCAGCCTGCTAGAGAGGAGAGCTGTCCTATCAAAGCATTAAGAAGAAATGGTATCCAGCCAACCTGATCCACCAAACTCCATTTTAGGAGTTGCAATGTGCCTTCCATGTTATTACTTCTTTCTCTGCACATAAATGAAAGGAAGGCAGCCTTTTCATATACCTCATTGCCTATAACTGCTCTGCAACTGAAGTTTGGAAACAAGAGCTAGCTAGCCCTGGATTAATCACATGAGAGATAAACATGTGGTTCTTACAAAAAATATGGCAGCTATTACTGCAGCCACTGGGTTTGAGGGGAGGCCGGGAAAACAATTCTCAGGTTAAAGGAACGAGGCACATTTCTGACACTGTTCCAGGGAGTATGTGGAAATCATACTACTTTGAAATTTTTTTTTGCATGACCAGAGAAGCATACCTGTTCCTCAGAAAGCCAAAGTTCCCCTATCCTCAGCTCTGGGATTACGGTTTCATGCTTCATTTAGAGAAGACCACAAAGAATAGCTTGGTCAAAGATTTGCAGAAGCACTGATATAACCTGACACCTGTGAAACAATCAGATCCTGGCTTTAATATGTCTTAAGGTTTTCCATTTATAGGGCTCTACAATGCCTACAGCTTCAGTGCCTTCACTGAGAGGAAAGCTTACAGTATATTCTTTACAGAATTAATATCAAGTGTGATGATTGAAGAAGGCTGTCACCACATTAGCTGGAGCATCAGAAATGTTCAGTCATGCTTCCTATAACGCATGTCTTGCTCATCACTCATCCTTCAAATGATCTGATATTTCTCTTCATCTCTAGTATTAGAAAACAACTTAAAGTCAGCTATCATCAAAAAAAAAAAAATACAGGACTGGGAGCTAGAGAAATGACTCAGCGGTTAAAGTCATATACTGCTCTTGCAAAGGGGCCAAGTTTGATTCCCAGCATCTACACTAGGTGGTCCACAGCAACCTATAATTCCAGCTCTAAGGAATCCAACACTCTGGCCCCACAAGCATCTGTATTCATGATATGAATGTACACACTGAGACACATATGCTTATGCATAATTAAAATAAAAATATTTTTTAAAATATAGGACTTTGAAGAAATGTCATTTAAAAGTCTTGTAGAGGTGAAGTGCCCCTTGATCATGTCCAGGTTTTTGTCTTTCACTGTCTGAATCATGTTCTAGCTGCTTGACCCTATCATGTGGGTTCAGAACTCATTTGGGCATAAATACTAAATCTCTTTCCAGATCAGTATAATAAAAGAGTAATGTGCAATAAATAAAATAAAAGTTCAGAAGCACACAAGTTGAGGCAGGACCAAGCCCCTCTCCCGTGTCAAGGCTGAGCAAGGTATTCCACCCTAGGGAATGTGTTCCAAAAAACTATTTCATGCACCCAAGATAAGTCCTGGTCCCACTGCTAGGGCCTCCACAAACAGATCTAGCCATGTAACTGTCACCCATCTACATTCAGAGGGTCTCGTTTGGTCCCATGCATGTTCCCCAGCTGACAGGCCAGAATCCATGGGCTCACAGCTTGGGTCAGTTGTCTGTGTGCTTTCCCTGAGGCCTTACCCTCTCTGAAGAGTGGATGAAGGGTGGGATGAGGGGAGGTGGGGTTTGCGAGAGAAGGGGAGGGAGGAGTACTTGGATTAGTATGAAAAATTTAAAAAAAAAACTTTTTTAAAATAAAAAAAAGTTCAAAGACACATCAAGAGAACCCTAAATATTTGTGATGAATTATGGGCTACTACCCATCTGAATCATGTGTATTCGCATAAGCAGCACTAAGTATAACATTCTATGACAAAGGACATATTCTAAACCAGCACTGTAAACAAGCAGACATGTTGTCACTGAGCACCTGGGGGTGAGGGGGTCTTGTTTGACTAAAGAACTAAACTTCAATTTTGTGTAAAGATAAATGCTACATGTGGCACTCCAGTTACAGTGCTGGACAGGATGATGTACAGGTTACTTAAAGTTTGAAGGACACAGAACTTTCCCTGTCTGATCTTTTCCACCCATCAGGAAACATGAGGTTATAGTGACAACCTGTGGGAAAACATCCCAAATGACTGAAAATAACATTGCTAAGTCACAAGGTAACAAGAGTAGTCCAGATAGCGTGATATCTGGACACAAAGATCAAGTACATCAATAGAACTGAAATGAGAAAGTAGAATGTAGAACTTATTTGATAAATACATATAATTGTATATCAAAGACTATTGGGGTCCAACTCCTCTATAGTCTTTTCCCAGAGTTCCAGAAGAAATGTTACCAGTGGTGGATTAATTAATCTGAGGGATTCCCAAATGAATCTACACATACATGAAACTCTTTAGTCCATACATTTTATTCCTCTGAGTCAGTTCTCTCTCTACACAGTTTCTATTCTCCACTTAACTCCTTTCTTGCCTGATTTCTCTCTGCATTTTTCTGCTGTTCTAAGTTCTATCTCAATTCTCCCATCTAGCTCTTCCCCATCATCTAGCTCTTCCCCATCATCTAGCTCTTCCCCATCATCTAGTTCTTTCCCATCTTCCATCTCTTCTAGTCCTTTCAAGTCTCTGTCTTCTACTTCTCCTTATCTCTCAGGTATTTCAGTTATATACCCACACAAAGCAGCAATTCTTTGGCCAAGGCAAGGTCACACAGGCTTGAATTCTTTCAGGGTCAAAAAAGGAGATAAGATGTGGTGGTATTGTGTTCCCCGAAATAATTGTGCACGTTAATAAATTTATCTGGGGTCAGAGAACACAACAGCCACAATATTAAACATAGAGGATAGGCAATGGTAGCACACGCCTTTAATCCTAGCATTCCAGAGGCAGAAATCCTGCTGGATCTCTGTGAGTTCAAGGCCACATTGGAAACAGCCAGGCAAGGTGACACATGCCTGTAATCCCAAGAAGTGAGCCTTTAATCCCAGGGAGTGATGGCAGAAAGCAGAAAGATATATAAGGCATGAAGACCAGAAACTAGAAGCATTTGGCTGGTTAAGCTTTTAGGCTTCGAGCAGCAGTTCAGCTGAGACCCATTCGGTTGAGAACACAGAGGCTTCTAATCTGAGGAAAAAGGATCAGCTGAGGGACTGGCGAGGTAAGGTAGCTGTGGCTTGTTCTGCTTCTCTGATCTTCCAGCATTCACCCTAATACCTGGCTTCAGGTTTGTTTTTATTGATAAGAACTTTTAAGATTTGTGCTACAATAAGATCCACACAATGAGTAGTAATTATCAGCTATCATTTACAACCCAAAAAGGAAGTGACTAATGGGGAATAGAATCAACTAAGGGCTAAATTCAGTTGGAAGGGAAAATTATGTGCTCAAACTATATTCTTAGAAGTGGTTAGTTAAAATGTTAAAAGTCTATCAGTCATGAGTGAAAATAAAACTGCCTTTTTTCCCCTTTGGCCCAAAATCTATCTTAGCTGTGCTGTTTTCTGGCAGGGCAGGAGAAGTGCACTCGGTAGCTAGGCAACCTGAGTCACAGCTTGACGTACGTGGTAAGTAAAAGCCCTTTAGTTCTGAGTTAATTGTTAGAGATCTGGAGCTAGAGACAACATTTGGAAGAGAGGAGGGTTAATCTTAATTAGCACATCTGCCTGGCTTCCTCTAATAGATAGTCTGGATGCTATCTATCTGTGGTCTGTTCTTTAGAAAGTCTGGGAAGTATCTCAGATAAGATACTTTCATCTGGAGAAGGTCCTGGCCAGATGTTGCTAATGATGATAGTTACAGAAAGTCCTGAAATTAGGTGTCTTGACTGTGTGATTACTTTTAGCACAGTTGGGAGATGTTATCCAAATACTTTAATTGTATAGAAGAAATTGTGCCCAATGAATGATCAAACACACTGTTCTAGGAATGGAAAAACAATAGCACATGAGAAATTCATAGCAGAAAACAGCTAATATTCAAAAGCCAATATCAACAAGTCTCTCTAAGACTTGGCTTTATCCTTTGGAAGAGTAAACTCTTCCAGGTAATAGCTTTTGCCATAGTTAGCTGAATTCCTACTTCATATTTCTGCATTCCACAGCAATTGTATAGTTACATATTTCACTATTTGACTGTATGTAAAATTTCTGCAATTGTGTTCTAATTCATTATTTGCATATAATACTTAGAGGGGAATGTGCTCATTTCAATTTAAAATGGTAGGGAACTATATACATATTAAAGTTTAATACTTTTAAACTATATATATATATATGATAAAGTGTGGCCAGTAAGATGACTCAGTGAGTAAAGGTGCTTGACACCAAACCTGACTACCTCAGTTTAACTACCAACATGGTAGGTAAGTGACTCTTTTAAGTTGTCCTCTGTCCTCCACACACATGTTGTGGTATGAGTACACCCAGACACATCTATATCTACATACACATGCACACACATAACATGTAATTTTTAAATTTTTTTGAATGATAGACTCTAGTTGTACAGAAGTTCCCTACAAATTCCTTTCAATTCTTCTGTACACTTGCAATTTTTCCTAACAGAGGATGTTTTAGCAAACATAGATGTGCCAGAGGCATCCTCTAAGGCATTTCAGTAGCTATACCTGTCTCCAAACATCTACCCATCAACAGATAAATTTAGAAATGTATAAGGAGAGCAGTTGTCTACCCATACCTACCTCTTCACAGAGCAAACCACCTGGAATTGATAGGTGAGATCCAACTCCAGCCTGTACGTGATCTCAGACAAGATGAAAACCTTTCCCTGGAACACCTGAAATAAGGAGGCATGGAATCGTGTGGTTTAATAATGTGAATATAATCTGACAGTTGTAGAAAAATAGGAAATTTTCATTTTACCTTAATTTTGCAGGAATAAAATAGATGTGAAAAACATTTTATTCTCCATTATTTGTGTGTGTTTGACCTTAAACTCTTTTGCTTCTATCTCCACAAACCAAACAGAAAAACAAAGACAACACTGGGAACTCTTTTCATTTTTTATTATCTACATATTATTATGTACATTATACATTATTCACATGAATAATATATTGATATATATATAGGTGTTTTGCCTATGTGGCTGTGCCATGCCCGTGGAGATCAGAAGAAGGTGCCAGACCTCCTGGGACTAAAGTTACAGACAGTTGTGAGCCACTATGTGAGTGCTTGGAATCAAACCCTTGTCACCTGGAAGACTATTAACCACTGAGCCATCTCTCCAGCCCCCAACTTTGAACACTTTAAGGTATGTTTTCTCTTTCCAAAATAGGTCCCTATTTACATACTTCTATTTACAGTGTCCTAAAATATACAATTTGACAGGACATGGGGTGAATAGAGAAGATGTAAGCTATAACTGTGGACTTTTACAAAACTCCTAACCAGAAATTTTATCATCGTGTTTGTGTGTGTGTGTGTGTGTGTGTGTGTGTGTGTGTGTGTACACTAGACTTTTTTCAAGAAACAATCACATGAGTTATAATTGTGGTGAAAGTTTTTAATTTATAAAACATCCTGATGCTGGCAAGATGGTTCAGTTGGTAGAGTACTTGCCTAGCATGGCGAGACCTTGAATTCAATGCTCAGCAGAATAAAATGGGGGAAGGAAGGGATTATGAGACTATGTACCCACAAAATATGCAGAGTAAAGGAAAATCATGTAACACTTACAAATTTATTGATCCCACAGGAGACAATGGGATAGGAAAACTCATAGTTGAAGCTCAGTAGCCTGGTTACAGAGCAGTTGTTCCCCAGGTATATGTCATCAGCTCTCACTTCTGTGTCATTATCAAATGGCTTCCTTCTCATTCTCACTATCAGCCAATCATCAGAACACACTGAAGTTACTGCTAAAATAACAACAACAACAATAATAATAATAATATACACCTTATTTAGCTTTGATGGGAAACATATCTTTGCTGTAAAAATGAATAGCACCAATTGCCTTATGAAGAATTTGATGGACACAGATGGCCAAAACAGTATTGACACCTTTAGAATTGAGATTTTGGAGTGGGAATGAAATGTATCCAATAATCCTTTGCCTCTTAATATTATTATTATGATATAATCCTCATGGCCAGGTCCAAGCAGAAATAATAATTGTCCACTTTTTCTTTTTATCCAGTTCAAGATCTGTGAACTAGGTAACTCAATGATGGACACATTTACCTTAGAAACTAAACCATTCATGGGCAGGCTAGCTATCATTCTTGGGAAAAAAATCATACCACAAGTTTGCTTTTCTCCCCACATGATGTAGAGTTCTACTGTTGCTAGATCAACACATCATATGTTCTTGCTACTGAGTACAAGGAGATTCTGGACAGGACAGGTAATCTCTTCCTTTCCCAAATGAAAATGGGGTGCTCAAAATGTTAAATAATGCACAAAGCCTGTCAAGTCTGGAGACTGCAGTCTCTCCAGTGAAGGGCCATATCTTAGAGTGAAAAGGTGAGAACTAGAACACCATAAGTAAATCATTTTCTCTTCACACAGGTTATCTATTTCCCTTTAATGATATTAGTAATTTACTCAAGGCCTTGCTAACCAAAGTTGGATCTAAGGCTGGAGAACATCAGCACCATCTGGGCATTCCTGCCGTGCTTAATCACTTCACACGTATTAATAAGACCCTGAGCTCTCTCACACATCATTTTAGTACATTTAATATAATGGGTACCAAAAGCTGCAAGATGACCAAAAACAATAACAGAAGCAAGTGAAAAGTTATGAAGAGCGATGGGAGCAATCATGGCACACAGCCATTCGTTTAATTTGTATAACATTAGTCTCTTCTAGAGGAAGGACCAACTGCAACCTTTGTGTGTACCAGGCATGAAAGATCAGGAAAATGATGATATTTAACAAAATAAAATAGATTGGTAATACCATTGGAGCAGGGAGTTTTAAACCTATTTTTTCATGAGTTTTCTAGTGCTAATCTGACTCAAAAATATTTAATTCCAACCCCACCCTCAGCCACACAACTTGTGTAGAAATATTAGACTCACATGACAAAAGGAAAAGTGCCTTCGGGCAGGAGAACCCCAGAATGAGGAACAACCAAGCAGATCTGAGAGTACCCAGCAAAATGAGGACAACAGCAACTCCACCATCCCCCAGATACCAAGTGCAATCATGAAAAAAGGCAATAGTTGGTGCCTCAGGTATGTTACAGACAACCCGCCATTGCTTGTTACTCACGGAGAGGTCCATAAAGAGAAAATGACTGCCTTCAGATATCAGAAACCAAGACAGTGTGGATAATGCCTGTGGTTTAAGCTAGTTTCTAACAAGAGTTTTGAAAGGAAAGGGAGATTTCAAAAACATGTGCTTTTAAAGCACTTCAAAGCAGAAGAAAAACCCTCTAGAGCAGTAGTTCAACCTGTGGGTAACGATCTCTTTGGGGATTGAATGATCCTTTTGCAGGGGTTGCCTAAGACCATTTGTATATCAGATATTTACATTACAATTTATAACAGTAGCAAAATTACAGTTATAAAGTAGCATGAAAATAATTTTATGGTTGGGGGGGTCACCACAACATGAGGAACTGTATTAAAGGGTCACAGCATTAGGAAGGTTGAGAACCACTGCTCTAGGGCCTGCCTGGCTGCTTGCTCAGCTATGGATGCTTGGGCATGGCCTTGTTGGCTGTACATGGTAGAACGGTTGGTAATATCCCTGAGCAGCCACAGATGTACCAGTCACAACCCAATTGAAACAGGCAAAACTGCCAAGCTGCCCTGGACAGCAAAACCTCCCCATCTGAGAGCCAGAGTGCCAAGTAAAGGGGGGGTGCCCCTACCAATGCAGTAAAAGCCCACAGGCAAGCACCTCATGGCAGCATGAGATACAGCTAATGAGCTGCCACGTTCATGCAAGCCGGAGACATTCTCTTATCTCCTGCACATAATACTAAGACAGATTTGGGTGTTTTCAGGTCATTGGCTCTCTTGGCTTCTTTTATTACACTTTTTTAATTTATGGGGGGAAGGGCACTCACATGTCACCTTTTACATGTGGAGGTCAGAGGACAGCCTGCAAGAGTCAGTTCTCTCCTTCCTCCATGTAGGTTCCCCGGAGACTGAACTCAGGCTGTCGGGGTTAGCAGGAAGTGCTCTCACCCACGGAGCCATCTTACCAGCCCAACTATCGTCTTATTTTAGGGTATAATACACCCCAAGACATTTTCACTCGTGAACAAAATTAGACACATGGACTTCAAGTAACTAGCTGAAGTTCACCCAGTTAAGTACCAGAGTTGGGGTTTATCTATTTCTAGAACCTCAGTGTATAAAAGAAGCAACTATATCCCACCTGCAATTTTCATTCTGTGGAGCACCCTCCTTTCCCAGGTTTATACATCCAGGCACATCCCTGTGGCTGATGAAGCCTTTTTTGACTTTCCCAAATTACATATATCCAAGTTACAAAAGAAACATAGGACTAGTTGTTGAAAAGGAAAGGAAGAGGTAGGAGGACTGTTGAGTGTTTCAGGCCAGCACCTGGGCTAGTGAGTGCCACTACACGCTGCATTCACAACATCCTGTCTCAAAAAATAATAGTAATAATAATTAATTAATTAATTAAGGGAGGTGGAGGCAGAAGATTCAGCAGAAGCTCAGCAGCAAGACTAACCAGAGTCCTCACCTCCAAAGCGGAGGAGCATGGACTACTGGAAAGCTGCTCTCTGGCCTCTATGGACCTGCACACACAAAATAAACTTTTAAAAAAATGAACCTTTCAAAAGAGGCCGTTAATCATATAAACTGAATCTGAAGAACCATCAAATTGATTGTAATAAAGTAAGACCTTAAGCACAGCCTCAACATGCTAACTTCATGTTTAAACTAAGCTTAATTGGAAACATCAACCCTCACTGTTGTACGATCAGCGAGGGAAGGGTAAGATGTTCCTCGGAAATGTCTCTTTAAATCAACATCTTCCAAAGATATTTCTTATTTATACCTGGCTCAAGTCCAGAAGCATTCCAAAACAACAGACAAAGGAGGAAGACCCCGCCTGACACAGCTGTAGCCTTCATTCTGTCGAACTCCAAAGCGCAGCAGCCTCGGAGAACCAACTGAAAGGAAACAGACGTCCTTGACGGTTTATAAACCATTGGCTACACTCAGCTGTCTGCAGTTACTGTCTACTTAGATGCGCGGGGGCGGAGACTCTTCACATCTTCTCAAAATGTGGTCCAGCAGCCTGGAGCTGCTGCATCGCCTCACCTGGGAGCCTGTTAGAATGCAAAATACCAGGTTCCACTTCCCATCTACAGAATCAATCATAAATCCCATTTCAGCAAGATTGCTGGGTCATTCACACCCACATTAAATTTGACAGGCATTTATCTCAGCACACACTTAGCCTAGTCCACTAGACTTTATTTTTTAAAATTACCTTAGTATTGAAAATTAGAGTACAAATAAAAACAATAAATCTGCCCAACACCTCTCTGTATATGAATGTCCATAGCCATGCTCCACACACATTCTTGTCACTTACAGGAACAAGAATCAACGAGTGTCGGGGGCTGACACGGGTGACATGTTTCTAATTGGCTTTTTTTTTTCTCATTGTAATTTAGTTTTAAATTCCCTGAACTGCTAATGAGGTTGAGCACCTTTTCATTACGTAGTTTCCTGTAATGCTGTGTTCATTGACTATTTGGGTGCTCACTCTTGAGATGGTTTCCTGGTTTTCTAGTTAGTTGTGCATCCTTTACATTCTTTTATATCATCTAACATGGTTCTTCTGGTTTACACACATTGTCGATATTGTTTTTAAATTTTTCATCACATTTGTTTTTAGATTTTGGGAGAATTATGTGCCATGGTGTGTGTGTGTCTGTCTGTCTGTGGCAGTCAGAAGACAACTTGTGGAACCTGAGTCTCTTCCACCATGTGGGTCCCACAGACTGAACTCAGGTCAGCAGGCTTGGTAACCGCCCACCTGCTAAACCACCTTCCTGGCCCACGTTGGGAATATCTTCTACCACTTTTGTAGATGCGTTAGAAAATACTATTCTGGGTGTGGCTTGGAGGTTCTCTCTCTGTGACACTAAATGAATAAATGAATAAGACACTTGCTCCTGATCCTCCCCTCCCTGCCTGACTCCAAGCTGTGACAGTGTGCTGCTTCTTTGAATAGGGACTAGAACCCGCAACTTGCACTGCCTCCTGGTTCTTGCACTTTGGACTTGGGTAAGGACAACATTGCTGTCACCTCTCCTGATTGCCAGCTTACTAATGTCAGATGTAGGTATCCTGAGACTCCATAATCACATGAATCAACACACTGCTTTGTATGAATATGTACAACACACACACACACACACACACACACACACCTAGAAAATACAGTAGAGAATTTTGGTAAACAGAAGAATTGGTTACAGTATGTTCTAATTAATCTTTTGGGAGCCAGGTATTGGGGTGAATGCTGAAAGATCAGAGAAGCAGAACAAGTCACAGCTAAGCTCACCTCGACAATTCCTCATCGGATATTATTTCCTCAAACTGAAAACCTCTGTGTCCTCATCCAAATGAATCTCAGCTGAATTGCTGCTAAAAGCTTAAAAAAGACCTCTAGTTCCTGGTCCTCGTGCCTTACATACCTTTCTACTTCCTGCCATCACTTCCTGGGATTAAAGGTGTGTGTCTTTCCCAAGTAAGATATGAGATCTCAAGTCCTGGGATTAAAGGTGTGTGCCACCATGCCTGGCTTCTATGTATATCTAGTGGCTTTTCTGTTCTCTGACCCCAAATAAGTTTATTGAGGTGCACAATATATCAACCGCAATACTCTGTCTTTCTTTTAATAAGCATTCCAGACCTGGAGCCCATAAAATATTTCCTAGTGCTCACTCTGAAAGCCTTAGAATGTTATTTAACATATTGAGATTTTGAATCTGCTTGAAATTTATTTTTCTGATTAAAAAAATCACTACACCATATGGCTATCTATCAAGGTATTAAATAATCTAGCTTGCTTATTTGAAAGTGTGACTGCATGGGTCTGCACCAGGTCCTCTCTATAGAGTATAGCTTTCAGCTTAGTATTTTTATGGGACTTCTGAGTGTGTGAACAAGTGGGTTCCTGATTCTTGTGCCTGCTTCTGGGACTCTTTTCCTTCTGGTAGCTTGCTGTATCCAGCCTCAATGTGATGGTTTTGTTTTATCATGTTGTGTTTTGTCATGTTTGGTCGTAATCTCTTAAAAGCCTGTTCTTTTCTAATGAGAGACAGAAAGGGGGTGGATCCGGAGGAGAGAGGAAGTGGCGAGGAACTGGGAGGATTAGTGGAAGAGGAAACTGTAATCAGGGTATATTATATGAGAAAAGAATCTATTTTGAATTAAAAAAACAAAGTTAACTAGGGCTGACACTCTACATCAGGTAGAGGCTGAAAGCACAGGCTTACACTGTAGCATGACTTTGTTTATTTAAGGTTTTTTTGGGGAGGAAAGGCAGAGTTTAATGTAGCCCAGTCTGGGCTTGAACTTACTATGTAACTGAGGATGACTGAACCCCTGAATCTTTTACCTCCTGCTCTCCAGTGCTTGGATGGCAGGCATGTGCCGCCACACACAGTATTTATATTTTCTTCAATAAGTAGTGTGTTAATATAAAAATTGTGAAATTATGTTCCCTTCTGAAAGATAAACAATTAGTTTTCTTCATATCTAGGCTCAGGACTGCTTTATATGTTTACTTTCTTTTTTTTAAGATTACTTAGCAGAATGATTTATGGTTTTGTGAAGGGTGGAGGTCAAGTCGTCGTGTCATAGTCAGGGTGTGGAACAAGTCAAATTCCAGGAAAAAGAAACAAGTTTTAGAGTAAACAGAAACTTATTTTGACCTTTGTATGTTTACTTTCTTAATGCTGCCACATGTTCTGCCTAGAACAGCCAACCTCTAACTGAGTCAATGGAGCAGTTATAGGTACCTTGACCTCACAGAGGAAGTGACCGGCATTTCACTATGAAGTCTATGGTGTTTGGTTTAGGCTATTTTAAGCTTTCCCACACTGAGGAAACTTTTTTTGTATTATTCATCCAGTTTATTATCATTGACTGATTAATTTATCAAATATACTCCTTGCATCTATCTGAGATGACTATCATCCATTAATCTGATACTGTGATAAAAATCTAGTTTTTCCCATTATTTAGTCTTAAATGTATTATCTAGATTACAAATCAAATTATTTACCATCAGGTATTATTTTGGGTCATATATTTCTGGATGGGTTGCCCACATTTTAAACTTTTTACAACTACATTCATCCAAGGAAATCATATATTTTCTTCTCTTTACCCACTGGCAGCCTAAGTTCAATCCCTGGTACCCACATCAAGGTAGAGAGATCTGACTCCACATAGGTGTCCACTGACCTCCATACACACTCCTTAGCAAACATGGCTGATGTGTGTGCACACACATACACTAATAATACGTTTTAAAATATATTTAAAAATAAGGAGACTCTGACCTCCACACTCCCACATGAATACATACACATACATACAGCACGTACACAGAGAGACTTTTAGAAATTTAACTTTATAAAATGAGATTAAAATTTTCCCCCTTCAATTCTCTTGAAGCTTTTGTTTTTTTATTCAATTTATTTTGTTCTTAAATGTGTGGTAGAATAAAATAAAGCAAGCTGGCCCTGAAAGTTCATAAATGGAAGTTTTGAAAAATAATTTGTGGCTATAGGAGTTTTTTTTTCAATGATTCTAATTTTTTGTTGGTTAATGTATTTATCAGTACCAACTAACACTTGAGATGTATTGACATGATATGCTCCATGTGATGATGCCCCTCTCACTTCCCATGCAAGAATTTTGTTAAGCTTAGTGGCTAGCTTTCAGTACTATTAAACTGTATTCTTTTTATTTTTTCAAGACAGGGTTTCCACTTACGAATACATATTAACGGCACTGACAGCTAGCCACTAAGCTTAACAAAACTCTTGCATGGGAAGCGAGAGGGTCCAGGAATCCAGTCAAAGAGAGAGAAGAGGGATTCTATGAGCACGTGCATCAGGATCATGATGGGGAAACCTGCAGAGACGACCAAACCAAACTAGTGGGAACTCATGAAAGTTGGATCAATGGCTATGGGGCCTGCATGGGACTGGACTAGGCCCTCTGCATGGCGAGACAGTTGTGTAGTTTGATCTGCTTGGGGGGCCCCCTGGTGGTAGGATCAGAATCCATCCCTGGTACACACAGGCTTTTTGGAGCCCACTACCTATGATGGGACACCTCATGCAGCCTTGAGGCAGGGGGGAAGGGCTTGGACTTGCCTCTACTGGATGTGCCTCCCCATGAGAGGCCTTGCCTTCTTGTGGGGGGATGAAGGGGAGTTAGGAGGAGGAGGCTGGGGGGTGGGAAGAGGAGATCTTTGATTGGTGTGTAAAATGAAAAAATTTCTTAAAAAAAAAAAAAAAAGACAGGGTTTCACTGTGTAGCTTTGGAATCTGTCCTGGAGCTCACTCTGTAGACCAGACTGGCCTCCAATTCACAGAGATCCACCTGCCTCTGCCTCTGCTGGGATTAAAGGGGTGTGCCACTGCCACAGCTGAACTGTATTCCTTTGTTTGTTTGGGGGGGGTTGGTTTTTGGTTTTGGTTTTGGTTTTTCCAAGACTGAGTTTCTCTGTGTAACATTCCTGGCTGTCCTGGAACTCACTTTGTAGACCAGGCTAGCACTGAGATCCACCTGCCTCTGCCTCCCAAGTGCTGGGATCAAAGCATGTGCACCACCACCGCCCAGTCTAAACTATTCTTAATCACTCTACACACTTCATGATCTTTATCTGGTATTGAAATCTCACAGGCCACAGGTTTCTTCAATTATTGAACTTTTACATTATGTCTAAATTATTGAAGAGTCCAGATTCAAAGAAAGTTTATTTAAAAAATTTTTTTTCATTTTACATACTGACCACAGTTCCTCCTCTCTCCCCTTCTCACCCCCTCCTCCCCACCCCCTCCCCCATCCACTCCTCAGAGTGGGGTAAGGCCTCCTACTGGGGTGTCTGCAAAGTCTGGCATACCAAGTTGAGGCAGGACCAAGCCCCGCCCACCCCCACCCACCATCAGGACTGAGCAAGGTATCCCACCATAGGGAATGGGCTCCAAAAAGCAAGTTCATGCACCAAGGATAAGCCCTGGTCCCACTGCCTTCAGGATACTAATCTCTTGATTTCAATTGTGCGACTAGGAATAATGAATGTATTATCATGATTTTCCACCCAGCCCTTGCATCTTCTGTTTACTAATCTTTAGTACAGAGATCAGGAGTGAAGAGATTCAAAAAACTCCCTAAATTCACATGGATTTTAAAGTATATTTTATTTGTGTGTGTGTGTGTGTGTGTGTGTGTGTGTGTGTGTGTGTGTGTGCATGTGCCACATCATGCATGTGAAGGTTAGCAGACAACTTAGTTGTGTGAGTTAATTCTGTCCTTTCACTGTGTGGGTCCTGGGTATAGAACTCAGGTTGGCTAACTCAATAACAAGCTCCTTTACCCAGTGAGCCATGTGGCCAACCCAAGAATATGTACTTAACAAGATTTTTTCCAATGCTGCCAGTTAATCCACTACTTCTAAAATAAAGACACATGAACAAGGAAGATACACTTTGGGTCTGCAAATGTCATTAACTACATTGAAAACAACTGTAGTTCATTCCCCGTCCAGATGACCTTTTGTGAGTTAAGACTGATAAACTAAATTATCAAACTGACTTGAAATTAGTACAATTTTAAGAAAAGACAGAAAAATAAAGGAAAAGAAGGATCGAACAAAACAAGATACAGAAAAATACAAATAAAAAATTAGTCTACTAGTTAGAAAGAAAATTCTGCAGGAGAGACACTTCCCCTATTGAAATAGGCAACGTTTTATATAACCCTCAAAAGAATGGGAAACTAAAAAATAAACAAATGATATTACTTCAAACTAAAAAGCTCCAAAAGCTGAGACAACACCCAAGAGACTGAAGAGACCGTGCAGAGTGTGGGAAGTGTTTTCTACTGTGCATTTTACATAGAATTTGTACATAATATTGTGTAAGGAATTAAAAAACTTAAAAGTTAATGTAATGAAAGAACGGGCAAATGACCTAAATGTCTCAAAAGAAGAAATACAAACATCAACAATTATGAAAATATGATCATCCATTAGTCATCAGAGAAAATGAATCAAAACCATGAGCTATATTATCTTACTACAATGTAAACGGCTATTACCAGAACAATAAAAATATTAAGTGATGGCCAGAATATGAGGAGCAGAAACACCCATGCAACTGGGGATTGAAATTAATATAGCCATCATGGAGAACAGTATGGAGGTTCCTAAAAATGAAAACACCATCTATGTTGCTGTCACATGCTGCAATGTATGTAGACAGGAAATAAAAGCAGCCTGCCTTCAGACCCATGCTTACTGAAGCACTCTTCACAATACCTAGGATGTAGGATGTAAAACCCAGCTGTGTATCAATAGAAGAATGGGTAAATCAAACATGACATTCATTTACAAAGAATTAAATTCTATGTTTTACAGGAAAATGGAACTTGAGGGGATTAAGTGAAATAAGCCACACAGTCACATCTTCTCTTTCATATGCATAAGTAAAAAAATACCAACCTGAATGCAAAATATTGATTATTGGAGGTTGGGAGTAGGAGAGAAAGAGGATAGAAAGAGGCTAGACATAATTAGTGCATACTATATATGTGGGTTACTGAAGTCACACTGAATCCCATGTGTTAACCAGAATCAAAATATTTTAACGAAAATTCTGATTTTTTTCTGGAAAATACTTTTATTAAAAATTGTAGGCAATGGTAACTGAAGAGAAGTCTAAGAGAACTTACTGCTTTTACAGAGGACTAGAGTTCAGTTCTTGGCGCCCTCATCCTGCCTGTAATTCCAGCGTCAGAGGACTATATGCCCTTCTCTGACCGCTGCAGGTACCTGCATGCACGTGCATATACACACACATACACAAAAATTAAGCCTTAATTTATTTTAACTGTGGGTTAAAAATCAACATGGAAGTTATTAGAACAGTAATACGATAGATAGATAGATAGATAGATAGATAGATAGATAGATAGATAGATAGATATACTTAAATTTAACCTCTTATGCTTGAGAATTTTCTGATTATTCTACTTGGGACCCTTGCCTCATTTTCTTTATTTTGCATTGGCAGTAAAATTCATCTCATGTCCTGCTTACTGGAACATACCAACACACATTTGTCAATTCCAGTTTCTTTATTGACACAATGGTGAGTGTGTTAATTGTGACAGACCCTACATTTGTTCTTCAAATATAAAAACATTTGCTAGCTGGCTCCTTAAAGAAAATATTTGCCAAATATTATAATAATAAACATTTATTGGATTTCCAAGAAAACATTTTCATTTCATAAATAATATACATGAAATATGACTTAATGCATTGTCCTATCTTAAAAGAAAATGGGAAATTTGAAAATGGGAAAAATGAAATGAAAATGAAAGATTAAAAAATAGATTGCACTGTACTAACTATTCAATTGAAAATCAGTGCAGATTAAGCTAAAATAAATGGAAATTCATAGCCCCTTAAGTAAGCAAAATGCAATTTTGTTTTGCACTTTACACCCTGTAACTCAGGTGTTAAGGTTTCTCCCAAATAAAATGGAAATATTAAGAACCACTAATCTTGACAGGCACTGCAGTACATTGAGCTCCACAGAGACAGCGCCGGGGGAAGCGAGAGCTGGACGGGCACTGGGCGACTCTGTGCCTCGCGGAGAAAAATCAACTAAACATGGGCCAAGGAGATCCTAAGGAGCCGAGAGGCAAAATGTCCTCACATGCATTCTTTGAGCAAACTTGCCCGGAGGAGCACAAGAAGCAGTTCCGATGCTTCTGTCAACTTCTCAGAGTTCTCAAAGAAGTACTCAGAAAGGTGGAAGACCATGTCTGCTAAAGAAAAGGGGAAATTTGAAGACATGGCAAAGGCTGGCAAGGCTCGTTATGAAAGAGAAATGAAAACCTACATCCCCCCCATAGGGGAGACCAAAAAGAAGTTCAAGGACCCCAATGCACCCAAGAGGCCTCCTTCAGGCAGCCTTCTTGCTCTGTTCTGAGTATCGCCAAAAAATCAAGGGAGAACACCCTGGCTTATCCATTGGTGATGCTGCAAAGAAACTGAGAGAGATGTGGAACAACATTGCTGCACATGACAAGCTGAAGGAAAAACACGAAAAGGATGTTGCTGCCTACAGAGCTAAAGGAAAAGCCGATGTGGTGCAAAGGGGGGTGGTCAAGGCTTAAAAGAGCAAGGAAAAGAAGGAGGAGGAAATGATGAAGAGGATGAGGAAGAGGAGGAAGACGCAGTTCTATCGCACTTTTTCTATAAAGTATTTAACCCCCCTGTACACACATAACTCACTTCTTTTAAAGAAAAAAATTGAAATGTAATGCTGTGTAAGATTTGTTTTTAAACAGTACAGTGTCTCTTTTTGTATAGTTAACACACTATCGAATGTGTCTTCAGAGAGCCCTGTCTGGTGGTGTTTTCAATAGCCACTAACCTTGCCTGGTACAGTCTGGGGGTTGTAAATCGGCATGAAAATTTAAAGCAGGTCCTTGTTGGTGCACAGCACAAATTAGTTATATATGGGGACAGTAGTTTTTGTTTTGGTTGGGTTGGGTTGGGTTTTTTTTCATCTTCAGTTGTCTCTGATGCATCTTATATGAAGATAATTGTTCTGTTAAATGAATACCACTCTGTAATTGAAAAAGAATTGCAGCTGTTTTGTTGACATTCTGAATGCTTCCAAATAAATACAATTTTTTATTTTAAAAAAAGAACCACTAAACTTTATTTAAAAGTATCTCTGTAACAAATTTAAAATCCAGGAGAGCCCTTGACCCCACTGAAACTATTCTTATATGTGAACAGCATGACAAATTTCTTGCTTAAAAAAATATCCCACTGAAAAGGGTAAAGGATGGTGGTCATGGACATTGTTAGTTGTATTCCAAAGAAGCTGTGGAATCCTCATGAGGCCATCAAATTTGAAGCGTCTACACTTATAGTATCTTTCAAAGTCTTCAGTTGAATCCCCATACTGAACTAAAAGAGGACGTTTCTGATCCAACAAGGGTAAAGTGTTCCTGAAAAGAAGGAAAATATACAGTCTCACAGCAGTACTGGTACTAATGAGAAGCTATGGTGTAACACAGAGACCAGAAGCACTGAGATCCGACCAGGCAAAATCATGGGAGAAGCATTTATTCAATTCCCAGAAGCTATTATAATTTTTTTTTTTTTTTTGGTTTTTTGAGACAGGGTTTCTCTGTATAACAGCCCTGATAGTCCTGGAACGTGGACTTTGTACATCAGGCCGGCTTCTAACTCACAGAGATCCACCTGTCTCTGCCTTCCAAGTACTAGGATTCAAGGTGTGCACCACCACACTTGGCTATAATATTTTAATAATTCAAGCAGCACATTTATAAGAGAATGTATAACATGCTGTTTGTTATAAAAGATATATAAAAGATGCTTGGAAAAAATTGTTGATCATTATTTTCTGGAGCATGTTTAGGTAACAAATTTGATATGACCGAAATATCTCAAGTTGGAATAATGAGGGTTCCTTCATATGTGAAAATAATACTCATTTTGGTAAACTAAGTTCCAAGACTATCGACTTTGTAAGTAACTCTTTGACTCATTTAAGAATATCCATCTCAAACTGGGCATGGTGGTGCACTCTAGCAACCTCTGCACTTAGGAGGTGGAGGCAGGAGGATTGGGAGTTCAAGGCCATCCTTGACTACAGTGCTCAGGGCTAACCTGGGTTACATGAGACATTGTCTCAAACAGGAAAAAAAATAATGACCTCTCTAATAGGCATTAAATTCTTCTAGGATGAAAAAGGAAAGCTTATTAAAAATTAGCCAATATTGGGCTAAAAAGATGGCTCAGTAGGTAAGAGCATTGGCTGCTCTTCCAGAGGACTAAGGTTCAAATCCCAGTACCCACAGAGTAGGTCACAATTGTCTGTAACTTCAATTCCAGGTAATCTGATGCCCTTTTCTGGATTCTGTGGGCAACAGGGATGCACATGGTACACATGCATACATTTAGACAAATGCTCATACACATAAAATGAAATAAAATAATTTTTTTTTTTTTTTTTTTTGGTTTTTCGAGACAGGGTTTCTCTGTGTAGCTTTGCGCCTTTCCTGGAACTCACTTGGTAGTCCAGGCTGGCCTCGAACTCACAGAGATCCGCCTGGCTCTGCCTCCCGAGTGCTGGGATTAAAGGCGTGCGCCACCACCACCCGGCAATAAAATAATTTTTAATTAGCCAATATTGGAGCTGTGGTCAGATGGATCCCTAAGTAAAATGTACTTGCAAACCCAAAAACCTGAGTTCTATCCCTAAAACACACATAAAGAGGAAATTCACTTCACAAAGTTATCCTCTGGCTTCCACATATGTGCATGGAACATACATAATGATAAATGAAGAAATTTATTAATTTAATTACATAAAAGATAAACACAATCCCAGTACCTATTTATGTTATAGATTCCAAAGACATTTTTCCCTAAAGCATATTATATTATAAAACAGACACTGGGGGTGAAGCTGCAAAATTAATCTGTTTATATAAGGAAATAATGAGAAATACTGAGGAAATACCTACTAGCCAAAGGAAATCATAATTACGATAATTGTGAAGAAAATCATATGGACTCTTGATTTGGTGTATGTCATGGAGTTATTGGGCCTTCCCCTGTTTTTTATCAATGTAAACATTTATGGCACAAATTCAAAACCACTCCTTTACCTAGGTATTCCAAACACTCAATTTTTGGTGACAGTAAAGACTTCTGTCCCTCTAGCTTTCTAAATTCATGCTCATTTCCTCTTTCTCTTTATCACATAGTAGCCTAAACATCTTCTGAACACAAGAAAATGAATGTAGATGTTGTGTCTCTATCAAACTCTCGGGGATAGGGCAGGAGTTGGGTTAGAGACAAAAGAGCCAGATGTCTTTGAGCTGTAAGTCATAAAGTACCAAGTCAACTGCTTAGGCAAACATGGAAACCAGTTGATACACAGAATTCAGGGGGAAAATGTTAACTTTCTATTACTGCCGAGGACAATTTTAAGAGCCATGCCATATTGCTTGCCTGAGTTAAGTTTCTGTTGTCCAGTATTGAGCCATTAACCAGAAACTTTTTACATGCCTGAACAAGTCCTGAGTTATTAGAAAATAACTTAACATTTCCTTATCTTTCTGCTACACTGACCATTAGTAACAACGTTTTGTGGTTAGGTTACTTGGTTGGGTTGCTTGGCAACTCAACAGTCCCCTGATCTTTTCCCAAAGAAAGTTTCCTGGTCTGCTTACTATAAAACCCACCTGAGAAAAATAAAATTTTGCAGCTTGATCAGAATACTGTCTTGCTGTCAATTCTTTGTGTCTCTTGTCCCTTTCATTCACCATTCCCTCTTCTAGGGTCTCTGCTGAAGATCCCACTGGCTGGGACATATTACCCCTAAAATTACTCATAAGACTCAAAGCTAATGTCCTAAAATTGTCAGGTTTCAGAAATTCTTAATAGGCGCTATTGTCTGCATCTGATCAAGTGTCCACAGAGCATGATTAAAGATTTACAACTGATAAATGGCCACATAACTAATTTTTAGCAACAAAAGACACATTTACCTAAGTGATAGCTGCTTTTGTCCCCAGCACAAAATAGCTGGAAATTCCCCAGAACAACAACCTCCAGTTTTAGGAGAGAAATTTTTTTTGTTAATTTGCTTTATATTTACTAGGGTTTTTTTTTAAATAAACAAATAAATGTGTTCCAACACATGTATATTTTAATTTTTAAAGTTGTACAGTTTTGTGTCACTAGTTATGATAGGTAAAGGGGGTCATTACAAGTCTCCTCATTAGAAGCTGCATTAAGACAATCCCACAAACACTGAGGGTAGTTACCTGTTAGGCAAAAGTTTTGAACATAAGAGAATTGAGGGTAGAAATATGGTACAGAGTAGATGTGCATATTCCCCAAAATATACAACAGCATAGCTAAATAATTTCCATGAAAGTATCATAGTCAAAGCCATTTTTAGGAAATAGGAATGTACTTATCCATTGTACTAAAATGTCCCCATATCTAAATCCTTTATGACTAGACTTAGAAGTCCTGAAGAAGAAATGAGACTTGATAGACACTGAAGTTATGGATCCTTCCTTAACTGTGTTCACTGTGCAAAAGCTCAAGGATGCTAGTAAGTTAAACAGATGTCACAGAGCACAGTTTAAATCAGTGTTAAATACATGTTGCATTAAACATGGAGGTAGGAATGAAAACTCTGGGTAGAGAGAAAACAGGTTCAAGGAAGCCTCAGCGACAGTCCACCCAGGTCTAAAGTACAGTAGATTTCTGTCACCTGTGCCAATGTCTTCTACTTTACGGATTCGTTCAGAAGAGGGTCTCAAAAAAAAAAAGAGAATTTTAGACTAAGTTTTGATTATGTTCTGTAGGAAAAAAAAAATCAAAGACCATTTCTGTCCTAGCTTTCAAATTGGAGACACATCTGATTTTGAATGTTTTTTGCTTATCTCATCTGCAGGCATATAGCTATCATTCTCACAAAAATCTAAGAGCCCCTGTAATAGTCACAGATGAGGTGACACAGAAAAACTGACAAGGAACATCCTAGAAAAAAAATTTCATAACACCCCATTCCCAGCTAGAATCTCTTCAGTAATGGTAGATTTTAGGCCACATACCAGCTGACACATACCTGCTCACACTGAAAACACATTGAGCTAGTCAACTGAATTGTGTTTAGACTTACATTAAGTAGAACATTTTGGGTCCAACTCAGCCTTGTACTCAAACTCAGCATATTGTCCAATAGTTTCTCTAATAACCAAAGACAGTACCAGATAACCCAAACGTCAGTATACTGTTACACTTACCTTGGAATGAAGCAAGACACTGGTATTTGAAGAGTGACACTCAGCTGCACTGAAGCATATGTGATTGAACTTTCAATGAGTATGCCTTTTGACAATTCCTAAATATATAAAGAATATAAATTTGGTTATCTTAAATAATCTCTTGCAAATTGTTTCCATTTTTAAAATGTAGTATATGAAAATGAGCCAGTCAGCTTTATAATATAAAGTAGAAGATATAATATAAAGTAGATACAAATGCAAGATATAAAATGGAACAAAGAATTGACTGATAAAATGTCTGTCCCTATCAGACATGGTATCAGGGTCTTTGATGTGTTTGGAACTGAATTCGCATAGCTGATCATACTTAAGAATTTTTGCTAATCATAATTAAGAATCAGGGTGTGATTGAATAGGATCTAAATTACTCTGGTGCAAATTTTTGCTAAACACTTGACAACTTCATAAGTTGTATGTCCCCTGTTTATAAACTGAAGATAATATGAACCATGCATTGGCAAAAGTTTTGTAAGATGGGCCATATTGTCTCTATCACTTCATCCACTCTCACACTGTGGGTGTGAAAGTTGCCATACACAATAGCTAAATGAGTGCCACTTTGTTCCAAGAAAACAACATGGAAACCTCAGAAGCTCTCTGAACGTGATCTATTGGTCATAGCTGCCAGACACTGATATAAGCTACTATTTTTAATGGCAATGTTTATTAATTTATTATTTCTTTTACATTTTGAGCTTATAATATGATTACATCGTTCCCCCTTCTCTTCCCTCCCTCTAACTCCTCCTTGCTCTTTTTCAAATTCATAGACTCTGTTTTCATTAATTGTATTATAGAGAACATCATGCATTCAATATAAGAGCAGTCAACTCAAATATTTCCAAAGAAAAACAACTGAAGTCATTCCTATACTAATTACTATCAGATGACTAAGTTTCATTGCAAATGAAAGCCAATTAGCATGCATCTAATCATATGTTATTGTTGAGAGTACTTCTATTCTAGAATTGTTTTTATCTCTTCCATGAATTCACCTAAGATCAATATTTGCATGTAGTTCATCTTCAAGCATAATGTTTAACACCTATACAATGTGATGTTCTAAACTTCAGCTAATGCCCACAGATAACCCTCAAAAAACATGTTCATAGTAAAAAATTTTAGCATTGGCCATATGTTTTTAGGACAACATGCAGTATACATGAAAGAAATTCATTCCAATTGGGAGTTCCCATATACAGTCCCTGGGATAATGTGATTCAAGGAATATATGGATAACAGAATCTAAATCACATTATCAAGTCAAGTATGGTGGTGCACACCTTTAGTGCCAGCACTCAGGAGGCAAAGGCAAGCAGATCACAGTAAGTTTTAGACCAGCCTGGTCTACATAAAAGAGTTCCAGACAAGTCAGGATGACATACTGAGACCCTGTCTCAAAAAATAAAAACAAAACAAGTCACATTATTAAATTCCTGTTTCCCTGTGTGCCTTTGAATTCCCTCTTCTCTAGTTTCTCTCTTTCCTGGGTGGCAAATGGAAACTTTAATATCTACCTGCTTAAATATTACTGCATTATGACCTCAATGAAAGAGAGAGAGAAAGAGAGAGACAGAGAGACAGAGAGACAGAGAGAGAGAGAATATCTCTTCTTAACATATCCCAGAAAGAAAAACTAGGTTGGCACTTGACTTACCACAATTTTCGGAAATGAATATTGACATGGCCTCTTATTTCCTAAGTACTTGTATTTTCACATCTTACTAAACAACATTTGCATATTGCATTTGAGCAACCTGTGTGCTGAGTATTTGCCAAAATTTGGTTATTGCTTTAGGTGTTAAAGTTACAGAAGTCAACAAACAACCTGAAGCGAGGTGGAAACCAGCTCACCCAAATTGTTTGTACTAAGACTGGGGCAAATGTGGTTCTGAAGGAATAGCAAGCTACCACTACCAATCACAGTGAACAAGTTCATATAAAGAAAACCAGTTTTCTGATTTCAGAAAAGATTGGGCCCTCTCATATTCCTACAGCAGTAGTATACCCTTACATGCCCTGAATCCATTGAAATCTGAAGTCAATAATGAGAAAAAGAATTCAGAGTTTAAAGGCTGTTAGAGAAAGAAATTCATTCCTGGTAAGATTTTTAATCACAAAGATTTATAAAAATCACTATAACCAAGACAAAAAGTACATAATAGCAGAATGTATAAAGAATAGCATAGCTTTTATAATTCTATATTTTCTCTTCTACCACAGAAGTAACCTTGCTTAATAGATTAGTTAACACTACATGATGTTTAAAATCAACTGGCAGGGCTGGAGAGATGGCTCAGCAGGCAAAGGTGCTTGCTACGAAGCTTAATGACCTGAGTTAGCTCCCTGGGACTCACAGTATAGATGGAGAATCAACTCCAGCAAAATGTTCTCTGTCTTACACACACACACACACACACACACACACACACACACACACACACACACACACACACACGGGCAGGGAAGACATATACACACGAAAATAAAATGTGTAACTAAAAGCTAAATCAATTGACAATTAAATTTCAATAGCTTGATTTTTAGCCATTGGTTTGTCAAAGACTATGTTGTTTAAGTGAATTCTCTTACATGAACCCTGATGCCACAGGACTTTAGAAGATAAACAAACACAAATATTTCATGATCAGTGTAGTGATCAATGTAGGAGACTGGACAGCCACATCCTAGGGAGAGATCACGGGCTTGAAGTAGCAGGTCTCCCACATCATAAAAATATATCACTTCCACCTTGACCCCGTATATGTCACAGGATACATTTACTGTTAAAAGAAAATAAGGGAAAACATTGTATTATATTTCTGTCCCAAAATGATAGTTCAAGAAACTTCCTGTGTCTTGATTGAGCTGAATTCCCACATACAGAATGAGAATGGGTATGTCTAGTTGCGGCTTCCTCTAGTTTGGCCAGTTCATCTCTATGATTCAATTCCTTCATGAGAACATGCAAGATTCAAGAGCTATTTCCTGAGAGTCTCTAAGGCAAAGATTCCCTGCTTTCCTAGATGTTGTTCAAATTTTGACCAACAGATCTCATAAGTTCATTTTCAAAATATTTCCAACATAAAAAAAGATCTAGCCGGGCGGTGGTGGTGCACGCCTTTAATCCCAGCACTCAGGAGGCAGAGGCAGGTGGATCTCTGTGAGTTCGAGGCCAGCCTGGACTACCAAGTGAGTTCCAGGAAAGGCGAAAAGCTACACAGAGAAACCCTGTTTAAAAAAAAAAAAGATCTAGACCTGAAAAAAAAAAGAATAGATGAACACAGAACTAAGAGAATGAATCATGTATTTACATTTAAAACTTAACTCATAGTTAAAATATTTGAGCTTATTAATATGACCCAATTAGCTAGATGAAACTAAAGAGTTCTAAACAATACTATGCCTACTTTGATAACTTTCTAAGACTCAAAACAAATTGTTTAATCTCAATTTTTTACCTCCTGTGTAATTCAATTCATTGTTTTCCTATATTTACAAAAGATAAACTTATCCCATAGCTTTTGCGTAGCAGAGCATAATTAAAATGATGTAAATCTATTGAGAGGCTCAGCCTAAAGGAATCACTTAGAAATGAACGTAGCTGAATACTGTCAGTCTAAACTTTATAACACATGGTCAAAACATGCAGTCCTAGGCAACTTCCTCTCGGGACAAGTATTTTTCACATATTGCAAATCAATAAGCAAATATACAGAGAAAGGTTTAATCTGAAAATATTTTTCAAGAAAAAGGCAGCATCCTGAGACCAGTGTGGTGGCTACTTTTAGGAGAAAATTCAGTGGAGAAGACAGATACATAAAAACATACCTGGTTACAGTCATTAATTACTAGTAATGGATCAGCAGATTACTTTTAAATAACCCCAAAATCATTAGCATGCTTAGAGAAATGACACCTCCCTTTCTTTAATTGTGACCTCTAGAATTGCATCTTTTCCTTACTGTCAAGAAAGCCAAGAGTTGATGTAAAAAACACAAGGAGTCCTCCTAACACGCCAGAGATTTTCACCATGGCTGTAAACTCGACCCAAGGGCTCACAGGAAACAGGATGTCAAGGTGAATGAGCCTCTGCAGGTGTCTATAAGCCTCTTGTCTCCTCAGCTGTAGGCAATGACTCATCACCCTAGAAGGTGCTGGAATCCCAGCATAGCTGAGTTTCCCCCACATCACAGCTGAAGCTATAAATTAAAAAGTCGGAAAAGAAAACATGAAAAGTGGTTCTAGACTCTACCCCTTCCAATGGCATCCTCTCCAAAGATGTAGACATATTTGAAATTGTAGTCTTGTGTGATATTTGATACGTTTCTGCTAACATTAAGAGACTCTGTGAGATGATTTGAGAAATGCACTTAGACAGTGTCAGAGAATCACTTATGAGTTGGTTGGAGACACAGGGTACTGTGTTTCACTCTGGGGTGCTCTCTATCTCCTAGTCAGTCACTCAGACCCAGTAAACTTGGGCCAAGATGCATATCCAATATTTGGAATGAGCTCCAGCAGATTCTGATTCAGGAATACAAACACATAACTGTAATCCGAAAGTCTGGGGAAAGTCTGCTTGTCAAATTCACTTCATTATGAATGTGTGCATGTCAAGAGTAAATCCTCGAGGGACATTTTTGAACGATTAAAGCTGATAATAAAAAAAAATCCTAAAAGAAAATAATTGGCACAAATATCAGTGTCACCTGGTTCCAATTTTTGGAAGCCACAAGTCTCTGAAAATCTCCTTGTCAAAGGGTAAAACTTGATAATTTATCACTAGAAATGACATAGCATGTCATAGCTTTCCTCTATTTCTAAGAGGACAACTTTTGGTGGATGTTGCCAAGTTTAACTATATAACCAAATCTTTAGGATTATGAACTGATGAAAAAAAGGAACAAGTGAATGTTTTTCATCTTTAAACATCAAAATCGTCAAGGTTTCTTGCAACAACATATTATTACATTGCTTATTCTGTAAAATGAATAGTATTCATTTTCTCAAGACTCTGTCAGTTAACATATTTTAGAGTGAGAGACTTATAAATTAAATCTATAAGGACCATAATCAGTAGCTTTAATCTGACACCACCTTTCCCTTTTTCTTCATTATCGAAGAGGTGAATACAGTTTTAAATAGCCAGGCAGCCACAGTCCCATGGTTAGTAGACTTGCATCCCCACCCAGAATTCATATCTTAATTTCTATGTTTAATCATAAAGGGTAAAATGCACATGGCCCACAAGGGAGAAAACTGTTGCTATAGCAAAATAAAATAAAACATCCAGTAGATTATTAAGTAGTGCTGCTAAGAAACTATCATGTCGGCGGAAATCACCAAAGCTCTATAAGGGAGAAGTATGAGAGGGAAGAACATCAATTTTAAACCTCAAAACCATTAGAAAAGTTTAATAACTAAAGCAGCACACATAAATTACATAGATCTAAAAGTACAATTGCATCTCTGTTTTCATTTGAAACATCAACTGATGCCTAGAAAGAAGAAAAGGTCTGTCCCATCAGGGATATCAAAGTACAGAGGCTAGAGACCATTTTTGTAGCTTAATAGAAGATGGCTTTCTCTTGCCAGAACACACAGCTGATGTTAGAGTTGACATTTTTATTACCACATCTATGGGACTCCCCAGTCTCATCCGCATGCCTGTTGCAGTCACCAAAATTTTTTCTCTGGATAGCAAGATTGATAAAAATCTCTATTAAGACTCAGGTAGGTACAAAATTATATGGTACCTGGGAGAATGATGAGAAATACTTAGGTCAACTATGTCCTATTTCACAATAAGAATTCATAGTGGGGCTAACAAAATGTCTCAGCAGGTAAATAGATTTTCCACCAACACTGAAAAACTGAGTTCAATCCCTGTGATCTACATGGTGGAAGGAAAGAACCAACTCCCATAAGTTATCCTCTGAACTCCATATATGTGCCCATGGCCCATACAATTCCACAGATAAATTAAATAGATAGATAAATAAATAAATAAATAAATATTTGTGATTTTTTTAAGTGTATAGATATCTCATTGCATTCTTATAACAATAAACAAAAAATCTAAATGAAAAAAATTATAATTTATAATTACAATAAGCCTGAGCTCCTGGCTTGAGATCCATGGGTTCATGACATATAATGTATGGTTCATGTCATGACTTTAGTGAACCAACCAATGCCTTTCTTCATAAAAGTATCAGCAAGCATTTATAGGAACAGATCTCAACCTATGGGTCACAACCTCTTTAGGGATCAAATGACCCTTTCACAGGAGTCACCTAAGACCATTGGAGAACATAGATATTTACATTACGATTCATAACAGTAGAAAAGGTACAGTTATGAAGTAGTAACAAAAATAATTTTATGGTTGGGGGTCACCACAATATGAGGAACTGTATTAAAGGGTCACAACATTAGGAAGGTTGAGAACTACTGGTATATGGTAACAAATCAATCAAAATACTCAGAGTTTTCCATTTAATATAAATTTGATTTTTCCTATCCCATTAATTTTCTTGGCTCTACAGCTGTTATTCTCTTTTGCTTTTCCCTCATAAGTGAATGTAAATTTTCTTAATGAGATGAAAGACATTGCACATAGATGTCTGCATATATTATTTAGAGGAGTTGGATAAAAAATGAGGAGATAAACCAAGCCAGACAGATCTCTTTGGGACTCTTGTTAATAAAGAGTAGAAACATGTATATGGTATAACAAAATAACCTTAATTCTGTATCAATATACAAAAAAATACCAATGTAAAACATTTGAGATGAACAGTTGTATTTTTATCCTATATTCCTATATACCCACTAAATGATGACAAACATCCATAACCCACTGAATGATCCAAAACCACCCACCCCACCTCATGGGAATGTGGGCGTTGTGTTCTTTAGCTTCCTGTTGTCTGGGGGTGATGTCATCCCCAAGGGATTCCGAGAAAATTGAGACAATGGTCAAGTCCTAAGAAAACTAGTTATAAAATTTCTTGTCCAGTCTCTGTGTGCTGGGAAAGTGCAAGGATAGTGTCTGAAGTCCTGGATAGAATAGTCTGTGAGGTTGGGTGTTGTTCTGAATGCAGAACTCTGAGGAAACTGCAACAGAGGCATTCTGAAAGGCTGGATCACCTAAGTCACCCCATTTTCATTGATGTCTGGTCCCCTTGCTCTGAAAACACACAAATTTTCAAAGGTAACACACATACCTGCATTAACACAAGTATGGACTGTGCATTGTACATAAGCCAGCCAAAGACGATTTTTTTTTTTTGTTGTTTTATGTTTGAGCAGGTAAAAGACATCTGTCAACTTTATAAGTTTGTTTGGACTGTATAACCAAACCTCTGTCCATGCCATATAAAAGGATGGCATGTAATAATAAGTCATGATGACCCTGTAACCAACAAGATTTATCATGTCTTATTCAGTCTCAGAGCTAGTCTCATGTCAAGGGATCAGCATATATATCACCCATCTTGTAGTTTTTCTAGGTTTATTTCTTTATGTCTGTAACCAAGATTTTCAGGAGATCTCCTCCAATCAAATCTTGTCTCTATTAATTTTGAAGAAATCCACAACCTTTCATTTCCTGTAAAAACAAAAGCATAACCTCTCCCCCAACACAATACATTTTCTGAATTCCATTTTAGAGTTAAGACATCCCTAAAGTGTTTAGACTGGTTTAATTCAGCAACTCCTTTTACATGTCTCTCAGCAGCTGTCATTTGCTCATCGACATTCAAAAAAATTCAAAGTCAATAAAGCACCACACAGGTTCCAGACTCCCTTTGTATTTCCTATCTTTATGTGACTTATTTTTATATTATTTTATTCTTTCTTTAAAGATCTTGCTTAATTATTTTTAAGCTATTTATTTTTTCCTATGGCTGTCTATACCCATTTTCTTTTCTTTCTTAAGCACCTGTGCACCCTGTAAACTGTTTAAAGGATTTTTTGGTCTGGACCTGTTTTATGTGTACCTGTAGTGTTCTCTGACCTCATAAGCCAAACCTTAAACTGCTAAGCAGCAGCTAGGCCCCCAGCCTTGCTGCTTCAGCAGCTGACTCCACCCCCTCCTCAGGTCCATGAGAGCTGTGGGCCTGGCTGGGAGCTGCATTTAACTGGAAGCTATGTTTAACCAGGAGCTGCATTTAACCACCCCAGCTCTAGGAAGTTGGTGCCCACACTGTAGCAGGTATTTTTACTTAGCTTGCTGCTTCTATTTAGCTTGCTTGCTGCTTAAGTGTTCTGCTGCACAGCAGTGCCTCTTAAAGAAGCCATATCCTTTAATTTTTTTTTTCCAGCTTTCTCAGTTCCTATGTGGAAACTCAAGCCCCACACTGGGTGACATTTGTAATTGGAATTTTCTTTGGGCTGCCAACCAGCTCCCAAATAAAGACACAGAGACTCATTAATAATTATGAATGTTTGGCCTTAGCTTAGGCTGGTCCCACTAGCTCTTTTAACTTAATTTAACCTGTTTCTATTCATCTACATTTTGCCTCAGGGCTTTTTACCTTCCTTTCATTCTGTATGTCCTACTCTCTTGCTTCCTCCATGTTTTGCTGGCTGGCCACAAGCATTTCCCTGTCATTTCCTTTTCTTTCTTCTATCTCAAACCTAAGTTCCTCCTCCTACCGTTGCGCCCAGAGTCCCCCAAAGACCACCAAGAGACCGAATCCAATGCAAAAGCAAGATTGGATTCTTTGTATTGTTACGAGTTAACTCAGGACTCTCCGTCCATCTGACACAGCAGCAGAGCAGGAGAGACACCGAGTAGCGATGGGGCAGGGTTTTTAAAGCAAGGGGGCTCGAGGGTCGACAGACTACATAGGAACAGACTCGGGATTGGTTTATGTGAGTTGGCAATCATGTTAGTAACTTTTAATTGGCTAGGGTTAGTTGGGGGTTACAGTTTTCCATTTTGGGGCAGGCCTGGACAAGTTCTAGGCTTTGTCCTTGAGCTGCCATGGAGGCTGGCTGGCCTAACACGTACTAACTGTAGGGGCTGGACTCAGTGGACCAGGCTTTGTCCTTGACTCATGCATGTAGCTCTAAGTCAGTAAGGGGTCCCAGACAGTAAACAATTGGCTGAACCTTGAGCAGACAAAGTACATGTAAAAAAGGAACTACTGCAAGAACTATGTCTTTTGTTCATGGCCCTCCCAGAAACTGCTTGTTCAAGTCTCAGGAAACTGAAATTGAGGCCTGATCTCTGAGAGAAGACTGACAGCCTATTATGGTGTCTGCTTGGTCCTTTCACTACTTACTCTCCCTGCCCAGAAGTTCTGCCCACGCCTCCTTCCTCACTATTAGCAAATGACCATTGATATTTGAATTTGCCTGTTCATGCATGTTGAGTTTCCAATGAGCACATTCCATGGATACATGTAAAGAGGAGAAGAGTATAAAAGCAGCTACTTAATTACATCTGGAGGTTATATGCGAAATAAAATGTTTAGTAATAAGAGCCAGCAAGATGATTTCATGGGTAAAGGTGCTTGCCACCAAGTTTGACCATCTAAGTTCAGTCTCTGGGACCAACATGGTAAAGAAGAGAACCAACCTTCACAATTTATCCTCTGACCTCTACACATGTGTCATGACACACCTCATTTACACACACACACACACACACACACACACACACACACACACATATATCTTCAGAATATTAGATTCCACAGAAAGTGAAAAATCAGTAGGTGTGCTACAATTAAATTATGTATATTATAGAATTGGAAAACAAAAAGCAGTGTCAAAATTAGAGTGAGCATTCAACATATCTATTACTGAGCCAGTATTCCCATGTACATTGTCTTTATATCATTTAACATCTTTATTAACATATTATTTTTATTGATTATCTGGAAATTTCACATAATGCATCCCAATCACATTCATTTCCCAGTCCTCCCAGGCCTACCCTCAATTTTTTGTGACATCCCTGAAAACAAAAGAAAATGAAGAAAAGAAAATACCAAGTCCAACTTGTGCAGCCCATATACTCCCTGGAGCATGGTCAAATACCTGGTGGCCAGGCCCTTAAAGAAAACTGAGTCCTTCCCCAACCCCACCCCTGCCAGAAGCCACCAATTGTGAAGAGCTACACTTCAGCCTCCCTATCATAATTTTTAAGAGTTCTCTTCAACGGCTTTGTGTCTAGACTGTGTCTTTTGGGGGGCTGGGGGGTGGGGAGAGAGATGTCATAGCAGCCTTCTGTCTCTCGTTCTCAACTGTGGGTCTGCAGTCATTGACACCACTGTAAAAAGAAGCTTCCTTGTCCTTTATAGTCATCTGCAGCATGGATCATGGATTTCAGTGGGGTTTCTGGCTACAGCTCAGGCCACAGACACCAACATTTAACATCTTAAAGATATGGTGTTTGTGGTGGTTTGAAAGAAAATGGCCCCAAAGGGAGTGGCACTATTGGGAGGTGTGGCCTTGATGGAGGAGGTATGACACTGTGGGGGTGGGCTTCAAGATCTCCTTTGATCAGGCTTGGTGTGACACTCAGTTTACTTCCTGTTGCCTCCAGATCAAGATGTAGAACCCTCAGCTCCTTCTCCAGCACCATGTCTGCCTGCATGCCACCATGTTCCGCCATGATAATGGACTAAACCTCTAAAATCATAAGCTAACTCAATTAAATGTGTTCCTTTATAAGAGTTGTCATGGTCATGGTATCTCTTCACAGCAATAGAAACCCTAAGACAAGACATGTGAGATGAAGTTATGTAAATGAATGTATAGTGTTTAAGGCCCTCCTTTGACCTGATACCTCTTCTTCCATGAGACTGATAGAGGACAGTATGGGTACATAGAAGCATTTTTATATTCTGTATAATAAAGACACATTTCCATTCCATACTGTAAAAATGAGTCTGTATGTATATGTTGCTAATAATTTAACATGTACATGCTTGTTGCAGAATATTAGTTTAACTATGCAAAGATGTGTTGCATTTATTCGTATTCATCAAGCTGGACTCTGGTTCTCTGAAAGAGCAGCAAGTGCTCTTAACCATTAAACCACCTCTCCAGCTTCAAATGACTTCTAATGAATCAAGGACTTTCTTACAAGAGCATGGGTGACGGTTACTTACAGATGCATGAGTGAGCCCCCAAACAATTATAACACAGAAAAGTCTCACCCCTAGGTGATGATCTCCCAGAAGCTGTGTAGGTGAATCTTCCTTTTAACTTTCCACCTCTCCAGTACATTAGCACCTCCCAAAACACATGGAGTTGGACAGGTCCAGGTGCAGGTGGGGCAGTTGGGCAGGCCCAGGTGCAGCAGGTGGGGCAGTTGGGCAGGCCCAGGTGCAGCAGGTTGGGCAGGAGGGAGTAAATGGCTGTGAACTCATCTGAGAGCCAGGCACCCTGCCACCGCTCCTTCCCTGAGGGAACACCAACAGGCCAGTCTTTGAGGGTCTTTAGAGAGTGATCACCACTTCTCTGATTTTTAAGATCGTAATGGCCATGAAATTCCTAGACGACAGCAGTCCACCACACTTGGGTCTTCTTGTGGTTTCTAAACACACTGCATAGTGTAGGGAAGGTCAGATGACCTTTTTATTTAGTAAATGAGATTTTACTGGAAGTAGAGGGTGCCTTACTAATGGCTTATCACTTTAAAAGGAAAACAGATATAAATGCCTCTTAATTATCTTCAGCAGGGAGAGTGGAACTGCAAATTATTTGTGCTGACATTTTATCTCAGCTTTTGCACAGAGAACAGTATGTTTAACTGAAAATGAAGAAAATAGTCTAGTACAAAAGAGATTGAGATAAAATAATTATGAAGGAAAAATTAGGGCTTATCACTTAGGTCAATGTAAACCTAACATTCATTCTTCAGTTTACATTTTTGTTGGTCATGTCAGAGGAGCAGCAGGCAGCAATTGACTTCAGGGGATTGGTCTGCCAGAATGCAAGGCACTGATGGATGAATCTCAGATAGGCAAGGCCCCGAGAGCTTCGGCTCCAGAATGTCTCTTGCTACTGCTGTGCCTTTACATATTTGCTGCTGCCATCTTTCTCTGGTATCTGGCATGGTGTGAATGGGTTTGGAGGAATCTCCAGTGCCTTTAACATAGTGTGATTATATCATGGAAATATCCCATTCTACTGGGCATTTCTACCTGTGGGTTATCGTGAAGATGATTTCCTCTTAAATTGTACTGTTTAACCCTAATTGTTGTGCTAGAAACCTCATCCAACTACTGAGGGATCTGGATGCAGAGATCCATGACTAGGCCCTGGGTGGATCTCTGCGAGTCCAATTAGCGAGAATGAGGAAGGTTTATATGAGCGAGAATTGTTGAGACCAAGGTTGGATAAAGCACAGGGACAAATAGCCAAATGAATGGAAACACATGAACTATGAACCAATGGCTGAGGGGTCCCCACTGGATCAGGCCCTCCGAATGGGTGAGACAGTTGATTGGCTTGATCTGTTTGGGAGGCATCCAGGCAGTGGGACCAGATCTTGTGCTCATTGCATGAGTTGGCTGTTTGAAACCTGGGGCCTATGCAGGATTGTTTGGCTCGGCCTGGGAGGAGGGGACTAGACCTACCTGGACTGAGTCTACCAGGTTGACCTCAGTCTGTGGGGAAGGCTTTGCCCTGGAGGAGATGGGAATGGGGGGGGGGGGGGTTGGGGGGAAGGTGAGGGGGACAGGAGGGGGGAGAACAAGGGAATCCGTGGCTGATATGTAGAACTGAATTGTATTGCAAAATAAATTAAAATAAATTAAAAAAAATAAAAAAAATTGTACTGTTTAATTAAAGTAATAATTTTATACGATAGTAGTGTTAGTTTAAATAGAATTTTGATGATTAAGAGTTTTTAACAAATACAGTAAGGGATTATAATAGAGGTTAGTTTAGTGGGAAAATTAATACAGATAAAGGTGGCATAGAGTGTTGCCCCACACACTCCTGATAAAGCAGGGGCTGCAGAGGATAGAAAATAAGAACAAAGAAGTGTCTCCAAGTTAGGACTTAGGAGTTGCTCTTGAGGAGCCATACAGACCATGGCTTAAGTTAATGATTAAGGAAAACAATCAAGTCCTAGGAATTAGCTCAAGTTCTTTTTGATATTGGAAAATGTGTTCACAGGTTTCAGTGTACATCACAGCTAAAACGAAGCTTTAAACAATTGACTTCATGTAACTAAAAAACAAATTGGATGGTTAGTTAATTGGACTGGACTTTAAATATGAAAAGTGAAACTAATAACCTGTTTTTCTGGCAATTATGAAAACTACTGCCTATGTAAATGGTTATGGCTTAAAGGTTCCTGATTTGTGAGAAGTCTAAAAGATAAATGTTTAACTGTATGTAGGTTCTTGGGGATAATTTGTTTTCCACTTGTAATACATAATATGTTTAATCATGTAAGGAATATGGAAAACATGGGTTTTTTTTTTTACTTGTATTCAATTGTAATCATTCACTTAAAAAATAGAATGTAACCACATTGTAATTTTTATATTGTTTGAAAGACTCTGCTGGGGTATATAAGCTGTAAGGGAAAAAATATAGAAGTCAGAAGGAAAACACCAGGAAAGATGTAGAAGGAAGACATCAGAAAGTACTTAGAAAGAAGTCATCAGGAAAGAGCAAGAAGGAAAACACCAGGGTAGAAGAACAACAGGAAAAGAATAGAGTATAACAAGCAACAGAAAGAGTAAAACCGAAGAGAAATTTTTATTCCTCAGAAAAAGAAGTCTATGTGTTTTTTCTTGCCAACTCTGCATTTCATTCTTAGTCCCTCTGACCTGCAGAAGGCTAGAACCCTCTACACATTAAACTCTAATATACATTTGAACCATGTGAGTATCTTTTCAAAATATAGAATTACTAAGAGGTTGATATTACAGAGTCCAACCACCATTCTGCTCCATCCTCACTGTCTGGTCACTGTTCCTACACCACTTAAGTCAAATTCAAATGGAACGAATTGAAGCAAAGGTAAAGGAAAGATGTAAGTAATGTGGATCCAACAGGGCCAGTCAGTCACTGACTGGTGTCTTCTCTGTGTATAGTGGCCAGGGAGGACCAGGCAGAAACAGTGTCTTCTGGACGTGACAGGAGTGTTGTACTTACTCATGGACTCTCAGCAGCTCCATAAAACCTGTACAACATCAAATCAGTTAGCATTCCAGCACTGAGACAGGAGGGGTTCTGGAACCTCCACCCCTAACTGAGGAACTATTGACCAATGATCATTTCTGGGGGAGAAAACATCAGGTTTTAAGGGTGTGGCATCTGGAATGTCAATCAAGTTCCAGTAGAAGGCTCCACACCTTAGTATATGAGCAGCACTAATTAGACTTACTAGTTTTTTAAGGACAAAGTTGGGAAGCCATAAGGAAATTGGAGGGTGGATCTTGGAGGAGATAAGAAGAATAGGGTACTGAATATGATCAAAATACATTGTATACATATATGAAATTCTCAAAAAGTAAAATATTATAGTAAAAAACTTTCAAGAAAATAACTATGAGCATTGTACTTAAAATGATGCACACTAGTCCTTCATAAATTAGAAACAGCATTAATGGAAAATTTTTATTCATTAATCAGATTTAATAAGCTAAAAGCAGGGACAGCTTTTAAAAATGAGAATATATGAAGGTAGCACACCATTTTACTGCAAATTAGTCACTTTTTAAAAAAAATGGATGAGAGAAGACATCAAACTGTGTGCACTCTGGAGAAATGGAAAGGTGACAACTTCTGATCCACGAAGCTAGATACTTTAACAGGCTGAAGCTTCCTGGTTCTAGAGCCCTGGGGCTCTTCATGTGATGTTGACAAGCTGAAGAGATAGAATAGGATGTCATCAGAGGACAATGGTGACAACTATAATTATGTGTTCAGGAGGAAGGACATCCAGGTGATGCTACTTCTTCCTTGGACCACCAATTGGTGGGTGTCAACATAGGTACCACCCACTTTGAGGATGAGTCCCACTCCACTCAGTTAATCTTCCCTGGAAACACCCTACTAGAAATACTCAGAGGCATGTCTCCTAGACCCCAGTCTTCAAGTAAGACCAACTATCACAAGACTTAAGAAGGACACCTCTAATTCCTATAGAATCTCTGACTAGTAACAGACTAGCAAGTTTTTAAAAACTAACAGTTTTAACAAACTCAGGAAGGCCTGATCTAGAAGCTGTTTAAGGACAATGTGTCTTTAGTCAAATGGGACCGGTCCTTAGCTGTTTCCTTGGCATATTTTAAGTCCTACCTGACAAAGCTGTAAAATATTAGTTTGGTGTCTCCTTACTTTGGTGGGACTGCAGGAGCAGGTTGCTCATTTCTGGGCATTGTCATATCTACTTCCCATGCAGGAGGATTGCCAGTGAAATCTCCTTTACTTTCAGCTTCACAGAACAGAGGATACCGACTAAAGGCAGGGGGAGAAGAAAGAGAAATATCATATAGGGGGCTGAAGATCTAGTCAGACCTTAGAGTTTAGAAGGCTGCACTCAAGGCCAAACTCCAGTGACTAGTAGATGCACTGATTCAAGTGAATCACTTACAACAATGTTAGCTTATGGTACATGATTTTAAAATCTTAGTTGTAGTGGGTAATGGCTCACAGAAACTCACTACTGGTCAAGTGCAGAAAACAAGCATCAGTAGAGTGTTCAGCCACAAACAAGTCATTTATATCACCATCATACACACATTTACACACATGTATACACACACACACTCAATACTATAAAGAAAGAGGGTGTGGGAAGATAGTAAGAGCCAAAGGTCAGAGAGGACCAGACAGACAGAATGTCTCTAAAAATAACAGGACCTCTGCACTCATGAGCTCACAGTACCTGTGGTTAACTTAACAAGACCTGCATAAGAGGAGCCATGGACAGTCGATGGCATGGGGGGGGGGGGGGGAGGCAGAATCAGGTGTTTTTAATGGTTTGACTCCTGGGAGGTCAATCATACTCCAGTGGATGACCCCCACACCCATGAGTATATGAACAGCACAAATTGGAGTCAATGAGTTTTGTGTGTTTTTTTTTTATTTTAAAAAGAACATAATGTTAGGGAATAGGTAGAGAGGTGGAAAGAGATAGGGTAGAAGTGGGGATGGATATTATACAAATACAGTATATGCAATTATCTAGGAATTAAAATATTGCATTAAAAAGGTTAGCTGCTCCAGGACAGACAAGGTGGTTACACAGAGAAACCCTGTCTTGAGAAACAAACAAACAAAATTAGCTGCTATGGCAGATATTACTCTTTGTGTGGAGGACGTGAAGGATGGCTTCAGTAATTACTTGAAGGGAAAATGGTCTCAAAGTAAAAATAATGAATGTGTTCTCTCATATGTGGATCCTGAATCATACACATAGGACATGAGTGTAGAAGTATTATTTGGGTAAAGAAATGGCATTAGCAGAAAGGAGGAAATGGGCGTAATGGGGAGAATATGGTCAAAGTACATGAGACACTTGAACTTACATATATTTATGAGCCCCTTGACTATGTGCAATGAATATAGGCTAATTATAATAAAGTGAGGCAATGGGAGTGAGGTTTCAAACATGATGAGGAAGACCGGCCATTAAAAACATAATATCCCAACTTTATGACACATTTATGTGCAAAACCATTTTAAAAGCAAACACGTTTTAAATTCCTTTTAAGATGTTCATTAAGCTGGGCGGTGGTGGCACACGCCTTTAATCCCAGCACTCGGGAGGCAGAGCCAGGCGGATCTCTGTGAGTTCAAGGCCAGCCTGGCCTACCAAGTGAGTTCCAGGAAAGGCGCAAAGCTACACAGAGAAACCCTGTCTCGAAAAACCAAAAAAAAAAAAAAAAAGATGTTCATTAAACGATTTTAACCAGAAAAATCTAATAGATTGCCCCCTAAAACCTGCCAAGTTTATCATAACCTTGCAAAAATTGGATCAGAGTTGCTAGTGACCTATACATTAGACTTTCTTAAATGGATTAACTAATAAGATATAAAAGGAAGCTGAATCTCACCCCAAGGGTCAGCTTTAAATCTGCCGCCTCTCCTTATGGCTTCAGCCCCACCCACCCATGCTGCATGCTGCCCTTGATTTTTCTGATATATTTCTGTATCTTTCAGGCTTTTTTTTTTCTGTCCTCAGTAAACTTGAATATGGACTTATTTTTAAAGTAGTCTAGCTTGATTAGCTGGGTGAGACCTGTGAGGTTTTCAGCCATTCTGACACTAGTATTAGCAAAGTGGATTAATATCCTTCTCTTCTCCAGCATTCTAAAGCTCTAGGAGACAATTGTAATTTTGAAGACTCAGGGCCAAGGATAAAGAGATTTACATTCCCTTTAGACGTTGGATTCCACCACCACCACACCAACCCACACTCTGGGTTGTATGATTTAACATTTAGGGCTTGGGTCTTTTATCAAGAGGGTCGAGGTGAAGCTGGGGCCTTGGACAGGTGCCCCACCTGTGATACTCACCTGTGCATAACACACGACAGATGCATCTCAGCTCGTGTAGTAGAGTTTTTTGAGATATATGTAAGTTTAGTCTGAAGCAGAGTGACATCACAAAGAACCTACAGAGGCAAAGAAAAATTTAAAATCTATGTTTATCTCACAGATCTCAGGAGACTTCAAGGGATTTGAATAAGAGCTTATAGGTACTTCAAGTTCTCTAAAAGAAACAGCCATTTCCCTAAATAATTACTCATGAGAAGAAGAACCATCTTCTAAATGAAGAGATAGGTTCAATCTGGTACATTATTTGGATGTAAAAGTCAGATAATACTTGTTTATTGAAAGAGATCAGCTCTTCAGTTCATCATATTTTTTAAAATCACATGTTTACAGAAACACAATAGAAGGTAACATGTGCTTATTTTGGAGAACATCAGCTTTCAGATCAGCTGAAACCCATCTGGAATTCAGACTTCTGAGACTCATTTAAATGATTAACTCTGGACTCTTGCTTTGAGACTGGGTCTCATATAGTCTAAGTTTGTCCTCTGAGAGAGAAAGAAGAAACCACTGTGATGAAGTTCTAGTTCTAATCAGTTATCTGGCTGAATTGCAAACAGCCTGCAGGATCACCCACAGTTGTCTGAGTTCACCACAGCCCAGCTCCTTTCACACAATAATCATTCTCCCAAGGACACTTAACAAACATCCTGTATCCTGCATGCACAGCTCCATCTAAAATATTCTTCCTGTGTCACCAGATCTGTCATTCATCTCAACCTGTCAAAGTTGTGCAATGTCTCATAATAAGTAATGTTACGGCAAAGTTTCTGATTTTTTTTTAATCAACTCAAAATCCCAGTTAATGTTAGACAGCAATGAATAACTAACCTGTCGATGCTCCCAGTAGGGAACTCTGAGGACCTTTGTGATGTTTAACCAATGTTACTCTCTTTCACCTAAGCCTAGCCAAATGTCAAGGACTGTAATGTGCCAACTAGTTTGGGATACTACTTTGTGATGTTCAGAAAACAGGTCTCTTCCCATCAGCAAGTTAACATCATATTTCCTGGATGTGACTTTTAAAGACATGAACCCAGCTATATGACAAATAGAAACAATGATTTCCATTTTGTGGGTCCAAGGAAGGGTCCATATACACTAGCATTTCTTACTTTATTGACAATGCCGCAGGAGTAAGTACGGTAGGTAAAGTCATAGACATCGTTTGGCCAGACGGTGTTCACGGGACAGCCAAATCCTAAAAACACTTCATCAGGTTCCATAAAAATATTGGGGAATAGCGTGGCCTTAACCCTGAGATAGAACCAATGATTGGTGCACTGTAGACGATAGGCTAAGAAGTAGAAAAGAGAATATTTCTGTTAACAGGCTGTATGGGAATCATCACAGAACATCTGAGCAGAGCTACTTAATGCAAGAGTTCATCCCTTAACAGAATAAAACATGTTGTAGAGAGAAGCAAGTCTGTCAAATATAATCATCTGCTATTAATTCATCCCTAATATACTCACATACACTCCTATCTACTAAAGATATTTTTAATAAGTCTGTCAGGGGGAAGAGCAATACAAATTTAAAATATTTTTAATCCTTTAATTCCATTCTCAGAAGTCAATATTTTTCTTAGGGCAAGTCTCACTACGTAGCTCTGAATGACCTGGAACTCTCAATGTAGACCAGGCTGGCCTTGAACTCACAGAGCTCCACCTGTCTCTGACCCCCAAGTGCTGAAAATAAAGGTGTGCAAAACCATGCCCGGTCTCAAAGCCAGCATTTTGTACAGCTGGGACACAAGAACACATTTCTAGTGTAACACTCCGTGAAGTGCAAAGCATGGCTGCTCTCGTGATCAACTCATGCTCCTCCACACTAGTCCTTGTTTTCATTTCTAAATCCACAGTCTCGTGGTATATATAAGCAAACATGGAGGGTTGATATAGCAATAAACACTAGTCAGGAACACCACAACCAACTTGTTATGCCATGTTTGGTGGATATCCCTGGGAGGCCTGCTCTTTTTTTTCAAAGGGAAATGGAGGAGGAATGGATCTTGCTTAGAGCAGTCTCCTTTAAGTAGCTCCAAATAACAAGAAATAAAATACATTAAACAACACACTAAGAGTCTTGCAACTTCCCTAGCATCAAGACTAGGTTATCTTGTTGAAAGTAATTTGACAAAAATACTTAACTTTTTGTTGTAATTCTAAACTTTCAAACTAAGAGTTTGCACTCATATTTAAGTGACCAACCACTCAAGTTTGCTTACAGTAGACTTGTTGGCACTCAAACTGAGGAAACGGGATCAGTTAGTCATCTTACCAGAAGGAGCTGGCCTTCCCTCTCAGATACTGTGGCTCTATAGAGGATAAGGCCAAGAAAGAATACTGAACCCTTGAAAAGGCTCCTTTCCAACATGCCACAAGATGTCCTGAGATTATTTATTTATTTATTTATTTAGGTATTTATTGGTTTTTCGACACAGGGTTTCTCTGTGTAGCCCTGGCTGTCCTAAAACTTGGTCTGTAGACCAAGCTGGCCTTGAACTCAGAAATAAAGGCATGCACCACCATGTCCAGTGAGTACCAAGTTCTTAACAGCCCATGAATACCTCTGTGCTTTCCAGGCCACTCCACGTTCCTCAGAGCTAACTCACCTCAAGCACCGAATCCCCAGAATGTGATGTGATCTGGGAAAGGTCAAAAGAAAAGGGGAACTGGAGAAAGAAGGAACTCAAGTTAGGACAGTGTCTAGTCTCAGTAGAATTGTGAGATTCTAAGATCATGCATCTGAAAGAGACCAATCTCTATGAAACAGTCTAAAAGCCCCACCCCTCAGCACATGTTAAGACATCCCAATTCTTCAAGTCATGTGTGATACCTGCCCAATCATCAGTCCAAGTTCTCATAAAGAAAAGAAGCAGAAGGAGCCACCGCAGACCCAGGAAAGACTTCATTGCTCAGATTGGAGATCAAACCCCACAGAAGAACTGAAAGACAGAGAGTAAAAGGCCTTCTTATATGCTGGAATAGATGACCCTCAGTTGGGAGTAATTAACTAGTGCCTTTTACAGCACACATGTGCCACTAATACACCCTCAGTTCATCATTAAAATGTAACACTTTATTTACAATTTACTCTCAGTCATGACTGCTGAGAGATGAAACTTCTGCAGGTGGTCCAGAAAAAATTAGAAGGCTGACTTGCATTGGAATCTGTACCATTATGTATAGAGTGATTTTATACACTAAGGTATGCTTTGTTAAAAACTCCCTGCCATCCCAAAATATCTGTGTCTCGTTATCTGAACACTATAGGAGTAACTGTATAAGAATATGATTGCCCTGTGTCACTCAGAATGCAAAGACTCAACACCTTGAGACCTCCTATACTTCCACGTCATCCCACCAATCCACCTCTGAGCAGTGGCCCTCAGATTCACCTGCAGAGTATTCTTTTTAATACATGATAACTGAATTACAGCCATTCTTTCTTTCTGATTCAGCAAGACTAGAGTGGGACAGGGAATTTACATTTCTAAGTTCCCAAACGACACCGATACTAATACCCTCAGAATTGATGGGGCACAGGGATTTGCCTTCAGAGCACACTGTCTTGATACTCATGAGAAGAGCTTGTTTGCAAACTTAAATATATACATCACCTGAGTACCTTGTCACAAAGCAGAAGCTATCGCAGAAGTGGGGGTCAGACCCAGAGATGGTGCAGTTGGGATAAACTCTCAAGTGATGCCAATGATTCTCTATGACTACACTTCAAGTAGCAAGGCCTGAAAGTAATTTACACGGAATTTAAATTCTTCTAAACAAAAGGCAACACTTCTTCAAAATGAGAAGTTAAAAATCTCACTATGAAAAAACAGCTTAAATGCATATTGAGAGCTGGGAATGTAGTTTAACGGTGGGAAACTTACCTGCCTTGTGTGGGCCTAGAAGTTGGATTCCCAGCACCCCAAAAACCCAGATTCAAGCTCACCCTGCTTTTGTAGATCATCAGTTACTTGAGTTCAGAACTACGTCCCATGATGATATAGCATGAAAGACAGAGCTACTGAAAGGCGAAGTGAGTAGAGGAATGTACTGGCTCATGACTGTATTCCCTGAAATGTATTATTGCACTAATGACCTGTCCTAATAGAGGGCTGGGGCTGTATCTGAATGGGTACACCTCCTGCCTAGCACACACAAAGCCCTTAGTTTGAACCTCAGCCCTTCGTAAATGAAGAGTGATTATGCATGGGCTACATGAGATGCTATCTCAAAACAAAATACACACACCAAAATAAATTTTTTAAAAAAAATACAAGGTCACTATGCTATGAACTCTTTAAGGCTCTACATTCCATGTATAGTTTCATCTCCAGAGCTTAGAAAATCTGTTGCAAAATGAGAGATTAAGATGTAACAGTAGAAAAAAATGTAACTACTTACTTACTACGTAACAATTTCTTTTTTATATAATTTAAATTATTCTTTATTAGTTTAGGTTTTTTCCTTTATTACAAAAAGGTGTCTTCAAATAGCCCTTCCACTACACAAATAAGAACCTGGGGGAAAGTACAGTTTTATTTTTTTTAATTAATTAATTAATTTTCCCCAGTCCTTTCCTTAATGTTGGGGAGTTAGCTCAGTGGTGGAGCACTTGCCTAGAAATCTCAAGGTCTTGGGTTCAGTCTCCAGCACTGGAAAAAAATAACTTCTCAAATATTTTCATCCCACTTGTAGTACAGCACATATTTCAACTTGAAGAGTTTTTGATACTTGCTGCCAAATAAATGAGCAAATCCCTCTCCTCCTGTAAGTTACAAGGTGTGGCCCGTGTGTGTGTGTGTGTGTGTGTGTGTGTGTGTGTGTGTGTGTGTGTGTGTGTGTGTGTGAACAAACGTTCAGTATGGAATACAATGAAATCAACTACAGTCTCCGTGCTGTATGTTACATATCTAGGTTTCATCATCTTAGATAAGTAAGTGTTTGCACCCTGGACCTATTTCTCTCCTTTTCTTATTACTGTTATTGTTTTCATTTCTTAATATAATAAAGATGTATTTAACCAATCTCTAATTTTCCTTCTGCTTAAATTTATATTACTTCTTAGTTTTTAAAAATTAGGGTATGAGGGCCTGGAGAGATGACTCAATAGTTAAGAGCACTAGTTGCTCTTCCAGAGGACCTGTGTTCAATTCCCAACCACATGGTGGCTCTCAACCATATTTAACTCCAAGAGACCCAACACTCTCTTATGACTTCCACAGACACCAGCCACAAACATAATATGCAGACATATATGCAGTCAAAATATATATATATATGATATATATACAATAATAAAATAGTATTTTTAAAATATATGTAGCTTTTGAAAAAAATCAGAGTATTTTTATTTTACTAAATGTACACAGTGTTAAACTGCCATTAAATGTTCATGTTTGTGCCCATAATTTAGCACTGCTCCCAGATTTCAGCAGAGAAGCTCTGTTTGCAGAATGCAATGGTCAATGCAGAGAGTCACAGCTAGTCAACGTGCTGAGAACAAGTGACTGTGGGGAGCTCAGCCCTGCACAGGCATCGATATCACCTTCTCCAGGGCTCAAGGAGCATCTCCTTAGAAATAACCCTGTAAGTACAGTCTTTCAGGGATCATCACATAAGAGGGGTTGAAAGAATGTAAGGACTGGGGGGGCAGGGAGGGGCGGCATGACACGGCTGTTGTACCCATGAGCTCACAGTTGGAGTGTCTATTCTCAGGGGAAACTGTACAACTGAAGACGGGGCCCTCCAACCTACCGTCATGGATGAACGAGAAGCTCATCAAGTCCCACCATTTCCTGAGGAGCAATTAACGGTTGCTGGAGGAGGGGAAGCCATATCTTCAGGAATGTTGCCCATGATAGTGTACCTCCCTCACACAAATAACCCGCAGGCCTGTACTCTGCAGGTGTCTCTAATAAAATGCAGTGGAACACAAAGACACACCAATAATATAAAACTGACTAAATGAATCTGTGTCTACAGTGTATTTCTGCAGACACACATAGTACATATTTATACAGCATATATGTATCTGTACATACACATGGACACTTCATACACACATACATACTTTCTAGAAAACTCTAGAAAGTATTACAATATCTATCACTAAGGAACATATTAAGTAGGTCTTTAGGTTTATGGTTTTTTGTTATGTGGGTTTTTTTTGAAACAGGGTTTCTCTGTGTAACAGCCTTAGCTGTCATGGAACTGGCTTTGTAGACCAGGTTGGCCTCGAACTCAGAGATGCGCCTGCCTCTGCCTCCGGAGCACTGGGGTGAAAGGTGTGCACCACCATGCCCAGCTTAGGTTTGTGTTTTTAACAAATTTTGTACTTGCAATTTCTTTCATTTTATGGATTTTCTTTCTTTTTGGTTTGGTTTTGTTTGGGGTCAAGGGGTTGAGACAATAGTCTCACTATGTAGTCTGGCTGGGGTGGAACTCATTATGTACATCAGGCTGACCTCAAACTCGCAGTTTGCTTCTGCTTCCTGAGTTCTGGGTTTAAAGGTAAGTGTCACTACACCTGGCTCATGGGATCTCTTAAAGTTAGCTGGTTAACAGGACTCTGTGCCCTCTCTGCCTCAACATACTTAGCACTCAGATGTTAGGTTTTCTATACCTGGTTTAACTTTTAAGTTATTGTGAAAAATCAGTGATATTTTCAGACTATATCTGAAGTGGAAAAAACTGAACTGCATAGTATAGGAGGTGGAAGTTGCATGTTTGAAATACAGTTTTATTCTAGGTATACACAAAACTTCTCTTTTATACCACAGTATCCTTTTCATTGTATTAAATTGTTTTTCAGATAAGTCATCAAGCACCTCTCTTAATAGACTTCCCAGGATATTTTCCACATGTACTTTTTATTTTTGGTTACATTAAAAATATGACGCTAGCATCCTGAGCTTGTACAGTAAATACTAGTGTAAAAAAAAAAAAAGCAATGTTACTGGTGAAGTTAACAAACATCTTTCTTGACATACCTGGTCTGGTGGTCTGAATGAGAATGGCCCCCATAAGCTCATATGTTTGAATACTTGGTCACCAGTTGGTGGAACTGTTTAGGAAGGATTAAGAGGTATGGCCTTATTGGAGGAGGTGTGGTCACTAGGGGCAGGCTCTGAGATTTCAAAAGACCATTCCGAGTTCTCTCATTTTTCTCTCTCTCTCTCTCTCTCTCTCTCTCTCTCTCTCTCTCTCTCTCTCTCTCTCTCTCTCTGCCTCATAGTTGTGTCCCAAGATGTGAGCTCTAAGCTACTGCTTCAGCATCATATCTGCCTACCTGCTACCAAGCTCCCCATCATGATAGTCATGGGCTCTTTGCCTCTGAAACAATAAGCCCCAAATAAATGCTTTATTTTATAAGTTGCCTTGGTCATGGTGTTTTATCACAGCAATAGAAAAGTAAGTCATGTAGATCGTAGGAATTTTTGAAGCCTTCATGTTAAACAGACTCTGCAGGAAGTACACACCACTCTCCCAGGCCATCCCATGGTGCCTGGAACATCAGTCTCTGGTGTTCCAGAAAGTTTCAGTTACAAAGGAATAAGAAATTAAAGGCTTAGACATGTCCCTCTAGCAAGGGCACTAGGAAATCACTGAAGAGTGCTGGGTTCTCTCAAAGTTGGTTTAGGAATGGTCAAGATTGGGGTCTCCGACAGGCTCTCCTTCCTTGTTGTTAATGGTAAGTTCTGCTAAGGTCAGCTCCTAATCCCACCAAGGAATTAACTAATTAATGAATTAACATTTAATTAAGCTAAATATGTATCACAAACTTGGGGCAGATGACTTCAACCACGCATGACAAAGTACATCATTGTGTCAGAGTCGGTGGCATCCCTAAATCAACTCATAGAATACCAAAGACTAGCCAGCAATTGACCACATAGTCAAGCATTTTGAGGCCCTACACAGACAGTTCAAAGGCACCTCATAATGTGTAGCTGTATTCACTTAGCCAACACTCTATTTCTCTAGCCCATATGATAAAGAAAGACTCAGCAGTTGGAGTTGATGGTACTAAAGGTTTTTTTTTCTCCTCTCTGAATTGGTTCATTGAATACATCTGAGTATGGCCTCAGGCATAAAAACACTTCTGGCTTCCCAGTTCCTCTCACTACCTAATACCTGAGGAGGTCCCAGCCCTGGTCTAGCATAATGAAGACTTTTATTACATCAGGACTGCTGCTGCTGCTGCTGCTGCTGCTACTGCTGCTCACATCATGGAGGTGTTCTGGGCAAGAGCCAGGTATCAGAGTGGACCTTGACTGGTGATGTTTTCAAGGGGTAATTCCTCAATGACCATGAGTCATGGGGCTCTTGGTTTCGAGGGCTTTATTGTTCCATCTGAAAAGTTAACAACTTAATAATTCCCAGCCCTATATGTTATCTCTACCTGGGTTACCAGAACATTATAGTCCCAGCATACAGGTTGCAAACTTTGTCTTCCCTGTTCCGGTGAGTGAAGGTATTTGGACTCAAGTTGTTACTTTGGCTGAGGTCTCAGAGTTGGATTCCCGCCCCCTCCTCCCACTTCTTCCCACATAGGTACTCTTCAATTTCCTACCAGGTCACCCTTGAGCCATCTGTTCTCCCTCAGCTTGTACCTTATCTGTCTCTTCAGTTTCCTACCCGCACTATTCAACTACACATTCTTAACTAGCTTCCCTTACGTAATCATCTCTCTTAACCTCCCTACATCATTTTTTAGATATTCTGAATAAAACTTTCTTAAACATTCCAGTGTTTCCTGATAGCCAACTCATGACACAAAGACTAGCCTTCAACATCCCATACAGACTGGTTCCAAGCTCCTCTCAGACCCCAGGAGGTCTAACGGTTTCCCAAACAACTAAGGAACCTTGTTTCACCACTGGCATGGCATCACGTTCCCTAAGACAAAGTGGGACAGTACTCATTTAAAATATCTCTTCAGTCCTGCAGACCACCAGAGACTCAGCTGAAAGGAGGCAGAGGTTAACTTAGGAGTTTTTCATACGAACTGTTATAATGTCTCAGAAGGAAAGTTGATTGTGAGTAAGTACAGCTACCAAGAATAATGTGTGTAGTATCTGGAGGACAAAGGGGAACCCCTGGAGGCAGCATAGTTACCAGGGGACCTTAGGAATAGTATCATCATTGCTTACAGGAAGGTGCGCTGTTAGAGAGCAGGAAACACTCCCTATTCCTTGCCTTTAGATAAAACAAAAGGAGAGTTCTCCAAAATACCTACTGCAAACACGACAGTCCAAGGTGATGAACTATGTCCAAGATAAATGAAACATTTTTCAATTGGAAAAAGTATAACTTGAACGTTAAAAGGTTAGACAGGGGAGTGGAGTTTTCTGAGATGGTGGGAAAGGACTGTAAGCAAGAGGATCCTTCTATCAACAAAGGGCAGCTGAGAACAATGAGAGACATGAGACTGGGGGCAATGAGCTCCTCCACGAGGCTGCCGAGGTTGCCCAAGGAAGGGACAGTGATGGAGCCCAGGGTACAGCCATGCAGAAGTAGATGGGAGATCAGTTTTGAAAGCAAAGTGAAAAGACTGCGTGGGAGACTGTGGGAAGGAAGGGAAGTGGGAACTGGGACTAAATCCTAAGGCCTTTGGGCTTCAGTGGTGGGTGGGTGTGGTGCTGTTGACTGCGATGAGGAAACACCAATGGAGGTGAAGGAAAAAACGTGAGTTCCATATAGAACTTGTGCGTGCATGAGGAGGAGTGCTTCAAATAGCCTCTGTATATCTGATGGGTAATTGAAGAGCTGATCCTAAAGCTTGGGAGAAGAATCCAGCAGAGGCCTAATGGAACATTCTGGTCTCCAGGGTAATGCAGCGTAGTGGATCCAAAGAGCATAATGTTCAGTCCCAGCTCTTTATTCCTTCTGGGACCTTGAACGACTCACATCTTCTTTCCATCTGAACTGTATGTCTGCTACTATTTGATACACCGCCATGGCCTGAAAATTAAAACCTGGCGGCCATGGAGATGGCTCAGTCAGTAAAGGGCTTTCCATGCAAGCATGAGGAGCTGAGCTCAGATCTCCAGCACCCAGGGAAAGAGCTGTAATCCCAGTGCTGGGGAGGAAAGAGACAGACAGAGTGCCAGGGTTTGTGCCCAGCTACTCTAGCAGAGTTGGCAGGCTCCAGGTTCAGTGGGAAAACCTGTCTCAAAAAATAAGGGGGGTGGGGGAGCAACTGAGAAAGATACAACATCTACTGATGGCCTTCATGTGTACATATACCAGCATGCAAGTATACCCACAGAGAGGGAGAGGGAGAGGGAGAGGGAGAGGGAGAGGGAGAGGGAGAGGGAGAGGGAGAGGGAGAGGGAGAGGGAGAGGGAGAGGGAGAGGGAGAGGGAGAGGGAGAGGGAGAGGGAGAGGGAGAGGGAGAGGGAGAGGGAGAGGGAGAGGGAGAGGGAGAGGGAGAGGGAGAGAAAACTTAAGTTTCACAGAGACACGAAGGATTAGGGAACTTGGTACCCAATATAGCACCTTGATAAAAGTGCATACCTCTGCTTCCATTCCAAATCACCACCACAGTTAATCTCAGGCAGAACTTCGGGGGGGTTGCAAGTTGATTCATTTGAGGGATGTCAATGGGAAGAAAATAGAAGTGGAGTCATATTATGAAAGGAATCATCTTTGCCCACATCCCTAACCTCTATTTGTTTTGGTTAACTTGGGTCTTCTTTCATGCCAATGTATTGAGGAGGAGCAGCTGACTGCCTTTTCTTCTCTTTCAACAGTATCAGTGGAATGCTCTTATCTTCAGCTCCGTGTTATAGCTAAAAGGACACTGTTTTATCCAGATGAACGTGTAGGCCCTGATGAACTGTTCCTAGGGACAGGCTGTGTGGTGATTCGTGTGCGACCAGATGAACTTGAGTTTAATTATCCTATCAATCTCTGTGGGATTGTTACACAGGTAAGAGAAGGAACCGTTTTACCTGGTGCCATCTGAAAAGTCTTTTCAAGTGTTGTTTCCTGTTCTTGTCTTAATACCTATGTAACATTGGTATTGCCAACCTAGTGCCTTAGCCTAAAAGAAACACAAGGAATGATTTTGTCATTTCTACTCATTCACCAGAGTTACAATGTATAAAATACTTGGCATTAATAAGAAAACTATAGACTTTTCTATCAAAATTAATTTTCTATTAACATGGCACACGTATTATTTTCACGTGGCATTTTATACACCTAATCCGACACGATCAATTCTGCTTCTACTTATATAGAGTGAGGAATTGAGGCATAAAAGCCAGCCATGTAACCAGACATTTGAAGTTCATATATAGCAGAGCAAGGGTCAGAGACAAGGCTTGCGGATGCCAAGTCTAAGCCTGTTGCTTTAGTTCTATGATGACTCTGGGATGAGCACTGAAATGAACAACAATAATAATAATAATAAAACCACACAAGATATCCCTAGTGAAGTATCCTATTGTAATTGCCTTACAGATCTGTCTCCATCACTAAACTTATTCCTGGAGGTAACCTGTGCTCCTCTTTCTTAGTGGTGCTCAGGGCCCAGGCCATGAGTAAACACAGAGGTGTAGTCTTTTGATTAAAACTTTCCCCCAGGAAGTTAAGAGGCAAGAATGATCTGGAGTGGTACTGAACTAGAAGTAGACTTAATTTGTTCATGTCTAATTAATACATATGTATGTGTTATATGTGTGTGTGTATGTTCATATATATCATTGAAACCAATAGTACTTCAGCATCTACAAGAAAACCTGAAAGTATACTTTGGTGTAAGAAGTTTCTAACACATCCAAGGTAAATACAAAACATTCCATTTATCTTATCTTAATTTGCATTACTGTAGTCATTGACATAAGCATGTTCTTCTAGAAACCTAAACTTCATGTCATGGACATGGAATAACTTAAACAGATTGACATGAAGATCCTTCAATCTTCTCTGCCTTGTAGTATCATGCAATGATTGTCTATCTCAGTCTATTTCTCAAGCCTGTGCCTACCCAAAGCAAGATGCCAGACACTCAGATTTGTTCCCATACACCCATCCAAAGAAATCCAAAGGCATTTTGGGATTTTTAGCAGGTAAAAGCAAGTGTCAAATATAGAGCCCTTCACAGAAGTCTAAAACCATAGTTATCAAGTGGGGAAGATCCTTCTAACAGGGAACATTGGGCAATTTGAGGAGACAATGTTAATGACTCCATCCAGAGAGAAGGGTACAACTGACATCTGGTGAAGAGGAGCAGGTGTTTAGCACATGCAGGCACAGGCACCTCCACACATAACAGAGAGATACCTAATCTAAAGTGCAAGTGTCACAGCTGAGAAATGCTGGTCAGAACATCCCTACACCTATCTTCTCTCCTTACCCTTTGCTCTGGGCAGATCCTCTACCATTGATGCGTCCTAAAGTCTGCCAATCATCATAAGACCATTTCATGGTTTTAATAGTATCTCTCTGTCTGACTTCTGGATTTGAAAACTGAATAAAATAAATCTTTCAGACCTTGGGAACCACATGAATCATCAATCCTACTATTTACTTAACGAGTTACTGACTTTGGGACCTCTCTATTAACTTGGATAATACATCATATCTAGTATGATCCCAAATGCATAAATAATAGAGGATCAAATTTTATAGAACTTGAAGCCAGTATGGTAAAACCATAGGATTTGTAACTTATTTATGAAATATAAATGCATTTCATGCTCAGGAAATCTAATTGGTCAGTACAAATACATCTTGTTCTAGTTAACATTCTTCCTTCTGGTGAGCTTTTAGAAACTTGGAAATCCAAAGTAAAAGCCAAATACTGAGATTGAAGTCAGAAGTATCAGAAAGAGTATCTCAGACTCCTTCAAATAGTTTCTTCATCTTTTAAATCCTCATAGAGCAAGTTTCCATCTAAGTAAGAAAGAAATATTTGCTGGGCGGTGGTGGCACATGTCTTTAATCCCAGCACTCAGGAGGCAGAGCCAGGTGGATCTCTGTGAGCTTGAGGCCAGCCTGGTCTACAGAGTGAAATCCAGAACAGGCACCAAAACTACACAGAGAAACCCTGTCTTGGAAAAAAAAAAAGAAAAAAAGAAAGAAAGAAATTGTTTGTCAAGTGTGTTGCATTATTTTCTATTTGTTGAGTGCTTCTGTATTGCAGAGAGAACTTTAAGCACATTAATTCAGCTGCATAATTCAGCTGCATATCTTTATTTCTTGGGATGATAGAGTGGCAAATGATTTATCTTTCAATTTCTCATTTGAATATATTAAAATGTGTTGTGACAAACCATATGTATACTTCAAAGATCTCTCATCTCAACAGATAGTAGCTGATGGAACTATCTTTTATACCTGGCTCACCTATAAACCCAAGAAGTCATATTTTTCTGCTGAGCTTCAGTTGCAGTGTGTGGTTCCCAGGTCAGTACAAAACACACATTGGCTCCTTGATTAAATTCCAACAGCTCTTGGCTAGAATGTACCATTGCTTGTCCACAAACTTTGAAATTCATGACTTCTTATGTAGCTGTGTGTCTACAGCATGTCAATCCATCTTAACCTCTAGTGCAGTCCCTACCAGAGGCCAAAATTTAGGCCAAAAAAGTGACACCAGTTACAAAGCCATAAATGGGTCTTGGCTGTTCATCCTATCTACTCTCCAAGAGGAAAGACATCTTGCCAAGCCAAATGCATCACACCAATACTGGCACACAATACCTATGGAAATTTCTAAAGTACACAGATTGGCTTTGACCTTCTGAACAATCCAAAAGACCCTAACTGGGTCTAATGGCAGTCATGTAAAACCAGCTTATATAATTTATAATCAAATAAAATCCTCAGGAGGCTGAGGAAGACAGACTGTAAGTTCAAGACCTGCCTAACACTACTCAGTGAGTTCAAGGCCAGCCATAAAAACTAGGTGAGACCATCTCAATACAAAAAGAGGGCTGAGGATAGAGCTCAGTGGTAGAGTACTTACCTAGCAATCAAAAGGCTTTGAGATGAATCCCCAGTACTGCAAGACAGGGGTGGAAGGAGGGAGGGAGGGACAGAGGGAGAGAGAGAGAGAAAGGAGATTGAAACTTTAGGTTATTAGAAGATTAGAGTTCAGAAAGTGGAATGAAAAATTAATTCTGCCTTCTAAGTTTGGAAACAATCAGTAGCAAATGACATAGAAGATGAAGCTTTAAAAACAAAAACAGACAACTGGGTTAAACAGTAAGTTTATAATTCCAGAAGTAATTTGGAATTTAATAAGACAAAAAAGATCAGAAAGTTTGATAAACATAGATTGTGTATGGTATCATCATTTTGGTAAGAATATGACTCTGCCCTTGCTAATGACAATAACCACTGAGCTCTGATGTGTGCCACTCACAGCATTTGTGAGCCTGGGGCACCTGAATCCTCACCATCAACTCTGTGTGTACAGCATGAATATCATGCCAATTTAGTGACAGAAAATTAGATACAGACACATGAAATGATCTTCCAGATTCATATAGTCAGAAAGTCCCAGATTAAAATTTGGCAAAATGATCTGAAAACATTGTTTTCTTAACTATGCTTTAGTGCACTGTGCTGGTTAGTGAGTTTGTGGAACTCATGTTCCAAGATGACTCACTGACATATTCTGAAATGATAGCAGTTAGGGGCTGGAGAGATGGCTCAGTGGCTAAGAACACTGACTGCTCTTCCAGAGGACCTGAATTTGGTTCTTAACACCCACATCTATCAGTTCACAACAAATCCTTAGCTCCAGCTCCAGGAGGATCTGTCACCCTCTTACGGACTCTATGAGTAGTGTACTCATGTACACACATACACACACACACACACACACACACACACACACACACACACACACACACATATATATAAAATGTATGTATGTATATAATTTTTAATCAAATAAAATCCTTAAATAAAAGTAATCAGACTTCATTAGCTCCTGGAAACCTGTTAGTTCAACTTGGAGAGATTTTAGGAACATCTTCCCTTCAGGCAATTACTCAAACACAGAATTGTCTGAAAGAGATTTTTTCTTAACTGAGAATAATTTCTGTATCCATAGACTTAGTAGCCCTAAATGGAGGATTTTAAGCAGGTCTGAGGTTGTTGAACAAGAATAATGCAGCCATCTTAAAGCTATAAAAAGCTATAGCTTTTTAGTAGACTGTGAAATCTATTAGGTTTTGACATCAAGGCTGCCGATTCAATAAACTGTTGTGTTGAGGCTGGAACTAAACCCTAGGGATTGTGACCTTTGGACCTCTGCACTGCTTTCTAATCCCTGTTTTTATTGTTTTGTTTTTCCTTTGGAAGCTCTTGTGCCATGAAAAGCCAAGAAATGCTCCTTCCTGCTGCTCAATACTGGTTCCAGTTACAACTGAGATACTGCAATTTTTGTGGCTATGCCCACTTACTAGATAACTGGGTAAGGACTCCTACAAGGGTCAAAACTTAATATGCAAACATTCACAGTTTATGGTCAAAGCAAAAGTTATCCATTACATTGAGTATTTGTCTGGGGAAAGACCCTATACTTCTCTCAACCATGTACTTGGTAGAAATGAGTCATACATAGTCACTGTACAAATTGATGAAAGGTTACAGTAAGGTTCCAGTCTTACATCCTCTCCTCATCCTTGGGTGTCTCTCCTTGACAGTAATATTTTACCTTACAGTATTTGGAACTGAACATCTGAATCCAAAATCAATGTCTATAATGGGAGGAGGGATAGAAAAGTTCTGAACTTACCAATTTGGAACATTCTCTTCATGTCTTTTCATAAAAAGACCAAATGTCTTAAGCTGAAGGTGGATCTGAAAAAAAAAAAACATATGAGCAAAACATTTATAATTTACCACTGTGTTGTTGTCAAGTATATTCAAGGTCCCTTTGAGAGCTGTTTCCCTTTTCTGTAAGTCTTTAGAAAACTAGGTCTATGTGGCTTCCACTCATAAAAGATGGATTGATTATGTACCATACTGCTCCTATTTTAGAGCCCTAAAGTTTAAAGCCCTGGCTCCAGCACAGAGAGTGCTCAACTTCAAAAATATTCTGGAGCCTTGAGGGTCATGAGGCCCCACCCCTCCCAGAGGAACTATTTGCAGTTAATGATGGAGAGTCATTGTCTCCTGTGGTGAAGTTACTGGTGGGTTGCCCATGCTTCAGTAAATATCCCCTACCTGTGTTCATGCAGGTGCACTAAACCGAACTAAACCTCTCTCTCTCTCTCTCTCTCTCTCTCTCTCTGTGTGTGTGTGTGTGTGTGTGTGTGTGTGTGTGTGTCTGTCTGTCTGTCTGTCTGTCTGTCTGTCTGACACAGATAGAGACAGACAGAGAGAGACAGAGACAGAGACAGAGACAGAGAGAGAAACATACAACATTCTAATAATTTTTTTTCAGAGACATGCAAATAGCAGGGAGACTCGTGCAGAAAAGGGCATGGTTCCATAGGACTAAAAAGGGATGAGAGAGATTAATGAGTAAAAAGAACAAAATACATTATGTAAATGCATACATTTGTCAAAGAATAATATTTTTATTAAAAGTAGTTTTTTTCACATAGTATATCCTGATATGTTTTCCCCTCCCTCTACTCCTCCCAGTTCCTCCCCACCACCCCTCACACCTGGATCCACCATCTGTCTATCTCCCATTAGAAAACAAAAAGGCTTCTAAAGAATAATAAAATAAAATAAAAACAAACACATCAGCATAGGACAAAACAAACTGAAGGAAAAGAGCCCAAGAAAAGGCACAAAAAACAGATATAGAAATCAACTAATTGACACACTCAGGAATCCCATAAGAACATAAAACTGGAAGCCATGATATATACTCAAAGGGCCTGTAGGACAAAGATGAGGGGAATAAAAATTAAAAAATAAAAAGGATAAAATTTTAAAAAGAAAGAGAGCGCCCTGACACAACATTATATGTCAGGAACCTTCAAGGATGCAGTTGAGTTCATTTTCCGTTGCCTATCTACTTCTGGGCATGCAGCCTACCCTTAGGAATAATTTGTTTCCCCAGCCAGACTCCATTGGAGAAAACTAAATTTTCATTTCCAAGTGGTTATTGGTTGGAGTTAGCTTCTATGTTAAGGATAGGGACATGTGTCCAATTCTTTTCAAATCTAAGACCCCATCAAGTGTAGACTAATAGGGGCCCTGTGAATGCTGCCTTAGTCTCTATGAATTCATATGTATGCCAATCTTGTGTTTAAAGAGCTTTGTTTCCTTGGTGTCCTGCATCCCCTCTGGTTCTTATATTCTTTGCGCCTCCTGTTCCTCTGGGCTCTCTGAGCCCTGAAGGGAGGGATTAAATGACGACATTTCCTTTAGGATCAGTGTCCCCTCTGCATACTGTCTGTGCGTCTCTGTATTTGTTCCCATCTGATGCAGGGAGAAGCTTCTCTCCTAATGGCTGAGCAAGGCACTGATCTATGGGTATGGCAGAATGTTACTAGGAGTCATTTATTGCTAGATTCCTTTAGCAGAACAGTAGTATTTGACTTAACCCTTGGTCCATGGGCTATCTACTCTCAGGTTTTTTGGTCACTAAAGCAGCAGTGGGTATGGGTTCAATCTGTAGGAGGAGGCCTTAAGTAAAATCAGATATTGGCAGATTACTCCCACAAGCTTTGTGCCAACATTGCACTAGCATATCTTGCAGACAGGATACAATTGTAGATAGGTTGGTGTTTATGTTTCTTCTTTTGTAGTGTGCAGGCTACCTTCCAAGACCAAGGACACTATCCCATAAGGGTGAAGGCTCTAGGTAGGCACCAGCTTAACTTCTCTGTGTTCAGTGAGTTGCAGAAGTATTGTCTTCAGCAATAGGGCAGTGATATCAGTGTGTGGAGAATAACCAATAGCCTTGGGAACAACCTAGATTGTTGGGAGTTCCCATGAGGCCCTTTTGTCCAACAACTCAATTAGCTGTAACCCATTCCCAGTACTGGAAGCTTCATTTGGTGCAAGAGATGTCCATTTAGGGCTCCGTCTCCCCTGTCATTTGGTGATCTCATTTAGATCACCTTCACATATGCACATATTTTAGGAAGCTTCTACTGTATGGCCCTTAATTTTAGCTGTCTCTTCCTGTGTTCCCTCTCTCATCCTGCTCCTCACTTGATCCTCCCATTCCAGTCGCTCATCCTTGTCCATCATATCTATTCTATTTCCCTTTCCTAAGGAGATCTCTTTGCTCCTCTAGTCCCTTACTTTATACCTATCCTCTACAGTGGATTCTATAGATTTGTAGTTTGTTTACAATTGAATTAACAGCTGGTATCCACATACAAGCAAATACATAGTACCTCACTCAGGATGATATGATTTTTTTTTCTAGTTCCATTCACTGACCTGTGAATTTCATGATTTCATTTTTCAATGGCTGAGTAATGTTCCACTGTGCAAATGTATCATGTTTTCTTTATCCATTCTTCTGTTGAGGGACATCTTGGTTATTTCCAATGTCTGGCTATTGTGAATACAGCAGCAATGATACATAGCTGAACAAGTGACTCTGTGGTAAGATGAAGCATCCTTTGGTATAGCTGGATCTTGAGGTAGATCTACTCTCCTCTTCTGAGGAACCACCACACTGATTTCCATAGTGGCCATATCAGTTTGCACTCCCAACAACAGTGGATGAGTGTTCCCCTTACTCCACATTCTCACTAGCATGAACTGTTGCTTGTTTTATTGATCTTAGCCATTCTGAAAGGTGTAAGATGGAATCTCAAACTAGATTTTATTGCATTTCCCTGATGGTTAAGGATGTTGAACATTTCTTTAAGAAATTCTCAGCCATTTGAGTTTCCTCACTTGAGAATTCTGTTTAGAACAGTACCCCATTTTTAATTGGATTTATTAGTTTTCTTCATATCTACTTTCTGGAGTTCTTTATATATTTTGGATATTAGTCCTCCATCAGATGTATAGTTTATAGCCATTCTGTAGGCTGCCACTTTGTCAGAATGACAGTACCCTTTACCATGCAGAAGTGCCTCAGTTTCATGAGGTCCCATTGATTAATTGTTGATCTTAGTGCCTGTGCTAATAGTGTTCTGTTCAGAAAGTTTTCTTGTGTCTGTGAGATCAAAGCTCTTACCCATGTTCTCTTCTGTCAGGTTCAGTGTATCTGGTTTTATGTTGAGGTCTTTGATCTATTTGGAGTTGTTTTGTGCAGAATGATAAGCACGAATCTATTTGCATTCTTCTACATCCAGACATCCAGTTTGACCAGCACCATTTGTTTAAAATGTTGTATTTTTTCCAGTGTGTATTTCTGGCTTCTTTATCTGGGAAGAGTTGTATTGGAATTTTGATAGAAATTGCAGATTACATTAAATCTGTAGATTGCTTCTGGTAAAATGGCCATTTTTACCATTGAAAACTTCAGCTCAAAGCAGTTAGCCACACCCAAGAAACAACAAGGAATAAATAATCCCAGAGCAGAAAAAAAACCAAAACACATAGCACAACAACAAAATAATAGGAATCAACAACAAGCACCGCTCATTGATAACTCTTAACATCAATGGTCTCAGTGCCCCATCTGTGGTGACTGTGTGTTGCTTGGCAGGGAATTCTAGGATCCTGCTAGGTACAGCCATTGGGTGTTCCAAAAAGAATGCATTTCTAAGTACTGGGAGCTGACACTTAGAATGGGAATGGGAAGAGGCAGAGGGCTGAGGGTGTCCACAGGAGGAATGACAGCAGAGTACTCCACTAGTGTCTGCTTACTTCCCCTGGAAATGGTGGTAGAGAGTGAGGAGAGGCCACAGCAGGTAGTCTGCTACCAGGCTGAGGATGAGACTAGGGAATTGGACTTGGAGGAGAGGAGGGAGAGTAAAGATCTCTAGCTCACCTACCTGCTTAGCTGACCTATTTGCTTATCTGGCAAGCTTGGCTGATGGATTTCCAGGGAATGCCTGATGGTGTTGAGGGCTAGGATAATGGGATGAGTGGGGAGAAAGGCTGGAGGAGATCTGTGTGAATCACTGGAGATGGGGGCAGGGAGGGAGGAGAAGCCACAACAATAGGTTTGCTGCAGAGGTAGGGGGGAGACTGGGAGACTGGATTTGGAGGAGAGAAGGGAGATGTGAAGAAGATCTGCTGTTAGCCTACCTCCATTTGAATTTTTATTTTTATATATTTTGTTTTTTATTATTTTAAACAATTTTTAAATGTAAATATATTTTGATCATGTTTTCCCCCTCCCCCAAGTCTTTGGTCACAATCACCAACATATAAATTTGTTGTGTAAAGAATTTTTAGAGCTGGCGGTGGTGGTGCACGGCTTTAATCCCAGCACTCAGGAGACAGAGCCAGGCAGATCTTTATGAGTTTGAGGTCAGCCTGGTCTACAGAGCGAGATCCAGGAAAGGTGCAAAGCTACACAGAGAAACCCTGTCTCAAAAAACCAAAAAAAAAAAAAATTTTAGAACAGTGATTGAGATATATTGAGGAATCAATATTGCTATTACTGTTACTCTATTAAAAAATAAAATAAGATAAAAATGGCCCAATAATGAAAGAAATATTCTTGAGCCTTGGTATCTCAAAATAGTAAATATCAGTTGCTGAACTTTTTTTTTTCCACAGTCAACACCCTTTTATGGGATGAGGAATTATTCTCTTCAAAGACCTATTCATCCATCCTTTCACAGTTGACTCACCATGGCAACATAAAGTTTAAGAATATGACATGGCTTTTGATATTTATATACTTGCATGTTTTAATTTTATTTTAATATATGATAACCCTTTGTGATACCTTTGAAAATAATCTATCAGTGTTTTTAAGCTTTAATGTAACCACAATCTACAAATAAAACATTTTATTGTGTGTGGTATTATGCCTCTAAATCAAGCTAATTGAGTTTTTATATTTTAGGATAAATTAGCAGGAAAATGGGAGCAGGGCTAAGTAATTGCCAATCTTGTTTTGAATACCTTCTTTTTAATACTTGACTATTGAAAACTAGTCCCTATTCTATGCAGTAATATGGCCTATGAGCTTGCTTGGAAGAGAGTCAATGGCGACTGAAACCCACTAGAATCAGAGAACTCAGATGTGTGAACAGAACATCTATTAAGATCCTCCCCCACAGCTAGCCATTTGGTTGTATACACTTTTAATCCCAAAGGCAGGCAGATCTTTGAGTTCAAGGCCAGTCTGGTCTAAAGAGCAAGTTCCAGGACAGCCAGAGCTGTAGCTAGAGTTTTCCTGCCTGGCCCACAGTCAGGACAAATCTCTGTCGACCACCAGTCCCACAGCCGCTCAGACCCAACCAAGTAAACATAGAGACTTGTATTGCTTACAAACTGTATGGCCTTATGGTGTGGTTGAGCATTTCTTGGGTATATGCCCAAGAGTGGTATAGCTGGATCTTGGGGGAGATTGATTCCCAATTTTCTAAGAAAGCGCCATATTGATTTCCAAAGTGGTTGTACAAGCTTGCATTCCCACCAGCAATGGAGGAGAGTTCCCCTAGCTCCACATCCTCTCCAGCATAAGGTGTCTTCAGTGTTTTTGATCTTAGCCATTCTGACAGGCGTAAGGTGGTATCTCAGAGTTGTTTTGATTTGCATTTCCCTGATGATTAGGGATGTTGAGCAGTTCCTTAAATGTCTTTCGGCCATTTGAGTTTCCTCTGTTGAGAATTCTCTGTTTAGTTCTATAGCCCATTTCTTAATTGGACTGTTGGGCATTTTGATGTCTAATTTCTTGAGTTCCTTATATATTCTGGATATCAGTCCTCTGTCAGATGTGGGGTTGGTGAAGATCTTTTCCCATTCTGTAGGCTGTCGCTTTGCCTTGTTGACCGTATCCTTTGCTCTACAAAAGCTTCTCAGTTTCAAGAGGTCCCATTGATTGATTGTTTCTCTCAGAGTCTGTGCTACTGGTGTTCTATTTAGGAAGTGATCCCCTATGCCAATGCGTTCAAGACTACTTCCTACTTTCTCTTCTAGCAGGTTCAGAGTAGCTGGATTTATGTTGAGGTCCTTGATCCACTTGGACTTAAGTTTTGTGCACAGTGATAGATATGGATCTATTTGCAGCCTTCTACATGTTGATATCCAGTTTTGCCAGCACCATTTGTTGAAGATGCTTTCTTTTTTCCATTGTGCACGTTTGGCTTCTTTGTCAAAAATTATATGTTCATAGGTGTGCGGATTAATGTCAGGGTCTTCAATTCGATTCCATTGGTCCACATGTCGGTTTTTATGCCAGTACCAAGCTGTTTTTATTACTGTAGCTCTATAGTAGAGCTTGAAGTCAGGGATCGTGATGCCTCCAGAAGTTGTGTTATTGTACAGGATTCCTTTGGCTATCCTGGGTTTTTTGTTTTTCCATATGAAGTTGAGTATTATTCTTTCCAGGTCTGTGAAGAATTGTGTTGGTATTTTGATGGGGATTGCATTGAATCTGTAGATTGCTTTTGGTAAGATTGCCATTTTTACTATGTTAGTCCTGCCTATCCATGAGCATGGGAGATCTTTCCATTTTCTGACATCTTCTTCAATTTCTTTTTTCAGGGACTTAAAGTTCTTGTCATATAGGTCCTTCACTTGCTTGGTTAGTGTTACCCCAAGGTATTTTATGTCATTTGTGGCTATAGTAAAGGGTGATGTATCTCTGATTTCCTTCTCCGCTTCTTTGTCCATTGTATATAGGAGGGCTACTGATTTTTTTGAGTTGATCTTGTATCCTGCTATGTTGCTGAAGGTGTTTATAAGCTGTATCAGTTCCTTGGTGGAATCTTTGGGGTCGCTCAAGTATACTATCATGTCATCTGCAAATAGGGAAAGCTTGACTTCTTCCTTTCCAATTTGTATCCCCTTAATCTCCTTATGTTGTCTTATTGCTCTGGCTAGAACTTCAAGTACTATATTGAATAAGTATGGGGAGAGTGGACAGCCTTGCCTCGTTCCTGATTTTAGTGGAATTGCTTTGAGTTTCTCTCCATTTAATTTGATGTTGGCTGTTGGCTTGCTGTAAATTGCCTTTATTATGTTTAGGTATGTTCCCTGTATTCCTGATCGCTCCAATACCTTTATCATGAAGGGGTGTTGGATTTTGTCAAATGCCTTTTCTGCATCCAGTGAGAAGCTATGTTCATATCAGCATTGTTTGTAATAGCCAGAACATGGAAGCAACCCAGATGCCCTTCAACTGAAGAATGGATAAACAAAATGTGGTACATATACACAATGGAATACTACTCAGCAGAGAAAAACAATGGCATCATGAGGTTTGCAGACAAATGGATGGATCTAGAAAAAATCATTCTGAGTGAGGTAACCCAGACTCAGAAAGGCAAACATGGTATGTACTCACTCATAGCAGGATACTAGACATGAAACAAGGATGACTTGTCTGCTACTCACATCACAGGGAGGCTACCTGGAAAACAGGACCCCAAGAAAGACACAGGGATCACCCAATGACAGAGAAATGGAATGAGATCTACATGAACAGCCTGGACATGAGTGGGGGTAATGAAAGGCGAGGGTTGAGGGAAAGAGAGCTTGGGGGAGCGGGAGATCCCAGCTGGATCAACAACAGAGAGGGAGAACAAGGAATAGGAGACCATGGTAAATGAAGACCACATGAGAATAGGAAGAAGCAAAGTGCCAGAGAGGCCCACAGAAATCCACAAAGATACCCACACAACAGATTGCTGGCAATGGTCGAGAGACAGCCCGAACTGACCTACTCTGGTGATGGGATGGCCAAACACCCTAATTGTTGTGCTAGAAACCTCATCCAACTACTGAGGGATCTGGATGCAGAGATCCATGACTAGGCCCCGGGTGGATCTCTGCGAGTCCAATTAGCGAGAATGAGGAGGGTTAATATGAGTGAGAATTGTTGAGACCAAGGTTGGATAAAGCACAGGGACAAATAGCCAAATGAATGGAAACACATGAACTATGAACCAATGGCTGAGGGGTCCCCACTGGATCAGGCCCTCTGAATGGGTGAGACAGTTGATTGGCTTGATCTGTTTGGGAGGCATCCAGGCAGTGGGACCGGGTCCTGTGCTCATTGCATGAGGTGGCTGTTTGAAACCTGGGGCCTATGCAGGATCGCTTGGCTCGGCCTGGGAGGAGGGGACTGGACCTGCCTGGACTGAGTCTACCAGGTTGAACTCAGTCTGTGGGGAAGGCTTTGCCCTGGAGGAGATGGGAATGGGGGGGGGGGGGGGTTGGGGGGAAGGTGAGGGGGACGGGAGGGGGTAGAACAAGGGAATCCGTGGCTGATATGTAGAACTGAATTGTATTGCAAAATAAATAAAAAAAAAAAAACTGTATGGCCATGGCAGGCTTCTTGCTAACTGTTCTTATATCTTAAATTAATCCATTTCTATAAATCTATACCTTGCCACGTGGCTCGTGGCTTACCGGCGTCTTCACATGCTGCTTGTCATGGTGGCGGCTGGCAGTGACTCCCTCTGCCTTCCTGTTTTCTCTGTTCTCCTCTCTGTTAGTCCTGCCTATACTTCCTGCCTGGCCACTGGACAATCAGTGTTTTATTTATTGACCAATCAGAGCAATTTGACATACAGACCATCCCAGCACAGAGCTACACAGAGAAACCCTGTCTCAAAAAACAAACACAAAAAACAACAAAGAAATCCTTCCCCAGGGGCTTAACAAATGAATCAGTAGATAAGGAACTTGCAGTGCCAAACATGTCTTTCTAGACATGACAGGGATGTTATACCCATGAAATACCAAAAAATATAGTGGTGTAATAAAATCTACATAATGATCACACCACATGTCAACACAGGTCGGGGAAATCTCACAAGGCTCCAATTCCTAGATGAAGAGCTGTAGACAACCAGTTTCCTACAGGGACAAGACCTTGATTGGTTGTCCAACCCCAAGTGAGAAGGGCATGAGGGAAAAGATAAGTCCTTCAGAGATCCCAACTGATACATCTCCCCTGGTAGCTGTACCTCCTTAGTCTTCATCCAAATTAGGATTCCATCAATGGCTCAATCTATTGATGAAATCACAGCCCATGCTAACCAATTACTTCCAAGGAGCCTCAACAAATAGCAACCAAGCCTTTAATACACTTGTTTTCATGAGACATTTCAGATTCACATAACTAACTCAAGTTAAGTCTCCTTGGCATGAGCATAGGTTCAAATCAATAGCAAAATCAGCATTTTGGATGACCCATTTTGTAGAGAGCATGAAGTCTTTGAGTTTACAGATAGCACCAGGGAAGCCAGAAATGTTAAATTTGTAGGGTTTTGTCTTCAACAGAGATTTATACCTGTTTCTACCCAGGAAGCTGGAGTTGGATGTAGTTAATAACCTGGTGATCTTTTGATGTCTGTGGAGCCAGATCTATACTGAATCCCCCATACTATTATGTTCATCCCAAACTCTTAAGCTTTGTTTCTTTGTTTCTTTAGATTTGTATCTAAATAACTGCAATAAGAAAGCATATAAATTACTATTTTTAGCTAGTTTTCAGTGCAGTTGTTCTCATTCAAGCTTACAGAGATTATATATAGTTAATACAACTGAAAAGGTTAAATCAGATCCTATGATTCCAGTATCTTATTTTTAGCGTGTGTGTGTGTGTGTGTGTGTGTGTGTGTGTGTGTGTGTGTTTGCCTATATATGTGTATGTGGGCATGCTTGGGAGTGTCTGAGGAGGCCAGAAGAAGCTTTTAGTTCCCCTGAAGCTGGAACGATGGGGTTGTGAGCCACCCAATTTGGGTGGTGGGAACCAAACTCTAGTCCTCTGAAAGAACAGCATGAGCTCTTAACTGAGGAGCCTTGTCTCCACTCCCATTTAATCCTTTCTCTGGGTTGCTAAGTTTGACTTGAGAATATGCTGCTGAAATTTGTATGTGTTTGTATTCATAATGTGAATTGGGATATAGTTTCTTTTTGTGATGTCTTCATTTTTGTTTTAGAATTCTCTATTCAAATGGCACTGAACTCAAATCCTGAGCCCTACCCACTGGCAGCTATCTATGTGTATAGGACCCTGGTCTCAATGATGGCCAGTGGTGCTCAGATGTGCTATCTGGAGTCTCCAACATTTGCACAGGAAGCCCCTTGTAATGACACTCTAAGTGGGGGAGGCTAAACATGATGTGTCTATTGAACATAAGCATGGAATGGAAGAGGTGAGTTTTCACTGCACTGCCCTGCACTGCCCTGCACTGCCCTGCACTGTCCTGGTGAAGAGCTCAAATTCTAAGCTAAATCTACTGTTTAGCTCATTATCAAAGCCAGTTTGTCAAAATAGGAGGGTAGAGTGTGCCTTTTTTTTAACAGTTTCTTCAGTTAGTTTTTAACTTTTATGTAGATAGGTCCTATAAATGTCTCCATTGTAGCTTAGCTCCAGATCCCAAGCCTTTAGAGAACTGGGTTTTACCAGATACCTTGATGCTTGGATTACTCCTGAATACTCAACTTCAGTAAGTCAAGCAAAAAATCAGAATCCCATACATTTACATAGAAGCATGAAGAGAGATGAAACAAAAGAATGTGGGTTGACTGGGTGGTGGTGGTGGTGCACACCTTTAATCCTAGCACTAGGCAGACAGACACAGGCAGATCTCTGTGAGTTCGAGGCCAGCATGGTCTACAGAGCTAGTTCCAGGACAGGTTCCTAAGCTGAAGAGAAACCCTGTCTCAAAAAACAACAACAACAAAAAAAAAAAACAAAAAAAAAACAAAAAAACAGTGTGGATTGTCTTAATTGTAAGGAAATGGAAATGCTAGGTGGATGACCACACCATACTTAATGCTGGGCCACTTGAACGAGACTTTGTGCTTAAATCAACTTTCTCCTAGGCCAAGTCACTTCAATTATTTATTTTTTCATGCTTATTACTGTAAAACTTTTAACATTTCTCCAATGAGATTATCTATCAGTTTTTGTTACTAATTGTCATTTGGCTTAATGGTCTCGGGTTTCTTTCAGCAAATATTTGGCAAACTTTTAGATCACAGACTTTTTGCATTGTGTAACAGAAACACAGTAGTGACCGTGAAAGACACACCTGCCTTGAGTCTGGCAGGGAGACAAATGCTAAACTCAGTTAAGAAACAATTCTGCAAATATTTAATTGACGTTCTCGTATGTGCTGTGAAGGAAGAAAGCACTGAGTGTCAATAGAGTGGTCAAAACCCAGGTCTTAGAGTTCAGAAAGAACGTCGTGGCCCCGAAGAAGCAGTGTTTGCACAGCTGGGTGAACTGGCCATTGGACAAAGCGGAAAGCAATGGCAGCTGAGAGCATGTGGGCAAAGGCCTATGGGAGGCACTTGGAACAGGGGAGGGCTCTGTAAACTGTAGTTTGGGCACAATGTACCAGCCAGTAGAGTGTCAGAAAGACTCTGGAAGGTAAATACATCTAGAGATCATATTTAAAGTCTTGACTTTTATCCAAAGTGATTTGAGCACGAATGGGGGTATTTAAAATTTTTTAAACAGTGCAGTTGAACAAAACACTCAAAATTCTTATTTTCACAGATTACACAAGTTAAAGGATGTAGGTGCAAACTGTGTTCCCTGATCATTTATGTTATTTCAATATGGTCTTGTTTTAAAATGCTCCTGTAGGGCTAGGGTAAAGAATGACTCAGAGAGGGACACAGGTAAATGCTCAGACACAGATTTCAAAGTAGTCGGTGTTGAAACAAACTGTGGTGATGTTAACCTGAGATGGACTAGTAAGGGAGGAAAGCAAGAGACTGTTCCAGAAGGGAGACCCTGGTGACTATTAGGTAGCTGGCTACAGGAGGAAAAGACAGTGTCCACCAATATAATCACCAGACTCCAGGCAAAGACAACAGTTAGCAGCTCTTAGTGAGATAAAAATGGCTGTTAATTTCTTACTATTTACTGTATACCAGGTACTATTCTGAGCATCCTCTATGTAGGAACTCATTTAATCTTCATAAAACCCCCAAGAGTTAAAAGTACTGTTAACTTTTACATTTTACTGTTAAGGAGACCAAGACTCAAAGAAGTTAAGAGACTTATCTGTGGTCACATACATATTAAATTGGCAAAGATGGAAGCATGAATTTAAAAGGCTAATTTTCAGTAAAGTCAATGAATGTAAAATGGAAGCTAAGAAATACCAAGACAAAATAAATACAGACTTTAGACTCTGGTCTTCTTAAAAGTGACGATCCTTTTTCAATGAGTCCTCACTTAGGTATGGGACTTCATGAGCCCTTCCCTTATATATGCTGGGATTTGGACCGGCTTGGTCCTGTGCATGCAGTCATGATTGCTAGGAGTCCATTTGGGAAACGGCCCCATCATTTTGACCAACACTGTTTCGATGCTAGATATCCACTACCTCTAGTTCTTACAATCTTTCCACCCATCTTCCACACTTATCTCTGATTCTTGGGAGAGGGGTGGGTGGTGGTGTCCCATTGAGAGCACAGCACTCCATAGTCTCCTCTTCTCTGCACGTTCATTTCACAGCCCTTCTGCTTACTTTCGGGCTCTTGCATTCCTTCTGACTCTTCTTCCATGTTTTCTGAGACATAGAGAGGATGATATTGATGTCTCATTTGGGGGTAGACATTAATCCATCACTTCTTAGCATCTCGTGAATCCAGTAGTCTCTGAATTCACCACTTATTTGTCATGGCTATTTGATTCTACTGGGATATTTTGGGTTGAATATATATTTCCTGAATCTATTTTATGATTGGATAAGATAAAATGCTATTTTTTTTTAAAAAAAAAGTTATATTGTCTGGGTTTTCCAGAGAAACTGAACCATAAACCATAAAATTAAGGAACAGGTATTGTAAGACACCAATATATGCAATTATAGAAACTAAAGAATCTGATAGCCTATTGTCTGCAAGTTGGAGACCTAGGATTGTTGTTTGTTTTTGCTCTTTTACTTTTTGGGGGGCCCACCACCCAGCTCCTAAATAAATCACACATGGAGGTTTATTCTCAATTATAAATGCCTGGCCTTATTTCTTGTTTCTTGCCAGCTTTCCATAATTTAAATGAACTCATCTGTCTTTTGCCTCTAGGCTTTTACCTTTCTCTGTTTCTGTAGACCTTTCTTTCTTACTCTGTTGCTGGCCCCTGGGTCATCTTCCTTTTCTCTTGCTCTCTCTTCTTCCCTCTTCCCAGATTTCTCCTTCTACATATTCTCTCTGCCTGTCAGCCCCACCTATTCTTTCTCCTGCCTTGCTATTGGCCATTCAGTTCTTTATTAGAACATCAGGTGTTTTAGACAGGCACAGTCACACAGCTTCACAGAGTTAAACAAATGCAACATAAAAGAATGCAACACATCTTTAAATTGTTAACAAAAGCAGTAATAAAAAATGCAACACACTTTAAAATAATATTCCCTGACATAGGATAGCCCATAACATCATTCAATCCAGATCAAAAGGCCTGAGAGCCAGAGAATACACTAGTGTGAATTCCTGTCCAAAGAGCTGCAATGGTGAGATAAGATGCCCCAATTTAAGCAAACTTACGAAAGAAAAAAAAAACACCAGAAAGTGTTCTTATTCTACTCATCACACACACACACACACACACACACACACACACACACACACACACACACACATACACACATACACACACACACACACACACACACACACACACACACACACTGAATTCCATAACATTATATCTGAAAAGGAAATCTACTTAATCCATTGATTGAAATTCTAATCTCATCTGGAAACACCCTCACAGGCACATCAAGAAGTAGCATTTCCCCTAGGCACCTGTGGCCAGTCAAATTAACAGAGAATTAACCACCAAGAGATACAATGCTAATAGAGAGGCACAAACTAAAACAAAATCCTCAGTCTACACCAAGAAGCAAAGAAAAATTATTTTCTCATTCCCCACACTTAGATCTTTCATTTCTTCCTGATTCGTTGCATTATTTGGACAGGTATTCTTGACCATACCACTTGATATTGCTCAATATATACTTCAGTCACAGAGGCTGGGGCAACCTGAAGAAGATCTTGTTACCCATCGCCCAAGCCAATCCATCACCATTGCTGAGCTAGGCTAGCCCTCAGTATCCCTGATGAAGAGATGAGACCATCGCATCAACTGCCCTTAGTGGGGCTCCTCTTGATTTCTCTTATTCCAAGCCAAGTATGTGATATGTGTCATAAATACACTTTAGGATAAGATTACTCAAGTGAGATAGTGTCTCGATAGCTAAGAGCAGAGTGCTCCAGGAACATGAACTAAGACCCTGTGTTGGTTCTTATGTGTTTGGACTCCACAAGAGGGTTAAAAAAAAAGTTCTACAGTGCATATTGCATTAGGAAGGACCATGGAATCTGTGTTAAGTAGCCTTACTGTTCTTCCTGTGTTCTGGTCCTCTATGCCACAGCATGGTACCAAGAGACAATTTTGTTGTTGCTGCTGATGCTGTTGTTTCCAATGACAGAAACTTCCTGGGTCACAGAAACTTTTCAACATCATAGAAAGCTATCTTTTGATTTTGGTATGTAATCTATTTTCCCCCAATTCAACCCATAGTTTTTAAGTTATTCTCTTGAAATTATATAGTAAAAAAAAAAAATACTTTTTTTCAGACAATGATGGTGGCTCTCTTCTCCTTGTAGAGCACACATATTTAAAGCTTCTTCTCCTTTTCCCTTCAACTTCACACCATAAGTTGCAGAAAAGAGCCTCATCTGGCTTAGCAGGGGCAAGAAATGAGGCGGAGGCCTGGTCTGCTGCTGCTGCTGCTGCTGCTGAGTTTCGGGGCTTTGTCACTCCCTGCCTACTCTGGGCTCCCTTAGGCTTTGGGTCCCATATTGCACCTGCTCCAGAAGAGGTGCTGAGTCCTGGTCTTCACTGGGATGAGGTATGAATGGAGTCATGGCATAGAAAATAGACAGCTTCCAATAAAGACCATCCTATAAAGAAATTATTGCCAAGGTCCCTGAAGTTGAAGCGCCCAGATGCCTGCATTTGGCAGATGTCACCATGGCCACTGATCTACTTTACAGGTCAAGGCCATGTTCTGACCAAAGCAGGGCTAACAATCTAGTGTGTTTTGTCCCCTAGTCATGTTCAAATGTCCTGGGAGGTATGCAGTCAGCTGGGGTAGAGGGGTGGGTGGAATCCATTATGAGATAAACAATGTTCATTGAAACAGCAATGTTCTGATTGGAGACTGCCAGCCACATTTTCCCTTCTTAGTAATGTTCAAACCAAGCATCATGCATTGTCACACAGTAATCCAAATCAGGCAGTAATTGAGGACTACTTTTCTATAATGGGACATTATGTGGAGGTTCAGTGCTGAGAAAATAATACTCTATGGAATGGTGATTGGTCGGTATTTTGTGGTGTTTTCCAAATTCTTCAAAGCAAATGTTATGTAACTTTTCATCTAAGAACACATCAACTTATTTTGGGAACTAAAGGGGAGTATGAGTCAATTTTTTTCCTTTGTATTATAAGACACATTATATATTTCTATAAAAAATATAGAAATGTAGAAAGGTCAAGATTTCTCTTGAGAGAGAGAGAGAGAGAGAGAGAGAGAGAGAGAGAGAGAGAGACTGCTCATCTCTCAATCTGAGTATCTGAGTGTTGGCTCCTGAGAGTACACAGTTTTGTAAGAAATTTAAGAAATACTAATTGGGGTAGGGCTTAGCTCTTTCGGTAAAGTGCTTCTAAGTAAGATCACCAAATTCTACACACACACACACACACACACACACACACACACACACACACACACACAAAAGGCATACTGGCATGTGTTTGTAATCCCAATACTAGGGAGGTGGAGACAAAAGAATCACTAGGGCTCCCTGGTCAGGCAGCTCAGCCTTTTTGGCAAGCTCCAGGCCAGTGACAGACCTATCTCAAGCAAGGGTCATTCAGACTATTAGATATCTCACGTCCTGGTTGTGGGAGCTTGGGGGAGACCCTGGCTATATACAGGGATCATTTAGATTACTAGCCAACCTCCAGTCCTGGTTGTAGGAGCTCGATATGGCCTGTCTCAACCGATAACACAGATCACCAGGCTGTTAATCACAGCCTTCTGGAAAAACAGGTTATATGTCTCTTCCATTGGAAATACTATCATGTGTGCTTAACATTCCCGGTTTTCCTGGAGATCTGTGGCCACAAGGACCATCATGCTCCCAACAAGTAGTTGTATTCTTTGCAATATTTAAGTAAATTGCCTATCTGAAAAGATTTTCTCCAACTAACCAAGAAAAGCATGTATCCAAAGAACCCCTGTTATAATTATCCTAGTTATATGTAGCTGAGGATGAGGAAAAATGACTCTAAATATACATCCCATGCCCATTTCAAGACAGTGTCTTCTAGACATGCCAGGAAAATATTCATCCATAAATTCTCAACCCTAGATGAAGAATTACAGGCAATCTGTGGGTGCTTCAAGGGAAAATCAGTTTCCCCTAGGGATGATGCCTCTGCTGGATTACCCACCCAAGTGCAATCAGACCTAAACACAGTACCTGGGAGCAACATTAAATGGACTCAGTAGGTTACATACACATATGTAGCAATATATATGTTACATATGATGTAAAAAAGGAGGCTATGATTTTTTAATTTGAGGAAGCGGAAAGGGGACACAGGAGGACTTGGAGTGGGGAGAGGGAGGGGTGGAAAGGATGTAAATATATGACTCACATATGAAATTCTCCAAAAAATAAAAAAATGTAAATTTAAACAAAAAGAAAACATGGACAAAAATATTAAAAGATAAAGAAGTTTATGACTATATAGTGAAGGGTATGCTCTGAAAATGAATAAATGATTATACTGGCAAGAAAAAAAATCTCTCCAAGGGCTGGTGAGATGGCTCAGAAAGATAAAATCTTACCATTAAACCTGAAGACCTGAGTTTGATCCTGGGAACCCACATGGTAGAGAGAGAGAACAGACTCCTACAATCTGTCCTCTGACTTCTACATGCACACCATGCATGTGCACCTACACACACAAATAAATAAGTAAATAAATAATGATAGATGATAGATAGATAGATAGATAGATCTATATTTCCTATGACATATAAAACAGGTTTGGCATCCTAAAAAACAATTTCCATTAAAAAGACCACAAAGGTAAGGATGAATATGATCATAGAACAGTGATATACATATATGAAGATACCATAATGAAACTTACTATTTTATACACTGAATAAAAATAATAATATACCTGGACTGAGTCTACCAGGTTGACCTCAGTCTGTGGGGAAGGCTTTGCCCTGGAGGAGATGGGAATGGGGGGGGGGGCGTTGGGGGGAAGGTGAGGGGGACGGGAGGGGGGAGAACAAGGGAATCCGTGACCGATATGTAGAACTGAATTGTATTGCAAAATAAATTAAAATAAATTAAAAAATAATAATAATAATAATAATAATATAAAAAGAAAAGGAGACCATGACAGAAAAAAAAAGATGTGGACTCTCTCTTACACATTAATACTGTATAAGCTAGCTGGAGTCAACCACACAGAGATATAGAATATAGCTAAGAAAGCTTACAGTAGAGAAGTAAGCATGGAGCAAGAGATTTGACCAGGTCAGCCTTGGGCCAGTCATATTAATAATGAGCCTCTGGTGCCTCATTAATATGAGAGAGAAATGAATCCACACTTATATCCTTATAATGATATTCTAAGCATGAAACACTGAAAAATTTGATGTTCTATAGGGCAGATAGTAAATTTCACTTATTGCTATTGCTTATCATAAAGAGAAAAATCCTACATTTTTATCATTTATTTATTCTCTTTTTCTTCATTTTTCTAAGTACTACATGATTCTCAAAAGATCCCATGGCATCATGAAAAGACTGTTAGCTACCTGTCATGATACAGTTCATTCACAAAAAGCCCCCCTGGAGGATAATGAGAACAATGAAAGACCGGTAAAGGTAGAGAAAGAAGTGACAGGCAAAATGAGTCTCAAAGAAGACAGGAGGCAAAAATAAATGAGAAGCAGCGACCCTGTAAAACCTGAATGCTTTCCTTTTCAGGGATGTATTTAAGCTTGGGACAGGTTGCTTTGATTATACTGGCTCTGGGAACATGTAAGACTAATTTTGTACCATATATACGTGTGTGTGTGTGTGTGTGTGTGTGTGTGTGTGTGTGTGTGTACTAAACATTACCTAATTGACCAGTTAAAAGTCGAATTACAAGAAGAAATTGAAAATATGAGTAATAATCCAGTGTTCAGAGATCTCAGGAGACTGACTTGGACTGTAGAACCATTCCCCCGACTCTGCCATCCTCTTCATCCTGTGAATTCCACTCCATCTCTGAGGATTATTCTATTTTCTTCTCTCTCAGTAGGCATCTTGAACTTTCTTTCTTTTTTTGGTTTTTCGAGACAGGGTTTCTCTGTGTAGCTTTGCGCCTTTCCTGGAACTCGCTTTGGAGACCAGGCTGGCCTCGAACTCACAGAGATCCGCCTGACTCTTTGAACTTTCTTTTTAACTACATTCAAATATGCACTGACCTGTGTCTGCAACAGAATAGGCAACAGAAATGGTTAGACATGTGATTACAAAGGAGGCCCGCACCTTGTAGAGCCTTGAGAGTGTTAATAGACTCACTTCATTCAACACTGGAGCATGATGATCTCTTCCCATGGGGCTTTTGAGGTCTCATATACTCTCAGGCCATGCCAGTATCTCAGACCACTTCCTGTTGCCTGCACAAGATGTAGAACTCTCCGCTACCTCTCCAGCACCATGTCTGCCTGCATGCCACCATGTCCCACCATGATGATAATGAACTGAAACTCTGAACTGTAAGGCATGCAATTAAATGTTTTCCTTTATAAGGGTGGCCATGGTCATGGTGTCTCTTCACAGGAACAGAAACCCTAACTAAGACATTTAAAAACAATACTGGAGTTGTAGAGATGGCATGGGGTTAAGAGCACTGGGTCCAAAATCATCCGTACCCGAGTTCACATCCCAGTATGCACATAACAAGATGTGTCCTGACAAATGCCCACAGGGAAGAGGGAAAGAAGGACCACTGGGACTGGCTAGCTTTCAGCCTTGCCAAGAAAACCCAAACCCAAGGTTGAAGAAAACAACCCTGTCTCAAAGGAAAAAATTGGAAAGTGAAGGAGAATGACATCTGATAACCCACTCCTGACCTCTGTGTACACACAAACAAACATGTATGTACATACAGATATACATACCTACATATGTGTAATACTCACACATATGCATAAATTAATTAAATATTTTAAAAATAAAAAGTGTTCTATGAGAAAGCTACAGGTAGCAGAGTCCACTTTTATCCCGGGGCAGGAGAAACAAAATTAAACAAAACAACTTCTATGAAATTGAAATCCACTCCTTATCTAAAAATCAAACAACTTAAAGGAATCTTGACTGGGATTCAGGTCCAGGTTGACTCTATTGTGTATAGTCAGTATATCTACCTGAAGGTAGATTTCCACCAAAGAGCCAAAAAAAAAAAAAGGTGTCCTGCACAATGAAATGAACTAGTAACTATCAACCTAAACATTCATAAAATCATTGCAGATAAGCATCAGTAGGCTATTGGCCTAGGAGGAGTCCTGTCTATATTCACATGTTGGCCAAATATCCTACCAGTAATTACTTGGGAATTTGTCAAGAGATATTCATTATTTTGCTGCATTACCTGGCCCTCAGGTTCTTACATCATTCTGCTGCTTAGAAGTCACCTTCACACACCATGGAGGGCCTATACAGTAAGTAAACTGAGATGGGCAAATAGAAATGAGACATATCAAGGTAGGAGGGGTCAGCATAGGTATTTAAAAGTGGCTGGGTCTGGAGCAGATTGTTCTACAAAAATAAGTGAAACAAGAGAAGGTTGAGGCACACCTCATTAGCAAATACTAGTGTTCGTGGAAAGGGAGACGTGGACAGCACAAGACAGCGTGGCATGGCTTGGATTACCTTCTACCTTCTAAATGTTCTCTGGGCTGTGGCAGGAACCAGCACCCAAAACTCTTGCTGTGAGTATGGTGATTATTCCAATGGCAAAGAAGCAGTCTCCCTCCAGAGAGGCAGAGATCTCAGGCACAGTTCTACTGATGAGAAAGGGGTGGAACAGCAATCACTATAGGAGTTCTGAAGAGGTAGGCATAAGTCAAGGATGGAGACATAGCCATCTTTCATGACTTCACAGAATAATTCTTGGAGAGTCAAGTCCATACACTTTTTATGGAGAGAGCGTGAATTATGATTGCAGAAATGCTGGCTGCTGGAACAAGATAGATATTTAGTGGTAACTAAGACTACATGGGAGGCATGAATATCTGATAAGCAGATTATGCCTCAAATCATCAATATTTTTCATGAAAGAGTAGAGGGAAATGAATGCTAAAGAAAACAGTGACTAATAGGATAGTTAGAAATCATGTTAAATACTTCTGAGATGTACTGCTCAAAGTTAGCACATGAAAAAAATCACTTTAAAGATAGAGACTGTTGGAGAAGATGTAAGGACTAATGAGCCTCTAAAGAAAAATGCTGATATTTTCTGCATTTCTCTTCTGTCTCCTCAAATCTCTCAAGCCTTCTGCTAAAAGGCCTAGAAGACACAGGAAGGACACTTCTGGGAAAGGGATGAGGGATGGGGGCAATGAGGGATGAGTGGTGGGGTGTTGCAAGTGGCTTTCCTTTTCTCAGCTGTCCCCCCAGAACAGCAGCCCTGGGTCAATGGCCTACAAGTGCTCATGGAGAAGTCGGTGACAAAGTCAGACTTCACAAATCCCAGCATCCTGATTGCCATGAACCTGGCCGGTGCCTACAATCTGGAGGCCCAGAAGCTCCTGACTGACAGGCTCATGGCCACTGACAGTGCAGGTTAGACACTGGAGCCCTTCCCCGAAGCCTGAATCACACAGGCCACCCCGGACCCCAGGTCTCTGTCATCGCCCACCCCAATTCACTCACCTTTCCCTACACAGCAGAAGAACATCTGTAGCTAAACATATGTGACATCGGAAGAGTCAGGGGAGAGGGGAGGGATGCACAGGGAGCTCCAGACTCAGGGAAGAAAGCAGGCACTTCTGCTTCCAAATTTGCTGCTTATGAACAGTCACTGGATACCACTTACTCACCTTGCTCTCTAAGGACACAAACAATAACAATAGGTGTATGACAAAGGTTTACTTTCTGCCTCTAAGTCTCCACTGACTTTCATGGGTTTTCTCCTTTCTTTTCTAAACAGACAGCATGGGTTCTTTTCTTAGCATATATTAAACATAAGAAATAATTAGCTTCACTGTGCAGTCACTGAGTCACACAAACAACACTACATTCTATGTTTCTTCAAAGACTTCTTTCCATATTTCTTTCTTTGGAAAAAAAGAGGTTTTAAAATGATGTGAGTGCACTACTGCAAAATCCAAATCCTGGATTTGAGGTTTTGAATATAAGGCTGGTAGATGCTGTGTATGGTGACATACACCTATAACACCAGCACTCATCAGGAGTGAGTTCAGGGCCAGCCAGGGATACAGAGTGTCTCAAATATTAAAAGGAGGTAGTGAGCAGCAGCTGAATGATGGGCTACTGAGGGGGCTCCATGGGTCAAGGAGCTTGTTACACAGGCTTCCCCATCTGAGCTTGATCCCCAGAATTCACATAACGTTAAGAGGAATAACTGACTCCACAAAAATGCCTTTTGACCTCCACATACATCTGTGTTGTGGCTTGCACAGACACACACACACACACACACACACACACACACACACACACACACGAACACAGTAATAAAAATAATAAAAATAAATACATAGTTTAAAAAAAACAAGTGCAGCTCTCAATCTAGCCCTTGGTGGCGCATTGCCTGAGAATGCCTACCATCATAATTCTGTTCTCTTTTCCATAGACCTGACAAGCGGGCAAATAGCCCTCACCATTATGGCGCTCACCTCCTCATGCCGAGACCCTGGAAATAAAGTATCCATTCTGCAAAATAAAATGGAGAACTGGGTGTCTCCAAGTAAGACCTCGTGGGGAGGGAGGGAAGAGTGGAGGGCAGGGTCCTTCCTGAGATTTTTTTAACCTTGAAAGGAAAATATGGAAGTGAGAAGAGTGAAAAGTCAGAGAAGAGAAACAAGGCCGCCTATACTCCGATAGTCCCACCAGTGAGACACTCAGTTCTCAGCCAAAATGAGCTAGAGAAGCCAACTGCCCAGGCATGGACTGGGCAGCCACCATCCTCCCAGGGTCAGCAACATCCCTCTTGTCTTCAGATGCCAGATGACATTCTAATTCTGAGAAACACTGATGTCATCCTTTGCCAATACTGTCTCTTTTTGTGGTGACAGGTTTTCTAGTGATTTCTATTTAAAAGCTCCAGCCTATGCTACTCAAAACGTCTCCAGTGTGGTGAGTGTTAATCTAAGGATGGTTCTCTATTGTCTTCTGAGGCCCCGGTGCTGAAGCCTCAGCCTTCTATGGGCCCAGTCTGGCGATCCTCGCACTGTGCCAGAAGAACTCAGAGGCAACCTTACCCATCGCAGTGCGCTTTGCTAAGACCCTGATGAGGGAGTCTTCTCCCTTCAATGTGGGTAAGTTGATGCCATCAGACACTGACCGAGGTGAGAGTATCAGAGTCACAGTAGACGAGAGGTAGTGGTGGAGGGGGAAGCAAAGGAGAAAAACCTTCCATGGAGGTAGAGCTGGGAGCCATGCAGGTGGGGGTGGATGAAAAACATTGAACAAATGTTTGTTGGACTTGTGAGTTAAGGACAGACCTCCACTGGGACAATAAACATGTCACACAAGTTACAAGTAATTTTCAAATAAAATGGAGATAGATGTCTTACATCACCCCTACCCTGCACTCCATTAATGTATACCAATTCTCCCATATTCTGCATATTTCAAGATATTTCTCATTTTTTCCATCCAAATGTCCTCTAGAAACAGCTATTTTCTGAAGCCAACACAGGGACCTTCTTCTCCTTTTGTGTTACCCACATTGGGCTGCTTATGAATGGAATCCTTTCCCACTGTGATGCTATTTCCTTCTTAAACTTTCTGTGTGTAATGATCTTTCCTCTGTTGGGGCCCCTGGCATGGACTCCCTGTCATGACCCTCTGCCTCTCTCTAAGCAATATCATCTCAGGCTTTCACTCACTTCCACAGGCCTCAACAGTAAGCTTTTTCTTTTTACTATCAAGACAAGCAGGCAGATACAGTCTAGGGCCCTTCCCAGGGATCAAGAACAGGCTGGTATCCCTCTCCATCTGGAACCTCACACATGGTTGGGGCATCTCTGGCAGTTCAGTAAGTGAGGTGGACCTCTTTGTCTTCAGATGTCCATAGCACTGTTACTCTTAATGGAGCTATGAGACTTTCAAATGAGGTGAGAAGGGCAGTGACATACAGTTGCCATCTGGATGGCATTTTACTTGTTCTGGTCTTGTCAGAACTTGCTCATTTGACCCACACATGTTTATCACATGCAAATAATGAAAAGTCTCTCTGTGCTGGGTGCTATGATGGATGCAAAGTTCCCACTGCCCAAGCATGCACAGAACCACACACATGACACAGAATGCTGACAGAGCAAAACAGTCATAAACTACAAATGCTGAAGAGACTCAGGCTGCTGTGCTGGGAAAACCAAGATGCCTTCACTGAGGTGTGACAGCTGGGCCTTCCAGAACGCTGACATCTCAAAAGATCAACCTTGACATGAGAGAAGTGGGATTGAGCATACTGCCATTTACACTATTTAAAGTTTCAAAGTCTGCAGCTGTCCAGTTTATTTTAAAGCCTGACCCTGTTGCTTCCTGGCTGTGTGGTCATGGGCAGTTCCTTTACTGCTCTGAACTCCCACTTCCTCATCTCTTAAATGAAGATAGGTATAGGTCCTGTTCCTTAGGTGGTCCCAAGATCTAAAGGAGGTCCTGTCACTAGATCACAATAAGCACCTGATGAACATTGGCTGTGGGATCTGCCTCCCCTCTGCCTTCCAGACACAGGAGCAGTAGCAACCTTGGCCCTGACCTGCATGTACAACAGGATTCCTGTAGGTTCTCAGGAAAATTACAGAGACCTGTTTGGTGAGGCACTGAAGGTTCTTGTGGATAATATCAGCTCGAAAATCAACGCTGATGGCATCATTGGAGACATCTACAGCACCGGCCTTGCCATGCAGGTAAACCCATCCTATATGCTACTAATCTAGAGCAGAATAATAACCTTGAACTGTAGCACCAAGGGACTTTGTGTCTACTAACACACCTGGGAAAGTCCAACTAATGTGATTTGGGGTCAATTCCTGAACTACCTTGCTTCAGTTTCTCCACTAGCAAAATGCAGATATATGCTAGCTCATAGATAAAATGTAAAGACAAACTTAAAAGAATTCATCCTCCTTTCTTGGAAATATGGAACAAATAAATCAAGAATTTTGAGGGTTTATTATCAATAATAACCAGTTTACTAGTAACAGTCATATACTATTGAAAGTTTGATGCATACATACTGATTTGAAAGCAGATCTTCAAAAAACTTATTGATGGAATTTTCTGCTTCAAGCTTACCAGGAAAGTGTCCTTTTCCCCCATTTATGTTTACCTATAAAAAAGTTGGTTTGTATTTAAAATGATTAATCTAAGTAATCTAAAGATGACTCAAACATACACACACAAATAAATAAATAAATAAATAAATAAATAAATAATAAAAATAACCCAGTAAATAGTAGAGCCAAGTGCAAGAAGCTAAGTCTGTAGCCCATTTTATGCCTCCCTCACGTATCTCCAGGCTTAAATTAGGAAAGATGCTCCTTGACAGCCCCAAATCCATCGCCATCTTCTAGCCACTGTTCACTAGAGCAGGAATCATCCATGGTAAGCAGATATATCTCCTATGGATCAAGGAATAGATTATAAGAACTCAGCTGGTTATGGCAAAGCCACTACCTGAGGGATCAAAGAATTCCTTCAGAGGAAGCCAAATTCCGAGGAGCATTTGGTGTTATTTGGTTTGTTATATATCAGCTGTCTTCTGTTATGAAAATCATGTGTGCCTTCATAGTTTTCCCAATTGGTTTTTCCCTAAGAATTGCTAACAGTGTGGACTGATCACTCTCTGGCCATACACATTCAAGGAATTTGGAAACAGCCTCAGGAAAGGCTTCCTTCCCCTTAGCCCATCCGTTTCTCCCCTTTCAGCACTGGAATCAGATCTCTCCCTTAGCCACATTCAAGGACTAACAGAAATAATAGTCCAGACCACCATATGCTAGTCTCCTGACTTAAGGTAAATTCCACAAGGAGACACCACCTAGGTCAGGTGGACCTTAAGTAATTACTTTACACAATTTAGCTTGGACCCTCCTTTCTTACAGCCTTACTAACTTTATAGACCCCTAACTTCTTACCTAATCACTTCTCAGAATGTAGAACACATAGATCCCCTTTTTGATATACTAACTGGTCACTAGCACTCAATTGACATCCTGTTTTGGCACTCCCATTTTGGATTGTAAAATAAAGCCTGGTGGTCACTGCCTGAGGAAAATTCTTACCTGCCTTTATGACCCAGTAAGACTTCAAGCCTGGTGACCTTGCTCTGCAAGAGGATTGCTATTGCTTGGGTTTATAACTGGATTCCTGGGAGACTTGGGAGGAACGTAGAGAACTCAGAGGCAGAGAACTGAGAGAGATAAGGAGGATTATGAAAATAGAGAATGTGTGGACGAGATGGAAGATGAGGAAGAACCAGATGGGTAAGTACTAGCTGGGTAAGAACAAGATGAAAAGGACCTAGATGAGGCAGAATTAAGACAAGAGAATTAAGATAGAACTTAGAGGGAGCAGTAGATATAGAGAGAAATCATGCAAGAAAGGAGCTAGGCACAAGAACAGAACTGTGTAAATAGGATGTTATCCCAGTGGCATTAAAGCAAGTGGACTAAAGAGCTTGGTGTGCTGAGATTCTATTTTCCAAGAATACTCCTCGCCCTTTGTAGTTTTCTTTCCTGAGCCCCTGGGAAGTATAATATTATGTAGCTCTCAGTTACTATTAGAAGGAAATCATCTCCTAAAAAAAGAGAGAGAGAGAGAGACAGAGTGTGGTGTTGGTAACCTCCACAGACTAAAAATTAGGGAAGAGTCCAAACAGCACATGTAATAGTCAGTGTCAAACATAAGAGTGAAGACAAATCACCAGCCCAAAATACCATATGTGGAGGTGACTAAGAGCAAAGTCAGCTTTTGTCACGAAACAAAACATTTTTCCCACAGCTGACCCATACAAAAGCATCCCCAGAACTCATGTCTAGAAATTCCTGTGGAAAGCAGGCAGCCTGAAAGAATGAGGTTAAGACTGGGTTTGGCAGGCCGGGTCACGTGCTTAACCTTGTCTAACGAGTTTGATTGCTTTAGTGCCAGATGCAGAACTGTTTACTTTGCTGATTTGGCTTAGAACTTCTATTTGGGATTTCATCACTTTCTAGTACACTCTGGTAGATTATATCTGAGAATAAAAGCTTTTCCTATCAAAGGGTAAGACCTCATCCACATCCAGATACCACTTACCATGTAGATTTCTTGTCACTTAAGAAACATAACTCCTCCCTACCTGCCTGCTGAGGACTAACTACCTGGTGCCTCTTAGACCAAACTGCCTTCTAAAGTGGCCTCAAGGGAGAGCTAAGGTCTTCATTTGTCAAAGTTAATGGTGTGACCATACCTGTCACAAATGTCCAGGTGCCACAACTGCTCTCCCTAGCTGAAACAACTATCTCTGACTCCCCTCCACCTTCTCCCATTTTCTCTTCCAGCTTCATGCAAATGTGTCATTAGCCAACAAAGCTCAACTACCATACTTGGTGGCTCTAGTTAACGTAACTGTAAAGGAAGGGAGGATGCAATGAGTTTCCACATCATGCCTTGCAAAATGCTTTTCCACACTTGCACACTGGACTCTCAAATGATACCCCCTCCACACTTGATCTTAGCCAAAAGGCCGAGAAGCGATGATACCCCCTCCAAAGACAAGCAGGATTTATACTTTCTAATTTGCCCCAAAGATAGAAATCTAGGCAAGAATAAGTGAATTGCTTGGTATAATAATCCAGACTCATTTTTCCAGTTACAGAAGCCCAATTTTAAAAATGCCAATTTAATATTTCACTTTCCTAGGTGTGTCCAAGGCCAGATGAAGTGGTTTCAAGAAAAACCATAATAAAAAGATCAAATGATGACATCAAAGACCACTATTAGTTGTCTACCATCCATGGTTTCACTCATTCTCTCCTGACCTGTAGAATTTAAGATGGTCAATGACAGCTTGGTGCTTACTCATACAGTCCCAACTGTACAAGCAAGAGAAATGATTTTTCTCTTTCAGTATTGGTGTATCAGGGAAGGAGTGATTGGTGCAGGCATCCACCAGTCACTGTTCCCAAGAACTCCAGTGCAACCCAGAACATGATTCCATCCCAAGGCCAGGGTTGTGGAATGTAGTCAGAAGTTTTCCTGTGTGTTGCGCAGCTGCACCATCCCTCAGTTGCTTATAAAATAATCATTAAGAAGCTTATATTAATTATAACTGCTTGGCCATTAGCTCAGCATTATTACTGACTAACTCTTACACTTAAATTCACCCATAATTCTTATCTATGTTTAGCCACATGACTTGGTACCTTTTCTCAGTTCTGCCTTGTCATCTTGCTTCCTCTGTGTCTGGCTGGCAACTCCTAACTCAGCCTTCCTCTTCCCAGAATTCTTCTTGTCTACTTATCCCACATATATTTTCTGCCTGGCTACTGGCCAATCAGCATTTTATTGATCAACCAATCAGAACAACACACATTCACAGCGTACAGAACAACATTCCACAGCAGTGGAAACTGACTGACAGTCCTAACATAGACATGGGCTTTGGGAGAAGTCCACCAAAAGGTGTGCATGACAACACAAATCAAAAACCGCATGTGCCAGTCCAGCTGCCCTAGACTGCAGCTCCTTCTGTGGTTTGCTTTGTTACTCTTGTTCCACATTTAAAAACTATTCACATATACAGCAGTCTTGGCTGTATTTCCTGACTCCAGTCATTGACTAAATAATTGTTCAGTGGCTATTTTTTAAAATCATTTGTCAGTGTTTGTTTTTTTAATTGTTTTATTTTAATTTATGTGTATGGGGTGTTTTTCATATACATGCCTAATACCTGAGGAGGCCATAAGAGGGCAAGGCCTTGTGCTGCTTCAGTTTGGGTTCTGGAAGATCATAATGATTAGCAATAAAGTTCATCCCTCCTGAGAGCCAACTTCCTGCCATACCTAATCTTTCCTCTCTTTCTCTCTGCTTGCCCATGCCTGCCCCCTCTCTCCTAGGCTCTGTCTGTGACACCTGAGCAACCTATCAAGAAATGGGACTGCCAGAAGACTATGGATATGATACTCAATGAGATTAAGCAGGGGAAATTTGAAAACCCCATGTCCATTGCTCAAATTCTCCCCTCCTTGAAAGGCAAGACTTACCTAGATGTGCCCCAAGTAAATTGTGGTCCTGGTAAGAACTTTTCAATGGCTTCCCCTTTTATAACATAAAGGTGCTACTTAAAGTACAATGGCATGTGGCTTGATGTTGAGTGGAATATTAGATTGTTTTGTCAATTCATCCCAGATAGGTAGAGCTATGCTCTCCAATCCCCAAGCATGTGTACTAGCCCATAGCCAAAAGGCCTAGCTTAAGAATTCAGTTCCTTATACGAACACCTACTTTAAGGAGGTAGATGGCCTGTGGTCAACACAGGGAACTTCATTCATTTGACAAATGTACTGCCAAACATCACACATGTCTCATCTGCTCTTTTGTACTGCCAAACATCACACATGTCTCATCTGCTCTTTACAAAGTCAGGAGACAGACATGCAGATGAAACTCCAGACTTTACAGTAATGAAATCAGTGTTAAATAGGAATCAATATCATCTACATCGCAAAGGCAAAAAGAAGAGGAGAAGGAAGAAGGAGAGGAGGAGATGAATAACCAATTGTTGATTTTATTTGAAGGGCTGAAAAGGCACAAATGAAATTCACACAAGCCTTCAGGATATAATAATGACAGCCTGACACTCACAGAACACCAACAGGATGAGGTAGAAGCATAACATGTTACTTTGTAGCATTTTTGTATCCAATCAAATACAATACTGAAATATTTAAAATTCAGATTGCCTATAAAGAGCCTTCCTAAAACTTTTGTCACTCCAGAAAATGTCTGAAATCAACTCCTTCAATTCTTTTTATTCTTATCAAATACTTCCGCTTGCATCCACTAGTTAGTTTCATATGACAGGAAGAAACTATAAGCTCCTCATAGACTTCAGTGCCGAATCTACAGGAGTCAAACTCAAGCAAATCCACTGCCATCATGTGAAATACCTTATGCTGCTGCCCAGTGACAGCACAAGTCTAACATGGAGTCCTTGCCAGGATTCTGGAATGGTTGTCCAAGTATCTGTGTAAATAACCTAAAGGTTACTATTTTCTTGAAATCTTTTCTGGGATAAGTTCCCAATAACATTGACTTTTGCATCCATCACTCAAACACCAAAATCTTTAATAAACTTTGCCTTTTTGTTCCTCACAGATCATGAAGTGCCACCAACTCCAGCTGACTATCCTACCCCCGTCCCCACCTCACCATCTAATATTACCGTCATATACACCATAAACAACCAGCTGAAGGGGGTTGATCTGCTCTTCAACAAGACCATTGAAGTTAGTGTGAGGAATGGATCTGTGCTACTTGTTGTCCTAGAAGAAGCGCAGCGCAAAAACTCCATGTTCAAGTGAGTGGTGCAAGTGATGTTGTCATCCCCCAAGATGAACTCAAATTCCCATATATTCTCTCTCCCTCTCCCTTCTCTTCCCTCTCCCTCTCCAGGTTTCCCTCCCTCCCTCCTCCTCCCCTCCTTAAGATCATGCAACATGTAACTAACAGAGTTCAGAGCTAAGCATGGATTTGACTGTCTTTGAAATTCATGTTTCTACCCACTGTCCTGTTAAGAAAGAGTAGAATGTGGAAATGAATCCTAGGGGAGAATTAAATGAAATGTTAACCGTTTGCAAAAAGAGGAAGCAATAGAGGAAGATAGGGAGATCACAGTTTAGTAGTTAAGGGACCATGCTAATTCATGGGGGGAAAAAGAGGACACTTGATGCCCAAACCTTCTGGATATACTTTACAAGTTTAGCATTTAATATTGCCTGATTTTTCTTCCGTCTATAAATATGAAAAGGACACACAATACATAATAGAAACTTGGAGAGAAAAAAACATAAAGAATAAATTGCCTTCACAACCACAATATAATCAGTTATTTAATAATTTGGTAGACTTTTTTTCTATGGATGGTACAAACAGTTGTGATTCTTCATATTCATTGGCTGGCATATGTTTCTCTAAAATCTGAGTCCTTAATTTTTTAAAATGTATTTTATGTTTAATTATGTGAGGAATGCATATACACATGTTAGTGCACGTACCTATGGAGGCCAAAGGCACCAGACACCATGCTTCTTTGAAGACAGTACTCTGAGAATTTGGACATTGCTAAAGTTGATCAATAATAGAACACATCCCCAAACAATCCTCATGCCCACTGTCCTCTATGATGGCAGTTCCTTTTATTGCCATGTAATATTCTATAGAGGAGAACCTTGGGCACTAACTGAGCCATGGAGATGTATGTAAGAGTAGAAATGTTTTATTGTACATACATGAAGAGACTCATTAGTCTGGAGTCTTCACCATACCAAACAGAAATTAACCCATGGAATCTGGCAAACACATAATAAATTGTGCAAACTGAATTGTTTGTTCTAAATAATGTATCCATAAGACATGAATATCTAAATATGGAAATACCTATCAACCTACTCAAGTAAAAATATAAAGAAAACCCCTTTATTAATTGAAATTCCATTTTAAGTGGCATGATTCTATACTCATTACTCATTTGCATTTTCTCTTTTGAATATTATTTGCATCTGCTCTTTAAAGCATTTGAACATCTGTCCTCCATCTTGCCTCCTGTTGCCTGACTTCAACTAAGGTGGTAACTATTTACATTTTATTCTTAGATTTGAAACCAGAATGACATCTTGGGGCCTTCTTATCTTTTCTATCAACAATATCGCTGAAAATGTTAATCACAAGACATACTGGCAGTTCCTTAGTGGCAAAACACCTTTGGCTGAAGGTAAGGAAAGAAAAGGAATATGTTTTTCTTCCACTTGGAAGGCTACATTTACAAATTCTTTAATTAATGTACTTGATAAATGTGATGCTGTACATGTTTATGATAAGGATATACATAGGAACTGAATGTCATATGTAGTCATTACATAAATACTCTACAATTATTAGAGACTCTTTTTACAGGAAGGTAACTAAATCCATGAGATGTGATATGAATTATATACATTGGTGATGAACTCCAAGTAACCAATAATGCATCAGCATAGCATTAAGTAAAGAAATGAAAGCATATCCCCCTTGGGACCACTTAGCCAAGAGCAAGTCCAGATTTGAATTCTCTACTTCATTACACCTGTGTCTTCCATCCTCTGTCTTTCTGTTGCATGACTCTGAATCTGTGCTTGCCTGAAGAAGACTGTCTTGTCAGTCTGCCTGGCCTGTGTGTGCTGTGTGCATCTGTCATGATGTGTCTCTGTCTGTGTGTGTCTGTGTGTCTGTCCCTCACAAAGGGCTTTGATCTGTGTTTATTGAACAGCACAGAGTATCACATGAGGAAAGAATGGGATACTTTACAGAAATCTTTAACAGTACTACAAACATCAGTGTTTATAAACCAATTTCCATAGATGGATGCTTTCAAACTTTATGATAGATTTTAGGAAGTTGCTTTCAACTTCTGTATTTGCTGCTTTCAGCAAATGATACACATGCATTGTTCTGGGTAAGAGGCATGGAAGAGTACATAACTTAATAACTTAATATTACATCTATGCATTATCTTGGGTTGTAAAAGTTGATTACATGGGAAATTCAAGGCAAGTATGTTGATTCTTATACTGTTCTCAGAAAGGTAGGTTAAGTAAACAGGCTGAGTACTCAGTAAGGTAACAGTCTTAAGTCTTAAGTGCCCTCAAGTTATGCTATTAACTCTAGCGGTAAAATCCAGCAAAAGTTTTCATAATATCACATCACCATGAGATGTCAAAGTGACCTGTATGAAACATGAGCCTAGAATTTAACAGAACAGACAACCAAGTCCAGGTTCCCAAACTCTAGGACAAGTGAGCTTTCTAACATAGATTCATCAAAAATTCAGCCCTCACCATCTGTTTAATCTCTCAAAGAAGGAATGTTGTCATGGCATTTATGTGGTAAATATAGCTAGAGTGAAACTCAGATTCCAGCAAAATCTTAATTTTTCTGAAAGTTTTGCATAAATGCTGAAACATCTTCCCACTTAAAGAGAGCACTGAGACATGCTTTTGTCTAAGGATCATGTTGACCTGACATTGTTACCATGAAGAGGACTGTAAATCCAAACAGAGTCACAGGAGGCCAGTGTTGTATCCTGAAGGCTCCATCCTCCAGTTTCACCATGGGAGAGATGTTTTGCTTGTCATCTACCATGGAGTTAGGAAAAACTGGCCAGTCAGAATTCATGAGCTGCAGCAACAGGCTTTGCAGAAAGTTCTTCTCATAGTTATAATCTACATTAGACAAATAAGGAATCAGTCTCTATAGCTATAAAATGGAAATGCCACTCCTTGGGTTGTTGTTAGGATTAGAAAAATTGATTACAAATATTAACTACAATATCTTTTGCAGATTATGGGTTCAAAACACTGTTATTATTGTCATTTCTCCCACCACCTTGATCTCAAGAAATCATTCTGAAATTTTAAAGGGATTATTCCCCTTGTCTGCCAATTACTTCCCTTCTCTGGGAGCAAGGACAGTAAAAGTAAAGATAGCAGATTCAAAAACATTTGGGCATGAAACTATCATATTTCCTGCTGCCTGAACACCTAAAAGATAAAAGCTATCAATATCATCTATCATTATTGGCTTGAAAGATTCTCAGCCTACTGCCCCTCCTATTTCTTACAAAATCTTCCAAAAATAAGTGAGATTCTCCCTTGAATACTTTAATTTGAGCTATTTATTGTATGATTCCTATGTGCCAGATACATCTTTTTTTTTTTTTTTTTTTTTTTTTTTTTTTTTTACTATTAACCTGTAACTTTTATTTTTATTTTATACTTTAAGGACTAAAGCTTCACATATAAAAATAAACAAGGTGCAGAGGTAATACTTTATGCTAAAATAGAAACAGAGGTACTGTATAAAGACAATAAATTTGCAATTGTGACAATATACAAAAATATCATAACCAGAGGTAGAAATGTAAAATGCAATGACAAAATAACCTTAATTTGCATTAATATACAAAATTGAAAGAAGATACACTGTAACAAAATTAATTTTACAAAATTAAAGATACAAAAATATCTTAAATGGAAGAAACATATATACAATATAACCAAATAATTTTGAATTTTTGTCTAAGATACTTAGACAAAAATATAAATATATATATACAGTATAACAAAAATAATTTTGACTTTATATCAATATACAAGATTCCATATCAATGTATATTATTTAAAACTGATAGTCTACCTTTGGTCTTATCATTTCTACCCCATTTTTTTCTATTCCAAACAAGGTCCTTGAATTTAATCTCTATTGTTCTGCCCCAAACCCTGTAACAACTTGTTATCAACCTCCTAAGATGACAATTATCCATAACTTTGAGAAAAACCCAAAAGCCACCCTCCCCATCAATTGATAAAGTAGGTATCATTTTCTTTTTTTTATTAAAGATAACAGCATTTCAGAGAAAATATTTAACAAAATTTTCGACATGAGAGAAAAGAGACTGGCACATCTTAAGGGGTTACCCCCAAAGACAAGATCCATAAAATGGCAACCTAAATGCTAAAAAAGAGAAATATATAGATATCTGTCATGCAAGATAAAAAAACAAATACAAGAGGAAAATAAAATATCTTTACCAAAAAGAAGAAGTGGAGGAGAAACAGGGAGAGAGACAGAGAAGGAATCATTCCACCTGTCTAGGGACTGGATAGATGGCTTCATAGTTAAAAGCACCTACTGCTCTTGCAGAGGACCCAGCACCCACATCAAATGACTCACAAAAGCCTGTAATTACAGTTCCTCTTCTGGCTTCCACCAGCACCTTCACACATGTGGCACACACACACACACACACACACACACACACACACACACACACACCTAATAAATCTTTTTGAAAGAAAGAAATCCATGAACAGGGCTAGCAAGAGCTGGCCAAGACATTTGACACCAGACTTGGTGACCTGAGTTTGATTCCTGGGACCCACATGATGGAAAGAGAGAATCAACTCTGACCTTCACATGCATGCACCTACACACATACACACAAATAAGTAGCAATAATAAAAGTATTTTAAAAGAAATCCTTAAACATCCCAAATTCATATTTCTACCCACTTCTCCCCGTGGTAATTTAATAGGCTTAACGGGCTGATGTTTTGGAATGGGAAGTTTACATGCACCATGGACATTTGTTATCCTTTGCCTCTTTCCAGGGGTTGCTTACTATGTTCCCTCCAACTATGAGCACATCACAGCCAACTTCACCCAATACTGAGGAGGATCTTCTGCTGCATGTGACCAAAGGATGAGGTTTTTTTTTTTTCTCATTTCATTTCAAATCTATGCCAAGAAAAGTGGATGTTAACAATGCTACTCTATTTCTGATTTTAAAAAAAAAACCCACAGAGCCACTGTGGGGAAAAACAGTGCACAATACAAACTTCCTGGGGTACTCACCATTGTTACTCATGAAATAAAACTTCTGGCTTCTCAAAACAGACTGTCAGTTGCCATTTACAACTCTGGTAAGGGAGAAGGAAAGCCCCAGTGATTTGGGGAGATCAAAGCAATCTTCTGGATTAAGCAACACACTCACTACTTCAGACATCTCTGAAGTCTCCAGAAGGAAGATGGGACCCCACAAAAATGACTCTACTTAGTCCAGAAATATGTCCTTGTACCTAAGAACATTACTCAATGATCAGCCTTGGACTGATAATTCTTTAGGACAATTCCAAGATGAGACGGTCCATCATACTATACTTTTAGCCAGAATCTCAGACAATCTTACCCATTACTCTGAGACTGGCTGCAAACTCTGTAGCTCGTCCTTTTGAGACCTAACTATCTAAGCTTTCTTACAGGACCCCACAGAGATACCATTGAGCCCTGAATAACAGGAAGCAGTTCTAAGGAAACAACACCCCTCTCCCGAAGGTTTCATTTTTCTCAAGGTTATGGATGGATGGTTGTAGAGTTGGGAGGTGGAATAATAAAATTTACACTCAGTATTGTCCTTTTTAAAAGAAAAAGGGATATGGATAGGTGTGGAGACCAGCTGGGAGACGGGCTCCCACATTTTACCCCAGGGTACTCTTGAGGAGAGAAGGATAAGAGATTTAGATAGAAGGATAGAGGGGAGAAAAACAGATAGAAACACAAGATAGCCTTGGGAGGGCCTGGATCCTAATCCACTGGCCCTTTTGTCTCTTATAAAGGGCTATTTATAGGAATGCCAAGGGGTGGAGCAAAAGACCTCCCACAGGACAGCCAAATGCAGACCCTTTCCAATCACCTGGAACCATGCACATTGTCAAGCAATCCTCTAATGCAGCTCTGCTGGGTAAAGCAAGTTCAGATCTCACTAGGAAACCTTTGTGGGCCTCCACAATTCCCCCTTCTTGATATAAAAGAGAGCTCCCCAGACCCCGCAGATAGACTTGCCTGTCTTAGGTCATCTTTCTTGATTAATTTTACATTCATACATTCAGGAAGTTATCAAGAAGAATGTTGCCTGTCTTTGGCTACCAACCTCTGGCAAGAGGGGGTACAGAGCTTAACTCACCTCTGGCCCAAGCCCCTACTAAGAGCTTGCAAACATCCACAGTGATCTCCACAGCTGCCACACCTCCCAGTAAAGGAGTAGAGGATAATAAAGATGGAATATCCTTATTGGAATAGGTCTAAGGTGATTACAGCAGTCTTAGCTGCACCAAGCCCTTTTCCTGGATCAAAACTTTCTCCTAACAGATGTTCAATAAAATTTTCAAGAGACTATTTTGATTCCCAGGAGAAAACAGTCATTTCAAAACACTTCAAAGTATCCACTCAAGTAAACAAAAACCCATGCTAATTATAAAGATATTTTTACAAACTAACTTGATTGTGGGAAGCTTATACCTTTGTGGGAGGCCTACCCCTTTCTAAACAGAAACAGAAGGAGTGGAAACTTCCAGGAAGAAGACAGAAAGGCTCCCCTAATTATGACACCTTCACTTGAGTTTTCCAGGGGCTACTAAAATCATAAAATTATATTTTAAGCTATCAAAAAAGCATTCAAATATATCTGAAGATAAAAGAGTAATAAAAACTTTGAGATGCTTCTAATGTCATTAATTTGGTTTATCCTTTAAAAATTAATGTTGCCGGGCGGTGGTGGCGCACGCCTTTAATCCCAGCACTCGGGAGGCAGAGGCAGGCGGATCTCTGTGAGTTCGAGGCCAGCCTGGTCTCCAAAGCGAGTTCCAGGAAAGGCGCAAAGCTACACAGAGAAACCCTGTCTCGAAAAACCAAAAAAAAAAAAAAAAAAATTAATGTTAGCCAATTCGTCTGGACTAGATAGATATTGATGGAGTAATAAATATAATTCTAGTATGAACTTCACTATACACTTTTTACAAACTTACTTACATTCTACATTTACACTTTTTACATTCAATAATTACACTTTTTACATGTTTATTTTGAAAGGAAACTCTATGGAACTTGTAGATAGAATTTTCCTGCCTGGCCCACAGTCAGGACAAATCTCTGTCACCCGCCAGTCCCACAGCCGCTCAGACCCAACCAAGTAAACACAAAGACTTATATTGCTTACAAACTGTATGGCTGTGGCAGGCTTCTTGCTAGCTGTTCTTATATCTTAAATTAGCCCATTTCTATTAATCTATACCTTGCTACGTGGCTAGTGGCTTACCAGCATCTTCACATGCTGTTTGTCATGGCAGTGGATGGCAGTGTCTCTCTGACTCAGCCTTCTACTTCCCAGAATTCTTCTCCTCCTTGTCCCGCCTATACTTCCTCCTGCCTGGCTACTGGCCAATCAGTGTTTTATTAACCAATCAGAGCAACACATTTGACATACAGAACATCCCACAGTAGGAACTATTTTAGCACATATCTAGAAGAGATCTCTTAACAAAACTAACTTGCATTCAAAAGCAAACTCTATAGCAAACATCTAGAAAGAATCTCTTAACAGAACTAACTTTTTTCTTTCAACAAGACAGAGAGTACACAAATCATAAGTTATCATAGTAAAAATTATAAGTGAACTCAGCACTGCTTTATTTCTGAAAGTTCAGAGTTCATGGTCATCTTTAATATCCTTCTGAAAGTTTTCCTGACAGTTTGAAGTCAGAAGCTGATTTATCAATGGCTCCAGCTTCTCTAGATCCCGGAATTCAGTGAATGTCATTGCTAAGGGGCTGTAACACTTGCTGCTAATGGCTGTAACACTTGGAACAATGACATTCCCCCAAAGTCACCTTTCCCCTCAGGCTCTCTCAGCCATTCTGGAACTGGCAGAAATGTGCTCAGTAGCAGAAGGTTTCTAGCTAGGGGCCCGTCTGTCCCTTTGCCCAAACTCATTACAGCTCCCTTGAGTGACACAATTCAAACAAATGTTGCTGAAATGAAGTTACTCTACCAAAAAGCCTCGCCTCAGGGCGAGGATGAAATTACCATACTGAACTGCCATAAAGCTCTTAGAAAAAACTTCCTGTGCAGCTATTTTTAAAGGAGCCTGCATTGATACAGAACTGGTGTGGCTCCAGGTTCCATTTCATTCCAGCTTTTCTGGAAAAACGTTAGTAGCTACGGTATTATTAGAGCTGACATTTCTTTGTTCCACACACCTCACCAAACTCAGACAACCAACAAGCTTTTCTCAGGCTGCCTTTCTCTATAGCGTCACGATGTTATGTTATGGACTACATTTTCCACGATACCTTTCTCTATATAGTCACTCCATTGCCAAAGTTACTTTTCAAACTACATTTCCCAGGTTGCCTTTTGGGGTCTGGGAGAAAACACAGCTGCAGTCAATGGTGGCCATTACTATCCCAGTTTCATTCACACTGTCTGTATACGTGCTTTTGCTTTTACCACGGGAGATTGTTTTCTTCCCTAAGCTTACATTAGGACACCTGAGTTACCATTTGACAGGTGTACCTCTCTAATCAGAATTTTCACCTGCCACTTTTTCCAGAGCTGGTTACATCTGTCTGCTGCACTTCAGACAGGCATTTTGGTGCCCGAAGCAAAAACCCCTCAGGGCTTGCTCTTCTACCTTACTGGGTCAGTGAAAGAAAATGAAAGTAGTTAAAATAGAAGTCTTTTCAGCCTTTTCAAAAAGATTGTTGGGAACTCAAGCCCTGCGCTCCTCATTGCAGGGAGGATTTCCAAGCTTCCACTGCTTCCTCAATGCCAGCAGACCTTCCGCACCTCTGGTGCGGCTTCACCTTGGGGGAAGTTGTCCCTCCTTTGGTTTTTGGTCTGCACTTTCTTGCTAGGCTCTAGCCACAGGGAACTCTGGCTGCTGTTTTTCTAATACTGGCTGGAAGGAGAGACAGGAATAGCAAAGAGGATTTGCCCTGTTCCAAAAGGTTTTTTTGTTTTTTCTTAGAGCAATTACAGGTGATTTTCCCATACTAATAGATGTTGTTTCCAGGTGAGTTAAAATTTTGTCCTTACAGAAAGAGAAAAAAAAATCAGAGAAAGACCTGAAGAGCTTCTAGTTTTTTAGAGAGAGAGATTGGTAAGTTTTTCCTAAGACCTCTCTTCTCCTTGGCTTCATGGCCAAATGGAAACTAATTTTGATGGTAGGGTGTTATAATGGCATTTGCTGGCAGAGCAGAGAATTTTGTTTCATCTGTATCTGTCTCAGGGAAAATTCTTTCCTCTGCTGCTTGGGACTTAGAATTGAGCTGTTCACAGGCCAAAAGCTTCCATTTTCTGCCCATTTTCTTTCATCTTTGATAGATATTTCTGATTCTTCCCCAGGATTTTGCATTCATAGCTCCATAGTTAGAAAATCAAGGACATAGTTCCTCTGTCTTGTTGCTTATCTTATCCTAATTTTTTTCTTAAAACTATATTCCTAACCCAATGTTTCTATTTTCTACCTTACTCTAAATTTTTTCCTACACTATTTTCCTATAGAAACTAAGAGAGAGAAAAAGAAAGAAATCTGATAGAGAGAAATAAACACTGCAGTCTCACTTTTCAACTTCGGCATTCCACCACCTAACTTGACTCCTGAGAATAAAATATCATCACCTTTATCATTTCTTTAACAGCATGCCTTACACCGGCAACACCCCTGACACTCCTTTCACCAAGTCTCTGGGTCCTGTTCCAGGCACCATCCGTGGGACACCAACTGGGAGATTGGCTCCCACATTTACCCCAGGATACTCTTGAGGAGAGAGGAATAAGAGACTTAGAAGGATAGAGGGGAGAGAAACAGATAGAAACATAGGATAGCCTTGGGAGGGCCTGGATCCTAATCCACTGGGCCCTTCTGTCTCTTATAAAGGACTATTTATAGGAATGCCAAGGGGTGGAGCAAAAGACCTCCCACAGAACAGCCAAGTGTAGACCCTTTCCAATCACTTGGCAACCATGCACATGGCCAAGCAATCCTCTAATGCAGCTCTGCTGGGTAAAGCAAGTTCAGATCTCACTAGGAAACCTTTGTGGGCCTCCACAGATAGGTATAGTATATTAAGATAGATTATTGTATCTACTAGTAAACTGATTTAGCAAACTATCAGCCTTGGATAATTTGCACTGATATGGAATCTTGTATAATTGACACAAATGTGAACTATTCTTACATCCCTATTTAAGATAATTTGTATATTGTTACAAATACAAAACTATATTTGTTTCATTGTGCATATATTTCTACTCCTATTTGAAATATTTTGTATATTGATACAAATGTAAAATTATATTTGTCATACTATATGTGTGTTCAACCTTTATTTAGGATATTTTGTATATTGATACATATTAAGGATATTGTTGTCATATTACATATTGCACCATACATTTCTACCTCTGTTTAAGATATTTTATGTATTGTCACAATTTTGAGGTCATTGTCCTCATACAGTACATCTGCTTACAGACTGTTTACCTTGTTAATGTGAAGCCCTATTCCTTAGGTTATTTAGGTAGATAAGAATTACAGAATTATAGTCACCCATGCTTGTCATTTCTATAGTTGTTAGATTCTCCAGATTTACAGAAACATATGTCAGATGGATAGGTAATCTTCAAACACTTCAAAGACCTAAAGAATATGGCATTTAAATGTTTTGATAACTCAGAATTCTGTTGATGTGAGACATGATTGCTCCTGGCAGCACTGATCTGATCCTGAGAGAATGTTGGGCTTCTAAGACACTTCTGTTTGGAAGTTTGTCTTCTTGTTGCCACAAAATTACCTGCAGGGCAAATAACTTCCCTTGCCTTGACTGCTGACAGTATGAACACTGTATTTTCTAGATGAGCAGGACACAAGGAAAAGCAACTACTGAACCTTGCCAAGACAGAGTAATATGGTCTTTCAAAACTCCTGCTTCTGAAAATGGTCTGCCAGATATTTTAGGCCTGTAGCCAAATTGAATGTCCCAATGATGCTGAGAAACTTTTGGTGATTGTCCAGGCTGCCAGCTGTCTCTGTCTATTCTCGAAAGATTTTCAGAAATTGTTTGCTTGCATTTTCTGTTTTCTCAGGTATTATTATGTTTCTTCTCAGGTCTTTGATGGAGTTGAAGACTAGATAGTTACAGTTACAATCTTCTCGTATCTTAGCTTGAACATATTAAGTATTAAAGTTAGCATCTTCAGGATAGGACAGCTATTGGATTAATCTCAGTAATTTGCCATTTACCTATGATCTGGACATTTCGGGACATTGAGCATGTGTTTCTTGTTTGATGTTGTTCTTGTGGTTTGTAGTTCCATTTTTGTTTAAGTTATTACCCTTTGTTTTTCCTGGACAATACTTGATAATCATTCTTATTGTGTATAGTTTGCATTACGTTTAGAACCTTCTTATTTAGACAAAAAGGATAAATGTAGTGGTATTTGCTCTACCTATGACCTTGGACTATAGGGCTCTTAAAAGGAAAGGGAGAGGGGTCACGAGTCCCTTCTCCCTGCTGCATGCTTTCTGGTCTGATCAGACTGCCAAGTGGATTCGCTCCCAGTCAGAACAGAAGACAACTTCAGCTGTTTACTCAGTTCTGTATTTGTGAGGGTATTTCTTCAATTTATGTCTTAATAAATCCCTATTACCCATTAAATAGACTCATGTGGATTGATCTTAGTACATGTGTTTGTAATCCCAATACTAGGGAGGTGAAGACAAAAGAATCACTAGGGCTCCCTGGTCAGGCAGCTCAGCCTTTTTGGCAAGCTCCAGGCCAGTGACAGATCCTATCTCAAGCAAGGGTCATTCAGACTATTAGATATCTCATGTCCTGGTTGTGGAAGCTTGGGGGAGCCCCTGGCTATACAGGGATCATTTAGATTACTAGCCAACCTCCAGTCCTGGTTGTAGGAGCTCGATATGGCCTGGCTCAACCGATAACACAGATCACCAGGCTGTTAATCACAGCCTTCTGGAAAAACAGGTTATATGTCTCTTCCATTGGAAATACTATCATGTGTGCTTAACATTCCCGGTTTTCCTGGAGATCTGTGGCCACAAGGACCATCATGCTCCCAACAAGTAGTTGTATTCTTTGCAATATTTAAGTAAATTGCCTATCTGAAAAGATTTTCTCCAACTAACCAAGAAAAGCATGTATCCAAAGAACCCCTGTTATAATTATCCTAGTTGTATGTAGCTGGGGATGAGGAATAGATGACTCTAAATATACATCCCATGCCCATTTCAAGACAGTGTCTTCTAGACATGCCAGGGAAATATTCATCCATAAAATCTCAACCCTAGATGAAGAATTACAGGCAATCTGTGGCTCCTCCGAGGAAAATCAGTGTCCCCTAGGGATTATGCTCCTGCTGGATTACCCACCTAAGTGTAGTCAGACCTAAACACAGTACTTAGGAGCAACATTAAATGGACTCAGTAGGTTACATACGCATATATGTAGCAATATATATGTTACATATGATGTAAAAAAGGAGGCTATGATTTTTGAATTTGAGGGAGTGGAAAGGGGACGGACATAGGAGGACTTGGAGTGGGAAGAGGGAGGGTGGAAAGGATGTAAATATATGACTCATATATGAAATTCTCCAAAAAAATAAAAAATGTAAATTTAAACAAAAAGAAAACATGGACAAAAATACTAAAACGTAAAGAAGTTTATGACTATATAGTGAAGGGTATGCCCTGAAAATGAATAAATGATTATACTGGCAAGAAAAAAAATCTCTCCAAGGACTGGTAAGATGGCACAGAAGGATAAAATCTTATCACTAAATCTGAAGACCTGAGTTTGATCCTGGAAACCCACATGGTAGAGAGAGAGAACAGACTCCTACAAGCTGTCCTCTGACTTCTACATGCACACCATGCATGTGCACCTACACACACAAATAACTAAGTAAATAAATAATGATAGATAGATAGATAGATAGATAGATAGATAGATAGATAGATAGATAGATAATCCATATTTCCTATGCTATATAAAACAGGCTTGGTGTCCTAGAAACAATTCCCATTCAAAAGACCACAATGGTGGGGATGAATATTATCACAGTACAGTGATATTCAAAAATACCATAATGAAACTTACTATTTTATACACTGAATAAAAATAATAATATAAAAAGAAAAGGAGACCATGACAGAAAACAAAAGATGTGGACTCTTTCTTACACATTAACACTGTATAAGCTAGCTGGAGTCAACCACACAGAGATATAGAGTATAGCTAAGAAAGCTTACAGTAGAGAAGAAAGCATGGAGCAACAGAGATTTGACCAGCCTTGGGCATATACACAAGGAATGCTCAATCTTACCACAAGGACACATGTTCAACCATGTTCATGGACTAAAATCAAAATGATAAAAGGCTGTGTTCAGCATCTGGACAGTTTGCATTCCAACATTCCCAATGCCTTCCATACTCAAGGTTGGCTATTATATCACTCTAGCCTAGCAGAGAAAACTCAAACCCAAGGTTCAGGAAAACATCCCTGTTTCAAAGGAACAAGATGGAAAGTAATGGAGAATGATACCTGATACCCTCTCCTGGCCTCTGTGTACACACATACATACACACACACACACACACACACACACACACACACACACACACCTACATACATACAGACTACATACCTACATATGTGTAATACTCACACATATATGCATAAATTAATTAAATATTTTAAAAATAAAAAGTGTTCTATGAGAAAGCTACAGGTAGCAGAGTCCACTTTTATCCCTGGGCAGGAGAAACAAAATTAAACAAAACTATTTTCATGAAATTGAAATCCACTCCTTATCTAAAAATCAAACAACTTAAAGGAATCTTGACTGGAACCCAGGTCCAGGTTGACTCTATTGTGTATAGTCAGCATATCTACCTGAAGGTAGATTTCCACCAAAGAGCCAAAAAAAAAGGGTTTCCTGCACAATGAAATGAGCTAGTACCTATCAACCTAAACCTTCATGAAATCATTGCAGATAAGCATCAGGAGGCTATTGGCCTAGGGGGAGTCCTGTCTATATTCACATATTAGCCAAATTTCCTACTCAGGAGTTTGTTTTTGCTTTTGTTTTTTCAGAAATGATCAGCTGATAGCTAAAGCTTTTCATTAACTAACTCTTACACTTAAATTAATCCAAAATTCTTAATATTTAGCCACGTGGCTTGAAACCTTTTCTCAGTATGGCATTCTCATCTTGCTTTTCTGTGTTTGTTGGTAACTCCCTTACTCTGCCCTTCCTCTTCCCAGAATTCTCCTAGTCTGGTTCTACTGCTCAATCTTATCCTGCCCAGCCATCAGCCAATCAGCTTTTTATTAACAATGAGCATAATCCACAGCAGTCACATTTGGTTGTTACCTCTTAGAAGACCATTCTTTTCTAATGACAGGCAGAAAGAGTGCATCCAAAAGGGGGGGCAGAACTGGGTTAAATAGAAGGAGGGGAAACTGTCATCAGAATATATTGTATGAGAACAGAGTCTACTTTCAATCAAAGGAAACAAATGAAAAAAATACATTTTATTTTTTATGTATAAATGTTTTCTCGAATAGATGTATGTGCACCACATGCATGCCTGGTACCGTGAGTGGTCAGAAGAGGCCATTGGATCCGCTGGAACAAGAACCACAGATGTTCGTGAGCCATATGTAGGTGCTATACTGACCCTGGGTCCTCTGTAAGAGGAATAAGCACTCTTAATCACTCAGTCGTCTCTCCAAGGCTGATAATAATAACCACTGGGTAATATTTAGAGAGAGCTGAAAAATAAAGCCTAATACATTTAAATACATACCAATTGGACAGATATCTTGTTCTTTTAAGGCAGTACTTGTAAAACTTACCAAGAAATGAGCAATAGTTTGAGAGAATTTCATTTTAATTCAATGCATTGAACTTTTACCTTAAAAAGATAAGATCACGTTCAGGCTGTTCATGTAGATCTCATTCCATTTCTCTGTCATTGGGCGATCCCCGTGTCTTTCTTGGGGTCCTGTTTTTCAGGTAGCCTCCCTGGTGATGTGAGTAGCAGTCCAGTCATCCTTGTTCCACATCTAGTATCCTGCTATGAGTGAGTACATACCATGTTTGTCTTTCTGAGTCTGGGTTACCTCACTCAGGATGATTTTTTCTAGATCCATCCATTTGTCTGCAAACCTCATGATGTCATTGTTTTTCTCTGCTGAGTAGTATTCCATTGTGTATATGTACCGTGGGGGTAGTGAAAGGCAAGGGTCGAGGGAAAGAGAGCTTGGGGGAGCAGGAGATCCCAGCTGGATCAACAACAGAGAGGGAGAACAAGGAATAGGAGACCATGGTAAATGAAGACCACATGAGAATAGGAAGAAGCAAAGTGCTAGAGAGGCCCACAGAAATCCACAAAGATACCCACACAACAGATTGCTGGCAATGGTCGAGAGACAGCCCGAACTGACCTACTCTGGTGATGGGATGGCCAAACACCCTAATTGTTGTGCTAGAAACCTCATCCAACTACTGAGGGATCTGGATGCAGAGATCCATGACTAGGCCCCGGGTGGATCTCTGCGAGTCCAATTAGCGAGAATGAGGAGGGTTTATATGAGCGAGAATTGTTGAGACCAAGGTTGGATAAAGCACAGGGACAAATAGCCAAATGAATGGAAACACATGAACTATGAACCAATGGCTGAGGGGTCCCCACTGGATCAGGCCCTCTGAATGGGTGAGACAGTTGATTGGCTTGATCTGTTTGGGAGGCATCCAGGCAGTGGGACCGGGTCCTGTGCTCATTGCATGAGGTGGCTGTTTGAAACCTGGGGCCTATGCAGGATCGCTTGGCTCGGCCTGGGAGGAGGGGACTGGACCTGCCTGGACTGAGTCTACCAGGTTGAACTCAGTCTGTGGGGAAGGCTTTGCCCTGGAGGAGATGGGAATGGGGGGGTTGGGGGGAAGGTGAGGGGGACGGGAGGGGGTAGAACAAGGGAATCCGTGGCTGATATGTAGAACTGAATTGTATTGCAAAATAAAAAAATATAAAAAAAAGATAAGATCACATATCAACATCTCACCTATCACATTCCATTCATAACTTACTCAGACCTTTATAACTTGGTAAGGTTTACACACTTTCTTTCTGATGCTGGGAAAACATCCAGCCATATTAACCTTTACATACATTTTTTGATAAAAAAAATATTTTCATTCTCACACCTTATCAACAATATCTTTTTTCCTATGTCCTGTTTCCTTTCTGTTTTATTTCCTTTCATCATATGATGAAACAGAGCAAAACAGTGAATTAAGTTAAAAAGAAAGTCAGCTCCAAACTACATGTCTAGCACTATAGAAATAATTTAATATCTCTAGTATATATAGTGTTAAATTATGCAGCTTTGTATATTTCCATGCAGACACCATATAAAACAGGTCACTCAACAATAGTTTCTGCATTGTAAAGTCTAGGAAATGTTCTCATATAGGCATGCTTGTTTTCTTCATTGAGCATAAACAGCAGATGGATCAAAGCAAAATATCAATCAACTGAAGTTTACATCATCCAACAGCAAAATAGGAAAAGCCCTGATAAAATGTCATCTCAAGGCAATGGCTCAGGAGTTTTAGACAGATGTTCCCCTTGATCCGGTAGGTGGAAGAGCAGCCCAACAACTGTTTCTATTGTAGATGTCATTATAACTAGAGACAAACAAAAGCCCCATCTCCTTGAAATAGTTTTCCTCTCAGCTGTTATGAAGGGCACAATGCCTTTACCCTTGGTCCCTTTTGCTGTTCACTTTGGTGCTTGTTACAGAGCCAGAGACCATCCTGACTCAGGGTAGGGATTGTAGAGGACTGTTGAAACCAAAGCGGTTGTGCCTCAACCACTGACTCAGAAATTTGTCAAGAGATACTCATTATTTTTGCTGCATTACCCAACCCTTGGGATCTTACATCATTTTGTTGCTTAGAAGTCACCTTTACATAACATGGAGGGCCTATATGGTAAGTAAACTGAGATGGGTAAATGGGAATGAGATACATCAAGGTAGGAGGAGTCAGCATTGGAATAATCACCATACTCACATCATACTCAAGCAAAGTGGCTGGGTCTGGAGCAGACTGTTCTACAAAAATAAGTGAAACAAGAGAAGGTAGAGGCACACCTCATTAGCAAATACTGGTGTTCGTGGAAAGGGAGACGTGGACAGCACAAGACAGCGTGGCATGGCTTGGATTACCTTCTACCTTCTAAATGTTCTCTGGGCTGTGGCAGGAACCAGCACCCAAAACTCTTGCTGTGAGTATGGTGATTATTCCAATGGCAAAGAAGCAGTCTCCCTCCAGAGAGGCAGAGATCTCAGGCACAGTTCTACTGTTGAGAGAGGGGTGGAACAGCAATCACTATAGGAGTTCTGAAGAGGTAGGCATAAGTCAAGGATGGAGACATAGTCATCTTTCATGACTTCACAGAATAATTCTTGGAGAGTCAAGTCCATACACTTTTTATGGAGAGAGCATGAATTATGATTGCAGAAATGCTGGCTGCTGTAACAAGATAGATACTTAGTGGTAACTAAGACTACATGGGAGGCATGAATATCTGATAAGCAGATTATGCCTCAAATCATCAATATTTTTCATGAAAGAGTAGAGGGAACTAAATGCCAAAGAAAACAGTGACTAATAGGATAGTTAGAAATCATGTTAAATACTTCTGAGATGTACTGCTCAAAGTTAGCACATGAAAAAAATCACTTTAAAGATAGAGACTGTTGGAGAAGATGTAAGGACTAATGAGCCTCTAAAGAAAAATGCTGATATTTTCTGCATTTCTCTTCTGTCTCCTCAAATCTCTCAAGCCTTCTGCTAAAAGGCCTAGAAGACACAGGAAGGACACTTCTGGGAAAGGGATGAGGGATGGGGGCAATGAGGGATGAGTGGTGGGGTGTTGCAAGTGGCTTTCCTTTTCTCAGCTGTCCCCGCAGAACAGCAGCCCTGGGTCAATGGCCTACAAGTGCTCATGGAGAAGTCGGTGACAAAGTCAGACTTCACAAATCCCAGCATCCTGATTGCCATGAACCTGGCCGGTGCCTACAATCTGGAGGCCCAGAAGCTCCTGACTGACAGGCTCATGGCCACTGACAGTGCAGGTTAGACACTGGAGCCCCTCCCCGAAGCCTGAATCACACATACAGGCCACCCCGGACCCCAGGTCTCTGTCATCGCCCACCCCAATTCACTCACCTTTCCCTACACAGCAGAAGAACATCTGTAGCTAAACATATGTGACATCGGAAGAGTCAGGGAAGGGGGGAGGGATGCACAGGGAGCTCCAGACTCAGGGAAGAAAGCAGGCACTTCTGCTTCCAAATTTGCTGCTTATGAACAGTCACTGGATACCACTTACTCACCTTGCTCTCTAAGGACACAAACAATAACAATAGTGGCAGTAACAACAAAGTCTAGGGTCAATTCACTTCATATGAATTGCCTTGAGCTTCAAGATGCATGACAAGTTTACTTTCTGCATTTAAGTCTCCACTGACTTTCACGGGTTTTCTCCTTTCTTTTCTAAACAGACAGCATGGATTCTTTTCTTAGCATATATTAAACATAAGAAATAATTAGTTTCATTGTACAGTCATTGATTCACACAGACAACACTACATTCAATGTTTCTTCAAATACTTATTTCCACATTTCTTTCTTTAGAAAAAAAGAGATTTTAAAATGATATGAGTGCACTACTGAAAAATCCAAATCCTAGATTTGAGGCTCTGGATATAAGGCTGGTAGATGCTGTGTATGACATACACCTGTAAGCCCAGCACTCAGCAAGAGTGAGTTCAGGGCCAGCCAGGGATACAGAGTGTCTCAAACATTAAAGGGAGGTAGTAAGCAGCCACTTAGAGATGGGTTAGTCAGGGGGCTCCATGGGTAAAGGTGGTTGTTACATAGGCTTCCCCATCTGAGCTTGATCCCCAGAATCAATATAACATTAGAAGGAATAACTGCCTTCACAAAGATGTCTTTTGACCTCCACATCTGTGTTGTGGCTTGCACACACACACACGCACACACACAGTAATAACAATAACAATAAATACGAAGTTTACATTTTAAAAAACAAGTACAACACTCAGTCTAGCCCTTGGTAACACTTTGCCCTGTACTGCCTGCCATCATAATTCTGTTCTCTTTTCCATAGACCTGACAAGCGGGCAGCTCGCTCTCACCACTATGGCGCTCACCTCCTCATGCCGAGACCCTGGAAATAAAGTATCCATTCTGCAAAAGAAAATGGAGAACTGGGTACCTCCAAGTAAGACCTCATGGGGAGGGAGGGAAGAGTGGGGTGCCACATCCTACTGACAATTTTTAACCTGGAAAGGAAAATTATGGAAGTGAGAAGAGCAAAAATCAGAAAGAGACACAAGGCCACCTCTGCTCTGACAATGCCACCAGTGAGACACTCAGTTCTCAGCCAAAATGAGCTAGAGAAGCCAACTCCCCAGGCATGGACTGGGCAGCCACCATCCTCCCAGGGTCAGCAACATCCCTCTTGTCTTCAGATGCCAGATGACATTCTAATTCTGAGAAACACTGATGTCATCCTTTGCCAATACTGTCTCTTTTTGTGGTGACAGGTTTTCTAGTGATTTCTATTTAAAAGCTCCAGCCTATGCTACTCAAAACGTCTCCAGTGTGGTGAGTGTTAATCTAAGGATGGTTCTCTATTGTCTTCTGAGGCCCCGGTGCTGAAGCCTCAGCCTTCTATGGGCCCAGTCTGGCGATCCTCGCACTGTGCCAGAAGAACTCAGAGGCAACCTTACCCATCGCAGTGCGCTTTGCTAAGACCCTGATGAGGGAGTCTTCTCCCTTCAATGTGGGTAAGTTGATGCCATCAGACACTGACCGAGGTGAGAGTATCAGAGTCACAGTAGATGAGAGGTAGTGGTGGAGGGGGAAGCAAAGGAGAAAAACCTTCCATGGAGGTAGAGCTGGGAGCCATGCAGGTGGGGGTGGATGAAAAACATTGAACAAATGTTTGTTGGACTTGTGAGTTAAGGACAGACCTCCACTGGGACAATAAACATGTCACACAAGTTACAAGTAATTTTCAAATAAAATGGAGATAGATGTCTTACATCACCCCTACCCTGCACTCCTTAATGTATACTAATTCTCCCATATTCTGTATATTTCAAGATGTTTCTCATTTTTCCATCCAAATGTCCTTTCTACAAACAGCTATTTTCTGAAGCCAACACAAGGACCTTCTTCTCCCTTTGTGTTACCCACATTGGGCTGCTTATGAATGGAATCCTTTTCTACTGTGATGCTATTTCCTTCTTAAACTTTCTGTGTGTAATGATCTTTCCTCTGTTGGGGCCCCTGGCATGGACTCCCTGTCATGACCCTCTGCCTCTCTCTAAGCAATATCATCTCAGGCTTTCACTCACTTCCACAGGCCTCAACAGTAAGTTTTTTCTTTTTACTATCAAGACAAGCAGGCAGATACAGTCTAGGGCCCTTCCCAGGGATCAAGAATAGGCTGGTATCCCTCTCCATCTGGAACCTCACACATGGTTGGGACATCTCTGGCAGTTCAGTAAGTGAGGTGGACCTCTTTGTCTTCAGATGTCCATAACACTGTCATTATTAATGGAGCTATGAGACTTTCAAATGAGGCGACAAGGGCAGTGAGATACAGTTGCCATCTGGATGGCATTTTACTTGTTCTGGTCTTGTCAGAACTTGCTCATTTGGCCCACACATGTTTACCACATGCAAATAATGAAAAGTCTCTCTGTGCTGGGTGCTATGGTGAATGTAAAGTTCCCACTGCCCAAGCATTCACAGAACCCAGGACCACACACATGACACAGAATGCTGACAGAGTAAAACAGTCATAGACCACAAATGCTGAAGAGACTCAGGCTGCTGTGCTGGGAAGACCAAGATGCCTTCACTGAGGTGTGACAGCTGGGCCTTCCAGAATGCTGACATCTCAAAAGATCAACCTTGACATGAGAGAAATGGGATTGAACACACTGCCATTTACACTATTTAAAGTTTCAAAGTCTGCAGCTGTCCAGTGGTATATATTTATTTTAGAGCCTGGCCCTGCTGCTTCCTGGCTGTTTGGCCTTGGGCAGTTCCTTTACTGCTCTGAACTCCCACTTCCTCGTCTCTTAAATGAAGATACTCATAGGTTCTGTTCCACCAGTGATCCCAAGAACTAAAAGAGGTCCTGTCACTAGATCACAATAAGCCCCTGATGAACATTGGCTGTGGTGGTGATTGTGGTGAGGGTCTGCCTCCCCTCTGCCTTCCAGACACAGGAGCAGTAGCAACCTTGGCCCTGACCTGCATGTACAACAGGATTCCTGTAGGTTCTCAGGAAAATTACAGAGACCTGTTTGGTGAGGCACTGAAGGTTCTTGTGGATAATATCAGCTTGAGGATCAAAGCTGATGGCATCATCGGAAACATCTACAGCACCGGCCTTGCCATGCAGGTAAACCTATCCTATATGCTCCTAATCTGGGCCAGAATAACAACCCTGAACTCTAGCACCAAGGGACTTTGTGTCTACTAACATACCTGGGAAAGTCCAACTAATGTAATTTGGGGTCCATTCCTGAACTACTTTGTCTCAGTTTCTCCACTAGCAAAATGCAGATATATGCTAGCTCATAGATAAAATGTAAAGACAAACTTAAAAGAATTCATTCTCCTTTCTTGGAAAAAAATGAAACAAATAAATCAAGAATTTTGAGAGTTTATTATCAATAATAACCAGTTTACTAGTAACAGTCATACACTATTGAAAGTTTGATGCATACATACTAATATGAAGGCGGATCTTCTGCTTCAAACTTACCAGGAGTTTCTTCTTTCCCTCTTATCTTTAGCCACAAAGAAAATTGGTTTGGCCGGGCGGTGGTGGCGCACGCCTTTAATCCCAGCACTCGGGAGGCAGAGCCAGGCGGATCTCTGTGAGTTCGAGGCCAGCCTGGTCTCCAAAGCGAGTTCCAGGAAAGGCGTAAAGCTACACAGAGAAACCCTGTCTCGAAAAACCAAAAAGAAAAAAAAAAGAAAAAAAAGAAAATTGGTTTGTATTTAAAATGATTAATGTAAGTAATCTAAAGATGACTCGAACACACACACACATACACACACACACACACACACACACATACATACATACATACATATAACCAAGTAAATAGTAGAGCCAAGTCTGAGAATCTGAGTCTGTAGTCCATTCTATGCCTTCCTCACATATCTCCAGGCTTAAATTAGGAAAGATGCTCCTTGACAGCCCCAAATCCATCACCATCTTCCAGCTGCTGTTCACTAGAGCAGGAGTCATCCATGGAGAGCAGATGTATCCATAGAGCAGATTTATCCATAATGGTGGGGAGATATTAACAACCAGAACAAGAAATTTTAGTCACAATTGGTCAAATCCTCTAGCCCATACTGAAATATTAATGGTCTAAATACCTTAGGAAATTAAGAGAAAAAAATGCACCATGAACTCTCAGCCTCAAAAACACCAGGAAAGGGAGAGGGCTGGAATTATGATGTCAGCCTTAACCTTTGTGTAGCTCTTGGTTACTATTAGAAGAAAATGGTCTCCTAGTGAGGGAGAGTGGCGTTGGTTCCCTCCACACACTAAAAATAAGGGAAGAGTCCAAACAGCACACGTAATAGTCAGTGTCAAAAATAAGAATGAAGACAAATCACCAGCCCAAAATACCATATGTGGAAGTGACTAGGAGCAAAGTCAGCATTTATTGTCATGGTCACTGGAATTTTGTCACGAAACAAAACATTTTTCCCACAGCTGACCCATACAAAAGCATCCCCAGAACTCATGTCTAGAAATTCCTGTGGAAAGCAGGCAGCCTGAAAGAATGAGGTTAAGACTGGGTTTGGCAGGCCGGGTCACGTGCTTAACCCTGTCTAACGAGTTTGATTGCTTTAGTGCCAGATGCAGAACTGTTTACTTTGCTGATTTGGCTTAGAACTTCTATTTGGGATTTCATCACTTTCTAGGTACACTCTGGTAGATTATATCTGAGAATAAAAGCTTTTCCTATCAAAGGGTAAGACCTCATCCACATCCAGATACCACTTACCATGTAGATTTCTTGTCACTTAAGAAACATAACTCCTCCCTACCTGCCTGCTGAGGACTAACTACCTGGTGCCTCTTAGACCAAACTGCCTTCTAAAGTGGCCTCAACGGGAGTTATGGTCTTCATTTGCCAAAGTTAATGGTGTGACCATACCTGTCACAAATGTCCAGGTACCACAACTGCTCTCCCTAGCTGAAACAACTATCTTTGACTCCCCTCCACCTTCTCCCATTTTCTCTTCCAGCTTCATGCAAATGTGTCATTAGCCAACAAAGCTCACTACCATACTTGGTGGCTCTAGTTAGCGTAACTGTAAAGGAAGGGAGGATGCAATGAGTTTCCACATCATGCCTTGCAAAATGCTTTTCCACACTTGCACACTGGACTCTCAAATGATACCCCCTCCAAAGACAAGCAGGATTTATACTTTCTAATTTGCCCCAAAGAAAGAAAACTAGACAAGCATAAGTGCATCACTTGGTATAGTAATCCAAATTCATTTTTCAACTTCCAAAATCTCGATTTTAAAAATACCAACTTAATATTTCACATTCCTGGCTGTGTCCAAGGCTAAATGAAGTGGTTTCAAGAAAAACCATAATAAAAAGATCAAATGATGACATCAAGGACCACTTTTAGTTGTCTGCCATCCTTGGTTTCATTCATTCTCTCCTGTTGTGTGGAATTTAAGATGGTCAATGACAGCTTGGTGCTTACTCATAAAGTCCCAACTGAAATATAGAAGCAAAAGAAATGTTTTTCTCTTTCAGTATTAGTGCACAGGGAAGGGCTGATTGGTTGGTGTAGGAATCTACCAGTCACTGTTCCCATGGACTCCAGTGCAAAGCTGAAAAAGATTCCATCCCAAGGCCAGGGTTGTGGAAACTGACTGACAGTCCTGATGTAGACATGGGCTTTGGGAGAAGTCCACCAAAAGGTGTGCTTGACAACACAAATCAAAAACAGTCTACTGCATGTGCCAGTCCAGCTGCCCTAGACTACAGCTCCTTCTGTGGTTTGCTTTGTTACTCTTTCTCCATATTTTAAAACTATTCACATATACAGCAGTCTTGGCTGTATTTCCTGACTCCAGTCATTGACTAAATAATTGTTCAGTGGCTATTTTTTAAAATCATTTGTCAGTGTTTGTTTCTTTAATTGTTTTATTTTATCTTATGTGAATGGAGTGTTTTGCCTACCTGTATGTCTATGCATCATATACATGCCTAATACCTGAGGAGGCCATAAGAGGGCAAGGCCTGCTTCAGTTTGGGTTCTGGAAGATCATAATGATTAGCAATAAAGTTCATCCCTCCTGAGAGCCAACTTCCTGCCATACCTAATCTTTCCTTTCTTTCCCTCTCCTTGCCCATGCCTGCCCCCTCTCTCCTAGGCTCTGTCTGTGACACCTGAGCAACCTATCAAGAAATGGGACTGCCAGAAGACTATGAATGTGATACTCAATAAGATTAAGCAGGGGAAATTTGAAAACCCCATGTCCATTGCTCAAATTCTCCCTTCCTTGAAAGGCAAGACTTACCTAGATGTGCCCCAAGTAAATTGTGGTCCTGGTAAGAACTTTTCAATGTCTTCCCCTTTTATGTCATAAAGTTGCTACTTAAAGTGCAATGGCATGTGGCTTGATGTTGAGTGGAATATTAGATTGTTTTGTCAATTCATCCCAGATAGGTAAAGTTATGATCTCCAATCCCCAAGCATGTGTACTAGCCCATAGCCAAAGGGCCTAGCTTAAGAATTCAGCTCCTTATACTGAACACCTACTTTAAGGAGATACACGGCCCGTAGTCAACACAGGGAGCTTCATTCATTTGACAAATGTACTGCCAAACATCACACATGTCTCATCTGCTCTTTACAAAGTCAGAAGACAGACATGCAGATGAAACTCCAGACTTTACAGTAATGAAATCAGTGTTAAATAGGAATCAATATCATCTACATTGCAAAGGCAAAAAGAAGAGGAGAAGGAAGAAGGAGAGGAGGAGATGAATAACCAATTGGTGATTTTATTTGAAGGGCTGAAAAGGCACAAATGAAATTCACACAAGCCTTAAGGATCTAATAATGACAGCCTGACACTCACAGAACACCAACAGGATGAGATAGAAGCATAACATGTTACTTTGTAGCATTTTTGTATCCAATCAAACACAATACTGAAATATTGCCGGGCAGTGGTGGCATATGCCTTAATCCCAGCACTCCGGAGGCAGAGGCAGGCGGATCTCTGAGTTTGAGGCCAGCCTGGGCTACAGAGTAAGTTTCAGGAAAGGTGCAAAGTTACACAGAGAAACCCTGTCTCGAAAAATCAAAAAGAAAAAAAAACTGAAATATTTAAAATTCAGATTGCCCATAAAGAGCCTTCCTAAAACTTTTGTCACTCCAGAAAATGTCTGAAATCAACTCCTTCAATTCTTTTTTTTTCTTATTAAAAACTTCTGCTTGCATCCACTCAATTCATATGACAGGAGGAAACTATAAGCTCCTCATAGACTTCAGTGCCGAATCTACAGGAGCCAAACTCAAGCAAACCCACTGCCATCATGTGAAACACCTTAGCCTGAATCCCTATGCTGCTGCCCAGTGACAGCACAAGTCTAACATGGAGTCCTTGCCAGGATTCTGGAATGGTTGTCCAAGTATCTGTGTAAATAACCTAAAGGTTACTATTTTCTTGAAATCTTTTCTGGGATAAGTTCCTGATAACAATGACTTTTGCATCCATCACTCAAACACCAAAATCTTTAATAATCTTTGCCTTTTTGTTCCTCACAGATCATGAGGTGCCACCAACTCCAGCTGACTATCCTACCCCCGTCCCCACCTCACCATCTAATATTACCGTCATATACACCATAAACAACCAGCTGAAGGGGGTTGATCAGCTCTTCAGTGAGACTATCGAGGTTAGTGTGAGGAATGGATCTGTGCTACTTGCTGTCCTAGAAGAAGCGCAGCGCAAAAACTCCATGTTCAAGTGAGTGGGGCAAATGATGTCGCCATCCCCCCAAGCCATACTCCAACTCCCCCATATTCTCCCTTTCTCTCTCTCTCTCTCCCTCTCTACCTCCCTCTTTCCCTGTCTTCATCTCTCCCTCTCTCTATCCTTCCCTCCCCCTATCTCAATAAAATCACATAACATGTAACTAATAGATTTCAGAGGTAAGTATGTATTTGATAGTCTTTGAAATTCGTGTTTCTACCCACTATCCAGTTAGGAAAGAGTAGAATATGGAAATGGATCAGAGGGGAGAATTAAATGTTGGGAAATGTCAACCATTTGCAAAAAGAGGAAGCAATAGAGGAAGATAGGAAGGTCACAATTTAGTATCAAGGGACCATGCTAATTCATGTAAAACAAAAAAGGACACTTGATGCCCAAACTCTCTGGATATGCTCTATAAGTTTAGCATTTAATATTGCCTCGTTTTTCTTCTGTCTGTAAATATAAAAATGGCACATGATACATAATAGAAACTTAAAGAGAGAAAAACACAAAGAATAAATTGCCTCCACAATCACAAAATAATCAGTTATTTAATAATCTGATAGAAGAATCCATCCCTGGTGCATGAGCAGGCTTTTTGGAGCCCACTACCTTTGATGGGACACCTCGTGAAGCCTTGAGGCAGGGGAAGGGCTTGGACTTGCCTCTAGTGGATGTGCCTCCCCATGAGAGGCCTTGCCTTCTTGTGGGGGGAGTGGGGAGTGGGTTGGGAGGGGAATGCTGGGGGGATGGGAGGAGGGAAGAGGGAGATCTTTGATTGGTGTGTAAAATGAATGAACAAATTTTAATTAAAAAAGGAAGAAAGAAAATAATCTGATAGATTTTTCTATGCATAGTACAAACAGTTGTGATTCTTCATATTCATGGGCTAGCATACATTTCTCTAAAATTTGAGTCCTTTTTTTTTTTAAATGTATTTTATGTTTAATTATGTAAGGAATGCATATGTACATGTGAGTGAAGGTACCTACGGAGGCCAAAGGCACCAGATGCCATGCTTCTTTGAAGACAGTACTCTGAGAATTTGGACATCGCTAAAGTTGATCAATAATAGAACACATCCCCAAACAATCCTCATGCACAGTATCCTCTATGATGGCTACTGCTTTAATTGCCATGTAATATTCTATAGGGGAGAACCTTGGGCACTAACTGAGCCATGGAGATGTATAGAGAGTAGAAATGTTTTATTGTATATACATGAAGGGACTCATTAGTCTGGAGTCCTCACCATACCAAACAGAAATTAACCCATGGAATCTGGCAAACGCATACTATGCAAACTAAATTGTTTGTTCTAAATAAACATATCCATAAAACATGAATATCTAAATATGGCAATACCTATCAACCTACTGAAGTGAAAATATAAAGAAAGACCCCTTTATCTATTAATTGAAATTCCATTTTAAGTGGCATGATTATATACTCATTACTCATTTGCATTTCTCTTTTGAACATTATTTGCATCTGTTCTTTAAAGCATTTGAACATCTGTCCTCTATCTTGCCTCCTGTTGCCTGACTTCAACTGAGGTGGTAACTATTTACATTTTATTCTTAGATTTGAAACCAGAATGACATCTTGGGGCCATTTTGTTACTTCTATCAACAATATTGCTGGAAATGTTAATCACAAGACATACTGGCAGTTCCTTAGTGGCAAAACACCTTTGGATGAAGGTAAGGAAAGAAAAGGAATATGTTTCTCTTCCACTTGGAAGACTACATTTACAAATTCTTTAATTAATGTACTTGATAAATGTGATGCTGTACGTGTTTATGATAAGGATAAACATAGGAACTGAGTGTCATATGTAGTCATTACATAAATACTCTACAATTATTAGTGACTCTTTTTACAGGAAGGTAACTAAATCCATGAGATGTGATATGAGTTATATACATTGGTGATGAACTCCAAGTAACCAATAATGCATCAGCATAGCATTAAGTAAAGAAATAAAAGCACATCCCCCTTGGGGCCACTTAGCCAAGAGCAAGTCCAGATTTGAATTCTCTACTTCATTACACCTGTGTCTTCCATCCTCTGTCTTTCTGTTGCATGACTCTGAATCTGTGCTTGCCTGAAGAAGACTGTCTTGTCAGTCTGCCTGGCCTGTGTGTGCTGTGTGCATCTGTCATGATGTGTCTCTGTCTGTGTGTTTCTGTGTGTGTCCCTCACAAAGGGCTTTGATCTGTGTTTATTGAACAACACAGAGAGCATTGCATGGGGAAGGAATGGGATACTTTACAGAAATCTTTAACAGTACTACAAACATCAGTGTTTATAAACCAATTTCCATAAATGGATGTTTTCAAACTTTATGGTAGATTTTAGGAAGTTGCTTTCAACTTCTGTACTTGCTGCTTTCAGCAAATGATACACATGCATTGTTCTGGGTAAGAGGCATGGAAGAGTACATAACTTAAGAACTTAATATTACAGCTATTCGTTATCTTAGGTTGTGAAAGCTGATTATATGGGAAATTCAAGGCAAGTATGTTGATTCCTATACTGTTCTCAGAAATGGAGGTTAAGCAAAGAGGCTGAGTACTCAGTAAGGTAACAGTCTTAAATATTAAGTGACCTCAAGTTATATTATTAACCTTACCAGTGAGGTCCAGCAAAAATTCCAGTCTCTTAGAATGCAAGAGATTTTCATAATATCACATCACCATGAGATGTCAAAGTGACCTGTATGAAACATGAGCCTAGAATTTAACAGAACAGACAACCAAGTCCAGGTTCCCAAACTCTAGGACAAGTGAGCTTTCTAACATAGCTTCATCAAAAATTCAGCCCTCACCATCTGTTTAGTCTCTCAAAGAAGGAATGTTGTGATGGCATTTATGTGGTAAATATAGCTAGAGTGAAACTCAGATTCCAGCAAAATCTTAATTTTTCTGAAAGTTTTGCATAAATGCTGAAACATCTTCCCACTTAAAGAGAGCACTGAGACATGCTTTTGTCTAAGGATCATGTTGACCTGACATTGATTGTTACCATGAAGAGGACTGTAAATCCAAACAGAGTCACAGGAGGCCAGTGCTGTATCCTGAAGGCTCCATCCTCCAGTTTCACCATGGGAGAGATGTTTTGCTTGTCATCTACCATAGAGTTAGGAAAAACTGGCCAGTCAAAATTCATGAGCTGCAGCAACAGGCTTTGTAGAAAGTTCTTCTCATAGTCATAATCTACATTAGACAAATAAGGAATCAGTCTCTATAGCTATAAAATGGAAATACCACTCCTTGGGTTGTTGTAAGGATTAGAAAAATTGATTACAAATATTAACTACAATATCTTTTGCAGATTATGGGTTCAAAACACTGTTATTATTGTCATTTCTCCCACCACCTTGATCTCAAGAAATCATTCTGAAATTTTAAAGGGATTATTCCCCTTGTCTGCCAATTACTTCCCTTCTCTGGGAGCAAGGACAGTAAAAGTAAAGATAGCAGATTCAAAAACATTTGGGCATGAAACTATCATATTTCCTGCTGCCTGAACACCTAAAAGATAAAAGCTATCAATATCATCTATCATTATTGTCCTGAAAGATTCTCAGCCTACTGCCCCTCCTATTTCTTACAAAACCTTCCAAAAATAAGTGAGATTCTCCCTTGAATACTTTAATTTGAGCTGTTTATTGTATGATTCCTATGTGCCAGATACATCTTCTAATATTAAAGATAACAGCATTTCAGAGAAAATATTTAACAAAATTTTCTACATGAGAGAAAAGAGACTGGCACATCTTACGGGGTTACTCCCAAAGACAAGATCCATAAAATGGCAACCTAAATGCTAAAAAAGAGAAATATATAGATATTTGCCATGCAAGATAAAAAAGCAAACACAAGAGGAAAGTAAAGTATCTTTACCAAAAAGAAGAGGAGGAGGAGGGAGAGGGAGGGAGGGAGAGAAAAAGGGAGGGAGGGAGAGAGAGACGGGGAGCCACCCACCCGTCCTAGGAACTAGAGAGATGGCGTCACAGTTAAAAGCACCTACTGCTCTTGCAGAGGACCCAGCACCCACATCAAATGACTCACAAAAGCCTGTAATCACAGTTCCTCTTCTGGCTTCCACCAGCACCTTCACACATGTGGTACACACACACACACACACACACACACACACACACACACACACACATACAACTAATAAATCTTTTTAAAAGAAAGAAAGAAATCCCTAAACAGGGCTAGCAAGAGCTGGCCAAGACATTTGACACCAGACTTGGTGATCTGAGTTTGATTCCTGGGACCCACATGATGGAAAGAGAGAATCAACTCTGACCTTCACATGCATGCACCTACACACATACGCACAAATAAGTAGCAATAATAAAAGTATTTTTAAAGAAATCCTTAAACATCCCAAATTCATATTTCTGCCCACTTCTCCCCATGGCGATCTAAGAAGCTTAACGGGCTGATGTTTTGGAATGGGAAGTTTACATGCACCATGGACATTTGTTATCCTTTGCCTCTTTCCAGGGGTCGATTATTATGTTCCCTCCAACTATGAGCACATCACAGCCAACTTCACCCGATACTGAGGAGGATCTTCTGCTGAATGTGACCAAAGGATGAGTTTTTTTTTTTCATTTCATTACAAATCTGTACCAAGAAAAGTGGATTTTAACAATGTTACTCCGTTCCTGATTTAAAAAACAAACAAAAAAAAAGAGCCAATGTGTGGTTCTTTCTCTCCATTGTGACTTATGAAATAAAATTTCTGGCTTCTCAAAACAGACTGTCAGGTGTCATTTACTCCTATGACAAGGGAGAAGTAAAGCCCCAGTCATTTGGGAAGATCGATGCAATCTTCTGGATTAAACAATCTCTATCTCTGGCTATCAGATATTTTCTTATCCCTCTCTCCTCCTCCTAAGAACGATAGAAAAGGTGGGAAAGGTAGGAACTGGACTCCCACAGTCTCCCACAGATCGTGCCAGAATGTGAGGCTTAGGTACAAAAGGATATGAGAGTGGGCACCACGGGAGCAGGGGGAGGGAAGCGATGCCTAGTAATGAATTAAGTTGAGGCGGTGGTATTGTATTCTTCAGGAGTAAAATTTTAAATATAAAGCAGAGTAGTTCAAGTTAAGATGCAACAAGTAGTTAAAGTTAGGCTGCAACAAGTATCTCTCTGTGTCTCTCTTTCTCTATGTCTGTTTCTTTCTCTCTCAATCTCTACTAAATTAGGTCTAAAAATGGTAGCAAAAATAAGTCATAGAAGTTTTGTGAAGTTTAGTTCGAGAAATGTAGGCTTGGGTATATTAGGGTAGAACAGGCTTTAAGTACAGGGATACGGTGAAACTCAGAGTAGTTTTCCCCCAGAGTACAGACGGGACCCGGGACGCAGAGAGAGCAGGATCCAGGACTGAGCAGATGCTGCGAACCTGGCAGTCCAAGAATGAAACGCCGCTTCAGAGATTGCCAGCTTCAGAAAGCAGCAGCGTAAGCGGGTACCTAGTATCAGCAGCTGAGACCCTCGAGGCATCATCGCAGATGATGCCCAAGAGACAGCTCAAGCAGCAAGGGTCTGTGAGTTTCCTGCTGTGAAAAAGCCACAGTGAGGAGAGCAGGTCAGTTAGGGGGCTTGTGAAAGCTTGACTGGCATAGCTTGAGGCTACACTCAGCCTTGACAAGCCCAGCAGAGACTCTGCCTGAGAGGCCAATGGCAGGCAGCGGCTGCAGCTTGGAGAGTGTAGCAGAGACTTTGGACCCCAGCGACTGGAGCAGAGCTGCACGGGCAGCTGGTGAGTGAGAGCACAGGGTGCTGTGGCAGCTGTGTGAGAGACAAAGCCTCCAGAGAAAGATATCCTCGGGGCGCACGCCAGAAGGGCCAGAGAACAGGTGCTTTTGAGTCTGCAGGTGTGCGTTTGGGGATACCAAGGTAGGCCTGACTACTGCGAGCAGTGGGACAGTGGTGAGCCTGCAGGGGAAGCCCTGCAAAGACCAGGCAGCACCCCCAAGAGCACCACTGCAGAGGCGGCGTGGGACCCAAGGGAAGCTGCTGGCTGATAGGACACCCGGGGCGGGATTTATGGTGTGCTTTGATCTTGCAAGGGAGAGGTCTTTTGCCTCTCCCCTTGGCATATTATAAAAAGCCTTTTGAATAAACTTTCAAGGTCGTTGGGTATTGATCCAGGCCCTCCTGAAGCTATCCTGTGTTTCTGTATTTCTTCTCTTCAGCTAGGTCTCTCTTTCTAGCTGATATTTTCTTGTCCCTCTCTTCTTCTCCTGAGAACCCTAGAATAGATGGGAAAAGGTAGGAGCTGGACTCCCACAGTCTCCCAATATATATATACAAACACATTTGTGTGAGATGAACAAAATTATTCCATGTGTAATTCCAGAATGGTTTGTAGTTCAGTTAATGATGTCATAATTTATATCTCCAGTATTTTTTTCTGGATAAATTCATGTCTTAAAATGTTTCATGGTTGGGGAAGGGGTGGGAGAGATGGCTTGGCAGTTAAGAGCACTTGGCTGCCCTTCAATTCCCAGCACCCACATGGCAGCTCACAACTCTCTGTAACTCCAGTTCCAGGCAATCTAACACCCTCTTCCAGCCTCCATGGACACTGCATGCACATGGTGCACAGACATACATGCACATACAGACACACAAAACACCCATACACATAAAACAAATTTAAAAACTAAAAATGTTCCTGGGGATCAAGAGGCAGATTCATGGGTAAAGTGGGTGTTGTACAATCATGAAGAACTGAGTCTAGATGCCCAGCACCCACCTAAAATAGTTAGGCATGGAATCATGTGACCATCCTTAACCCCAGCACTGGGGAGGTAGTGATAAGCAAGTGCCTGGAGCATACTTGCCAATGAGTCTAACCAAAACAGCGGGATCCAGTTTCAGTTAGAGACCTTGTCTCACAGACCAAGATGGATCACACACTAGGAACACCTGATGTTGGTCTCTGGCCTCTATGTGTGCACACATGGACAGGCACACCCACACACATGAACACTCACACACACATGCACACCCACATACACCATACATACACAAAAATAAAATAATAGTCTGAAAATACTGTGTGAGAAGAAATCTGGATAGAGAAGCAAAAGACTCTGAGCCACCATTCCGTACATGATTGTAATAAGCACAGTGACTGACCTGGGCAAGTATCCAACTAAAAACACCAGTTTCCTCATTGGTAAAATGAGGAACCTGGCCTGTCCTTAGTTTAGAAAAAGTTGAAGAACTGTCATTTTAGCAGGCATGGTGGTACTGGCCTGTAATCCCTGTACATAGGAGGGTGCAGAATCCAGAATTTAAGCCAGACTGGGATTTACACAGAGAAAGAAAACAAAAGAAAGGAGAGACAAGCTAAAGAGAAACGTACATTGTTAGTAATAAGATACACAGCCAGGCGGCAGTGGCACACACCTTTAATCCCAGCACTCGGGAGGCAGAGCCAGGCAGATCTCTGTGAGTTCGATGCCAGCCTGGTCTACAGAGCAAGACCCAGGACAGGTACCAAAACTACACAGAGAAACCCTGTCTCAAAAAAAAACAAAACAAAAACAAACAAAAAAAAGATACTTACACAACCTGGAATAAAACAAATATCTAAATAGCTGGAATAAAACAAACAAACAAACAAACACACACACACACACACACACACACACACACACACACACACACACACACACACACAGAATGAATTCAAATATAACTGTCACGGCAGGTCACAAACTCGTGCATGCCCTCAGGGTTACATAGCTCAGGGTGCTCAAGAATACACTTGGCTTGGGTGTGACTAGAAAAGCACATTGGTGCCCTCTAATGGCCACAAATGGGAAAGCCTAAACTTTGGAGGCGCAGTCAGCTACATATACTTTTGTAATGTTGCCGAGAAGACATAAAGGATGTTTTCCCTGAGTAAGAAGTGTACACAATTCTATGTGCCTTTGATTAGATGTGTGAGTGACCTGTGCAAAGTACAAGCACATGGTCAAGTACACCACCTTCTTAAGGAACCGGAACCAGATAGATGAAACCTTCTGTCTCTTCCAGAGCAGAGACAGAAACAAGAAGTCTACAGAATGGAGAACACGATTTCAATCTATACAAGTAGGCAGTAGTTAGGAAAACCAACACATAACAAAAAGTTTTGAAGTAACCATATCCTTTTTAAATTAGTATACATAGTATGGGCTGTTCGTATTTCATTTTTGTTGATTCTCTCCCCTGCCTCATGCCTAGCCCCTGCCCCATCACCTGCTGGTGCCCTTCCTTTTCCCTCCTGTCCTCCTTCCGTTTTCATGTCACATGTATTCTGTTCCCTTTTTTCCCTTCTCTTTTCCTGCTCCCCAATTCTCCCTTAAGACTTGCCCCCCTCATTGGTCCCCTTTCTAGTTTTCACACACACACACACACACACACACAAATTAACATCAAGGATCCACCTATGAGAAACAGAATAAGCAGTTTTGAATTGATATGGGAAAAGTGAAATCATGCATTTGAAAAACAAACTACAAACTACATACAAGCAATCACAAACGCTGAAATCAAAAGCATGAAGGAGAGCTTGATATCACTCATCAATGAAGAAATGAGAACTACCCTCTCACCACTATGTGCTTACAATTCACTAAGCTGGGGGATGCCATCAGACATCAGCTTCACCCAGCTTTTCACTAGCTTTATCCAGACAGTGTGGGACTGATATTTTGTTGTTTGTTGCTGCTGTTGCGTTTCCTCTTTATTCTCACACTTAAACCCTGTCTCGAAAAACCAAAAAAAAAAAAAAAAAAATGGCAACTTCTAGTGGTTCAAGAGATGGCTCAACAGTTAAGAGCAATTGCTGCTCTTTCAGAGGAACTTACTTAGTTCTGGTGCCACATCTATGGGCAGCTTACAAGCACCTGGAACTACAGCTCCCTCTTCTGGCCTATGTGGACACCTGCACATGCATGCAAATGTCTTGTAAAATTGTCCCTCCTAGTTACAGAGAACATAATTTCAAAATCTAAATGCTCAATACCACACAATACTACACTGAATTAAATTTAGGGGGGGAAACTGCCTCTCAGCTCAGTACTATTTTAAGTAGAGAGATAACAAAGGAAATAAGACAGGAAGAAGAGGACATCTGTTTCCTTGTTTTAGATTCTTCCCAATCAAGTAAGATTTTTGTTCGCCTCTGATCAGGCACCTCTGCTTACCTTCCAGGAATGGGTGGCACCTGTTGTGGGCTGAATTACGTCTCTTTTTAAAAACGTTGAAGTCCTGACTCCTCTCTCATCCTTCAAACTGTGGCTGTTTGCCAGGGCAAGAGGGGGAATATGGTCTTTACAAAAGTAAACAAGTTAAAATTATGTCCTTAGGGTGGCTTAGCAATGTCCATTAACACTTTGGAAGTAGATGCATTGTATAGGTGTGTAGATTTGTAAGCAATTTTCCCAGTATATGTTACAAGTATTATAGATTGTGTTTACTCTTTGTGAAATTAATTCTTCTTTTTGTTCTTGTTTTTGTTTTTGTTTTTGTTTTCTGGAAACAGGGTTTCTCTGTGTAGCTTTGCGCCTTTCCTGGAACTCACTCTGTAGCCCAGGCTGGCCTCGAACTCACAGAGATCCACCTGCCTCTGCCTCCTGAGTGCTGGGATTAAAGGCATGCACCACCACCGCCCGGCAAAATGTGAAATTAATTCTTAAGGGCACACAGATTTAACATGACTTAAGCACAACAGACATGTCTCATTTCTAATACCATCTGTCTCCTAAAAGCTTGGATACAAATCCTCTTGTTCTAATGATTACAAAGCTCCAGTCTCATAAAAAAAATAATGTGCCCAACATTTTCAAAAAGATGATTATATATTATTTTTTCCCTTCGTTATTAATTTATGGTGTGATCCATTCACTAAGGTCTCTGAAGTCACCGAGATTGTGCTCAAATTTTTCATTGTAATGCTGAGAAAAATCCTTTGCAAAATAGTTACAATGATTTTGAAGCAAACATTACTAAAAAACAAAAAAAAAAAAAACATTAGCTTATCTCTAGGGCTCACGAGGTAAGTAAAAACAGGATGAAATACTGACATCTCTACCTTCACTTTGTGTCTTTATTCTGGCTAAAGACCCAGAGATAAGTCACTGTCTTTAACTTTCCCTTTTGGGTTACCTTTTTATTATTATTTTATTTTGATTGTACCGTGTGTGTGTGTGTGTGTGTGTGTGTGTGTGTGTGTGTGTGTGTGTGTGGTGCACACACACGAGCGCACACTACATGCATGTCTAATTCCCCCAAGGAAGCCAGAAGAGGATGTCTGGATGTCTGATCCCTTGGAACTAGAGTTATAGACTGTTGTGAGCCAGACACACCTGCAGCTCCCTCTCTTGGATTTCTGGAAGAGAAGAACTTGAAGACAGAATGCTGTCCCTCTTCTGAGAAGACAAAGGCTGCATCCTGAAACATAATTGATCTCATAGAAACAGACTGATCCTGTTAAAACCATGCCAGCTTGAGAGGACTACTGTGCCAAACCCGAACTGAGGCAATGATCACCCAGACACCTTGACCAAGGCTACTCAATTATCTATACTTTTTACTCGACCCCCTATCTCATACCCCAATTCGTCCTCTATCTAAACTAAAAGCTATGGGCATGGTGGAACATGGGGAAGTTGGAGCAGGAGATCTCTGTGAGTTTGAGGCCAGTCTAGTCTACATAGTGAGGTCTAGGACAGCCAGGAGTATACAGGAAAGAAAAGAAAGAAGAGAGAGGGGAAGGGAGGGAGGGAAGAAGGAAGGAAGGAAGGAAGGAAGGAAGGAAGGAAGGAAGGAAGGAAGGAAGGAAGGAAGGAAGGAAGGAAGGAAGGAAGGAAGGAAAAGAAACTTAAAGCCCATGTCAGAGCCATGAAGACAGTCTTGGATGGTCACTGGACCCCTTCATCTGTTATTTCAAATGAAGGCAGCTTAAATGAATGTTTTCGCCATTACTTCTCTTTAATTGACATATTGGGACAAGCGATCGAACCTAGCCTGTTGGGACTGTCCAAGCCTGGGCTTTTACCTTGAAAACTCCAGCTACAGCCCTTCTCATGGATTTATCAGGACAAAACTCTGCAAGCGCCCAGTAAATAAGCCAATGACAAATCAATGTCATCTTTCTAACGTCCTCCAGAGAAGGGATATAATGCAGCGAAAGTTAAGGGAACCATTTGCCTATCAAACCTCAGGCTTTCCCAGCTTTCTAAACCAAGGAGAAAAACCTGAGCGGTCACTATGCCGGAAAAACCGGAGACCCTGAGAGAAACACGGAACGCCTGGGCGTGGCTTGGCGTGCCAGACCTTCAACCCGCAGACACCTGCTCCGGAACCAAGTGTAGGGCTCAAGTTTCCTCCGCTTCCGTCAGGACTCTCTAAGGAATGGAGTGTAGCAACGCCACTTCCGGTTCTGGGTGGCTTCCGGCCGACTGGACTCTGGATTTTACAGGGGAATCTGCTGTTGTCGCCGAGAGAATCCTGACCCGGCCGCTCGCGCGTGGCCATGTGGAGGCTGCTGACGCGCGCCCCCGCGCCGCTCCTGCGGGTGCACTTTTCAGGTCAGAAGACCTGTTTGGTCTTTTTAAAAGGCATTCCCCTGTTCTTCCTCCCCACATTCCAAAGTAAATGCTTACTCTGATGAGTCCTGCTCTTTCCTGCCGCCACCTCCGTCCGCTATGAGGATCCCTGGGTCCCAGTCATGTGCGGGAGCCGTGCTCCGAGTCCCTGCTAGCTCCCTCGGGAGCCCATTTAGTGGAACTCGCGCCCCACACTGGTAGTCACCTCCGTCAGAAATGATCCAGAGTGTACCAATAGTAATTTAATTTGTCTTTGTAGATTCTTGGGCAGCTCTTCCCACCACCAGTGCTGGTCTGAAAACCCTCCTCCCAGTGCCAACTTTTGAAGGTGAGCGCCTGTCATTTCCACTTTTTTCTCTGATGAACCCCAGCGGATGGTAAAAGACATCAAAGGTGTTCTTGGTGCTTCTTGTCTTCACTGAGTGATTCTACAAATATAGGTAATGAAGTGCTGACAAGCAGCGTTCTAAGAACTAGTGGCAAAGAACAAAAGAAACCATGAAAGTTCCTCACCTATGCGGAGCAAATACCTGTTTGGTTAGTTCCCCGGGATCCTACCACTGATATGTGGCCCCCATGATCTATTCAGTCAGAGCTAACGGGTCATTAATCAGACTGATCTTCTCCCTAAATGACAGTCCATAATGCAGACACGTAGCAATAGTAACCAGGTCAGCTGCAACCCCGTAAATCTAACTTTACTGTTTAGTGTACTATTTTCTCCAAAATGCAAACAGCCTGGACATCTGAGGGCCTTCTGCACATAATTGCTAAACTACTGTGTCGTCTGGAGCAATGGCTCAGCAGTTAATAGCACGTGTTGCTCTTGCAGAGGACCCAGGTTCAATTCTCAGAATGCACATGATGGTTCACAACCATCTATAATTCCAGTTCCAGGGGATCCAACACCCTCTGCTGCACATCAGAACATACAGGCAAAACGCTCATAAAATTAAGAAATAAAGTACCGTGTGCTCTTGGAAGTGCATACTAACTTGTAGATGAAAGAAAGCATTACCAAGTTTCTCAGTAGTTGCCCCTAGAAGTTGGAGGGGAGGGTGGTTTTTATAACTTGGCATGTCAATTTTATAATTCCACTGATAATATGATGAATCTTTGAGGCTTCTTGGTTTGTTTATTTCTGTCATGGAGCCATGCTTTTTTCATATTCATTTTTTTATGAATCACAATTGTTTTTCCGAAGTTGCCAAATAAAGAGGGTAAAGATGTTAAAATACTGATCAGAGAATTCCTAGGTTGTAAGTTTCTCAAGAAAAATACAGCACAGTTGAAAAACTTAATGTTTTTGTATAATATTTTGTACCCCCATTAGCATTAAGAGGGGCAGTAACTTTTTCTTTTTCCATTTATTTATTTGTTTGTTTTGAGACAAGGTTTGTGTAGCCTTGGCTGTCCTGGAAGTAGCTCTGTAGATCTGCCTGTCTCTGCCTCCCAAGGGCTGGGATTAAAGGCTTGTGCCACCACCACCTGGCCCGACTTTTTTTTTTTTTTTTTTTAAGAACATGCTTCTGTTTTGATGTTTTAACTGAATTAATTGTAAAATGTCTCTATGCCCTAATTCCTCTTTAAAATGGAGATTAGTATACCACCTGCCCAATTATCTGTTTCTTGATCTAGGTGAAAATTATATGTTCTTGTTTTCCATTTCTTTTTATTACTTTTTATTTATTTTGTATGCGCCTATGTGTGTGGGTGCACACATGCCCTGGCACACATGTAGAGGTCAGAAGACAACTGATGGGAGTCGGTGCTCTCCTTCCACCGTGTGGGCCCCAAGGATGCAACTCAGCGAGGCAGGCCTGAAAGCAGGTGCTGTTTACCAGTTGAAACATCTCACAGGCCCCTTGTTTTCAATTTCTAATACTTCACTTTGTAATACCACCCCCTTGTCCACCAGGTGTGGTGATGCACCCACTCAATCCAGGACTTCTTACAGGATTGAGGTTACACAAGGATCACCATCTGACCCCCATGAAGGCTGTCTCAGAATACCAAAGCTGCTTTAAAAGTGAGATGAAGTAATATAGAACAGTCCCTGTTATAGGTGCTGAACATAGAGCAGGGGGTTAGTATGTGAATTTGGTTTAGAAACATTTGCAGAAAGCATTGTTATAGCTGAGAGACCCCAGTCTCACTGGAAACATCCACAGGAGAATAATAAGCTTTGTAATTACTATTCAGTGACCTAAGACTTCCACTTAATTGGTGTGACTCTTCATAGGAAGAAAGTAGATCCTCCGAAAACTGTAGCTTCACTTATTCTTGGTTGTTTTTGTTCCTGCTAGATGTCTCCATCCCTGAAAGGTCCAAGCTTAAATTTGTTGAAAGGGCCCCACTTGTGCCAAAAGTAAGAAGAGAACCGAAAAATCTGAAGGACATACGAGGACCTTCAGCTGAAGCCACTGAATTCACAGAAGGCAATTTTGCGATTTTGGTGAGTGATAAAAGAAATTAACAAAGTTTTCTACTCTTTGATTCTAGTCTCTTCCTTCCACATTATCAGAACTGCCACACCTAGATGCCACAGTCCAATTACTCTTTAAATAGATGGAGGTCGTAGGATTGAAAACACAGTAGTCCTGTACTGGATGCTTGAGAGTGTGGATAGCACTGAATTCTGTGTACAAGCCCTGTGATACTGTTGCAGTGGATCTGATAACCTAGTGGCCACTAAGAAGCCCACAGGCAGGTACCTGTACAACAGGTATATACTGACCAGAAAGATGATTCATATCTGGGTGGAACTGTGTAGAACAAGATGATATTAGATTTTTATTGTTTTCGCCAGGATCTCCACTTAACTATTTCAGATGGGTTGAAACTACAGAGAAGGTGAGGAAGGCTACTGTGAAAGCGGGCAACAAAGGTGCTGCTTCGTTTGCCCAGTTAGAACGAGGTCTTTGTAAGCCTTTGGTAAAAGTGGAATATTCCTGGTTGAGGGTTAAAGCAGCTGCTTCCTTATTTGTTGAGTGGTTTCCATAAAGATTAATGTCAGTAGCCACACAAACGGATGTGCACTAGCATTTCTGCTCCATGAGGCAGCCAAGGTGATATCTGTGAAGTCTTTTTCCCTGGCCTGCATGAGCACGGCTGCATACCTCTCAGAAGCTGCATTCTGCGTTCCTCCTGAACCCTAGCAAACACTGGCTTCTGCTCAAACTCACCAAGCCCTTTGCTGTGCTGGGGCGTTGACGTCAGTGTTTCTCTGTCTGGGACTCTCCTCTTCTCTCTTGACTAGTTCTTAGGACTCTATCCTCAGCTTTACATAAGAACTTACGTATTTATTTTCGTGTGTATCGTTAAAGCCAGTTGTTAGTTATTTAGCGGCGCTCTTACTCTGCAAGGAAATGTCACGAAACACGACAGAATCCACTAACAAGAGTTTTATTAAGATGAAAGGGACAGACGAGCGCTCAGGCCTGTGGAGAGACACGTGTGTGGGAAAGAAGAAGAAGAGGGAGCCGGGAATATGGTGCCGGCTTATAAAGGCTGGGCGGTGCACACGTACACAGGTCAATGTAACTACTCCACGCATGCGCGGATCACATGGTTGCGTTGCATGCTCTTACGCAACCACGCAAAGTCACGGGGTCCTAGTCACGAGAGACGCCTTGACCCAGAAATGGCTATTTTGACCTGGAACTGGCTAGGTGGAAGTGTCTAAGTCCGCAGGGCATGCGCAAACATACCCAACTGTGGGGGCGTATTGTGAACCCATCACCAGTTACTATAAAAGAGGAAGCATAATAGACTCCATAAAAGATTTCTAAATCCCTGTGTGTTCTAATTTTTCTATTCATTTTTAGGCACTGGGAGGTGGTTATCTCCACTGGGGCCATTTTGAAATGATGCGTCTGACAATCAACCGCTCTATGGATGCCAAGAACATGTTTGCCATATGGCGAGTACCAGCCCCTTTCAAGCCCATCACTCGCAAAGGTGTCGGGCAGCGCATGGGGGGAGGTAAGGGTGCCATTGATCACTATGTGACACCTGTGAAGACTGGCTGCCTCATAGTCGAGATGGGCGGACGCTGTGAGTTTAAAGAGGTCCAGGGTTTCCTGAACCTAGTTGCCCACAAGTTGCCCTTTCCAGCAAAGGCTGTGAGCCGTGAGACTCTAGAAAAGATGCGCCAAGATCAGAAAGAAAGAGAGGAGAACAACCAGAATCCCTGGACCTTTGAGCGCATAGCCACTGCCAACATGCTTGGCATGCGGAAGTTCCTGAGCCCATATGACTTGACGCAGAGAGGGCGATTCTGGGGCAAATTCTACCTGCCTAAGCGTGTGTAGTGAAAGCACAGGAAACGTGCACACAAACTCTTGAAACTGTGATCTGCATCTTTATTGTCCTTAGGATCTTCGGTGGTTTTTGGATCATAACTAAGCACATGAGTAAGTGACTTCTGGAAAGCTGTGTTATCTGACTGTTTCTAATTAAAGTTTGAGTGTAACCTCAAGGTACAACTTCTCATTGGTCAGTTTCAATTGCTTAAGAGATTAAGAATGATTTGGCATAGCCAGCTGTGGTGGAGCATGTCATTGATCCCAGCACTCAGGAAGCAAAGGCAGGCAGATCTCAATTGAGTTCAAGCCAGCCATGGCTACAAGCAAGATCCTGTCTGGGGGGCGTGGGGGACAAAAAAAACAAAAAAACCTGGGAGGAACTCTTCCTGCATTGTACCATACATGTCTCCAGAGCCGAAACTTGCTTTTCATCTCACAGCTGGAAATGTAAGTGTGTACACTGCCTAGTTTATGACATTTTGCACACTACAAATGCATTTTTTGGAATAATAAGGATAAAAATGACAGTACCTGGATTAGTAGGTTCAACAGATATTTATTAATACCCAGCTGCCCATCTTCTGTCAGTCTCAGAAGGGGAAACATGGAATATGACAAGGAGTATACCATTTAGCAAAAGAACTGATAACAAAAGTTGAAACCTTTGGTGCTTCCTAGGTCTGAAACTGTCTGAGGGAGGGCATTTTGGCTCTCTGTCCCTTCAGGCTCTTATGTATGTCGAGCACACAAGTTACCGCTGGATAAATGAGGGTCCCGTGTGATCCAAAACTTCATGGTTCCAGCTCCATTTGTATGTAACAAGATTAATCTGTTTTTCTGAGCTAGCCAGTATCCCCTATTCAAACTAAAACACAAATTGATAGCAGTATTAAACCACTTGCTTTTGAAAGTGAGTAGAAAACAGCACACTAATAAAACATTGTTTCTTCATCCTGTTTCTTAAAAAATAAGATCTCTAACAAAAAACAGAAATATTTCACTTACTTTCAAAAGGATATTTAGTCCCAGTTTTTTAATTTATCTTAATGAGTGTCTTCAGTGTAATAATCTCTTAGTAAATTATTTTTTAAATCAAAACACAATGAAACCTTGGATTGGGAATGTGCTTGAACCAGTTTCTTGCACCTGTCACTGACTAGCAGTTTCTGCTAACAGATCTGGTGTGGTCAGGAGCCATAGCCTGACCACACTTTTCTCCCTTACATCTCCCATTGTTACAGATCACAAAGTGTGCCAGTTTGGTTAACTATTGGGAGCTGAATCATAGTATAAACTTCTTTCTTGTCGGAGGAAGAAATTTAGTTAATGAACCTCCATCCTGAAGCCAACCACCATCTCTGCAAAGTGAGAGGCTACTGATAGAAATCTATACCACCAACAGAAACTCAACTTCTACTTACCAACACCCACCCCCCCCAAAAAAACCACTTTAACGTGTATGATATGGTAATGAGGGGGTTGTAGTATTTTTGCATAAGCCACTGATAGTAATAAACCATGTTCCCAATCATATCTTAAAAGAGTTTAAAAACCCAGCCTAAGGACTCATCCATGAATGGAATCAAAGCTTGACTGCAAGTAAGCAAATATGTGACAGTGGCAGGCACTGCTAAGCAACAGGGACATGGCAGTGTTTAAGTTAGGCATGGTGCCGATCCTTAAACAGTCTATGCTTTAAAACTATTCTTGGACCCTGAAGAAGGAAGCAGACATCTGGTTGGTTAAGGGTGAGGCCGAAAGAGCCTCGAGAGTTAGAAGTAGTGAGACAGGCTCACGGAGTTCAATTTAAGACCCTGCGAGTTGGGCATGTTACAATACCTGCCTCTCCACCACTGTCCTGGCATTCAGGCTGTCTGTGTTGTACCCTAACAGGGACCCATTATGCTTCTCTACCACGCAGGCCTGCCCTTTAAGGACCATCTAAACCAGCTGTGTACTGCTGTGCTCCCTGTTCCTTCATCCAGCCCCCTTCAATTCTGCATTTTCGTTAATTTGTTCCCTCTGTGTGACATTTAATAAGCAGTTGACTGGTGCCCTGTGTTGTAAGTTTCCTAATGAAAAGAGGCATAGCTGTTGAGGACTCTGAAGGGGAGAAGTGATGGCACCAGAGAGGTGAAGATTGGAGATGCCTGTGGAGATTCCATCTGTGAGGGCAGAAGGAGGTAACAGAAAATGGAAAGAAAAATCATGTATTACACAGCATGGTCTTCATAGCCAGGATACCACCTCTCCTTTGAAGGTGTGAGAAAGTACTCTCAAAACTGTACTGGCTTGTCCTATCCTTGGAAGTGGGGGGGAGGGGTTTAAGGCAAGTTCAATGCAAGTTAATTCTTACTCCTCTTACCATTTCCAGATACAGAGGCTCAGATTTTACAAGAGGAATGAATATCCCTTACTGTTCAGAAGCACTGTCCCACCAGACTCAATCATGGGGCAGATTCTACCTTGTCTCCCCATCTCCCTCACTGACTACCTACCACCAATTATTCTTCACCTACTTCTCTCCAAAACATCCCTTTCCTTGGTTTTCTCTAACAGTGACCTAGTCCTGCGCCCAGCCCCCACCCCTTATTAGGCAGTCTGGTTTGCATACAATGAAAGCAAGCAGAATACAAGTAGTCAAGTGAGTGACAGCAGGCCTGGCCCTCCCCAGACAGCTCACCTTTTCAGGCAAATATGCCCCCAATAGTAGAAGCCAAGATGATGGCAAGGATAATACAGCAGATCATGATCATGATCTTCTTCTGCTCATCATAAGGAGAGAGAATTACATGAGAAATGGCATCACTGTGCAGGTACACATTCTGACGACAAGGAGACAGGTACAGCTAGATACGGAAGAGGGAAGGAGGAGACAGGAAACACCAGAAGGAAAATGGATGGATCTGGCTTGTTCACACAAATGTTTCCAGGTTAGACTTGAAATCAGATCCACAGGGATCTGTGTGTTGCCCTTTCTGCCTTCTGGCTATCATCCCATCAGATCCCCTACTTCCTACTAGAGCAAGTTGAGTGACAGTTTTTTTCAGGGGCACCAAAAGTCACCACATGGTGGCACCAAATCACCAAAGTGTTTCCAGGGAGATGGACCCAGAGCTGTTTTGGAATCAATATAAAGTCATTTATTTTTAAATTAGCAATAAAATAATCAAGTTTACATTAAAAAAATATAAACAACAAAAGCCCTTCACATGTGGCATTTATTTCAAACTTTCATCCCCTGAATCATTGTCAGAGGAGAGAGAAGGCCTGCACTGAGAATTGTCACCCCTCCTAGCTGGAGCCCATGTCCTGTCAGACGTCACAGCCATAGGAAGGAAGAAGGGCATCCCTGTGGCTCTGTCCTGAGTGCTGGATGACTGGAGAGAAAGTCTTTACAAAGGAAGCTCATGGGCAGTGCCTGGATTAGAATGTTCACCCTGTTCCACAAAGCATTAAAGTTGGGGCTTCAATACCCAAAGTCGGGGATACTGGCAGGGACCACCAAAGGTCTAAGGCTTACCACTGGGTTGCAATCACTAAACAAGGATTTCTAGGCTGTTGCCTCCATGGTAAGAATTATGGGAGACAAGAGAGCAGGAAGAGCTGCTCGATAGCCTCCCAAGCCTCCCGCCAGAGAGGGACATCAGGTGAATAGTACGGAGAACATCAGATAGTTTGGGGAGGCTCTCTGGACCACCCTCTTGTAGGCAGCAGCTGGGATTAATATTACACTGTCTACTCTCTGCAGGAAACTTCAGTGGGAATCATCTCAGTCCTTACTCCAAAGGTCTCATTTGATTCCCATCTCAGCAGCCATCCAGAAAACAAGCTCCGTGATGACAAGGGTGAAAATCACATTTTTACAATGGTTCACTTGAGGTAAACATATATCCCTTACCTGATTCTAGCCAGGCTCTGTTGTTTACCTTGCCACTTTTTTTTTTTTTTTTTTTTTTTTTTTGAGCTCAGAGTATCTTCTAGTTTTCCTGCTTCCTGAAAGGCAGACAATTATGTACATATCTCTCACATACCGTTATAAAAGTACACTCTGGACACTTCCAGAGCCTGAGACTATAGCACCTTGTCCCTGGCCCAGTTATAAATCCTCGGTTCTGCTTGGCCTCCAAGTCATGGCTTCACAAATAGCGATTCTCTAACAGTGACTAGCCAGTGTCCAAGACTCACACATGGAAGCATATTCCATAACTTCAGTCTTTGCCAATGGTAGCTTCAGAGGACTGTCACCCTGGTCCCTCTGAGTAAACAAGAGTGAATACAGAGAAAAATCAAAGTGGCCCACAAACTGAACTTAGAGCTTAATTAAAGGGTGGATTTCAAATAAGTCATAAGCTCAAAACGGCATCTGTCAGTCCCTCATGTTCTCAGGACATAGGACAACAAACTAGGGCCTGGCATTCTGCCAGCCAGGGGCTCTGATCCAAGCCACACTCCTGCCAGACTTAGACGAGCCCCTCTATTTTGTTGGTTACTCCCCTGCAAAGTATATTCCAGGAGAATATTCCATGAGGTAGAAATGCAGCGCCTCAGGCTGGTCTCACAAGGACTTTACAAGGCGCAAGGTGTAAGAGACACACCAGAAGGAAGGAAAAGCTGGGTTGCTTCACACAGTCCAGGAGGGAGGGTACATCGGCTGCTAGGGTGGGAGGTGGTTTTGAGGAGAACTCAGGGCTGCATCAGGTAGGTTAGATTCTTCCAGGGGTGGATTGCTGAGCCAGGTCCGAGGGTGGCTACAAGGAAATAAAGGAACAGGTGCCCCTCGTTCTCAGGAAGGCCATTAGAACTCCGTTCCCATCTGGAGACAAGAATGGTCAGGCCAAGCTGGAGTGAAATCGGGTTCTAAGAGAGGCAAGGAGAAGGAGGGGGCACTGATCAGTATACAGGACAATGCTAAGGCATGAGGAATTCGCCACAAACCCCAAATGTGGAGATTAAAGATCAGAAACGCCTACAAAAAAAGAGCATGCAGAAGTCAACACTAAATTGAAATAGCCCAGAAACAAACTTAAGGCTGGACATGTGAAACAAAAGATCTGCATTGTAAAAGAACTAATAAAACCTCTAGGTCAGTGTTTCTCAACGTTCCTAATGCTGCAACCCTTAATAGAGTTCCTCATGTTGTGGTGACCCCCAACCCCAAAATGATTTTCGTTGCTACTTCATAACTGTAAATTTTGCTACAGTTATGAATGATAATGTAAATATCTCTGTTTTCTAATGGCCTTTTGGGGGTTGCAACCCACAGGTTGAGAACCACTGCTCTAGGTACAGGGGACTGTGGTGGTGGTAGTGGGGTGTGGGGGAGACTGACAATAAAATACATGTGACATGAAAGGTGAACAGAGAGCTACTGGGGTTGGAGATCCAGCAGGAGGTGGGTAGGCAGGTCAACAAAAAATACATACATGACATAACGAACCCATTACTGTGCATACTAATTTTAAAAGTGTTTCAGTTATTTAACAGTAGTACCAAAAATATTTAGGCGACTTATATAAGCCTTTGTGCCACAATCTATTAGCTGTGGAAGGACATGGGGATGCACAATCACTAGTTGAAAACACCTGTTCTCTGCCTGTCATGTGGCAGCTCTTCTCTTGAATTCAAGTTTCAGAAGCATCCTATATCCAGATCCTCTCCAGGAGCCCTCCCTTCACATAGGAAGCAGACAGGCACAATCAAAAGACTACGGAAAATCTCAGGTGTTATACTATGGCTGCTTCATCTTAGAAGTGATGTAAGAGTGGGCAAGTTTCTCCAGTGGCTCTCTGTAAGTTAGAGGCATGGATGACGTCTTAGCCCTGCAGCTGGCATGCAACTGCAAAATGTAAACACAGAGTGTCCTTGGTCATGGGTTGGCATAGGAGACCGGTGAGCCTAGACCTAGGTGCCAATCAACCTTGGCTTTACTAGGGAATACTGAACAACATGCAGTAAGCCACGTAACTTCAGAGCAACTTAATGCTGTGCAGTCTGGTTAGTCAGCGAAAAGTAATAGTGTTAACCTCCTCAAAAATGAGTCTTCTATATTCTGAATTCTTGGAATTAGAAATGAGGGTTAAGAGGCATCATGAATTTGCAAGGCATCTTTCATCTGAGGATATGGAAAGATAACAACTATTACACCTTTTTTTATTATTTTACCATATTTTGCATTGAGATAGTCAAGACTGAGCAAAAACTAAAACTTTATAAAGAGAGGTCATCAAGGACTGTAACGATGTCAGGAAAAAGACAAGGGATCAAAAGAACCTATGAAGCTTGATTGCCTCATCGCAGTTATCTCTCAATGTAAAGTTGAACACTTAAGATTTACTAATCTGACTTCCAGATCCTCCAGTCACATGGAAAAGGGAGAGATGCAGTGATACACTGAGGTGGGACAAAGTAAATGAAGGATCAGCCCTGTGTCAACATCGAAGTCTGCATCACTTCTCAGGGAGGTTTGTGCTTGTTACCTCAGTAATCTAATTTCTGAATTTACAGTAAAGAGAAAAAAAAAATATAAAGCTCATCACATTTAATGATAGCAAAATAATATAAACTTCAGCACTGAGGAAATGCTAAATGTCCTCATGTTGAGAATTAGATTTACAACAAGATTTTAGTGACAAAGAATGATCTTTAGGATTTTCTAACTGGGTAAAAAGCATTATATAGTTAATACAGCCTGAACTATGCAAAACTGAGAGTGTGTGAGACTGCCACGTGTTTAGAGAAATAATATTACAATGTAACTTCACTTGTCTATATCTTACAAGATTTTAAAAATGACATATGCTCTGTTTTATTCAGAAAAAAAGAAAGTTCTTAAGTCCCAAGGACTACTAGGTCATCTTTATCATGTTCACCAATGTCAAGCCTAATTTACTAGCCAGCTATATCTTAATAAATGTTGGTTGATAGCCTAGAATTCTCTGGACTTTATAGACAATGATAAACACTACCTTATTTTATAAAGAGAAACTAAGATGTAGCACTCTCCTAGGTCCACTATTAGCTGTGTGAGTTTGACCCTTCTCTAAGACTTGAAATTTTCTACTTCTAAAATAATACTACCTGCCTCATAAGAATGTTGTGAGGATTCTGTTACATATATAAGGTGCTTAGCAGACTCTCTGCCATGAGTCAACACTTAAAAATGTTACAAGTACCTCATTCAAGAGCCAACCATTCAGCCACAAACATAACTCTTAAAGGCCTGACGCCGCAGCATAAAGCTTCAGTTATGTTGAAAAAGGACAAGGAAAGCTAACCCCAGCATCCATGAAAGTTACTAAGAATTTAGAAGATAGCTCCCAGATGATACCCAACATCTACCCATGTTCCCTGGGTACGGACATCAAATGAGATGCTCAAGTGTGCCAAGCAACAAGACAAAGTAGGACAGAATCTTCAGGCTACAAACAGAGAAGACATGACCAATAATACCCTGCAGCCAGAACCCAAGAGTGGAATTTGAAAGAAATGAAAAAAATCATGGCTACCAACAATTTTAAAGCACATTGTGACAGTCATTAGAAAAGAGTAGATTTATGAAATCCCAGTCTAATCCTCAGGAGGAGCCAGTCCAGAGCCCCCAGAACCGTTCATCTACTTACATTTCAGTGCAGCAGCCCCTTAGGCCACTCTTACTTCAGCCCAACGGACAGTCCAATAATCAACGCTAAAATGCCCAGCAACACAACTACTACCACAATGATAATTATCAATTTCTGGAGAAAGGAATAAGAAACAAAAATAAAAATCATTACAAAAAAAGTTAATAAAGTAGCAACTCATCTAACATTCAGCCCTTCTCATCTCTTTTACCAAGAAAAAAAAATCTCAATCCAAATAAAAATGCATGTCTACATAAAAATGTTTTCATGTATATTTTACATTTCTTAAATTCCTTTACGCCTAGCCAGCAAGTAGAAATGTGGAGCACCTACAGCTCTCAGCTCATAGGCTTGCATATGTACACTCACGGCAATCTATATCATGAGGTCTCCAAGCAGCACTTGGCCAATCCATAAAACATGTAAATTTGTCTTTTCAACAGCGAGCACAAAGATATCTCTGACATAGTCCTAGTTACCAACTTGTATTCATCTGCCCTCTTAAAGTCCAGTATATACTTCAGAACACATATACTGAATAGGTGTCCAAACTGCGAGTTAGCACAGATTCAGAGGAAAACTGAATTGCTGGCTCCCTGAATAGTTAGTTGCACAAGCAATAGAAAGAGCAGTTGGAAGAGAAAGAGCTAAGAATAAAAACATCAGAGCCCACAAGGAACAAAGAAGAGTGAAAGGTAGAAGCTGCCATCGCTGGACGTACACAGTCAATGAGGACAGAAGCTTTGAAGTTCTTGAGCATAGGGCCAGGAGGGCAGACAGACACAAAGATACAGTGGAAAGAGTATGAGTAGGCTGTGAATGCCAGGCCCACCTCCCGGGCTGCTGAGTGGCCTGAAGCCAGCTACTTACCCTCTGACCTTCAAATTGCTTCCTCTAGAGAAAGGAGCTGCTTCCATGAACAAATGGTAACTTTTATATAACAATTAGCATCTGTGCTAGGTTCAAGTAAGAGAAAAAGAATGGGGAGCCCAAGCCCGGTGGAAGATGTTACCAAAGATCTGTGTAATGGGTTAAGGGTTCATCAACTACATTCAGGAGATTAGTGACAAGACCCAGGCCATGTCTCCAGCCTACAGGGGTGCTCAAGTGTTGGTTCTTGGGCCAAAAGTATGTGAGAGCCAGATCCATGCAAGGTACCCAGGAAGAAGGAAGTCTCTAGGAAAGACTAAGGTAGGGGTTTGGAAGAGGCTAGGACAGAGAGGGAAGACATGGGCTCAAGGACAGAGGTATAAAGGTGACAAAAGACAGGAAGATAAGGTACAACAAGCAGAGACTGAGGCGCTCACCCTCCGGGCTTCGCTCTGATACTTGACAGCCTTTTTGGTATCTGCCACAGCCCGCTCCACAAAGCCCACTGACTGGTCCATGTTGTTCTCAATACGGTCAATCATGGCTCCCTTTCCCCAGATGCAAGATGTGGTGGCAACAGAAACAGACAGAAGGAGGGGAGAGAGAAAGCGCAGTAGCAAACAAAATGGACTCTCTTGTCTGAAGACAGAAGGAAAACCTCACCTTCCGAGCTTGACCCTGATACTTCATGGCTTTTTTAGTTTCATCCCGTGCCTTCTCCACATGGTCCACGGTGTGCATGACATTCAACTCTATGTTATCTAACATCTCACCCTGAAAAGGAGACACAAGTCACACTTGTTAACTCACCCACAACAGCCCCAGCTAACGTGGTGAAGGGACTCAACAGTCTTCCATGCCAAGACACATACAGAAACCTTAGCACACAGCCTTCTGTGGAGCAAACTTGCCCATTTCCTATGTGATGACCTAGAGTTCCCCAGTCCTTGACAGTGGTCACTCATTCTACAAATCCTGGATTACTTCCTTCAGATCAGCACTGTGCTAAACACCTTGGAGCAGGTTTTCTAGATGCTTAGTAACTATGTATAAATATACACAAAGAGATTCCCTCTCCACATTTTTCTTTAATTTTCTTATCTTTTACACATATAGGGATGAACCAAAATAAGAAAGTCTCCAATTTTTAGAATATCACCAGGATGCTGGCCCCCTGTTAGCCATTCAGGCCCAAACCAAGTTCATTCAGCCTAAATGAGTTTATTCACCACTGTAAATATCACCTGGCACATAAAAGGTATTCCTAAGTATCAGGTGGGCAACAGTAGAAAGTACTTATGCTCTTCCAGAGAAATCCCCAAGCTCCTTAAGCAGTAGGTGCTGGGTTTACCCGTGCTCATCTTCCCCTCCAGACGCTAGTCTTCTAGTAAGATTACCAACTATTTCCCAGCTTGTACTTCCTATCAAGGAAGTTTGGTCACTCCAGTTACTTCCTGAAGTAGAGGACTCCCCTCACCCTCCGTCCAGACCTTTCTCAACCCGATCCTGTCACCCCAGGGCTCTCAAATAAACACAGCAAGGCACTTACCATAACTTGAAACTCAAACCAGATCCTCGGCAAGGCAATGTGGTGGGGAAAAAAGAGAAGTGGGAATGGAGGGATTGAGAAAGGGTCTCAAAGGCCAGAAAGAGGAATAGGAGGAAAGTACCAAACTAAGGGCAGAGAACTAACGTGAAAACTAGTCGGCCAGTGCCCAGGCTTCAACGAGGCTCAGTGGTCCACCGCCTAAGCAAGTTTCCAATTCTGTCCAGATAGCTGAACAGCTGGAGGTTCCTGGTGAAGGCTGTACAACCCTGTGACCCTGCTTGATATGTAACTCTATCCCAAGAACCAGGGACAAACTATCTGACAGAAATGAAGAGCATATGCAAGCAATACTGAATTCCACCCCTGAGCAGGCATACCTTGGGATGAACTGCCAAGTACCATAAATGCTTCTAAATATTCCTTTACTAATTCTTCATTCATCCCTACTGTTGATTCTTAGCAAAAAAAATGCCAACATGCTCAGAAAAACAGAAATATAAAAACAAAACAAAACTGGAAAAATTAGCTTGCTTTTAAGTTCTACAGTGAATTGGAGGGAAAAAATGTCAATAAAATAATTCACGTAAATAGGCTGACTGCCAAGGCTTTGTCAGCAAGACTTACTTTTTTTTCTTTTAGCCCAGGCGGCCCCCTCAGACTTGCTCTGTGTTAGAAGATAACCTTTAGCTGCTGGTCCTCTGCCTCCATCTCCCAAGTGCTGAGATTATAGGTATACACCACTATGCCTGCTTTATGTGGATCTGGGCCAGAAGATGGCTTGGACCCAAGACCTATTGAATGCTAGGCAGGCACCCTGTCAACTGAACTACACATGCCCCAGCCCAAGAACCCAGGTATTTACTTTTAAAGTGGGGTGGGAAAGAAGGAGAAGAAAAAAAAAAAAAAGGATGCTGGATGAACTAGGTCCTTGTCATGACATAGGAAACTTCATTACTAACTAGAATCACTGTGAAACCGAAATAACACACAGAAATAACAAGATTGAGATGGCTCAAATGCCAACACTTGATAAGTGAGAATGCACACCTCTGCCTCAGACTCTAGAATTTTGTTGCTCCATGGTGAAAAATCCCTGTTCCCTGCCCCCACTGGACCTCCAAAATGTTCTCAAGGAAATGTGTGCCTTTCTCCCTGCTAGCTACCTGATTCTCCACCAGCATGGCGATGTCCATAAACATGTCATGGAGCTCCTTGATGCTGCTCTCCAGCCTCACGATATCCTTGTGCCGACCCTCAATCTCACTGAGGGCTTGCTTAGAAATCTGTGAGTCGATGATCTACAAAAGGCCCCATACAAACAGGCCATCAGCCACGCTAGTAACAGACTGCCCCTGCACAGCCCTCACACCCCACCCCACGTAAGCTCCCTCCTCTGCATAGCCACAACTGCAGTGAAGCTCCCCATGACCCTCCCTGTCCATGGTGCCTCCATCACTCACCCCAGAAGTGAAGATGGTAGGGTTACCACTCTCCAACATCTCTTCCAGCTCCTCATCTGTTGTTTTCTTGCCAGCTTTGTGACAAAAGACATGCAACATCAAATATCAGATCAAAGCATAACTCCATTTAAAATATCCTCCCAAACCAACACTGTTTCCAACAACCCACTGACTTCTGATTTCTCTCCCAATGCAATCCACCTTTAACATTATCAGCAGTCAATCCCCACCCCCAAGCACATACTCCATTACTTCTCAGCTCAGACTGCTTATTAGCCCCAACCACCATACCACAGAGCCCCAGGCCCTCATGACAGTGCACAATTTGTGGGCAGCCCTTCCTCAACCTTACATGGCAGCTTCAAACACACCCTTCTTCCAATCCTGAACAACTTGCCACTCCTAGACAAACACATCTGCTTTTTCTTGATAACATCTTTGTTCACACAGCTTCTCCCACCTGAAGCCATTTTCCTTGAAAGGCCTACCCTCCCATATCACTAAATTCCTAAACAATTTTTAACTCTTCACAGCAACTAGCACTACACCTTTGTGTCATAAATGCACTTTTCCATTTAACAGCAAAACAATGCAATGAGTTCTCTGGAGAGCGACTATTTAGTGGGTGTCCCCGGCAGGTATGGTAAGTGTTGGATCCCATAAGAATAAAATTCCTTGGCTCAACAAATATAACACTTTTCAATCTAGGATACCACATTACAGACATACCAATCCCAGACCATCTGTCCTGTATTTGAACACCAAATAGAATGCAGAAGGCCCAAGCAGCAGGGCCACTGTTGCTTCTCCCAGGATTTGGGATGGACAACCACAGGGCAGGAAGGGGTAGGGACAGACACTGGCCCATCTTCAAACACATACTAATTTCAAGCTGCCGCTGGATGCGCCCTTTGCTGCGTTCCCGGAAGTCCACCTGAGCCTCGTTGTACTTTGTCATCACCTCCACAAACTTCCGGGAGAGGACGGAATGCTACGAAAACAACATTAAATGAGCAGACCCCAGGAGATGGTGTCAAAGTCTGCCCACCCCAGCACAGCCTAGTCTGCATCTGCCTGGGCCAGAAACCAAAAGACAAAATGCAAAACCCAGGTTTGCTCTCCTAGTTTGGTGCTACAGGAGGAGCCCACTGCCACTTTCAGTGTGCCACCCCCACTACCCGTTTCCTCCTTTACTGAACTCACATCACAATGTTTAGTCAAAAGGAGAGAATCACTGAGAATCTGAGAGCCCAGTAGCAATTTTCCACCATAGCCCTGGCTAAAGTTGTCAGCCACCCGTCCCACAAGCAATGCTTGCCAAAGATTGTGCAGTTCTTACCCCAACTGACAACCTCAACTTTTCTTGCTTACAAACAGACATTTTCTCTCAACAGACCTACATAATAACTTTAATTCCTTGCCCACCTCACAGCATCAAGCCCTACTGATATCTTTTTTTTTTCCCAAATGCACTACTTCCATGTAAATTCTGACTAAATCATTGCAAAAGCCTAACTAGGGGCCTCCCAGCCTCTTGCCTTGTATATATATATATATATATATATATATACACACACACACATTCTATATGCTGTATAATAATTACCACTTAAGCATTGGATCAGGTTCCTCCCTCTTTTTCCTGTTTTGGTTTGGTTTTTAATGTTCTCACACTCTAGCTCAGGCAGGGCAGACTTGAAGTCTTGGCAGGCCTCTTGCCTCAGCCTCCCGAGTGTTGGAGTTATGCTTTGTGACAGTTCTCATAGGACACGGATAGTTTTTGATGACTCTAAAATGTCCGACTCCAAAATGGACAACTACTAACTAACCATCTTTAGAAGACGTGGGGGGTGTTGAAGGGAAGTACTTTTAAGTGCCTTCTTTTGAGTGTGAGAGAAGGCCAAAAGGGAACACTGGGCCCTGACCACTGCTTCAACCTGGATGGTTCCATTTTCTCAGTTCCTCAAACTGAGTCCCAATACAATAGAATCATATCTTTTTTTTTTTAATGCACAATAGCGGCAAAAAATAATTAAAAGAATGGCAAAAATGATTGTTAAACCAGAAACAAAGTTACCTGGGACTTTCGGATCCTAAGGTCTGCTGATGACCGGACCTCATCTTCTTCAATATGCTTCTCCATACCTAGAGTGAGAGAGTTATTCTAGCAACCCACCTGTCCTTCCTTCCACAAAGCATCCTATCCATGCAGATTCCTTCCCCATCCTCACACACAGAGACCATGAAGGTGGACAACAGGGAGGTACAACTGCAAAAGGTTAACGTCTCCTCCCATGATGCTCTCATCAGCCTGTGCTATTGCTGCGTCTCAGCAACACAGCTGACAGTTCAGTTCAGGTCATCAAGGGACTGAGACTCAGACCCTTACCCTGCTACGGACTAGCAATGTGACACGGGGAAACCATGGAACCTCTTCCACTATCTGCCCTCTTGTTTATAAAAGGGAAAAGGTAGCAATACAAGCTGAGCACCCTGATGTGAAAGGCTTAGAACCTGGGGTGTTCCAGATTTTATCAAAACCTGGAATATTTACATATTTATAACATTGGGGATGGCACAAAGGATTCATTTGTGTTTCATATATATCTTAGAGCTTGGAGATATATTTCTAGTGTACTTGTAAGGTTAAGTGTGAAATTTTCTACTTACAGTGTAGTGAATGCTCAAAAAGTTTCAAATTTTGGAATATTTGGAATTTGGAAATTTTGGATTCAGGATGCTCAACCTGAACCTCCTTAAAATACCAATGCAAAAATCAAATAAACTGCTTAACACGGGAACAATCACATTTTCGGAAGCTATCTTCCTCTCCATACCCATTGAAAAAACTGTTGTAATTTACTGGAGAGGGAAGAAATAATACTGATTTCCTCTCTGACCAATAACACATCCTCAACCAGTACTTTGAATGGGAACACGGATGACAGCTATGGAACTAAGCAAGCATCTGGGATCCCCAGGAGGACTGGGCCTATGATAGTGGCTTTACTGAGCTGTGCTCCAAAACCAGGGGAGGAGGCAGGAATGAGAAGGCACACAGAAGGAGTGTCCGCTGGCTGAATGACAAACCCTGTACCTAGGCCTCTGCAGTTACCTCTCAAATGTACATGGGTGCTGGGGAACAGTGAGCGAGAACAAAAGGACTAAGCTAAGCTGTTTTTGTTGGCCTGGGGTGTTTGTTTGTTTTGGTTTTCAAGACAGGATTTCTCTGTGTAGCCTTGGCTGTCTAGGAACTCTGTAGACCAGATTGGCCTCGAACTCACAAAGATCCACCTGCCTCTGCCTCCCAAATGCTGGGATCAAAGGCATGGGCCACCACAGCAGCTTGGAAAGCACATTTTAACTCCCACTTTCTAACTTCAGTTCTGGTCATTTTCAACTGCAGTGAGAATTCAAGAGGCAATAAGTGTCTAAGGACGCAGTAGGTCAGGCCAGGGACAGTGCCCGAGCCTCCAGTAAAAATGGGATAGCTGATGTCACCCCCATTGAGATGACTGGCAGCTGAGAAGCGAGCTCTGAGAAGCTGCATCTGTTGTGGTGGAGACTGGCTTATTCCTGTGTCCCCTTCTTACTCTTCAGCTTGTTCCGGACGTTGTTGGCCCTTTTCTTGATCTCAGTCGTGAGCTGTTCAAGGTCGTCTTTGGTTTCTGGGTAAACATAAAAGGTAGGCTCAGTTAGAACAGAGGACGAACTGCTCCGTGGGTCACAACAATCAACAGACGAGGAGGCAGAAGCCTTCTCGGACACTCGCTGCCACTGCAGTGTTCATCCCAACGTGCTTTCCAGAATCGATCACTCCAGTCACAGAGAAATAGTGTTGGTGGAGTTTGTTTGTTTGTTTGTTTTTCTAAAGTGTTTTCAGACTAAGGGAATGGTACAGTGGTGGATCACATGCTTAGCATGCACCAAGCCCTAGATTTAATCCCTCGCATCCAAAATAAAATTATTAACTAAATTAAAAGACATTTTCCAGGCACCCCATCTCAGACTCAAAGAACCAAATACCCCAGGGTTAGAGCCCAGGATCTGCTTTATTTAAATAGCCTCCCCAATCCAAGTCATGCTTTTAGAGGAATCAATTTGTTTACCACGTGCGTGCGCTCAATCTCAGGAGAGAGGAGAGGAGTCTATGGAAGTTCTGGGGAAAAGAAATTTCAACCAAAGCCCATTAACTTAAATGAGGCAAGTATCTATGATATACCTACTACATGCCCAGGGCTGTCCCACCTGATGGGTGGAGCACCACACTCATGGTTTATGGAACAAAATCAACAACAGCTATTACCTTTATTCCAGAGCCATCATTCAGTTCCTCCACTCTTGGAACTGAGTGAGAAACTCAGGGATCAGAGAAAAGATGGAGATTCAGCCTTGAAGGGGCTAAACCTGGCAGGGTATGAATAGGGAGTACATCTGAAGTCTTGCTTTGTAGCACAAGGTATGGTTGAAGTTCTGAGCAAGGTGTGCATGGGATAGTTATGGAAAACCCCTAGCATAGCCTCAAGGGATCTGGAAGAGCCCCTAAAGGCAGAGGTAGTAGAACTGAGTCTCAACAAAAAATACGACAGGTTAGCAAATGGTAAAAGTTAGGTGGTTAGTTAGTTCGTTTGTTCGTTCATTCTTTCGTTAGTTAGCTAGCTAGCTAGCTTGTTAAAAAGACTATAGGTTAGCTAAGCAGCCAAGGATACTAAGAGCAGGGATCCCAAGGAGAAAGAATAATATATAAAGAACATGAGGGAACAAGGACCACTTGAGGAATAGCCAGAGGTTAGCATGAGTAAAGTATCAGCAGGATGGGGCAGGAGAAAGGGTGGAGAGGAAGTTAGGAACATGAGGAGACAATTCTCATATGCCCAGAAACTGGAGAGCCACTCGGGAAGGTAAAGTAGGTAACAGGGCAGACTGTTTGCTTTCCTTAGGAACATAAAATACAGTGCTAAACTGTATTCTCCAAATATAAAACACTTAGGGGAACTAACGTTTGCCTCGGCAGCAGTAACAAATACAAGTAAGAGACAAGAAAGGGACTTCATGAACTTGAACCATTCCAGAACACCTCATAAGGAAAAGAACGAATAAAAATGAACTTGACCAGGTAGGATTCTGGAAGGGGGCTGGAAAACGCACTTCAGTCAGAAGAAAGAATGTAAACCAAGGCACAAAGCTGGGGTGGCGCTTGGGGTACGTGAGGAGCTGTAAAAGGCATTGCTAGTCATGAGAGGTATGAGCTGGGAAGTAGAGGAGTTTGAATGGTTCAAGTGGGACTAGGAAGAGAAGAGCTGGTGGAGGCTGGAAGTGAAAGCTCAGAGACAGAAGAGAGGTGATAAGGTATGCACATTAACACAAGGGAATGTATACGCCTCTTTGCTGTACCCAGAAGGGAGGGAAACAAGCCTGTCTCCGCCCCAATGCAAAGGGCCAGTACAGAGTGACTCAACTCAGTCAACACTCACTTGGCTCTGGAATCGGTGCGGAGAGAATGACACTGTAGAGCTTCTTCGCTTCCTCCACACTCTCTGAGATCTTGTCAATGTTGAGCCGAGTTTCCTCAATCTATAATCAGAAAGACAGCAGAGGGAAAATAGTCCACGCCTGAAAGGAATGCTTAGCAGAGCTTCCTGCTGCAAACTGTCCACCTTCTGTGTTTGTGGAAGAGCGTGAAAACAAAAAAACCTCAGCTACCCAGGGAGTGCCATCTCCACTGTCAAGGAAATTAGTCTATAAAGAAGTGTCATTCCAATCCACACTCCTCCTTCCTGAGAGGGAAATAATCACTCACCTTGAATGGTAAGGTTCAGATCAGAGTCAAGGTCAGGGAACCCATGGAGAATAACCGGGAGAGACAAGTGCAAACAGTAAGCGGATGATCCTTGGCCCCCAAAGTGAGAAAAGGAGAGAATGAGCATGGGGTAGGGATAAGGAAAATACTCAAAGAGAACAGAGCAAATGTAGAGAATGAAAACTAGAGAAAAGACTAAGAGAGAGCAGAGAGGCGGATGAAGAAGACAGGGGATGGAGGAAAGAAAGAGACTTGGCAAGGCCATCTCAGAAGACAGCCAGGCTTCTGGACACGTTCTGGTGGACCAGCTATTACAGACTAACCCCAGCAGCTGATCACAAAGTTACAGCCTTGAACCATTTCTGCACACTTTAAAGGTCCTGACTGCATGAGTGCATGAAATAAAGGATTTCCAATAGCATTTTGTTTTGTGATTGAACACTATCAAAGGACACCAAGCAACACCTCAGCTCTGTCCACAGGCACCAGCTGCCTGGGCACCATGGTCCCTGAAGCAGATGTACAGTGGGAGCAGCAGATACAGAAGAAACCTCAGCACCCACTGTCCCTGTCTGCCTCATCCCAAAGTGAAGAGGACATCAGCACTGCAACAATTAACTGACAAGAACCTTGTCATTGACATAATACATCTTATTCATAATACATACTCTTAACATCTGGAATGCAGATTCATTCGATGCATAGGTGACTTCGAATCCAGTGCCCCTTTCTCCAATGGATAGATACCTCCTTTTAAAAACCTAACTGCAGTGCTCCAGAAAATAGCAAAGATCAAGCTTGAGCTTTCTAACCCTCACATCAGCATTTTTGCCACTCAAGGGATTTTTTTCCTCTATAAAATAAAATAAAATATTAATGTGATCATATCAGAGTATAAACATATGTATAACTACTCAAATATTTATGTAGCACTTTAATAGTTCACAAAATAACATTTAAGAGTGTATTAGCATTATTATTCAGGTACGGTCACACATGTTATCGCCTGTGAACATCAGTGGTCTCTAGACCACCCACTCCTGCCCTTCCCCTTTCTCTCTCCCCAACACTAGCTCTTGCAGCTAGTCTGATCAACTAGGGAGAATCCTGGTCCAAACTTTCGTCAATGGTAGAGAGAGACAGAATATGGGAAGTTGTTAAGTTTGTAGTGTGCCCCAAGTTCAGAGTCAGTACAGGCATGTGGGGACTGAGAATTAGACCAGGTCATCCCATCTTCTGCTTGTCTTCTGGATGTTCAAGTCCAGGAGCAAACCCCACCCCTACCTGACTAACTACAACTGTTCTCTTCCCTCTGTCCTCATCAATCTCACCATGTGGAAGCATTTCAGGGCTCTAATTAAACGGTCCTTTAATCAGTTCACCAAACAATCAAAAACCCCTTAGAACTTTAGGGTGAGCAACTGGTCAACCACAGGAGCGCGCTCTCTCTCTCTCTCTCTCTCTCTCTCTCTCTCTCTCTCTCTCTCTCTCTCTCTCCTTGAGCTTTGTGTCAGTTTTCTCTTGGAAGTGTTCCTCTTCCTGAACAATGAATTTCTGGGTATTTCTTGGCGAAAGCTACATGTGATTTCCTCTTGCGAACTCACCAGATCATCAGACAAATCACTGGGTGGAGAGAAGCTATATAGGAACCAGTAAGTCTTAATGTTAAAAGCTTCAGGAACTATTTGTGCCTGTGCTTAACATTACCCATATTATCACAGATTTGGACGATGCTAGGCCCTTTGCAGCTCTTTTGTGAGGTCACCATCACTATCTCCTTTCATACAAAAGAACCGAGGTTCACAGACAGAGGCTCCAAACCAGTCTTCAAACAGGAGGAAACTGAAGCTTGAACACAAGCATCTGTTAGATACCAGACCCTGTCTCCTAGGCTCCTTCTCTGTTAAGCTCCTGTGCATTCACCCTACATCAGGTTGATGTACGTCCAACTCATATTCTATAAGATTGGTTCAGTACGAGACCCTGTCTCTAGACAGTAAGCAGAGAGTGACAGAGGATGACACCACTCATGTCCTGCTCTGAATTATACATACATGTTCATGGGTGCACACATCTGCACACTCATGTGTATACACCACACACACACACACACACACACACACACACACACACACACACACAAAAGAAGAAAGAAAAACAGGTTGGTTTCAGAATGCATTTCACAGGGATCATATTGTACATTACTTCTCTGTCTGACCACAACTCCCTATCAGGAGCTTTTTATACAGCTTTTTATACAGAAGCATTACTGGTGGAATAAGCCAAACCAAAAGTGGGTTTTTCAAATCACCACTAAATTTGAGGCTAAAGCATCCCGAGTGCCTTTTTGCTATCTATTGGTTTACAAACTATTTACCAATGATCTGTCAGCAATATGAGACTCCAGATCATATAATAAAAAAAATAGTATCAGACAGAACAAGTTCAGGGTTCAGCTCCACCTTTTAGCACTTTTATGACCTCAAACAAGCTTACACCACATCAAGTACATAATGAATGTTAGATGATAACAATAAATACAAACTGTAATAACAACTGCTCATTTATTATATGCCAGGCACTACACTGCCCCTTTAAAAGTATGTCTCATTAATCCTACAGCAATCCTAATGTCCTCAGTAACCACTCACAAAAACCTAAGGACATCAAGTCACTTGCTCTTGATCGTAGGTACTGCCAATTAGAATGACTACATAATATTAATCACAATCATCTAACTGAAAGGCAGAAGTTGTTTTTGTCTTTTTCCATTTCCAAGCATACATGTGTGTTATGTGTACATGTGTTTATAAGTGTATGAGCACATATGGGTGCAAATGCACATGTGTGAACATGTGTGGAGGCCTGAGGTATATGCTGGGAATCATCCTCAATCCCTATTACACCTTATTCATTGAGGCAGGGTCACTCAATGAAACCCAGCATTCATGGACATGGCTGCTTAATCTAGGGATCCCCTGTCTCTGTCTTCTGAGGCTAGAATTACAGGCAGCTATCATGCCTACTTGGCGTTTACATGGGTTCTGGGGATTTGAGCTGTGGCCTTCACACTTGTGTGGCAAGCGCTTTAACCACTAACCCACAGCAGGTGGTAGTTATTTTGAAGGCATCAGTGGCCTCTTCCCCTGGACTTAATTCTCCAGTGGAATCTAATTAGACAACAGAAAACAGAGAAAGGCTTGGCAGACTGCTGCTGGATGAGCTGAAAGGCACAGCAAAACGTTTTGCTTATTCTGCTTAAGAATTAGCCTCTGCCTCACAAGTCCCTAAAGGGTTTTATCATGACTTGTATTAGTTTTTCAGCTTCTTTTTATGAGTGAAAAGTATGAACTCAGAGTTGGACTGACCAATAAAAACAAGTTTTCTAAGACAATATTCTCAAATCAACTAATTGAAACACTAATCTTCCCCAATCAGAATGTCAATCATAAAAAGAACAAACATGGTAGATCAAGAAATACACTGTTGGTGGGATGTAATTAGTACAGCCTCTATGGAAACCAGTATGGAGGTTCCTCAAAAAGCTAAAAGCAGGGCTTGTATATGATCCTGCTACACCACCCCTACAAATACACCTGAAGGAAATGATGTCAGCCTGCAGTAGAGCTACCTCACACCCATGTTTACTGTGGCAATATTCACAATTACCATGAAAGAGAATCAGCCTATCAACTGATAAATGGATTTTAAAAGTATGTGCATATCAGAATATTAATGAGCCACAAAGAATAAAATACTATCATTTGTAGGAAAATTGATGGAACTAGAGGTTATCATGCTAAGTGGAAAAAAAAAAACATGTTACAGCAGTCTCAGTCAACTAAGTATGTTTTCTCATACAGAATTTACACACACACACACACACACACACACACACACACACGATATGAAAGTAGGTGAGGCACTACTAGGAACTTAGAAGAGGGACCAAGGTAGAAAGTAAGGGCATAGTAAGAAAAGTGGCTTCAAACAGAACACAGTATACACATAAATGTCCTATCAATCTGCTACTCTGCATAATATATACATTTTAATGTAGTTCCCAGAAAGAAAGGGCAAAGTGCAAGAAAGGAAATGAGAGAGACAGGCCAAAAGTAAATTGCCAAATGACCAGCCAAGGCTTCCTGCCTCACTATTGGAAGAGCCTAAAAATCAGAATCTACCAGCTTGCCTACTTCCCTCTCATACAAATACCCTACCAAAAGAGGTAAAAAGTTCTTAACCTGCTGGTTTTGACCTAATGCCTAGATTTCCAAATTATAATCACTTTGAAAGGTCTTAGGCTCTAACAAAACTCAAGCCCAAACAGCAAATCCCTATGCTTCAAGGTTAGTCCCTCTGTAGCTCCTACTGCTCAATCCACACACACCCTTCCCTAATCTGCTCTCCAGCCAGGCTCCAGAGAACTTGGCCTATTCTATAAGCATGATTCAGATGCTTCAAATGCTGGGGCTGTGTTTCTCATCCCAAAGACTTCATGATGCCAAACGTGCAGGGTCACGCTGTAAATGTCTGTTTAATGAATATATGAATACAAGTTACTTAAAGAAATAAGCATGCTTGAGTCTGTGTGATATGTGAGCCTAAATAGTCTTATTAAATAAAAACACAGAGTCAGATATCTAGGGTGAAAGTTGAAAGATCAGAGAAGCAGAGCAGCCAGTCACCAGAGACTTCTTACTTCTACGAACCCTCAGACTGAATGGGCCCAAGATCCTGTCTCCACCTGCCTTATAGTCCTGTCTCCACCTCCCTAATGCTGGGATTAAAGGCATGAGCCTCCCAAGTGCTGGGATCAAAGATGCGAGCCACCACCTCCAGGCTCTGTTTCTCTTTCAGACTGGTTCAATCCTGTGTAGCCCAGAGTGGCCCTGAACTCCTGATCTTCCTGCTTCCTCCTTCTAAGTGCTGGGATTAAAGGTGTGTGCCACCAATGCCCTCTATGATTAACTAGTAGCTAGCTACCTCTGCACTCTGATCTGCAGACAAGCTTTATTTGTCAGAACACAAACAAAATATCATACAACAGCTGTGGGAAATGGTTCAGTTGGCAAAGTGTTTGTCTTGTAAACTTAAGAAGCTCAATTCAATTCCCAAGAACTCATATAAAAACCCAAGGTAGGCATGTCTGTAATCCTAGCACTGGAAAGGCAGAGACAGGTAGATCCCTGGCCAGCCAGTTTAGCTTAACTGGTGAGATTTATGCCAATGAAAGACAATTTCTCAAAAGAGGTGGATATTCCTGAGGTGCACAAATGTGTACATGTATACATACACACCTGAGAGAGAAATATGCTTCATACCCCCAGCAAAATAATCTCATTTTTTTAAGTACACCTATAATGAACTGAATGTTGTGCCTCCACAAATTCATACACTGCTTCTTAATGTAAAGGTATGTAAATGTGGGGCTTTTGTAAGTTACTAGGTCATGAAGATGGATCCCTCGTGAATGGGATTAGCTGTCTTTGCTCTCTTTCCACTTTGTGAAGCCACAGGAAGCTGAAGTACTCTGCAATCTAGAAGAAGGACCCCAACATAATCCAATATTGCTAGTACCCTGAACACAAATTTTTAGGCTCAAGAACCACAGCAGGTAAGTTTCTATTATCTACAGGCCATCCAAACTATGTACTTTGTGACAGCAGCCCAAACCAAGGTAGACTCCCCAAAAGAAAGCTCTAATGGTACATTTTCCAATGTGCAGCTACTCAACCTTGCTAATAAAAGTTCCTTGTCAGGTCTGTGAAGAGCTAAACACTGAGAGAGCCTAGCAAAGCCAGGTTCTTCACTATGGGACTTCTTGGAGCCTTTAGGAAGATAACGTGCATTCTAAATTTCTGAGAGAGGGTCAGCAAGATGGCTCAGCAGGTAAAGACACTTTCCATCACCCAAGTTAGATCCCTCAGACCCACATGGCCAGAGAGAACCAACTCCCTGAAGTCAAATCGTCCTCTGACCTACACATATGCTGAGGCACATGTACACACACATACACTAAATAAATGTAATTTAAATTTTTTTTAAAAAGCAGTATCTTTAAACAAATATACTTCTGACCAAAAAAAAGGAAATTCCTCAAATACTTGATCACAGAAGTTTATGACATCTCACACTCCAGCCAGAATGAGCATTCTTATTGACCAAACAGCCACACCCAACTCCTGCCCTGCCCTGTTTAGTAACAGTCCCTGGCTGTGCTGGCACAGCAATGTGGTCATCTCCAGAGGATGTATCATGCTAGATTCTATGGCAGTCCTGGTGATCTTATCTCTCTGTGAAGTGTTTACTCTCTTGTGTTCCTTCCAACAGAAGTTGACCATGACCCACTACTAACTAGGGAAACAGACTCTAGTCTTTACTCATGGACCAAATCCCACCATCCCCTGCCTTGCAAGGAATACTGCCTCTTAGGGACCCTCCTGTGGTTCAGGAGAAGAGGGAGGACACAGGTACTAGAGAAGATACCTCATCATAGAGAAGATATTCTTTAACACATGTGAGGCTCCAGGGCAAGACTGTAGTGACTACAGACAATGTCTTCTGACATCAACTCAAGTCCATCCCCACCACTGAACAAGAGCAGTCTTCCACTGTTCACAAGTAGAACAACAGAAGTGTTGTTTGACCCCACTATGAGTCCTTGACTGACAGGTCACACCCACCCACAAGCAGGGTTTGGAGCTGTGGAGGCTTATAGCCAGCTTTCCAGGCAGGTAAACACACACTCAAGTTAGCTCTTCTAACTTCTAACAACCCAGTTCTTAATCTAGCAGATGAGCAGGCATGAACTGACAAGCTCTGTTCCACTCCATTCAGGGAAACTCTGGAGGACCACTTCTCCACACCCACAATCCAGATGGTGGGAAGCCCCCTGAATTTCCCCTCAGAAAGAAAATGATGTCTTTTGCTTCTTTCCTGGAGAATGAAAAGATAAATACAGAAAACAGTAGATACAGAAACTCAGGGACAGTAAGACTGGGGAGGAGGAGGTGTTAAAGTACTATTCACTGAGTGTACACATGCCTGGCAATATTCTGGATATTTTACGAGTATAATTGGACCCAACCAATATAACCCTATGGAAAATCATTATATAACTGATCCCAATTCACAGATAAGGAAAACAAGGCTCAGCAGGTTAAGGAACATTCACAAAATCAATAACTGCTCAGAAGCAGACTGACATCTGAACCTAAGTATACTCAGCAAAGCCAGAATTTCTGTTCTTGATACTTCTACCACTCCATATTACTGTAACTCCACCCTGTAAGGCCTTCCTGCTCAAAGTGCACACGAATCTGTAGGCACATAGGACTTTACAAACACGGGACAATAGCATCTTGTTTTCTCTGTCACCAGTAAAATTAAGACAATTAGGAAAATTATAAGAAACAACAAATTTGACCAATATGAATCAAAGGCCTAAAGAAGTATTAATTTTGTTTTCACTCCCAGCTGTGACCCCAAGGTTGGCAATGTATTTAAATTATATAATTTTAAATAAGAAAAGACATCATTAAAATGTTGTCATGTACTTAAGACTTTTCAAATCCATCTTCCATTACATGTAATTATCCTCTGCTGACCTTTTAAAAATCATTTTATCTATTTATTTATTTGATGTGCATGGGCATTTTATCTGCATGTATATGTGTACAGTGTGTATGCCTGGTGCCCACAGGGGCAAAAAGGAGGCATCAGATCCCTGGTATTGGAATTACAGATGTTATGAGTCATCATGTGGGTGCTGGGAATCAAACCTGGTTCCTCTAGAACAGTGGTTCATAATCTTCCTAATGCTGTGACCTTTTAATATAGTTCCTCGTGTTATGGTAATCCCCCAACCAAAAAATTATTTTCTTTGTTACTTTATAATTTTGCTACTCTTATGAATCATAATGTAAATATCTGTGCTTTCCATTGGTCTTAGACAACCCCTGTGAAAGGGTCATTCAGCCTGGGTTTGTGATCCACTGGTTGAGAACCAATTCTCTAGCAGCACAGCATGTGCTCTTAACCACTGAGCCATCTCTTCAGCCTCTTACTGCTGACTTCCTTAATAAGATGTAAAGTCTTGATAGTCCCAAGAAGTGAAAACAGAATCTCCCTGGAACAATTCTGCCTGCCCATCTGTTCCTTTGCCAGCATTGAAAGATCTGAGGTTTCTTTATTCTTACTGAGGAAGCTGCATTTCCTCGTGTACATTCAGAAAAAAACACAGGAAGGCTGCCCACCTCAGAAAAGAACTCATCCATGAAGGCTGTATTGTCGATAGCAATCTCAACCTCGTCAGTGTCATCTTCCTGGGTCAGCTGCTTCTGCAAGAGACCAGAACATGCCAGAGTGAGAATAAAAACGTGATAAACAGCCACTGTCATTGATGGAGTCGTATTTAAACGTGCATAGATAGATAAAGATAGATAGATAGATAGATAGATAGATAGATAGATAGATAGATAGATAGATAGATAGATAGACAGATGCCTACATACATACATATATACTCTGGAGTGGTCTGTAATTAAATCCAAGCTCTATCACTTCCTGACTTTGTACAAGAGACAAGCAAGTTACTATTCAGCTTGTTGGGCCTGGGGTTCCTTAACTGTCAAAACTAATAACATTTATAGACTTAGTTAAGAAATAAATGAGATACTCTGGGCACTGGCTTAAACGCAGTGCTGGGGAGGCAGAGGCAGGCAGATCTGTGAATTTGAGGCTAGCCTGGTCTACAAAGCAAGTTCCACTACAGTCAGGGATACAAAGAGAAACCTGTCTCAAAAAAAAGAAAAAAGAAAGAAATGAGATAATGAACATAAACATAGGTGCACAGGATCGAGTACGCTGTATACTCAACATTGGGGCCTTGGTTGTGGTTCCTTTGTCTGGTTTTGCTTTGTTTTATACTGGAGGTCAAAACCAAGGCCTTCACAAGCATTAGGAAAGTGCTGTCACTGAACTCCACACCCAGTCCAATCTTGTTGCTACTGGTGGTGGCATTTCTGTAATTCGTTTTAGTTGAGGAACCTAAAACTAAGTAAGGTTTAGTAACAGGCAGATTCTAACCTACTCATGCTGTCCACACAAGTTCCAATACACTGCTTCAAAGCATGAGCTGCTGATCCTCACAGCTGGAGCAAAGATCTTCCTGTGTTTAGAAACCACCTATTGCAAAGAAAACCATGCTGTTCCCTATCCAAGAGCTCATGTTTATAAGGAAAAGGAAGTTCTTCCCCAGCCCCTGAGCAACCTCGGGGAGTGCAAACCTTCTCACACTCATTCACCTTCCTCCTCAGAATTACAAAATGGCTGTCTAGAGGAAGTGACTCCATTCCCATCCAGCAACAAAAGCCTGAGCTGTTTCTACACTCTTCCGGATTGCTCTCTCCCAGACAAGCACTATCCAGGGCACTGCTGACTTCTAAGCACACTCTCACACTGGCTGTTGAGAGTGGAGGGGGGCAGGGAACCGCTACACTTGCTTCATCACACCCTTCAACGGCTTACCCTCAACGGCTCAAAACTCCACAAGCAATGAAAACAGCCAGGCCCCACTTCACCTGTTACCACCCCCACAAATCCACAACATTCCCATAGAAATCTTCGACCACCTGGGAAATCTCCTTTTCTGTATGGTCTGGGACAGTCAGCATCCCAAACTTCATAGCTATCTATATTCAAGAGAGATGCTGAATCTGAGGGTCCTCCTACTCATTCCACAACTATCTCCTAAAAAACTCAACTAATTATATCTTCCTGACACTTAAGGTCATATAATGATAGCTCATCTCCTGGGACCAAAATCCCTTGGCCCAAAAGAACCCACAAGGGCCTTTAAAATCCAGCCACACCCACACTTGTCCCTCAATGCATTCTTGAGATCAGCCACTTGAGATTCCTTACATTTCTGGCCACATCATTCCTTTATATGTAACATCTTTCTTTCCATGCTGCCACATAAGGATTCTAACCAAAAACCGCATCTATCCAACTACCAAAATCTTATTCATCCTTAGACTTCCCTTCAGACAGCCTGATGCCTGTCTCTCCCATGCAAAATTCAAAACCTCCCTTACGCTCTCACCACTCTGTAAAGACCTTCCACAGCAACCACCATGGCCTACTGTTATCAATCTGTACCCAGTGACCATAAACTCCTGGATCTGGGTTACCATGTGTATCTGTTAGAACACATTCATTGGTATGTCTGTCTGCCAGCCCAGGGTACATTCCATGGAATGCTCTTTTACCCTTCCCACCTGATTTTGGGAAGGCCACGGGATCACTCAAGCTCCCTAAGGAATCTGTGTTGTGAGAAGAGCCTGAAAGGAATGAAACCTAGTGAACCAGTGGCAGCACCCTCCTCTCCTGAGTCGCACCTCCATTGGCTGCAGGCAGATTCTACAGATCTCCCCTTGTATTCTTTCAGTTAGCTCAACAGTTCTTTTGCTCATTTAGCAAAAATCAACCTTATCACCTGCAGTTAAAGTACAATGCCATAATTGTTGTAGTGGTTTGAATAAGAATAGCCCCCAGAGGCTCATATATTTGAATGCTTAGACACCAGGGAGTGGCACTGTTTGAAAGGATTAGAAGGATTGGGTGTGGCCTAGTTGGAGAAAATGTGTCACTGGAGGTAGGCTTTGGGGTTTCAAAGGCCTATGCCAGGCTCAGGCTCAGTCTCCTCTCTCTCTCTCTCTCTCTCTCTCTCTCTCTCTCTCTCTCTCTCTCTCTCTCTTTCTCTCTCTCTTTCTCTCTCTCTTTCTCTCTCTCTTTCTCTCTCTGTCTGTCTGTCTCTGTGTGTGTCTGTCTGTCTGTCTCTCTGTGTGTCTTCCCCTCTCTCTGTCTCTCTGTCTCTCTCTGTCTCTCTGTCTCTCTCTGTCTCTCTGTCTCTCTCTGTCTCTCTCTGTCTCTCTCTCTCTCTCTCTCTCTCTCTCTCTCTCTCTCTCTCTCTCTCTCTCTCTCTGCCTACAGATCAGGACGTAGAACTCTCAGTTACTTCTCCAGCACCATGTCTGCCTGCATGCCACCACACTCCCTGCCATGATGATAATGGACTGACCTCTGAAACTGTAAGCAAGGTCCAATTAAATGCTTTATTTTATGAGTTGACTTGGTCATGATGTCTCTTCACAGCAATAGAACAGTGACTAGGACATTTGTCAATAATTTATTTCATGTTTCCCAAGTATTTAACAGAAATTGAATTACTTCTAGCTGAATGCATTCACACTAGCCTGCAACCTCAATTCACACATCAGTTTCCAATGTTTGAGACCAAATGTTCTATTACTCAACATCCCTCAACATCCAAGCCTCTCAGAGGCGTCCACAGGATCTTCTCTCCAAGGAAAACAGCTGCACTATTTCCTAGAAAATAAAAAGCCATTCTTCCTCTAGGAAGTTAGTAAGCTTTTATCAAGAGCATCCTTTTTTAAAGGATTTGTTTATTAATCTATTCATGTGTATGGGTGCTTTGTCTGCATGCATGCCTGTGTAACACTTGTATACAGTGCCCGTGGACAATAGTAGACGATGTTGTATCTACTGGTATTGGAATTACAGACAGCTGTGAGCCACTATAAGGGTGCTCAGAACGGAACAAGGATCCTCTGTAAGAACAACACATGATCTTAACTAACTGATCTCCAGCCCTGAGAATGTTCTTTCCTAAGAGGTGGTCTATCAGCTCCACTTGGGAAAAGACCTCAAGTATGTATCTGATACACATATACACACAGATACAGTCACATGATGTCAATTCAGTGTCCAAACTGGCACACATGCTAATGACGTAAGAAGAAGCTACCTCACGAATGGATCAAGGGAAGTTTCCAGAAGCTGGGAACAATTGTGGACTGGAATATGAGAAACGGACACTTAGTGGTTATCATAATATGAGTTTCTAAGACTAGATAGTATACAAGGGTGGCCAAATGCCCAGAATGGCTCTTGGCTTTGAGCAGGCTTGAGACAAGTGGCCTGGTCCACCTTTAGTGAGAGAGTGGACTAGGAAAAGAAAAAATAGCCCTTGGTAACCTACAAACTCAGTCCAACACCTGTTACCATTCTAGCTGTGAGACCACACTCAAGCACCACACCTCCCTAATTTTTTTTAAACCATTGTTGGTACTAACACCACACACTTTATTACTTGTATGAGAATCGAAAAAAATCACATATGGAGATCTTTTAGCACAATACCAAGCTCCCCCATCACAAGCACTTGCCAGGTGTCAATTTCCCCATCACCTGGCATTAGATGAAGGCACAGAAAAACAGAACCTGTGAGGAGAAGGAGACCATCCCTCCCCATTCCTAAAGGCTGCATCTGTAAGACAGATCTGCTGGGACAACATACACCAGGGTTATAATGTGGCCCTATCACATGATAGTCACTGAACCCAAATACATGGCTTAACATCTCTGAGAAGCCTCCACTTCTTCATCTATAAAGCAGAAAATATGTCACAGGGCCTTGCTTGAGTAGCAGGCTCTGTACCATTGCAAGTCTCCCCAACCACTTGATCTCTTTTCCAATCCAATTACCTCCCCAACTCCCAATATATGAAGTATCACCTCCAGGACAAAATCAAAGGCCTGCTCTTTAAAATCCTTTAAAAGATGACTATTCCTGTCTTAGAGTCAGTCTCCCTGATCAGCACCAAGCACTTTCTGTCCCCACCAACCTGATCCAACATGTCATGCTTACTTCTATTCCTGGGCTTTCTACTGGTACCATGGTCCTTCATGTAGCCATGTAGCTCGTGTGTGTGTGTGTGTGTGTGCGTGCGTGTGTGTGTGTGTGTGTGTGTGTGTGTGTGTGTGTGTGTGTGTGTGTGTATGTGTGTGTGGTGGTGGTGGTGGTGGTTTGAATAGGTATAGTCCCCATAGACTCATGTGTTTGAATGCTTGGCCCATAGGGAACGGCACTATTAGGAGGTATGGCCTTGTTGGAGTAGGTGTGGCCTTGTTGGAGTGTGTCACTGTGCAGGCAGGCTTTGAGGTCTCATATATACTGCTCAGTGTGGCAGTGGCTTCTGCTGCCTGCAGATCAAGATGTAGGACTCTCAGCACCATGTCTGCCTGCATGCGGCCACATCCCGCCATGATGACAATGGACTAAATCTCTGAAACTGTAAGCCACCCCAATTAAATGTTTTCCTTTAAAGAGTTGCTGTGGTCATGGTGTCTCTTCACAGCAATAGAAACCCTAACTAAGACATATATATACATATATATACATGTATATATATGAGCTCAATGAAGCACTGTAAATGAGCACTACTTCTCACCAGCCTTATTGTGAGTCTAAGGGTCTTTAAGGTGAAATAGGACTTTGGGAGCTGAATGTAACCTTAAGGCTGCCTGACACTAATGAAATTACTCTGGATTCTGGATGTCCATCTTCTCAGGCTGAGTTCTTCCCATGTATAGCTTCTCAATACATAAAGTAACAATAAAATTTAACCCACATCAGAAAATGCAAGGACAAGGCCATGGTCATGTGTCACCTGACATCACTGGGCCCAGAACCATCCTCTGGCTTCTCTACAAAGTATCCCAGGAAGCGGGCGGGGCTCCTTTCCTTCTGATACAGGTGGTTGTGGTAGATCCAGGTTCCTCAGAGTCTGTCCCCCGCTGGGGTGGGGGCAAGGAAAACACACTCTGCCCTTTATCCTCAGCTCACATGACTGAGCTTAACCAAGAGAATATCAGCATCAATATCAAAGAATCAAGACATGTGGCAATGAGGATGTTACAGTAGCTGAAAGTTCAGCCACAGGGAGGGAAAAAAAATGTGCAGGAGAACCACAGCCCGGCCACCCACTTCCTCCTGATGCCTCTCCTGTGAGGAGATGAAAGATTCCACTAACGACTCAGGCAACAGCAAGCTACCCAAGGCTTTAGCTCCTTCTCAAGACTACAATGTACTCCAAATGTCAAAGACAACGGTAAAGGCTGACTCCTTCCACACAGACTAGCGAGTGTGGAGGAGCCCAGAATGCAACCTCAAGCAACTTAACCTGTAATTCTTGGGATTGCCTTTTCCTCAGAGGCCTTCTCTACCATCCTGTCTGTCAGACCACAGGTGGCTCTTCATCAGCTCATATAATAAATAAATATACATTGCCCCCTATAGCCACTACTAGGTACTTGATGGCCATAACACCCTATTTTTTGCACATCATGTCAACAAATCCCATCTACATGCTGTAGCTAAGAAACTGGAGGTCTGAAGTTAAGTTAGTCAAGGTCTTACAGCTACTGGTTGCAGAAGCCACAGCTTGGGCATCGGGCCTCTGCCCTAAACCCTTCTTACTCCAGTGCTCCCTGCTCAAAGGCTACCGCCAGCAGCAGCTTGGAACATGAAATTGGCAGCCCAGGCATGCAGAAAGTACCCTGTACTTTGAAGTTATAGGCCTTGGCCACAATACATGTCTTTGTTAAACATTGGTTTTTCTCACCAAGTAAGGAGCTGAGCTCTCCACTGTGGTCTGGGGGGAACCCCCAGGACACCTCAAATGTGCCTCAGAAACCACCCATTATAGTCAAGGAAGGAGAGCCCAGAAGGTAGGCTCCAGGGCCCCACCTCCCTATTCAGTGTGTCCGAGCTTTTCCTTCACTGGGACTTGGGAGAGGGGAAGGGAGGGAGGGAGGGAGGCAGAAAACCACTAAAGTAGACAGCAGCTAAGGAGGAGGAAGGGAGATGAATCAATAGAGGAGAGGAGACATCTGGTCACCATATCCCCCTTAGAGGGCTAGTAAAGGACTGTGGCTTGTGGGAAGGAGCCCTCCTGACAAGCACAGAAGAACACAGATCTTTCTTTCTTTTCCCCTGATTGAAATAGTTCTTTACTCCAGACACAGACTCTTCATTATAAACTCAGTTTTCTCCTGACCCGTTTGATTCAGAGGGACGATTACATCTTCTTTTTCTTACTCCAGCTGGCCACTCCTCTAAGGTTGTCTCCCTCTAGGACCAGGGTCTGTGGACTCCCAAAGACAGATACCACTCACTATTCACGGGGCCCCAGACACATAGACACACACATGCATACAGTGGTCCAATTTGAGTACTCTTTTGCTGTGGAATAATCCTTTTGTACACTGTGAAGATTTAATAAAAAGCTGATTGGCCAGTAGTCAGGCAGGAATTATAGGTGGGACAATCAAACTGAGGATGCTGGGATGGAGAAGGGCAGAATCAGGAGAGTTACAAGGAGACCAGAGAAGAGAGATGGACATGTCACACTGAGAAAGGTACCAACCCACGTGGCAAAGCATAGATAAGAAATGTGGGTTAATTCAAATGTAAGAGTTAGCCTTACTCTAACTCAGTAAAAAAGCCTGAGCTATTGGCCGAATATTTATAATTTATATTAAGTCTCCGTGTCAGTTATTTGGGAAGCAGCTACCAGTTATTTGGGAATAGGCAGTTAGGACAGGAAAACTCCACCTATACCTGTCCCTTTTCTTTGATTTAAGGAGCCAGAAATTCTAAGTGAGTATGTGGGCTCTCAGTGGGTATCCAGTGCTCTCTGTTCCTCCAATGAAAAGTCAGATGAGCCTTTTCCAATGCCCAGTTCTCCCAAGGACAATGTTCTTTATCAGCAAAACCGTCCCTGAGAGAACACTTCCTCTTTTCACTGAATTTCATCTTCTGCAACACTCATCATATGAATAAAGAGGAAATCGGCAGATGATGATACCCTAGGTAAGCCGACTGCTTTTCCTTTCAGCATCTTATTCTAACTGAGCAACTGAAGGCAAAACATTGGCCCTACCTGAAAGGAGGTGACACTGAGGTATAAAGTCATTATCAGATTAGGTCAAGACCAGCAAGCCAGATGTCAAGAGCCAAAGTTCCTGAGGACACCTCCTACTTTGTCACAACCATGACAGCAGATAATATGTATGTTTATTGTCATAGGCACTTCCATGACTTCAAATGTTATTTAAGTCACACATCAACCCTCTGAGGGACAACATCCTCACTTACAGATGTGGGAACTGCTAATTAGGTTAATTAATTCATCCAAAGCAATTTGGCCATTAAATGGCTAAACAGGACTCTATGCTAGCAGAGCTATGGGAGCCTCTGCCTGTACCTGCTGTAGTGCCTGAAAGTGCCTCTCTACAGTCTCATCTTCACTTATTTTAGAGGATGCTACAACATCCATAAATCTAAGATGGATGAACCTATATCCTCAAATGAAAGAGATATCCTGCATGTATTCCTACCTCTGTTCATGAATATGGAGACACACAGGTACGTCTGACTTCCGTGGTGAAGACCCAGCATGGCCCTTCACAGCTATGAGCTACCCTCCTGAACAGGTTACTTCCCTCTGCCTCAGTTTCCTCAGTGTAACATGACCAGGACACTCTGCTCACAAAATTCTTGTAAGGATCAAAGCAGCCATTACATACAAAGCATTTAGAGCAAAACGAGGCACACATTGCATGTGACTCCAATGTCAGTTCTCAGAGATGATGGATGAGGAGGGAAACTCACACAATCAGAATTTATTTCATTTATTTCAAGCCTTTCCTCTTTCTGCTATGAGTTTAAAAAAAAAAAAAACTCTGATTTGTGCTCCAGCCACACTCTCACAAATTCACTGTTCTTATTTTCATTCATTCAATACTTTGCCCTTTCTATTTTGGTTTTTATTGTGTTATTTTGAAAGAACTTACAGAAATTCCAACATGGGAAAGCTGGGAGACTGTTACTGTATCATTATTCTAAGACTATCACTGACTCAGATCTTGTGGAATTGAATGTTTTCTTATGTCTTAGTATAGCGTCAATATTTCTTCATCTTCTATATATGTTTCAAAATATCTTCCATTCAGCTTGTGAAAACAAACACTGAAATCCCATCCCCACTTGCTGAGTTACTGCCTACCTGGTTTTGGGTCTCAAGACCTAAGCTAGATCCAGAGTAGAACAGTGAACATTCTCATGAGAGAAGGAGGAAGGAGGTGAAGGGAGGCCTGATGGGCAGATGTTACAGCTGCAAGTAGTTAGAAAGGCTAATACGGAACAATGGCCATTCTGGACTTCTCTTTGATATGATCTAAGCTTTACTACTACGTTACCTTGGAGGAGGATCTCCAAGTTTCATAACCAACCACCACACCCAAAATACTCTCCTTCTCCCCTAAGGGCTTATGTGTTCCTGCATTCATCCAACAGGAAGAACATCTAACATTTGCCAAGTAATAGTCCAAGTGTTGGAGACTCACAGGGCAAACTCAGCATCCCTGGCTCCAAGTTCTCTCCAGCTAAATTGGGAAACAGCTGGGCAAATAGTTGACTCCAATACAATGAGGAAGGGGACAGCAATCTTAATAAGAAATTATACACAGAAGACAGGGTGCCCAACCTCACCCGAACATAGAGAGCCTTTCAGAGACAGGAACTTCTAGGAGACTATATGCAGAGCAACATTTTGAAAACCCTGTGAAAAGTGAGTGGATTTACTCAGGGGAAATTTCCAGCAAGACCAGTCTGAGTGAGAACACCACACCCTGCATTCACTCTCATCCTTGAAGCCAGGAGAAAAAACTCACAAAATACTTTCTTCTTCCTCCTTCTGAGCTTAGCTTCCCTTGAGCTTTCAGCCCCTGTCCCAGTCTCCTATCCCTGACTTTCTCTCCCTCCTCTCCCTCCAGTCCTGGCCTCTGAAGATCTCTCAATGATACAGAGAGAAGGAAAGAGCTGACAATGTCTTATTCCCTCCTCGGCTCTCTGCTGGATCCTTCCTTTCAGCCTATCCCCTAACCTCTTTCCCAGCATGATCCTTCTACAATACTCAAATCACAGCTACAGCAGGTAGCACTGACTGAACCCTGGAGAAGAAGGCACTTCCAAGGTATGAACTTTCTATTTATCACGGCATTTAATCCCTGCACCGATCTTCCAGGTACTAGTGGCGAAAGATGCCAGCTACCCTGCCAACAGTGTGTGCCTGAGCCAGGGGAGCCTGTTCTCAACCAACTTGGAGAGATTCCCTAGCCCCATCCCCACTCCAGGTGCAGCATGTAGCCCTGGCCCAGGGACATGCATTTCCAAAGCACTGCAAAGTGGATGCCATGCCAACAAAGTCATGAAAAACCAGGAAAGATGAAGAAACTGTCTGAGGACAGAGAAAGCTAAGGAAGCATGAGAAGTAGACACAATGTGGTGTCCTGGCTTAAATCCTAGAACAGAAAAGGGATTTTAGTGGGATAACAAAAACACCCAGATAAAGCCTGGTGTTCAGTGAGGAATCTGGTACCAGTATCACTCTCTCTTTGATGAATGTACATTGAAAAATGAGATGTTAACAAGGGTGAAACTGGATGAGAAGAAAGGATCTCTCTGTACTATCTTTGATAAATCTGAAAGTCTTTTTTAAAAAATAAATTATTTAAAGAGCTAAACAAACCTCATGCCATACCAAGCTGCACTAACCCAGACAGCTGGCGTACCCAGACATTACACGCTCTACTAATCTCTTTAGGTGGGAGCTGAACTTCACTCTGTCTCCAAACACACACACTGGGAAATGTTGCCATAGAAACAGCCAAAGGCCACAAAGCAGGAAAGACAGTGGTGGGAGAACACTGAAGTGGGGCCATACACAGAGGAGGCTAAAGACAAGGCTTATCTGGGACTACAAAACCTGCGTGTAGGTAAATCCATCAACAGCGTAACTCCGTTCACTTACTGAATGGTTTAGTATTCAGCTTTTTACGCTTCAACTGGGAAAGAAATAAATGATGTATGTGTAGTCTGCTTTCTTCCAGGGCCCAGACCTGACAGGACTGGAAGCTCCTGAAACTGCAATACTCACAACATATGGCTATGTTTGTATCAACAAAATAAAGAATCTGTGGGAGTCAGGAAAGGCACAGTTATGTACTTAACCGGGGAAGCTTTCCCATGTGATGACACCAGAGACTAGCCTTAGGGGATGAGAGGGATTTTACCAGGGGAAAAATGAGGTAGCTACGTTTTCACTTAGGTATCCACATATCCGTCATTGTCTTTCTGATCAAATACAGCCTCCATGACATCCTGACCTGGAGTTTCGGTAAAGGGAAGAGCCTTGGAATTCATCTACCCTGGGGATGAACCAGTGACTTTTGGCTTCATTAGCAAAGTCATGGATTCCCTGAGTCAATGTTCTACTCCAACCAGGTAAAGTTTCACCAACCACAGGGAGTAGAGTAAGAAATGTCAATCATAATAACGAATGCATTGTTTATCCATTAAATAATAAGAAATGAATAATATTTAAAATGTGTAAGGGATGTATAAGAGCCAAGCAGGCAGAGAAGGTGTAACATGGGACTACCATGCAGAAGGCTGGGGACTGGGGCCCCAGGGGCCTCTCACCATCTCCTATTGCTTGGAGGCAGAGGGTACACAGTGCAGTGGGAGGTGGTCTGATACAGTGTGGAAAACAATTCAAAGAGGCGAAACAAACGTGTTCATTCTTGATCCCACCACTTCCCAGCTGAGGGGGGATCTCAATCAAATCCAAGCCTCACATCCCTCGCCTGGAAAGGAGAAATGGCATACATCACCACCTCACCTTATAGAATTGAGAGGACTGGAGAGAAGGTATGCTGGGCATCAAACCAAAACCCTGCCCAATAATAATCCGCTCAATAAGTGATGCTTGCTGTAGTTCACAGGACAAGAAGTCTCAAACAGAAGACACAGAATACAAAGAGTAATTCATGAAGAAACTAGTGAAGCTGGGCGCAGTGGCTCACAACTTTAATACCAGCTGTTAGAAGGCAAAGGCAGGCAGGTCTCCTTGAGTTCAAGACCAGCTTGGTCTACACAGTGAGTTCCAGAACAGACAGGACTATATTATGAGACCTTGTCTTAAAAAAAAAAAAAAAAAAAAAAAAAAAAGATAATGAAGTTAGTGGACGGTGGTTTCAAACCTACTCCGTGGTGATACGTTTTTTAAAAAACACTAACTTACTTAGTTTCAAAACAACATAGAGCTAGTTAATGCAAGTGGCTGGGCTGGACAGAGTACTCTAGGCTGCAGCTAGGGACGAACGAATGAACGAACGAATGACCGAATCCTGTAAAGAATGAAGCTGGGGAGTGGGGCAGGAATAACAGCGGTAGGGAGGAAGCACTGCGAGGGAGAGAGGACAGTATGGACACGCTCCTGCCAGTCCCCTAACCTCCCCCCAAGCTCACAGGAATAAAAATAACATTAATCCCCTTCTCTCATCCAAGCATTTTCTCTCTGGCCTCCAGCTGATGGGTCTATAATCCCTACTCAATCCCTATCACTCTCATCTCTGCTCTTGTCTACTCACAGAAAAACAGCCCTCCCAGGAGATGAATCCTCCCTGATACAGGGAGGAGGTGAGGAGGGAATCCAGACTGGTCAGAAATCCTATTACTAAAGAAAGACGGAATATCAACAAAGGGCAAGTTGGTATGGTAAGATTTATTATGATCCAAGGCACAGAGCAGGGATAGGCAAACACTCACCTACTGACTAAACTCAACTTTAAAGCAGAAGTATAGCCCCTTATTTCTGACAGGATCACCACGCATTACCCTAAGGAACTCTGCTCCCACAGAGATCCGGAACTTCTGTTGGGGAAGGACATGGGCAGGCCTTTAGGTAGCAGCAAGACCAAGACAGGCAGAATGAAAGGTTAAGCCTAGGCTGTAGAGCGGCTGATTCATTACTGTCCCCTAATAGTTCTGGTCTTAAACGGTCCCATATATCCAAGTCATTTAGTTTCGTTTGTAGGTCTCTAGGGGAGAGACAAAGTCTTGACCTTGATTCTATACATCACTGGCTACTCAGTTTTCATTATGAGGTTTTACTTTGTTTCTCTTCCATGAAATACATTTTTTTCCCTCCTTGACCAATTACTCTTTAAGGTTAAGGACTTTGTACAATAATTCTGCCAAACCTCTTTTGCAGCAGGATACAAGCTAAATTCGGTGCTAAAAGTTCTGATTATGCTGGCCAGGATGTACTGTAAACACACACACACACACACACACACACACACACACACACACACACACACCACACCATACCACACACCTCTTTGGATGTTGGCATGCATGTTTTTATGTTCTTGATGCTTTTTTTTATATGAAGCACTCACCAAAGACAGAGAAAATCTAGGATCCACACCTTCTTCCAAATAAATTCTATTTGAAGAGACTACATTAGATTTGAAGAGGGGCTTCTATTGAAAAACTACTGCTGGGAATAGCACCCCCAGACTCATCTCCTGTCTCCCAGAGGCCAGTCAGCAGGGTCTTCCTACTGTTGCTTCTGTCACAAGAATTACACATCACACCGTCTAGTCCTCTGTTCTCTCTACCCAACTGTGAACTTCCTAAGTGCCAGAAACAAATGTTGCTCGATACTACATCCCAGCATCGACTGTGGGGCCTGGCACACAATAGGCACTTAGTAAATGTTTACTGAATATAAACAGGAGCACACAAGAGGTTTCTGGGCCAGGAATTGTCCAGCAGATTCAAAGTTCAGCTAGTAAAAAGCACGTGAGAAGAACAGAAGGGCTGCGTGCAGTCACGGCACGTTCCCAGCAAACTTCTAGATCAACAAGAAAACGACGTTGGGAGCCCCTGAGGAGGAGCAGTCGGGAGATAAGGTAAGCCAGGTCCCGTGACTACAGCCTTAGACCCTTAGGTTTAGGGAGGACATTGCTCCCAGGGAGCTAATTATGGACAGCTCACATGTACTATAGTAGATAACCATCACTGATTGTCACAGATTATCTCTTTTCACCTGTCCAGTGCCCCTGGGGGAAAGACTGATGATCACCTTGACAGGTGTGACTCTGGTGCCTCAATCCTTGGGGACTCCAGAACAGTAAGACAAAAAGCATTTCACAAAACCACACACTCTCGGGGTTCATGGAGGTCTTCAATCTCACACTTCTTCCTTCCCTCAAGAGACGCTCAAAGTCCTACAGCACTCAACACCTCAACAATCTTCCTGCTTGCCTCTCATGCTAGAGGACTCAGTACCTGTTCAGCTGGCCTGCCCAATTCTTAAGCAACCAATTACATTTTTTTTTTCCTGAGACAGGGCTTCTCTGTGTAACAGCCCTGGCTGCCCTGGAACTCACTTTGTAGATCAGGCTGGCCTTGAACTCACAGAGATCCTCCTACCTCTGCCTCCCGAGTGCTGGGATTAAAGGCATGTGCCACCACACCTGGCTGCTAATTACGTTTTGGTTTTTTTTGTTTGGTTGGTTTTTGTTTTTGTTTTTTTAACTTACTTTCTTAAAGATTTCTGATTTCTACCCATCAACCCCACATCTTTCCCTCCTATCTACTCATGGCCAAACTAGTCTCAAGCACATGATACAGCCCCCGCTATCTGAAGGCAGCCATCACCCTCTCCCCACTGGGGTTTAGAAAGACATTGCACAGGCTGCTCAATGGGAAATGTAGTGCATTCAGGTTAGCAAATGTTTTTTGTAGATAACAGGAATCAGAGAGAGACCAGGCCCTATCTTGTTGCCAAAAAGGAGGTTCCTGGGATAAGGGACAGGAAGAAAGGGATGATATACCACAAAATGGTTGATAATGCACAGAAAGTTTAACATTCTTCACGGGAACCATTAATAAGGGCAGAAGCATTTTCTGAGACCAACCAATTTTTGTTTTACAAAGGAACATCGAGAAGCTCAGAGGTGAGAGTACCTCCTTTTGACGCTTTGATAATGATCACGCCGTCAGAGCGCCTTCTAAATATTTGTGTTTATGCCCATAGATTAGTGCTGCTCCCAACCTTGGTCAGAGACGCTCCTTGGTGCAGTGGGCAGCAGTCAATGCAGAGACTCCTAACTGGTCGGTGCTGGGAGTGAGTGACAGTTGGGCACTCAGCCCTAGCTGGGACATTTCATATCACCACCATCCAGACTCATGGGATAGAGTGGAAGAGGAAGCAGAAAAGATATAAGAGCCAGGCTGGGGAGAACTGCGATGAGATGCTGTCTTCTGGACATGACAGGACTGTAGCACTCAGGAACCCACAGACAGAAGTTGTGATGGCCCGCACAAAATCTAGTCAGTCAACATTCCATCACCTACCAACGGGGGTGGGTTCATGAGGCTCCACCCCCAGGTGAGGAGCTATTGGCAGCTGATGGCTTGTAGGAAAGCGGGAATCTCTTTTCTTCCTTCTGGACCTGGTAGGCTGCCCAGACTCTGGTAGATGACCCCATACTCATTTGCATGCAGGCAGCCCTTTACTGGACTCAGTCGGCTTTATAAAAAAAATTTTAAGAGGAAAATAAAAGAAAAAAGAAGACATGAAGGTACAAAAGGGGGAGTATTATTGGAAGTTATCGGAGAATAGGGGAGGGAGGATTTGGGTCCAATGTGATCAAGATACGTCATATACGTGTATGAAATTGCTGATGAGTCACGCCTTTAATCCCAGCACTCGGGAGGCAGAGGCAGGTGGATCTTTGTGAGTTCGAGGCCAGCCTGGTCTACAGAGCGAGATCCAGGAAAGGCACAAAGCTACACAGAGAAACCCTGTCTCGAAAAACCAAAAAAAAAAAAAGAAATTGCTGATGAGTAAATAAACACAACCAAGGAGCAGCAGAAGGGTGGCAGCAGCACAAGGTGAAGCTGCAAAAGGATCCCAGCTGTTAAGTGTCAGGGCCTCAATTAGAGAAGTCTTTGAACCTCAGCCCAGTCCTCTTTGCATGGCAGGGCTCCAAAACGGGACAGCAGCAGCCTCCCTGTGGTTTCAGAACACCACCATAATAACAGCACCACCACACAGCATCACTTTCACTACACTGCAAAGAGTGAAGGGAAGAAACGCCTCATTAGTCATTAGCCCTGTTTTACAGAGGTTGACCCTGAAGGACTGAAAGGCACAGGGATTTGCTCCCGTTCCCTGGAAAATGCCCGATTCTTGGAACTCAAAGCTCACTTAAGACCACCCTGTTGAAAAGAGCCAGGGAATATCTTAATCCAGAAACAGATTCCCTAACTAAAGGAAGGGAGCTGCCTCTGACTGCTGTTCAGCTTTGAGCTCTTTAAGAGGGGGCATCCTCCCTAACCCCCAGAGTGAGCTCCAGCTTCCCCACCTCTAAAACAGAGACAAGTAAATTTTGCACTTTAGTTAACAGGATGCCCTGAGGCTCAAATGTAAAAGAGCAAAATGGGGGCAGAGGCTCACTCCCACTAAGTAAGCAACTGCCCCTTCCTTCTCTCGCTTCTCCTAAGCCTACACTGCAGCCCAGTAACCAGAGCATGTGAACATATCGGAAAGATCTCATCCTACTAAGGGAGGAAAAAGTAAAACAATTACAATACCAACCCGCTGGCCACCAACATGTCTATTTAAAAAAAAAGTTATGAGCGTAACACTTACTATGTATTAAGTCCTACGTGCCATACACAGGGCTCTTCTACAGGCTCGCTTGCTTTTAGCTTGCACAACTACTCATTTTACAGGTAACAAAACTTAAGCTTGGAGTTTAAAGGGTAACCAGTAAGCCGCGGGGGCCAGGCAGGACAAAGCCCCAGCGCTAATACTTCCCAACTCTAAGGAGCTCAGTAATCACCTGGGAGGATTCAGTGAGACCTTCACCAGGTCTTGACTGAGCCCTAAACTGATGCCCTTCTAGGCTGGCAGGTAGATGGACTCGCCTGTGAGTATCCAAGGCTGGGCTTTATATTCCATTAAGGGGCAGCCTGTATCACTGGGTGGGTCCCCAAAGTTTCACACTAGCCCTGCCCCGTAGAACGTACTTAATGACTTATTAAACGAATCTATATCTCAAAGTTTCATACTTCAGCACTTCCCTATATCAAGTCGCATTATGTCATTCCGTCTTCATAACAGACCTATAAGGGAGGGTGATTCTCACTTGACAGACAAGGAAATAGGCTCAAAAGAGTAAGTGACCTAAGCTTTTCATCTTTTGTGCGGCAGACACGACCACAGCTGTCTCGGGGGATGCAAGGAAAAATAGAGACCACCAGATTACCGGTAGGAGGAGAGCTCATCCCAGCACCTGACAAGCTCACAGCTCCAGAGGTCCACCCGGAACTCTCAGCTACTCCGGGGATGGGGAAGCCCTGCCCGGTGCTCCAGGAGGGAAATAAGGAAGAGAAGAGGAAGCCGATTTGGGGCACAGTGCCAGGCGGCAGAAGGCAGCTGGTGAGGTTGAGTCTCCTGACCTCACCATAAGCTCCTCTGATTTCAAGTACCGGGGTGGGTCCAGCTCTGAGGAACCCTGTCCAGCTTGTGGGGGGGAACAGGGATGAGAGGGTTACGGGCGTTCAGGGAAATCGCTGCTAGGTGATGAATCACCAAGCACATGACCCTGCAGGGGAGGGTACAGAGCTCAGCGGGATGAGGCGGGGGCTTAAGGAGAGAGGCCTAGCTCGCGGAGCACCGGGGCGGCCTGGGTTAGGGGAGCTAAGGGAAGCCCCTCTCCCACACCACTCCTCCCGGCGGCTGATCCCAGCAGCGCCCGGCCCGCCAGATCCCCAGGTTCTGCAAACTCACGGCCTTCAGCTGCTCCAGCCGGTCCTTCATCCTGGCCCAAGTGCGGGCGGCGGCGAGCACCGCGTCCCAGGTGAGCGCGTCCCAGGTGAGCTGCCTGCAGCGGCAGCGGGTGCCGGCCGGGGCGAGGGAGCTGCTAGCGCAGGCGGAGGCGGGCGGCGGCCGTTCACGAGGAGGAGCGTCCGAGGCCACCGAGGTCCGCCGCGCCGCCCCCTCCGGCCCCCGCCGGCGCCGCGCTCCAAATCCGGCTCCCGGACCAGCGCCGGCTCAGCGCCCGCCCGCCCCTCGACCCGCCCCGTACCTGGGCCGCGCCCCGCGCTCCTGCTTAAAGGGCCCGCGCACGCGCTCCAGCGCCACCCGGTGCGTCCTGGCATCCCAAGAAGCAGAAGCCTTCGCGGGGGTCCCCAGCACCGCAGGGCAGAGAAAAAGAGAAGAGATCTGCCTGGCTTCGACTCCATATTTTCCGTACTGCCCTCCGCGGACTCGTCCCGTTAAAGACAAGCTGGTTCCTGCTCCCTTTGATTGGGGGTTGGGGGTAATGTTCTGATGATGCCCAAGAGATATTCCGCCTCAAAGAAGGAATCTACGACGTACAGAACTGCGCGGTTCTTAGAGACCTGTTGCAGAGAACATAACTGGAGAAGAGACGCAGTGGATTCGGCTGCGGCGAGGAATTTGGGGGGTTATGCAGCTGGTAGCCACGGTGCCTCTCGGAGACGTGTAGGCGATTCCGTCACTTTTTACTAACAATTGAAATAACTGTTAGGGAAATCCTGTTCCTCAAGAGGATTCCGTTTCCGTAGCCATAAATCAGAAACCACTTAGCAGTTTGCTGCGAAGCCTGTGTGAGGAAAGAAGCCACTGACTTGTAACTACAGGGCAGGGTTGTAGGAGAGAGACGTCTGGTTTGGAAAACTTAAGCCCCACACATCCCCTAGCTGTTAAAGAGCCTCGGCATTTGAAGAATTTTTGGAAAAGTGTGGTTCCTCTCACTGTCCTTCCCTCTTCAACCGTGCCCCTACCCCCGTGTCCTCCCTATTTGGTTGTGGGTAACAAATGGCATTTCAAGCGGGGTGGTGGTCAACAATTGGAGCCAGCGAAGACTTAGGTCTCAAGTTCGGAAAGGATCTTGCGCTTTGCGTTCAGTTTTAAAGGTCCTAGATACTTTCTTAATTCCAACCGGACTTTGCCCTCTGAGATGTGCACTCTCTCCTACTGACTTCCTCCGCTGCCATAAAGATCATCAAGCAAGGCAGGGCTTGGGCTGTATGAGCCAGCCCTGTGGTTCTCAACTCTGATCCCTTTTCTCACCTCCTGCCACTGTGCCACACGCGGACTGCGAAGACCTCCACGCCCCCTGGTGGTCGTAAACCCTAAGGCTGCGTACACTTGCTAAACATTCCACCTCTGAGCTCATTCTCTAGCACCAGCTCTTTTGTTTTACTTTCAGACAGACTCTTCCTAAATTGCCCAGGCAAGCTTTGAACTTGCCATTCTCCTGTTTCAACCTCTCCAGTAAGAGGGATTACACTGAAACACTCTTAAAGTGTAGACATTTGAAGTCTGGGCAGAAGTGTAGCGGTGAGGAAGGAATAAGGATTCATTTTGAAGAGTTTACCAAGGATTCCTGCTAAGACATAATTGCTTTCAGACTGCAGAGATGGCTCAGCGGTTAAGAGCACTGACTGGAGGATCTGGATTCAATTCCCAGCATCCGCATGACTCTCAACAGCCTATAACTCCAGTTCTAGGGGATGCAACGCCCTCTTCTGGCCTCTACAGGCACTGCACACGTGGTGTACAGATAGATACAGGCAAAAAACACTCATACAAGTAATATTTTTTTAAAGTCTCAAAAAATTATTTTTAAAAACATAATTGATTTTAACAGGGTAAAATTGTGGCTCTCATGAAAATATAAAATGAATATATTTCAATTTTTTAGCTTATTAATAAAGCAACCAGTAAGGAGTGTTTGTCAGATCCACAGACAAACAGCAGGAACGCTGGTATGAATAGGTTACTCAGTGCAAAACTGGCTTGGGGGAGAGGGTAAGAGAGCCTGTGCAAAACTAGCTTTGGGGAGGTGGGAGAGCTTGCACTTCTCCTGCAGACAAAGTTCTTTTCATCTCCATGGAGAGAAGCACTTTCGTTACTACCCATTGTCTCCAATTTACACAGTTGGACAATAACTGTAAGACGATGAAAAGCACCGACCATTCTATAGTCAGAAGAGTGCATTAGATAAGGCCACCATAGGACACATAGCATGGGACAGCTTTTTGTTGGTGGTGGCGGTCATTGGTCATTTTAATTTGCTCAATTTTTCTGTATACTCCCAAGGTAGCACCTTCAATGACTGGATGGTACTAACTGTTAAAAAGTTATTATACAAAACAAACGTTTTCTTCCCTATAATGTCCACCATTATTCTTGCCTGTATCCAGACACTTAAAAAAAAAAATCAGAGCTTATGAGATATCTCTCAGTCAGTTAAGAAAGAAAGAAAGAGAAAAAGAAAGAAAGAGAGAGAGAGAGAGAGAGAGAGAGAGAGAGAGAGAAAGAAAGAAAGAAAGAAAGAAAGAAAGAAAGAAAGAAAGAAAGAAGGAAAGAAGGAAAGAAAGAAGGAAAAGAAAGAAAGAAAGAAAGAGAAAAGTGCTTGCTACACAAATGTGAGAACTTGGGTTCAATCCTCTGAACCACTTTTTTTTTTTTTTAAATCAAGTACAGTGACATATACTGTCACTGTGTGGTAGAGACAGGCAGATCCACTGGCCAGCCAGACTTACCTACTTGGTGAGCTCCAGGTCAGTGAAAGAGCCTGTCTCAAAAACAACGTGGACAGCTCCTGAGGAATGACGATCAAGGTTGTCTCCCAACCTGCACACACCTTTACACTCACACACAGTTTTATCATTGCTGTCTTTATTTGTCAAGCGTCATTTCCAGTGCCAGTGTGCTTCTTTATACATTACTCTTGCTTTTTTTTTTCCTTAAACAGGAACTCATGTACCTCAAGATAATCTCAAACATTCTGTGTAACCAAACATGACCTTAGATTTCTGATCCTTTTGCACCCAACTCCCCAGTGCTAGGATTATAGACACATGCTACTAATCCCTGTTCATGCCAGTCTGGGGCTCAAACCCAGGACTTCAGGCATGCTAGGCAAGCATTCTATCAACTGAGCTACATCTCCAGAACAAGAAAGTCAGTCTCTCCTTCACATAATAGTTTTTCATTGGTGGGGCCATTGTTATAAACTAACAGAACAATTGTTGGACACATAACTAAGAGGTCTGAATTTAAATGACTCTATTCACTGGGTATATTAACCACACTTATGGATAAGCCCCATGTCCAGCAGTAGACTGCCAATACAAAACATACTCAATGATATATGGCATTTTTTGAAGACTTTGTGTCTCATATTGCTTTGTTTAGACATTTTTGTCTTACTGGTCTTTTGCTTGTATATTATGGTTTCCGATTTTGTGTTTTTACGGTGTGTGTGTGTGTGTGTGTGTGTGTGTGTGTGTGTGTGTGTGTGTGCGCGCGCGCGCGCGCGCGCGTTTCTTGTGTTTTTTTTTTCTTTTTTCCTTTTTTAAAATTCTGGTCTGTTTGTTGTTTGCCTGGTTGTTTTCTAAAAAGAGAAAGAAAGAAATGGCATGGAGTTGGGGAGGTGGGGAGGTAGGAAGAATGGGGAGGAGTTGGGGGAGAGGAAATCATGATCAAAATATATTGTGTGAAAAATTTTTCAATTAAAAAAAATATGACTCCCCCTCACCCCTTGCCACCTACTGTAGGCAGGAAACTGGTCCTGGGGATCACGAGAGTGGAGAGCTGACCCTGCTCCTCACCGGCTGCAGCACTCAGGACAGTGATCCTTGCACTTTGCCTGGGCAGCACAATAGTGCTGACCTTGTTGGGGGGAGGGGCACGGGTGATCTGGTCCCACCCCTCATCTGCCCTATGGTGGAGTGAGCAAGGAGAGATGCCCTCCTGCATCTCCTTCCCCTCACTGCCTGTGGTGGGTGGGAGAGCTGGCTCTGAGGTCAGGAGAGTGAGAGAGCTGGTCCTGCCCCTTACCAGCTGCAGCACTCTGGAGAGCAGGCCCTGCACTTTGCCTGGGCAACACAGTAGAGCTGACACTGTCGACAGGGTGCAGGTGACCCGGCTCTGAGGGTGTGAGACCAAGAGATCTGACCCAACGTGTCCCCCCCCCCCATTGGCGTGAGTGGTAGGGCAGGAGTGAGAGAAAGATGCCCTCCCTGCTCACTCATCCCCACCCTCCTCTTGCCATCGACTAGGTTGGAGAGCTGGCCCTACACCTCACCAATTGCAACACTCAGGAGAACGTGCCCTGCACCTCCCCTGGACAAAACAGTAGAGCTGGTCCTGGCCATATAGGTGCAGGTGAGCTGGTCCAAAGGCATGAGATCAGGAAAACTGGACCTGCTCCTTGCTGCAGTGGGTGAGCTAGCCAGGACAGTGCTGGAGAACCCACCCTGGTGGTGACAATGAGGGAAAGCCGGTAGGCTGACCAGCCCAGCTAACACCCAGGTACAGAACCAGGGCTATGAGTTAGCCCACCCCAACATCCACCTCAACTATGAACTGCTGGAACATGTGAAGGGGCCAGACCTGCAGATCCGAAACTGCAGGATCCCCATGACACAACGAAACAAGATATCCAAGAGGAGTCCCAGTGAGGGCCCAGTATCAAGGATATATAAGAAGCCAGAGGCCTCGAACCAGAGTAACAAACACTTGGAAGTAAAGATCTATGCACTAAAGGGTATACTGTGTGACTGACTCACTGGGTCACACTACACCTTTCATGCCAAATCTTTATTTTATTTTATTTTATTTTTGGTTGGTTGGTTTTGGTTTTGGCTTGGGGTTTTTAGTTTTCTTTTAAATTTTATTTTATTTTGGGGGGAAGTTCAAAGGACAGAGGGTGGATGTGAAGGGTCAGGGGGGTGAATGGGATCGGGATGCATGATATGAAATCCACAAAGAATCAATTAAATGTTTTTTTAAAACTGATTCTACCACAAAATGTGTGTCACCTGTAATTACAATTTAGTTTTTTTTTTTCTGTCTATCTAATATGACCAAAACTGGTGATGCTCAAACTTTACAAAGTCAAAATATCATGTTTGTTATTGTTATTCGTGGGTCTCCTCTTTCAAAAGATCCCATATCCCTACACCGTATATTTGCTAGCGGGCCAGCAAGGTGACTCGTCAGGTTAAGGCACTTTCTGCCAAGCCTGATGACCTAAATTTAGTCTCCAGGGTCCCCATGGTGGAAGGGGAAAAGTAAGGGACTCCCGAAGTCATCCTCTGACCTCCACCCTCAAGCAGTGCCATGAATACACGACACACACACACACACACACACACACACACACACACACACACACACACACAGAGTTAATTAATTTTTAATATAGATATATATTTGCTAGATAATAAAAACTTGGTTGGTGTGAGGATTTTGATTCTCTTGTGCTTATTGAGCTGAGGACAACAGTTTCTTGCTGGTCTTGCTGGAGGTGTCCCTCTGTCCTCTTCCGTGTTGTCCTTGTTTTATAAGAAAGCTCACAGCATGGCAGCTGACTTCTATCACAAGAAAAAGGAGAGGATGGCAGAGGGGGGAAGATCAAACCTGAGGTGTTTTTGTAACTGGACTCCCTGACAATTCCATCACCCTTGCAATATTCTGTTCTTAGAAGTCAGGTAATCTTTTCAACACGTAGCACTAAGTGCATTTAAAAAAATGGAGTAATCTCAAGCTAGTTACTTAGCAGCATGCCTGAAAACTCCAGAACATACACCCAAAAGGAGTAGGTGGCAAGAAATAATCAAAGTCAGGATTGAAATCAACACAACAGAAACAAACAAAAAATACAAAGAATAAATGAAACGAAGAGTTAGTTCTTTGAGAAAAATCAATAAATCGGCAAACCCTTGTCTAAATTAAATAAAAGGAAGAAAGAAAATGTTCAAATTAACAAAATTTGAAATGAAAAGGGAAACATAACAACAGGCACTGAGGAAATCTAGGGACTCATAAGGACATACTTTAAAAACCTGCACTCCACCAAATTGGAAATTCTAAAAGAAATAGATAATTTCCTCAATAGGTACCATATGCCAACTTAAATCATGATCAGATCAATGATTTAAACAGACCTATAACCCCCAATGAAACAGAAGCATTAATTAAAAGTCTCCAAACCAGTGGCTTCAAGCGGGATGGTGCGGACTTCAGGCTATTTGAAAAGTTTTACACAAACATGGATATCAGACCAAATCACACTATTTATATCAACAATATGAATGATAAAATTAAAAAAGAAGAGTTGAAGAGATCCTTGTATGCCCTGTTTTCTCAGTTTGGACACGTGGTAGATATTGTGGCTTTAAAGACCATGAAGATGAGGGGTCAAGCTTTTGTTATATTTAAGCAACTGGGCTCATCCACAAATGCTCTGAGACAGTTACAAGGATTTCCATTTTATGGTAAACCAATGCGAATTCAATATGCAAAAACAGATTCTGACATAATATCTAAAATGCGTGGCACTTTTGCTGACAAGGAAAAGAAGAAAGCTAAAACCATGGAACTGGCTACAGCAGCTGCAAACAAAAAGCCTGGCCAGGGAACACCAAATTCAGCTAATACTCAAGGAAACTCAGTGCGAAATCCTCAGGTCCCTGATTACCCTCCAAACTAAATCCTGTTCCTTAATAACTTACCAGAAGACACGAATGAGATGATGTTATCCATGCTGTTCAATCAGTTCCCTGGTTTCAATGAAGTTCGCCTGGGAGGCATGACATTGCATTTGTAGAATTTGAAAATGATGGACAGGCTGGAGCTGCCAGAGATGCTTTGCAAGTGTTTAAAATCACACCATCCCATGCCATGAAGATTACCTATGCCAAGAAATAACATTTGGAATAGCCAGTTTTAAATGACTTGGTATTATTTATAATGTTCGTTTTGATTACATTTGGTCAAATCATTTTAATGGTTGGAAGTGAAAGTGAAGTTTTGGGGAGAGAGTCACCTAATTTTTTTTTTTAGTTTGGGTGAACTGTGAAATCTAAAGCCTTAATTTTGTACAATAAACCTTTATTTGTATTCTGTGTACTTAAAAAAAAAGTCTCCAAACCAAAAAACAAGCCCAGGGCCAGATGGTTTGAGTGCAGAATTCTAACAGACTTTCAAAGAAGAGTTAATGCCAATACCCCTCAAATTATTCTAAAAACAGAAACAGAAGAAACATTGCCCTATTTGTTTTATGAGGCCACAGTTACCCATAAAGACATAAAAAGAGAATTACAGACCAATTTCTTTTATGAGCATAGATGCAAAATTTCTCAATAAAATACTTGCAAACTGAATCCAAGAGCACATCCAAAAATAATCCACCATAATTAAGTAGACTTGATCCCCGAGATGCAGGGATGATTCAATATACAAAAATCAATAAATACAATCCACCATGTAAACAAACTAATGTCAAAAACCACATGATCATCTCATTAGATGCAGAAAAGGCCTTTGACAAAATCCAACACCCCTTCATGATAAAAGAATTGGAGTGATTAGGGATACAAGGGACATGAGCAAACATAATAAAGGCAATATACAGAAAACCCATAGCCAACATCAGATTAAATGAAAAGAAACTCAAATCAATCCCACTAAAATCAGGAACAAAGCAAGGCTGTCCACTCTCTTCATACCTATTCAATATAGTACTTGAAGTCTGAGCTAGAGCAATACGACAACTGAAGGAGAAAAAGGGTACATAAGTTGGAAAGGAAGAAGTCAAAAATATCTTTATTTGCACATGATATGATAGTATACTTAAGTGACCCTAAAAATTCTACAGGTACACTCCTGCAACTAATAAACACTTCCAGCAAAGTAGCTGGATACAAAATTAACTCACAAAGATCAGTATTCCTCCTATATATAAATGACAAATGGACTTAGTAAGCAACCAGGGAAACAACACCTTACACAATAGTCTCAAATAATATAAAATATCTTGGAGTAACTCTAACCAAGCAAGTGAAAGACTTGTATGATAAACTTTAAGACAGTGGTTCTCAACATTCCTAATGCTGCAACTCCTCATGTTGTGGTGACCTCAACCACAACCATAAAATTACATTCGTTAATACTTCACAACTGTAATTTTGCTACTGTTGTGGATCATAATATAAATATCTGTGTTTTCCAATGGTCCTAGCTGACCCTATGAAAGGGTTTTTTGGTTCCCAAAGAATCATAACCCACAGGTTGAGAACCACTACTGTAAGACATTGAAGAAAATATCAGAAGACAGAAAGATCTCCCATGCTCACGGATCAGTAGGATTAATACAGTAAAAATGGCCATCCTGCCAGAAACAATCTACAGATTCAATGCAATCCCCATCAAAATTCCAACACAATTCTTCACAGATCTTGAAAGGACAATTTTCAGCTTTATTAAGGAAACACAAAATATCCATGATTACAAGAACAATCCTGAATAATAAAAGAACTGCTGGAAATATCACCATCCTGGACCTCAAAATCTAAAGGCAGAGACTGGGGCATGTGCACAGGGCTTGCATGGGTCTGCACCAGATGGGCAGTGGTTGGAAAGGAAGAAGTCCAACTATCTTTACTTACAGATGCTATGATAGTATACATATGAACTGAGTGTTGATCCCTAATTTCTTTCTTAGTTTTGCAATGTATGTCTTGTAGTTTTCCAGATCAGCAAATCCTGAGGAGATTTCCAATTCTTGTGTCCTTCCAGTTTCCTATTTCAAAACAACTTGCAAATGAAAGTTTAATTTTCTCCAAAGGAGTCTCACTGGGAAAACAAACTACTCTTGAGGGTAGTCTGCATGCCCAGCAGTAGATGGCCACAGAAAATGAACTCAATAGCATCTTTGGAAGTTCCTTGTCTTACAATGTCATGCCAAGGCTTTCCCCCTCCTCTCATCTCTCTCTCTCTCTCTCTCTCTCTCTCTCTCTCTCTCTCTCTCTCTCTCTCTCTCTCTCCCTCGTTCTCTCTATCTATCTATCTTCTATCTATCTAACTTTTATTTTTATTTTTTTTATTATGTCTTTTTTCTTTTTACCCTACAGGCCCTTTGCATATAGATTATGGCTCCCAGTCTAGTGTATTTATGGTATCCCTGAGTGTGAAAACGAGGTTTTGAGGTTTCAAAAGCCCAGAGCCAGGCCCAGTGTTTGTCTCTCACCTACTACCTATGGGTCAAAATGTAAAGCTCTCAGTTACTGCACCAAAGCCATGCCTGTCTGCTTCTTGCCATGATAATGGACTAATCCTCTGAAACTGTAAGGAAGACCCCAATCAAATGCTTTCTTTTAAAGGAGTTACCTTGGTCATGGTGTCTCTTCACAGTAACAGAATAGTAGCTAAGACACCTACAAATGTGCTCCTGCACACATGAAAACACCCATTTACATACACACAAAGCACATGTATATATACATGCAAAAAAAGGAGGTTACATCCTTCATATATATCATAACTAACACAATGGCATTTGCAGGCTGTGAGCAATCCTGTGGTAAGCAGGTTTGACTTTGGTCAGTATGGTGCTGTTCATGATTGTCTGACCACACAATATTTGTTCCACCTAACAACCTAATGTCTGGAAGCCTAATGTCCCACAGACAGTGTGTACCTAGTAGCATATTGCAGTAAGATATGGAGCCAAAAGTGGCAGGGACTGAACCAAAGATACATTTTACTTATTTATTTTTTCTGGAAATAGGGTGTCAGGTAACCCAGGCCAAGCATAACCTGCTATGGAGCTAAGGTGTGTGGTATTTTGACCACATTCTGACTCGGCTTTGAGTCAGAGGGCAGAGCTAGCCACTAGCTGACCAAAATTAACCACAGAAGTTTTGGAGGACTGAGGACAGATAGGAGACAAGAAGTAGTAAGGCTGGGCTGAGAGAGGATCTCAGGCCTTTTGGATGGAGGAACCGAAGAGATAGGAGGTCACTGTGGCTTCTCTGCCACTCCTCTGATCATTCAGGTTCTTACCCCAATATCTGATTCACAATTTTTTATTGATAAAGAATAGTTAGATAAACACATCACTAAAGATGACCTTTAACTCTTGATTCTGTTGCCTCTACCTCCCCAATGCTGGAATTATAGGCATGTACCCCTATGACCAGCATCCTTTTTGTTCTCATCTTTCAAACAAAGAATACAAATTTTCAGTTCTATAAGATGTGAATTCTAGTCATGATTTTATTTTCTGCCCTGTAGAACCCTTTCAAAGAACTGCAGTTTTGCAGCACATGTCTTGTAGTTTTCTAGATAAGAAAGCAAAGGCCTGAGGAGGAGATTTCCAATTCTTATTTCCTTCCAGTTCTCTGCTGAAGAAATGGGCTTTCTATGCCAAACCCACCATTACACACATCCCCATTCCCTCTACTATCCCTACTCTAGGGCTACATAATAAAACATATGAGCAACATTAAATGGACTTATTGGACAATATTTTTATATATGTAGATAGATAGATAGATAGATAGATAGATAGATAGATAGATAGATAGATAGATAGATATGTTAGTGGTTCTCAGCCTTCCTAACGCTGTGACACTTTAATACAGTTCCACATGTTGTGATGATCTCCAACCATAAAATTATTTTTATTGCTCCTTCATAACTGTAATTTTGCTACTGTTATGAACCTGTGTTTTCCACTGGTCTATTTTTTTTTTGCCCCACAAAATTCCACTGGTCTTAGACAAGCCTTGTGAAAGGGTTGTTCAACCCCCAAAGGGTAACAACCCATAGGTTGAGAACCACTGACATATATGTATATATGTAACAGTATTTAAAGAAGAGTTCATGAATTTGAGAGGGAGTTAGGCAGGATATGGGAGGAGTTGGAGTGGACAGAGAGATATATGGAAATGATGTAAGTACAGTACTCAAAAAAAGAAAGTCAGTATTTATGCAATGGGAACAAGAGAGGTCAGAGCATAATGTTCCAGGCCTAATGCTTGTCTCGCTGGTAGTTTTGACCTTTCCCATGTTCAGTGTTGAGAACTGCCATCAACCTAAGAACTGTTATCTGGAGAAACATGCAAGGTGAGAAGATGTTAGGTATGACAGCTAGGAAAGGACAACTATGTTCACTTCTGTTTCAGTTTAAAAGTGACAGGTTGTTTCACTCATGTCTGCTAATCTTCATGGCCCTCAACACTTAGATTTTGCAGGAATTCTTCATCCCTATGTTGAAGAATGACTAACCTGAAGCTGAGAAAAGAAATACAACTATTGAATAGTAATGTGATTGGGAAATCTAACTGTATCAAACCTGTAGCCTGCAAACCCCACCTCCTCATCTCATCAACAGTCAATTCAACATCTTTACTCCCCAGTGTTGTAGAGGATCATTCAGAGTGTTCATTGTTTTTCAAGCAGGAGGAACCTCATGACCACCTTCCTCAAAGCATCCTTGAGTTCTCTGTTCCTCATGCTGTAGATCAAAGGATTCAGCATAGGGGTGATGAATGTATAAACCACGGATACTACTTGGCCCCGCTCAGGAGAGTAACTGGAGCTGGGACATAAGTAGATGAGACTTGTGCATCCATACTGCAGGAGGACCACAGTCAGGTGGGAGGAACAGGTAGAGAAGGCTTTGTGCCTTCCCTCAGCTGAGCGGATCTTCAGGATGGCATCTACAATGAAGACATAGGACAGAGTGATGAGGAGGAAAGGGATGGTGAGGACGATGACACTGACCACAAACAGAGTGGCCTCGTGGACACGGGTGTCTGCACACGCCAGTCTCATGACAGGGAGGACATCACAGTAGAACAGGCTGATTTCCTTACTGCTACAGAAAGGCAGTCGAAAGATGAGCACAGTCAACTGCATGGCCAAGATGAAACCCAGCAACAGGGACCCCAGGGCCAGCTGGACACACAAGTGCCAGCTCATGATGAGGCTGTAGCGCAGAGGGTGACAGATGGCCACAAACCGGTCATAGGCCATGATGGCCAGCAGAATACAGTCAGCACTGCCCAGGAAGATGAAGAAGAACATCTGGGTACCACAGCCTGCCAGGGAGACCACAGTTCTCTCTGTGGACAGGACGCTGGCCAGAGTCAGGGGAGCTATGGTAGAAGAATAGAAGATCTCCAGGCTGGCCAGGTTTGCCAGGAAGAAGTACATAGGGGTGTGGAGACACCGATTGATCCAGATGGTGAGGACGATGGACATGTTTCCTCCGATGCTGACCAGGTACATCATGAGAAAGACCACAAAGATCAGCATCTGCAGCTCGGGGAGTTTGGAGAAGGGGCGGAAGTGGAAGAGGACCATCCCAGTCTGGTTTCCTTCTTCCATGTACTTAGTGCATTGGGTCTGCTACTGGCACAGGTGACACTCCTGAGGATAGAGAGATGTTAGGACCTGATGCTTCTGGTGGGTGACATGCTAGAATCCCACCCTCACCCACCCTTGTCACCTCAAATCCAACTGTTTTTACACTGAGCAGCTTACTTCCATGACTGTTCTAATCAAAGAATAACAGTTGACTACTGAAAGCTTTTGTTGGAATAGAACATTAAGTACCTTCTCATTTTATAACTGTACCTCTGTCTATCCTGTCCTTTTCCCAAAAGTCTGATTATACAATAACTCTCCATTGTCCTCTACAGTCCTAGTACCTCTGCTATTCATTGTCTCTGTGAATTTGCCTATTCTAGGTACCTCAATGCACATGAAATTATTCAATTTATTAAACATAATCTTTCAAGAGCTATCCATGTCAAAATACATTTTTTAAAAGTTTGAACTGAAGTGCCTTTTATGAGCAGTTAGTGCTGCTCCACAAAGCCATAGACATTTAAATGAAAATCACAGTATCAGGTGAGGAATAACTCCCTATGAGTTGTTGGTTAGAGAGGCTCCAGAAGCTCTCAAAACAATACAGGTTCTTGGTAGCCTACCAGAAAGAGATAGAGGAAGACCCTGTTGCTGAAGACACACCACATCCTTTGGTTGCAAGACACAGAGAAATCAAGCTGGAACTTCACTGAAAGCTTCCTCCCTACTGGCTAGAGTTCATAGTTCCAGAAAGTCAAAAGCCTGTGGTTGGGATGGTCAAAGACTCTTTAGGTGGGAGGTGGGGGTTGGGGGTGTAATTTACTACTGATGTTTCCCTAAATGGGCATGTGGTAAAAGTGTGTTATAAATATTTATATTTCTATCCATAGACAAGTTCTGTTCTCAACCTTGCTCAAAATAAAATTCTTTTGCAGAGGGCAACAGCTAATGCAGAGACTCATAACTAGTCAAAGTGCTGAGAACAAATGACTGTTGAGTGCTCAACCCTAAACCAAACATCTCTGTGACCACTTTAGAGGCCCAAGGAACATTACAGAAAATGGGGCGTAAAGATCATGAGAGCCAGAGGATAGGGAGGAGTGCTATGAAATGCTGTCTTCTGGATGTAACATGACTACTGCACCACCAACTTACAGCTGCTGCAGCTACCTGCACAAGATAAAGCCATTTAACATCCCATTGTGAATGGGAAGGAGCTTTGTGAGGTGCACTCCTCCATTAAGAGCTATAAGCGGGTTGCCAGAGGAGCTGGAGTCATTTTCTTCAGTGGTATAGCCACAAGCAATTTGCCTATGCTCCAGTAAATAGTCCCTACTCATGTTCATAAAAGTAACTCTAATTAAACTCATTGCAGAGAGAAAGAGAGGATGAAGTAGGAGAAAAGTTAGAAAGGAGACCATCTTAAGTGAAAGGGACATAAGAGATGATAATAGGGGTGAATATGATCACAACACATTGTATACAAGCGCGAACTTGTCCCAGACTTTTAAATTACATTACTTTCATGACTGAATAACATTCTATTGTATGTATATGTTACATGGTTGTTTTTATCCATTCATGAGTTCATCAACAATGCACCATTTCTCCCTTTTTTGGCTTTTGAGAATAATGTTGGAATAATTCAGCATACCAATAACTTTTCAAGTCAGCACAGAAACCTTAAACCAGAGTACACCACTCTCAAACTACAAACCCTTCTACTTTCATGATCCTTTTGCTAGTAGTCAAAAGTGTCTCCAGAGTTAGCTTGTATAGGTGATAGTGTTAGGATGCACAAATCAGTCACGTGACTTTATGCAATCTGTGGGAGCTTTCTGCTTTAATTTGTTCATTCATGAAAAGAACAGTGAGACTCTACTCTTAGAAACATTAGGAGGATAAATCTGCCTGGGCCCTAGTAAGATCTCTGTAAACATTAGCAATAATCACTGAAACTGTTGTTCTTTGGGGGGCTGGAACAATGGTTAAGCTGTCAAGAGTACTGACTGCTCTTCCACAGAATCTGGGTTCAAACACCACATGTAACATGGTAGCTAATAACCGTCTGTAACCCCAGTCCCAGGGGATCCAACACCCTCTTCTGGCCTCTGTGGGCATTGTACACATGTGGTACACAGACATAAATGCAGACAAAACATATACATAGAAAACAAAAATAAATAAAACCTGAAAACAAAAATGTTTTCTTCTATCTCTAGTTTTTTTTTTCTGTCTCTTCAAGATCTCGTTGATGCCTCCAGCTTCCCTGCAAAAGCCTCCTTTGAGTTTCTCCTGGTCCCATTCAATCAAGATGTCATATCTCTTCTTAGTCTTCTGCCAATTCACGCCATCCTAAGCTCCTTGACTTTCTGTAATCCTGTTACGTTTTGTAATGTCCAACATCCCTAATATAGGCTAGACATGACAAGATCACAACATCCTGTGGCTGGGGACACCAGAGATTGAGTGGTATTATCAACTCCAACAAATCTATCTTCTGAGTCAACTCCTGTTTTGTTCCTCTAAGATTAATTTATAATTCCCTGGTGTCTTCAAATGTTCCATTCCTCCTCCTTCACTAATACCTTAGTTAATTTTTTAATCCTGTGATAAGACACCATGACCAAGGCAGCTTATAGAAAAAAAAGAGTTTATTGGGGACTAGCATACAGTTTCAGAGGGTGATTCCATGATCATAATGAAAGGGAGCATGGCAGCAAACAGGCAGGCATGGTACTGCAGCAGTAGCTGAGAACTTACATATGATACCAAAGCATGAAGGAGAGAGAGAGAGAGAGAGAGAGAGAGAGAGAGAGAGAGAGAGAGAGAGAATTGGAAATGATGTGGGCTTTTGAAACCTCAAGCCCACCCCCAATAACTCACCTCCTCCAACAAAGCCACCCCCCCACAATCCTTCCCAAACAGATCCACCAACTAGAATCATGTATTCAAACATATGAGCTTTTGAGCCTATGGGGGCTATTCTCATTCAAGCCACCACAACTGATGATCCAGCCTCCAGTGTCATAAAAAACTACCTGGAGGACCCTTAGTATCATTCTCATCAGCTTTAGATATATAACTTTCTCTGCTGACCTTTGAGGGCATTACACATTATCATACACCTTGGTATATGGAATCTTTATCTACTGCCAAACTAATTTCTCAGACCTTCCTGTTTCCTCTGGGAATTTCCTCCATGAGGAATTTTGCTCAATCCAATATCTATACCACTGTTTCCCACTCTACAGCAACTTTACCTCCCATGGTATAAAGCAGTTGAAAGTAGTGTTACCCTTCAAGATGTCTTGCCAGGTTTGGTAGACCTGTTTATAACCCCACTGCTTGGGAGGTGGAGGCAGGAGGAAGAGGAGTTCAAGGTCATTCTTAGCCACATAGTAGGATCTGAGACCAGCCTGGGCTGTATTAGATCATGAGACTGGGTCTCCAAAGTGAAAGAAAAAGATGGGAATGAGGGGGAGAAAAGGAGGTGGAGCAAACAAAAATCCTCTGTCTCTTTTCCACAAGAGCCATTATCTGTTCTTTATTACAAGCAGCTAAGCAGCCTGGTTATATTTAATCCCTCTCCTCCTTGAGACCATTTAATGAAGGTCACCAAGGACCTTCCAATTTCTGAATCAAATAGGCAGTTTTGAGTCCATCTATGTTGTGTTCAAACCCATTGGTTACTCCCATTTTCTGGAAATTCCTTGTTTCTGGTCTCAGTGACACCAGTTTTAATTAATATAAGCCTCTGTGTGTTTACTTGGGTCTGAGAGGTTGCGGACTAGGCGGGACACAGGAAAACTTCCAACTACACAGTTTTCCTACTGATTGCAGCTTTCCCTTGCAGTTTTTTTCTATATTTCGGAATAACCATACCTTTTAAAACATGACTTCATGCCATGTTGCTCTTTTAGCTCTGTGCTGTCATCTGATGCTGCAGAGACATTTGGAACAGCCAATACCTGGGTAGGGTGGTTAGAAAATGAAAGAATAATTAAACAATAGGAAATCAAACAACCCAATCAATAAATGAGCTATTGAAGGAAACAATTTAGAAAAGATAAAATGAGCATGTGAAAAAATGTTCAGGAGGTGGGAGATGGCTCAGCAGTTAACAGCACTTGCCGCTCCTGCAGAGGACTTAAGTTTGGCTTCCAGCACCCACGCATCTGTAACCCCAGCTCCATGCAATCTGACACCCTCTTCTTGCCCCTGTGGATACCCACACGCATGTGAACATATTATACACTAACACAGACAACACAGACAATTCATAAAAATGAATTTGAAATAATTTTAATGTTCAACCACACTAGTCATCAGAGAAAAGAAAACCAACACTGCATGGATTCCATGTCACCCTAGTCACAATGCCAGTCGTCAGGAAAACAAATGCTCTCAGAATCTGAAATGAAGGGAACCCTTACACACTGCTGGTGGGAATGTAAATGAATGCAGCCACTGTGGAAATCTCAACGGTGCTTCCTCACAAACCTAAAACTCCTGTATGAACTAGCTGCATCACTTCTGGGTACTTATCTAAAGGACTCCAAGCCAACATATGGTATCGATAATTGCACATCAATGTTTACTGTAGCACCATTCACAATAGCTAAGTTATTGAACCAACCTAGGTGCCCAACAACAGCAGAATAGGTAAAGAAAACACAACACAAGATTTTTGGCCACAAAAAAGAATGAAGTTCTGTCATCTTGCAGGAAAGTAGGTGCAACAGAAGTCAAACACACTAAAGTAATTAAGCCAGCCTCAGAAAGATAAATGCCCTGCTTTCTCCCATTGTCGTTACTTGACTCCATAGAGATACATAGAATTACGGGAATACAGGACAGGAAAGTAGAAGCAAAGCTGTCTAGGGAGAAAAGGCGACTGTTGGGAGGGAAAATCGTAAGGAAGGGGATGGCGGAAAGTGGGGTGACATGTTCAACATACAACATATGTTTGTATGAATACTTAAATTAGCTTTTAGAAAAAAGGATACAAGATAGCACATGGATGGGTAGGTTTTGTCTAGGAGTTTTCCAAGTATTGAAATTCCTCAGCTGTGAGCAGAACTTGGGTACATATTCCCCAACCTCTCTGTGTGTGCAGGGCACTGAGGATAACTAGCAGACCTTCCTTCCACACCTGGCATCTGGTTTCTGTGATTAAACACGAAGACACCCGTCAGTGACTATAAAGAGAACTGTTAGATATAATAGTTCTCTCTTCCCTTTAGTGACATATTTCCTTCTGGGTTCATGTGTTTACAGCCACACCTCTATGGCTCCAAGCTCCCTAACAGCCTTAATGACTTTACTTGACACTCAGTGATTCTTAGAGCCTAAACCAGTGCCTAGCACTCTAAAATCATGCAATGACCAATATACTGTAGACTTCCCAAGTGAGATTTATGGGGTGGGGTCTGGGAAGATAGCTCAGTACGTGAAAGGGCTTGCTCTGCTAACTTAAGAGGTTGTTGGCCGAACAGTGTAGCCAAAACAGCAAGCTTTCAGTTAGGTGAGAGATCCTATCACAAGGCATTGAGGCAGGCAGTAATAAGGGAAAACACAAAGTGTGCTGCTCTGGCCTCATCATGGGCACACAAGGGCGGCTACACTGGTATACCAGCAGACTCTTGAGCATGTAACACACACACATGCACACGTACACACGGGGGTTGGGGGGAGAGGGAGGGGCAGAGGCAGAGACAGAACGTAAGAGATTTTTTAGATTTAGGGCCAATGAAAAGGGCAATCTTTATTTTGGCACTTGAATACTCCCTTTCTGGTTCGAAAAGCCCTTGCAGGACTCCGTTTCTGGTTGGAAAAGTCAGCAATTCTGTAGTAGAGTTTGACTGTTCTGTGTGCCCTGAATCAACACTCTGCACTTAAGAAAGGAAGGCGGTGAGATGACTGTGCAGCCACCAGGGCTGGGACAGAAATTTGATTCCCAGTACCCACTGGTGGGAGACAACCGAAGCCCCAAGCTGTGCTCTCTCTCCACATCTCCACACTCATGACATAGCATACACACACACACACACACACACACACACACACACACACACACACAGAGCCAATGTGATTTTAAAAACTTAACCCAGGAGTGCTGTGAAATGAGAATTTCTGGACTTGGCATGGCTTCTGACTCACAGCAGCTATGACTGCCTACACAAGATCAATCCAACCAAGCTCCTAGCACAGATATGGAAGGTCCCTCCACAACCTCTCTCTCTCTCTCTCTCTCTCTCTCTCTCTCTCTCTCTCTCTCTCTCTCTCTCTCTCTCTCTCTGTGTGTGTGTGTGTGTGTGTGTCTCTGTCTTTCTCTGTCTCTGTCTCTCTCTGTCTGTCTCTGTCTTTCTCTGTCTCTCTGTCTCTCTGTCTCTGTCTCTGTCTCTCTCTCTGTCTCTGTCTCGCTCTGTCTCTCTCTGTCTTTCTTTGTCCCTCTCTGTCTCTGTCTCTCTGTCTCTGTCTCTCTCTCTGTCTCTCTCTCTCTCTCAGTTTTGTTGTTGTTTTGCTTGCTTTTTGCTTTTTTGAGACAGTGTTTCTCTGTGTAGTCCTGGCTGTCTTGGAACTCACTGTAGACCAGGCTGGCCACGAACTCAGAGATTCGCCTGCCCCTGCCTCCAGAGTGCTGGAATTAAAGGCGTGCGCCACCACCGCCCAGCCCCAGTCTATCTCTTACTGAGGAGGTACTGACAGTTGACAGCTGCCGGAGGAGTTCTGTTCATTGTTTTGGTTTTGGTTTTTTAATGTGTGACCACTGGTAGATTTCTCATGCTGCAGTGGCTATCTCAATACCCACGTAATATATGGGCTGAACTAACAGGATTCACTGAGTTATATTTTTAAAAAAGGACATAAAGTTTAGGGGTCCATGTTAAAGAGGATTTAGGGGTAGCCATGACCTGTTACATTGTGTGTGTGTATATATATATATGAAATTCTCAAAAATAAAGAAAAACTAATACTTAAAAGAGTCTCATAAAGTTTAACTCACCATTCCAGACTTTTGAAATCCTGGGAAAACTTCCAATTTTTGACTCAATATGTAGCCAAGTTCTCCTCACTAGCATCTGCAATTACAGGGAACTTGTGCCCCAAAGCTAAGTCTGCTCACTGAACCTCAACTCCAGGAAGCTGCATCCCTCACTCAGGTTCAGCACGATTCAAGAAAGTTCAAAAATCAGAAGAGCAAAGAGGAAAAGGATCATAGTGTAGACTAGGACTAGGACTCAAACCCTCAGTGAGTTTCATGTCTGTAAATAAATACCATTTACTAAGAGGATGAGTGCCAGGACTTCCATTAACACACACCACACCCCCTTTTGTTCCTTTTGTTTTTTGTTTTTTGGTTTTCGAGACAGGGTTTCTCTGTGTAGTTTTGGAGCCTGTCCTGGATCTTGCTCTGTAGACCAGGCTGGCCTCAAACTCACAGAGATCTGCCTGACTCTGCCTCCCCAGTACTGGAATTCAAAAGTGTACGCCACCACCGCCGCCGCCACCCAGCTCCTTTATTATTGTTGTTGTTAGGTGGGGTTTTTGTTGTTTTATTTTGTATTATATTTAAATTTTTTGTTTGTTTGCTTGGGGTCTTTTGTTTTTTTGTTTTTTGTTTGGGGTCTTTTGTTTTTTTGTTTTTTGTTTTTTGTTTTTGTTTTTTCTTGAGTCAGGCTCTTACTCTGTAATATATAGCCCAGACTAGCTGAAATTACCTATGTAGCCCAGGCTGACCTCAATCTCATAGAGAACTTATTGCCTCAGCCTCCCGAGTGGTGGTTATTACAGGCATGAGCCACCACACACAGCTGCGTTGTTTTGAGACAAACATTGACTATCTAGCCAATGCTGGTTTTGAACTCATGATTCCCACACCTTGCCTCTCAAGTGCTGCTATTACAGGTGTGCATACATTTCCTGGAGTAGACAAACATATGTGTGTAACCCAATTTGGCCATAAATACTATGTTTCCTTTTTTTGTGGTAGTTGCTGGGAAACTCAAACTAAGCTTGGTATTCAGCTGTTGAACACTCTTTGGCCCAAATTAAAATTAAATTAACATTTCTATTTTTATTTTTGCTTCCATCTTATGCATTTTATTTTGAGCTTGAGGTTTGATTATGAGTTAATTTATTTTTAAGAGCATCCAAAGTATAAGAAATATCAAAATAGAAACTTACTCTTGCCTGCTGTGATTTTATCTAAGGCATTGATGAATAAGTGAGAAAGCTCCCGGCTCTCCATGTCTCCATTCACTCCTCTTCTGATGACTTTGAAAAACAATAAAAGGGAAACACTGTGGGCTTCTGCTGTAGGTAATGGCTCTCTTCTTTTGTGATCCCAAGCTTCCTTTGTGACTGTACAATTCCTTACCACTTGAAGGCTGGATTGGTAAACTCTGAGTGTCTTCTCACATTGCCTTAGGAATGTGTCATCCTCTGATGTATCTCTTTACGGTACCAGTACAGTCTCCAAAACTGTCACCCACAAGTCTCCCCTTTTCCAGAAGTTCAATTTTGACTGTGTAACTTAGAAGCTGTGTGGATTGCAGTATATTTTTTGGCTGTGCAACCAAGCATTCATTCCTCAAGGGAGAGTAGATTTCTGACTACCAACAAAAAGAGCTAACCACATTTCTAGGGAAATGAATCCCTCCTCTGGTCCTTTGCAGGGAGGATGCTTGCTCTAAAGACAGGTTTGTGATGGTTATTAACTGTACCAAGAAAAACTGACTCCTTGTTAGCTGTAGGAGATTAAACTACACTCCAACTTATCTGTGATTCAACACCAGAAAACCCCTCTCAGGAGATGCCAAGGTCAGGAGCATTCATTGGCTCACTCCCAGGGTCTAGAACACACAGCAGCTCAGACAGCTGTCTCCTTCCTTTCTTCTGCCTGGAGGACCTGGCCCCACATCCTCAACCCAAAGCTGACTGAAACCCAAGCTGTGGTCCTCCTAATGGCTTGGCAACCACAGAGCTGAACCTCTGAGAATCCTCCATCCTCTGAGGACAGCACACATTTCCATATGCCAGCTCTTCCCCCACTGCCCCTTTCACCAGGGAAGAACATGGGACTTGGGGAATTTGTGGAGTTGGAACTCTGGGCTGTTTCTCTGTTCTCACTCTTCATCTCATTTCTGGAGAATTCCCTGCCCTGTTTGATTTCACCAAGCCCCAGGAGGCTGACTTGGCTTTCGACTGGACCAGCCCCAGTAGGTCTTTGAGCACAAATAGGAATTGTTTAGGGATATGGTCTCATAAACTGACTTAATTGCTACTATTTGGCTATGTTTTAATCATTGTTTCAGTTTTTATTCTTTACTCTTAAGGTAGTTGGGGAAGATCACAATCATCTGTGTGAGACACAGAAGGCATAATTTACCTCACCGATTCCAGCCACACAACATACAGATACATTTCAACCCTTCTCTTCTATTTTTAGGTTCCCCGTTTTTCTTCTCTTAATGTTCTCTCTCTCTCTCTGTGAGTGTGTATGTGTGAGTTGCTCTGTCTGTCTGTCTGTGTGTCCTATTTCTTTCCCTTTTTTTCCTATTCCCTTATCATTTTGTAATTTCTTGATTTAATGTGCCTTTGATCATGGAGAAGCTAAGAAAAGAGCCGTCTTTGTATAGTCTCAGAAAGAAAAATCTACTCTTATAACTTAACTCAACCCATTTCTATTAATCTATGTTTTGCCACGTGGCTTCGTGGTGTTACCTGTTCTCTCACATCTTGCTTCTCATGGCGGTAACCACAGCTTCTGTTCCGACTCTATCTTTCTTCTCTCTCTATCTCTCTTGGATTTCCCGCCTGGCTCCATTCTGCCCTGCCATAGGCCAATGCAGTTTTATTTATTAAGCAATGGGAGCAACACATATTTGCAACATACAGAAAGAATTCCCACAGCAACCACCAAATCTTGTTCCTCTGATGTGGTGATATCTTTTTCTAAAAGTAGCTTTTGTCTTCAAAGAGACTGAACTTTTACCGGACCTTGCAACCAAGTTAATAATGTGCCCTGAGGCCATTTAAACTATATACTCTAATTGTTATCCTACTGTGTACTCAGCCTGTTTATGTTTTAAAACCCGCCTTTAAAAAAAAAATCACCAGGCAGTGGTGGCGTACGCCTTTAATCCCAGCACTTAGGAGGCAAAGGCAGGCAGATCTCTGTGAATTCAAAGTCAACCTGGTCTACAAAGTGAGTTCCAGGACAGCCAGAGCTCTCACACAGAGCAACTCTGTCTCAAAAAAACCAAAAAAAGAAAAAGAAAAAGAAATAAAGAAAATCAATATAACCAACCAATCTTACTATGCCTAGGATTTCTTCTGTGTCTTAGTTACTGTTCTATTGCTATGAAGAAACATTATGACCAAGGCAACTCTTATAAAAGAAAGCATTTATTTGGGTACCCACTTACAGTTTTAGAGGGTTAGCCCATGGCCATCATGGTAGGGAGCAGACAGGCATTGTGTTGATGCAGTAGCAGGGAGCTTTACATCCTGATCCACAGGCAGCAGGTAGAGAGAGACACTGGGCCTGGCATGGACTTTTGAAACTTCAGAACCCACCCCCAAGTGACACACCTCCTCCAACAAGGCCACACCTCCCAATCCTTCTCATACATTTCCACTAACTGGGGATCAAATATTCAAATGTATGAGCCTACGGGAGCCATTCTCATTCAAACCAACACATCATGCAATCAACTTTTACAAAATAAGCTAAATTCATAGCATTAGTCTTAACCTATGTACTCTTCCATGCCTCTGACCTAGAATAATGTACGTGGATATGTGTACATTGTGGTAATTATTTGCTGATAGCAGTCAACAGGTTGAGAGAAATCTTCAAAAATAAATATCCCATAAATACTGGAAGGAACCTATGGTTATAGGTTGATGAAATCGGTGTGCAGTTTTTTTTTTGTTGTTGTTGTTGGTTTTTTTTTTTTTTTTTTTTGGTTTTTCAAGACAGGGTTTCTCTGTGTAGCTTTGCGCCTTTCCTGGAACTCACTTGGTAGTCCAGGCTGGCCTCGAACTCACAGAGATCCACCTGCCTCTGCCTCCCGAGTGCTGGGATTAAAGGCGTGCGCCACCACTGCCCGGCTCGGTGTGCAGTTTTGAGTGTTATTCTGGGTCAGTTGATGTCAGTAAGTAGCTTCTTCCCCTGTAAAGCTCTGTTAAAGATTTCCTTTTTAGCAGGGTGGTGGCAGAGCACACCTTTAATACCAGTATTTGGGAAGCAGAGGTAGGTGGATCTCTGTGAGTTCAAGGCCAGTCTAGTCTACAGAGTGAGTTCCAGGACAGTCAGGGCTATACAAAGAAACTCTGTCTCGGGGCGGGGGGGATTTTTGTTTTCTTTTTTAAAAAGAATTTTTCATCCCTTTCCCAAAACAAGCTTTGTGTGCTGTTCAATAAATAGAGAAAAAAGCCCTTTGTTATAGATAGGCATCAGGGAGAGACACACAACAGAGAGAACACAGAGCACAAACCACAAAAGACACAGGAAGAGAAATGGAGAACCCTAATTTGGGGTGCTCTTGATCTAAACTACTCCAACAGGAAGTCTCTTTCTTCATTCCTCAATGTAACATGGGACACAATCTGACATCACACACTTTACTTTTTCTCCTATCAAATCAGAGGACTGATAACAACTAATAATTCTCAAAATTACCAAAGTCAAGGATATCGCATATGGAGCCTGGGAGATGGCTCAGTAGTTAAGAGCATACGCTGCTTTGCAGAGGACTCCAGTTTGGTCCCCAGAACCCAAGTCTATCAGGCGGCTTATGATTGGCTGTAACTCCACCTCCAGGAGATCCGATGCCTCTGGCCTCTGGGGGACGCCCACACTCACATAAAAATTCCCACACACAGGTATACATACATGCACATAATTTTAAATAATAAAAAAAAGTTTTAAAAAAGAATATAATTTGTTGTGTCTTTCACATCCACTGGGAAAAACTGAAGACTTAGACTCAATTCAAATTTAGATTAGATGAACTTATTCTTACTGCTAGCAGAAGGACAGCATAGTTAGAGTCAAATGGCATGCCGTGCTGAAGGGGCCTGAAGGAAGGGTTTATAAAGGTGGGTATCAAAGGTGTGCATTCCACTATCTATGGAGTCCACAGTCTGCAAGAAAATTGTTTTACTTCCCTCAGTTGTTTTTCTTTCCTGTTATATAGTAGCAAAAAGACCACTTCCTCCCAATCCTACAGCGATAAGCAAGTTTACAAAAGTCAAAGTAAGTGATGAAATATCTCACAGCTTCAACACCATTTTCCTATTCGTATCTCACTTGTGGGCCACTAGGATCTCACAGGCATTCCAGAACCAAAGTCAAAGGCCCTTAAGGAATGCCTGGTACCATATTAGGTCTCTTTAGCCATCACAGGTAAATTGTGTGTAAGTTATTACACAGGTCTGAGACTCTGGGGGAAGTCTCTAATGACTGGGTTAGAGCAGTTTATTTCTGGGCAGGCAATAACACAGTGGCCTCAGCTTAGAGCTGGCTGTCACTATTCATTGTTTTTCTTCATGGGTCTCTTACATCAAATAATCCTATATAATATTTGCTAGATAATAAATTTCATTGCATATAACAAGATGCCTTCTTTTCTTTTGTGAGTAAGAACCTGCCTCTGCCTCCTGAGTGCTGGGATTAAAGGCATGAGCTACCACACCTGGTTTAACAAGATGTTTTGGTGCAGAAAACAAAATTAACTTTGGTTAATCTGTGGCTGTAATAGAAAAGACTGTATGATCTGCCTTAACAGCTTTCCTTTTTTTTCTTTTTGAGATTAATATATCATTTTCCCCTTACCTTTAATCTCTCCAAAGTCTTCAATCCCTCCAAATCCTCCCATATTCTCCTCCTTGATCATTCAAATCCATGGCCTCTTTTTCTATTAGTTGTTATTTCGTGTGTGTGTGTGTGTGTGTGTGTGTGTGTGTGTGTGTGTGTTCTCTTAAATATAACTATGAGACTAAAACAGGAACAATATACCTTGCAGATTAAGGGTTCTGTTTGCAGTTAAGATAGTTAATAAATCCGTTTGTCCTATGTTAAGTCCTTGCAAGTTACAGTTTCTGTTTGTAATTAAGAAGTTTCTGTTGGTTAAGGTTTCTATTTGTAGTTAAGTAATGAGTTCTTGGTTGTCCTGTGTTAAGTCCTTGTAAGTTAAGGTTTCTATTTGTAATTAAGAGTAAGTTCCTGTTTCTTAGATCTGATGTAAACTGCCCGCAACCCCATTCACATGATGTATATCCTTACCCTTACTCCTTCCCCTTCATTGTATCTTTCTAACTATGTTTAACAGCCAACTCTCTCACCCCTGTGAACTCCTTATCTCTCCTCTAAAATGGACTTCAAGAGGCCAGCAGGGGCATTGTTGGAGCAGATAGGTATGGTCTTATTGGAGGAAGCGTGTCACTGTAGGGGTGGGCTTTGAGGTCTTATATATGCTCAAGCCATGCCCAGTGTCTCAGTTCACTTCCAATTGCCTTCGGATCAAAAATGTAGAATTCTCAGCTCCTTCTCCAGCACCATGTCTGCCTGCATGCTGCCATGTCCCACTATGATGATAATGGTCTGAACCTCTGAACTGTAAGCCACCCAATTAAATTTATAAGAGTTGCTGTGGTCATAGTGTCTCTTCACAGCAATAGCAACCCTAACTAAGACACTATATAATGTTACTTGGGCTGACAATGTGGTATTGGGTAATCAATTGTGCTCTTCCTTAGGGCCGACTATTTCTCCTAGTATTTCTTAGTTGCCTGTAGTTCATGGTGTAGGGTTGAGGCTTTGTGGGTTCCACCTACACCCCACCCCACCCCCATCCACTTCAGCATGTCTATTATTATCATCCTTGTTAACATTTTAAGCATTAAAAAACAGTGTAAAGAGCCCACATAACTGCAACTAAAATCCAGAAGTGCATTATTATTATAATTATTGTTATTATTGTCATCTATTAGAAGGTATTTATTGTAGAATGCAAAGTTCTTTAACCTTCCTACCAGATAAGGATCTAAACTTGCTAATTTTATGTTATTTGTTCTTCCAGGACAGGCAGAAATTGGAATTTTATCTGCTAGTCATGTACACAAAGCTGAAAAAAATACAAGTGACTGTGGGAAAAAGGACCTGGGATGGGACATCAGTGGCAGGAGAGGAAGACTGGTCTGAGGTTTGGAGATCAGTGGAGCTTCCTGGCTCCACTTGTTACTTTTATGCCCCCTCAAAGGCACTTCCTTTTCCACATACTGAGTCTCTATGCAGCTGTTTTCCCAGTAAACAAGGGTTGGATTAACTCAAGTATTTGTGTTTCAGTTATTTATAAACCTGCAACATTCATTTCACCTTTACAAGTGTTATTTATTAAGCAGCGCAATGTTATTCATTAAGCGGTGCTGTTTACTGTGTGAGAAAACCCACTATAAGAGTTTATTAAGAAAAGGAAATAGGAAAGATGTGCATCGGCCTATGGAATGACTGTGCAGGAAGAGAAGGGAGGAATAACTGGAACCCGCTTTTATAGGCTCTCCGGCCCACATGCGCATATGGGTTTACATAGCTACACCACGCATAATATGTAGATTATGTGATCACGCTGCATGCAAATTACATGATCACGCAGCACACGGATTACATAGGACATAAGGCCCTGGGATAACCAAGCATCTTGCCAGTACACGTGTGGTCATGTGGCTGGGGGAGTGGCTAGGAATTCTAACAACAAGCAAACCAAGACAGAAAGATCTCCTCTCTCCTCCCTCTGAACCTGCTTACCTCCCACTAGAAAGATGGGCAGACTCTTACCTCATACTGATGGCCAGGGCCTGCACTGGGATAGCTTGAGGCAGTGTCTCAGGGGTGTGGTGTGGAGGAAAAACAAATGAAGCACGCCACAAACTTGAAGAGGAAGATCTTTTACGTTTTCTTCTGCCCCCAGCCCAGCCTTGCACACCTCAAGTAAATACACACACACACACACACACACACACACACACACACACACACACACACACACACACAAAGTTTGAAGCGCAAGCATTTGTTATCTTATAGGCGGTGTATGTAGCTCAACTGGTTGCCTCAATCTCAAGGTCTCCTATAAGATGACAATTAAGGTATCAGCCACAGCCTGACCCTGTGATCCCACCTCAAACCTCCGTGAGGAAGGATCTGCTTCCAAGGTCTCATGTGGTTGTTGTCACTATTTAGTTTCTCTGGGGCTACTGAGGTGGGTTCCTCTCTGGTCACAGCTGGAAGCGTCCCTCTGTCCCTTGCCCTGTTGTCCTCTCCATAGGAAAGCTCATAGCATGGCAGCTAACTTCTAGAACAAGATGGGGACAGGGAGAGGAGGAGAGAGAGAGAAAGGAAGAGAGGCAGAGACAGAGAGCACTCAGCTGGAAGAAGAGCATGCAGCAAGGACAATGTGGTTCTTTAACAATCTCAGATGTGACAGTTGGTCATGTTTGCTAGTTTCTATTATTAGAACTGGATAATGAGGCTTGACACAGACTCAAGGCAAGGGAACTGCACACGGGCGTGAAGACCAGAAGCCAGTCCAGTGGCTACCAAGCACATAACTCAAATCCCAAATTAATGAAAGGTTATGCAAATTCACCTTCTTACAGCTCTCCTCTCCTCCATATGCAACATAGACAGCAACTCCTTTTCTTGGCCTAAGAGGAGCTGCTTTGAGGAAAAGCATTTTATCTTCCAAGATTGCTGTAAGTATGTTCTAATACGCTTAATACCCTACACATCCCCATTACAGTTACGTAATTACCTAGTCATTGGTCTGCCTCCAAAACCTTCTGTAAGCCCTGTGAAGGGATCAGCCTTGTCTTGTGATACCCAGACATGAGCAAAGGACCAAAAATATAAAGTGCAAAAATACAAAGTAAACGTTCACATAATTTATTAAATGAGTTTTCTCAAAATATGGAATTTATGTCTTGCTTCTTGTTAAAACTCATCAGTGACTCTTGTTACAAAGAAGACAGAGTCCAGACTCTTAGAATAGCAGTCAAGGTCCTGCCTCGCTGGACCTACCCAGCCTTGTACTCTGTCACCCCAAGGCACACAGCTCCACCATCAACAAAACAACCACATCATCTCTGAACCTAACTCATCCTTTCATGTCTCTTGCCCTCTGCCTCATATGTCCCTCTTTGTGTCATGTCTGTCAAATTCCTACTCCTCCTTCAACAGGGATGTTTTCTGAAGTACATCCCAGTGGTCTACTGCTTAGTCCACCAACTTCTTGAGGTCACCTACTCTATGTTAATCTTATACCCAACTGCTTGCACAACTGTCTCCCTGCCAAGATTATGAACTGCTTCAGAATACCAGCTGCGTGTTGTTCAGCGTCCATGGCTATTATAAAGTAGCTCTACTAAAAATATGTGAAGAATGAATAGCTAGATACTAACATAAACATAGACTAAAGATCCTTCTCTGTCTTACTAAGGTATGAAGACAGTCTCTCCTAGATCCACACTGTTAAATTAAATGCAATTGCAAGTCCATATGTCTTCAGTGGTTAACTTTATGTAACTAAATTGTGTACTATATTTAAAAGAGTATGTTTTATTATAAAATTTGGTATTATGTTGTTCGGGGTTTTCTTTCCTTATACCAGTCTTCATATACTGTGAATTTTGCCTATGACTTTTAGGTTAAATTCTTTACACCATAGTGTGCTTTGAATTTTCATGCAAACTCTCAATCCTTGTATGTGTAAAACATAAAGAAAAGGTGAAACATCCTGGTTAAAAAAAAAAATCAACAGTGAGGAACTCTCTTACCAAGAAGCCTTCTATCATTTCAGACTTGCAGAAAACAAGGCTGTTTCTTGAAATATATTTGAATACATTTTGAGGAGCAGCACAGTGAGACTCGTTGGACTCACAGTGGCTCAGAACACTTAGTAATTAATGAAGTAAGCCATGCAGTGTGACTCTTCCCCACTTGGGTGTTTGAATACTGATGCTGAACCAAACTGCCTATGTCTAACCTCAATTCTAGTATTAGTTGTTCATGATCTTGGCTTAATTTAATCGCTGGGTGCTTCCATTTCCTTATCTGTCCGCAGAAGTAAAAACACATCTCATGGGTTTTGTTGAAGGTAAGTGAGTTATAACTAAATGAGTTAGGTGGAAATTATCAATTCCCTTACACAAGCCCTTGGGAAGCCAACTACTAACCCAAGATAACTAACTGCACTGTCTTTTAAAGATCTGGAATTGAGAAATAGCTAAACATTGCAATCTACTATGAAATAACAGCATCCAATGTCAATATCAGCTACTGATGCATTTTTCAGAAGAAACTCAACAGGACTAAACACTTCCAACATGACTCAAAGGACAAAAAATGTTGGAAAGGATGACGAGATGCATCTTTTATACATCGTCATGACTGCACCTCTGTGTGCTATAAGCACTGATACCCTTGCAATCACCAGCTGGCAGGACTTTGAGCACCATACTCTTGACAAGGAGTGGAGCTGCTGTAGTTATTCCACCTAATCACATAGTGTCCAGAGCAGTGTCTCACAGACAGCACAGACCGCATTCCGGAATAGATGTGACCAGCAAATGTCTCTGAGGGACCCAAAGATCCCTTTTTGGTTATTATCTTTCCAAAAGTGAAGACAAATCTTCAGTTAAATAGAAGATGAATTTTGATCATGAGTTTTGTCTTTCTGGTCTGTGTAACTCTTTCAAACAATACAATAAAAAAATGCATCATGCTTTGTATAGTTTCAAACTCAGAACACAGAGATCCAATGGGGAGGATTTCTGGATCATGTGTCTTTACAGTTCTGTAGTTATTTGGTTTTTTACTCTTTGGGGGTCTGCCACCAAGCTCCCAAATAAATACACAGAGACTTATTCTTACTTATGAACTTACTTGTTTCTAGCCAGATTTTCTAACTTAAATTGTCCCATTTTCCTTTAACTACATTTGCCTCTGGGATTTTACCTTTCTTTATTCTACATATCTTTCTTTCCTTCTTACTTGGTAGCTGGCTGGGTGACTGGGTGGCTGGTCCCTGGCATCTTCCTCTCTTCCTTTTCTCTCTCCTCCCTCTTCTTCTATTCATTCTCTCTATATGCTATCCCTGCCTATTCCTGCCCAGCTACTGGCCATTCAGTTCTTTATTAGACCAATCAGGTGTTTTAGGCAGACAAAGTAACACAGCTTTATAGAGTTAAACAAATGCAACATAAAAGAATGCAACATATCTTTGCATCATTAAACAAATATTCCACAGCATAAACAAATGTAACCCAACTTACACTAATATTCCACAACACAGTTCCCTCCTTCAGAAATATCCTTCCTGTTCAAACACCAACAACTCCCCATGCACCATGATCATTTTTACCCATCATGGTCATTACCTCATTATCTGTCAGCTCTTGGTGTAATTACAGTTTAGTTGTTAAATCTCATTGAATTTTTCCTTCAACGCAGGAACTACTTCCTACTGGCTCTTTTCTGCTTCCTTTCTACTTAAAGCAAATGGATACATAGTACACAGTAGATAGAGCACAATAAGTAGTTGCTTACTGCTATTAAGTGAGTATATCATTAAATAACTAGAGAATAGTAAAACTAACATGTACTCCATCCCTTATAAAAATGTTAATCCACCTATGTTCTGATATCATTGCCTTGAGAGAAATGATAATCAGGAAAACGATTATCATCCCACTGTTGTGTAACAGGTTTTTTTTTTCCCCAGAATTGAAACATTCCATCTTGCAGGAATCTCCTTAAGCAGAAAGGTATATAACTCAAAATTTGTTTCAGGAAGTTCCTGAAACTGATTGGATTCACTAGGCCCTTCCCTTCCCTAGTAAGAACACTACTGAGAGTCACTCTTAGACAAGCTAAGCTACAAAGAAGCTTAGACTAGGCAAGCTGCAAAGAAGACTCTGAGGCTAGACCATCTGCCTAAAAGAAACAAAAACTAGGCAGGCTGCCCAGAAGAGGTTTAGAACAATGGAATCACTTGGAAAGGACACTCTTCAAACTATTGAGCTACCTGCAGGTTGTGCAGTGTGCTCCAGGTTCCCAGCTTCTGCAAGCTCCCACCCCATGGTGGGGTGGGCTTTGGTGATGCAGCTATCTTGGAGTCATTTCTGCTGCAGTAATTAATCTTTCACCAGTATTCCTGTAAGTAACCTCAATAAAACCCATTGGTTCACCCAGTTGGACTTTGGTGGTATCCATATTTCCATCTGTTGTGGATTTTCTATCTGGGGTGAGTAGACATGTGTGTTGTGTCTCCTCTGGTAAAATTTTGTCACACAGCTCCTACTAAGAATCATAACAATGAGACCTTTCCTTCAAAGTGTGCCTTCTATGTCTGTCGTTATGGATTAGATTTGTTTTATGTGGCTCCAAATTTGAATTAGTATTTCCTCTTTCCAACTCCAGAGAAGTTCAAGTAATAAAGAAGGTTTTCCATATTGTGTAGATATAGCAAGTTATAAACAGGAGAGGATGAGGAGAAAGAAGAGGAGGAGGCAGGGGTTGGAGGGAGGGATGGGGAAAGAGAGAAAGGGAAAGAGAGGGAGAAACTAACTTAAAGAACAGCATTCACGATTTTAGAGATGAATTGAGATGAGTGTATGTAGTCTCCAAATACAATGATTTTTAAAAAGTCTATTTTACTATCTCTATTTAACTCCACCGCTCAGGGAACACCTTGGAAGAATGGGCAGAAAGAACATAAAAACGACAGGATAAGGAGGAGTGCTGTGAAACACTTGTCTACTGGACATGGCATGATTACTACTCTCATGAACTCAGAAAGCTGTGGTTACCTGCACAAGATCAGACCTGCCAGAAGTCCAGTATGTAGAGGGAGGTCTCAAGAGGCCCCACTTCTAGCTAAGAAGTTATTGTCACTTATGATTCCTAGGGCAGAGACGGGCATTTTTCTTGAGTAGTGTAGCCACTGGTAAGTTTCCCACATTCCTGCAGGCAACATTAAGTAAAATTAATAGCAGGACATGCACTCTTGCACGTACTCACACACAGGCACACGGTGAAAGTAGGAAAGCAATTTGTTAGAAAGAAGGGGTTCAAAGAGAGTGGAAGAATAAAAGAGAGGAATGTGAGTGAATATGATCAAAATACACTATAGGCATGTATAAAATTATTAAAAAATAATTTTAAATATTTTTAAGGTCTGGAGAGATGGCTCAGTGGTTAAGGGCATTAGCTGGTCTTCCAGAGGACCAAACTTCAATTCTCAGCATCCACACGGTAGCTCATAACTGTCTATAACACCAGTCCCAAGGCCTCCAGGGCACCAGGCACACGTGTTGTATACAAATTTTTATGCAAACAAAACACCCATACTCACCAAATAAATAGGTATTTAAAATGGTAAGTAGCACATTGGAAACTCTCTTTAGAAAAGCCCACATCCAGCTGGGCGGTGGTGATGCATGCCTTTAATCCCAGCACTTGGGAGGAAGAGCCAGGCAGATCTCTGTGAGTTTGAGGCCAGCCTGGGCTACCAAGTGAGTTCCAGGAAAGGCTCAAAGCTACACAGAGAAACCAAAAAAAAAGAAAGAAAGAAAGAAAGAAAGAAAGAAAGAAAGAAAGAAAGAAAGAAAGAAAGAAAGAAAAGCCCACATCCCTCCTTCAGGTGTGCCTTAATCTTTCCCTGTGTGCTCTTCTCTCTATATTTAATAAATTCCAACTCTGCTTCAGAGAAAGAGAGAGAGAGACCACTGTTTTCTCTTAGTGTATTTCTTGATTCTCATAACTAATTCAGAATTTAAATACTGGAAGTATTTTCATCTCCATTTTCCAAAATGACTAACCTGAGCCTGAGGAAAGGAAAATAGCCTTTAAAATAAAACTAACAGTATAAAACATGTAGCAACCAATGGCAAATCAGCCCCCATTTCCTCATACTGCATTTGTTCAACTCAGGATTTCTACCCAGCAAGTTGTAAAGGATTATTTAGACTGTTTCATGTGTTTGGACCAAAAGCAATTTCATTATCACTCTCCTCAAGGCATCCTTGAGTTCTCTGTTCCTCATGCTGTAGATCAAGGGGTTCAGCACAGGGGTGATAAATGTGTAAACCACAGATACTACTTGGCCCCGCTCAGGAGAGTAACTGGAGCTGGGACATAAGTAGATGAGACTTCCACATCCATACTGCAGGAGGACCACAGTCAGGTGGGAGGAACAGGTAGAGAAGGCTTTGTGCCTTCCCTCAGCTGAGCGGATCTTCAGGATGGCATCTACAATGAAGACATAGGACAGAGTGATGAGGAGGAAAGGGATGGTGAGGACGATGACACTGACCACAAACAGAGTGGCCTCGTGGACACGGGTGTCTGCACACGCCAGTCTCATGACAGGGAGGACATCACAGTAGAACAGGCTGATTTCCTTACTGCTACAGAAAGGCAGTCGAAAGATGAGCACAGTCAACTGCATGGCCAAGATGAAACCCAGCAACAGGGACCCCAGGGCCAGCTGGACACACAAGTGCCAGCTCATGATGAGGCTGTAGCGCAGAGGGTGACAGATGGCCACAAACCGGTCATAGGCCATGATGGCCAGCAGAATACAGTCAGCACTGCCCAGGAAGATGAAGAAGAACATCTGGGTACCACAGCCTGCCAGGGAGACCACAGTTCTCTCTGTAGACAGGACGCTGGCCAGAGTCAGGGGAGCTATGGTAGAAGAATAGAAGATCTCCAGGCTGGCCAGGTTTGCCAGGAAGAAGTACATAGGGGTGTGGAGACACAGATTGATCCAGATGGTGAGGACGATGGACATGTTTCCTCCGATGCTGACCAGGTACATTGTGAGAAAGACCACAAAGATCAGCATCTGCAGCTCGGGGAGTTTGGAGAAGGGGCGGAAGTGGAAGAGGACCATCCCAGTCTGGTTTCCTTCTTCCATGTACTTAGTGCATTGGGTCTGCTACTGGCACAGGTGACACCCCTGAGGATAGAGAGAATGCACCTGGAGGACACTTGTCATTCTTTTTTTGAGCTTTTTATATGAATATATTTAATTTGGAAGTGTGTATGCACACACATACATATATATGTATGCATACCTGATAACTGGTCAAATAAGGTACAGAAATGTTTATCTCCCCAAATTATTCCACATTAAGCTCTTCAGTGTGCTTCAGACATATGATTGACTTGGAACAACTGATTCCCCCCAATATTTGCATTATGTTCTTCGAATCATAGCCTTGTGCTTACTGATGGTACTCTGTAATTTGATACAAATAAATTAACATAGGAATCTTTTCTGTCTTGGCTTACGCTCGATAAACTAAGGAAGAAATTGTTATTTAGTACTGGGCCCTATATGATTTTATTGATGGGATGAGGGAAAGAAATATAGTACATTATATATAAATATATGTGCACATGTATATATACACATTATAATAGACCAGTAAGCATTCTTTTTTGTTTTGTGTTTTCATTTCTCTCAGAGTGATATGTAGGAGTGGAATTACTAGATCATGTGTAAACTTTTTTCTTTTCTTTTCTTTTTTTAAATATTTATTTATTATGTATACAGTGTTCTGCCTGCATGTCTGCCCGCACACCAGAAGAAGGTATCAGATCTCCTTACAGATGGTTGTGAGCCACCATGTGGGTGCTGGGAATTGAACTCAGGACCTCTGGAAGAGCAGCCAGTGCTCTTAACCTCTGAGCCATCTCTCCAGCCCAACTTTTTTCTTTTCTTGAGACAGGGACTCTCTGTGTAGTTTTTTGTTTTTTTGTTTGTTTGTTTGGTTTTTGGTTTTTCGAGACAGGGTTTCTCTGTGTAAGCTTTGCGCCTGTCCTGGATCTCGCTCTGTAGTCCAGGCTGGCCTCAAACTCACAGAGATGCTCCTGCCTCTGCCTCCCAAGTGCTGGGATTAAAGGCATGCGCCACCACTGCCCTGCTCTCTCTGTGTAGTATTATCTGTCCTGGAACTCGCTCTGTAGATCAGGCTGGCCTCCAACTCACAGAGATCCACCTGCCTCTGCATCACCACTCCCGGTAATATGTAACCTTTTTTTTTTTTTTTTTTTGGTTTTTCGAGACAGGGTTTCTCTGTGTAGCTTTGCGCCTTTCCTGGAACTCACTTGGTAGGTAACCTTTTTAAGGAACCACAAAAAGCAGCGGTGGCACACGCCTTTAATCCCAGCACTCGGGAGGCAGAGCCAAGGCGGATCTCTGTGAGTTTGAGGCCAGCCTGGTCTACAGAGCAAGATCCAGGACAGGTACCAAAACTACACAGAGAAACCCTGTCTCAAAACAAACAACAAAAAAAAAAGCCAGGCGGTGGTGGCGCACGCCTTTAATCCCAGCACTCGGGAGGCAGAGCCAGGCTGATCTCTGTGAGTTCAAGGTCAGCCTGGGCTACCAAGTGAGTCCCAGGAAAGGCACAAAACTACACAGAAAAACCCTGTCTCGAAAAAGAAAAGAAAAAGGTGTCATTATTCTTGTGAGCTCTGAACACAGCAATTTCTGCTGACCCTTAAGGCCATCACATTTTCTCACATGCCTAGGTTTTACTCTTTCTTTTCTTTTGCACAGATAACATTCTCAGTCCCTCTCGTTCTGGCTGGGATCCTGTTTCATAAGGTATTTTCTCAGCCTCCAATATCTAGTGCTGTTTTCCATTCTAGGACAACATTACTTCCCATAATATATATAATCAATTATATCAATGTTGTATCATCCTTCAACGCCTCTTGCTATGCATGATGGCCTATGCCTGTAATCCCAGCATTTAGGAGGCAGAAACAAGAGGGTCAGGAATTTAATCTCATGTTCAGCTACAAAGTAAGTTTAAGGCCAGCCTGGGCTAAATGAAATGCTGTTTCCTTTTGTTTGGTTGGTTGGTTGGTTTGTTGGTTGGTTGGTTTAGCTTGGTTTTAGTTTTGATTTTGGGTTTTAGTTTTTGGTTTTTGGAGACAGGGTTTCTCTGTGAGTCCCTGAATGACCTGGAACTCACTCTGTAGACCAGGCTGGCTTCAAACTCACAGAGATCCACCTGCCTCTACTACCTGAATGCAGGGATTACATGCCTGCACTACCACCACCACCCGCCCATTTCCTATTCTTTATCTCAAACAGTCTATTATATTAAATTTCTCTGCTCCTTGAGACCATCTTACTGAAAGTCATCAAGGACCTCCCAATTTCTCAACCAAACAGATAGCTTTGGCATCTATATTGCATCCAAATCTGTTGGAAATTCCTCGCTTCTGGTTGCAGTGACACTGGCCCATCCTCCCACCCCTCTGGACATGACTCAAGCAAGGCTTTTTTGGCTACTCACCAGCTGGCCTCAGATCCATGCTCTACCTTCCCATACCCTGTAGAAGTCTCTAAGGACGGCCTCAGATGGGTCTCTCACACTCTGGCTTCTTAGTGTATTGGATCAAAGAGAGGAACAGGCTGAAGAATGAAAAGGAGCACAAAGAGAGACAGAGCACCCATCCGCACACAGAGTGCCACACCCTCCCCTGGGCTGCCGCTGCAGAACTGCAGTCTAACTCCTAGAGTCACCTAAAGCAAGAGTGAGCCTGACCAGTCCTGCAGTTCTGATCCCTCCTCTCTGTTTATTGAACAGCAGAGCAAATGGAAAGGGAATGAGAAACTTTAGTCTTAATCCCTTACAGGAGTCTCATGAGAGAAGAAATTGTTGTTTTCTGACCCTACTGCCACAGATTAGCACACAAAGCCATAAACAGATGTTATCAGCTTATGCCCACATGTCGCTTTCAACATTTTTGTAGTAGGCGTTGTTTTCAGTGGTAGGTGGACTTAGGTCAAACTGCCACATCTTACGTGTACATTGTTCTGAGTTAGGGGCATGAATGAGTCACACAGGAGAAATGGGGAACACCATACTGAACACAGAACACATTCATCTTAGCTTGTAAATGTTAATTACACTGGGAGCCCAAAGCATAGTTAAGGTTGATTACGTTTTTTTCAAGGTCAGTCAATTCTAAACAGGTTGAGTACATAATATATGAGCAGAATGAGTCCATAGTTCTAAATGATCTGAAAGCATACTGTTAACTTGGCTCCAGTTGGGGTGAAGTCTGATTTGCAGAGGTAAGCTACAGAAGGCGTTTCTCAGTAAAGCCACTCTCACGTCTCCCTCTTCCCCTTGGTTCTGTGACCACAGCTCTGAGTGAGTAGGCTATCTGCCGTAGCTGGGTACGCCTAGGTTTCAATGACATGTTTCTCTTCCCTGTTACTTGAGGCTCAAGGGTAGAAAAAGCTTTCCATAATCATGGGTCCTGAGTGCATCATCATCTCCCATGGGTTCCTTGAATTCTACCCTTGCCTCTGTAAATGAACCCAACACTAATTCCTGTACTCAGAGAATTACAGCAGATTGTAATGCACAACTAAAGAATTCTTAAAGGGGCAAAAGTCCTGTATTTTAAACTTTTTTAAGCTTTCTTATTTATTGAATTTTTTTCCAGTGACTGTAACAATAAAAATGAATTTCACTGCAAGTTTGCATAGTTAATAAATTAGACCTACAGAAATACACACAAACATAAACAACCAAGTAAGTATGCATATAATCACACAACATTACTACCCTATTTCCTGCAGAAGTGAGCAAGGACATTGTTCTTTGTCTAATGAATCAACCCTTGTCTTAGTTCAGGATTTTTTTAAACATCATTGACTAAGTACCTTAGACCATAGATTTCTATTGCTCACAATCCTCAAGGCCAGGAATCCCAAGTTCACGGTAGCCATAGGTTGGGTCACAGTGAGGGCCCTTGTTCTGGATGGCAGATTGCTGCCTCCTTCTTCTGTAGCCTCACATGGCAGAGAGGAAACTGTACCCACTTCCTCCTCTGCAGGAGCACTAATCCCTTCACAGGGCTTTCATGCCATGTCCTCATCTAAACCTACTTCCTCCTCAGGCCCCACTAACTAATACCACCACATTACAGAGTTTAACACTGGCATTTGGACAGGGCCGGATGCAGACACTCAGGTCAAAAGCATCTAACCTGCCATGGCAGACAGAAAAATACTACTGTGTGCTTTGCTTCCTGGTTAACAGTGCAGCCCTGCAAAGTGTCAGGGGCATCTCCAGAAGAATGTGTCTTTACCTATATTTGCTGCACTCCTGTCTGAAGGCATGCCATGACCTTTGCACATGTGCCAATCATGGAAGGCCACTGTTCCTTTCCATCATGGAGAATAGGGCAAACAGTTTTCCTACTGATTGCAGCTTTTCCTTTAAGTATTTACTGTATTTCAGCATTCAACAAGCCAGTCCTCTTATAGTATGACTCCATGCCTACATTTCAAGTAATGCTGTTCTTTCTTTCTAAAGACTTTCATCTCTGTACTGTCTGTCATCTGATGATGCCTTACCTCTGGATAGGGTTAGAATATGACAGGCATAATGGCAGACCAGTCTTCCTCCACACTTTCCAAGAGCATGCTATTTTGTGAGTGCTGAAATGTCCTTCCTGTGAGCAGCAGTGGGAAAACACATTCCCCGTCCACTCTGGGCAACATATAGGATGATAGCTAGCACACTGTTTGCATCAGGCATTTGGTCTTCATGGTTAAACACAAAGGGGACAGTCAGTGACCAAAAAGAGAATTGTTGTACATAACAGGAGTCTCAACTTTGGTGATATATTCACTTCTGTGTTCATTTATACCCATTTCTCCATGGCTCTAAGATCCCTAAGGGCAGCGATTGACTTCGAGCTTTACTCATGCCCACAACTGAAACCAGTGTCTGGTACTCTATAAACACGTGTCCATTCATACATTGAAGACTTACTGAATGACAGCTAGTGAGAGGGCTCTGCAGATAAAGGCACTTGCCATCAAGACTCATGACCTGAGTTTAATCCCCATGTCCCACATGGTGGAAGGAGAAAACCAACTCCCACAAGGTACAGATTCACATGTGTACACATACACAATAAGCAAATAAATGTGAACAAAAATATTTTTGAGTGAGATGTATAGGGGCAATGATGTCCAATGTCTATGAAAAAGATCACCTTCATTTCAGCACCCAGATTCTATTAGGATGCTCCTTTTGTGGGGAAAAAAAACACGATCTATTCTCCGCAAGTGTTTTAAAGTGTTAAACGCATTGAATGAAAACTCGGTGCTAAAGAAGATACCCTAACGAAGCAATCTAAGCATGAAGCCAGGTGCATACATATGCAGTGTGGTTTCTTTTTGTGTGTAATATTTGTAATATGTGTGTGTGGCGTGGGTGTGTATTATGTGTATGTCTGTGCCTGAGCATACATACATACATACATATATATGTATATATATATACACACACATATGTATATATGTATACACACACACACACACACACACACACACACACACACACGAAAGCAAAACCTATGGAGGTTAGAAGAGGGCATTAGATCCTCTGGAACTAGAATTGTGGGCAATTGTTACCTACCATGTGTTGGCTGGGAATCGAACCTGACTCTTCTGCAAGAGTGGTAACCACCTTTAACTGATGAACCAAGAGATCCAGTAGCTTCTTTCTTGAAATCGAAACAGAATAAGCACTAACACAAGGTAACATCACAGGCATTTTGTTGGACATGGGTGTTACCAACCATTATATCACTATGACAATCTTCATGCTTCAGAAGCAGAAGGAGTCCTTATTACATAATGCTGGCTGAGAAAAGAAAGTTACATGAGTTACATACCTAGCCTGCATCTGTCACATTACCACTCTGAAAGCAAACTACAAACTCTCAATGGTGGTTTGGGTTTTTTTTATTTGTTTGCTTTTGTTTTTTGTTTGTTTGTTTGTTTGGTTGGTTGGTTTTTCGAGACAGGTTTTCTCTGTGTAGTTTTGTTCCTGTCCTGGATCTCACTCTGTAGCCAGGCTGGCCTCAAACATGCAGAGATCCGCCTGGCTCCACCTCCTGAGCATTGGGATTAAAGGCGTGTGCCACCGCCGCCCAGCCTCAATGGTGTTTTTGAGAGAATTGGGACATTGCTATTTCTTCCTGCTTTTATTTTTTATTCTATATATTTTCAATATAAAAATATTGACTTAAATTCCCATTTAAGTTGCCTAAGACTCAAATTCTCAGTGAGTTTCATCTGTCACAGAAGGGATGCTTGCCTTCGTTTCTATTGTAAACATGTCTCTACCAACACACATATTTCTTTTTTTTTCTTATTAGAGTGGTTTGGCTTGTTTTTGTTATAGTTTTCATGTTGAGGTTTTTATTTGTTTATTTGTTTGGGTTGTTGTTGATTTGTTTTGTGTTAGACAGGAAATAAAGCACAAACTAGCCAGTAACTCAATATGTATCCCAGGATTGCTTCAATTTTGTGGAGATCCTCAGCCTCCCAAGTGCTGGCATTACAGGGAAAAAGTACTACACCCAGGTTATTGTGTTTTAAGACATGAACTGACTCCAGGGTATGATGGTGCATATATTTAATCACAGCACTTGGGAGGCAGAGGCAGGAGGATATCTGTGAGTTTACAGAACAAGCTCCAGGACAACCAGGTTATTTAGAGATCCTGTCACAAAAGAAGAAGAAGGAGAAGAAGAAGAAGAAGAAGAAGAAGAAGAAGAAGAAGAAGAAGAAGAAGAAGAAGAAGAAGAAGAAGAAGAAGAAGAAGAAGAAGAAGAAGGAGAAGAAGGAGAAGAAGGAGAAGAAGAAGAAAGAGCAAGTGGGGAAATAAGGATAAGGGGAGGGAGGAAGAACAAGTACAAGGAGGATGAGGAAGACATATACCAATCATGTAACTGAAGCTGGTCTTGAGCTCAAGATTCTTAATTTTTTATTGCTTGCTGAGATTACATGCATGTATCACACTTCTGGAGTTACAGCATATTTCTATGAATGGATATACATATAACATCCTACTTAACCATGATTGCTATGCAGTTTGTCTTTTCCCTTTTGGGTTTGCTGCTAGGACGCTCAAAATAAGCTGTATACTCAATTATTGAACAGTACTCAGTCCAGTGATTCTCAACCTGTGTGTTGCAGCCTCTTGGGGGTCGGTCAAATGACCCTTTCACAGGGGTCACCTTAGATGATTGGAAAACACAGTTATTTACATTACAATCATAATAGTAGCAAAATTACAGTTATAAAGTAGCAATGAAAATAATTTTATTGTTGGGGTCACCACAACATGAGGAACTGCATTAAAGAGTCGAGGCATTAGGAAGGTTGAGAACCATTGGCTTAGCTCAAAGTTGTCATTAAATAGATATTTCCATTCTCTTTAGTTTTATCATATACAGTTTATTTTAATTTTTATTTTTGAGGTTTTATTTCAAATATTCTATTTTTAAAACATTTGAGTTATGATAAATTAAGAAATAAATCTTACTGTTTCTAGCTGCAGGCATCTGAGGATGCTATTTCTCTTTAATACTTTGTGCTTGCTCCTATAATGGCTGCTACCCAAGAAAGCCCAGAAGCATAGCTGGTCATTATCATTCCTGTCTGCATTCCACAAACACAAAGAAATGAATAAAAATAAAAGACTTACTCTTGTGGGTTTTGTCTTCATCCAAGGCACTGATGAGTGAAAAAAAAAAACATCTCCCCACATTCACAGTGACAAAACTGGAGGCCCCTTGTTAGCTATAGGAGGTTAAACTACACTCTGACTTATCTGTGATTCAACACCAGAAAGCCCCTCTCAGGAGATGCCAAGGTCAGGAGCATTCATTGGCTCACTCCCAGAGTCTAGAACACACAGCAACTCAGACAGGTCTCCTCTGTCTCCTTCCTTTCTTCTGCCTGGAGGACCTGGCCCCACATCCTTAACCCAAAGCTGACTGAAACCCAAGCTGTGGTCCTCCTAATGGCTTGGCAACCACAGAGCTGAACCTCTGAGAATCCTCCATCCTCTGAGGACAGCACACATTTCCATATGCCAGCTCTTCCCCACTGCCACTTCACCAGGGAGGAACATGGGATTTGGGGAATTTGTGGAGTTGGAACTCTGGGTTGTTTCTCTGTTCTCACTCTTCATCTCACTTCTGGAGAATTCCCTGCCCTGTTTGATTCCACCAAGCCCCAGGAGGCTGGCTTGGCTTTCGACTGGACCAGCCCCAGTAGGTCTTTGAGCACAAATAGGAATTGCTTGGGGATATGATCTTGTAAACTGGTTTAATTGTTACTAGATTTGACTATATCTTAGTCATGGACTTGTTTTTATTCTCCATGTATATCAGAAGCAGGCAAGGTGGTCAAATCATCTCTGAATTACACAGAAGGCAGAATTTGGTGCTCCTCCACCTACTCCCTCTAGTTCTCTAGTATTTTTCCTACAGCTCTATCATGTTATGTTTGCTGAGTTTAATGTTTTAGGTTATGTGTGCTAAGAAAATGCCCATTTTTAAAAGCTTCATGGAGAAAAATCCATTCATTCCTTGGCAGGTAATACCACCCTTCGGTCATCTTCTGGCCTGTCTTCTAGAGTCAGACTCCAAGGAATTCAGAAGTGACAGTGACCAATGTACTATTTTCACCCTGGGTACTCTTCAAATTCTCCAGTGGCTCACTGTGTGGTTCTGGATCACCCCACCATTGCAACCTTCTTTTCCCAAAATGAACATCAAGCCACAGTGAACACAGTATGCAAAGTAGCTGTTATGTCTCTGTAACCTGATAGGGGCTAGCCTGTATTTCTGTCAATCCTTAAGGCCTTGATTAAAACCCACATCTCACATATTTAGGAAGAATAAGTCAAGATGCTCCAGTACCTGCTGTGTGGTCCAAAGATCAATTTCCTTGCTAAGAACAGAGAGAGACTTGTGAGCACTGAAGGCCCATGGGATAGCTCAGTGATTAGAAGCCAACAACCTGACTTTGATGCCTGCAAGCTACAAAAATATAAATACAGTGACTTGCATCTAAAATCCAAGCCCTCCTACAGGGAGATGAGGGACAGAGATAGGAAAATCACCCAGAAGCAACCTGGAGTGTGCAGATCAATACAAGCAAAAGATATTCTGCCCTGACAAGGTGCAAAAAGATATGGACTTCCAAAAGTTGTCCTTTGACTTCCACATGCACACCATGGCATGAATACCTACCTGCTTTTACACACACAAGTCACACACACACACACACACACACACACAGAGATGATAACAATAATAATTGATAAAATATGTTAAAAGACTAGTGAGCACCAAATTTCACAACAAAAACAATTGATTTTATTATTGGAGTTTTGTTATTTTTGCCTTATTATCATTATTATCAGTGTGTGTGTGTGTGTGTGTGTGTGTGTGTGTGTGTGTGTGTGTGTGCGTGCAAATACAAATGCCATGGTGCATATGTAGACATCAGAAGACAACTTTGGGAGTCAGTTCTCTCCTTCCACTGTGGGTTTCGGGGATCTAACTGAGATCATCAGGCTGGATCTGCAAGCGCTTTACCGGTTCAGCCATCTTATTGGTGCATGCCATTCTCTTTTGAAACTTTTTAGTTCTCAGAGGAAACTTGGGAACCAATCAAACCAATGTATCATTCTATATGCTGCCATTTTCCAAGTCTCATTTGTTTATTATCATATAACCGTTTCTCTGAGTATCTGAGAAAAACATTTTGTGTTAAGATAATATGTGATAAAGAAAGAAAATTTTCTTATAACCAAATATTCTAAGAAATTCCTTTCTGGAACTTCTAAAGTATGTGTTGTAAGCTTTAAATTAGAAAAAAAAAGTGAATTAGTCATTTTCCCATCTTGGCCATGGGATTCATTTTTCCATGTCAAATAAAGGAAGTTACCTTATCTAGGATCTTAAGAAATGTTCATTTGCACTGTAATCAGAGAATATACAATGCAATTCCTCATGGTATCTCAGCAACATTTGAGAATTCTGAAGTCTTAGTGCCACTGGAACATGGCAGAGTGGCCACTTTAACTTTAATCCATCTTTAAAAATGAAGGCTGGGGATATATATATAGTTCCTTTAGTAGAATGCTTGTCTAGTGTGCCCTAAACCCTGGGTTCAATCCCCAGCATCACATTAACTGGCTCATGTCTGTAATCCCAGGACTCCACCAAGGAAGTTCAGAAGTTCCAGGTTTTCAGTTCCAAGTTCCAAGTGTTCAGCTACCTGGAGAGTTAGATGACAGTCTAAGATATATGAGTCCTGTCTTGGAAAAATGTAAATAAGTTTTTGGAAAATCAAGTATAGGATCTCATTTATAGGGGAAAAAAAGAACCAAAGGATCCCGATTGCCTGAGATCAGATTCTGCAATGAAAGATCTTTGTTATCTATAATATCACTTGGTTATCCTTTCTGCTGACCTCACAAACAGATCACTTTAAAATGAAGAATAGCAATAGAATTTCCAACAGTTCCTGAAACTTAGATTCTCACCTTCTGTACAGTTCACGTGTGTAAAAATAACTCTTTGACTCCATACAGAAAGACTCATTGTGTTCTGAGCAGCAAGAATCTTGCAATTTGAGGTTAGACAGGTGACTCAGCACTTAAGAGCATTTACTACTCTTTCGGAGAACCTGGTCCAGTTGCCACATGATGGCTCACAGTGAACTGTCACTCCAGTTCCAAAGGAACTGTTATCAGTTCTGGCCTCTACAAGCACCAATCACACATGATGTGCACATATATACATTCAGACAAATTACCTATACACTTCAAATAAAAATAAATAAATCTAAAAAAAAAAACCAAGAGAATCTTGCAATTTCTTTCTTTCCCAAAAGCATTCTCAATCTCTGTTTTTCAAGCTGTAGATCAGGGGATTTAGCAGAGGGGTGATAAATGTGTAAACCACAGAAATCACCTGGCCCTTCCCTGGAGAGTTGCTGATGTCAAACCCAGTACCATGAAGTTGGTGCATCTGTCCTGGAGGAGGACTACATTCTTGCAGGAGGGTGGTGGAAGATTGTGCCTCCCTTTGCAGAGCAGATATCAGGGTGACAAACAAGAAAATGACACAGATAAAATGAAGAGACGGATAGTGAGGACAATAACACCATCCTTATAATATACCTCACAATTTAATGTTTATAAATGTCCATTTATATTTCATTTTCATTTAGAAAACTTTACTGGATAAATTTGCCCAAGATTTCAAATAAGGAAACCACAGTTCATAGAAGTAAACTTTCTTGTCAAAGTTTGCACAATTGTTCATTAGCTGACCTGGAATTTTATAGCAAGATTGTTGACTTTATCACATCTTCTTCCACCAAACACAAAGGGAGGTCAATGAAAGCCTGTCTAATGCTCTTCTACAGCCTGCCTGAAATTTTCACTTTAAAATTCTAGTTTTCATGCTTCTCCCAGAAGCCATAGGTTATCAAACAAAAAGGTGTGGGATACCGCCCTTTGAGTTGTCAGTGGAAAGGGAAGATCCCAGAGACCTCCAAGACAACACAACTTATTGCCACTGTTCTCATTTGCCCACCAGAAATTGAGGGTATGACACCATAGCTGAAGACTCCACAAGCTTTTCTCACAGGGTTTGGAGAAATCAAACTGGAACTGACCTAGAAACTTTTACCCTGGTGGCTGGCTTGCATAGTACTGGAAGGTGCTATGCAAGCATTTGGGGGGTGGGGGAGAGTCATCAGCAGTCTCACACAGCTGTGAATCCTGTGAGCTATAATAATAGCCAGCCAGGCAAGATATGTGCATGTGTGCAATAATGGCACAAAACTTATAGGTGTGGCCAACCGCTTTTACATAAGACTTAAGACTCATTCCACAGGAGGAAACTCATGCCTGATACTGTAAATCTTGCCAAGAATTCATGGCCAGGGAGCTCATAGGCTACTATAATTTTAGTGAATGGACATAGCATCAAACTGCTTTCTAAACACTTCTCTATATGCATGGGTTAGTGCAGTTCTCAGTTGTCATCCGAAAAGCTTCTCTGTGGATGACAGAGTGGATGGCAGTTAATACAGACACTCACAACTGATCAAAATCCAGAACAAGCATGTGTGTGGAGTGCTCCACCCTAAATGGGATGTCTACGTCACACACCCTCGCCCCAGGTCTCAGGGAACATCACAGAAGAGGAGCAGAAAGATCAGTCAAGAACCAGAGGGCTAGTGAAATAGTGTCTCCTGGACATGCCGGAGACATTGTACTCTGAATTCACAATAACAGCAGTTGCCTGCACAAGATAAAGCCAGTCGACATTGCAACTTGGGTAGGGGAGGGGCTCAAGATCCTCTACCCTTGGCTGAGGAGCCATTGACAGTTGATGGCTTGTGGGGGCGGGGCAGTCAGGTCTCTTAGGGGTGTGGTCCCTGGTAGGTTGACTGCTTCCGTGGATGGCCCTAAATATATGTACACATATGTATATGTTGTACACAGACAACACTAGACTCCTTGGGTTATTTAACAGAAGAAGAAGAAAAGAAGACATGAAGTTGGGATGTAGAACAAAGAAGTGGAGGGGAACAGAGGATGGATATGATTAAAATACACTATATATATATATGTGTGTGTGTGTGTGTGTGTGTGTGTGTGTGTGTGTGTGTGAAATTCTCAGAGTAAATAAAAGTATATTTAAATTATATAAACAAATATCTAGTTTCCATGAACAACTGCCTTCTAAAAACTAATTAGCAACAGAGCCATTTCCTTCATATAGTTAATACCACCACAAGTCACTCCAGCAGGCTCAGACCACAATTTTATTTCTGAATTTAGAATAAATTAAATTAGAACATAATGTCATTATTTCATACTGTTCAAATGTAATCCCATTAAAATTCCATTATGAAACTGGAACATGGCTATGGATGTGTAATGAAGGAAATAAAAACTGTTCATAAGTAAGTCTTACACAGTGAATGTAAAACATCTTGGCTCATTATTGTTGCAGAATATGTATGTTCCAACATTTGGGCAGAAATTGTAGCCTGGAGCTTTTTCTTCTCTATTGCTACAGTCATTTTCTGTAGAACTGTTTGTGGAGCACTTCCTAACAGAGATGCTATCATATCCAGCTTTAGTAGTTCAGACTTATTTTCCTAAAATCTATTTAGAAAACCTTTCACTGATTGTCAACCATCATTGAACTGCCCTTAGTGACCCCCTCAACCTGTGCTGAAAATTAATCCTAGAAAATTCATTTTGTCTTAAAGCCATTGGCTCTGGGATGAGGTGGAGCTGCCACTTACTAGACCTAAGATTTGGGGAGAATTATTTAACCTGTACATACCATGGTTCTTTACGAGTAACGTGACTTTGTGATGATCAGCTAAGTAGCTAAGATATTATCAGGTGCATACATAAATGCTCAATGAATAATAGCTAACGTTATGAATGTTGGTATGTTATTGCATATGCAGTATTCTCCTTTGAAAACTGTGAGAAATGATCGTTTTAAATCTAAGTGTTACCCAGGAAAAGTATTTGATGTCTCCATTTAATTATCTGCTGTTAGGTGAATACTGCTATCCTCAAATTTAACTGTACTCTATTGTTTCCATAGGCTATCAGGAAAGCAGAGACATGTAGGCAAGCACTCTCAAATCTGCAGAAGTGTGTTTTAAATAGCAGTCTTACTACTGAGTTCTTAAAATCCTGCTTGAATTTTCTGCTTTAGCCCGATACTTTTGATTTTGTCATTTTAAGTATTTTTAAGGTGCTTCAAATCTTTTTTTTCCGTTTTTTTATTATTAAGAGATTTTCTATTCATTTTACATACCAACCACAGATTCCCCTCTCCTCCCCACTACCATCCCCCATCTTTCTCCCCCAACACACCTCCCACCTCCTCCAAGGCAAGGTCTCCCATGGGAAATGAGCAGAGCTAGTACATTCATTTGAGGCAGGTCCAGGCCCCTCCTCCCTGCACCAAGGTTGTGCAAAGTGTCCCACCATAGGCACTAGGCTCCAAAAAGCTGGCTCATGCACCAGGGACAGGTCTCGATCCCACTGCCTGGGGGTCCCCTAAACATTTCAAGCTAAACAACTGTCTCACCTATCCAGAGGTTCCTAGTCTAGTACCTTGGGGGCTCCTCAGCTATTGGTCCACAGTTCATGCATTTCCACTAGTTTGGCTGGTCGTCTCTCTACATTTTCCCATCATGATCTTGATGTCCCTGCTCATAGAATCCCTCTGTTCTCTCATCAATTGGACTCCTGGAGCTCAGCCTGGCACCCAGCCATGAATCTCTGCATCTGCTTCCATCAGTCACTGGATAAAGGCTCTATGATGACAGGGTATTCAGCCATGTGATCACCAGAGTAGGCCAGTTCAGGTACCCTCTCAACTATTGCCGGTAGTCTAAGGTGGGGTCATCCTTGTGGATTCCTGGGAACTTCCCTAGCACTCTGTTTCCCCCTGTTCCCATGATGTCTTCATTTATCATGGCATCTCTTTTCTTGCTCTCCCACTCTGTTCCTCTTCCAACTCTAATCTCCCATTTCCTTATGTTCTCATCCCCCATCACTTGCCCTCCATTACTCCCCCCACCTCCAGTTTGCTCATATAGATCTCATCTACTTCTCTTTTGCTGGGTGATCCATGTGTCCTTCCTAGGGTCCTCCCTGCTATCTAGCCTCCCTGGAACTGTGGGTTGCAGTCTGGTTATCCTTTGCTTTACATCTAGTATCCACTTATGAGTGAGTACATACCATGTTTGTCCTTCTGAGTCTGGGTTACCTCACTCAGGATGATATTTTCTAGTTCCATCCATTTGCCTGCAAATATCACGATGTCATTGTTTTTCTCTGCTAAGTAGTACTCCATTGTGTATATGTACCACATTTTCTTAATCCATTCTTCAGTTGACAGGCATCTAGGTTGTTTCCGCATTCTGGCTATTACAAATAGTGCTGCTGTGAGCATAGTTGAGCATGTGTCCTTGTGGTCTGATTGAGCGTTCCTTGGGTATATGCCCAAGAGTAGTATAGCTGGGTCTTAAGGAAGATTGATTTCCAATTTTCTGAGAAACCACCACACTGATTTCCAAAGTGGCTGTACAAATTTACACTCCCACCAACAGTGGAGGAGTGTTCCCCTTGCTCCATATCCTCTCCAACATAAGCTGTCTTCAGTGTTTATGATCTTAGCCTTTCTGACAGGTGTAAGATGATATCTCAGAGTCATTTTGGTTTGCGCTTCCCTCCTGACTAAGGATGTAGAGCAATTCCTTAAATGTCTTTCAGCCATTTGAGATTCTTCTGTTGAGAATTCTCTGTTTAGCTCTGTAGGTGCTTCAAATCTTATTTGAAAAGCTATTGAGAATATAGTACCCTGAAATAGACCTCATTCATTTCAACAAATAACATGGCTAGTGATGAAGTATTCATTGGCTCTCCTCCTTATTAGAGTTAATGAAAATAGATGTATGGCCCTCTGCTTCAGTGTTTTTTCCAGGCCACAGACCCAGGAATTCTTGCCATTAGGTTTTCATATTGTTCTTCTCTGTTCTCCTCCTGACTTATGTGTTGCAGCATCAGATAAGGGATAGATGGTCTGTTACTATCTATTGTAATGTATTTGCAAAATTAAGAGAAGAATGGAGTGGGGGCTGGAGAGATGGCTTGGAGGTTAAGGACACTTGCTGCTCTTGCAAAGGACCCAAGTTCAGATCCCAACACCCATGTCAGGGACCCATAACTACCTGTAAGTACAGCTCTAGGAGCTCCAGCACCCTCTTCTGGCCTTTGAGAGCACATACACTCATGTAGCATATACACACATACACATAAATGTTAAATATACAACACACATAAAAATAAAAGTTAAATAAAGAGAAGAGAATGGTTTCTTTACCATTTTGTGTGTGTGTGTGGTGTATGTACACACATGTTCACAGGTGTGAATACCCATGCATACACACTAAGACCAAAGAATGATATCAATTGTCCTGATCTACAACTCTCCACCTTATTCCCTTGAGACCAGGCCTTTCTCTGAACCTGAAGCTGGGTGGCAGCCAGCAAAGCCTAGTGATCCACCTGTCTGCCCCCCACCCTCACTGCTACAAGCATGGAACTGCAGGCACACACAGCCATGCCTGGCTTTTATGTGGGTACTCCAGATTCAAACACAGATTCCCATAGTTGCAAAGCAAGCACTTTTGCCCACTGATCCATCTCCCATCTCACCTTTTTCTTTTTAAGAAAGATACATTGAAAGTATCATCCTGTATTCCCAATACTCCATCTAACCCTCTCCATCAGTCTCCTGAGCTTAAGTTATTTTCTTGCCTCAGCCTCCCAAGTGCTGGGACTAAAGGCAAATGTAACTTTACGTGGCTCCAAAGAGTAGATAGATAGGTAGATAGATAGATAGATAGATAGATAGATAGATAGATAGAATTTATTACTGTCTACTTTTAACATAAAGGAAAGACTAGGAGTTGGAGAAAAGACTCAGAAACTAAGGGCACTTGTTGCTCTTGCAAAGGACCCAGTTTCCACTCCCAGCACTCATATGATGGCTCACAAACATCTGTGACTCCAGGCCCAGGAGATCTGATACCCTCTTCTGACCTTGAGCACCAAACATACACATGGTGTACATATATATATATATATATATATATATATATATATATATATTCACACAAACCACCCAAACACATAAAATAATAAAACAAATAAAGGAAAGATTAGGACTCAACTTTGATAGATCCTAAAGCTGAGCCCTTACTATGTCCTTAGCAATGTGCAAGGAAAAATGAGAAAAGCAATCCATTTCTTCTGCCTCAAAAGAAGTTTCAGTTTTATTGCAGGGTTAATATCATGACATATTAAACTCAATTTTATAAAAAGAAATATGATTTAGTTTTTTTAATGATCACTATCAGATAGAATGGCAAGATTGCATTAAGGGAGTGGGATGTCAGGACACTTGTAATGTCAAAAAGCAAAGTCAAAGGAGCGTTTATGGATGTAGATGCATTGGTGTCTACAAGACTTTAACAATGTGACAGAACGACAGCCATCTATCATCCACTGTCACCACTCTACTCATTCATTCATTTCCTCCTTTCTTCTCTGACTTTCCTCTGCCAGACCTTATTCTAAGTCCTGTGGGGGAAAAGAAGGCTCCTTACAGCGGCACGAGTCAATCCAGGACTTAGTCACTGAAAATCTAATAGCAGTAAGGGGATGACAATGAGCACTTCACCAACCAAGGTAGTAACGAGCACAACTACTGTTCCATTGTCATTGTTTATTGTGAGCTTCCTTCCCATCAGTCCCTCCTTGTTTGGTGAATAATTTTCCTAGGAAGGAACGTTTCTGGCTTCCTGAGCCAGAACATACTTGCCAAAAGTCTTTTTATTGCATCAGTCACCTCTTGGTTCCTTATGCTATAGATTAAGGGATTCAGCAATGGGGAGAAAAAAGTATAGACAACAGATACTGCCCGGCCTTCCTCTGGGGTGTAGCTGGAGCTCGGGCGAAGGTAGATGAGGGTGCAACACCCATACTGCAGGGCAACCACGAGGAGGTGTGAGGAGCAGGTGGAGAAGGCCCGGCGCTTCCCCTCGGCTGACTTCATCCTCAGGATGGTAGCCACAATGCAACCATAGGAAAGACAGATGAGGAGAAAGGGAATGGCCACCGCAGCCACACTGATGGCAAAGAGAGCTGCCTGGTGCATGTGGGTATCTGTACAGGCCAGGCGCATGACTGCAGGCATGTCACAGAAGAAGTGGTAGATTTCATTGTGGCCACAGAATGGAAGGTGGCAGATCAGAATGGTCAAAGGCAATGACAACAGGAATCCCAGCCCCAGGGAACCTAAAGTCATCTGCCCGCACAGCTGCCAACTCATAATGAGGCTGTAATGCAGTGGATGACAGATGGCCACATACCTGTCATAGGCCATGATGGCAAGCAGGACACAATCAGATCCTCCTAGAAGGATGAAGAAGAACATCTGAGCCCCACAGCTGGGCAGAGAGATAAGCATCTTCCCCATGGAGAGGATGCTAGCCAGAGTCAACGGAGCAATGTTGGTGGAATAGCCAAGCTCTAATGTGGCCAACACAAAAAGGAAGAAGTACATTGGGGTATGGAGGGAGTGATCCTGCCAGATGGTGAGCCCAATGGTGAGGTTTCCAATGAGGCTTCCAAGATACAGCAGCAAGAAGCCCACAAACACCAGGGAAGCTACTGTGGAGCTGGTTGAAAAGGGGCGGAAGTGGAAATATACCACTCCTGTCTGATTTTCCTCCTCCATTAGACCTAGTACAAGGGAAGAAGTCAAGGGTAAAGTTACTGTCCCAATGTCACTGAGTTGTAGTAAAGACATACTCTACAGTCAATGAGTACTTAGCCTCAAGGCTTCCTCTGGCTTTATCTCCCACTATCCCTGTGACTTTGGAGAAATGTGGACTCCAGCATTTTCACTGTAAAACTCAGAAATGTATAACACCTACCTCAGAGTGCTGGTGTAAATTAAAGGAGACCCCATGTGTATAAGCACAGAGACCAATGCCAGACATGCATGAGGTTCTCAATATATGTTTCCTTGTGATTTCCGTTCTGTCCTTGGTCACCATCCGTCTCCTTTTGGAGCAAAGCTTTCTCACAAGTCTCATGCCTCTTTGTTTCTATGCCATTCACCAGCAGAATGGCTCATGCATACAAATATCTACGGATGCATGCAATTTGCACACCAAGCTCAGAAAGCAAGCTACACCAGCCTGTCCTTTACCCAGGTTGCAAATGTGGGTATTCAAAGCCCAGAGAAATTAAATAGGCCACATTGTCACGCTGAGTAGTACTTTTACTTGGAATTTGGTTTTTTTTCTTAAATCTTCAACAATCCACTTTCATAGTTGTGCTGTGCCAAATATCAGCCTTACTATTGCTTCATCTTCTTTCACATTTCCCTTTATCCATGTCCTGATGGCATCCACTTTACAAAGAATTTCCAACATCCTTGTACAGGGCTCACCCTCTCACCCACCCCAACATCAAAGAACCAGTGTAGTCTCTTTTACACAATTTTTAAGCTGTGTTGCTCAATTCTGAGAGTTTTAAAGGATAGCTTCTTATTCTTGCATTATCAAATGCAATTATTAAATCCTGATTCACAAAACAATTTTTTACATGAAAATGCAATACTTTTCTGAGGTGTAACTTCAGGAAATAACTATAAAAAAAAAACTCCATTGCCCTGTCACTAGCCGTGCATGTCTTTATTGACACTTCAATGTTTCTGGATTTGAGTTTGTTGCAATCAGGACTCGCAGATTCGGGCAAACATTTCCCTGTGATTGTGGTTGACCTTTTCAATTGGATGAAACTGGCCAAACGTAGCAGTCAGAGTGTTCTTTCCCTTGATGTCTGAGGAGGGAACTTAGAAAAGCCAAGCTAAGAACACTATTGTGCAAAAAGAGAGGGATGGGGTCAAATAACAATCTCACATGACTATGGGTTTGTGTTGGTTTCATAACCAACTAAGCCAAGCTTCAATAGGGTGACTGACTTTTCTTTGTTTTTTATGGCGGTCAGGCTGATGGAGGAGGAATCATTTCCTTTGGGAGCGTGACCACCCATAGGTGGCTTATACCCATGTGGCTTATACCCATGAAGCCAGTGCTAACTGGACTCACTGGGTTGTTAAAAAGAAAAGGGGGCATAAAGGCGAGAGGAGGACCGAGCACATGTGGGGAGAGTCCTGGGGGAAAGTGAGGAGGACTTGGGGTGTATATGACCAAGATATATTGTATCTATGCATGAAATTCTGAAAGAATAAAGAGAAATAGTCATAAATAAATACTGACCCTCCATGCTGGGAACTCTGAGGAGAAATTAATACTTGCAAGTTAGTTACTAGAAAAGTTGAAGTTTTAAATATTTAGGGAAAAAGTTGCTTTTATTCTTTAGTTTATCAGCTTATAAAGAATTAGGTTTCATTGTGACAATTTTCAAATAAAATTTGTTTTTATTGTTTCTAGAAAAATAGTTTAATAATACCTTAAAATGTCTTATTTTGTCAAAATATTGACAATTTTCCAAGCTGGCAATGCTCCCAGAAGTGTTCACTATACTGCCTCTTACTGGGTGTGGATTAAAGATATCTCAGACCCAAAACTAACATTTTTAATGCAAATTTATCCATGCTACTCCAGGAGTCTAAGCTTAGAAATGAATCTAAAACAACAATAAGAGTTTCATTTTAATAGAGAATAATAAAACAATCTAATATAAAATGTTAGATTAAGCTGATGCAATATAATTGTTTGAAATCATATTTTTAAAATTCATGTATTTGTTACATAATTGCATATAAAACAGTGTCAACAGAATCCAGATTTTAAGTTATAAGCCATATGTTCCCATTTTATAATATTTTATTCTTTTAGTAAACAGAAATACTCAATTTAATTAATTATGAATACAACATTAAAAAAGAAAAGAAAGGAAATCAAGATCCAGACAGCTGTCTCACACCACTCCCTGTGCATGGTCAACACAGCCCTTCACTCCACCTCATTTCCTCTTGAGCCATCTGTGTACGTGGGCCTCCCTGTCTATGTACTATGTACGCATTGGTTTCCTTGAGGACAGCTTTTCTTTGTCCTTATACCCACTCCTATACAGTTTACACACAATACATAAGATGCAACTGTCTCTTAATAGCTATGCCAGCTCACCAAAAGCTAGTAGCTAACATGAGCTGAGTGCCTGCTGATGTTTCATGTATTGAGAAGTGACTAGTGTTTATTGGATGCCCGGAACTATTCTAAGTATTTTCTATTAGTTAGCTCATTTACTCTACGTAAGTAAACTGACAGGGAAGGTGCTGTTATCCTCTCTTTCCAGATAAACACAAAACCTGCATCCTAACTCCAGCCAAGAGGCTGCAGGTTGTGTACACTTACCCACTGCTCCACGTTGACTTGCCACAGCCATGTCCCCACATCTGTCACTTTTGGGGGCTTCAGCTTTACATACATGCACTTGTAGGAAAATAATGATTTACCACATTTTATCTACAGGAGAAAAACATGTCACCTACCAGTTGAGAGTGAGAAATCCTTTTTTTCCTTAAGTATACCTAGTATGAAACCATAGATAGTTTTAATATGTGATAAGAGAAATAAGAATCCTTGGTTGTTGTCATTTTTATTGCCCAGTTGAAAGAGGGGGGGAGACAGAGACCGAATTTGTTTTCACAGAAACTCTCTTCTAAACAAAAGGTAAAGATTACCTCAATCTGATTTTTTTTAAAAATCCCAAGAACATTAAGTTGTCAGATGGTTTTTCAAGCATCCCTGCCCCTCAGAGCATTGGACATATATCATCTTGGAGACCAGAGAAACAGAGATCCTGGAGGCTCCAAAGATGTCTCTCTGGGTTAAGGTGCAGACCAACATTACCCACGTGGAGTCTCTTCCCAGGAATCCCCAATGAGTTCATTTATTTAGTAGTATCTACTGAGTCCCTACCATCTTTATGTTTCTTGTACTGCTCCTGGGCATAGAGATACAGAAGTAAAAAAAAAAGAAGAAAGAAAATGTCCTTGACTTGATGACGGTTATAGTCTAGTGAGAGAGAATAGATGATAAAACTAAGCGAACAATATAATAATAAGTAACATGTGCTATGTGAAAAATACAGCTGGGTAATAAAATGAAGAGTAATGGAAGTAGGAAGTGGGAAGTGTGCAAATTTAACTAGAGTTGAGAAGGATCTGTCTAGGAATATGACCTTTGAACAGAGACGTAAAATATGTGTATATATATATATATATGTGTGTGTGTGTGTGTGTGTGTGTGTGTGTGTATACATATATATATATATATGTATGTATGTATGTATATGATCCCCAAGAAAAGCATCCTGAGAAAGAAGACAACTTGTGTAGCGGTTTGAGGCAGGGACTGGTTGCTGTTTAATGAGTCCCAGGAAGTGGAAAGGGGGATGGAGGGGTGCAGGCAATCGGGAGAGATGAAAAAGAAGGCTGCAGCAGAGCCTGCAGGATGTTCGGGGCTCTAACTATGCCAGGATTGCAATGTAAGTCTCGTGGAAACTCCTGGGTCTTTTAAGTAGAGCAATGACTAGCCTTTGTGTTAGAACTCCACACTTGACCATGGCACAAAGAACAGAGTTGGAAGTGAGGTGACAGCCAGGAGGCTAGGGATGTTGCTGAACAGATAGAGTCCTTGCTTAGCATCCACAAAGCCCTAGTTCAGTCCCCAGACATGATGGCACACCCCTGTGATAATAGCACTTAGGAAATGGAGGCAGGAGGATCAGAAGTTCAAGGTCATCCTCAATTGCATATGGAACTCAAGGCTAGTCCAGGCTATATGAAACTCTAACAAACAAACAAACAAACAAACAAACAAAAAGGTCAGTAAGCTGGCTTAGCTGATAAAGGCACTTGCTTCCAAGCCTGATGATCTCAGTTCAATCCTCAGAATCCACATGTGCTCTCTTCTCATCATTGCTTCTAGGTTCCAGGTGATAAAACTGAGGCTTTAAGAGTTAACCAACTGACTGCCGACTGAAGAGATGGCTCAGGGCGGCTCTTCCAGAAGACCATGGTTCTGTTCCCAGCACCTGTACCAGGCAGCCTATAGCCTATAGTCATTTCAGCTCCAATGAATCCAAACGCCCTCTTCTGGCCTCTGAGAGTGCCTGCAACTGTGCACAATGACACACGTTTACACATAATTAAAAACAAAAATGTTCTCATCCCCTATCCCCTACCCTCCATTGCCCACCCCTCATCCCCAGTTTACTCATGGAGATCTCTTCTATTTCCCCTTCCCAGGGCAGTCCATGCATCCCTCTTTGGGTCTTCCCTGTTAGTTAGCTTCTCTGGAGTTGTGGGTTGTTATGGTGATATTTTATTTGTATTAAAATGTTATTTGTATGTTAATAAATAAAGTTGCCTGGGGGTCAGAGCTATTAGCAAGCCATAGGGAAGCAGGGCAGTGGTGGCGCACTCTTGTGATCCCAGCACTTGGTAGGCAGATCTGGGTGAGTCTCTGTGTGTTCAGGGATACAGCCATTATTGGATACACATGCCTTTAATCAATACCAATCATGGAAAACCTGGAGGCCTATACAGACAGGCCATGAGCAGGCTGTCATGTGGTTGGGTTTACAACCAATGAGAAGGCAGAACAGGAACTTTATATAAAGACTTTAACACAGGGGTAGCTCTGGTTCAGAGAGGTAGGACCACCGCAGGAGGAAGGGTAAGGTTTTAGCTCTTAGCTCTGACCTCTTGGCTTTCTTCTTTGCATTGGTTCTGTGTTTCTTATTTAAGAAGGTTGGTTACATCTACATTTGGCGCCTGAACAGGGACAAGAATCCATTAAAAACCGCTTGGCTTGGCTTGGCTTGGCTTGGCGGCAGGTCCGGTTTCCGGCCTGGGCGGCCCGGCTGCCTAGCTCGGGCCCAGGCCTGACTGATCCGCAGCTGGAGCTACTTGCAACTGCTACAAACAACTCAGGCCTGCCCTGCCGAATAGGGCCCCTGCCTGTAAAGCCAAGGCTTGACTCAGCTCAAGCAGCTACGCTTTCTCTCTCTCTGGATTCACACCTCGAACACCAGGTGGCTGTTTTGAAATTCCCTGGAAGTCTACTGTTCTACCCAGACTTGGTAAGTCAATTAACATATCTATTTAAAAGAGAATTTTTTTTCTACATTTAAAAAAAAAAGGGCTTTATGTGTACATTGGAAGAAAATTGGGCTTTGTTTGAAATTTTAGGCACTCTGACAATGGAACAACTATATGAAAAGATTAATATTGATCGAATTATTCAGTTTATTACTTTTCTTATCCTCATTTTACTATTTAAAAAGATAGTCAACTTAAGTGCTAGGATAACAGTCTTAGAAAAATCTGTTAAACCAGTAAAGATGAATTATAGAGAAATTCAAATTCAGACAGAAGAAATAAATAGTGAAGTTGTTTCAAAATTGGATCGCAAGGTTACAGAAAGAAAGCCAGTTCTCACACAATCACCCTTAATTTATCCGGTAGCCGTACAGCAGCTACCTGATGAAGAGAATGAACAAAATACTTGGGCTCCAGTTAAAATGTTAGACTTACGAAGATTTAAGGAGGCAATAGCATCTTATGGCATGCACTCCCCATATGTAAAGCAAACGTTAAACACCTGGTCAACTTGTAATAGGATTATACCAAAGGACTGGTGGGAATTGGCACAGGCTGTTCTTGAACCCGGACAAAATCTCCAGTGGAAAATGTGGTTCAATAATGAGGCTAAAAATATAGAAAAACAATGGAGGGATAGTGGAATACAAGTCTGCCAGGATCAGCTTATTGGAGAAGGCCAATATGCTTCAGTAGAAACACAATGTTTATATGATGTCCAAACCCTAGTTCTATGTCGAATGGCAGCTTTGAATGCATGGGACAGAGTTGAAGAACCAGGAAAAAAAACTGAGTCATTTACAAAGGTTATACAGGGCCCAAAAGAATCTTTCACAGATTTCTTACAAAGATTGACTTCAGCAGTACAGAAAATGGTCCAGAATTTAGAGGCTAGTCAGATAATAATTGAATCTTTGGCCTTTGAGAATGCAAATGCAGCATGCAAAAGAATAATCAGGCCGTTAAAGGCAAGATCTGCACCTTTGGAAGATTGGATTAGAGATACAGTTAATGTTGAGGCTTATGACCATGATGATATGTGGGTAGGAAAAGCAATTTCAAAAGGTTTGAGAAATGTTAGATGTTTTGGATGTGGAAAGCAAGGACATTTGAAAAGGGATTGTAAACAGGTCACTCCTAGAAATAATGTTTCTTCAAGGAACACTGGCAACAGAATGCCCCTTCCTTCTGGAGTATGCAGAAGGTGTGGTAAGGGAAAACACTGGACCAACGAATGTAGATCAACAAGGGACAGACAGGGTAATCCTCTGCCTCGAGCTTCGGGAAACTCCCAGAGGGGCCTCAGGCAGGCCCCCACAGTAAATACAGTTCAAACTTTTCCTGCAGTTGTAGAGGAAACCCCTACTCAAAGCAACTAAATAACCAAATGTCTATTGGAATAAATCATGCTAGTCGAGATGATGAAACAGAGAAAATAGGAAATTCAGGAAAAAACATAAAGAAAATTTTTGGCAAACTTCTATTAATGAACAAAGACCAAAACTAACAATAAAGATAAATGGTGTTTTGTTGTCTGGTCTGGTAGACACAGGTGCTGACATTACCATAATTGCACCAGAATTTTGGCATCCAACTTGGCCTCTTCAGGAGGTAAACGTTCAACTGTTAGGAATTGGGACATTATCTCGAGTGAAACAAAGTGCAAGATGGTTTGAATGTATAGGTCCAGAAGGACAGAAAGGAAAATTAAAACCATATATGGCTAACATAGCTATGAACCTGTGGGGTCGAGACTTGTTATAACAATGGAATACTCAGATTAATAACCCTCCAATCTCAGAAACAAATCATAAATTAGTACATGTTTCTGAGAGAAATATTAAAAGATATTATTCTAATGAGTGCTCACCAGCCATCCATGTCATACAAGAACAGGGCACAACAACTGATAATTTTCCAAAAACACCAACAGCTCTACCTTTAAAATGGTCAACAGATAAGCCTGTATGGGTTCAGCAATGGCCTTTAACAACAGAGAAACTCCAGGCTTTACAAGAGCTGGTGGAAGAACAGTTAAATGCTCATCATATTGAAGAATCAACCAGCCCTTGGAATTCTCCTGTATTTGTTATTAAAAAGAAATCTGGTAAATGGAGAATGGTAACAGACCTTAGAGCAATTAACAAAGTAATTCAGCCAATGGGCTCTTTACAATCTGGAATTCCTTTGCCTACTCTGTTACCAAAAGGATGGCCTCTCATAGTTATTGATTTAAAAGACTGTTTCTTTTCAATACCCTTACAAGAAAAAGACAGAGAAAGATTTGCTTTCACAGTGCCTACTTAGAATAATTCTCAACCGGTTATAAGATTTCAATGGAGGGTTCTCCCACAGGGAATGTTGAATAGCCCAACTTTGTGCCAATATTTTGTAAAACAGCCATTAGAAGTGGTACGTAAAAAATTTCCTAAATCTATAATTTATCATTATATGGATGATATTTTATTAGCTGACTCAAATGCAGATACTTTAGAAAGAATGTTTGAAGAAGTAAAGAAAATTTTGCCTTGCTGGGGATTACAAATTGCTCCAGAAAAGATACAAAGAGGAGATTCTATTAATTATTTAGGATATAAAATAGAACTTCAAAAAATTAGACCTCAAAAGGTGCAAATTAGGAGAGATCGACTACAGACTCTTAATGACTTTCAAAGATTATTTGGAGACATTTCTCATCTAAAAACTATTGTTGGGGTAAAAAATGATGAACTGAATAATTTGTTTAAAACCTTAGAAGGTAATAAGGACTTGAATAGTCCAAGAGAATTATCACCTGAAGCTGAGAAAGAATTGGCCTTGGTAGAAAACAAAGTACATGAAGGGCATGTAGATCGTATTGATCCAAAGCTGGATTGCATTTTGGTTATTTTACCTTCTAGGCATTCCCCAACAGGAATATTAATGCAAAGGGAAGATATTATATTGGAATGGATATATTTACCAAATAAACCAAATAAAAAATTAAAAACTTATGTGGAAAAAAATCTCTGACTTGATTTGGAAAGGAAAATTGAGACTTCATCAATTAGCAGGAATAGACCCAGCAGAAATTGTCGTACCTTTAACTAAGGAAGACATTGAAAAATTATGGATAGAAAATGAAGCTTGGCAAAAAGCTTGTAGTAATTTTTTGGGAGAAATTAACAGCAAATATCCCAAAAGCAATAGAATTGATCTTATAAAGAGAGCTGATTGGATCTTGCCTCGAATTGTGAGGAAAAAACCCATATCTGGAGTTCATACATTTTATACAGATGCCAACAAACAAGGAAAGGCAGGTTACAAATCAGAAAATTTAAGTAAAGTGGTTCAAAGTCCTTATAATTCAGTTCAAAAATCAGAATTGTATGCTATTCTGTTGGTATTAATGGATTTTTCAGAACCTCTCAATATAGTAACTGACTCTCAGTATGCTGAAAGAGTAGTATTACATATTGAGACTGCAGAATTTATCCACGATGCTTCAGAATTAACTTCATTATTTATTCAATTACAAGATACAATCAGAAAAAGGAGTCATCCTTTATATATAACTCACATCCAATCCCATACTGGTCTGCCAGGCCCTCTAGCACAAGGCAATGATGAGATTGATAAGTTATTGATAGGAAATGTGCTGGAGGCCTCAGAATTTCATAAAAAACATCATGTCAATAGTAAAGGTTTAAAAAAGGATTTTTCCATAACCTGGCAACAAGCCAAAAAAATAGTAAAGAAATGTCCTACTTGTTCCTTCTACAATCAAACACCATTACCAGCAGGATGTAACCCAAAGGGTACTCAAAGGAATGAAATCTGGCAGGTGGACATGTTTCACTTTGCAGAATTTGGAAAATTGAAATATGTACATCACACTATCGATACTTATTCAGGATTTCAATGGGCAACTGCTTTGAGTTCTGAAAAAGCTGATTCTGTAATCACTCATTTGCTAGAAGTTATGGCCATTATGGGTATACCTGCACAAATCAAAACTGATAATGCTCCATCATATGTCTCTGTTAAAATGAAACAGTTTTTTGCTTATTATAATATAAACCATGTTACAGGTATACCACATAATCCTACAGGTCAAGCAGTTATAGAAAGATCAAACAGAACTCTAAAGGATATGCTAAATAAACAAAAAGGAGTAACAAAAAACCCCAGAAATAGACTACATAATGCTCTATTAACTTTGAATTTTCTCAATGCCAATGAGAAAGGAACAACAGCTGCAGAGAGACATTGGATAATAGAAAAAACTACAGAATTAAATCAACCTATATACTTTAAGGATGTGCTGACCTCAGAATGGAAACCAGGATATGTGTTACATTGGGGACGAGGTTTTGCTTTTATTTCTACAGGAGAAGATAAGCTGTGGGTACCATTAAAATTGATAAAGGTTCGATTTGAACAAGAGAGACCTCTTAATTAGAGGAGGTGATAGTTCATCAACTATCATAAACATCCAATTTAAACTAACTTACACCAGTAACACATGCCTTTTCATTTAATCAGATAACTTGTCAAAAAGGAACATCCCCAAAAAACCTTGGGGAAAGGTTTTTGTTTTTGTTTTTTAGGAGAATGAAGGTTAAGGAATTTGAAGAACACTGTACAAATGAGACAACTGAAGAAAAGGGACAAATCGTCTATCCTAAGAAACAGAGTGAAATGGCGTATGGGTATGTTACCTAAAAAATTTTATGTCTTCCTAAATGTTTGTTTCTGTTTTTCTTTAAAGATTTAACACTATTGGTCTTCTAATAGTCCCAGTTCAATTAAAATTTAAAGCTGACTTTGGAGTTGGAGAATGGCTCTCTCCTTCTTTAAACTCAAGCATGTTGTTAAAAGGAAAATGCAAACTCCCTGTATCATGCCAGAGGAAAAGAGCCATCTTCTGCTATGGGACAGGAGAAAAGTCAAATTAATTAAGGGACTGTTCTATTACTAATCTCAACTCTTTGATTCTATTCTGATTCTTTAAACTTTTCTTAAAGTATAAATTTTATATCAAAATTTACAAGATTAATATATATAGATATATATACATTTTAAACTTTGTTAAGATATAAATGGTCATATAGAGTACTAACTAATTCTAAAAAGTCGCATATATAGTCTTTGTGTTCGAGTCTCTTATCAGTTTTTTGCAGGAAATCACGGTCAAGCCTAACATCAACTGAAGTCTCCAGGAAGAAGATGGGGCCCCACAACAACAACAATTCCACGTGGACAATAATAATATCACTAAGCTGACAAACATCATCTACAGATCAGCTTTGAACTACAAGGTGCTCAGAGCAATTTTGAGATGACTAGCTGAAATGATCCAGTCTCAAAGACTACTTGAATAAGGACTTGAGATAAACCCTGAACTTTGGCATTATACACAGACTGGATAATGAAGGATATAATTACCTTTCCTAGAATTTAACAATTAACCTAAAATTTTTCTTTTCAGGATAAAGATACCTTCGCCCATACCCAGCAGGAAGCAATTTCAAGAATACAACACCCACATTCCCAAAGAGGTGGTGTGGGACGGGTGGTTTTTTTGGTCTTTTAATGGGTTTTGGGTCTGGGATAATTTTCATTGATTAGGGGGGTTGGTTACAAGTTGTTGTCAAGGGTTAGGAAAAAGGCTAAGCAAAGGAGATTAGATTTAAGGTTCTTGTTTAAAAAAAAAGAAAGAAAGAAGAAGAAGACAATTACTAGTTTTAAATACTTTACATTGGATTGGATTGTTTTATATTGTATACAAATTATATATATTGAAATTGATATTGTTAGAAAATGCTTTATGTATATTTCTAATTGTACCGTTCATTTAACAATGTAATGCAATTTTCTGATCCTTGAATGCTATTATTACCAACTATTAGGATATAAAGAAATGAAGGTTAGTAGTTAGACATTACAATAGAACTTGTAGTCATATTAGATATGTTTTAAAAATTGAGCAGATATATTTTAGACAGGTCATCTTCAAACCCTTCAGAGATCTACAGAATATGGCATTTAAAATGTTTTAATAACTTAGAAAATTTTTCTTTTTTGAGACATGTTGGCTCCTGGCAGTACCAATCTACTTCAGAGAAAATATGGGCATTGAAGAAACTGCATATGGAGTTAACTTTCATTGTGGCAAAAGTTAGCCACTGGACAACAAAGTATCCTCGAATCAACAGGACAAAATGGACAGACAGGACATGAAACAAAGGACTACTGATTCTTGCCAAAACAAGTGTGGTTATGGCTTTATCAAAAGGCATCTTCGCCAGGCGGTGGTGGCGCACGCCTTTAATCCCAGCACTCGGGAGGCAGAGCCAGGCGGATCTCTGTGAGTTCGAGGCCAGCCTGGGCTACCAAGTGAGTTCCAGGAAAAGCGCAAAGCTACACAGAGAAACCCTGTCTCGAAAAACCAAAAAAAAAAAGGCATCTTCTGAGGCCAGGACAATATGGCACCATCCCTGAAGTGGCCTTCACAATTCGGAAAAGGTACAGTGCCCTTTTCTTCGAAGGCAGCTGAACAGGCAGTGGGCCGATGGCCTCTGATGTGCAATGGAACAGCAGCTGAAACAGTTATTCTTGAAGAGTAACTAAGCTCACGCCTCTCAATAGTAGACTGGCATTTAATAGAGGGATGTGGAGAAGAACGGGATGCTGAGATGAAGCCACACACACACAGCCAAGAAGAATGGACAGCTGAATTAAAAAACCATCAACAATTTCCAGAATTTAAAATCCTGAATCATGACATGACACTAGTGGAATTCAGGTGTTTCTGGTACATGGACTGCTCTTACCCAATGTGAGGTTGAACTGTTGACCTTGTGTACATCCTACTTCACAAATGAGTCTGTCAAACACGTTAAGCCTATAGGCTGAAGATGATGCCCCAACACTGCGGAGAAACCTCAGATGATTGTCCAGGCAGCTGGCTGTTTCTGTCAACTCACAATTTTTTGGAAGTTGCTTGCATATACTTCCCGTTTTTATTTTTTTGTTAGCTAATATTATTTCCTTCTTGGGTCTCTGAGGGAGTTGAAGATTAGTTAGTTATAGTTGAAGATTAATTAGGATAGAAAGTGAATTAGATACAATAGAATAGATAATGGAATTATTTTCTCTGAATTTGTCAAATACAAATGAACTTATATTGTATATAGTTACTGTACTTTTGTATATAGTTTTTCTTATGTTAGTTATAAGCTTTTTTTCTTTTTATTAAAATAGAAAAGGGGAAATATGGTGATATTTTATTTGTATTAAAATGTTATTTGTATGTTAATAAATAAAGTTGCCTGGGAGTCAGAGCTATTAGCAAGCCATAGGAAAGCAGGGCAGTGGTGGTGTACTCTTGTAATCCCAGTACTTGGTAGGCAGATCTGGGTGAGTCTCTGTGTGTTCAGGGATACAGCCATTATTGGATACACATGCCTTTAATCAATACCAATCATGGAAAACCTGGAGGCCTATACAGACAGGCCATGAGCAGGCTGTCATGTGGTTGGGTTTACAACCAATGAGAAGGCAGAACAGGAACTTTATATAAAGACTTTAACACAGGGGTAGCTCTGGTTCAGAGAGGTAGGACCACCGCAGGAGGAAGGGTAAGGTTTTAGCTCTTAGCTCTGACCTCTTGGCTTTCTTCTTTGCATTGGTTCTGTGTTTCTTATTTAATAAGAAGGTTGGTTACATCTACCAACCATGCTGTGGGATGTTCTGTATGGCAAATGTGTTGCTGATTAGTCAATAAATAAAACACTGATTGGCCATTGGCTAGGCAGGAAGTGTAGGCGGGACAAGGAAGAGAATAAAGCTGGGAAGTGGAAGGCTGAGTCAGAGAGACACTGCCAGCCGCCACGATGACAAACAGCATGTGAAGATGCCGGTAAGCCACGAGCCACGTGGCAAGGTATAGATTTATAGAAATAGATTAATTTAAGCTGTAAGAACAATTAGCAAGAAGCCTGCCATAGCCATACAGTTTGTAAGCAATATAAGTCTCTGTGTTTACTTGGTCGGGTCTGAGCAGCTGTGGGACTGGCAGGTGAGAGAGATTTGTTCTGACTGTGGGCCAGGCAGGAAAACTTTAGCTACAGGTTGTTGCCTGATTATCCTTTGCTTTATATCTAGTATCCACTTATGAGTGGGTACATCCCACATTTGCCCTTCTGAGTCTGGGTTACCTCACTCAAGATGATATTTTCTAGTTCCATCCATTTGCCTGCAAATTTCATGATGTCATTGCTTTTCTCTGCTGAGTGGTACTCCATTGTGTATATGTACCACATTTTCTTAATCCATTCTTCAGTTGATGGGCATCTAGGTTGTTTCCAGGTTCTGGCTATTACAAATAATGCTGCTATGAACATAGTTGAGCATGTAACTTTGTTGTATGATTGAGCATTCCTTGGGTATATGCCCAAGAGTGGTATAGCTGGGTCTTGAGGTAGATTGATTCCCAATTTTCTGAGAAACCACCATACTGATTTCCAAAGTTGCTGTACCCTGCTTGGGAGGCCCCCTAGCTGTAGGATCAGAATCCATCTCTGGTGCATGGGCGGGCTTTGTGGAGCCCACTACCTATGATTGGACACCTCATGCAGCCTTGAGACAGGGGAAAGGGCTTGGACTTGCCTCTACTGAATGTGCCTCCACATGGGGGTCCTTGCCTTCTTGTGGGAGGGAGTGGGGGGGTTGGTTGGGAGTGGAAGCTGGGGGTGGTGAGAGGAGGTAAGAGGGGATCTTGATTGGTGTGTAAAATGAATGAAAAACATTTCTTAAAAAAAAAAAAAGCCGGGCGGTGGTGGCACATGCCTTTAATCCCAGCACTCAGCAGGCAGAGGCAGGCGGAGCTCTGTGAGTTCGAGGCCAGCCTGGGCTACAAAGTGAGTTCCAGGAAAGGCGCAAAGCTACACAGAGAAACCCTGTCTTGAAAAACTAAAAAGAAATAAATAAAAATGTTTAGAAGTTAAACAACTTGACCAAAATTAGATATCTTAAAAACAAGTATCTGTGGGACCGAAGTTCAATGTGATGGACGTCTAAGCTGTGTCCCAGAGCACTGAGTTGGCGATGGACCTGGTCTTTGTGCAAAGTTTGGTTCGGGGACCAACAGTGGCGGCAGCAGGTAGGCGTGTAGTTCTCCAGACATATCCAGCTCTCAAACAAAGATGGTAGGTTTGTTTGGTTTGGCTTTGTTTTTTGAAATAGGTTTTTATGTCGGCTGGTCTGAAGCTCACTATGTTGCTGAGGAGAGTCTCTAACTTATGCTCCTCCTAATACAGAGGCATGTGTTCACCTCTGGAGGGCTAGGATTACAGGTCTGCACGCTAAACTTTAAATATAGTAGCTTTTTATTAAAATTCCTTACCATTACTAGGTATAAATTGATAATCTATGAGGCCAGTTCTCCCCTTTTTGTGACCTTCAGTATTATTGTGGTGATCAGGGATAACCTGTCTGGTGTCTGGTATTTTACAAGCTTGACTCTGATTCTTGCTATTAAAAATGAGCCTTGCTATGAGCTCTTTTTTTAAGATTTATTTTATTTTCAGTTCTATAGGTGTGAGGTGTGCACATGTCATCTCCTGGCGCTAGAGACACAGGCAGTTTGTGAGCGGTCCTATGAGGGTACTGAGAACAACACTCAGGTCCTCTGCAAGAGCAGTACGTGCTCTTAACCACTGAGCCGTTCCTCTAGCTCATGCTATGAGATTTTAATATAGTTTTTCTCATTTAAGCATCTGTACATAAATGAAGACTGGCTCCATAGCAATGGCTAATACACCTTTTGTGAAATTCCAGAGAATAGATATATTTTAGACATCACAGGTCACACAGTCCCTGTCATAAACACTCAGCTCTACTGTTACAAATGAAAGCAGCCATGGACATCAGCTAAAAGATGGCTGTGACAGCTGAGTGTGGTGGTGCATGTCTATAATCCCAGCACTCAGAAGGCAGAGGCAGGAGGATCTCTGAGAGTCTGCGGCCAGCCTGTTCTGTGTAGCGAGTTGCAAGACAGCCAGGATTGCATAGAGAGACCCTGTCTCAAACAACAACAAATGACTGTGGTTGTGTTCCAATAAAGCATTATTTATACAGGAGGCAGCCTGCAGAAGCCTGGAAGCTGTACTCTGCTCCTGACTGCTTCCAAAGAACTGGCAGCTTTGAATTTTGACACCATTAATTACTAGCTATGTGAGTGACCTTGCACTAGTTAGTGATCATTTTAGTTCCCAATTTCCTTATCTGGAGAATAAGAGTAGTAACAGTCCCTACTTCATAATGTCATCATGAACGCTGACTGATTCGTGTGAAGTATTCAGAGGGTCTTCTTCCCAAGAACCGTCCAGTGACATAAATACAAACAGAAATCTTTTCTGACTTATTTGCCTTTGTACGACCAGTTTTAAGCCCATAAAATTATGCATTCAATACTTGCAGAATTGATTATGTTAGTCACCATGTATTTTTAAAATCCAGAAATTGTTAAATATCTAGTAGCTAACATAGACACAATGGAATTTTATTCAACCATGATGAAAAATGAAATCATGACATTTGCAGGAAAGTGGATGGAACTGGAAATATTTATACTAGAGCAAGTTGCCCAGACTCAGTAAGACAAATACCTCACATTCCCACACATGGATTCTAGATGTTTATGTTTACATATGTGTGTATATATGGAGGCTATGGGTACAGCACATGAAACCAGACAAGGGATGATGAGACAGGAAAAGAGGCCTTTGGGATGGTACGGAAGGAAAATAACAGAATGCATGGGAGCGGAATAAAGTCTCCTGGGAGGAGGAAAGAGACAAGGAGAGGAAAACAGGACAGGAAAGGCGAATGAGGGAGGAGGTTCAGGAAAGACAAAATATGTGTAAAAATGTGATGCTGATATCTATTACTTGGCTACTTTAAAAAATTAAATAAGTGCTAATAAGTAGTTTGTTTCTGGTTCTATTTTACTCAGAACTATAAAGATTTTTGCTGACTTTATGTGCCTGTATTACATTTAGGACCTACAAATAAGAGAAAACGTAATAATTGTCTTTCTGAGATGAGCTTGATTTCCTTAATATGCTTATCTCCAGTTGCATCTGCTTTCCTGTAGATGATGTAACCTCTCTCTTCTTTATGGATTAAAAAAGCCTTTGTGACATAAGCCACATTTACTTAATGCGTTCCTCTGTTGATGGACAGCTAGGTTGGATCTGTAACTTAGCGACTGTGGAGAGTGTTAAATGCCTATAGTATGTTCCTACTACAGTCTTCCAGGTAAATATCCAACAGTAGTAAAGCTGGGTCACATAGTAGATTCATTTTTAGTTTTTGAATTGCATAGTGATTGGACTCAATCACATTCCCCACAATGAGTGTATCAGTGACCCTGCTGTCCAGCATTTCTTACTTTTTCTTGATGAGTAATTGTGTGGTATGGTATGTTTTTTTTTTTTTTTTTTTGTGTGTGTGTGTGTGTGTGTGTGTACAGATGACATAAAATGTAGAAGAGTAACTACCTGGAGGAACAAAAGAGACATTTAGGAGGAGGGAACAGGAAGGGAAGGGGGAACAGTGTATGGGGGGGGGCTATGCTCAAAGTATATCATATACTTTGATGAAAATGGCCTCATGTAACCCAGAATAAAGACATTTTAAAACTTTGAAAAAGAATCTCCACTGAAATACATGATAGTTTTGAGCATCTTCCAAGATCAATATTATTTTATTCTTGTTCATTACTTTTTTATGGGTTTCTCCAGTTGTCAACAACAAAAAGTGAAGATTTTGTTCCATCTGCTTACTTTTTCTATTTGTTTTTTTGTTAGATTATTTATTTGAGTTATTTCATTTAGGCAGTCATTGCTATGAACCTCTCTTGATAGTAGTTTTGCTGAATCCTATATGTTGTAACATGCTGTGTTAATCATCTCAATATTATTTTTGAAATGCTCTGCCATTTCTTCATTGATGTTGGTTTTCCAAAAGGATGTTCCTTGATTCCCATGGAGGTGCAGATTTGCTGAAGCTCCTTTTGCTGGCTTCTGTATTTCTATCATTGCGTATATTTGACATGACTTCAATCTTACTCAGTTTTGCTGAGACTTGTTTAACAGTCTAATACACAATCTCTCCTGGGGAATTTTCTGTGTGCAATTACGTGCAGCCTGTTAGGTCCATTTGGCCAAAACAGTAGCTTGTATCCCATGCTTCCTTGTCATTTTCTATCTGGATGGTCTGCCCATTACTGGAAATCTGGAGTTAAAGTTTCTTACTGTTGCTATACAATAGCTTCTCTCTCCAACCATATACGTCAATATTTGCTTAATGCACTTAGGCTATCCAATGCCAGGTGCATACATCTTCATAATGTGTCTCCTTGCTGAATTGATCCCTTTAATACTATGTAATTCCTTCCTTTGTCTCCTCCTTTAACATTTCTTAAAATATAAAGTCTATTTTATCTTTTAAAAATATAGCTACTTTCCCCCTCTCTTTCAGTTTATAATTTCAAAGATTATCTTTTTCCATTCATTCTCTTTCAGTCTACATGTTTCCTTAAAGAGAGATGAGTCTTTTTTATTTTTGAGAAGTTCCTAGTTGGGTCATTTTTCCTCATTCATTCAGCTACTTCACATCTTTTGGCTTGAGAAAGTTATACACTTATAGTCAGAATAATTATTAAAAGGTAATGATATACTACTGGCATTTTAAAATTGTTTTCTAGCTTTTTTGAATATCTGTTCATTTTGTGACATTTGTTTATTTATTTAGAGGTGGACACATGTGGAGGTCAGAAGTCAACTTGTGGGGGCTAGTTCTCTTCTTCTACCATGTGGTTTCTGGAAAGCAAACTCAGGTTACCAAGCTTGGCAATGAGTGTCTACTAAGCTGTCTCACCTGCCATTTGTAGATCTTTTCTTTTTTCCTTTCTGTTTTCCTTTGTGATTAAGTAATCTTCTCTAATAGTATCCTTTCAGCTGGTTTTGGGTTTTGTTTGCTTGCTTGTTTTAATGTGTACAGGTGTTTTGCCTGCACATGTGTATGTGCACCATGAACACATTTGGTGCCCTTGGAGGCCAGAAAAGGGCCCCAGAAGCCCTGACACTGGAGTTAACGACAGTTGTAGGTCGCCAGCCTGGTGCTGGCAATTGCACCCTGGGTCCTTTACAAGAGTATCCAATATTCTTAGCTACTGAGCCACTTCTCCAACACTTTCTTTGAGTTCTTTCTTTTTAATTGTTTTATATATTGTGTCTATTCTCATAATTATAACAGGTCATTTTAAGATCATAACAACCCAACTCTGAGCTGGGCAGTGGTGGCACACGCCTTTAATCCCAGCACTCGGGAGGCAGAGCCAGGTGGATCTCCATGAGTTTGAGGTCAGCCTGGTCTACAGAGCGAGTTCCAGGAAAGGCGCAAAGCTACACAGAGAACCCCTGTCTTGAAATACCAAAAAAAAAAAAAAAAAACCCTCTGATCCCAAAGAGATTACACTTTTCTTCTGCTCCTACTTCAGCATTCTGAGTTTTACTGTCACAACTTACATTTTTATATTACATATAATTTAACAACTTATTATGCTGCTATTTTTAATAATTTTGTCTCATCACCTTTATATTAATGCTATAACTTAAACATGCATAGCACAAGACTGTTCTAAATTTGACTGTTTACCTTCTGCTCAGTTTTATGTGTTTTTGTGTTGTCACAAGTGTCCTTTTCTTTCAGCTTGATGATGTACCTGTGGTATTTCTCATGACACAGGCTGAGTACTGATGCCTTCCTGTGCTATTGTTGGTCTAGAAAACACTTTATTTCTCCTTCATTTCTAAAGAATATCTTTTCTGAATAAAGTGTTCTTACATGGCACAGCTTCTTTTAACCATTAGCATTTTGAAAATCTCACCTCATTTTTTTTTCATGACCTAAAAGGTTTGTGCTAAGAAGTGTACTATCTCAAACCAAAATTAATCAAAAGAGATGGAGAAGGACATCTCATAGTCATCAAAGGAAAAGTCCATCAAGATAATGAATGAACTCTGAACATCTATGCCCCAAATACAAGGGCACCCACATTTGTAAAAGAAGCATTACTAAAGCTTAAACCACACACCAAACCCCACACATTAATAATGAGAGACTTCAACACGCCACTCTCACCAAAAGACAAGTCTTCCAGACAGAAACTAAACAGAGAAATAATGAAATTAACAGATGTTATGACTCAAATGGACCTAATAGACATCTATAGAACATTTCACCCAAACTCAAAAGAATATACCTTATTCTCAGCACCTCATGGAACCTCCAAAATTGACCACATACTCAGTCACAAAGCAAGTCTCAACAGATATAAAAATTTGAAATAACCACCTGTATCTTATCATATTACCATGGATTAAAGTTGGAGTTCAACAAAAACACAAACTACGGAAAGCCTACAAATTCATGGAAACTGAACAACTTTCAACTGAATTACCAATGGGTCAAGGAAGAAATAAAGACAGAAATTAAAGGCTTACTAGAATTCAATAAAAATGTATACACAATATACCCAAATTTATGGTACACAATGAAAGCAATGGTAAGAGGAAAGGTCATATCACTAAGTGCCTCCATAAAGAATTGGTAGAAATCTTATACTAGTGACTTAACAGCACACCTGAAGGCTCTAGAACAAAAAGAAACAAACACACCCAAGAGGAGTAGATGGAAGGAAATAATCAAACCAAGGGCTGAAATCAATAAAATAGAAGCAAAGATAACAATACAAAGAATCAATAAAACAAAGATTTGGTTGTGTAGATGGATTTTTATTTGGGCTGCTAGCTCACAAAAAGTTACATGGAGATTTATTATTAATTATAAAAGCTTAGCCAATAGCTTAGGGTTGTTTCTAACTAGCTCTTATAACATAACTTAACCAATGTATAATTGATTTACTTTCTAACTCATGGCTTTATAACTTCATCTCTGTATTGCCCATCTTGCTTGCTCTGAGTCTCCTGGCATCTCCCTTCTTTCCAGCATCTCTCTGCCATGAAAATCCTGCCTGATTATTGGCCTTTCAGTTTTTTATTAAACCAAGCAGAGTGACACATGTTCACAGTATCCAAAATGTTATTCCACAACATTTCCCCCTTTTTGTCTAAAAAATAAAGAAAGGTTTTAACTCTAACACAGTAAAACGATATACAATAAGAACAATTATCAGGCAAGAATTACACTCACAATGTCCAGTCCATATGTGTTTGGCAAATTCAGAGAAAATACTCCATTAACTATCCACTCTTGATGAGTTCAGAGTTTTGTACCTAGTTTACTTTCTATCACGACTAAGGAAAACTATAACTATGAATATCTAGCCTTCAATTCCATTAAAGATCCCAGGAGGATATAATGTTACCTGAGTAAACAGGAAGTGCAGAGCAAGCAACTTCTAAAACTAAAAGAAATAACAGAAATAGCTAGCTGCCTGGACAGTCACCTGTGGTTCCTCTGCAACATTGGGGCATCCATCTTCAGCCTATAGAACTAGAATATCTGACAGATGTTTCTGTGAAGCAGAAATTTTTGAAGGACTGTCCTACCCTGTCTTGATAAAGTTCAGCAGTTGCTATTTTGTGTCCTGCTTGTCCAGTTTAAACAGCATACTGTACACAGCCAAGACAAGGGCAAGACATTCTTGCTCAAATGGCTAGCTTTTGCCACAAAGAAGTAAACTCCAATTGGAGGTTCTTTGATGCCCATCATCCTTTTTTGAAGTAAACTGATGCTGCCAGGAGCAGACATGTCTCATAGTCAAGAAAAGTCTTATATTATTAAAACATTTTAAATGTCATATTCTGTAGGTCTTAGAAGTGTTTGCAAATCACCTATATATCTAAAATATATCTCTGTATGATCTTGAAAATATACCTAACATGACTATTAGTTTGATAGTTATAGATAACTATTAACCTATATCTCTTTATTATCCTAAATAGCTTTTAATGACTAAAACTTTACATTTCATTTTTTTTGGTTTTTCGAGACAGGGTTTCTCTGTGTAGCTTTGCACCTTTCCTGGAACTCACTTGGTAGCCCAGGCTGGCCTCGAACTCACAGAGATCCGCCTGGCTCTGCCTCCCGAGTGCTGGGATTAAAGGCGTGCGCCACCACCGCCCGGCTACATTTCATTTTTAAATGAATTGCATAGGTATAATATCTTAAATAAGAATAGAAATATATATAAAGTATAACAAAAATAACCTTAAATTTGTATCAAATATACAAAAATATCTTAAACAAGAAATGTATATATAATATAACAAAAATAAAAATTTGTGTCAATATACAAAAATCCATACCAATGTAAAAATATTAAAGATTAATAGTTGCTTTTAGTTTAAAATTGAATCAACAATCTGTCCTTTTATCCCATAATTTACATATCCCCCTTTTTCTTTTCAGAATGAGATCTCTGAATCTAATTTCCATTTCTTAGTTTCTTCCCTGACCATGACCAATAACAACTTGTATCCAACCCCCCTAAATGATGACAAACATCCATTGAGCAACCAAAAACCACCCACCCTGCCCCTTGGGAATGTGAGCATTGTGTTCATTAAACTGCTTCCTGTTGTCAGGGGGCACTGGCATCTTTGGGGGATTCTGAGAAAATTAGGATAATGGTCAAGTCCTTGCTATAATAGTCTGTGAGGCTGACCCATCTCAGCCAGCAGCCTTGAAGCTGTTCTGGATGAAGAACTTTGAGGAAACTGCAAAGGAGGCATTCTGAGAGGCTGAATCACCTGGGCCACCCATTTTCATTGGTGTCTGGTCCCCTGGCTCTGACAACACATAAACTTTCAAAGGTAATATACATATCTACATTAACACAAGTATGGACTGTGCATTATACACAAGCCAGGCAAAGACAATTTTTTTGTTTTATGTTTGAGCAGGTATAATATATGTCACCTGTCTTGTAGTTTTTCTAGGTATATTTCTTTATGTCTGTGGTCAGGATTTTCAGGGGGTCCTCCCCAGATCAAACCTGACTTTTATCAACCTTGAAGGAATCTACAGCCTTTTGATTCCTGTGGAAACAAAAATATAACCTCTTCCCCAACACGATATATTTTTTACTTCCATTTTGAAGTTAAGACGTTTTTAAAATATATAAGTTAATTTAATTTAGTAGTTTTTATAATTCAGTGTTTCTCAGCAGCTATTGTTTGCTCATCAGCAATCAAAAAATTTAAAGTCAATGAAACACCGTATAGGGCCCAGACTCCCTGTGTATTTTCTATCTCTATGCGGCTTATCCTTTTTACATTATTTTATTTTTTCTTTAAAGACTTTTATTTATCTTTTATTTATTATTTTAAATTTATTATTTATAAACTATATTTCTATGGTTGTCTATACTCATTTTCTTTCTTTTTTTTTTTAAGCCTGCACACATTGTTAAACACACTGTAACCTGTTTAGAGGTTTGTTTTTCTTTTTCATCTGAAACTGCTTTACTGCATATCTGTAACCTTTTCTGTCTGCATGAGGAAAACCTCTACACAGCTTAGTTCATTGCACACTGGCAGCTCAACTCTGCAGGCAAAGGCCAGGAGATGTGTCTCTGTACAGCAGCCTTCATGAGAGACTGTGAGATTAGGAAGCCATGTTTGGCTCCATTTTTGTGTGTTTGGAAGCTATTTTTTAAGCTTTCTCAGGTCTTATGTGGAGATACATACCCCATGTTGGATGCCATTTGTAGACAGACTTTTTTCTTTGAGCTACCAGCTCACAAAAACCAACACAGAGACTTATTATTAATTATGAAAGCTTGACCTATAGCTTAGGCTTGTCCCACTAACTCTTATAACTTAAATTAACCCATTTCTATTCATCTACATGTTACTGCGTGACTCATGGCTTTTACCTCTCCTCTTGTATGGCTTGTTCTCTCTGCAACTCCCTCTTCCCAGCATCTTCTCCAACCCAAAACTCCTGCCTAGCTACTAGCCATTCAGCTTTTTATTAAACCAAACATCTTCAGAGTGTACAAAAAGATTATTCCACAACCTGGTTCTTTGAGAAAATCAAGAGGATAGACAAACCCTTATTCAAACTAACTAAAGGCAGAGAGATAATATCCAAATTAACAAAATCAGAAATGAAAAGGGACAACCAACACTGAGGAAATCCAGAGAATCACTAGGTCATACTTCAAAAACCTGACTCCATAAAATTGAAAAATCTAAAAGAAATAGACAAATTTCTTGATAGATGCCAGGTACCAAAACTAAATCAAGACCAGATAAACAATTTAAATAGATCTATAACCCCTACAGAAATAGAAGCATTCATTACAAGTCTCCCAACCAAAAAAAAAAAAAAGTCCAGGGCCAGATGGTTTCAGTGCAAAATTCTACCAGATTTTCAAAGAAGAGCTAATACCAATACTCTTCAAGTTATTCCACAAAACAGAAACAGAAAGAACATTGCCAAATTCTTTTTATGAGGCCATAGTCACCCTGACTACCCAAACTCCCCAGATTCAGCAGAGAAAGAGAATTACAGACAAGTTTCCCTCGTGAATATTGATGCAAAATACTTGCAAGCCAAATTCAATAACTCAACAACCATGATCAAGTAGTCTTCATCCCAGAGAAGCAGGGATAGTTCTGTTTATATGGTGTAGTCCACCATATAAACATATTGAAAGAAAAACACATGATCATCTCCTTAGATGCTGAAAAATCCGTTGACAAAATCCAACACCCTTCTTAGAGAGAGTAGGGATATAAGGAACATATCTAAACATAACAGCAATATACAGCAAGCTGACAGTCAACATCAAATTAAATGGAAAGGAACTCAAAGCAATTCCACTAAAATCAGGAACAAGATAAGTCTGTCCACGCTCTCCATATCTACTTAACATAGTACCTGAAGTTCTAGCTAGGGCAATAAGACAACAAAAGGAGATCAAGGGAATACAAATTGGAAAGGAAGATGTCAAAGTATCATTATTTCCAGATGATATGATAGTAGACATAATTGACATCAAAAATTCTACCAGAGAACTCCTATAGCTGGTGTTTACCTTCAACAATGTGACTGTATACAATATTAACTCAAAAAATATCAGTAGCCCTCATATACAAACAGTAAGAAATTTATTGGGCCGAGAAAGAAATCAGGGAAACAACACCCTTCACAATAGCCACAAATAATATATCTTGGGGTAACTATAGCCAGACCTTTTTGTTGCGACTGCTGGCTCTCCATGAATGACATGGATACTTATTATTAATTATAAAAGCTTGGCTGATAGCTCAGGCTTGATACTAACTAGCTCTTACAATTTAAATTAACCCATTTTTATCAATCTACTTTTTATCTTGTGGCTTTATTACCATTTACTCTGTACTGCCCATGCTGCTTCCTCTCTATCCAGCTGGTGACTCTGCCATCTTCTTCCCAGCATCTTGTGTGCCTGAAAATCCTGCCTAGCTATTGGCCATTCAACTTTTTATTAAACCAATCAGAATGACACTTCTTCACAGTGTACAAAAAGATTATTCCACAACAGGTAATTCTAACAAAGCAAGTGAGAGACCTGCATGAGAAGAACTTCAAGTCTTTGAAGAAAAAAATTGGAGATCTCAGAAGATGGAAAGATCTCCCATGCTCATGAATCAGTAGGATTAACATAGTAAAAATGGCCATTTTACCAAAAGCAACCTACAGATCCAATGCAATCCCCATCAAAGTTCCAACACAATTCTTATAGACCTTGAAAGAACAATACTCAACTTCATATGGAAAAAAACAGGAGAGCTTAAAAACAATATACTGTACAATAAAAGATCTTCCAGAGGTATCACCATTCCTAATTTCAAGTGCTATTACAGAGCTATAGTAATAAAAACAGCATGGAACTGGTATAAAAACTGACAGGTGGGTCAATGGAATCAAATTGAAGCCCCAGACATGAATCCACACATTTATGAACACCTGATCTTTGACAAAGAAGCCAAAATTATACAATGGGACAAAGAAAGAATCTCCAACAAATAGTGTTGGTCTAACTTGATGTCAGCATGTAGAAGAATGCAAATAGATCCATAGCTATCACCCTGAACAAAATTCAAGTCCAAGTGGATCATAGACCTCAACATAAATCCAGTTAAACACTGAACCTGACAGAAGAGAAAGTAGGAAATAGCCTTGAACACATTGGCACAAAAGATAACTTCCTGTATAGAATATCAGTAGCACAGACACTACAAATGACAATTAATAAATGGGACCTCATGAAACTGAAAAGCTTCTGTAAGGCAAAGGACACTGTCAACAGGACAAAAAAGGTAGCCCAAAGAATGGTAAAAGATCTTCACTATCCCATATCTAACAGAGGACTAATATCCTAAATATACAAAGAACTCAACAAGCTAGACATCAAAAAAAACAAATAATCCAATTAAAAAATGGGGTACAGATCTAAACAGAGAATTCTCAACAGAATATCTCAAATGGCAGAGATACACTTGAAGAAGTGTTCAACATCTTCAGCCATCAGGGAAAGTAAATCGAAATGACTCTGAGATACCATCTTATACCTGTCAGAATGGTTAAGATCAAAAATACTGATGACAGCTTATGCTGGAGAGGATGTGGAGCAAGGGGAACACTCCTCCACTGCTGGTGGGAGTACAAACTTTTACAGCCACTTTGGAAATCAATATAGAGGTTTCTCAGAAAACTGGGAATCAACCTACCACAAGACCCAGCTATATCACTTTTGGGCATATACCCAAAGGATGCTCAATCATAGTACAAGGACACTTGCTCAACTATGTTCATAATAAGCAGCTTTATTTATAATAGCCAGAATCTGGAAACAACTTAGATGCCTCTCAACTGAAGAATGGGTAAAGAAAATGTGGGGCATTTATACAATGGAGTATTACTCAGCTGTTAAAAGCAATGATGTCATGAAATTTGAAGACAAATGAATGGAATTAGAAAAAAAATCATACTTAGTGAGGTAACCCAGACACAGAAAGACAAATATGGAATGTATTCACTTATGAGTGGATATTAGTGTAAAGTAAATGATAACCATGCTACAATCCACAGACCCAGAGAGACTAGGTAACAAGGAGGGCCCAAGGGGAGAAGCATGGATCTCCTGGGGAAGGGGAAATAGAAGAGAGCTTATAGATGGACTGGGTACAGGTGGAGATGGGAACATGAGGTATCATGTTGTGGAATAAATGGAGGGAGAGAATACTGAAAGAGATGACTGGAAGGAGGGAAGCATTTCGGTGTCAGGTAGAAACCTGGTGCAAGAGAAACTCCCAGGAATCTACAAGGATGACCCCAGCTAAGACTCCTAGCAATGGTGGTTGCATAGCCTGAACTAGTCCTGTCTCTTGTGACCAGGTGGGACTTCCAGTGGTGAGACTGGGAAACCAGCCCTGCCACACAACCTTGGAACTACAGTTTGTCCTGCCTATGGGAAATGCAGTGAGGGTTGGGGGGAGGGGGGTGTGTGAGGGTGGCACAGAGATTGTGGGAGTGACCAACGAATGGCTGTTCCAGCCTCAGACCCATACCATGAGAGTGAGTCCACCCGTGACACTGCTAGGAGTGTCAGACCCAGAGTGCTAGGACCCAGAGGCTGGGTAGCCAAGAGACCTAGGATAAAACCAAACATGACTAGGAGAAAAAAAGTCAACATAATGATGCCTAACAATATTCTGCTATACTCATAGATTGGTAACTACCCCAATTGTCATCAGAGAGCCTTCATCCTGTAACTGATAGAAACAGATGCACAGCCAAGCATTGAGCTGAGCTCAGGGAATCCTGCTGAAAGGGGGAAGGAAAGATTGTATAAGCCAGAGCAATCAAGGACATTATGAGGGAACCCACAGAAACAACTAACCTGGGCTCATAGGAACCCACAGAGTCTAAACTGACAGTCAGGGAGTCTGCATGGGACCAACCTAGGCCCTCTATATATGTTTGACAGTTGTGTAGCTTGGTCTACTGGTGGGAATCCTAGCAATGGGAGCAGGTGCTGTCCCAAACACTTTGACTAGCTTTGGGGAGCCTATTCCTCATACTAGGTTGCTTTGCTCAGCCTTAATACAAGGGGAGGAGCTTAGTCCTACCTCAACTTGATATGCCATGCTTTGTTGATACCCATGGATGACCTGCCCTTTTCTGAAAAGAAACAAGAGGAGTGAATTGGGGGGAAGAGGATATAGGGGGAGGAATTGGAAGAGAAGAGGGAGGGGAAAATGTGTTCGTGGTGTAAAATAAATGAATAAATTTAATTAATTATTTTTTACAAAGAAGTCTACCATCACACATGCATTATATGATTCTTTCCTCACGGTGTTTTTCAGATCTTTACATTTGATTTTGAAAGCTTGATTGAATCTTACTGAAGACATTCCAGCACTCAATATTTATATATCCTCCAGAATTTGAGTTTTTCAACTATTACATCTCTAAACAGTTTTCCTTTGTCTTTGTCCCTCTCTAACATCAATAACTTCAATGTTTTAACTTTTAATTATATCCAGTAAATCTGGAATCTTTACCCTTACTCTTCATTCCTTTTTTCATATTTCTCTTTTGATGAATATTTTCAAATAATATATTTTCTAGTTCACAGATTCTATCTTCTACTTGATCAGTTGTTATTGATGTTCCTTATTTACACTTTTCATTTTGTTCATCACATTTTTCAACTGTAGGATTTCTATTTTATTTCTTTAATTATTTCAATATCTGTTAAGTTTCTCTAATAACTTCTTGAATCACTTCTTGTATTTTCTAAAGTTTGCTGAGCCACCTTCAAGCAAACATTTTTAATTCTTTGTTGAGCTGTTCATTCATCTCCATTAACTTGAAGTTGGTCGCTAGTACCTTATTTGGTTCATTTCATGAAAAGTAGGAGTTAACTGTCTGGAGCAACAAAAGGGACATTAGGAAGCAGGAAGAGTGAAAGATAACAGGGCATAGAGGACTATGCTCAAGGTATATTATATACTTATACAAAAATGGCCTTATGTAACCCAGAATAAAGAAATTTTAAAACATTGAAAAAGACTCTCCACTGAAATACATGATATTTTCCAGCATATTCCAAGATAAATACGACTTTCTTCTCAGGTTAGCGCATTTTGATGGATTTCTCTGATTATTTATTATCTTTGACATTTATAGCTATCATTCAGTCATGACTTTTTTTCAGTCCTACAGTCCAGGGAGGCAATGGTCAGCCTTAGTCACAACTTTTGGGATTTTCTCAGCAGTTTTCTTGCCTCTGTGTTATTAATAGTAGTTAGATTTCCATGAGAAAAAGTAAATCTGGTGAACAACTGGTATCTTCCTAATCAATCTATCCTCTCTTTTTCTTTCTTTCTCTCTCTCTCCCTCTTTCTCATTTATAAATTTATATATTTATATAAGGATTTCACAAACAGGAAAATGTGAGTGGGTCAGATGCTTTGGGAGAGCTGAAATGTTTAGTAAGTGGGAAAATTGATTACATCCTTGTGGTGGTATTGTGTTCCCCAAAATATTATGCACTCTAATAAACTCATCTGGGGTCAGAGAACAAAACAGCCACTAGATACAGAGGCTAGAAAATGGTGGCACTCACACCTTTAATGCTAGCATTCCAGAGGCAGAAATCCATCTGGATCTCTGTAAGTTCAAGGCAACATTGGAAACAGCCAGGCATAGTGACACATGCCTTTAATCCCAGAAAGTGAGCCTTTAATCCCAGAAAGTGAGGGCAGAAAGCAGAAAGGTATATAAGGCGTAAAAACCAGGAACTAGGCTGGTTAAGCATTCAGGCTTTTGAGAAACAGTTCAGCTGAGATCCATTCAAATATGAGGACTCAGAGGCTTCCAGTCTCAGGAAACAGGATCAGCTGAGGAACTGGAGAGGTGAGGTAGCTGTGGCTTGTTCTGCTTCTCTGATCTTCCAGCATTCACCTCAATAACTGGCCTCAGGCTTGATTTTATTAATAAGTACCTTTAAGATTCATGCTACACATCCTCTGTGTGCAATTATCAAGTATCAATTCCATAACCTAAAAGATGTCCATGCCCTGAAGTTTAAGAGGTTTGATTAAACATACCTAACATCTTAGCTACTAGGAGTTGTTGCTTCCAGATGGCCTCACAATGATAATGAAATTAAAATGAGGCATTCTGAAGTCAGACAGCTTGTAATAAGTATTTGGTGGTTGCAGAAGTAGAATGTCAAGGAACAGTAAAGAGTTAAAATGTAGAAGAAGGAAAAGATTAAGAGGAGTTGATATCTTAATGGCATACACAGATTGCCCCCAACTTAGAGTGTTATTATCCTAATAAACCTAACACAAATTGAAAATCCTGTCATAATGCATTCAATACATCTAGCCTACTGCACATCACGACTTAGCCCCCTTAGTACTTACTTCAGCCCACAATTTGACAAAAGCCACCTATCATAAAAGCTATTTTATTGTGAAGCACTGACTGTCCATACAATGTATTGAATTCAGTATTTTACAGACTCAGAATCCACTTTCCTTTGCAATCACGTAGTTGGCTGGAATCTATGCCTTCCTGCTGCTGTTTTGCAGCATAAGAGTATCATGCTTATAAACTGCTTGCTTGGGAAGAGATAAACCCTAATATTTCAAATTTCAGTTCAATTTGTATTTAGCCTCTATTGCACTAGCATAAGTTGAAAAATCATAATTTGAACCATTGTAAATCGGGAACCGTCTTAGCATGTGTATGTGTACATATATCTGACTTCAAAACTTTGTCATGGTCTGGAGTTACTATCAAAGAGACAAATCAAGCATTGAGCCCTCATTTTTTCTGGGTAAATAAATCCATTGAAATACTTCTCTAACAGAGTTACAAATTGTTTCTTGCATCTTCTTAAAGTCTTCAAAGCTGATGTTTTAAAATTGTCAGGCAGTAAACTTTGTGCTGGACAGTAGAGTGACATGTTTCTATCATGGATTCAGCCACTTGAACACACAAACAGAATATATTCTAATATATGTAACTAGAGGTTTCCATGTGGATTCCATTTGTTTTCTTTTGATCCTGTGCTTATCTAACTTTCTGTCCCTGTGCACCCTCTTCCTTCCCAGGCATTTTCTTCCAGTATCAATATGAACTCATTACACTCATAAGCACTCTGAGTAAATAACTGGTATTTTTACACATTGTGGCTTCATGGATGAAAAATAGTCACCCTGATTCACTAGTCTGGCCTCATCTCCAGACTTTTCCCCATTATAGAGCACAGCTAATTAGCTATTTCAGAGAAAATGTGAACATAATTTCATTTTTAACTTTTACAATGATGCCCTTGGAATGACGTGGACCTGTTGGAAGAAGTGGGTCACAGTGTGGTAGCCTCAATTTACACCTCATGCCTTTGTGTGATACTCTGAGAAAGTGAAGTTGTATGTCAGATCTCATGGTCATCATTAAGTTTTTCCTCAAGGTTTTGATCTATATCTGACAATAATTCTGTAGAACTATTATTTCCTTTGAAGTCTTCATCCCCTCTGTCCAACTTTAATTTCCCATTGTGGATGATCTGGGTTACTTAATTTCTGCCCAAAATAGTGTAGATGAATAGCCATATTGGAAATGGGGTTAGACTACATAAGCAATTCTCAACGTTCTCTGCACCATGGGAATTGTACAGTGTTCTCTCTGAACAGCATAGTAATTGTAATAGAGCCAATAGTGTGCTAAGTCTTGTGATTAGCATTGCCCATATTTTATCTTAGTCTTTCTCCAGAACTACTAGCCCATGAGGAGAGGGGAGTAGTATTGCTTCCAATTTGCAAATTAAAAAACTGAGGATTGGCCAGGCGGTGGTGGCGCACGCCTTTAATCCCAGCACTCGGGAGGCAGAGCCAGGCGGATCTCTGTGAGTTCGAGGCCAGTCTGGGCTACCAAGTGAGTTCCAGGAGAGGCGCAAAGCTACACAGAGAAACCCTGTCTCGAAAAAACCAAAAAAAAAAAAAAAAAAAAAAAAAAAACTGAGGATTTAAAAAGATAAGTAACTTATTCAAAAGCATACAACTGATGGGTAGCTGTGCCAAAATTTCAATTCAAAAATGTCTGAATCCAGACCGTGTGTGTGTGTGTGTGTGTGTGTGTGTGTGTGTGTGTGTGTGTGTGTTGCCCAGAGGTTGACATCAGGTTGCTTCCCTTGTCACTGCCTTATTTTCTGAGACAACGTCTCTCTCTAAACCTGAAAGTTTCTAATTTAGCTAGACTGGCTGGCCAGCAACAGAGATCTTCCTGCCTCTGCCGTCAGTGCTGAGATTACAAGTGTTTTATCTCAACTTTTTAAATGCATGCTGGGGATCAAAACTCCCAAAGACTTTGCCAGTTGAGCCATCTCCCCAGCATCAGACCTGCATTATCTTTTAACCATTCTTGTACATTGCCTCAAACCCTATTTCAAAAATTAGTCTACCCAATTTAAGCCTTTAAAAACAATAATCAAACAAACAAATGATTTTTCAGGTAAACTAAGTGGAAACATTAATTTGTCTTGCCCCCAACTGACCTCATCACTGAAAACATGAACAAGTTAACTAAAATACAATCCTTAGGGAAATTGTACCGGTGGAATAGCCCTGATACATTTTAACTCTTGGGTACAGGGTTTTTTCATCTTGCTAATTTATGCTTCCCAAGCTGACCTCAGTCATCTCGGGGGACCAACAATGGCTTGTTAGCTAAGTTAGTTATGATTGTTGTTTAATAATATTTTCAAGTCTGAATACTAGTGCAACTTCAAGGCTAAGTTCCAAGCTACAAAGATGTCATTAGTAAAAGCCACTTGTCACTTTGAACAAAGAAAAGGGTAGGATGGAATGTACACTTAGAACTAATGGGATAGGAATTTTGTCTGTTTTTTAAAAGCTTTACCGTCATGCTGTCGATTAGCAACACATGTGATCCAGAAGTGGTCACTATTGCAGCCTGGAGAGTTTACAAGAACAAAAAAGCCTTGAGGCACAGACTTTGAGGTCTCAGAATTTTGCCAAGGATTCTTGTAAATTCATAATGTATAGGAGTCCATCAAAAAGGTAAGAATTTCATCCTTTACCTCAGATTTTATATTAGAAAACTCCTGTACCCGTCATCAGGCCAAGGCTTGAGCAGCCATTGGCCAGAGAGAGGCTGAGTGTGGAGCTTTGCAAAGAAAGCCACTGTGTAGTCCCTCCTCAGAAGCAGCATTTGATACTTGGGAGCTTTTCAGGAATTCAAGCATTGTGAAGCCGTGCTTGTCAAACTGATGCCAGGCAGGGAGAAACATCTGTTCCAAAGAGTAAGAGGTCACACATCCTAAGTCGGAGAATATACACTCAACACTAAATCAGCCCTAAAACAGAGATATGAATATGTTCAAGGAGTTCTCTGCTTTTTGAAAATATCCACAGTTTTAATTTCACGGCAGTAGAAAATAGAAAATACCAGTATTAAAAAAGAAATAATCAAATGTTTTTGGATCCTCCTTTTGCATTAAAAATAAAAACTGTGATGGGACACATCTTGTTCAAAGGCATTGCTGCAAAGAGAGGAAAATGCCTGGCAACCGTAGCACATCGTCCTAGAGCAGGCCTGAGCTGGATTTGCCTGTGTGCTTTTCACTGTCTTTTGTATTCAGTGTTGAGCGCTCTCATTTTCAACTCTTCTTTCTCCAGAAACTAGAGCTAGACCTTGTATAAGATAAAGTCTCCAAAAAAAAAGGAAAGAAAAGATAAAGTCTCAATAATATTTGTTAAAATAAAGCTAAGTGTTGTGATGTACATCTTTAATTCTAGCACTCGGGAGGCAGAGGCAGACTGAACTCTGTGAGTTTGTGGCCAGCCTGGTCTATGTAGCAACTTCCAGGCCAGATAGAAATACACAGTCGGACCCTGTCCCGCAACCCCCCTTCCCTCCCTCCTTCCATCTCCTCCTCTCACCTCCCCTCTGTGTGTATGGAGGGGGATGTGCGAATTTCCCTGGAAACATCACTCTCTCCCCAAAATGTATATAATATATGTACATACACACACACACACATTTGTCAAAATTATTCAAGAAAATAAATATTAAGTAAGTAGGTAATGAAAGAGTAAGAAGATTGGAAAGGAAATAGAAGTTCAAAATCAGCATGATTTTTTAAAATTTATTTTTATTGTTTTATGTGTGTAGGTGTTTTATCTGCATATATTTATATACATCGTGTGCATGTCTGGTGCCCATGAAGGCCAGTAAAGGGCATTCAGTTCTCTAGGACACTGAAGTTAGTAATGATTGTGAGCTGTCATATGGGTGCCACACATACTCAACCATTGAGCCTGAAAATCAACATAATTTTGTGATGGGATGCTGGGTGTACCACTTTACAGTGGTATAGTTTATTAGTTTAAAAAATCAAAATATAGAATTAAAGGACTTCTCCTCTCCAGGACAGCTGTCACTTACTCTGCATCTAGTGCATTGTTTAATGAGCTATCATTTATGACAGACTTAATTCCAGGTTGATCTCAGCATTAACTCCTGACCTGTCACTTACCAATTGGGCAAGCTAGTTAAACTTTTAAACCTCATTTTCTTCATTCAGAAAATATGAGGGGCTGAAGAGATCATTCAGCAATTAAGAGCATTGGGTACTTTTCCAGAGGAACCCGGTTCAGTTCCCAGCACCAACATGGTGGCTCACATCTATAACTCCAGTTCCAGGGGATCTGACTTCCTCTTTTGCCCTCACGTGGGCATTCACATGGACCACATTCATACATGTAGACAAAACACCTATACACATAAAGTAATAATAATAATTTTTAAAATTAAACATACATGAACAATAAAATCACAAGTTTTATGTGATACCTTCATGGTTCACTTGCAGACATATCGTGTCAACCACATTAAATTGCCTGCCTGGATACTGCCATTGTTGAACTTCAGGAGTATGCTATCAATAAAAGGGTCCAGCTTTGGCTCTCCTTCCTTTCTAGATGCTACTGACAAAAAAAAAATGAAAAAAAAAAAAACAGCAAATCTTACATAACTTTTATTCAAGAATGTCACAGCTGAAACCTGGCAGTGGTGGCACACGACTTTAACCCTAGCACTTCAGCCTACTCTATAGTTTCTGGCAAGTCAAGGCATCATAGGTAGACTTTGTCTCAAAAGATAATTTCGCATAGGAATACAATAGTTTTTGTTTGGATGCATCTAACATTGAAACCTGCAGTGCTGCTGCTGCTGCTGCTGCTGCTGCTGCTGCTGCTGCTGCTGCTGTCATTGTTTGGGAAGATCCAGTGCTTTTGTTTAACAAAAACTGAGGCCAGAGAGATAAAGGGATTTTCACTGATACAAAATTGTCTTGATCCTTTTCCAACAAGATCATGTAAAACAAAAGAATAATTAAACGGGCTAGTGAATAGCAGAGGGGTCCAATTTTGTTTTATCTCCACTTTGCCAACCTCCTGTCCTCTCTTGCTATTAACTAGACATCAGCAGCTCTTCCGACAGCTGCAGCCAGTGTGTCTCCAGAAGCTACCACATGCTGTATTGCAGGCAGAGCTTTTGCCCTGGCTATGATGGTTATGATGCTGTTCCTCCAGCTCTGCTTATCTCACAATCAGAATCCCCAAACTAATATTTTATTCCCCTCCTTGGGTAAGTCCAAATTGATGCCAATATCTAAACTTAGGTCAGTCCTGCAATGCAGATGGACTTAAAGTCAAAATATTTTAAGATGGGGATAGGGAAATGGCATGAGGATCTGAGTTAGAATCTTTAGCATCCACGTGAAAAGCTGGTCGTGACCACACTGTGGTGGGGCAGAGACAAGATCACTGGGACTTAATGACTTTTAGCATAGTTCAAATAGTGGGCTCCGGGTTCAGTGAGAGACTCTGTCTTGTGGGAATAAGGCAGAGTGCACATACATGCCCATACAGCACAACAACAACAACAACACACACACACACACACACACACACACACACACACACACACACACACACACACACACACACTTGTACATAAGCTAGTATCTTTTTAACAGTAAAAGGTGATGTAGGAAACTAGAAATGGAACCAAGTGAGCCACAGAATCTCTTCCAGAAAATATGAGGTAGGTTGCCACATATTCTATCCACTCAGAAATTATTTTCATCGCCAGGACAGACAACGAAGGAATGAATCAATGAATCTGCCCACTTTACTGAACATTTCATAGATGCTAGGCATTTTAGATTATTTTTCTCATAGATGCTGTTTCATTTGCACCTAACAATAACCTTATAGTGAAGTAGTGAGATGCTAGTCCGAGGAGATAAGGTAAACTAATTTACAAGATTACAAAACTAGTTAAGTGAGAAAGATGGAATTCTAACACACCCCATGTAATTCTGTCATAGCCTACTTTCTGCCATCTTCCCTGGAAACGTCACTCCCAAGTTTATATAATATATAGGAGCATACATATGTATCACACACACACACATACAACTGGAATTACATTATCAAGAAGGCAGTTTTATTGACCTACAGCCACTGAGATTTTCTTTTGAGGTTTTTAGTAAACAAAGTTTCTTTCAATATACCCTTTTCTCCCTGCAATTAAATGTTGTCTACAAATCAAAACTGACAGAAACTGACAAGGTGGGATTGTACAAAAATCTTGGTAAATGGTGTTGTCCCATCAATCCCATAGAGGAGATGGCATCTCTATCATCTTTGAGTCCCCTCTAGCATCTTGTGTATTTAAATGACTAATTTTTAAACTGATCCATTATCAATCTTGGACAAATCACTCTCTTCCTCAAAGAGATAGACTAGGTAAACTACAGAATTCTCACTCTACAGGCATCAGTGAGTTTCAAAGGCCACTAGCCAACTGGTACAGGGGTAAAGCGATGGGCAAAGAACTTGTAAGCTGTTGCTCTTGGTTCATGCTGGTGAGTAATCTCAAGAGATAATAATAAACTATCTTTTTAAAAAGGAGAGGCCTCTTGGGAGTTTTCTGAGTTGTATCTGTCTCAGAAGAAATTGCCTGCGACTTTAAAGATAGTTTTGTTTAAAAGTATTAAGAGAGGAGCTGTTCCAAGGGAAGATTCCTGACTTGAAAACTTTGGGGAATTGTGTCCTGCACTAGGCGATAGTCAATCCGTGCTCTAAATCAACGCACCTAAAATCAGCAACAAGACAGTTCACACTCCTAATTATTTAGCCACAAGGGGAAGGAAAAACAACAAAAACAAAAACCTTTACTTGAAATCTTATGGTTTTGGTCCTCCCAAAGTCATATAAACAAACCAATGCAAACTACATGGTACAAAAATGAGTATTTCAGTGTCAACGTGAACAGTGAGGTCCAAAAAAGGCAGATGCATGTGGAAGTAGGCATTTAAGCATTTAAAGAGGCAGTCACATTTGCAGGAAAATTAATGGAACTACAGATCATCATGTTAAGAAAAGCAAGGTAGATTCAGGGCTGGGGAATCAACTTTGTTGGTAGAGTTCTTGCCTAGCAGGAACAAAACACCAGCACCCCATAAAACTGGGCATGGTGGTCCACACCAGTAATCCCAGCATTCAGGAAGTGGAGGCAGAAGGACAGAAGTTCAAGATCAGGTTCAGCTCTACAGTGAGTTTGAGGCCAGCCTGGGCTACCAGAGGCCCTTTTTCAACAACAGCAGCAAAAGCTAAATGAAACAATAAAGACTCTAGGTTTTGAAAAACACAAGAGCCGGTTCTGGTGGCACAGGCAGGTAGGTTTTGCTGAAGGAGGCACAGGCAGGTGGATCTGGAGTTTGAGGCCAGCCCAGGATACACATTTTGCTGGGCCGTGGTGGCGCACACCTTTAATCCCAGCACTCGGGAGCCAGAGCCAGGTGAATCTTTGTGAGTTCGAATCCAGCCTGGTCTACAAAGTGAGATCCAGGACAGGTTCCAAAGCTACACAGAGAAACCCTGTCTCAAAAAAACCAAAAAAAAAAAAAGAAAAGAAAAGAAACACAAGAGTTTATGATATAATATCATAAAATACCAACAGCACAATTCTCTCTAAATTATGAAACACATTTGCCTATTCAGTTCCAACATTTTTTATTTCAAGTTTCATAGAATGAATCAATACCTGTTTCTCCATTTTGCAGCTTTGAACTTTTAATTGGTCTTATTCATTGATTTGTTCGGCACATACTTTGGAGAACTCCTCTACATCAGGAACTGCGGTACACACTTCATTCAGATGTCATCAAAGCTCCCACCACTGAGGATTTCTCAGTCTTTGGCACTTGGAGAGAAAGAAAAGAGAGACAAGGAGATAGCAAATGAACAGGTCATACGTTCCATGACCTTCTGTGAAATGAACTATGCATGTTGCTGCTAAGGTACCTTGGAAGGTACTCTAACAGTGAACGGAGGTGTTGGGAAGGCATCATATTCAGTAAGAAACACCTTGAGACTCCTGTCATTTTACTTTGAGGTGGGTCTTGCACACTCCTCCATGGAAACAACAAATAGAACTGCCAGGATCCAATTCTTCTTTCGTCCATTCTCACCTGACCCTGGGGTGCAGAGGGTGATTTTTGTGGCCTTTTTAGTGATGTACCTGACTAGCCTCAGTGGAAATGCCACAATCGCTGTGATTGTCCATATGAACCGCTCACTCCACACCCCCATGTACTTTTTCCTAGCTAACTTGGCAGTTCTGGAAATCTTCTATACATCATCCATCGCACCACTGGCCTTGGCAAACCTTCTCTCTATGGGCAAAACTCCTGTTTCCATCCCTGGTTGCGGCACCCAGATGTTTTTCTTTGTCTTCTTGGGTGGAGCTGACTGTGTCCTGCTTGCAGTCATGGCTTACGACCGGTTTGTCGCAATCTGCTACCCTCTGAGATACACACTCATCATGAGCTGGTCCTTGTGTGTGGAGATGATGGTGGGGTCCCTGGTGCTGGGATTCCTGCTGTCACTGCCACTAACTATTTTAATCTTCCATCTCCCATTCTGCCATAACAATGAGATCTACCACTTCTACTGTGACATGCCTGCAGTCATGCGCCTGGCTTGTGCAGACACACATGTTCACAGGACTGCCCTGTATATCATCAGCTTCATCGTCCTAAGCATCCCCCTATCTCTGATCTCCATCTCCTATGTCTTCATCATTACAGCCATTTTACGGATCCAGTCTGCTGAAGGGCGCCATAGAGCCTTCTCTACGTGCTCTTCTCACATCATAGTGGTCCTCCTGCAGTATGGCTGCACCAGTTTTATTTATTTGTCCCCCAGTTCCAGCTACTCTCCTGAGATGGGCCGAATGGTGTCTGTGGTCTACACTTTTATCACACCCATTTTAAACCCTTTGATCTATAGTATGAGGAACAAGGAACTGAAGGATGCTCTAAGGAAGGCGTTGAGAAAGTTCTAGTAGGATGATCTTGTGATTTATTTAAATAAAGGCACTTCTGAAAGTGAAATGGGATGCTATTACTAATTATGAAGGTTCCAGGCAAACAGATGCAATCCTGTAATTCTGGTACTGGGGAGGCAGAAGCAAAAGGATTGCAAGTTGGAAGCCAGCCTAAGCTACATAGGATAATCCTGTCTCAAGACAAATAAACCAACTAATTATAATAATAAAATAATGGTGGGATGACATGCATAAATCAGGAATGTCCTCAGCACTTGGAGACACATGGTCTGATACGCTAAATCTAATTTGATTTCCAGAGAAAATTTATGCTTCTGTCTTTCTGAAAATAAGACTATATCACGTAAGACAATATTATGCCCTGGGATGGAGAGAGGTAAAGCAACATTTATTGGGCAGCTACTATATACCAGGCACTTTGTATGAATTAACTCATATACCCCATACTAAGCATCATCATTGCAACTTTTCAGAGAAAAAAAAATTTAAGTGACTAAAAAATTATATATCCAAGATGAGAACACGGTATCTACAAATCTAAAGGCTAAACTCTCTTGAGAAGATGTTCTTATAATTCTGGGCTTGCTTTGCCAATAGGACAATATGTAACTGCAGACAAGTCTCCCCATCTCTGTGGGCTCTAGTTTACTTATTGTACAACGAAGCCATGAATGGAAAAATAATAATAAAAGTATCTAAAGCTTTACAGTTAGCAATATGTAGGATAATTTTTCTTTTGTATTTTGTTGTTGTTAATCAAAATGAAAACTCACAACAGTGTTCAGAACTTTTAGAGAGACTTTCAGTCATGAAAAAGAGTGGTAATAAAGGAGAAAGTTGTTTAATTTAATAAATGAAAATAATGGAAATGATGAAAGTGGGCATCACTGAACCTTATAATTTTTGAGAATATCTTCTTCTTCTTGGAGCTGAAGAGATGGCTCAGTGGATAAGAACATCTGTTTCTCTTGAGAGGACCTGGGTTCAGTTCCCAGCACTCACACGGTTGCTCATAACCATCCCTAACTCCAGTTCTAGGAAATATTATGCCCTCTTCTGACCTCTTCAGGCACTGGACACATATGGTACACATACATTCATGCAGGCAAAACACTCATACACACAAAATGAGTCAAAAAGGATTTTTCCGCCAGGCGGTGGTGGCGCACGCCTTTAATCCCAGCACTCGGGAGGCAGAGGCAGGTGGATCTCTGTGAGTTCGAGGCCAGCCTGGTCTACCAAGTGAGTTCCAGGAAAGGCGCAAAGCTACACAGAGAAACCCTGTCTCGAAAAAACCAAAAAAAAAAAAAAAAAAAGGATTTTTCCTTCTGGATGTTCATCAGGATCTGCTCTGGCTCCTGGTAGGAGAGATCACTACCTTGTAAGATGGACTATTCCTTACAAAATAGCTCAAGTCGTTAAACTTCATCTCAGGCTAAAGTCTATCTACAACTCACATCCTTCTACTGGTCCCTTTGTTTCTCCTCTCTAGAGGTTACTTCTATCTGACAGTTCTTCAAAGATATGTGGCAGATTTTGTGTTTTATTTTACACTATACACAGAAATCAACTCAAGGTTTGGGAGTGTAACTTGTTGGAAGAATCTCCACCTGGCATGCATGAAGCTTGATTCCCAGCACTACATAAAACTGTATGGTTAATGCCTATAATCCTAGTTCTTGAGAGGTGGAGCTTTGAGAATCAGGAGAACAAGCTCATCCTCTATTACACAGAGAGATCAAAACCAACCTGGGTCAGACTCTGTCTCAACACTCCCCAGGAAAGAATAAAAAAGAAAATTAACTCAAGAAGAGGAGGGCAGGGAGGATAAGAGAGGATCATGGTCGAAGTATATAATATACTTATATGAAAATATCTTTATGACACCTAATACTATCTACAGTGAATACTAATTTTTTTTTTTTTTTGGTTTTTCGAGACAGGGTTTCTCTGTGTAGTTTTGCACCTTTCCTGGAACTCACTTTGTAGACCAGGCTGGCCTCGAACTCACAGAGATCCGCCTGGCTCTGCCTCCCGAGTGCTGAGATTAAAGGCATGTGCCACCACTGCCCGTGAATACTAATTTTTAAAAGAGCAACTTGGAGCTGGGGAGACGTCTCAGCTAGTAAATGCTTTAGGATCAGGACCAATGTAAAAAACCTGGCAAAGTGGTGTGCCTTTGTGATCCCAGCACTTGGACAACAAAGACAGGAGGATCCCTAGGCCTCTCTGGCATACCAGCCTAGTTAGTTGGTTAGTCTCAGATCCCAATAAGAGACTTTATCTCAAAAATTAAGATGGAAGACTCCTGAGGAATGACAATTGACTCCTGACCTCTCCATGCATACACATGCACATATGCCTGTACACACGCTTGGTGAGGGGGTTTAACTCAAAATGGATTAAAGACGAAGGGCTAGAAAGATGCCTCAAAGGTTAAGAATACTTGCTGTTCTTCAAGAGGACCACAGTTCAGTTCCCAGCACCCAGTTCAGTGGCTTACAACAGCCTTTAGCTCCAGCTAAAGGGGATCCAATGTTTTCTTCTGGTATCTTTGGGTACCCCACACATACATGTACACACACATCCATACACACACGCACATAAGTAAAATAATAAAAAAAAATCTTTAAAATAGATTTAAGACTTAAACATAAGATCCAAATTATAAAATGCCTACAAGAAACATAAAAGGAAATATTACTGACCTTGGTCTGGGCAATGGATTCAAGGATGACACCAAATACATTAGCCACAAAGTGAAAATAGGTAAGTCAGGCAGCATCGAGCTAAAAAGCTTGTGCATAACAAAGGAAACAACAGAGCAGAAAAAAGGACAAAATAAGAGATTATATTTGAAAATTATACATCAGGAACAGGGTTTATCTCCAAAACATGTATGGAACTCACATAACTCAATACTGAACATCTTAAAACTAGCAATTTGATCTAAAAATTACCTAAGAACATGAATAAACATTTCTCTCAGAAGATATACAAATATCCAACAGGTATATAAGGAGATGCTCAGTGTCATAAATCACCAAGGATTTTGTAAATCAAAACCACAATTCAGATCCTCAACCATATTAAGATAGCTACTATCAAAAACAAAAGATAGCCGGGCGGTGGTGGCGCACGCCTTTAATCCCAGCACTCGGGAGGCAGAGCCAGGCGGATCTCTGTGAGTTCGAGGCCAGCCTGGGCTAAATAAACAAACAAAACAAAACAAAAGATAGGGCTGGAGAGATGGCTTGGCAGTTAAAAAATATTGGCTGCTCTTCCAGAGGACCCTGGTTCAGTTCCCAGCACCCACATGGTGTTTCACAACCTTCTGCTAACTCCAGTTCCAGAGTATCCAACACTCTCTTCCGACTGCCTCAGGCACAGCACACATGGCACACATATATACACACATGGAGACAAAATATCAAGTATATAAAATAAATAAATACATTTATATTTAAAAAACTATAGACAATACTCTTGTCAAAGATGAAAAGAGGTACAAACACTTAACACAGTGTTGGGAAAGCAAAATGATGCAGCCACTATTGAATACAGTAAATACCAGGATGATGGTGGTGCATACCTTTAATCCCAGCACTTGGGAGGCAGAGGCAGATGGATCTCTGTGAGTTTGAGACCAAAGTGATCTACAAAGTGAGTTCTAGGACAGCCAGAGCTGTTACCCAGAGAAACCCTGTCTCAAAAAAGCAAAAAAAAAAAAAAAAAAAAAAAAAAAAAAAAACAAAGCAAAACAAAACAAAAATAGTATAAATTTTACTTAAGAAACTAAAAATAAAACTACTGTTGTGGTCCGAGGCTCCAAATCAACCCAAGCAGACACAAGAGGTGATCACAAGCAAGATTAATACAGGGCAGCACAAAAGAAAGGGGGAAGGGAAGGGGTTGGATAGACTCAGGAGCTGAGCTGTGATCCCAAATGTCAGTTGAAACAAGTATGTAAGCACGAAAGTCACAAACATTTGTTGCCAAGTCACAGTTATGATTTTCACCAATCAGAATTCAAAACTTAGGGCCTTTCCTTAAGTGTTCCATCATTGTCAACAGACATACAATACAAGCTTTTCAGTCCAACCAATCAGATTCATTTGTTCCTTCTGTTGTTAGGAACAGCCATAATGTTTCTAGAAAACTAAAAATGCTTTAACGACTATTTCTATGGTTTAAGGAGGAAGTGGGTCAGCTACTGGTTCCCTAGCGCTTGGGAACCTGAACTTTGTTTCACCCTACAGGTAAAATGGAATCTGAAGTTAAAATGGCAGCACTTAGGACGAGGTGCTTTTGCTTGTTCCCTACATTACCATATGACATAGTATTATTAGTATTTATTAGAAATAGTTGGAATCAGCTAGGCGTGGTAGCATATACCTTTAATCCCAGCACTTAGGAGGCAGAGGCAGGCAGATCTCTGTGAGTTTGAGGTCAGCCTGGTCTACAAACAGAGCTCCAGGACAGCTAGTGCTGTTACACAGAGAAACCTATCTCAAAACAAAGAAATAAGCCGGGCGGTGGTGGCGCACGCCTTTAATCCCAGCACTTGGGAGGCAGAGCCAGGCAGATCTCTGTGAGTTCGAGGCCAGCCTGGGCTACCAAGTGAGTTCCAGGAGAGGCGCAAAGCTACACAGAGAAACCCTGTCTCGAAAAACCAAAAAAAAAAAAAAAAAAAAAAAAAGATACTAAAAGTATAATAATAAATAAATAAACAAACAAAACAAAACAAAAGATAGGGCTGGAGAGATGGCTTGGCAGTTAAAAAATATTGGCTGCTCTTCCAGAGGACCCTGGTTCAGTTCCCAGCACCCACATGGTGTTTCACAACCTTCTGCTAACTCCAGTTCCAGAGTATCCAACACTCTCTTCCGACTGCCTCAGGCACAGCACACATGGCACACATATATACACACATGGAGACAAAATATCAAGTATATAAAATAAATAAATACATTTATATTTAAAAAACTATAGACAATACTCTTGTCAAAGATGAAAAGAGGTACAAACACTTAACACAGTGTTGGGAAAGCAAAATGATGCAGCCACTATTGAATACAGTAAATACCAGGATGATGGTGGTGCATACCTTTAATCCCAGCACTTGGGAGGCAGAGGCAGATGGATCTCTGTGAGTTTGAGACCAAAGTGATCTACAAAGTGAGTTCTAGGACAGCCAGAGCTGTTACCCAGAGAAACCCTGTCTCAAAAAAGCAAAAAAAAAAAAAAAAAAAAAAAAAAAAAAAAAAAAAAAAAACAAAGCAAAACAAAACAAAAATAGTATAAATTTTACTTAAGAAACTAAAAATAAAACTACTGTTGTGGTCCGAGGCTCCAAATCAACCCAAGCAGACACAAGAGGTGATCACAAGCAAGATTAATACAGGGCAGCACAAAAGAAAGGGGGAAGGGAAGGGGTTGGATAGACTCAGGAGCTGAGCTGTGATCCCAAATGTCAGTTGAAACAAGTATGTAAGCACGAAAGTCACAAACATTTGTTGCCAAGTCACAGTTATGATTTTCACCAATCAGAATTCAAAACTTAGGGCCTTTCCTTAAGTGTTCCATCATTGTCAACAGACATACAATACAAGCTTTTCAGTCCAACCAATCAGATTCATTTGTTCCTTCTGTTGTTAGGAACAGCCATAATGTTTCTAGAAAACTAAAAATGCTTTAACGACTATTTCTATGGTTTAAGGAGGAAGTGGGTCAGCTACTGGTTCCCTAGCGCTTGGGAACCTGAACTTTGTTTCACCCTACAGGTAAAATGGAATCTGAAGTTAAAATGGCAGCACTTAGGACGAGGTGCTTTTGCTTGTTCCCTACATTACCATATGACATAGTATTATTAGTATTTATTAGAAATAGTTGGAATCAGCTAGGCGTGGTAGCATATACCTTTAATCCCAGCACTTAGGAGGCAGAGGCAGGCAGATCTCTGTGAGTTTGAGGTCAGCCTGGTCTACAAACAGAGCTCCAGGACAGCTAGTGCTGTTACACAGAGAAACCTATCTCAAAACAAAGAAATAAGCCGGGCGGTGGTGGCGCACGCCTTTAATCCCAGCACTTGGGAGGCAGAGCCAGGCAGATCTCTGTGAGTTCGAGGCCAGCCTGGGCTACCAAGTGAGTTCCAGGAGAGGCGCAAAGCTACACAGAGAAACCCTGTCTCGAAAAACCAAAAAAAAAAAAAAAACAAAGAAATAATAATAATCGGAACCATGTTCAGGAAGAGACATTGGTACCCAGGCTCCTTGACTGCTATTAACAGCAGCTAAGATGAGGAAACAGCTCAAATGTCCATCAAAATGAAAAAAATACGGTAAACACATATAAGGAAGTATTACTTATTCTTTAAAAGGAAAAACCCCACGCGCCGGCGCACGCCTTTAATCCCAGCCCTCGGGAGGCAGAGGCAGGCAGATCTCTGTGAATTCCAGGCCAGCCTGGGTTATAGATTGAGTTCCAGGAAAGGCTCCAAAGCTATGCAGAGAAACCCTGTCTCGAAAAACCAAATAATAATGATGATGATGATGATGATGATAAAATAAATAAATAAAAGGAAAAACCCTTGACTGTGCAACAATATGAATTTTGAGGGTAATATACTATACAAAATGAACCAGTCACAGAATGACAAGTGTGCTGTGGGATGGTCTGTATGTCAAATGTGTTGCTGATTGGTTAATAAATAAATCACTGATTGGCCAGTGGCCAAGCAGGAAGTATAGACGGGACTAACAGAGAGGAGAATTGAGAGAACAGGAAGCTCGGTGAGGGAGACACTGCCAGCCGCCGTCAGGACAAAGGAGATGTAAAGTACCGGTAAGCCACAAGCCACGTGGCAAGGTATAGATTTATAGAAATGGATTAATTTAAGCTGTAAGAACAGTTAGCAAGAAGCCTGCCACGACCATACAGTTTGTAACCAATATAAGTCTCTGTGTTTATTTGGTTGGGTCTGAGTGGCTGTGGGACTGGCGGGTGACAGAGATTTGTCCTGACTGTGGGCGAGTCAGGAAAACTCAAGCTACACAAGTGCTTCATGGTTCTGTTTATATAAGATTCAAAACAGTCAAACTCATGAAAGTTAAAAGCACAGATGCCAAGACATTGTGGAAAAGTTGAGGAATTGCTAATTAACATGTATGGTGGTTTACATGAGAAATGTCCCCGATAGGCTTATGTATTTGAACATCTGACCCCAGTTGGTGGTGGAAGTTGGGGAGGTGGTAAGGCCTTCATGGAGGAATAACTTTTGAGGCAAAAGTTTTGAGAGTTCATAGCCTCACCTGACTTCCAGTTCACTTTCTCTGTTTCCTGTTTCAGTTGAAAATATCATCTCTCAGCTTCCTGCTGCTTGCTGCCACGCCTCCCTACCAGGATGGACTCTTATCTCTCTGGAACCATCAACCAAAATAAATCCTCTTAGTCATGGTATTTTATCACAGCAGATGAAAAGCAATCAATACAACAGGCATAAGGTTTCAGTTGTGCAAGTAGGTTCAAGAGATTTCAGCAAAATTCTCCCTATAGTCATAGTGTACACCTACAAATCTGTTGAGAGGATAAATCTTGAGTTAATCATTCTTGCCAAATATAATAAATGTTTTATATTAGAAATAGTTGGACAGAAAATTTGTACAAAGAAATGACAAAAAGCATTTTGCCTATATTCAAAATAATGTCCAGTATTTGAAAACTGGTAACCTTTATTTACATGAATACATTTCTTGTCTCCAGTTATTATCTAAATTCTTCTTGTTAATTTAAAACAAATTCAACTCTATTCTTCTTTTTTTTTTTTTTTAGACTTAAGTGGGCCTGGATCTTTATCCACCAGCCCAGAACTTTATTCCAAAGTCTATTTATAACAATGCCAAGGGGTGGAGCAAAAGACCTCCCCCTTGCTAGTTACAGTCAAGTGTAGACCTTTACAAACATCTGGCCCCAGGCCCTTGGTCCAATCAACCTCTTATGTAGTCCTGCTGGGTACAATCACTAGGAGACCTAGTGGGCTACAACATCAACTCTATTCTTAAGTTTCACAATTATGCCTAAATGCTACAAACTGTAATGTGAGGATTAACATATTATGCTTGTATATATGTCCCTAAAAATCATTGCTGCATATAATAAGACTCGGGGTAACAAATCAGATGAGTAGATAATTATTGTGTTTTCACATTGGTCTTGTGACAAATCTCTTCGCCTGATGTAAACATTCAAAATTACTGATTCCTTTCTGGTTTGGTGTCCACGTTTTAAAACTATTTTCCTCTGAAAGTTTATTCGCTATTAACTATTATTCATATGAAAACACAAAGGACTCTGAATAACTAATGCAATAATAATCAGAAAGAACAACGTTGGAGGAGGATAACAATGTAGTGGCTCATGTCTTTAATCCCAGCACTCAGGAGGCAGAGGCAGAAGGATTTCTCTGAGTTCAAGGTATACTTCATACAGTGTGTTAATATATAGACTACATGAAGGACTGAGAAGAGAATTAAATGCCAAAAACTCATCCGGGGCCGGAGAGATGTCTCAGCAGTTAAGAGCACTTGCTGCCCTTGCAGAAGACTCAGTTTGGTTCCCAGCACCCACACAGCAGCTCCAGTTCCGAGAGAATCTACCTGCAAATCCTGGCTTCTTTGGGCACTGCAGACATCTAGTGCACTGACACACATACAGTCAAAACACCCATACACATGGAATGAAAATAAGTAAAATCTCAAGTTATTGTAAGTTAAATTCACATTCATTTACATTTGAGTCGTGCTAAGGATTGACCCCAGACTCTTGTGCACGTTGGGCAAGCAACTTAACTGCTAAGCTATTTCCACAGTCCAAAGTTAAATTTGTAAGTACTAATGAGTGAATAAACATCATATGGTTATATGTTCTAAACACAGAGGAGTTAAGCTGCACCACACCTATAAAATAAATATTTCTTTACATGAACGCTTAAGTACCATTTCCTAAGTTTAATCTTCACCTGGTTATTAAAAAGGCTTATTTATTTATTTGAAAGACATTTCTTCATCATCATGGCAGGCATGAAAAAGAGAGTAAGATGCAGTTTTTCCACTGAGAAAGAGTATATATCTATGAGGAATAAAGATACACACAGAACGAATTATCATAAGGCTAAAGTTTATATTTTAAAAGATATGCAAGGGGCTGGTAAGACATCTCAGCAGGTAGACACATACCACCTATCCTGAAAACCTATGTTTCATTCCTGGAGCTCACATGATAGAAGGAGAGAACAAACTTCTGCGAGTTGTCCTGATGTCCACACGGATGACATGACACCTGCATGCCCACACACATACATATATGCATACATACACACATGGAGTAAGTAAATATAATTTTACTATTTATTTATTTATTTTTAAAGATTTATTTATTTATGTATACACTGTTCTTCCTGCATGTCTGCCTACAGGCCAGAAGAGGGCACCAGATCTCATTACAGATGGTTGTGAGCCACCATGTGGTTGCTGGGAATTGAACTCAGGACCTTTGGGAGAGCAGCCAGTGCTCTTAACCTCTGAGCCATCTCTCCAGCCCTTAATATTTATTTTTAATTGTGTGTAGCTGTGAGTATGTGCGTGTGAGAATAGGTGCCTGAAGGCCAGAGGCATTGGACTGGAATTACAGGCCGTTGTAAACCATCTGATGAGGGTACTGGGAATCAAACGTGGGTCCTCTGGAAGAGCAGTAAATGAAATGCTCTTAACTGCTGAGCCATCTCTTCCTTCCCTAAATATGGTTTGTTTGTTTGTTTGTTTGTTTGTTTGTTTTTTTGAAACAGGGTCTCACTATGTAGCTCTGGCTGTCCTGGAACTAACTCACTATGTAGACCAGGTTGGCCCTGAACTCACAGAGATCATTTTAATTCAAGTGATGGGATTAAAGGCATATACCACTATGCCCAACTCCTAAATATACTTTTAAAGAGATATACAGTATATGTTTTCTTTACCTTAAAAGAAATGTGACCACCCATCTAATTGTGATGGAATATCTATAAACTCCTTAAAGCCTAGTGATTATATTGCTTTTTGCCCAATTTCTGCACTTTCATTGACTTGTGGTTAGAAGTATAGAAGATGTTTACAAACTTTACAAGTTAATTCTTAAACAACAACAACAACAAAAAAATGAGGTCAGTGTCTTGATTTCAATTGCCCATATGGGGCAAATAATTTGACTTATCAATGGTGATGAGCTTGGAAGTTAGACTCAGTCAGAAGTGTGACCTGAACAATATAAGTTCATCTTCAGAATTGTATTTTTTTGTAATTTAATTAATTTTTATTGTATGGGTTTTTGCCTGCATGTATATCTGTGTACGACATACAAGCAGTATCCATGGAGGCCAGAAGATAGTGTCAGATCCCCTGGGACTGATTATGAGCAACTTTGTGGGTGTGGGACTGGAACCTGGGTCCTCTGGAAGAGCAGTCAGTGCTCTTAAACACTGAGCCATCTCTGCAAGCCCCATCTTCAGAATAGCTAACACTACACATGATAAAAAAAAAAAAAAAGTATCTTACCTTTTATCAGCTGGAGCTCCCAGCTGACAGCACCAACACACTGCTTCTTAAAAATTTTTCTTCTGTTTAGAAAACCTGATGTATCATATTCATGGGGGAGGGGGCGCGGTGCGGGGGAGGTGGCGCGAAAACCAAACTAGAGGGACCAGATCTATTTCCACCATCCTGAAAATACAGATGTTCGTTTTCATGGGTTTCCTGCTAATGTATACTGGCAAAATGACTTGAAAAGGTAGTCTCTCAGGGTCTGGCTGAGTGGCTGTTCCACATTCTTATGTATTCCTTTCTGGTCAATATGGCAGCTCTCTAACTCTTTCAGTCTCCCAGCAGTGTCCCCCAGGCTTTGGTCAACCTCCTGACCATGAGAAGAATACTGTCTTTCCATCTCACACCTAGGTGATAAATGTTGTACATCTTCTCACTGGCTTTGGGGGACTTGTTCTTGGAATCCAGCCATCGCTCTGCAAATAAATTTGGGGACCATAAGAAATACCCACAGCTGAGTGCCTCAGCTGAGAACTTCAGATCTCCCAAATGACAGACTGCACCAACTTCTAACTTCAGGTGATTCCCACTCCCAACAACTGACTGACTCTTAGCTTCCAGGCAGTACCAGCTAATGGTCCATGTTGTGGAGATGAGCAGTTCCCATGGTGTCATGGTCAAGTTTTAGATTCATTAATAAAATAATTATTTTCATCCTCTGAATCCAGGATGGTGTGTTGTACACATTAGATAACTTACAACAGTTCCAAAAGTTAAACAATGTTTATATATTGTTATATAAAGTTATATATTGAGTTATATAATTATGTTTTATATAATGAGTGTATTAAGGTTTCTGTTTCTGTGCAGAGACATCATGACCACAGCAACTCTTATAAAGGAAAACATTTAACTGGGGCTGGCTTACAGTTCAAAGGTTTAGTCCATTATCATCATGGCAGGAAACATGGCAGCATGCAGGCAGACATGGTGCTGGAGAGGTAACTGAGAAGTCTACATCTTGATCTGCAGGCAGCAGCAGGAGACTGTGCCACATGGTCATGGTTTGAGCATGTGATATCTCAAAGCCTGCCCCCATGGTAACACACTTCTTCCAATAAGGCCACACCTACTCCAACAAGGCCACACCTCCTAAGAGTGCCACTGCCTATAGGCCTATGGTGGCCATTTTCTTTCAAACCATCACAATAGGCAACCTAACTCAATAGGGAAGAAACACAATGCTAGATAAATACCAAAACTCATTTTGAATACGCCAATGACTTATACATACCATATGCTATAGGCTGAAAAATAGCTTCCCAAAGCTATCCAGATCCTAATTCCCAGAACTTTTGTATGCATTATTATAAGGACGTGGGGGGTGGGGTGGGGTCCCTGCAAGCTCTACTGCTGGCAGAGAAATGAACCATGAGAGCAAGAAGGAAACTTGGTTCAGCACAACTTAGCTAGCCAATCTGGTTCAAACTTCTAGAGTCTGTTTATTTTTTTCATATTTAAACACAGTACAACTTTATTTGGGAATAAGTTTCCTCATGACAATTATTACAATAAAACTTAGGGCATGACTACATCAAAACTCCTTGGTAGAGTATGTCTTTTGCAAAGCACTTGTGACCTCTTTCTAGGAATGTGTTCTTTTGACTGAGAAACAATGCTCAGGATAAGGGTCTAGGGAGGAAGGGTTTGCAGTAAGCATAGTAGTTATCCCAATTTTCCCAGGGTCTCCTAAAGATGCCAGCACCATAGACAAGAGGAAGCAGTCTAGAAAACACAATGTCCACATTCCCAAGAGGTGGGGTGGATGGCTTTCGGTCCTTTGATGGGTCATAGATGTTTGTAATCATTTAGGGGGATTAGCTACAAGTTGTTATTGGTCATGGCCAGGAAAAAAGCTAAACAAGGGAGTTAGATTCAAGGATCTCTTTCTGAAGAAACAAAGGGGGGTATAGTATAGTATAAAAATAATGAGATAAAAGGGTAGATTGTTGAGTCTACTTTTGAAGAAAAACTAGTCTCAAAATTTTACATTGTTATGGATTTTTGTATATTGATACAAATTTAAGGTTATTATTGTTATACTGTGGTGATATTGTGTTCCCCAAAATATTGTGCACTCTAATAAACTTATCTGGGGTCAGAGAATATGGATCTCTGTGAGTTTAAAGCCACACTGGAAACAGCCAGGCATGGTGACTCACGCCTTTAATCCCAGGAAGTGAGCCTTTAATCCCAGGAAGTGATATTAGAAAGCAGAAACGTATATAAGGCGTGAGGACCAGGAACTAGAGCTGGTTAAGCTTTTAGGTTTTGAGCAACATTTCAGTTGAGATTCATTCTAGATGAGGACTCAAAAGCTTCCAGTCTGAGGAAACAGGATCAGCTGAGGAACTGGCAAGGTGAGGTGGCTGTGGCTTGTTCTGCTTCTCTAATCTTCCAGCATTCACCCCAATACCTTGCTCCAGGTTTATTTTCATTAATAAGACCTTTCAAGATTCATGCTACATTATACTGTATACATATTTCTATTCTTGTTTAAGGTATTGTACCTATGCAGCTCATTTTAAAAGGTTATGTAGGGCTGGAGAGATGGCTCAGTAGTTAAGAGCACTGACTGTTGGTCCAGAGGACCCGGGTTCAATCCCCAGCACCCACATGGCAGCTTACAACTGTCTGTAACTCCAGTTCTGGGGGATCTGACACCTTCACACCAATGCACATAAAATAAAAGTGAAATAAATTATGAAAAATAAAAAAAAGGTTATGTAAAGTTTTAGTCTTTAAAAGCTATTTAGGGTCAGGCAGTGGTGATGCACACCTTTAATCCCAGCACTCAGGAGGCAGAGCCAGGTGGATCACTGAGTTCAAGGCCATCCTGGTCTACAGAGTGAGATCCAGAACAGGCACCAAAACTACATAGAGAAACCCGGTCTTGGAAAAAAAAGCTATTCAGGATAATAAATAAATACAGGTTAGTACTTAGTCATCTATAATTATCAAACTTATAGTCATGTTGGATATGTTTTCAAGTCATATAGAGGTATATTTTAGATAGATAGGTGATCTTCAAACACAGAATATGGCATTTAAAATGTTTTAATAGCCGGGCGGTGGTGGCGCACGCCTTTAATCCCAGCACTCGGGAGGCAGAGGCAGGCGGATCTCTGTGAGTTCGAGGCCAGCCTGGGCTACCAAGTGAGTCCCAGGAAAGGCGCAAAGCTACACAGAGAAACCCTGTCTCGAAAAACCAAAAAAATAAAAAAATAAAAAATAAAATAAAATGTTTTAATAACATAAGGCTTTTCTTGACAATGAGATATGTCTGCTCCTGGCAGCACCAATCTACTTCAAAAAAGGATGATGGCCATCAAAGAACCTCCAGCTGGAACTTACTTTCTTTACGGCAAAAGCTAGCCATTTAGTCAAGAAACTGCCCTTGCCTCGACTGCTGACAGTATGCTGTCCAAACTGGGCCAGCAGGACACAAAGAAAAGCAACTGCTGAACATTGCCAAGACAGGGTAGGATGGTCCTTCAAAAATTCCTGCTTCATAGAAAAGTCTGTCAGATATTCTAGACCTGTAGGCCAAAGATGGGTGCCCCAATGTTGCACAGGAACCGTGGGTGACTGTCCAGCAGCCAGCTGTTTTTTGTCATTTCTTTTATTTTGGAAGTTGCTTGCTCTGCACTTCCTGTTTATTCAGGTAATAGTATATCCTCCTGGGGTCTTTGATGGAATTGAAGACGAGCAGTTATAGCTTTCCTTAGTTATGATAAAAGGTAGATTAGGTACAGAACTTTGGACTCACCAAGACAGATAAAAAATAGAGTATTTTCTCCAAATATGCAGAATAAAAATGGACTGGACATTGTAAATGTAATTACATCTGTCTTCTCTATGGCTAATTCCTTTCAACTAGTCACTGGCTTCACCCTCTGATCCAAGGTTAATTTTATTTTTTTTTTGGGGGGGGGAGGTTTTGAGACAGGGTTTCTCTGTGTAGCTTTGGGCCTGTCCTAGATCTCGCTCTATAGACCAGGCTGGCCTCGAACTCACAGAGATCTGCCTGGCTCTGCCTCCCGAGTGCTGGGATTAAAGGCATGCGCCACCACCACCTGGCCAAGGTTAATTTTATTAACATAGTCTTGGAGTTTCACAGTGCAATCAAATATCCTGCAACACTTCACCATAGGGGGCCAACCTGTAAATTTTCTGCTGGACATGGTGCTGCTGCTCATTAGGTATTACAGGAGTCCCTAGGACCTCTTACCAACCAAACAGTGGAAGTACAGAGGGCAACAGGGGATGTCAAAGAAAACAAATGGACCATTGACCAGACTGTTAACCTAGGACAAGGACCTGTGACTCATTCTTTTATTGTTATTCCTGAATATCCCTACCCTTTATTGGGACAGGAACTCTTGAACAAACTCCAGGCAACAATATAGTTTTCAGGAAATATTCCTAGGTTGCAATTGGGAGGCTCTGCTAAGGCTATATATTTATATCCTGTCCAATAAGTGTAAAATATCTGCTCCTCCAAAATCCAAACTATTCCCTGGAAGGAGAATGGAAAAAGTTATTGATCCAGGAAATTCCTACAGTTTGGTCAGAGGACAATCCTCCTGGCTTAGCAAAACATATGCCAACATCATAGTGTAACTAACATCTGGGGCAATGCCCATTTGAGTCAAGGAATGCCCCATCAGTCAGAAGCCGAGTGGGGACTAAGACTCACATCAAGTGCTTCTTTGAAGCGGGCATACTTATTTCTTGCCAGTCAGCCCAGAATACCCCTTTGTTGCCTGTCCAAAATCCTGGAACTTGAGGCTATAGACCAGTGAGGAAAGTGAACAAAAGGGTAGAATCCATTTACCTGACTGTTCCAAATCCCTACAGTTTGCTCAGCTCATTACCAGCAGAGCATATTTACTGGAATGTGCTGTTCTAATATCTCTGACTTCTCTCATGTTATTGACAACCAAACTGATGACCTACGTAAAACATAAAATCTCGCAAACTACCCATCAGGTAGACAATGCTAGAATCATTGCCACTGGACATTATTAAGACATCCCCTATCAAAGATTTGACAGGGAAACGTAAATGGGGGGGGGGGGGGGGAGGCAGTGGTGATGAGGAACCTGCCTGACTCCATTTTGAAGGCAGGAGCCATTATGCTGTATTGTTAAGTAAGTTTCTATTTACTGTAAAAGCTGAGTTGTTGTTTTTGTCTGTTTCCTGGAGCCTGACCTGCCCCAACCCATGACCTTGACTTATTTTTGAGAATACTCTTACCGTCCCTGTCCCTCTCTAATCACCCTCCCTAAACACATGGTCACCGAGTGGTGGGGTTTTTTGTTTTTTGTCTTGAGATTTTCTGTATTTCTTTATTGCCTCGTTGTAGGATAATCTTTTTGTATACTCTGATGTGTCTGTTTTACCTCATTTGCCTAAGGCACCTTCTGATTGGTTTAGTAAAGAGCTAAACTGCGAATAGCTAGGCAGGAGAGGGTAGGCAGAACTTCCAGGAAGAGAAAGGAACTCAGGGAAAGAATCTGGCGCATGGGATTCCACAGCAAGATGCAGAGGAATTTAGAAGTACTGTACTGAGAAGTAGTGAGCTATGTGGCAGAATGTAAACAATATAAATTGGTTAATTTTTTGTTGTTGTTTTTGTTTTTCAAGACAGGGTTTCTCTGTGTAGCTTTGCACCGTTCCTGGAACTCACTCTAGCCCAGACTGGCCTCGAACTCACAGAGACCCTCCTGCCTTTGCCTCCTGAGTGCTGGGATTAAAGGGATGCACCACCACTGCTCAGCCTGGTTAAGTTTTAAGAGCTAGTTGGGAGCAATCCTAAGGTAAGGCCAAACTTTCATAATTAATAAGAAGTCTCTGTGTCATTATTTGGGAGCTGGTGGTCCAAAAGGACCTGCTTACTACACTCCATTGTCTCCCTTCTGTAAACCTGCTTTGCAACTACTTATGATTTTACTCCTTACGAGGGCCCGAGAAATGGATTTGGGGCTGCTCTCCTTAACCGGACTTAGGAGGCACTCGCTGGCCAGCTCTTGGGTGTATCCCAGTAAAATCAAGCTTGCTTCAAATTTGGCTCAAAATTGTGATGATGATCTTATTCTTTCCCAATGTAATTAACACTTCTCTCAGATGTTTCTCACTTCCCCACTATATAGCAATAAAAAGAGCATTTCATCCCTTTTCCAATGTGATAAGCCGGTTTTACAGAAGGTAGCTGTTAATGCTTCATGGCCCATTATGCTATTCTTATCTCATCTGCAGGGCACTAGCATCTCCAAAGCATTCCAGAGCAAAGTCAATGGTCCTTAAGAGATGCCTGGCTCCTTATTAAGTTGCTTGAGTCATCACAGGGGGCCTGTGTAAACTATTACTCAGGTCTGAGCACTCTAATGACTGGGATAAAGTAATTCATTTCTGGGCAAGCAAAAACACAGTGCCATCAGGTTAGGGCTGGCTTTCACATCCTCACATATGTCTGCATACCACGTACATGCCTCGTTCCCTAGAGGTCAGAAGAGGGCATTTAATCCCCTGGAACTGAAGCTACAGTTGTGACCCACCTTGTAGGTACTGAGATTTGAACCCAAGTCCCCGGAAGAGTAGCCAGTGCTCTTAATTGATGACCATCTCTCCAGACACCCAATATTGTTTTTAAGACAGGCTCTTATTATTATTAACTTTGGTCGGCCTAGGTCTCATTATGTAGAGCTGGCCTCAAACACACAAAGATCCACCTACCTCAGCCACCTGAGTTCTGAGATTAAAGGTGTGTGCCACCACATTCAACTGTTTTACAAGTTTTTTAAATGCATGATATATGTATAAAGTAAATAAAATTACCTTTACAAATTGGAGAAAATGTGAAACCAAAGGAAGCTGGTATTGCTGTGAGGTATCCACCAGAGAAGACTCCTTGGACATGGGTTTAAGCCAATAGAAGGTCTTTATTAGCTGGCTTCTGACTACAATGGGTGTTCAGGACCCCCGTGCAGTGCTGAGCCTTTCTCAAGGTGAGATTTAAAAACAAAAACCATACCCTGAGTTGGCACACCTTAGTTAACAAGAACAGTTAGCCAGAAGCCAAACTACAGAAACCAAAAAGCAAGGTCAGTACATTTAGGAACTTTCCAGTCTATGGAACTTTGATGGATTAGATCTTTGTTCTCTTTTTTTTTCTTTTCAGCAGGTGTTGCTGCCTACATACATGCTGAGTTTCAAGGCCTGAATGGTGTTTCCATTATGTCATTAGTTGTGGAATAGTATGGTGATGTCTGATAACTCTTTCTCAGTTTGATTTTTTTTTTTTAAGGCAAGGTCTATCTCATGTAGCCCAGATGACTTCCAATACTTCACTAAAGTATTCTTTAACTCCTGATGCTCATGTCTCTATCTTAATCTGAGTTCTGGAATTATGGATGTGCAACCTCCATACCTGGTCTCTTCTCAGCTCTTCTTGAGACAAGGTCTATGTATCCCTGGTTGTCCTGGAATTCAATATGTAGACCAGGCTGGCCTTGAACCTACAGAGATACACCTGCCTCTGCCTCCCAAGTGCTGGGATTAAAGCAGGTGCCCCCCCCCTTGAGGTAGATATAATTATATCCATTTTACAATAGAAAAATCCCAAGGGTCAGGTGTTTAAAAAAAAATAACCAGTATCTCACAGCAGTGAAAATACAGACATTTCCCACCCAGAACGTCTATTTACAAACCCAATGGTTATAGTAACCTAGTTGATTAATCCAGTCACAGTAACATGTTAAAGAATTTACAGTCAGGAGGTAGTGCAGACCTTTAATCCCAGCACTCCGGAGGCAGAAATAGGCAGATCCCTGAGTAGGAAACCAGCCTGAACAGTGAGAGGTACATAGAGAAACCCTATCTAAAAACAAACAAACAAACGAACGAACGAACAAAAACCCACCCAGTCCTTGAGGTGGGGAAGGAGAAGTGCGCCAGGGCAACACCAGAAACGCTATAGGCAATAGAACACCAAAGCACTAGACTTCTAGAACCAGGTATTGAGGCTTGCAAGCTTGTTCCCCAACGGAAGTGGCCTTGCTGTGCACTTAGGCTTGCAAACCTTGCAGCGGTAACCCCAGCCCCCAGGCTGCGCCGCCCTTATTAGGGCTCTCCCGCTTCCCACCAGCCTGAAGTGTGTGACGCCTAAAAACACTTTAAAGTAACCCTCCTAAAATGTGCCTCGGGCTTTTTCCTAAGAAAAGAGGTGCCGTCAACTTTGACCCCTTATCAATCACAGCCTCGGCCTCCCGCAGATTAAGCCAGCGACCTTTCCCTTTCTAAGAACACTGACTTTCCATATTATCCACCCCCGCACAGGCAAAGTCACGGCACCCCGATAAGGACGTTAAAGAAAACCACCCAGGAATAAATCCCCGATTTTCTCAGCCGAGACGCTTCAGGGACGAATCCTGTGACAATCACAAGGCTTTTCTCCGCCCAATCACGGACGGGAACCTCGTGACCCCGAGCACCGCGCAAGGTTGCCTTTGGAAGCTCGGAGGCGGAGCCGCAGGCCCCGGCTCCCTCGGTCGTCCCCGACAGCCCGCGCGTGCGCAGTGCCTCGCCTCGGGATTTCCTTCCCGCCGCTCACACTAGGAAGCCAAACGCCAAATCTGTCCCCGCGTAGCCGCCGCTGCCGGGACGCCCGCCCAGCCCGAGGCGCGCCTGCGCACGTCCCCACGCACGCTCCGGCGTACGGCGGCGGCCAGGGGTCGCGAGCCGGTGGAAGACCCGCGCGCGCGGAGCAGCCCGGGGAGTCGGCGCTTCTTTCCCTCCCTCCCCCCCATTCCCCTCCCCGCTCCCTTCCCCCCTCCCCAAGAATGTTCCGCTACGAGGTGAGTGGCTGCGACCGGAAGTGACCCCTCCCTCGCCCGCGCGCCCCTTTTTCTTCTGCCGCCCGCCGCGTGGGTCCTGTTCCGCTGAGGAGGGGGGCAGGGCACGGGCGGCTGGGGACCCCGCATCGGCCGTGGGGCTCGGGCGGGGCCCGGAGCGGACCTCAGGGGGCGGGACTGCCGAGAGCCGGCCGCTGGGTTGCGGCGGGGAGGGCCCGTTAAGTGCGGTAACCTGACCCTACACTTGCGCCTCCGCTCCCGGATCTGCCGAGGTGATTAGCATTGCTCCTACCCGGTTGCTTTTCCTGAGGCGAGATCCCCGAGGAATGCCCACGGAAGAAGCTTTTCCCGCCCTGCACTCGGAACCCCCTCGCCCCTGTTACACACACCCCTATGCACGCGGGCAGCCGTCAGGTGGAAGGGCCGGGACTGGCCTTTTGGCTGAGACTTTAGTCCACTTGTAAAGAAGGCTCGGCGTGGGGAGGGGGGCGTGTCCAGGGGAAGTTTCTTCTGGGTGCGTGGAGGAAAGTGGGTTTGGTGACGTTGTCCAGAGAATGCCGCTGTTTGCTGACCGTCGCCCACTGCTGTGTGACCTTGAGCAACTCCTAATCTTGGGACGAAACAGATTCCGGATTTATAGTTTAAGGACTGAGCTAGGGAAATCCTTACAGAGCCATCCTGATTTGGTCAAGTAGACCGTTGTGATTACGTAGAGAACTGCTGGAAGTTGCTTCTGGTGTGGAGGCAGTTGCAGGGCTGGCTCTGTGGAAGTTTGAGAGGACTGTAGCGTGGGTAGAAAAGTTCCCAGGTGAGGTGTATCACAAGCCGTCCCACTAGAGTGTGGGATTCCAATTTGGAATCTTTGAACATTGAAAACAGGTAGGATACTTGATTTTACAACTTTTGACACAACTCACTTTGTATAAACATGAAGATGATGAGATACAGTGAATAGAAATTGCCAGAAGCAGGCCGGGTAGTGTGGCTCATGCCTTTAATCCCAGCACTCGGGAGGCAGAGGCAGGTGCATTTCTGTGAGTTCGAGGTCAGCCTGGTCTACAAATCGAGTTCCAGGAAAGGCACCAAAACTACACAGAGAAACCTTGTCTCAACCCCGCCCCCCCCAAAAGAAAAAAGAAATTGCCAGAAGCAGCAGTGGTGCATGCCTTTAATCCCAGAACTGAGGACTCAGAGGCAGGTGCATCTCTGTGAGTTCAAGGCCAGCCTGGTCTACAAAGCAGTTCCAGGACACCCGGAGCTGTTACACAGAGAAACCCTGTCTTGAAACAAAACAAAGTTGCCAGAAGCAAAGGAAACTTGGTAAACTGAATATAAACTGAAGTGGGAGGAATGACTGAAATTAGAATACACCAAGCTAATCTGGTGACGGTTTTATTTACTCGCTGGAAGGGGAGGCAGGAGGATCTAAGCCAGCCTGTACCTAGAGAAATAGTAGAACATACCCAAGGTATAATGGTGATTCTGGCTTTTATTCAGCATTCTACAGTCTTTGCCTTGTTTGGTCTTCACACAGATTTCTTTGAATCAAGTTGTATTTGGCTCAAAATTACAGTTTAAGGCCCTGAGGTTTAGTACCTAGCTCAGAGCCTGAGACATAGAGGCCCTCAAACGGGCCTACTATTTAAATTAATTTAAAAAGTGAGTTGCTGGGGCTGGAGAGATGGCTCAGTTGTTAAGAGCACTGGCTGCTTTCCACAAGACCCGGGTTCAATTCCCATCACCTACATGGCAGCTGACAACTGTAACTCCAGTTCCAGGGACCTGGCACCTTCACACAGACATACATGCAGGCAAAACACCAATGCACATAAAATAAAAATAAATTTTATTAAAAGGAATTTTTTTAAAAATTGCCTGTGATTAGACTGTTGCGTAAGAGTAGAGCAAGAACCTTTGACTTTTTCTGATATTCAACTTAATTGTGGGTGAAAATGTTTTGAGTTCTGCATTCTGGCTAGATTTAGTTCTACAGGAAAGAGGAAGAAAGATGGAAAGGGTTAGGTTAGGGTTAGAAAGGGTTGGGAAAACGACATGGATGTAATGAGGAAAATGTAATTTTGTTGAAAAAGCTATATTAAACTCACCACTATCTCGGCTAGTGGTGTAAAGGAATTGTGTGCTTATTTACAAAACGTCTTGAGATGTTATAGTCATTAAAAAGAAACAATATTAGGACTTACTTGAAATGATCACATAAATGTCTTGAGAAGTTAACTGTCTTTCTCTTTTTTTGTAGTCTTTAGAGGATTGTCCTCTAGATGAAGATGAAGATGCATTTCAAGGCCTGGGAGAAGAAGATGAAGAAATTGATCAATTTAATGATGATACATTTGGGTCAGGTGCAGTTGGTAAGTGACATCTTTCTTTTTATGGTGTCTGTTCATCTTATCAAGTGCTTTGGTCTTAGTAAAGTCAACCTCTAATTTGAATTTTTGTTGTTCTGTGTGTATTTGCATATGAGTATGGGTAAGCATGTGCTGGGGCTGTCTTGTGGAGGTCACAGGGCAGATTTCAGGAGTTTGTTCTCACATTACACCTTGTTGAGAAATGATCTCTTGTTTCTGCCTCAGAGCTACATATTACAGGCTAGGTGACCCAGAGACTGAAGTTATTCTTGTGTCTCCACCTCCTGTCCCAAAGTCGGAATGTTGGGATTACACACATGGACCCCGTGCATCCAGCTGTGCTCTGGGGTTCAGACTTAGGTTGTCAGACTTGTGCATGAAGTAGTTTTGGTTTTTCAAGACAGGGTTTCTCTGTATAACTTTGTAGCCTGTCCTGGAACTCTGTCTGTAGACCAGGCTGGCCTTGAATTCACAGAGATCCGCCTGCCTCTGCCTCCCAATTCTGGGATTAAAGGCATGCACCACCGCTGCCTGGTTAATGAAGTGGTTTTATCTACTGAGAAGGGCCTTCTTCCTGTCCTACTCTGTTCTTTATATACTACTACAACCTTCACTCAGTCATAGTGGTTTATCTGCTGTTCTGTTCACCTGGGCCTCTTTGCCTTACCTATAATAACAGGTAATCTCTTATGCATTGTAGCTCTAGGTTGCCAGTATAAGGAATTTAAATAATTGGAAAAGTAGACATTTAAATGATGTTGAAAATAATTGTAGATGAAGGGAGTGTTTGTAGAGCATGCAAAGAGAACTAATGGACTTGTAGAAAATTCAGTTTCTGTGTAAGACATGTTTTAAAATTCAGCCTACCACAATCAAGTGGAGGAAGGGAAGATGTTAAGTTCTAGGCTAGCCTGGGCTACATGAAAAAGAACCCTGTCTCAAAAAGGGGGAAAACATTCTAGACCATTGTAGCTGGAGAATTTTTCTCCAGCTCCCACCACCAAGTCCCGCCAGTCCCGGAGCCCACTTATAAAACAAACACACAAACTCTTACATTATTTAAACTGCTTGGCCATTAGCTCAGGCCTATCATTGTCTAGCTCTCACTCTTATATTCAGCCCATTTCTATTAATCTTTACTTTGCCACGTGGCTCGTGGCTTACCGGTACTTTACATCTTCCTTGTCTTGGCAGTGGCTCCAGCCGGTCTCCCTTTCCTTCCTCCTTCCTCAATTCTCCTCTCTCCTTGTCCCGCCTATACTTCCTGCCTGGTCACTGGCCAATCAGTGCTTTATTTATATCAAGCGATATCCACAGCAGACTATCACTAGTATATTGTATAATAATTTCTGCTGTCTCAAGGTTTCTTCAGTACAATGAAAACACTTTTTATACAAAGAATTTTGGTGATAGAATGCCTTCATGAGTTAATAAAAGTACTTAGAACAAGTTCGGAGTAAGTAAACTAACAAGCTAAAGTTTATGCTTTAAAAAAGAACACGTAGAGTATGCAGATGAGAACATGAAATGTAGATATTGCTGCTTTGGCTGTCAAGACGCAGCAGTAACAGTGTTTAGATTGGGGATGTGTGTAAATATTTCTGATTTCTTCAGAATTGCTGAAGTTCAGTCTGTGCAACAAGTGTTCCAAGTTAAATAATAAGAGAGCCAGGAAAAATAAAGCAGTAGTAGATGATCATAAGGTGTTCAGTATCAGAAAACTTTAAAAATGTTATAGTGGTTACTGGTTTTGCAATAATTTAAACAGCTTAAATTCTTCAAAGCTCACAAAGTTGAGTCAAGTGGCAAAAATGGAAAGGTTTGCTTCTGTCTACCATTTACAAAATTCAGTAGAAAACCAAAATTGTCACAAGGGAGAGCAACAAGAAATATGCTGAAAGTAGAAGCAATGCTTGGTAGAAAAGGGAATTAAAGAACTTTTGGAGGATAGCCAGAGTTCAGGAGATGAGATTGTCCAGGAGAATGACATGATCCAAGATGCTGTTGTCTGTCTCCATGGAGATAGCAAAGGAAGCTATGTAGAATAGAATTACAAGCACTGAGAAGTGATATGAATTGCAAATCGTATTTAGGAGGTAGTTTAGCAGTAACCCCTAAAATACAATAGAAGCTGCAAACAGTGTATATATACTTCTCTCTAGATTTTTCTATTATTTACTAGATTTCTAGATTTACTAAAATGAGACAGCATAATAATGTGTTCTCAATTTTGAACCTTGACAGAATGAATTTTGCCTCTCATTCAGAGTTTTGACAGGATCCCCACTTCCCCCTTATGTTTTTGTTTGTCATCACAAGATGACTTGAAAAGATCACTGACTTGAAAAAGACACTAGAATATGTAATCTATTTTGTGTGGTCGGGTGAATGTTCTTGGGGTGCATAGTAGAAGAACAGTAGAGGAACAGGGTAACATGGCTAGCTTACTTTGCACCTGAGAACAGAAAGGTGATTAAGGACTTCTTTGCCAACAAAGATTATAATAGAGAAAAGTTTTCCAAAGGTCTTCTCTTTCCATTCAGAGTTTGATATGCTGGAATTGTAAACTGAAATTCTTAATTCCTTTACAGCATCTTTGTTATGGAAAAAAAAATACTGCTTTCTAAGTTGATCTGTAACTTCTTTGGAAAAACCATTGTAGATATACAGAGTTAATAGGAGTTTAAACCAGTGGGTGAAATGTTAATTTGATGATTTGTAATTCGTGGAGTTGGCACCTTGAATAAGACCTGTTAGTATAGTGGATACCTTAGGTCACTGGCACCAAAAGTTCTCATGTGACCTTTCTGTAAGACACTTAACCTTTATCTTCTGCATAAAAGTTTGCGTATCTCAGAGCAACAAATTGTGTTAAGTAATCCCTATCCATTCTCTAAAAATAAAAGCTTAAACTTACCTGGTGGTCACAGACTCCATTCTCAATAGTTAATATATTATTAATCTTTACAGCAGTGTTTGTTTTCCCTGTACTAGGGGTTGAACAAATGCCTCACAAGGTGAGTGCTGTACTACTGAGCTATATCCCCAGCCCCAATATTGTCCTAATTTTAACAGATAAGCACAGTGACCAAGGGTTCAGAAACTATAAACACAATTAGTGTGAACTACTGGCTGTAGTACAGGTGTCTTTGGGGAAGTCTGGAAATCTCCATTTAGGTGGAAGAGCTCCCTGTTCCTTCTCCCATCTTCTCATTAGCGTAAACTTAATGACTTAGATGACCTCACTTTTTGTTTTTATTTAGAAATAGCCTGAATATGGGCTTCAAGTGTGGTTAAAGTTTATGGAAAAAGTTCATTCCGGGTATGCAGGTTAATTAAGTGAAGAAATCTCTCCTTCCTTTTATTATTCTTTATGTCTTATCTGTTTGACCAATAGTATATTTAGGTATAAGCATATAGCTAAGCAACTATATTTTTACTTTGTGTTCATGTTTTAGTTCATTTGTATGTGCCTGTTGTTTGTGAAGGTGCATATGTGTGTGTTTTTAATTTCACTTTTTATCATGTGTATTTTGTGTGGTGTACATGTGTGTTCATATTTACATGTGTGAAGGTGCATGTGGAAGCCAGAGGTTAATGTCAGATTGACTTCCTCAATCACCCTCTGACTTTATTACTAATATAGGTTCTCTTGCTGAATCCAGAGCTTGCTAGTCTTTCTAGCTAACTTGGCCCTAGGATTCCTCCATCCCCACCTCCCAAATCTCTGTACCACTGGGATTACAGATGGGACACACACACAGGTTTTTATGTGGATGCTAGGGATTTGAACTCTTGACCTCATGCTTGTGTGGCAAGTGCTGAGCTATCCACTGAGCTGAGCCAACTATCCAGTTACCCTTTTTTTTTTTTTTTTTAAATTTTTATTTTATGTTCCTTGGTGTTTGGTCTACATGTATGTCTGTGTGAAGGTTGTCAGAAGCCCTGGAACTGGAGTTACAGACAAGTGTGAGCAGCCATGTGGGTGTTGGGAATTGAACCCAGGTCCTCTGGAAGAGCAGCCAGTGCTCTTAACCACTGAATTGTCTCCAACCGCAGTTACCCTTTTCTTAATGTTTCATGATTAGCCACTTGAATTCTATAATTTGAGTTTTATATATATAAGTATATATATATATATACTTATATATATAAGTATATATATATAAGTATATATATACTTATAAATAAAATGTATTATAAATTTTAAAATAAAATATAAAAAAGTAAAATTTTAATTTTTATATATATCCCCCAAGACAGGGTTTCTCTATGTAGCCCTGACTGTCCTAGAACTGACTCTGTAGATCAGGCTGGCCTTGAACTCAGAGATCTGCTGGCCTCTGCCTCCCAAGTACTGAGATTAAAATTTTTATGCACCACCATCGCCCACCTAAATTCTATAATATTTTTGTTTATTTGTTTGTTTTTTGAGACAGAGTTTCTCTGTATAGCTTTTGGAGCATGTCCTGGAACTCACTTTGTAGATTAGGCTGGCCTCGAACTCACAGAGATTCACCTGCCTCTGAGTCCCAAGTGCTGGGATTAAAGGCACACGCCACTACCACTGCCCTGAATGATCCACAATTTTTTTATTTATTTTATGTATATGAGTGTTCTGTTGACTTTATGCCAGAAGAGGGCATCAGATCCCACTATTGATGGTCATGAGCTGCCGTGTAGGTGCTGGGAATTGAATCCAGGACCTCTGGAAGAGCAGCCAGTGCTCTTAACCACTGATCTCTCCATCCCCCATGATTGCATCATTTTAAGGACACAGTAAGAAGACTAATAAGTTTGGATGTTTCACAGAGTTCTGAAAGAGCAGACCTTGAGTCCTTTAACATCAAAATCTTGAATTTGGAAGTCCTACCTGCTTTGCTTTTTGAATTATTAGTATTATATATTGATGCATTTCTGCTTGATAAATAGTACATTTTAAATACATAGCCTGATCCTAAAAAACGAGTTAGCCTACATAAATACTTAAGATTCTAAGATATGCATCATGTTTCCTACAGTATAGTTTTAAATCCTCGGAATGTTTTTCACTAGGGAATAAGCTAAATTAGTTTGTTGATAGAATGGGATCATATATAGTGGTTAAAAAGAATGAGAAAAAATAAGTATCTATACCTAGTATTTATACATGAGAAGATATCCAAGGTACATTGTACAGAGGGAGAATTAAAATTTTGCCTCAATTGTCATCTTCACAGTGTGGCCTGTCTTTGACCATCTATTTATTTACATTTTCAGTCTACCTTTCTTCCATATTCCCATAGAATTTTCTTCTAATGCAGTATGTCATTTGCTTATTCATTGTGTTTATTTTCTTTATCTGTCTTCCTGTTTGAATGAAGGCTATGTGAGGGTGGCATCCCTGTTGTGTACATTGGATCCTGTGTTCCTAAAACAGTGCTTGTCATATAATAGAGGCTTAAAAAATAGTGAATGAAATTAATAGATTCAAAGACTTAGATTCTAAGTGGTTCTCAACCTTCCTAATGCTTTGATCCTGTAACACAGTTCCTCATGTTGTGGTGACTCCCCAACCATAAAATTATTCTCGTTGCTACTTCCTAACTGTGATTTTGCTATTGTTATGAATTATAATGTAAATATTTTTGGAGATAGGTTTGCCAAAAGGTTCGTGGTCCACAGGTTGAGAACTGCTGACTTAGAAGAAGTTGGCAGTTAAAATATGAGAGAAGTTCTTGTGTTAGTGCTATAGGATTTTACTTTTTCCTGCAGTTTTTTCCTGAAACATTTGAAATCCCAAAGTCAGTTTCAGACTGGGATTCAGACACTCTTAGTTAATACTTTAAACTGTTGATCCAAAAGCTTGATTGATTTTGAAGAGAGAGAGATTGTGTGTGTGTGTGTGTGTGTGTGTGTGTGTGTGTGTGTGTGTGTGTGTGTGTATTCCCACATGTGTGTCCAGATGCATGCCTTTTTGTGTGGAGGCCAAAGCAGGTGTCAGAAGCTGCCAGGCATCTGCCGGACCCCTGGCTTGTTATGCAGGTTCTAAGATCCAAACTCCAGTCTTCATGATTGTACAGCAAGCACTGTTATCCACTAAGCCATTTCTCTCGCCCCCTAGAACTTGTATTTTATTCCTAATATGTTTTTTCTTTTTATTAGTGAAAAGTTCACTATGTATATCATGTCTGCTTACAGAAACTTAAATGTCATAAAACCCTTTTGTTATGACAGACAGACAGATAGATATATAGATATAGATTTTTTTTTTTTTTTTTTTTTTGAGACAGGGTCTCATTGTGTTACCCTGGCTGCTCTGGAGCTTACTATGTAGGCCAGGCTGACTCAGAGCTCACAGACATCTTCCTGCCTCTGCCTCCCAGGTGCTGGGATTAAAGACATGCACCACCCTGTCCAGCTGAGCTACATTTCTTATATGAACTGACCTGTCTTACAGATGATGATTGGCAGGAAGCACATGAGCGCCTGGCTGAGTTGGAAGAGAAGCTACCTGCGGCAGCTGATGAGCAAACAGGCAATAGAGAGAGGGATGAGATGGACTTGTTGGGTGACCATGAGGAGAATCTAGCAGAAAGGCTCAGTAAGATGGTGATTGAAAATGAGCTAGAAGATCCAGCTATCATGAGGGCAGTGCAGACCAGGCCGGTTTTACAAGTAAGTTACTCTGATTTGGGAACTAACAATAGCTCAGATAACAACAGATTAATAATTAAAGTACTGAGCTTTGTCATTTGTTTTCTGTTTAATAACAGAATTAACATGTGCCATAGAAAATTATTAATTGGTCAGATGGGGTGACTCAAACATAAAACCTCAGCACCGGGGAGGCTGAGGCATGCAGATTACTGTGGGTTGGAGTTAGCCTAGCTACCTAGCAAGTTCAAGGACAGCCTGGGCTACAGATAAGATCCTATCTCAGAAAACAGACCAAAAGGTTGATAATTCCTGATGTTGGCAATTTTGTAGATAAAGTTGAGGAAGCGTGTATTCTGGGACACTGTGACTTCTTATTCCCAAGTAGTTGAGGTTAAAGTCTGAGAGCCATCTAGACTCTGTGTGTATGTTCCTTTTTTGGCAGCCTCAACCCAGAAGTCTAAATTCCAGCATCTGGGATGGATCTGAAGTTCTGAGGCGAATCCGTGGACCACTACTTGCTCAGGTATTAAATACTTTACTCTTCATGTAGAATGACTTGCATCCACAGATAAGTTGGCTCCTCTTGTCATCCTTTTCTTACGGTAATTAAATAGTATATTATCTGTAATAATACACTGTAATAATATAGCAGTATGTCTCATTCACCAGCGCTAACCTTGACTGCTACATCCAGCACTTGACAGTTGTGCCTGCTCATGCTCCCTTCCTTAGCCCTCAGTTTAAAGACTGAAAGGGAGTTGTTAGAGCTCATCAATGTCAGTGTGTGATTTGAGCTAGTTAAAAATCTAGGCACAACTGCAGATCAGGGACAAACTGTTGGACAGTGGTCGGGCACAAGGCCAGAGGGATGATTATAAACAGATAATGTAAAGGAATTTTATGGGAATGATAAAATTGGTCTGCATATTTATCAAGAGTCAGAGAATTGTATACTAAATAAAGGATAACTTTTACTATATATGAGTTAAAATTAAATAAAAATGAAGATAATTTCTCAAAGTATCTTTGGCATCTGTAGAGATTATTAAAATATTACAACCAACTTAACTAATTTCTCTGTATGCTTTTTAACCACTTCCTCAATTAGGAAATGCCTACAGTGTCTGTATTAGAATATGCCTTGCCTCAGAGGCCCCCACAGGGCCCAGAAGATGACCGGGACCTTTCTGAGCGAGCTTTACCAAGGCGGTCAACATCACCTGTCATTGGAAGCCCTCCTGTTAGAGCTGTTCCTATAGGCACCCCGCCTAAGCAGATGGCCATTCCCAGCTTCAACCAGCAGGTACCTTCCATTAACGCACACAGCCCAGAATATTGGGAACCTGGGCAAAATTATTTGGGATACTGGGAGGAGGGTGGGCATTATGGGTAGGCATTAAAAGAATAGCCAATTAGAGAAGAAGTTAGTACGAATGAGACACATTCCCTAGTACCATTTGCTGCTGCTGCTTCTGATATCTTTTAACTGGGGGAGAAAAGAGTAGTTAGCCACATCAGTGCATATATCCTTTCTTAAGTGTTTTGCTGGCTGCCGGGTACATTAGCAGAGAGATAACAGAAAGCTGGGGGGAGTGGGAACACTCAGCATTGTCCACATCCCTTTTTACCTTTAAGATATCCCTGCTTTCCCTAGAGCCTGTGCAGTCCTGTTCCATAGACTTTCCTCCACCTGAAACCAGCAGCTGAAAAGGAAGGCCAATTTGGAAGGTATGGGGGGAGGGTGGTGTTGGTATGGCCTAGTTAGGCTCAATATCCTAAGAAATGGTGGAGTCACAATGTATCACAGCATTGCTGAGCATGGCGGCCATATCACTGAGGCTTCAGAATAGGACTTAGTTAATCCTCCAGCTTTCTTATCATTCCTTGCCCCTCACTAGAACCAAAATATATCCTCTTGGAGAAAATTTTCAAGTCAGAATGTCTGCTGGTACTTCCCTCAGATAGCATGGAAGGGTGGGGATACTGGAGAATTAGCTAAATCTTCCTCAGTTAAGATGAAACTGATTTGTGAGAGGAAGTAACCAAAGTTCTATGTTTGAACCCATAGCCAGAGCAATTTGCTTAGAAGTAGGGCTTTGCATTGAGTTCTGTGTCTCTACCAGTACTCGAGGGGAGGGAGTGTAGGAAGGCAAAAGACTGATTTCATTGAATGTAGTTGTGTATGTTTGTCTTAATAGATTCTGTGTCCGAAGCCTGTTCATGTACGGCCCCCAATGCCACCACGTTATCCTGCTCCCTATGGTGAGAGGATGTCTCCAAACCAGCTCTGCAGTGTTCCGGTATGTCACTTTACAACATGTAGGAATGTTTAATGTGAACTTCATAATCATCATTAGTATGTAGTAGCTCATATTTCCTAGATTATATGTATTCCTTGTAATCTCTCCTTATTTTCTGGGGTTTGTGGTTCCAAGGTCAAAGGACAAAGGTTTACTTTGTTTCATGCCACTTTAAGATTCTAAGCTTAGCTGGGAATTCCTGTATATGCCTGTAATCAGGCACTCAGTAGGCTGAAGCAGAAGAATCCTTAATTCCAGGCTAGCCTGGTCTACATAGCGAGTGAGTTTCAGGCTACCAGTTTGAGCTACTTAAGCAAGACTGTCTCAAGAAAAGAAAAAGCACAGAAAGATTCTAAGTTCATTTTTATTTCTGCTGCTTAAGCCTTTCATTCTACTGCTATCTTTTTCCTGTTAAATGGACATGGCGTTTCATAATTTCTAACAATCTTTTCTGGCATAAGACTCTCCAGTTTGAGAGGTTTTTACACCTAACTTTATACCAGATGTATACTGAGTTTGCTTAGTACATTGATTTGCTTGATCCATAATATGAACGTAATTTCCCTTTTTTGTGTCCTTAGAACTCCTCCCTTCTGGGCCACCCTTTTCCTCCTAGTGTTCCTCCTGTCCTCAGTCCCCTGCAGAGAGCACAGCTTCTTGGAGGAGCACAGGTAAGCCTATGGTTAGCCATGCCCATAAAGATAATCCTGCTGTCCTAAGATTCATTGCTTGACACTTTTTTCTTTCACTGTTAGCCATGTCTCCCCCAATATACATACTTTGTTATCCCAAGTGAAGATATTAATGGAAACAGTGTTTACCTTCTTGGTAGTGCATGCCTATAATCCCAACACTTGGGAGGCTGAGTTAGGATCGTGTGTTTGAGACCAGCCTAGGGTACACAGGGAGTTCCCAAACAGCCTGAAGTACATAATGAGACCCTCTCACAAAGTGGGGTGGGGCCAGTGGGAATTACTAATTCTATTATGTTAAAGATCTTGTTCCTCTTTGCAGCTACAGCCTGGACTACAGCCTGGACGGATGTCTCCCAGCCAGTTTGCACGGGTCCCTGGATTTGTTGGTAGCCCCCTGGCTGCCATGAATCCTAAGTTGCTACAAGGGCGAGTTGGGCAGATGCTTCCCCCAGCACCAGGCTTCCGTGCCTTCTTTAGTGTTCCACCCCCTGGTACACCACCTCCCCAGCAGCATCCTCCTGGCCCAGGACCTCACCTGCAAAACCTAAGGTATACAAAATGTGCCTCTGTTGATGAGTTGTCAGCCAAGTCCCTTTTAGTTTTATAAGTGTAAAAATTATGTTTCTCATTTAGTTTTGTGATGTAAAATTCTTATGGTACTTGCTCAGTATAGTGTTTGAGAAGTTCCTGGGTCCTCAAGTTCTCAGAGAACTGCTTGAGTCTTCAGGCTCTCCACTGTCTTCTCTACTGTCTTCAGAGTATCATGCTTCCTTTGTACATGATAATAACTGCTTCTTTTACTTTTACTAAAGTTTCACTTCATACCCATTTTTTGAACATTCATGCAGTAAGATGTACAGTGCTGATGACTAAAGATTTATTCCAAAAAGTAACAGATAGAAACAGAGGCCAGGAAGCTAGCTGATCTCAGTGCCAGCTGAGTTGCTGGTTTTATAAGGAGACAGACTTGGTTTCTACTTTGGTAAAATTGTGTCTTATTATATAAATCATGTCAGTTCATGTTCTCAAGAGAAACATCAGTAGAAGATACATATATGTGGGAAAAGTTAATTTTATTCCAGGGAACTGACTGGCAAATTGGAAATCCATTTAGTAGGCTAGAAACTAAGAGTCACATTGCAGTCTTGACCTTGAAGTATGTCAGCCAGTAGGCTAGAAACCCAGCAGAACATGGTTTCCGTTCTTGATACAAGTTTCTTCTCCGAGTGACTTCTGGTTTTGGCTATGTTTCTTCTCTGAGTGACTCCTGGTTTTGGCTGTTAGGCCTCCGAGATTATGGAGGGCAGTTTCATAAAGTCACCTGATTGTAAATGTAAATTTTGTCTTTAAAATGCTTTCATAGCAGTGTACACTGGGGTTTGGTTAAACTTGGGTATCATAGCTAGTCAGTTAACATGTAAAATTAACTGCCACACATACAATTTCAGTGTCATTCCCACAAAAAAATTAAAGCTGAATCCATTAAGCCTGTTAGGAACAAGAAGAATTGTATTGTTTTACTACTAATGCACTGGAGTAGTTCACTGAAAGAACACTAAAGGTGTTTCATAGTCATCCTCTTAGGTTTAAGAATTGGTCATTGTGGAAGAAATAAAAACTTTCACTTCTAAAAGTTTGTTTAGAATACACTCTGGCCATCCCTTGAGTGAACCTGTATCCTGTATTGACAACCTTTTTTTAAAATGAAGTCATCAAGATAAGATAATCAAGAACCATTTTCTTTTTTCTTTAGACCTCAGGCCCCAATGTTTAGACCAGACACAACCCACCTTCATCCACAGCACCGGCGCCTCTTGCATCAGCGGCAACAGCAGAGTAGAAAGTGAGTACTCCTCACTCTCCTGACCTGTCAGTGGAAGTTGCTGGCTTGGGCTACTTTTTTGTTTGTTTGGTTTTGGTTTTGTTACTACATTTACTGAAGGTGGAGTATGTTTTGTTGGCTTGAATGCTGTCCTTTTATGTTTTATTTTATTACATTTAATTTATGCTGTGTGTGCATATGTATATCTGGAGGTCAGAAGGCAACTTTGCAGGAGTTGATTCTTACCTTCCATCAAGTTGGTTCTAGGGACTGAACTCATCTGTCAAGTGCCCTAACCCCCTGACTGAGTCGTATTGCTGGCCCTTCTCTTTGTTCTTTTTTGGGGGGAAGGTAGGAGAGGGGAAAAAAACATACATACATACATACATACACACACATATATATTCATATACATATATGTATATGTGTGTATATATATACACACACATTCACTCACTCACTCTATATGCTAGCTCTAAATGATGAGGTTTCTCTTACATTTATTTACTTACTGTGTGTGACAGTCAGTTTTCTTCCAGCACATATGTCTCAGGAGCTGAACTCAGGTTGTCAGTCTTGTTGTCAGGCACTTTAAAGACTTGAGTCATCTGGCTTGTCCAAATGACCCTATTTTTATCAGTGAATTCATAGTTGAAGTCATGTTGACCTTAAGTCATAGTTAAAGTTGAGCTCTGACATTTATAGTCCTTATGAAATTTATAATCTCCATCTTAACTGCCTTTTTCTTTGTCTTCTAGTTCAGAAAGAATCTTAAAACACAGTAGCCAGCTCTAAATGTAGGTGTTATGTGAGCACAATGGCCATCTTTTCCTCACATTATTTCTTCTTCATTCAGATGTAAATGTATTTTTATATATGTACCCCTGGCTGTGTGATCAAACTATGGTAGGCTTTGAAAACTAAAAATAGCAGGATACATAAAGCCTCTGCCTTCTGTGTCTGTATCAAGTCATTCTATAATTATTTGCCTAGATAAATTAAGGAAACTAGATAGAGCTGTAAGGGGTCCTCAACATCCGTTTTTGTTCTCTTTGTATAATTCCTTTTCACTTTCAAAAATATTCTAGAATATATTTTTCCAGGGAAGAATAAGGGAACCAATGTGGACTTAGAAACAAAACTCCAAGTATTAGCTATATAGAGCAAGATTAATACATTTAGCTGTATTAAACTATTAATCCTTGGTTGGTGACACATGCTTGTAATTTTATCACTTGAAGGAAAAGACCTAAAAAAAGGAAGAAGCCAAACAGTAATAAACAAAGACCACTAAAAACAATATTTTGGTGCTCACTTCGGCAGCACAGATACTAAAATTGGAACGATACAGAGAAGATTAGCATGGCCCCATGCGCAAGGATGACATACAAATTCGTGAAGCATTCCATATTTTAAAATAATTTTAAAAACCAGTATTTTGAGGAAGAAATGAAAACACTAACAAAACACTTGCCCAAATATTCAGTTCTCAATAGAAGAAAATTTATTGAGTGGTTCCTAAAACTGAAGAGATGTTCAAGCACACTTATTTCAGGGTAACGATAAAAATTAGATAGTTACCATCATCAGACATGCAAAGCTTGAAGTGTCTCACTACTTCATTTGGGGTGAGAATTGAGTATGTAGCTCCTCAGGAGAGAATTTAGGCAGTAGAAAATAAAGTTAAAAATATGACTAGACCACACCTCACAATTTCACTTTATAGAATTCCCAGGATACTTTTTTGATGTAAAGAAACAAGGAGTAAAATTATGCCCGTTACCATTTATGTAATCAAAAGCATACAGAATAATGTTGTGTAAGACTCAAAGCCCAGCAGTGGTGGCACACACCTTTAATCCCAGCACTTGGAAGGCAGAGGGAGGCAGATCTTTGTGAGTTGGAAGCCAGCCTGGTCTACAAAGTAAGTTCCAGGAGAGGCTCTTAAGCTATAGAGAAACCTTGTTTCAAAAAACAAAAACAAAAAAAGACTGAAAGACAAAACAAGTGTGGTGGCTCATGTGTTTAATCCCACCACTGAGGAGGTAAAGGCATTGTGGGTCTCTGAGTTCCAGGACAGCCTGATGTACATAGTAAGGTCAGGCTAACCGGGTCTGCATAGTGAGATCCTGAATCAAAGAAAAGAAAGAAAGAACATTCAAAGACAGATGAACAAGCAGCATAAAGGTATGGACATGCGGAAGAGAATCCATATAAAGACAACTTGGTGGTTCTTTGAAAAGAAGACCAGAGATCAGTTCCTAGCAGCTGCATCATTCAGCGCATAACCAACTATCACTCCAGCTCCAGGAGATCTGACAACTTCTTCTGTCCTGTACATGCACAAGTACACATCAAATTTTTAAAAATAATCTTGAAGGCCTTCAACTCTCACCTGTATTACCTGGTTTTTTGAGACAGGTTCTTACTGTGTAGTCAAGACTGGCCTCAGACTCTATCCCAGGCTGGCCTCAAACCCACAGTTCTTAGTAAGCCTTGAGTGTTGGGAGTATAGGGTTGTATCACCATGGTTGACTGTGTGACTTCAAAGTGAACCAAATTGGCCTAAATACGTTTTTAAATTTGAACGATAGGTAGATATTTATTATAGTATTTGCTTGAGCTAGATACATTAAAATGTTTTATGATTTTCAGTGAGTTAAAGAAAAAGTATACAGACTTCAGGATCAGATTAGCCAGTATTCAATCTTACTCTACCACCTGTTAACCAGCTTTGATTTCTCCTGACCTCAGTGTATTGTCTTAAATGAAGAAATCTACCTCATGTGTGTGGTTATAGTTTACACAAAAGTCCAGATGTGCTTAACAAAGGGGAAGGTACTCAGATCTTAGTTTGATTTCTGTGATTATGTATCACGTAGCTTTTTCCCCTTTGATTCTGTTAGGGTGCAGTTCTGTTTTTCTTCACAAAGGCAAAGGGGTGTTTTTGAACCAGCAGTACTGTATACCTGTATTTCGAAAAGCATGGCCTATGTGCTGACTTGGCCTGAATGCAGCATCTGTTTGCCTTTCAGTCAGCATCGGAATCTCAATGGTGCCGGAGACAGAGGAGGTCACCGGGCCAGTCATCAAGATCATCTCCGGAAGGACCCATATGCTAATCTCATGCTGCAGCGGGAAAAGGATTGGGTCTCTAAAATCCAGATGATGCAGCTGCAGAGCACTGATCCCTACCTGGATGATTTCTATTACCAGGTAAATAGCCAGTACTTGTTTTGAGAACAGTTTGTCTGCTTATGTTAGTAATAGAATTTTCTTTTTTTTTTTAGAATTTTCTATGGAGATACTGTCCCCTGAATGCAAATTGACTAAGCAGATTCCATCCATTTTTTAATATTCAGTGTCAAGCTATATGTGCTCAGATTGATATTTTCATTTTGGCATTAATAATCTGGTTCTTCCAATTAAGAATATTGGTGGTGTGGGGCTGGGGATGTAGCTCAGTGGGAGAGCACTTGGCTTAGCATGTGCATGTCCCAGGCTTCTATCCCTAGTACTCCTCATTACACACCAAAAAGAAAAAGAAAAGACATTCAAAGACAGATGAACAGAAAAGAATATTGGCAGTCTAACTTTAAAGACATCTTCATTAATTCACATTTGTAAAATACTCTTTTAAAAACATTTGTTTTGTGGGCAGTGCGGCACAGCTGTCAAGGTCCACGTGTGGATGTGAGGGGGAACTAGTTTTTTCCTTTCACCAGGGGGATCCCAGAGATTGAATTTAGGTCATTGTTAAGTCTCAAACTCAGGACAAATGACTAATGTGCCTGTTTAACATCAAAATGGACCTGGCCACCAGTTTCTCCCAGAATCCTTTTCTACCTACTTGTTACAGGGTATGACTGGCATATTCCACCCTTTATCCCTCCCACCCTACCCCCTACCCCCCAGAACTCTCTAGCCCAGGGCCTGGGCAGCTCTTCCCTATATAATCCAGCCATTTTGGTTACCTGCCTTTTTTGTATTTTTGTCCTCTTGCCTGCTGTACCTGGTCTTCCTCTCTCCTCTCTCCCTTCCCCTCCCCGTCTCACATGGCTCAGTCATGTCCCCTCTGGACTCTGCCAGATGTCCCTGTCTCTGCTTATGCTGTCCCGTTTATCTACAATAAACCTTCTCCTCCACCATACCTAGGAGCAGTGGCTGAGGTACCTGTTTAGCAGTCACCATGCTTAGTGACAAGTGCCTTTGCCCACTGAGCCATCTTATCAAGCCAGTTAATGTTTTTGAAGACTTAAGGGGTTTGTGGTGTGTGAGTGTCTGGTTTGTGGTGCTGGGCATTGAAAGTTGGGCCTTGAACATGCTATAAACCTACTCTGTTGTTGAGGTTTACCCATAATCCATAGATTGGTTTTTAATGAAGCCAAGGATGTGTGTGCATGCCTTTAATCCCAACACTCTGGAGGTAGAGACAGGAAGATGTCTTGAGTTCAAGGCTAGCCTGGTCTACATAGTGCTAGGACAGCCGGGGTATATTGAAAAATCAAATAATAATAATAATAATAAAGTAGCCTAGCAGTGGACGTTGAAAAAAATTTTAAAAAGAAATAAATAAAAAAGCCTCACAGTGGTGGCGCATGCCTTTAATCCCAGCACTTGGAAGGCAGAGGCAGGTAGATCTCTGAATTTGAGGCCAGCGTGGTCTACAGAGTGAATTCCAGAACAACCACAGCTGTTAAACAGAGAAACCCAGTCTCAAAATAACAAAAATAAACAAATAAATATGTAGTAAGCTTTCTTGTTAGGCTTTCTTAGACTGCCAGCCTGCAAATAATGACACAGAGACTTACTAATTATGAAAGCTTGGCCTTTGGCTTAGGCTTTTTCCCAACTAGCTCTTACAGCTCAAATTAACCTGCTTCTGTTAATCTACGTTCTGCCATGTGGCCTCTCTTCTATTCTGTATGTCCGACTTGCTTTGCATCTCCTGGCACCTAGATTCGTCTCCTCTTCCTCTCTCTACCTGAAAATCCCACCTATCTATCCTCTCCTGCCTAGCTATTGGCCAGTCAGCTTTTTACTAAACCAATCAGAAGGCACCTTGGCAAAGACACATCTTCACAGTGTACAAAAGGACTATCCCACAACATAAATAAATAAAATACAACAAAAACTAGGCTTCAGTGTATTTCTAGAGTTCTAGTTGTATTATTACCAATGGTGTAATTAGTGTGAAGAACAGTGGTGGTCTGTATTTGTTTTGCAATGAAAACCATCTTCTCTTGTGATAGAATTACTTTGAAAAACTGGAGAAATTGTCAGCTGCTGAAGAAATACAAGGTGATGGTCCTAAGAAGGAGCGAACCAAGCTCATCACTCCCCAGGTGGCCAAACTGGAGCATGCATATAAGCCTGGTAAGGTTCTAGTTCTTTTTTTCTTTCTTTTTTTGTTTTTGTTTTTGTTTTTGTTTTTCGAGACAGGGTTTCTCTGTAGCTTTGGGCCTGTCCTGGAACTCACTCTGTAGATCAGGCTGGCCTTGAATTCACAGAGATCCTCCTGGCTCTGCCTCCCGAGTGCTGGGATTAAAGGCTTATACCACCACCGCCCGGCTTCTAGTTCATTATTAAGAGAAATTTGAGACACTACTGTTTTGATAAATTTGAGATATTTATATGTGGAGAGTATGAGTAGCCTGACAGATGAGCTCACAGGTCCTTTGCTCTTTGAGAGTCTATAATCTTTCAAAACTTACTATGATTTTTTTTTTTTTAGTACTCCTAAAATGAAGAGGAAATAATTTTTCTTTTGATGATGATTTTAATGAAGGGATGGAGAATCGATTATGCAAAGGAGTTGCTTTAGATGGCTGTGGTGGCTCTCATCTGTAATCTCAGTATTGAGGAGGCAGAGACAGAAGGATCATGAGTTAAAACAAAACCAAAAAAGAAAAGGAAAGGGGTTGCCTCACTACATACATTCTTGCGGTGAATTATTAAACTATGGGTGAAGCACAAAGGAAAGCTTACTGAACGCTGTCTGCTATATTCCAAGTCTTTATTAACAGAATCTTTTTTGTCCTTGCAGTGCAGTTTGAGGGCTCTTTGGGTAAGCTTACAGTCTCTAGTGTGAATAATCCTCGAAAGATGATTGATGCTGTCGTGACATCTCGGAGTGAAGATGATGTAAGTGCAAGCTAATAGGGTGTTCATTTTGGCAGTCATTGGAATGAGATGAGGCATGGTGGAATTGTCTGTAATCTAAGCTGACCTGGTATGTCCTAATTTTTTAGTTTTTCACACATAAGCTGAAATATAATACCTTCATTTAAAAAAAAAAATGTGTGTGTGTGTGTGTGTGTGTGTGTGTCACATGCCATGGTGCACTTGTGGAAGTCAGAGGACAACTTTCTAGAAACAGATTCTCCTTGCAACAGGGACTCCAGGAATCAAATTCAAATGGTCAGTTATGTCCATGCAGCAAGCACTGTTTACCAGTTGAGCCGTCTTGCTGGCCCTAATGCCTTTATTTATGAAACGGCCAGCCAGAGCATGCAATAGCAGGAGTCTTTGGATCTGATACCTCTGGCTGCAAGTAGTGCCTATTTACTCCAGTTTACTACTTAAAACAATATTTCTATGTTTTTTAGATTATTAATCTAGTTTAATAATTTATGAGCTGACTCAGTCAGTGACCTTTGTTTCATACTGTTGTCATTTTGGATTGTTAACTTTTAAGGAGTCTGGATTCTCAAGTATTTTCACCAGTGAACCTAAAAGTGCATTCTTGGTAAAATGGTCTCAGTAAAGGTAAAGAATTCATACTGAATAACCTTTTTTTTTTTTTTTCTTTTTTTAAGGAAACAAAAGAAAAACAAGTTCGGGACAAGAGAAGAAAAACCCTTGTCATAATTGAGAAAGTAAGAATTTATTTCTGTATTTAGTTTCAATTTAAAGAACTATCAAAAATGTGTGTATCCAAGAAGTAGAAGAGTGAGCAGGAAATCAGTGTTAATTAATTTTTTTTTGTAATTACATTTTATGATTGGTGATGGCATTGTGCATGCATGTCAGAGGACAACTGGTAGGGGTGGGTTCTTGACCTTCCACCTTGTGGTTTCTGAGGCTTTTAACTTAGATTGTCAGGCTTGAGGGGAGGTACCTTTACCTGCTCAGTCATCTCACTGGCCCAGTTTCTTTTATATTACCTAAGAATTGATTTGTGTTAAGTGCTTGTTGTTTACCAGAGTATTCTAGAAATGATTGTGCTATACCTTGCCTATGGAATCCTGGAAAGAACACTGCACTGGGGTTTTGTTCATAGCCATCTCATCAGCCCAACTCATCTTCAGTCTAATAAAAATTGGAATAAAAGTTTCGTTGTTACATGAACTAATTTAGTTTTACGGCATTTATTAGGCATTCCTTATGTGCTAAGGAAAACAAGATGATACATATAGACAGTCTGTAAAGCACACATACCACAGTGCAGTATTACATACATAATACCATACTACACTACTTAGAGCACAGTAGTTTAGAACACAAGCTCAAACCATCCCTTTTCTGAGTCTAACGTGAGGCTGAGTTATTTAACCTTTTATGCTGTCCTCAGTTTCTTCATGGAGATGATTGTAGTAGTTTTGTTTTAGGGTTGAGTTTGCAAATGAATGGAATTTGTGCAAAGTGCTAGACCACTGGCTGACACCAGTAGTAAAGTTAACTTTAAAATAGTGCCTGGTTGTGTAGTTGGGAGTTTTTCTATGTCCTACCTGGTCCTGCAGCTGCTTTGACCCAAATAAATATACAGAGGCTTATATTATTTTCAAACTATGGCCATGGCAGGCTTCTTGCTAGCTAGCTCTTGTATCTTAAATAAACCCATTTCTCTAAATCTATACCTTGGCCACACGGCTTGTGGCTTATTGGTGCTTTACATCTTACTTTTCCTGGTAGTGACTAGCAGTGTCTGCTTCACTGTTCTTTCTCCTCCCACTGTCTCTCTTGGATGTTCCCGCCTAACTCCATCCTGCCCTGCCATAGGCCAGTGCAGTTTTATTTATCAACCAATCAGAGCAACACATATTCACAGCATACAGAAAGACATCCCACAGCATGGTCAGACTGGAGAGATGGCTCAGTGGTTAAGAGCACTGGCTGTTCTTCCAAAGGACCCTGGGTTCAGTTCACAGCACCCATGTGGCTGTTCACAATCTGTAACTCTATTTCCAGGGGATCTGGCATCCTCACACAGACATACATGCAAGCAAAACCCCAATGTATATAAAAATTAAGTCTTTTTAAAAAAAAAAAATCTTGCCTGGTCTTTTGTTATACATGCCTTTAATCCCAGCACTTGAGAGGCAGAGACAGGTGAATCTCTGTGAGTTCAAGGCCTGCCTGGTCTGCAAAGCTAGTTCCAGGACAGCCAAGGCTACACAGAGAAACTCTGTTTCAAGAAACTAAAAAAAAATGAAAAGAAAAGAAAAAATTGCTTGGTTAGCAATCTTTATCAGTAATCCAGTATGCTGGGGGCTGGAGAGATGGCTCAGAGGTTAAGAGCACTGGCTGCTCTTCCAGAGGACCCACATGGCAGCTCACAACTGTTTGTAATTCCAATTCCAGAGGATCTGACACCCTCACACAGACATAAATATAGGCAAAACACCATTAAAAAAAAAAAAATAGAAAGAAAGAAAAAAGGAATCCAGTATGGTGATTTTAATCACAGAGGCAGTTTCTGAATGTGAGGACTACATAGTAAATTCCAGAAGAGCTACACAGTGAGACCATATCTCAAAGATTAGCAGGGCTGGAGAATATGGTAAAATGTTTGCTGTGTAAGTTTGAGGAACAGAGTTTGCATCTTCAGCATCCACATAAATGCCAGTCCGGTATGGCAACCCTCCCAGTGCTCAGGGGCAGAGACAGAATCCTTGGATCTTGGACAAAAAGATAAATTGAGCCTAATTGGCAACTTCTGGGTTCAGGTGGGAGATGCTGCATCAATACAGAAAGTACTGAAAGATGGAGGAAAACACTTGACAGTCAAGATCTGACCTCTTTATGCACACACATTCTTACTCACTCCCTCACTTATTACTGGAAAGTGACCCTAGTGGCATTGTTAGGAAAGTTGGGTGTTTCAGCCTAACATTGCTGCTGGGAAATTTGGAAAGCATAATTACTTCACTATTTTTACTACCTATCAGTCCAAGAGAGAGAAAGACTGATGCTTGAAGGATTATTATTTCACCATGTTTCCCCACATTTAATCAAGCACTTTAAAAAAAAAAAAAACCTCATTTTTTTTGAATTGTACTCTTGTATTTTTACTTGTTAGCCCTAAACTGTGAAGATGTTTATCTAATACTCTGGTCCTGACCCAGCATGTTATGGCTTGTTCTGTCTCTCCCCTAGACCTATAGTTTACTCCTTGATGTTGAGGATTATGAAAGGCGATATCTCCTAAGTCTAGAAGAAGAGCGGCCTGCCCTGGTGGATGAAAGAAAGCACAAAATCTGTAGCATGTATGACAACCTGAGGGGCAAATTGCCTGGACAAGAGAGGTAAGCATTGTGCACTTGAAGGAAATGAGAGATTCTTTCCATTGCCACTAAACTCCACTTGGGATTGTGGTGTTCCTTGTCCTACCATTTCTATAAGCTTAGCATCTATTCTTGGGTTTGTTTTTGTTTTGAGACAAAGGCACACTGTGTAGCCCTGGCTGACCTTGAATTGCTTTCCAAATGTTTCTATTAAAGGTATGGGCCACCACACCACACTAGTATCTATATTTTTGTCCAGACTTGGGTGCTACTTCATGTAGAACATTCCATAATCCTTTTGAGTTCTTTCTTGGATTCATATATTCAACAATATATAGTCAGTATCTTCTACAATTGTGCTAGTGGTCCAGATACAGAGGGGACGCTCCTAGATTTTGGTTTTGAGGTGACAGATTATATCTGGAATATGATTAATAGTGTGTTCCACTTTGTAATTTTTATGTATTGACTTTTCTGCTAACGCGGCACTTACCAACGTTTGTACTTTCTTGAGATTTCCATAGAGTGTGTATGTGGAAGCCAGTCCATCTTCCAGTGAAGAATGTTACCTCTTTCTGTGTCATCTTTCTCCTGCTCATTGTCTGAAGCAAACCTAGCTGTGATAATGTCCTATAAATCCCAAATATTTAATGTAAGGTGACTACACCTGCTGACAGCTCCTTTCCCTTCGCTCAGATTCTCCTGAACCAGAACTTACACGCACATAAGAATAGACTTCTTTTCAGCACACTTACGTGCTGTTGGTCTGATAAATGTGGTTTATCCATAGATAGGCATGTTATGTAACCATTAAATGCTTTTAACAGAAGCATATTTATTGATAGAGAAAAGTGTTTAAAAGGTTAACTGAAGTTGGATGTAACTGTAGATCAGTGGTAGAGCACTTGCCTAGCATACAGGAGGCTCTGGACTTAGTTTCCCATTCTGGGGAGGAAAAGTGAAAAAAGTCAAATTACAAAACCATATAAATTCTATGTGCCCTGTTAACACTTATAAATTAACATTTAATTTTTACTTAAATCAAATTTGATCACATTTTTACATATAATATGGGAATAGTTTTTCATATTTGTACAACTTAATTTTACTATTTATTATCTAGTTGGAATTGGAGAGTAATCCTCAGTTTGGGTAGTACAGATGATTGTGAAGATAGGGTTGCATATTTAAAAAAAAAAATGTGGGTTTTCTGTATTGCCCTTGTTGACATTAGATGGCATTCTTCTTGCAGGCCAAGCGATGACCACTTTGTACAGATCATGTGTATCCGAAAAGGGAAGAGAATGGTTGCCCGCATTCTCCCTTTCCTCTCCACAGAGCAAGCAGCTGACATTCTCATGGCAACTGCCAGGAACCTCCCTTTCCTTATCAAGAAGGATGCACAAGATGAGGTACTCACCACGCAGGGCAACTTTCCTTCAGTTTCTCAAGCTGGAAAACGTGGACTTCTGGTTACTCTTATGGATGTGAACCATCCTCCCTGCTCTGTTGTCAGTAGCTTCATGTTAGCCTGGAGGTTTAGTTCAGGGGTGTCCCTCAGGTAAATTTTTGATTAAAAGATTTCTGCCGGGCGGTGGTGGCGCACGCCTGTAATCCCAGCACTCGGGAGGCAGAGCCAGGCGGATCTCTGTGAGTTCGAGGCCAGCCTGGGCTACAGGGCGAGATCCAGGACAGGCTCCAAAACTACACAGAGAAGCCCTGTCTCGAAAAACAAACAAACCAAAAAAAAGATTTCTGCTTATCCTTGTAGAAGCTTTTCAAAGATTAGCAAATTTTCTTGTACTTTTTCAAGTGCAAGACAAGAAATTAATAAAGGAATAGTACTATTAAGTACGGGATTCAGAGTAGCGAGATACTTGTGAGGAAACATTATAGTTGACTACAAATTGAGCAGTAACTACCTGAGTTATCTGCAGAAGACATGCCTATATACCATGAAACACAAAAGAACTGGAAATGGCTACTGTAGCTTTTGAGATTTTAGAATTTACAGAAAGGAATGAAAAGTTTAAATCTTATGAGAAAAATGCAGGTTTTACTTGTGAATGACTAATTTACGTGCATGTGTGTATGTGCATGATTGGTATCCATGGAGGTCAGAACAGGGCATTGGATCCCCTACAACTGCAGTTACAGTCTGTAAACCACCATATGGATGCTGGGAATTGAATCTGAGTCCTCCGTAAAAGCAACAAGTGCTCCAGCTGTCTCTCTAGCCCCAAAACCAGTACATTTTTAAGAGACTCCCAAGAATGAAAAATAGGATGGAGGGAATTTTAAAGATTTTAGATTTATCCTAGAGAATAAAAGGCCAGAATAAAAAGGTATGCCTATTTTAAAGCATAAATGCCAAAGGAAAAGAATGGAGCAGTAGGCACTCTGTCAATCATGATCTCACAGAAACTCATCAATGGAAGCAAGTTTGGAAGAATCTTGTCCATTTGGCAAATACTCTCTGAATACCTCTACATGCCAGGCACCATTTTATATTATAGAAAGAAAGCTAGGAATAAAACAATACCTTTATAGAGCTTACTTGCTAGTAAAGAACACTTAGTTAACTATATAGAAAAATTGCATGTGGTAACTCATGCCTGATTTCCCCACATTAGGGAGGCAAGGCAGGAGAGTTGCTGTATATTCGAGGCCAACCTAAAAATATGTGTTTGTAGAATGTAGTTCATTCTCCTCTCTCTATTTGTCTCTGTTTGTGTGTATGTGTACATGTGTATGTGTACATGCATGTGCTGTGTTTTCAACCTGTGTGAATTAAAAAGTAATCAACCATGTCTCAAGAATCCATTTTCTTCCAGTAAGAACTGGTTCCAGGTGTAAAGCATGGGAGTACAGATAACCCTGGTCTTACACCAGAGACAAGGGACTAATAGATTACTAGGGATACACATACCAATTTGAGGGAACTCCTGTTTGCCAGAAGTGATATATTTAATATCAGAAAGAAAAATTACAGCAGTAGACTGCATTAGATTTCACTTAATGAGTTCATAAATGATACCAAAAATATATCATTTGTAGTGAGTGCTGGGCCAGTAACTCATCTCGAAAACTGAAAAAGGAAGAGTCAAGTATTTATCCTGCCTTTCCATTACAACCAAATGTCCTGGCACACAGTAATATCATAATGATTTTGTATATAGTGAGCATCCTGCTGGCCACAACCACTGGTGGGAGGTAGTGAAGGACCAGTTGGCAGAATGTAACGCTCTTGTTTGTTTTGTAGGTGCTGCCATGCTTACTGAGTCCCTTCTCTCTTCTCCTCTATCATCTTCCTTCAGTGACTGTCACCAGCCTTCTGCAACAGCTAATGAACCTACCTCAAAGTGCAACTGCACCAGCACCCTCCAACCCTCACCTCACTGCTGTGCTCCAGAACAAGGTGGTCTTGTCCTTTAGTGTCCCTAACTTATGTGGCATCTAAAGTTGACATAGGAAAATTATGACTGCTGTAGCTTCCTTCCACTCAGGAATTACATTACACTAGCAAAGGCTAGAAAACAAACAATGCTTTGGAGAAAAGAGTGTTTTATGAAATTTGAGGCATCAAGCATCCATTCTTTTTTACAATTATTCCTGTCCTCTTTAACAGTAGATTCCCATACTCATGAAGTTCCTGCTTCAAGACAGTTCTGAAAGTTAAAGCTGTCATGGCATGAGGAACAGAACTGGATGTGGATGATTAAAGTATAGACTAACTGCCTGTCCTCTTTGTTAGGACTTCCCCAGAAATTCTAACAAGCTTCTGCTGAGTAGCAGTGGCCAGGATTTAGTCACATGGCATACCTAGCTGCAGGAAAGCTACGTACAGCTTTCAGTTATGTCCTGTTAAAGATGCAAAGGTTAAGGCAAAGCTTGGTGCACTTGTTTTTAATCCCAGCATTCAGGCTGTGATCTCTGTGAGTTCGAGGCCAGCCTAGTTTACATATCGAGTTCCAAGACATAAATCCTACCCTAAAAACAAAACCTTTTTTTCTTTTTTAGTTCAAAGCCTCTTAGAGGAAACCTAATAAGAAAAGAGGATTGTGAGTTTCTAAACAGGCAGTGTCGGTCCTTGCCTGCCCTTTTCCAGCCTTATGATCCTGAGTGTTGCTCAGCCAGTTTCCTGATCTGTGATGTGCAAGTGTTGATGCAGGCTTTGCACAGTCGTCCTAGTGTTTAGAATCTAGAGGAAAGACACACCTCTAATTCCAGGCTCGCCAGACCCTCTCAACCTGGCTACACAAAAACTTTGGTGTACAGCCATTCCCATCAGTGCCAGGGTCCCATCAACTGAGGTGTAAGAGGCTTAGATGCACTGTTTTGGGTTTTGCTGTTGTTGCTTTTAGATTTATTTTATGTGTATGAGTGTTTTATCTCCATGTGCACCTTATAGATGTCAGTGAATGGTTGTGGGCCGTCATGTAGTTTCTGGGAACAGAAACCTGATCCTCCACAAGAGCAGCAAGTTCTCTTAACCACTGAGCCATCTCTCCAGCCTCCTAGATGCATTGTTAAGTTTGATTCTATCTGGCTTTTCTTCCAGTTTGGCTTGTCACTGCTCCTAATCCTCCTAAGCCGTGGGGAAGACCTACAGAGTTCAGGCCCTGCTATAGAATCAACACAAAATAACCAGTGGTCAGTACGATTGTTTATCTTTTCTTTCAAATTCTTGTAAATAACCTTTGCTCTCCTTTCTCTTCCCCTTCTGCTTCTCATATTGTTTTGGGTTTTCTCTATCAGGACAGAGGTGATGTTGATGGCAACCCGAGAACTTCTACAGATCCCCCAAGCAGCCCTGGCCAAGCCAATCTCTATACCCACAAATCTAGTGTCCCTTTTTTCTCGCTATGTTGACCGGCAGAAACTGAACTTGCTGGAGACAAAACTACAGTAAGTTCCAAATACATTTCACTACCTTGGTACTTTAGACATCATACTGCGGGGAGGATGAAGCTAAATGGGAGTGAGAGATTGAGACATCCATTAAATGTGTGTGTGCTGAAACAAATCACTGTATTGTATGCAACAGTACCTCAGAAAATGACAAAAGCTGAGAGAACAGATATATCTAGGGTGTTTTATTATGAGAGTTCTTTTAAAGATATAATTTGAATGCAAAAGATTCATCCTATTCTAACTTATTCATACAAGAAGTTGTCTTTCTCTCTCTTCATGTCCTCAGGCTGGTCCAGGGGATACGATAAAGCTCCCAGTGTGCCCTGTGCCTCCTTTTTTGGCTGCCGCCTGCACTGCTGCCATCACCAACGGAGTGTTTTTAATGAGGGGAGGGAGGTAGCTTATGACCCAAAGGAAAGTCTGTGGGATCAGCCTGTTTGCAGAGGTTAGCTCTGAATGCCGGGTATTTCCCCACTGCTCTGATACTTCTGCTGGGTGTTTCTTTCACCTTCCGTGTTACACTCTGCATGTCCTACTTTTACTCAGTTCTTCTCAACTTTGCATTTTCTTTGCCCTAGAGACACAAATATAATATCCCTTTATCCCATCACCACTATTACAGTTCAGAGTAGGTTGTAGTCTGCCAAAGGTTCCCTCCACCTTTATTAATAGGACTATAGGAGAGCCAAAACTAAGTAGAAGTCAAAATATAGGTAAATGTACACACACCCCTACACACACATTCATGTGGTCTCCAGAGGGTCCTTACAGGATGAGTTTTAGTTTGAAAAATATTTAGTTGACATATACCTCTGAAAATAAACCAGCTGATAAATTTTTAGTCTGTTTCTGTTCTATCTTGTAATTTGGTGGATTCTACTTTTTTAATATATAATACAGGGTACACAGCACATTACATTAAATCAAACTTGTTAAATGGTTGATGCCCAGCTCTAGGCTGAGAAGTCTTTCTCCCTACCGGTATTTCCTTTGTTCCTGACCACCATAATGGAAACAGCACACACACAGTTAAGCCTTTTCCTGTGATGACTACAGCGTGCTTGAGCCTGTCCCTCAAGTGCATTCAAGAGTACCCAAGATGAGCCTCACCTAGAGCCTGCTTCTGCAGTGTGGCTTCTGTGCACCTGCACTGTCTTCCTGATGTGACTTCTGTAAGCCATGCTTCTGCTTCTCTTCCCCATTTTCATTTAGTGTCTTGGGTAGAAGCCTCCAAATGTAGCCATGGCTGCTAAGCTTGGGCTGCTCAGCTCTTCGGTCTCCTCTGCCCTGCAGCAGAACTGCTGTCCTGGCTGCTTAGTCTTGCCTGAGCCCCCATCCACTGGCAGCCGGGGCCTGGGTTGGAATCTTAGGGACACTGTCCTTTCACCTCTCTTACCTTCAGCAGTCAGCCAGGATGAGGGACCTTGCTCCCTAGTAGTTGCAATTCTGAAAAACTAAATTGGATTTATTTTATATTCCCATCCTGATCCTGCTTTCTGCTCTTCTCACCTTTTTGAATGTAGTCAGGGGACAGGCTATGATATTTAAAGAGTAAACGTTTTGCACATACATGTAATGTATAACAGTATAGCCCTCCGTTACAACCAGCTGTCCTTGTTCTCATCTCCATTTCTTCTCATTCTGTGGCCTCAGGCTCCACCAGCTGCTCCCCAGTGACAGTCTCTAGCTTCCTTCTACCATCTGCTGACTGTCTCCACTGAGCCTTTCTTACCTTCCCTTCACACCTGAGCAAGTAAACACTTGATTATTTTTTCTTCCTTATTGTGCTTTTTGTTCAGTTCTAATTAATAAAAGTTTCTAAATTTACATTTTTATAGGGTATTGTAAATAAAAACAAATTGTATACTTGAAAACGTGTACTTGTATTTTATACCTTTTTTGTTTCTGAATTTGTTTTTAATGGGTTTTCCATCATACTTGGATTCACTAGCAAAACTCTTTTTTGTTGTTGTTGTTGTTGATTTTTTTGTTTTGTTTTGTTTTTCCAGAGCTGAGGACCAAACCTAGGGCCAAACCACTGAGCTAAATCCCCAACCCCAGCAAAACTCTTGATGTTGGAGAAATACCACTTTGCCCTAAACAAATTCACGTATTTCTAGAAAGATGCCCATCTCTCTCTCCTTTTAAGAGACTTAGGTAGCTCCCTTAAGCATTTAGCTGCCCTCATGGTTTGTATTTCTCTTAGGTATAGCCCTGTAGCTTTGTTTAATCTTTAAAAACAAAAAAAAATCTTGCTAGGCACATATCTATAATCCTAGCATTCAGGAATGTGAAACAGGAAGATCATTCATCATTTTTACTCTTAAAGTGATCAAGATTGAAGATTCAGCAAACTAGTAAAATCAGAGGAGGATAAGGAATGGAGAGATGGTTCAGTGGTTAAAGGCACTCGCTGTTTTTCCAGAGGACCCGAGTTCAATTCTCATCACCAACATTGGCAGTTCACAGCCCTCCATAACTTCAGTTCTACAGGATCTGATACCCTCTTCTGGTTTCTGTGGACACAAAGGCATGGTACCAAGGTATGCATACAGGCAAAGCACCCGTACATGTACTTTTTTTTTTTAATAGGAAAAACAGTGGGAAGGGACGTTGGATCCAAGAGCAGAGCACTAGATGGAATGTTACTTTTGTTAAGAGTAGAATATAATGGGGAGAGATGTGTTTTTCAGAAAGGGTTTCTCTGTGTAGCCCTGGCTGTCCTGGAACTCACTCTGTAGACAAGGCTGTCCTCGGAACTCTCAGCAGTCACCCTGCCTCTACCTTCTGAGTGCTGGGATTAAGGGCGTGTTGCCACTACCTCAGAGGTTTTTGTTTGTTTTTTCAATTTATTTTATATCCCGAATGCAGCTTCCCCTCCCTCCTCTCCTCCTAGCCCCTCTTCCCTGCCTCCCTCCTGCCTCTGCCCCCCCCCCCCCCCCCGCGCCTCTGCCCCCCCCCATCCATTCCTCTACCATTTCTATTCAGAAAAGGGCAGGCCTCCCATGGATATTGACAAAACATGGTATATCAAGTTATAAGGCTAAGCACCTCACCTTGTATTAAGGCTGGGCAAGCTAACTCAGTTTGGGGAGTAGAATCCCAAAAGCCAGCCAGAGTCAAAGACAGATCCCACTTCCATTGTTAGGCCTACAAGAAGACCGAGCTACACAACTGTCACATACATGCAGAGGACCCAGGTCAGTCCCATGCAGGCTCCCTATTGGTTGGTTCAGGCTCTGTGAACGCCTATGAGCCTGGGTTAGTTGATTCTGTGGGTTTCCTTGTGATGCCCTTGACCCTTCTGACTTATATAATCCTTCTTCCCGCTCTTCAGCAGGATTCCCCAAGCTCGGCCCAATGCTTGGCTGTGGGTCTCTGCATCTGCTTCCACCTGTTGCTGGGTGAAGCAAGAGATGGATTCTTAACGTTAGCATAAACCCTGTTAGGTGGCTAATCTTGGGGAAGATCCACAAGGCTAGATTAAACGTTTTCAGTGGGAGAACATAGGATGCAATACTTCACAACTTAGAGACCTGGAAACCGAAGCTCTAGGAGGTGGAACTTGATTGAGGCCCTGGGTTGACTAATGGTAAAGACCCAGAGAATGTTGTAGTTACTTTAAAAGTTTGTTTTTTTCTTTCTTTTTTTGGATTTTTGAGACAGGCCTTCTTTGTGTAGCTTTGTGCCTTTCCTGGAACTAGCTTTGTAGACCAGGCTGGCCTTGAACTCACAGAGATCCGCCTGCCTCTGCCTCCCAAGTGCTGGTATTAAAGGCGTGTGCCACCACCGCCTGGCTAAAAGTATTTTTTAAGCCTAGGAATAATCAATGTAGTTGATAATTATATTAGGTGATAGTTTGCAGTATAACAGTTAAAAACTGGCATCAAGATTTTTTATGAGTTTTTTTTTCTGCAAATGTATGTGCAGCCATATGTAGGCTGGTGCTTGCAGAAGTCAAAAGGATACCAGATACCCTGGAAGTAGTTAGAGATGATTGTGAACTACCATTTTGGGTGCTGGGAACTGAACCCAAGTTCTCTGAAAGAACAAGTGCTATTAACCTCTGAGACATCTCTTCAGCCCCAGAAAAATTGCTGCATGGGAAAATACAGTAAAAGGATAGAGCATACCAGCTGAAAGATCAAAGTTCTACTTTAATAAGTCCAAGCTAGAGGTACTTAAGTAAGGTCCCATATCTACCCTAAATTGCATTTTTCCAAAACCACAGCTATTGAATCACTGAAGTAGCCTTCTTAAACTTTAGGAAGACAAGACATGGCTTATGGATTTCTACTTTGGGAGGACAGTGAGGTCTACTGTGTGGGAAGGTCAAAATGATCTTACATTTTTCCTCTTCTAGCTATGCTTGAGTGGATTGGCATTGTGATCTTTGAGAAATGAGTATGTCGGATTTCAGCAAGCAAGGCTTTGCTCTGACAACTCCGCATCTTACAATGATCTAATAGCATTATGTTGACTTTCTTTCCTCTTGCATTAGAGACACAGTTATGAATAGCTTGCAGGTCTCATGACAGCCTCTGCCTTACTTTTTGGTTTGCAAATGTTGCACGGAAGGCTGTTCAGAGGAGCTTGCTCATTATTCAACGTGACTCTCCAAGCTCCCAATTTAGCTGAACTCATTCTCCAAAGTATGTAGAAGAGAACTAAGTGATGAGCAGTGTGTGTGTGTGTGTGTGTGTGTGTGTGTGTGTGTGTGTAGTGTAGTGTGTGTTTTTCCCAATTGTGAATATAACATCCTTAAAACTGCTTAGATTGTATCAGTTTGAAGATCAAGAAATGCTGGTGATACTGCTAACCTAGCATACACAAATCCCTGGGTTTGATCCCTAGTACTGCATAAAACTGGGTACTCCCAACACTGGGGAGGTGAGGCAAGGTCAGGAGTTCAATGTCATCCTCAGCAGCAGAATGAATTCCTGGCCAGCCTAGGATACATGACAATAGGCGGAAAACAACAGGAAAACACCTGATACTTGATAAGCCAATCAAAATAAAACTGACAGTTACAAGTTATTAAATGAAAATCCCAGTGCCGAGACTGGACTACCTCATGGGCTGTTGGTGAGGGAGTTCCCTGAGGCCTCAAAACAGTCAATTGCCACCTCTGTTGGTTGCCACCAGAACTAGGTAGTAAGACCCTGTTTGTAAAGGTGCTTTGGTCTCAGGACATAAAGAAATCAAGCTGGAAGTTTCCTATGTGTCAGCTAGATCTCACAGTGCTGGAAGATGCTATGCAAGCTGATGAGAACTGTCATCAGTAGTCTTATTCAGCTGTAGACACTAGCTAGCTACAATGGTACAGACCAGCTAGGCAAGCTGAGCCCACTGCTTCAATAGTGGCAGGTGTGTTATGGGGGTGACCAACCACTTTCTGCTTGAAATGGATGCTTGCACCACGGGAGAATACTCACATCTGATACTGTAAACCCACTCAAAAGCCCGTGACTGGAGAGGTCATATGCCCAAGTCAGGAAACTACTGCTGTTGTCTTGCTAATAGGTGTGATGTGTCCGTCAAGTTGCCTTCCAAATACCTATGTGCATATGACCATAAATGCTGCTGTCAGTTTTGGTCAGAGAAACTTCTTTTTAGCAGGGGTCAGTGGTGACTTCAAAGACTCTTAAGTCAAAGTACTGAGATACTGAGAATAAATGGCTGTTGAATATCCATAAAAGGGGAATCTATATCACTCCCTACAAATCTCAGGGCACTATTGGAAGGAGTGGGAAGAATGTAAAAGACAGAGGAAATGGAATAAGGTAGAATACTGACTTCCAGGTATGATAGGACTATGGTAATCTTGAACTCACAGCATCTGTGATCACCTGTGCAAGGTTAGATCAACATCCTGTTATGGAAGAAGGAGAGGCTCGTGGGGCCCCACCCAGCCTGAGGTTTTATGTGTAGTTAATGGTTGATGGGGGATGGAGAGACTTTTATTCCAGTGGTGTAGTCACTGGTAAAGTGTCCGTGCTTCTGTAAACAAACCCTCCCTACATTCCTATAAGGGACCTTAATGAGACTGAGCCACACACACACAGACATGAGAGTAAAAGGGGGACCAGTTGGGAAGAGGAGGAGGGTAGTGGGAAGGGGAAGGAGGGTAGTGGGAAGGGGAAGGAGGCAGAGAGTAATAGAGGGGTAAGTGTGATCCAAATAGATAATGCACATGTATAAAAAGTGCAACCATTTTTTTTGTGTGTAGAATATATGCTAATAAAAAAAACATCTTGAGTCACGTGTGGTGCACACCTTTAATCCCAGCACTCAGGAGGCAGAGGCAGAAGGATCTCTGTGAGTTCAAAGTCAGCCTGGTCTACATTATGAGTTTCAGGACAGCCAGGGCTATGCAGAGAGTCTGTCCAGAAATAAAATAAATAAAACATTCTGGAAAAAAATTATCTAAAATTTTACTCTCCAGAAAGGTAAGAGTTTAGTGTGTTGCTCTTGAAGTGATTTCACCATGAATATGCACACAAATAAATAAATTAGAGACACTTTGCACTTACCATGGCTATCTTTCTACATCAGTGCAGAAAAAGCCACCCTGCTTATGATTCTGTGTCCCATGGTGCGAAAATGTAACTGTTTCAAATATTTCTCATCTGTCACCATTTCCCATGAAGAATAAACAAGAGTAAGCCTACATGACTTTACATTCCTGTAACTATTTTTTAATATAGAAAGAACATACTTTTTAAAAAAGATTTCTATACATATGATTATTTTACCTGTGTGTATGTGTGCCATGAACCGTATCTATGGCCCCAAACAAACCTTTTCTACTTTGATTATCTAGCATTTTGAAACAGAATTCGGACAACTGTAAATTGTACTGTCAAAAGGTCCATCTAAACCAGCTGTTCTCTCTCTGTGGGTCACAACCCCTTTGGAGTCAAATATCACATATCCTGCATATCAGATATTTGCGTTATCATTCATAACAATAGAAAATTACAATTATGAAGTAATTTTATGGTTGGGGGTCACAACATGAGGAACTGTATTAAAGGGTTGCAGCATTAGGAAGGTTGAGAACCACTGAATTCAAGACCATCTGGCTGTAAGGGCTAAAACTGGGATTTGTGTCCTAGCTGGGAGATAGTTCCTGATCCTAGATTTGAGCTTTGTGTAGAAGCAGCTGGAAAGCTGATGGCTTGAAGGCAACATCTGCAGCCTTCCTGATTGGGTTTTAATGACTTCACTTTCAGCAGGCAGATTAAGCAGTTGCCTCTTGGGAATGTCCAAAAAGGGAACTGGGTTTGTGATAAGTTTTGAACCACAGGGATGGGTGCAGTGCTGTAGATGTGGATCCTGGGAAGGAGAAGCAAATGGCATTCCTGACTTCCGTTCTATCGATGTTGTGAAACACACAGACTTGTTCCTTCTGTGATTTGCTGCATTCACATTTGAGCTGCACAAATGCAGAAACTGTCTTGTTCACCCCAGAACCCAGCAGAGGGCTGATAGGTAGCAGGCAACCAAAAACCATCTGACTGTGAAATGACTGTGCTATGACGAGACCGAGCATAAAGGAGATATTCCAAGAACCCCTTTAAACAGAAACAAAATGGGAAGTCTGTTTCCCGAGGCCTGTTTCGAAACACATTGTCACTTGTTTTCTCAGCAAGTCAGGAACAATTTGATCATGGAAGTCAGACCTGATTGTTCTGGTGCAGCTCCCAGTCCTAGTGGATACTTGTAGTTGGTAAGTACTAGAAAGAAGCAGCCAGAGTAATGGCTTTGAAGGAAGGAAGGTTTGTACATGGCAGGATAGGGTGGGGCTTTGTAACTGGGTGCTTTTCAAGCAAATATGGATGAAAAGAGAACAGTTACACAAAAGAAGCCCATGGGAACTTCATGAAGTGGTGGTGTGAGCCAGTAAACCCTGTATCTGGGAGACTGAAACAAGAGGACCACTGTCTGAATTCAAGGCTAGCTACAGAGTGAGACCCTGTATTTAAATAAATAAATAAATAAATAAATAATAATGTTAAGAAGCCACTAGAGGGGGCTGGAGAGATGGCTCAGTGGTTAAGAGCACTTGATGTAGAAGGCTGACTGGGTGGTTAAGAACACTGACTGCTCTTGAAGAAGCCCAGGGTTTAGATCCCAGCACCCACATACTAGCTTACAACCATCCACAACTCCACTTCCAGGGGACCCAGTGGCCTCTTCTGACCTCTTCAGGCACCAGGCATGCAAGTGGTACACATACATAAGTGCAGGTTAAGCAGTCATACACATGAGATGAAATCAATAAATCTAAAAGCAAGAAAGAAAGCCCCTGAAGGGCAATGTCACTGAAGTAACAGGAGTGGGATCATAGGACATGCATTAGGAAGGGAGCAGAATAGACCTCAAAAGCTGGAGAGGGATCCAGCCTCACTGCATCAGAAAGACAGCATTTCTAAGAGCAAAATGAAAGTAAAAAAACACCTGATATCCACCCTTAGCAATCACCACGGCACGGAAGTCGAAAGAGACCTAAGACCTAAGCTATTGCTATAACAAAATTGCTAAAGTAGTTAACTTCTAACAAAAAGAGATGTATTAGTTCGTGCGGTGGCGGCCGAGGCGGAGTAGCTCCGTGACGGGTTCGGCCTCGCACGCGCCTCCCACCCAGCGCCGCCACGATGCCCAAGAGGAAGGTTAGCGCGGACGGAGCGGCCAAGGCGGAGCCCAAGCGGCGCTCCGCGAGGCTGTCGGCCAAGCCCGCCCCTGCCAAGGTGGACGCGAAGCCGAAGAAGGCCGCGGGCAAGGATAAACCATCAGACAAAAAAGTGCAAACCAAAGGGAAGAGGGGAGCAAAGGGCAAACAGGCGGAGGTGGCTGACCAGCAGACCACAGACGTGCCTGCGGAGAACGGAGAGGCTGAGAACCAGAGTCCAGCCTCTGAAGTTGAAGAGAAAGAAGCCAAGTCCGACTAACCATCCATCGTGTCTGTCAGTGTCCCCGCCTCCCTTCTTGTACAATCCAGAGGAATATTTTTATCAACTATTTTGTAAATGCGAGTTTTTTAGTAGCTCTAGAAACATTTTTAAAAGGTGGGAAGAAGTCCCGCCTCATCCCATTTTTTAAGTGTAAATGATTTTTTTAAGAGGTTAAATCACTTGCTGGTTGTTTATTTTTTGGTACAACCAGAAAAGAGCAGGATACTGAATCAGGAGAGGCTGTGACTGTCTCGGGGGTCACCAAAACATTCCGTAGAGGGGGCTAGTTTTATATCCTACAACACAAAGCATACTTGGAGTCTTGGTCGTGCATTTGTGTCTGGAATATTTTCAGTTATTTCTGGTCTTGTGTTTCTAGTAGAACTGTATCCTAAAAACCACTCCTCGGTCCTTGCCCTGTCAAACTGTCTCTGGTCATGGCAGTCCATTTTCCTAACAATTGTGATAATGTGCTGTGAAAGATTGAAATTTTGAATATGTACTGTATGTGGCATAAAATTGTGAGTCAGTGGAATTAAGGATTGTGAGCATTTGATTGTTATGTGAAGTCTTATGGAAAACTTGCCAAGTTTAGGATGGAACATCACTGGAATAAGTTCAAAGAGAAACAACACATGGCTCTTCTGGGTACGTGAATACATTGTATGACTCTTAGAGTTTGGGTCCGTGTTTTAAGAATTGAAATGTCTGTGTACTCAACCAATAAAGTCTCAGTTGTGAAAGAGTAAAAAAAAAAAAAAGAGATGTATTTTAGTTCTTTGCTGAGAGTCCAAGAGCATGGCTCCGGAATCTGCTCATCTGGCTGAGGGCCCCGTGCTGCTCCATGCATGATGGAAAGGCTAGAGGAAGTGAGTGCAGAACTAAGAAACAGAGCAGCTGACCCACTGCACAAGCCCTCCTGATAACTAACCCACTTTCATGGAGCTTTATTAATCCTGCCTGAGAGTGGAGACCCTATAACCTAATTACCTCTTAAAGGTCCCATGGCCTCTTAATTGTCTCACATGGGCAACTGAACTTCAACATAAATTTTACAGGGGAAGTCACACCCACAACATAACAGGTACCCTAATAAAATCTCACACTGTTTTCCCTCTTCTGCAAGAGGCAGAATCTGTGCCTTTAAAAGACAAAGTGACTAGTCAGTTGTGAAGATGTTTCCCTATAATCTCAGCACTTGAAAGGTAGAGGCAAGAGGTCAGGAGTTCAAAGCCAGCCTCGGCTACATGAGACCCTGTCTCAAAACAAAAAACAAAACAAGTAAACAAACAAACAAAAAAGGTGAAATCATTCAGGAAATAACTTTTTAAAAATATTTACTCTGTGTGTGTGTGTGTGTGTGTGTGTGTGTGTGTGTGTGTGTGTGTGTACATGAGTGCCAGTGCCCATGGTGGCCAAAAGATCTGGAGTTATAGGTAGGTGTGAGCTGACCAAGTAGGTGCTAAGAACTGAATGTGGGTCCTCCTGACCCACAATTGCAAATGTTTTTAACCACTGTGTCCCAAGGGAATAACTTTTTCGTTGTTTATTTTTGAGATTACAATTTAATTACAATTTTTCTCCTTTCCATTTCCTCCCTCCAAACCTTCCTATATACCCCTCCCTACTCTCCTCCAAATGCATGGCCTCTCCTTTTCTCACTAAAGATACATATTGCATCCATATGTGTATTTTTATACATGTATATACAACCTGTTGAGTTCAGAAAATGTTACTTGTGCTTTCAGGGCTGACCAGTTAGCACCTGACAATCAATCGGTATGCTCTTCCCTGGGGAGGACCACCTCTCCCGCTCCCAGCTTTCCTCAACAGCCTATAATTCTTTGCACAGGGTTGACTCCTCATGGGTTTTTCCCCCATCTAGTCTGGCATGTTCATTGGTGTCATTCTTGTTCAGCTCATGTTTGGGCAGTCACGTTGGTGAGACTTTATAGGTATAGCTTCTGATGTTACTATAAGACACAATCTCACAGCAAACTCCCGAATCCTCTGGCTTTTACATTCTTTCTACCCCATCTTCAGCAATAATCCCTGACCTTAGGTGTGTTTTGTAAATGTATCTACTGGAACTGAACTCCACAACTCTATACTTTGATTGGTTATGTCTTCCTGGGTCTCCATCTGTTGCAAAGAGAAGTTTCCTTGATGAGGGGTGAAGACTACACTTATCTGTGAATATAAGGACAAATATGTGTAGATTGTTGTTAGGGACTGTGCTGGCTTAGTAAATTAGTAGTTGTAGATTCTCCTCTAATGACCATGGACTTCACTAGCACTGAATAGTCAGCTAGGTTTCCAGCACTAGACCTGGCATCCCTTTTGTTGAGCAGGTTTTAAATCCAGTTAGAGAGCTGTTGGGTACCACCAAGGAATGTGCCGCTACTGCACCCATAAAGTTGTCATGCCGTGCTTGTTGTTGCTGTGGTTCATAGACATCATAGCTGGGTAGGACTGTTGGCTGCCTACCTCCTTTGGAAGCTTGCGTGGAACCTTCTGGTACCATCAAAAGTAGTCCTCTGAGAGGAGGCATTCAGGTCAACCCAGCTCAGGTGCCTCTGGTCCTGTGTCTGAAGTGCATGGTGTCGTCAGAAGTAGGGACTTACCTTCCAGCTCTAGGGGACAACCAAGGGCAACAGCAATGGTTTGTAGTGCTTTGGAGTCCCTTGGACAGTCCTGGTCAACAGCTCAAAAGAAGGCTGCTCATGTCTGGTACTGAGGTTTTTGTGAGGTGGTCTTTGGCTCTTGGAGGAAGCATCATCAACCCAAATGAGAAAAGTTTCTTAAAACTATATATGAATATTTATACACAGAATTACATGTATTATAGGTATTTTTAAGGTAAATAGCAGTATAATCCTTGTGGACTTGTCAGATTACCATACTGTTATGTTACCCATCTCCCTTCCTTTTCTCTTCTCTAAGTAGGCCCCCTCCCACCTTTTCCCATTTCCCCTACCAGATCACCTGTGTCCTGCCATTCCCTTTTACCTTCCTCCCACCTTCTTCCCTATTCACCTCTCTCCTCATCCCTTAGGAGATCTCACTCTCCCATTTACCTGATCAGATCACTTGTACCCTGCTATTACCCTCTTTATTGCCTCTCAACCCCCCCACATCCTGGCAGTGGTCCCATCTTACTTTCATAGTTTCTGTAGTTAACTGCAGGCTATGTAGTCACATCTGAAGATTTAGATCTAGGAACCTCCAATAAGAGAGAACATGCAACATTTGTCTTTCCAGGTCTGGGTTACCTCATTCAATACATTTCAATATGTATTGCATTTGTGTTGCAGAATAATTGTTTAACTATGTAAAGATGTGTTGCATTTGTTTACCTATGTAAAGATGTGTTGCATCTGTTTCATCTTGCCTGCCTAAAGTACCTGATTGGTCTAATAAAAAGCCGAACGGCCAGTAGCTAGGCAGTAGAAGGATAGGTGGGGCTGGGGGGGTGGGGGGCAGAGAGAATAAGTAGAAGGAGGAAACAATTAACTTTTTAAAAGTAAAGGCAAATAATAAAATAGATATAACTCAGTTCCTTATGCTTTTCTTGAACTTTGAGTCTCCTTGTACATGCAATCCTCATTCATGAGTTCCATCCTTGCTCCCTTTTTAAGTGCTAGCTCCTGACCCTCCTCAGCCAACTTCTTTGCCTTTATGTCCTCTGGAGTTCTGTCCCATTTTCTCCTGGGCTGTTTCTTCCTTTCCTCGCTACATTAGACATCCATAGCATACCTTCTTTTCTCTCGCCATGCCTTCTCTCACTTGCTTACTTTTATCTGCCTCTCTTTCTAATCTTGAAGGGCCCCGCCCGCAAGTTTCTTGCCCCAGCCTCTTCTGGTCTGTGCTCCTGCTGCACAGACTCTTCTCTTGCTTTCCCCAAATGCTCTTAGTTTCCCAGTTTTGCCTCCTATTTCTGGAGTTTCTCATGTTGGTGCTCTAGTTTAACCTGTGCATTGCTGTGCTGCAGGAGGCAGGCCTCCTCTCCCTTCACTCACTGTACAGTCTGCCTTTGCTCCTGGATGCCGGTGACTTAGGCCTTCAGCCCCACGTGTGTGTTTTCCCACCGTTGGCTTTTTGTTTTGGTTTTTGTTTCTTTCCTGTTTCCTCTCTTCTTGGGCTTCTCACTTTTCCTTGTTTAATCCATCTTCCTCCCAGAGGAACCTGTGAACATCTGCTCTTCCACCAGCTTTTGCCTCGTCAGCTCCTTGCTGAATGCTATCTTCGCTTTCCACTCTTCACCCACTTTTCCCATAGGCACAAACCAATTTAGTATTGAACTCCTCACAACATTCCCTTAATTGCTAGTCTAATTTTTCAGCCACAAAAATCCTGCCTCTCTTTTTCCTTTTCATTCTTAATAACTTGGTTTTCTCTCTTATTCTATCTCTTTTCTCTTCAATAGTTTCTTCTTTAATTGCATTTTAAAAATACTCATTTTCTTCTGATGCTATAAGTTTACATAGCTTAATATATCTCTTTTCAGTGTTGATGATAAAGCCTTGTGTCTTAGCTAGGGTTTCTATTGCTGTAATGAAACACCATGACCAAAAATCAAGTTGGGGAAGAAAGGGTTTATTTGGCTTGTACTTTCACATCATTGTTTACTATAGAAGGGATTCAGGACAGAAACTCACACGAGGCAGGATCCTGGAGGCAGGTGCTGATGTAGAGGCCATGGAGGGATGCTGCTCACTGACTTGCTCCTCATGGCTTGCTCAATAGAACCCAGAACCACGAGCCCAGGGATGGCACCAGCCACCATGGGCTGGGCCTTCCCCCATTGATCACTAATTGAGAAAATGCCTTACAGCTGGATCTCATGGAGACGTTTCCTGCACTGAGATTCCTTCTTCTCTGATGACTCTAGCTTGTGTCAAGTTGACACACAGAACCAGCCAGGACACCTTTCATGGCATCTTTGATTTTTTTTTATTATTAATTTTACATACCAGCCACAGATTCCCTTCTCATCCCTCCTCCTGCTCCTCCCCACCTCCCCCCATCCCATCCCTTATCCCCTCCTCCAATAGGGTAAGTTCTCCTGTGGGGGGACAACTAAGCCTAGTACATTCAGTTGAGCCAGGATCAAGTCCCTCCCCACTTTATCAGGAATGAGCAAGGTGTTCGACCATAGGTAATGGGATCCAGAAAGCCTGCTCATGCACTAGAGATAGATCCTGATCACACTACCAGGGGCCTCTCAAACAGACCCAGCTACCCAACTATCTCCCTTATGCAAAGGCTATTGTCCGGTCCCATGCAGGTTCCACAGCTATCAGTCTAAAGTTCGTGAGTTCCTTTGAGCTTGGTTCAGTTGTCTCTGTAGATTTCCCCATCATGATCTTGACCCCACCCCTTGCTCTTGTAATCCCTCTTCCCTCTGTTCAAGTGGACTCCCAGAGCTCGGCCTGGTGCATGGTTGTGGATCTCTGCATCTGCTTCCATCAGTTACTGGATGAAGGCTCTATGATGACAGTTAGGGTATTCACCAATCTGATTACCAGGATAGGCCAGTTCAGGCACCCTGACCACTGTTGCTAGTAGTCTAATCTGGTGTCGTCCTTGTGGATTCCTGGGAATTTCCCAAGCACCAGGTTTCTCCCTAACCCCATAATGTCTCCCTCTATCAAGATACCTCATTCATTGCTCTCCCACTCCATCCCTCCCCCAGCTTGACCATCCTGTTCCCTCATGTTCTCATCCCCCATCCCCTACCCTCTATTGCCCCCTTCTCATCCCCAGTTTGCATCCTTGACTTTTTGGTTTTTGAGACAGGGTTTCTTTTTTTTTTTTTTGGTTTTTCGAGACAGGGTTTCTCTGTATAGCTTTGCGCCTTTCCTGGAACTCACTTGGTAGCCCAGGCTGGCCTCGAACTCACAGAGATCCTCCTGGCTCTGCCTCCCGAGTGCTGGGATTAAAGGCGTGCGCCACCACCGCCTGGCTTGAGACAGGGTTTCTCTGTATAACAGTCCTGTCTGTCCTGGAACTCACTTTGTAAACCAGGCTGCCTTGAACTCACTGAGATCCGCCCGCCTCTGCCTCCTGGGTGCTGGGATTAAAGGCGTGCTCCACTACCGCCTGGTGCATCCTTGATTCTTGCTTGCACAAGACTATTCGAATACTTGCAGCCATTGTGCCGGATCCAGTCACTTGCCTTCAGAGGATCCCGTTCATTTGACTCAATGGAAGCCAAAGTAGTGCGCTACTTTTGGTAGCTGTGCTGGATTCTTTTTAGATGTTGCTCGGCCCCTTGAGCTTTGAGAGGCTTGGCTCTGGTTCCAGAGGGTTACAGTCCATGGCCATCATGCCTGAGAGCATGACAGCAAGCAGGTAGACATGGTGCTGGATCTAGATGGGAGCTTATATGTTGGGACAACAACTATAAGGAAAGAGAGACTTTTGCTTTTTTATTTCCTTCTTTTTTCATGCTGCTTATGACGCAGTTAGAAACAACTGGAGCTCTGCCAGCCGCCGTGAGGCAAAAAGCAACCTTATCAAAAGAAACAATACAAGATGGAGGAAGCTGGCTACTTTTCTGTGCCTTTCTTTGTATATGAAAGTGTTGTGTTTAATCCAGTATAAACTGAGTTTCTATTACTTGCAAATAAGCCTAGCCAATTGTTACAAAAGACTTTTGCTGTCATTTAATATTATTAAGAAAAAACACGTTTTCTTTCTTTTTCTCTTTTTTTGTTTTGTTTTGTTTTGTTTTCAAGACAGGGTTTCTCTGTGTAACTACCCTGGCTGTCCTGGAACTTGCTTTGTAGACCAGACTAGCCTCAAACTCACAGAGCTCCACCTGCCTCTGCTTTCCAAGTGCTGGGATTAAAGGCATGCACCACCACCGCCCGGCAGGAAAAGCACTTTCTAACTGATACAGATTTTGTGGATTTTGTGTCACCCAGAGCCTCCAATTTCCTCTGCAGTGCAAAGCATGCTTTTCTGATGTGAAACAATGGGGGCTATGTAGTTTGAAAATGGTGACAGTTCTGGGGCTTACAGGAACAGGTCCAGACCAGTGACACTTTTTTTTTTTATTTAATTTATTTATTATGTATACAGTGTTCTGTCTGCATGTATGCCTACAGACCAGAAGAGGGTGCCAGATCTTGTTACAGATGGTTGTGAGCCACTATGTGGTTGCCAGGAATTGAACTCAGGACTCAGATGCTCTTAACCACTGAGCCATCTCTCGAGCCCGACCAGTGACACTTTTAAGACATAAGAAAATGTATCATGCTATCAAAATTAAGTCAAATGTCATTCTGCTGTGTTGATGACACCTTGATGCCTGTTATTTATCCATTGGGGGGTTCACACCGCGGCACAGACCTGCAGGTCAGAGGACTGCCTGAGGGGGTTTGTTCTCTCCTTCCACCCCGTGGATTCTGGGGATGAAATTCGGGTTATCAGGCTTGGCAGCAAGCGCCTTCCCAGGCAGCGCTGTCTCACTGGCCCTTGTGTTTGCTTACTTTTCTTGCCATTTTTGAAACAAAGCCACACACAGCCCAGACTGTCCTCAAACATGCACTATAACCAAGAACAGCCTTGAACTTCTGATCCTCCTACCTCTGCTTCCCAAGTGTTGGGACTTCAAGCATGTGCCACCACACCCATTTTTAGTGTGGTGATGGGGTTTGAACCCAGGGCTTTGTGCACGCTGGGTGTGTGCCTTACCACCGAGCCGCATCCCCTGCCCCTGTGACTCCTAGTTTGAATGGATCCTGTTTTGTTTTCTTATCCCTCTCTGATTAGGGTGGGTAAGATGGCTCAGTAGCTAAAGGCTCCTGCCACTGAGCTTGATGACTGAAGTTCAAATCCCAGGACCCCCATGGTAGAAGGAAAGAACCAGTCCCCAAAAGTTGTCTTTTTACTTTCTCATGAGAACCGTGAGATGCGCACACACATAAATAAATAAATACAACAAAACAAATTTAAAGGAAAAAAATCTGAAACAAAATTGTGAATTAAAAGAGGGAAAAATTGCCAGGTAGTGGTAGTACATGCCTTTATCCAAGCACTTGGAAGGTAGAAGCAGGTGGATCTCTGTGAGTTTGAGGCCAGCCTAATCTACAGAGTGATTTGCAGGACAGCTAGATCTATTACACAGAGAAACCCTGTCTCGAAAAACCTAAATAAATAAATAAAAGATGACAAAGCATAGGTAATATATGACATGCCTAGTCATGTCTGTGTTTGAACATAGGCTCTGCCTTTGCAGGTTCTTTACTTATTTGGGTCTCAGTTGTCCTCTCCACAAAAATGTAGGTAGAAGAGTGAGGATGGTATGAATACAAACAGCACGACACATGAAGATACTTTACACAAAATAACAATCCACTTCTGCTTCTAAGAAGTTCGAATGTTTCCAGGCTTTCTCTACAGCTCTCATTGGAAACTGTCTGAGCTTGTAGTTGCTCGGACAAAATATCTATAATAAGACAATTTGGAGAGTTTGGAAAGATGGCCCAGTGGTAAGATTACTTGCTGCTCTTTCGGAAGATAAGGTGTGGTTCCCAGTACCCTAATCATGTAGCTCGTAACTCCCTGTAACTCTAACTCCAGGGAATCTAACACTCTCCCTGGCCTCCCCAGACACTGCTTGCGTGTGGTACACATCAGACCAGCATGCACGCATGTACACACATTTAAAAAAAAATAGCTTTGCCGGGCGGTGGTGACGCACGCCTTTAATCCCAGCACTCGGGAGGCAGAGCCAGGCGGATCTCTGTGAGTTCGAGGCCAGCCTGGTCTCCAAAGCGAGTTCCAGGAAAGGCGCAAAGCTACACAGAGAAACCCTGTCTCGAAAAAAAACAAAAAAAAAAAAAAAAATAGCTTTAACAACAACAACAACAACTTAAGGGATGAAGGGCTGATTTGGGTCTCATGGGTTCAGCCCATGCTCACATGGTTCCATCGCTTTTGGGTGTGATGAGATAGAGCATGAAGGCAGGGGACATGTGGTGGATGGAGCATTTCCCTTCATGGTGGGCAGAAGGCAGAGCAAGAGAGGAAGAGTCCGGGAGTCAAGGTAGCCCTTCAAAGGCTGGCCCTAAGTGCCATCTCCTAATAACCCGGTCAGCTATGAGTTTACAAATGATGAGGCTAGATCCTGGGATCCCATCACCTCTCAATATGTGCACTAGCTAGGGACCAAACCTCTGCATATGAGCCTGTGGGAGAGACATTTCAAAGCCAAACCACAACTTGGGTGAGATCTGGTGAACTCTATTGACCTGGTACAATTAATAATTACAGGTAGCATTTAACATCATGTATCAAGGCACAGTTCCTGTGTTTTCATAATCCTTCTCCAAATCCTTACAAAACAGTTACTAATATGGTGATAAGAAAATTGTCCAGCTGTTGTATAAACAGCCCAAGATTGAATTTACTTAACAAAAACAGGACTTAAGCCCAGGTGATCAAGGCCCTGGGACATTATGACTGAATGAATAAGGAGTTGAATAGTGCCTCCTGTGAGGGGCACGTGAAGCTGTCCTTATTTGAAAACACACAATAATGCTCCACGTGGCTAGACACAAAACACACCTAATGTGCTTGTTGAGCCTAAGGATCCAAAAGCAGAAGGCCCATTACTTCCCTGCAGACTCTGCCAAAGGATCCTTTCTGACACATTCACTCTGTCTCCTCAGTTTCAATGAGTTACATCATTCTGAGGAAGGTCAGAGACAGCCCTTGCTGCAGGAAAAGTTAGACAGCAAACAAAGGAGATTAGACCAATCCCCAGTGATCCCAGAAATAGAATTCCTTCCCCAAGCTCTTTCCCACTCTGAGAACAGTACCTGGAACTGGTAGGCTTTAAGAATCGCTTAGGGAGAGCAGGAATTAGTGTCCCTCTGGCAAGTCACAACAGGGTTACCAAGTGCAGCTTCTACCAGGATCTTTCATGTAGGTTAAGTGAACTGAAAAAGTCTTGACCTAAGAGGGGACGTGCTTATGGAGTATAGGATGCTCTGAAGCGGCCCCCAGATGCCCACCTTAGGAGTAAGCACTGTCCTCAGGTGGGAGTGTTGGTGACTGATAGCTCACAGCTGAGTGTCTGTTTCTCAGGATTGCCCACTCCCTGGACAATCTTCAGGGAAAAGGCTGAACCTCATCTACTCTGAAGCTTGAACACCTCAGTGAGCTGACTCCGGTCCAGCTCATGCTATACTTGAGGGTCTCTGCTGCCACTGCATTCTTTAGCTTCAGACCCTTCCTGCTGCTTTCATTTCCCAGATGGAATGCTCCCCAGTAAAGCCTCAGGGGACTTCAGTCTAAGACAAACTCAAATTACTTCATATTCATCTTTACAAAGAGACTCTTGGGCTGGGCAATGGTGGCCCACGCCTTTGATCCCAACACTCAGGAAGCAGAAGCAGTTGGAGTGAGTTCTAGGACAGCCATGACGACATGAGCTATATGGTGAGTACTTTGATTGAAAACACACAGACCCACACACACAAAATCAATTGATCAATAACTAAAATTAAAAAAAAAGATTACTTTTCTCAATAACAATGTGTTTTATTGACTATACAAGCGAAGTGAGGGTAAAATTGGGGCACCCAATGCCCATACTGTATTACGTTAATGAGGCTTGCACCACCACAAACATCTGCACCATTAGTGGCCGGGTGGTGGTGGCGCATGCCTTTAATCCCAGCACTCTCAAGTAGAGGCAGGCAGATCTCTGTGTGTTCGAGGCCAGCCTAGTCTACAGAGTGAGTGAGTTCCAGGACAGCCCAGACTGTTTCACAGAGAAACCCTGTTTCGAAAAACCAAAAATAAAAAAATTTAAAAAAAAGTTTAACCTGACAAGTAGGAAACATGTTTCTATAAAAAACTTGTATGGGTTGGGGATTTAGCTCAGTGGTAGAGCACTTGCCTAGCAAGCGCAAGGCCCTGGGTTTGATCCTAATCTCCAAAAAAAAAACAAAAAAAACAAAAAAAACCTTGTATGCTCAGAAGTAAGGAAAACGAACTAGAAAGTAATGGAATGCATATTACAGGAAAGCAGATGGAGACTGTTTGGAGGGGAGAAGGGACCAGCGGAGGCAAGGAGGGAGTAATTAGGAACAAAGTATTTGTGTGGAAATTCTATAATGGGGACTGGAGTGATAATCGGTAAAGGGTTTTGCTTTGGAAACAAAACAAAACACTCGTTTAAGACCCAGAACCCTTATTTAAAAAGCTGGATGTGGTAGTGCACATCTGTGATCTCAGTGCTGGGGAGGCAGAGCTAAGTGGATCCCTAGGCTCGATGGCCACCCAGGGTGGCCAGATCAGCAAGCTCCAGGCCGATGAGAAGCCCATGTCACTAAAAACAAGGTGATTTCGAGAAACATGACCCAAGGTTGACCTCTGGCCTCTGTGCACAGGTGTACATGCATCCACACACGTACCCACAAGCACACAAAAGAAAATGCTACTCCTTTGTATGTTAACTTAAAAAATAAAAAGAAAGAAAGAAATCTACACATGGATCTTTCTTCATATCCATTTTATTCCTGATTGATAAAACATGTACACATTCTCATCCAGGCATAGTGGTATGCACCTTTAATTCCAGCACTCAGAAGGCAAAGGCAAATGGATCTCTATGCATTTGAGGCTAGCCTAGTGCACATAGTGAGTTCCAGGACAGTCAGGACTACATAGAAAGACTGTCTCCAAAAAAAATAAATAAATAAAAATAAAAAAAATAAATAAATAAGCTGGGCGGTGATGACACAAGCTTTTAATCCCAGCACTCGGGAGGCAGAGCCAGGCAGATCTCTGTGAGTTCGAGGCCAGCCTGGTCTACAGAGTGAGATCCAGGACAGGCACCAAAACTACACAGAGAAACACTCTCTGGGGGGTGGGGGTGGGGAACAGAGGAGGAGTATGTAAAAGGAGTCTTTACTTAAAAAAAAAAAGTCATGAGTATATAAATGTCCAAAGCATTGGCATTTGGTAGGTATACTGAAACAGACTGAATAGTGAAAATTGAGATAGTAAAGGAAGGTTAAAATTTAGCACATGAGATGTTGGATTTCAACTCTAGATTAAGGAAGCCATTGAGACTCCAGGATGGAGGCCTGGATGTGATGGCACACATCTTTAATCCCAGCACTCAGGAGGCAAAGGCAGGGTGATCTCTATGAGTTCGAGGCCAACCTGGTTTGCATAGTGAGATCTTGTCTCAAAACAAACAAAAAATCCTCAAACCACAAACAAGCAAAAACCAAAACCAAAAGGAGAATTCTGGATGGAGGACAGACTAGATTAAGAAGATCTCCCTGGCCGCTGGGGTGTGAGATGCATTCTACAAGACAGACTGAAGATAAACAGACTCACTGAAAGCACGGAGCTCCTGTACCCTAGCCCTATAAAGAAAATGACTGCAAAGATCACATACGGTTTGGTGACTGACCACACAGGTGAGTTCAGGACTCTATGAAAACAATGCACAGTAATTTCAAACATTTGTAGTCACACACATTGACGAGCCACTAGGATGTACCAACCCTAACTCCAAAATGCTCTGGAATTTGTCAACATCTTCCTATATCTGTTGCCACAATATTCAGTGACATTACCAGTTTCTCTTTGTTTCTTTGTTTGCTGTTTTTTTTGTTGTTGTTGTTTTGTTTTGTTTTTGTTTTTCAGGCAGGTTATCTTGTGACTCCTGTCTCCACCTCAAGTGCTATATTCTAGGGTTACAGGCATGTGCCACCATACTCAGTTTATGGGGTGCAGGGGACTGAGCCCAAGGCTTTGTGCATGCTGGGTAAGCACTTTTCCAACTGCTACATCTTCAGCCCAGCCACTGGTAGTTTTTAAACAAAAGTCACTTGCTTTAATTGACTCCCCACGAACTAAGGAAGAAATCCAAACTTCCCAAGAGGCCCTTCAGGTCTCTGAGCACCATGTTCTATCTCTACCTGGGTCACTGTCTTTTTCCTTCTCAGACCCTTTCACATGAATGACTGTCTCCATTATTTCCTAACTCATCCTCAACTGCCAGGTCATAGCTTATAAAGTGTTTATTCTTCTTTGAAACAAATTACACTCTCTTTCCTAACATCCCAATTGCTCTCCATAGCTTTTCCTTGTGTGTATAATTATTGTAAATCTTTTCTCTGTATACATACTGTGTATGTTCATTTGTGTGCTCCATATTGTGTACCCATCTGACCCTCAGATCCTTTACGCTTTGCACGGAGCTAGTCTATTTGTATGTTTACTCTGGTGTTCCCAACACATAGCTGACACTTCAAGTTGATAACATATGCACAATCAACACTGTTGAATAGGTGAATATGGTAGGCTGAGCACTATTGTGAGAAAACCAAGGATAACGCAGGTATGAATGGTACCTCAGAGGGAGGCACCCTGTAGTGGGGGAGATACGTCTGAAACATAAATCTTTATAAGACAAGATGCAATGGTTAGCTTTTCAAAAATATTTTAAATTTATTTTTAAGTGTGTGTGTGTGTGTGTGTGCGCGCGCGCGCGCGCGCGCGCGCGCACACGTGGGAGTATATATATGTAAGTTCCCTTGGAGGCCAGAGGAGCTGCCTGATGTGAGAGCTAGGGACACAACTCTGGTGCATGATCTTAACCCCTGAGTCATCCATCTCTTCAGCACCATAATGGTTAATCTTGATTGCCGACTTGATTGGATTGATAGATTAGTGAAGCACACCTTTTGGGTGGGTCTATGAGGGCATTTGCTGAGGGGTAACTAAGGGATAAAGACAACCTCTCCTTGAACATGGATAGCAGCATTCCACAGACTGCATAGAATAAAAGAAAAAAGAGAAGGAAAAGAAAGTCCTCATCATTCCAGGCATGCTCTCTCCCTCCCTTTGTGACCACTAGCTGAGCTGTCTCCGCCCCTCCTGCTATGAGTGACTGAGAGTTCTAAAACTATGATCCCAAGCCAGGTGGAGGTGGCACACACCTTTAATCCCAGCACTCAGGAGCAGAGCCAGAAAGATCTCTGTTTGAGGCCAGCCTGGTCTACAGAGCGAGATCCAGGACAGGCACCAAAACTACACAGAGAAACCCTGTCTCAAAAAACTAAAAAAACAAAAAACAAAAAACAAAAAAACCCCTATGATCCCAAACTAATGTCCTCTTCTTCAAGATGCTTTTCTCTGGTGTTTTGACTAACACTTAAGATAATTAATACCGCAGAGAAAGTCTGAATCTGAAGAAGGGAGATTGCTACAGTATGGAAATCAGGGGACATTCTATAAAAATGTGGTAATCCCATTGGCCACTGAATGGAGAGAAAGCCTCTACAAAGGCACCGGGCAGAGGAAGTCCAGAGATCATCTGGAGAAGGTGTGCAGATCAATTTAATGGAGCATAGAGACCAAAGCAGGAGAGGAGGGCAGAGGGTGGAGATGATTCACAGAAGGGCCTCATCTGCCAGACTAAAAATTCTGAGTTGTATTCTGGAGGCAGTGCGGAATAACAATAATAATTCAAATTAGTATTTTTAAAGTCTTTTTCTTTTTCTTGTCTTTTCCTTTCTTTTTATTTAAGATGGTTTCTCTGCATAGCCCTGGCTGCCTGGAACTGGCTCAGTAGATCAGATTGGCCTTGAACTCAGAGATCGTCCTGACTCTACCTGCCGAGTGCTGAGATTAAAACCATGCACCGCCACCCATAGCTATTTGAAGACCTTTTTGAACAAAAATAAAAATTGTAGCACAATGTTGAGTGATAAACTTCATATGTGAGGAAAGCAACCCACCAACCAACCACGCAAGACTTCCTCCATTTTTGCTATATTTGCTTTTTATGTAAGCACATAGGTATGTACATCTGCATGTGTGCAGATTTTAGAGTACACATGCCTGTGATGATTTACATACATACAGAGCCTGCCAAATGGCTCCTTTCTTGAAGGCTTGGTTCCCCCATGCAGTGGGGTCAGTCATTGAGAGGTGATTGATTCATAAGGGCTTTGAACTAATCAATAGAGGAATCTATTTTTTAAACATTTGTGTACAGCTGTGTGTGTGCCTGAGAATATATATGCATACCACGTGTGTACAGGAGCCCAAGGAGGTCAAAAGAAGCATCAGATCCCGGAGTTAAAGACAGTTGGGAGTTACGGGTGCTGGATATTGAGCCTCAGTCTTTTGTAGGTGCAGTAAGGCAGGGCGGTGGTGGCGCCCCCCTTTAATCCCAGCACTTGGGGGTCAGAGGCAGGAAGAACTCTGTGAGTCTGAGGCCAGCCTGGTCTACAAAGTGAGTTCTAGGATAGCCTGGACTGTTACACCCAGAAACCCTGTCTCAAAAAAAACCAGAGAGAGAGAGAAAGAGATACACACACACACACACACACACACACACACACACACACACACACACAGAGAGAGAGAGAGAGAGAGAGAGAGAGAGAGAGAGAGAGAGAGAGAGAGAGAGAGAGAGCGCGCAGTAAGCATTCCTACTGCTGAGCCGTCGTCTCTCTAAGGCTTGGAGGAAGTAGACCACTGGGGACCTGGCCCCTGTCTGTTTGCTGTTGGCCAACAAGTAAGGTGCTTTGCTGCACTACACACTTGGCCGTGCTCCACGCTCCCCATGTTCCATGTTCATCACACAGGCCCAGAATCAGTGGAACAAAGAGACACTGAACAGGAACTTTTGAGAACTTAAGGCAAAATAAATTCTTCCTACTGTAAGTTGTTTCTCAGATATTCTGTCTCACTGATGAAAATTTACACAGTGATTCAGTGGCTGTCTTCCTTTTTCTGCCTTTTGTGCTGAATCATTTCAAAGGAAATTACTAAGAGTGTAACATTCACTTCTATATATTTTCGCATAGTTTTCCAAATCTTTTTGTTTGGTTGGTTTTCTGAGACAGGGTTTCTCTGTGTAACAGCCTTGGCTGTCCTGGAACTCATTTTGTGGACTAGTTTGGTCTCGAACTTAGAGATCTGCCTGCATCTGCCTCCTGAGTGCTGGGATAAAGGTGTGCGCCACCATGCCTGGCCAGTTTTCCAAACTTAAACATTTGTTTTCAGATCTCCCACATTAGCACTGAACTAATGTGACTGCCTATCGACAGGCTGGTAAAACTAGACAGTTTTGCAACTATGCTGACAAAAAAAAAAAAAAGGTCTAAAAGTCATTTTTGCAGAACCAGAATCCAGTCTGGTATTTGACTGTGTCTTTAAGTTTGTTTGTTGGTTAGCAAACAGAATCACCCTATTATGTAGCCCCGGCTGGCCTTAAATAAATTTACTGCCTCCCTCTCCTGGTGTGTGTGGTGCTAGGGGGGGAATTCAGGTTCTTGTGCATGCCAGGCAAGTCCTCCACCAAATGAGCTACATCTTCAGTCTTTACATTCATTCTTTAAAAATAAGTATTTTAAAATCATGTGTCTTTGTGTAGGTATGTTTACGTGAATGCAGGTGCCAGAGGAAGCCAGAGGCATCGGGTCTTTGGAGCTGGAATGACCAGTGATTGTTGGTTTGAGCTGAGAGAAGCAATTCCTGAGCTAGAGCAGAAAACCACTGAGCCATCTCTCCCGACCCCACATTCTTGATTTGGCTGTCTCCTTGGATCTATCATTGAGTGGCTTTCTCTAGCCCCTAGAAACAAGAGTTCAGATCTACAGGCTTTATTTGATTCAGTTTCGATTGTTTTGGCAAGAAAATTTCATTCACTGATGGCATTTATACCTTGTGCTGCAAGATCACGGGGACTTCATAAAAATGTTGTCCCTGGGTGAGCGATGTTAAAGTAGCTTCCTGGGTTGGAAGTGTGTGTTTCTCCTTGGTGACGGCACACTGGACGGAGGGACACGTGGCAGGCAGCACTGTTCCCATTTTTACATCTGTTTGCAGTTGGTCAAAATTCAAACGAACTTTATTACAACTGCGTTATTGTAAGGTCTCTCCTTTTTCCTGTTGTTCTTAACCCAAGTGAGAAGCCAGGCTTTCCAAACAGAACAAGCTCGATGACTTTCTTTTGTCTTTTGGAGACAGGGTTTCTCTTTGTAGCCCTGGCCACCCTGGAATTCACTCTGCAGACTGCCTGCCTCTGCTTCTTGAGTGCTGGTTTAAAGGCACCACTACCAGGTGAAACCTATGGCAGCTATTCCTTTTTGTTTTTTTGAGACAGGGTCTCTCTATGTAGTCCTTGGCTGTACGACACTTACTTTGTAGACCAGGCTGGCCTTGAACTCACAGATCTTCCTGCCTCTGCCTCTCAAGTGCTGGAATTACAGACGTGCACTATCACTGCCTGGTTTAGATTACTTTCTTGACATCGATGCGGAAAATTGTCTTTACAGGATCTAAAAGCAACTCCTGGAGCTAGAGAGGGAGGGGGCCAGGGAGCTAGACCAGAGCCATGACAGGTTTTTAATAGCCCTGCCAGGGACCAGGCCTTAGTTTGAGTTTACTGGAACTGCCTGGAGCTGAGTAAGCGGGGTCTCGGGAAGACCACAACTCAGGGGCAACCAATCAGCAAGTGACCCACAGCCTCTGCTGGTTCATCAGGAGCGGCCCCCCTCCTCAAGCCTTCTGCTCACTAAAGATAGCTTCCCCTGCCCTGCAGCTAGAAGGTTCCTAACCACTAGAGCTTCCCACCAGTCAGCCCCCAGACTAATCTTTCCTCCACCAATCAGCACCAGATTAATCCCTCCTCCCTGGAATCCCCCTAACTCTGCTTCAAAGAAGCTTGTGACCTCCCTTCGGGGTCGCTATTTGCCACCCCAACATGTTGGAAATAATAAATGCTCTTGTTGATTGCATACGTGACTGATGGTCTTTCTTGGGGGATTCTCTAAGACCCTAACAGAGATGGTTAAAGGTGCTTCCTGCTCTTCTAGAACTCAAGTTCCGTTCCCATTATCCCTATGGGTTGGCTACCCATCAGCTTTACAATCCCCCAGCTCCAGGGGGTCGTATGTCCTCTTCTGGCATCCACAAGTACCTGCACACAAGTGCTGACACACAAGCACACAGAGACACACATCCACATACATAATTAGAATAAATAAAAGTTAAATCTTATTACTACTGCCAGCTCAAAGTGCTAAATTGTAACAGGGACTAGGTTCCTGAAGTACAGATTTTGGGTATTTTTATAATAGTTTACAATAGCTCGATGCTGCACTAGTTACTGAGTTTGTGACCCCCAACACAAGCTGTAATTAAACTCAACAAACTCAATGATTCAACACTCAGTACAAAACAAAACAACAAAAATCCAACAACAAGCAAGAGAATTATTCGTATTTTTTACCACACTAAACCTAGCAAGGGCCTTTAGATCTGGAAAAGAAATATAAAGGCAGGTAGGTTTTTGCCCGGAAACTATGTCAGCAAATAGATGGTCGGAATCAGTAGAAGTGTGTAACAATCTAGAATGAAGAGAAAGAGGATAAACCAAGAAAGGGAATGAGGTGTGGGTGAGGGGAGGCGTCGTGGGTCCAGGAGGGGGCTGAGGAAGCTCCTTCTGCGTTCTTCAGGAAGCAAGGCCTGAGAAGGGAATCCCTAGGAGGACCCAGGAACCATCCATCTCTCTCTATCAAGACCATCTGCAAATCTTAATTCAGAAGGAAGGAATTCCACAAGACGCCCACATCAAAGAGCACTAATAGACGTCCACCACTTCCTTAAAGCTGCGAACAGAAGGGCTCGGCCCACTCGTGCATCCAGGAATTTATTTGATGTCTCTGCCTTCCCCAGCTTTCACTGACAATTTCCAGAACCAATCATCTCCAATCATAGCCCCGCCTCTCCATCGATGTGTGAAAGACATAGATGTCAGCCAATAAAAAATAAGAATGAGGATGCGACGGCCGGGCTCTGCCCCTTTTACCTCAACGCGCTCAATAATTGGAGGAAAGGCTTGAGCAGCTGATATTAACCACCAATCCCTAAGGGCGGAAGAGGATGAAGGGCAGAGCGATGGGCGGGGGTGACGTGGCAGTGACAGAAGCATAAACTGAAATGACTGACGGAAGTGCTAGCCAATCGGAAGCCAAACCGGCCGGGCGCTCTGCATTCTCCCGTCTTCGGACTTCAGAAAAGCACCAATGGTTTCGTAGATCTGCCTGATTGGCTTCCCTTTGAGCCAATCGCAAGCAGGCCTGGAGGACGCGCCGCGCCCCGAGCCTCTCACTGGGCGGAGTAGTATGACAGGCCCGAGAGAAATGCCAATGTCCGCGGGGTCTTCCGCAAGTGACATTTGGCGGCACCAATCGCCGCCCTCCTTCCCGGCGGCCGAGCCCTCCTTCCCGCGGCGGGGCTGGCGGGGCGGGGACGCTGCGCGGCGGCGGCTGAAGCGCTAGCCGTGTTGGGCGCTCCGGGCGGCGGTGGCGGCGCTCGTAGGCGGTTCCGGTCGTGTCTCTCCGGGCGGCGGCGGCGGCTCATGGCGGCGACCGAGCTGAGAGGAGTAGTGGGGCCGGGCCCGGCCGCCATCGCAGCTCCGGGCGGCGGCGGCGCGGGTCCACCCGCGGTGGGAGGCGGCGGCGGACGCGGGGACGCGGGGCCCGGCTCCGGGGTGGCGTCCGCGACGGCAGCGGCGGCGGGCGGCCCGGGCCCCGGGGCCGGGGGAGTGGCGGCGGGCGGCCCGGGCTCTGCACCGCCAGCCGCGGGCTCGGGTGGTTCGGGCGCCGGGGGCTCGGGCTCTGCTAGAGAGGGCTGGCTCTTCAAATGGACCAATTACATCAAAGGCTACCAGCGGCGATGGTTCGTGCTGAGCAACGGGCTACTGAGCTACTACAGGTAACTGCTTCCGGGGCGCCGCGCTCACCTGGCTTCCCCCAGTGCAGCCCACGGACCCGCGCTGTCACTCTCTGCCGGCCGGCTTCGCAGCCAAGGTCGCTCTAGGTCCCTGTCTGTCTGTCACCTGTACAGGTTGACAGCTTGCAAAAGTCAGAACCGCCCCTGTCCCCGCCATCACCCGTCTCTGGTACCTCATCTGCCTCCATCCCTGGGTCTTTCCTGTCAGCAATTGTTTGGAGAGCATCTGCTCTGCCATTGTATTTCCGCTACCACGTGGGCGCAATCGCTAATTCTGCAAGTAAGGCACTGTTGTGAGGCTGGAGGGGCACAGACCCAGCCCGGGCACTGCCTCTCAGGAACTTACAGTGGAAATTCTAACTCCTAACTCTTTGTGCTCCAGTCTCTAAAATTAAAGGTTCCTGATATACTCTTGATAGTATCTGCCCTTGCTTGCTCACTCCACACATTCAGACATCAGAACTCCACAGACAGGGAGACTTCGGGATTCTGTCCACCATATGTCTTACCTCTGCAAGTGTGCGCTTACTTTCTAGGTCTGGACAGCCCAGAGTGGAGATGTGTACTCTACATAGCTTTTACTTTTTCTTGCCCCACCTCCTCCCACAGGAATGATTGTCTTATCCAGCAGTTCTGTGCTCTTTTTAATTTTACTTAAGATTTAATTTTATTAAATGCTTGTTTTTGAAATGATTATTAAAGTTTCCCAATGCTTATTTTGGTATGGCTAATGTATACTTACTATGACTCATAACGTGGTCATAACATGTCACACTCTGGGGCTTATATTACTAGACAGAGGTGTTGAGAGGTGATTTGGGGATAGGTCATAAGCATTCTCAATGGCTGGGCTTTGTGGCTGGATGCCTTACGTGGGACATTCATTCAGTATGCGTAGATCTCCTCGCTCCCTAGGAGTTAGGACATGTTCCCATGTTCCTGACAAGGAAGCATACTTAGCATGGGCAGCTGTCCCAAGGTCTTGGAGAAATCTGGATTTGAAACTACTATTCATACCAATATAACCTAAAACCTAGGTTAGTGTCACATGAACCAATTAGATACAGAGATAATTACCTAAAACACAGTTTATGGATCACGGTTATAATGTGTTTCATGCAAAAAGTACAGAAGTATACTTTAAGAGGAATTTGCTTAGTGTAATTCCATTTCTAATTGAATTCTCTTCCTAAAGGCCATCCAGTTTGGGAAGCCACCACACTGATGAGAAGAGTGGCTCAGCCTGTATTTCTTTGCAGTTTCACCAGTAGTCACTCTGCTACCAAGAAGCTCAGAGTGAACCAATAACTTTCTCATCAACAGCATTGGCTTGTCTCTTAGGGAATTTTAAGGAAAGTTTGAAGATAAGAATTGGAGGTTGTTGTGAGAACATGCTTGTCCCTTCTCAACCATAGAAGATGCCTTAAGATAGCTCATCCTCCATGCTTAAGCAACATTAGTTGTGAGTAGGTGCATTTGCATTGTGTATTCTAAATTAGTTTTAATACAGCCCCTTTCTTCTGCCCATCTAGCACTCAGTTTAGGATTGTAACATACATCTAAAGTTTTAGTTTGGCCCAGAGTTTTTTTTTTTCCCATCTATTCAAGCTCATATCTTGTTTTAATTGACTATTATTCTAATGTTAAGTTGATTCATATCCTAACTTGGTTCATAAATCACTAATAACACTGATTCCTCATTTTCAAAAATTGTTCATTAAGGGCTGGGCATGATGATAACCAGCCTTTAATTCCAGCAAAAGGCAGAGGCAGGTGGATCTCTGTGAGTTTGATGCATGCTGGTCTGCATGACAAGTTTCAGGACAGCCAGAACCACATAGTGAGACCCTGTCTCAAAAAGAAAAAAAAAATGTACATTATCCAAGGACTTTAATATCATATGGTCTTGGGTTGTAGAGATGGCTCAATAGTTAAGAGCCACTTACTGCCCATACATAAATGTAGTCAAAAGACATAAAATAAGCTGGGTGGTGATGGCGCACGCCTTTAATCCCAGCATTCAGGAGGCAGAGACAGGCAGATGTTTGTGAGCTCGAGCCAGCCTGGTCTTACGGGATAGCCAAAGCTACGCAGAGAATCCCTGTTTCTAAAAACCCCAAACAAACAAACAAAAAACCCACGTAAAGTGAATCTAAGAAAAATTAAGACTATTCTATGGTCTTTAATCCAACCAAGTTCTTGCATGATCTGCTTTGCAGGCTACTTGATTGTTCAGTGTCAATCTTGATCAGTGTTGATCTTGGACATTAATAATTTACCTGTTGCTCTCTCCCTCGTATTTGTTGCTACTTTTACCTTCTTTCTCACAGTAGCTAACTCCATGAAAACTCCTTTTAAAACACACTAAAATATGCCGTTAGCCTGTCCTTTCCAACTAGGATGGTCCCATTCACACAAACCAGCCAATCCACAGGGTCCAGTTTATCAATCTACACATTACCACACACTCCCAGAATTTCAGTGAAGTACCTCCTGCCTACAGCATTGGCAGTTTATTCTTCCTAGTAGGGTGCCTGTGATCCCCATCTCTTTCCTAGAATTGCTTAACTATGTTGTTCCTTTTCTGATTGTCACATGTCCAAAACCTACTCTCTGACATATGCCATTTCTAAAATACTTTTTTCCTTCATAGACTCCATCCTCTGATGCAGAGAAGAACAGACATGAGCAAGCTTTCCTTTTCAATCTTTCTTTTGCTTCTTTACATAGATGCCCCATCACTTGCTCTCTTGTACAGAATCCCAGCTCTCCCCAAAACACCCCAGGCTATAGTATTAGTTTTCCTTTTAGCTTCTGGAGATTAAATTACTATTTCACCTGGCCTTTTCAGGCAAGAACTTTCTAGCCAGAAAATAACCATGTAATATTGTAATGACTGAAGAACTTTTCCTACACTCGGAATCTTTTCCTGCCTCTGTTTTAAACATTTATAACCATAGGTATGTTTGCCCAAGCCTAAGAGCTGTGGTCAAGCCTGCTTCCTTCTCAGTGTTCCTTAGTGTCTGTTAAACAGCTATAGAGTTTATATTATCTGAGAAACTTCTTTGGTGTGTGAAGACAGTGGAGGCAGAAGAGATCTTGGGAGCCTGTTAGTGAAAAGTACCAATAAGGAGGAATGTGATAGAAGACCCAAGTAGTAAGGGTAAGCTAGCTTTCAGCTGTGGGTCTGTAATTCAACCTGCATTATTCATAATGTAACTGAAGCTTGGGACTGGGAGGTAAGAATAGAAAAAGCAGGGATTCACGTTACAGTGGCAGGTGCAGGACATGGAAGATGGCCAGTCCTTTGAGACCCCCACCCCCACCCCATGATCCCTTATTGCTCATTAGCACATTAGAGAAAGAAAAGTTCCACATGATGAAATGAACAACGGTGGATCTGTCTTCTTCCTAAGGGCAGTCAACAGACTTTCTCAAACATAGGAAATCTTGGTGTCTGGGGAAGGGTGTGTGCCCTTCCTGGCATGTAGGAATTCTGGATGTACCAGGTGTGTTTGGCTGCTTGGCTCTACTGCGTTGTACTGTGGCAAAGGACTTTGACCTCTTTATGTTCCGAGTTGGACAGGGAAAACTGTGGTTTCAATGTGAAGGTCCCTGGGCATAGCAGCAGTGGAGAAGAAATGAGCACACTTTTCTCTGTGTGATCAGTGGTGCTGGGAGTTTAATCTTTAATGTGAATCCTGATATTTTATGTCAAGTGCTTTGTGGCTTGTTGTCACCAAGTAATGTTGTAAAGTTCAAAAGTTAGTCTATTAATAGAACTGTCAGTAGAGATTGGGGAAATTTTTACACCCAGTCCTCTTGAGTGCAGACCTGCTGAGTCTTTCCTGGCTATTAATAGGATGGCTTAGGAGTTCCTATCAATAAAAGTCTGGAACTTAGGAAACTACATTTTCCAGGAAGATTAAAATGCCTGGTGATTCTTTTGTGGTTATTCTTTGTTGTCTCAGACAGGTAGCTATTCTTATTTCTTATCATTTGAGCCATGACCAATAATAATTAATAGTCTAATCACTTAAGGTTTGCCTTTTATATGCTTCTGCAATACAATCCTAAGTGTGGCGTGACAGTTCTCATTTGGGCTGATTTACAGTGAGGGGGTGGCACAGTGTATAAAAATGGAGCTATTCTTAGAGAATGAGAGTGTCAAAAATTTTTGTTGCACAAGGTTATAAAGTGTTTTATAACTTGCTAAGTAAAAAGCAGTTTCTGACTGCAAATGGGCACGAGAGAACTTTGTTAGGTGAGGGAAATGTTCTTCACTTGGATTGGGGTAGTGGTTGCACAATTGTATCCGCTTGTCAAAACTCATTCAGTTTTACTTAATTAACTGATGAATTAATATTTCATGCATTTCTAGCTCAGTAAAGACTGTATTTTTAAAGCTAATGGTAAGAGGAACAGTGGGGCAATAAAATCTGATTCATACATTGCTTATTAGCTTTGAAAGCAATTTCCCACTGCTTTAATTTCCAAGGGTTGAGAGAACTGTAAGAAGATTGTTAATTCCTAATACTACTTAATTTTCAAAGTGCTCAGAGTTATGAAAAGAAATTAAAAGCAGAGCAGGACAAATGTCTATTGCCTTTCTGTTTAGCCTTTTTTGTCTTGCTATGGCAGGTCCAAGGCAGAAATGAGACACACCTGCCGTGGTACCATCAACCTCGCCACAGCCAACATCACTGTGGAGGACTCTTGCAACTTTATCATTTCCAATGGTGGTGCTCAGACCTACCACTTGAAGGCCAGCTCGGAAGTAGAGAGGCAGCGCTGGGTGACAGCCCTGGAACTGGCCAAGGCCAAGGCTGTGAAGATGCTGGCAGAGTCAGGTATGAAGCAAAGGAACATTGGGCCTAAGGAACCCAAGTTTTCACCCTTGACTTCCGTGTATTTGATTATGTCCCATGTCCGAGATATCCCAAAATTCTCATTGGAAACTGAGTTCAGTCCTACATATACACGTGATGTTTGGTAATGTCTGGAGACATTTTTAGTTAAAATAATGGAAGCTGGGGTATGACTGGCACATAGAGACTAGAAGCCAAAGAAACTGCTCAATTCCCTATGAGGTACAGAACAGCCCCCCACCCTCCAACAAAGAATTAACTAGCCGAAGTTGAAAAACCTTGGTACTAGAGATATGACATAGCACTTATGCTTAATTTTTAATTTTTTTTTTTTTTTTTTTTTAAATTCAAGGTCTTACCCCATCCTCCAGCCTCCTGAGTGCTAGGACTAAGGACATGCTCCACTATACCTGGCCTGTGCTTTTGTTTGTAGTGTTAGTTGACACATAACTACTTCATTACTAGCTCAGTAGTAGGAATCTTACAACTCATTGTTTGGACCTATGTATATTTTTCTTCTCTGGGTGTCCCCCCACTCCATCTGTAGTTTAAGACGACCTTGAACTCCTGATCCCTCTGTCTCCAGTCTTAAGTGCTGGTGTTTTAGGCCAGCTTCTGATAGCTTCTTATTTGTTAAAGTTGTAACAGAGTTGATAGATGACCTGAAAAACAATCTTATCGGGCCTGGAGAGATGGCTCAGTGGTTAGGAGTTCTCAGCGCCTGTGTCGGAAGCTCACAAGCATTTGTGACTCCAGCTCCGGGAGGATCGCTGCCTCTGACTGCTAAGGGCACACACACAAACACAGTTTAAAGTAGTAAAAATCTTTTTTTTTTTTTAAATTAGCTTTTTTTTCTAAAGAAAATGATAGGATTTGCCCTCAAGATACTGATAGTCCTACTGAGCTTACTTACTGGCAGAGAACTGAGACGGTCAGCTCTGGCTTTTGTTTGCCAGTTGCCTAACTTGTTTTCCATCATTTCTCATACTGTGCCTAATATCTGTTAAGCCATGAGAGGAAACTTCATTGCTTTATCAGTTTTGTGGTGACAGGTTACATTGTGACCTTGGCCCCTGCCTCGGTCTAGCAGAAAGGACAGGTCTTTTCTTGTTCCTTTTGTTGAATTGAAGGCTGCTGTCAGCTCCACAAAGGAGTGACCCTGCTGGAAAGGCAGTTTGCAGTGACAAATGGTTAAGTACGAAGCTGGTGGGGAGAAGTGCCGTACCAAGTCCCTCTTGGCTTATGATTTGAGAGCTATCTTGTTTTGCTTTTGCAGTGGCTTTAGGGTCAAATAAGTTCATCATGAAGTTCAGCTCTCCCTTGGAGAAGAAAAATGAACAGAGCTTTTAGTGACGTAGACTTTGTCTCAAGAAGCTGCTCTGCACTTCTCAACCCATTTTGCAGACGGCCTGCATGCTTCCCTAAAGATAATGGTGGGTTTGCAGTAATGATTAGTTTGGGTTACACTGGACTCTTCAAGCTAATGTTTAAAAGCTTGTTGCTGGGGATGTAGTTCAGTTGGTAAGAGTGCTTAGCTACTATGTATGAAGCCTTTAATTCCCCAGAACAGCATAAACTAGATGTAGTGGTCACTCTTTCAGGAGTTGGAGCAAGAGGATCAGGAGTTCAAGGTCAGATTGGCTACATAAGGGAGTTCAAAGCTAACCTGAGCTGTGTGAGATGGTGCCTTAAAAAAGAGTTGAAAGGTTTAGTTATGTGTTCCTAATTCTAGGAGCCATCTGGTTTCCCATAGTATCCTTTCTGTCAGTGGATCTTAAACTTCAGCATACATTAGGACTGCTTTGGTCACAATTAGAAACACAGATTCTGGGCCAGTGAGGTGGCTTAGCCGGTGAGGGCACCTGCTAGCCAGCCTGAGTGGAGAGAGAGAACTGACCCCTGTGGGTTGTGACCTCCACATATGTACTATGACACATGTATCCTACCCTTGCCCCCATAAATATAATTATAAATACATGTAATTTAAAAGAGAAATGCAGGTTTCTAGGCCTTGCCACTCATCATCTGAATCTAAGTGTCTAGGAGTGTGACCTGAGACTGTGCACCTTTATGAAGTGCCTCAAGTCTGTATGGTATAGGCCATGGGCCACACTGCAGAGGAATCCTCTGGAATTGCCAGCCCTCAGTTGCTCAGAATGCACATAGTGAAGCATGGTGGTCTACTTGGAGCCAAGTAGGTGGGGCTCTAACTCTCAGTCCTGATCCTGGAGGCAGACGTTGTTAACCTTGGCATCCCTACAGATGAATCAGGAGATGAAGAGTCTGTCTCACAAACGGACAAGACTGAGCTTCAGAACACCCTCCGAACACTCTCCAGCAAAGTGGAGGACCTGAGCACATGCAATGACTTGATAGCTAAGCATGGCACTGCCCTGCAGCGTTCCCTCAGTGAGCTGGAGTCCCTGAAGCTGCCTGCTGAGAGCAATGAGAAAATCAAACAAGTCAACGAACGAGCCACGCTCTTTAGGATAACATCCAATGCCATGATCAATGTGAGTAAAGATGGTGCTCCTCTGGCTTTTTGACACTTCCCTTCTGAAATGTTATGCTTTCCCAGCCTCTTGGAACTAGCTGGTAAAGCGCTCGCTGACTATACTAGGTCTTGCTTCGATGATCAGGTGCTTTAGGTTACATTGTCTGTTGCATGAAACAGGACTGGCTGTCCAGGTGGACGGTGCTCTGCTCAAGTGGTCAAAAGGACATCACATCAGCCCGGGAGGTAGTAAGGAGCCCGGTGGTGCAGCCTTCTTTCTCTGAGTGGCAGGGTATCTGAGGTGCTATTATGTTAGTCCAGTGCCTGAATGTCTTTTGTTTTTGGTCTTGCCTCTTTGCTCTTTTTTTCAAACCTAATCTGTCAGAGCTGAAAGAGCCTCTTGAATCCTTTGCACTGCTGTGTTCTTTCGCTTCCTTCTTCCTTGGAGTCAGACCCTTCCTTCATGGTCAGGCATCCTGCATGTGGAATGGTGAGCAGGGCCTGGCTCGAGCACTGCTGAGAACTTGTAATACTAGTTAGTTCAGTGTTGGCCTTTGATTCCAGAATACTTCCTCCACTTGGGCATTAGAAGACTGTGGGTAAATACAAAGCATCGCTGGCCTTACTGATGTATTGCTAGGAGTGAAAGGAATACCAAGTTTTACAATGCTGGTTTTCCTCTCCTGGTAACTGATTATTACCTGACAGGTTGTTTTAGGTCCTGTGTACATAGAAACACAGAAGGACATTTCGTAAGTGAGACAAGTATTCTGTGAGAAATGGTTTTGCAGAGCTTCTCTCCCCATCTAATTAAATGGGTAAAGTTACCTCACAAGTGCCAGATTTCCTTTGTTTAGGGAATGATCATGAGAAGAGCTAGTTTAGTTCTTGTAGTGCCTGAAGATCAAAGGCCTTTTCCTGTGATGAAGGAGAAATTTCATTTTCTCATTTTGTTTCTTGTTACTTGATGGCAGTTGTGTTAACCTTTATTTTGAGTGTTGAACACCTTCAGGGCTCAACACTCAGCCCTGCATGTATGTCTGTACATCCCTTGTGTGCCTATGGAGGACAGAAGAGGGCATCGGAACTCTGGTATTGGAGTTACTGGTGGCCACAAGCTACTATATGGGTGCTGGGAAACGAACCCAGGTCCTTTGCAAGAGCAGCGAGTGTTCTTAACCTCCAAGCCATTTTCCCAGATAAGTTTATTAGGGTACACAATATTTTGGGGAACACAATACTACCACATTTCCTCTCTTTTTGTCTAAAATTTAAAAAAAGCTTATAACTAATACAAGAAAAACTAATAAGTATATATAATATATACAGTCAAAAATTACATTAACAATGTCTAGTCCATTAACATTTGACAGATTTAGACAAAAAAACTCCATTATATATATTAACAATGTCCAGTCCAGTAACATTTGATAAACTCAGACAAAAAATTTCACTACTTATCCTATTTAAAACAAGTAGTTCCTTTTTAAAAGTAGATTCAAAAATTGACCTTTTTATCTTACCATATTCATATTTTCATAAAAGTTTCAATAATCTACCTTTTGTCATTTTTATATCTTCCCCTTTTTCTTTTTTTTTGGTTTTTCAAGACAGGGTTTCTCTGTGTAGCTTTGCGCCTTTCCTGGAACTCACTTGGTAGACCAGGCTGGCCTCGAACTCACAGAGATCCACCTGGCTCTGCCTCCCGAGTGCTGGGATTAAAGGCATGCGCCACCACCCGCCCGGCCCCCTTTTTCTTTTCAGTGTAGATTCAGTGATCTACCCATTTATCCTATTATTTTTTTATCTTTTTTCTCAGAATAGATTCTATCTGCTTCATATCTATATTCTTTTTTCTTTTTCTTTCTTTTTTTTCTAAATAAAACCTCTGAATCTAATCTCCTTGTTCAGCTTTTTTCCTGACCATTAACAGTCAACAACTTGTAACCAACCATTGTAAACAATGACAATATCCATAACTCATTAAACGACCAAAAACTACCCACCCCACTTCTGGGAAATGTGGGCATTGTGTTCTTAAAATTACTTCCCGCTTTCTAGGGGTGGAGACATCTTTAAGGAATCCTGAAAAGAAAAATTTTGGGTTAATTGTCAAGTCCTATATGTATACTCTTTAGTAAAAAACTACTCCAGACATCACAGTCACCTAAGAATGATGGCTAATTGTTGTCAATGTCAGATGAACACTCAACTATTTGACAGTCTTCTTTTTTATTCTAATAGGAATTTTTTTTTTTTTTTCTAAATAAGACACCCCTGCTTTATAAAACCAAAGCCTCGCCTTAGCCTTTTCTCTCTTGGAAATTGTTCATCTTTGTTCTTTGGGGAATTATTTATCCTCAAGTTCTAGATTATGTCAGGGAATGATCTCCTAGAAGTCAGAACCAAAGTTTCAGGAGGAGGGGACTGTAGCTTTGTGGTAGAATATTTGCCTAGTATGCTCCAGGCCTTGGATTCGATCCTCAGCACAACACACACTGAGTCACCCAACAGCTGGGTAGAAGTAAGCTGTTCTCTCCCCCTTGCTTTCTTGTTCACTGCCTGTGTCCCTATTATTTAGGTGTTGCCTGACATGCACTTTTTATCCTGTGTTGTTATCTGCTTATCTTTCAGGTGATAATCACAATATGCATATTTACAATAAGCCAGGTATGGTCACACATGCCTGTTAATCTCAGCACTCTGGAGGCTTAGGCAGGAGGAACAAGAGTTCAAAGCCTGTCTGAGCAGCTATGTGACATGACAGAATAGACATAGGCAGCACATTGGAGGTGTTCAGCATGTACTAGGAAGGCTAAAGAAGCCAATATGGCATCTAAATGTTGAGAGAGAATGAAAATCTTCCTATAAAGAAGGCAATATAGACTTGGACTCCAGCACTGTCTGCATAACCCAGGGAAACCTACCCATTCTGTGACCTCTATTTCATATCTGTAAATGCTTTGATACTAGTAGATATTTCATGGTTTTGTTGAAAGACTTTAGGAAATAGATTTGAAATGCTCGGCAAAGTGCCTGGTGGTCCAACTATCTCTTGATAACTTTTTATTTTATTTTAATTTTTGAGACAGGATCTCTGTGTAGCTCTAACTGTCCTGGAACTTATGATATAAACCAGGCTGGCCTCAAAATCACAGAAATCTGTTTGCCTCTGCCTCCCTAATGCTGAGATTAAAGTCAAGCACCACCATGCCCAATGGTTCTTGCTAAATTTAATTGTTATCAGTATTATTAAGAAAGAGTAAGGGAGAAGAATTGGTTGGGGTGGTGATGAGCTATATGTGGACCTGTTCTCCTCAGAGTCTGGGAACTGCTGGTGGCTGTTGGGGAAGTAGCTAGAGGTGAGGCTTGGATGGAGTTGGGGCAGTGCAGATGAAGATGAGTGGGCTTGCTGGTAGCTGACTAGAAGAGGCTGAGGCCAGTTTTGAGACAAGCAAGCTGGCTTAGTGCCTTACTAAATGTTTACTGTGATCCCAGTGTGGTTCTAAGCACTGTATGTGAAGTGATAACTCAGAGGTGGTCTCTGCTGTTAGTCTTTGTTACAGACAATGAATGTGAAGCGCAGAGGAGTTCTGTAACTAACTAGATGGCAGGAAAGCTGTGATTTAGGCCAACCAGCCCAACTCCAGATGTGTGCTCCACTGCTTCTGCCGTGGAGGGATGGAAAGAGATTACAGACTCCAGAATATTAAAGGAGAGTCACTAGGACTTGCTATTTGGATGTGAAGAAGGAAGCAAAACTGAAAGCCAGACGCCCCATAGGCTTGGACAGCTTGAAGGCCTTTGGAACCGCTTTGTGATGGAGAAATTCAAAGGAAGAAACAAGAGGCAGCAAGAGAATGTGGTGAATCAAGCGTGAGACCCACTGATTTTGAAGTTACTTTGAGCCATTGAAGAGGCACTTGGATATTCTGGTCTGAAACTCAGAGAGTCCAATTTGGAATCACTGATGTAGTAGCCATTGGTGGACCTGTAGGCAATTGTTGAAACCATGGGAGCAGACATTCTAATAGAACCCTTTAGTTTCTCTGTAACAGAGAATACACTTTCAAGCTTACATTGGTTCCTTCCTTCATTTATTTATTAAGCAAACTTTATGAGGCTCCTGCTTTGTGTTAGGAGCTGGAGACCTGTATATGAGTGAGCTGTAAAATGTGTTTTAAAGTTGCTTGTGATCCTTCTGGAGAGATAGAAACTCAGTCATGATACAGCTGTGCGTGTGTTAGGTAGAAGTATGCTGAAACTGGTAAGGAGATAGAAGAAGCAACTGGTTGCTTTGGCGTGTGGGTGTCATAGAAGTACCATTTCTCTTATAGGTCCTCTCCTTTCTTAGAGAAAGGGGAGAGGGAAGAGCAGTGTAGGCAGAGTGAATAGCATATACCTAAATAGTCAGGGCTGGAAGAAAGTTGTGTGTTCAAGAAATGGTGCGTTCGGTGTGGCTGTGTTGTACAGTATAGAGGTAACAGCGGCAGAGAGGAGGCTTCAGGTCGATGGTGGCCATACTTAGAAGGGCTGTTTGTGTTGTAACCATAATTAGGATTTGATCCTAGCCGTGAGTTAAGGGACTGAGATAATCAGATTGGGGGGCAGAGGGTTGTTTGTTGTTTTCTACATCCCATCCTTGATTCACCAAGTAGTGTTCTAATTTTTAAGATCAGTTGGTTCCTAAATGACTAAAGTAAAAGCAAAGCCAAGTTACCCCATCTCTAGTCTGAGTGAGTGCGGACTCTGTTCACGGTGTCTCAGTCCTCAGCGCTGGGTTATGTGAGTTTAGTTGGTTTATTGAAAGCAGTTGTCATGCACTTTATCTTTCAGCCAGTAGATCTCGGGTGCAGTTCACATGCCCGCCCTTTGTGCTGCTGCCACAAATGCCTTGTCTGGGTTTGCTGCTCACTTGGTATTTGCTTAGTCCTCGTGACCAGGAAAATAGGAGAACTATGACAACGGTGTTCACTCTTTCCCAAGTCTGACCTTGATTGCAGCACAGAGCTGGCTGTCCCTGATACTATGAAATAGCAGGAAGTATTTAATTGTCATATGCTCTCTCATGTTCCCAGAATGAGGTTACTTTGTGGGGAGTCTGACTAGTTGAGGTGACATAACCAGCACTTTCTCTGGACAGGCCTGCAGAGATTTCCTCATGTTAGCCCAGACTCATAGTAAAAAGTGGCAGAAGTCACTACAGTATGAAAGAGACCAGCGTATCCGACTGGAGGAGACTCTTGAGCAGCTGGCGAAGCAGCACAATCACCTGGAGAGAGCCTTCCGGGGAGCCACGGTGCTGCCGGCAAACACTCCAGGCAGTGCTGGTTCTGGTAAAGGTGAGAAACTTAGCTCTTACATAGCTATTCGATATGATCCAGGTGGTTTCCGCAGTTGACAGAAGAAATTCTCTACAATTGGTAGCTCGTGTGAGATGCTTTTGGAGCTGTTGATTTCTTTTGGCTTTTCCACTGCTTTCTACCATTGTTACCATGTTTGTGATCAGTATTTAAAAGAACCCACTGTGCTAGGCATTGGTAAATGTAAGCACAGAAAACAAATGAGGCTTTTCTCCTTGTAGATCAGTGCTGTTCTGGCAAAGGGGACATGAGTGATGAAGATGACGAGAATGAATTTTTTGATGCACCAGAGATTATCACCATGCCTGAAAATTTGGGCCACAAGTAGGTTGTCCTTGACTGTTGAAGAAAATGAACATGTGTATTTATATCATAAGAATCCTTCCCATGAGAATCTGAGCTGGTGACAGTTGCTAAGATGTGGGCCCTTTGTGATAAGTAGATGGAAAACTGTTAGCACTTACACATTGAATACTCCAGAGACCCCAAAAGCATACCCATTCTAAGTGTGTGCAGTGTATTTGGATTGTGCTTCATAAAGAACTGATGAGGCCCAAACTTTAATTCTGGTCTTTTTTCTAATTCTCCTCTGTTTTTCATCCATGAAGACGTACTGGTAGTAATATCAGTGGAGCCAGCAGTGACATCAGCCTTGATGAACAGGTAACTCTTATTTGGAAGTTGTCAGAGTCGAGGGACTTTAGTTTTGATTCCCAAGGATTTGTCTGTGAAGTGCTAAGAGAAATAGAAACTCCTGTTGTTGTTTGTCAAGCATGGGGGAAGGGAAGGGTATAGATAGCAGATTTTTTGTTCTTTGTGGCTGATTGAATGGCTTTGTTTTTGCTTCTAGTACAAGCATCAGCTGGAGGAGACCAAGAAGGAAAAGAGAACCAGAATACCATATAAGCCAAACTACAGCCTCAACTTGTGGAGCATCATGAAGAACTGCATTGGAAAAGAGCTCTCTAAGATCCCAATGCCGGTGAGGTCCTCGAGTACCCAGACTGGTGTCCTCTCCACCGCAGGGGCACTCTGTCCACACTGGAGCAGCTTTAAGCATGGTCTTTATTTCCTTGCTAGTCATAAACCATCCCTTTAAGTCAGATTGTGTAGTTCTGGCTATGGATCTGGTATGTTTCCAGATCATCTAGAGTCAGTTGCTTATGTTTGGTAGAATTTATGAGCAATTCCTGTGGCAGGCAGGCAAGGTGTGAGGCATGCACAGATAACACAGCACTGATACTGTCTTCAAGAAGCACATAGTGGGACCGAAGAGATGGTTTCGTCAGTAAAGGTACTACCATGTAAGCACAAGAACATAAGCCTGGTGACATCTGTGTCTGCCTTCCTATGTACATGCACTCATTCACTCACTACATACATACACAACTACCCCCTCCCAAATTAAAATAAAGGAATGTAGTAGCTAGGTGTGGTAATTCATACCTGTTAATACCAGCACTGGGAGGAATGACAATAGTTTGAGACTAGCCTAGGCTACATAGTTCCATGCTGACCTGGGTTAAAGAGTGAGACAAGTCTCACTCTTACACACGTGCACACCAAAACAAAACATACATAGATTAAAAGAGATAGTCAAGGAAGCAGGTGGATGATATTTTTCCTTTTAGTGCTATGGGAAGTCCTATATACAAAGGAAACACAGAAGTAGTTTATTCAACCTAGTAGGTAAGGACCATCTCCATGGTGAAGATGGATATTGGAGTTGGGCATGGTAGTGCACACCTATGATCCCAGCACTTGGGATGTAGAGGTAGGAAGATCAGGAGTTCAGATTCAGCCTTGACTATGGATCAAGTTTGAGGCCAGCCTGAGCTACTTGAGACCTTGTCTCAAAAATAAGCAAAGAGATGGGATTTGAGCTGACCTCCCTCCCTCTAATTGCAATTCTCCTGTCTGCCCATGCTCTTGTCAAAGGATCTTAAAACTGGAAGTGTGGTCATGTGAGCTCTCAGCTTACTGTCCGTTAGTGGATCATTGCTGCCTTGACTATAATCTAGTTCCTTAGTGGGCTGTGTGCTTTCTCCTGATGGGCAGATCTCTGTCTTGAAGATTAGAGTCAGGATAGCCTTCAGGTGTTAAAGCATCTTTTCTCTTCCCTTAGGGCATTTACAGACACACTGCTCTTTATGCTTGAACTCTGTTTATTTGCCCACCAACCCATGGCCCTTTGCTGTGACTACAACCCTTTTGTTGAGGGATTTTGTTGTAGTGTTTCTTTAATAAACCTCTAGCCTATCTATCAGGATGAGATATTGATCCCCTGTGCTCCAAGAAGCTCCATTGTTTGTGTCTGGCAGTGTTCTGCTTGCTTATTCATTCTACAAGTATTTACTGAGTAGTTCCAATTTGCCTTGTGCAATGCCAGTATGCCTCTTAGGCAGATGTTCGGTTTATAGAAAGAAATCCCAAGCCACATTAATTTGAATCAGGGGTCAGCAAACTAAGGCCCTGGGGCCAAATCTGGCTGCCATCTAAACAGCCATAAGCCAAGAATGTGTTTTTATTTTTTTATTAAGTGGTTGGGGAAGAAATCTAAAGGAATGAAATAATTCATGAGGTTAATGCCCACAAATAAAGCTTTGTGGGGACAGAGATTCTCATTCATTTATTTCTGTTTGTGGCTGCTGTCTTGCTGTAACAGCAGTGTTGAATGATGTGACAGAGACCACCTGGTCCCAAAGGCTTAAATATTTACTCTGTAGCTCTTTACAGAAAAAAAAAAAAAAAAAAAAAAATGGGCACCTGTCTTAAGCAAATGTTGGCCTAACACATTCTTATTTTGAAATCCAGAAGTAGGTTGTCCAGAGCTGGTACCTACAGTGTCAAGACCAAGTTTCTTTCTATTTTGTGGCTCTCTACATATGATTAGGTGCCTTAATTCATAGATCTGTAATGGCTCCTTGAGCCATCAGAGGGATATTTTTCAGTCAGCTAGAAGATGGAAAAATAAGAGCAGGCTGTAACTTTTAAGGGCACTTCCTGGAAATCACATAATCTCTTAATCTCTTAAATCTCTGTGGCCACAACTTACTTATCTGACCATAACTATCTAGAGAAAAGTCTAGAAATGAAGACTTAGGGTGTGGGAGCTGCATGTTCTGTTCATAGCCTGGTACTTGGAAGCAGAAATAAAATACCCTCCTCAGTCTCTTGATACATAGGTACCTACCTCTTCATAGACTATTTCTCAGAGATAGGAACTGTGGTGTTGTTATGTATGTCCTTGCTGCTCATCATTACTGCCTGGCATGGACATTCCGCAAATACTGAAGTAATTAATCAATTGAGCCTCAGAAAACAAATAGGTTTTTATACACATGTATAAGGTTTAGTTTTAAAAGGAAGGATTCCCACCAGTGAGAATGTAGCTCAGTGATGAGATTGCTTGCCTAGGATGTTTAAGGCCCTACATTCCATCTCCAGTACTGCAAAGTAATAATATTGATGATGTTGGGATAGGAATAGTGGTAGCAATACCTGGGCAATGGTGGCACATGCCTTTAATTCCAGCACTTGGGAGGTAGAGGCAGGCAGATCTCTGAGTTTGAGGCCAGCCTGGTCTACAAAGCAAGTTCCAGGCCAACCAGAGCTGTTATACAGAGAAACTCAGTCTCAAACAAAATAAAATAAAATAGAAAGAAAATAAATAGTGATAGTAATTAATTAATTAAAATGAAATGAAGGTTGAACTACAGACAAGAAAAGGATTTTTGTGGTGGTATTGTGTTCCCCAAAATATTGTACACCCTAATAAACTTATCTGGGGTCAGAGATAGAACAGCCACTAGATACAAAGGCTAGAAAATGGTGGCACTCACACCTTTAATCCTAACACTCCAGAGGTAGAAATCCCTCTGGATCTCTGTGAGTTCAAGGCCACATTGGAAACGCCAGGCATGGTGACACACGCCTTTAATCCCAGAAAGCGAGCCTTTAATCCCAGGGAGTGATGGTAGAAAGGAAAGATATATAAGGCGTGGAGACCAGAAACAAGAAGCATTTGGCTGGTTAAGCATTTGGCTGGTTAAGCTTTCAGGCTTCTAGCAGCAGTTCAGCTGAGACCCATTCTGGATGAGGACTCAGAGGCCTCCAGTCTGAGAAAACAAGACTAGCTGAGGATCCGGTGAGGTGAGGTAGCTGTGGCTTGTTCTGGTTCTCTGATCTTCCAGTTCACCCCAATACCTGGCTCAGGTTTGATTTTATTAATAAGAACTTTTAAGGTTCATGCTACAGATTTTAATGAGCATATATTGGAGAAACCTCCAAATAATTGGTGTTTGGGAAACATAAATAGAGAAGGACCCACTTGTTCAAGCATTGAGCACCTTATAGGATTTGTAGGCAAGTGGGCTGGAAAGGCAGGCCCTTACTGTCTCAGAAAGTAGATCCTACTTATAAACAGCTTCTGGGGTTAGATGACCTCTGTGTCTTCTTTCCTTATTGACATCGCCATTAGGAATGTGTAGTTGTGTACCTGCCTCCAGACAAGTCACGCCATCTCTTCAGGCAGCACTCTATCACAGGGAAGCTGGTGTTGGCCGTGGTATTTTGGAACATCTGTTCCTGCTGGCATCTGCCTGGGCATCTGCCTGGGCACTGCCAGTATAAGACACTAGTAGGAGATCAAGGCTCTCTCTCAGGCAGTCTTCAGATAGTCCTCCCTGAGCTCCTCAAGGTGTTAAGCTTCTGCCATATCCCCTGAGCCTCTGAGGTGCAGTGATGTCCCTGTTTCTCTTTGTCCCCAGGACTCATGGCTGCCTGGTGTTGCTAATCTCTGGTTCTTTGTGGTTTGCTAACTCTCATTGGCAGTGAATGATGTCCTTGCTTCCTTCCGCCTAAAATACTCAAACTCATGTGTTTGTGTTTGGCCTCTGAGTGATAAAATGACCATTGTATAAATAATTGTATAAAGCTTGGCACTTTCAGAGAAGCCAGGGTTCTTGGAACATTTATTAGAAGGTGGGTTATATGTAAATGAAAAGTGGTGACAGACTAGTGATGTCCAGACTGTGGTCCAGGTTCTGTTCTGTGTCTGTTAGCACCAGTAGGACACAATTTGTCATGATTTTGCTCTGAATGTGTGAAAATTTTTCTTCATTCTTCCTGAAGTGTTGCCACTAAGAGATTCTGCTGCAGTAAGGATTCAGGCCTTAACTGTTACCAGTTGGTCACTGTACCACTTTCAAGGATTTTCTGTAGTGTAGGCTTCTTTGGAGGCTGAGGCAAGAGTATCACAGGAGAGGATCAGAGATAGAAAGGTGGAAGAAGAAAGAAAAGTGTTCTTTGTTCACTGAAACAGTGCTTAAGTAGTCTTCAAGAGAAAGAGGAACATTGTTCCTCTTCCTTTGTCTGGACTAGAACTCATGCCCGTAATATCCACACTCTTGTAGCTTTATTACTAAGTAAATGTTATAGGCTTACTTGGGAACTCAACTTCCTTTTAGAGCAAAATTGATTCTCTCTCTTTCTTTTTGGTTTTTCGAGACAGGGTTTCTCTGTGTAGCTTTGCGCCTTTCCTGGAACTCACTTGGTAGCCCAGGCTGGCCTCGAACTCATAGAGATCCACCTGGCTCTGCCTCCCGAGTGCTGGGATTAAAGGCGTGCGCCACCACCACCCGGCGATTCTCTCTCTTTCTAAGATTTATTTTATTTTTAATTACACATATGAGTGTGGATATGTGCATGTGAGTTCAAGTGGCTGGAGGACAGGGTCATCTGATTCCCTGGAGCGGGAGTTACAGGTGGTTGTGAGCTAACTGATATGGATGCTGCTAATAGAACTCAAGTCCTCTGGAGGAGCAGCAAGTGCTGTTAACCACTGAGCCATCTCTCTATCCCCTTCTCTCTCTCTCTTTAAATTATGTTTTTGTGTGGGGGGTGCAAGGGAGGCACTCTGTCATACATTCTCTTGAGATGGTCTCTCACAAGTCTTGAAGCTCCCCATTTCATCTAGGCTGAATGGCCACTGAGCTCTTGGGAGGTGCCAGTCTCTACTTGTGCCCTTCCACCACTCCCCCAGTGCTGGGGTTACAAGCCCATGCAGCCATGCCTGGCTTTTTTTTTTTTTTTTTTTTTTTTTTTTTTTAATGCAGGTAGTAGGCATTCAAATTCAGGTCTTCATGCTTGCAGAGTAAGAGCTCCTACCCACTGAGCCCAGCCTCTAGAGCAAATTGTACTTATTTATTTGTTTGTTTGTTTTGATACATGGGTCTCTATTATGTAGCTCTGGCTGTTCTGGAACTCATTATGTAGAACAGGCTGGCTTGGGACTCAGAGAGATCCACCTGCTTCTGCCTCTCTGAGTACTAGGTAAAGGCGTGTTCCACCATACCTGGCCTTAGAACAAATTTTAAATTATCAAAATTATTTAAAATTTCAAAGTTACCTTAGAAATTAACGTATTTTCTGAAGGGAGGCGCAGTGTGAGCAGTATCTGCTGTTCACTTCTCCACCAAGTGGGAAGCATGGGCTCTGGCACACCTAGCACTCAGATAATATTTGTAGAATGGATGGGTACACATTTCCCCTAGCAGAAATGCTTCCACACTCCCTGCATCGCTCTCCACATACTTGCATCGTCTAGTGATTGGGTGCTGTAAGTTGACTTTATAATTTGGAAAGTGAGAGCATGCCCTGTTTCCTCTCAGGCCCAGCAGCAGCATCCATGTCTGGCAATACTGTCCAGCCTCAGAAGTCAGCTCCTGACCAAGACTCAGCAAGCAACTAGCCCAGGGCAGAAGCTGACTTTGGCAATGCAATCATTTCAGTAGTCTGTACTTATAATTTATCACCCCTTGATTTCTCCCCACAAAATGTTCACTATCTAACTCCTCTCTAGGTACACTCCTGAAATTTTTTATTCCTTTAGTAATTCATTCACTCAGTTCCTGTCTGATGAGGTCTCCTATGGTCAGTCACTTCGGGCTGTTGTTGGGTCTGCAGTGCTGCAGAGAAGAGGCATGATTTCCATCTCAGGGAGCTTATAGTTACTGAAATGACAGAAAGCAGTGATTCCTGTCACTCACTGACATAGACGCTAACAAGGGAGAGTGGGTTATCTGAAGTCTAATCCGAGAGCTACAACTTCTTTTCTCTTCCTGTTGCTTTATCTCCTCAGCATCTCAGCATCTTTCTCCAGCTCTCTCCTGTCAATGTCTGGAAAAGCTTTAGATCTGTTCTCTTCCTTACAGGTAAACTTTAATGAGCCCTTGTCCATGCTTCAGCGCCTTACTGAAGATCTGGAATACCATGAGCTATTAGACAGAGCTGCAAAATGTGAGAACTCTCTAGAACAGCTCTGCTATGTTGCAGCCTTCACTGTTTCCTCCTATTCCACTACTGTCTTCCGAACTAGCAAGCCATTCAACCCTCTCCTTGGGGAGACCTTCGAACTGGACCGACTGGAGGAGAATGGGTATCGATCCCTCTGTGAGCAGGTAAAGAGCTCAGACCTAACACTTTTCCTTTCTAATGACTGGGTAGTTTTTGAGAAGCCAGTCTCAGTCAGCTTGGTCTGTCTTCTTTTTCATTAGGGTTCAACACACCAGGCCTGTTGTTCACCGTTGTTGTAGATGTAAAAATATCAAGGGAGACTCTTGGGTGTTTATCACCAATTAATAGGCCTATCTTTCTCTTCTCCAGTCTTCTCTCTTAATTCAAACCTGATTTCATCCAGGTGAGTCATCATCCCCCTGCTGCTGCGCACCATGCTGAATCCAAAAATGGCTGGACATTGCGTCAGGAAATCAAAATCACCAGCAAGTTTCGAGGCAAATACCTCTCCATTATGCCCCTCGGTAAGGCTGCCCGCCATGTTTGTTCCAGTGAAAGGTGTTCTGACATGATGGAGGAGGAGGAGGCCACTGTTTCAGGCACCAACCTCAATCATTTAACTTCCCAACTATCAAATGAGTAAGGAGGCCAGGTCCTCTTTACCTTTATACCATTCTGCCATAAAATTCTTTGTCTCTTTTGTGTATTTACTTTTTGTCTCTAAGAACTACTTTAGACTGTAGGTTCTAGCATTCACAATTTTTTTTTTAAGATTTATTTATTTATTACAGCATGTATGCCTGCAGGCCAGAAGAGGTCACCAGATCTCATTACAGATGGTTGTGAGCCACCATGTGGGTGCTGGGAATTGAACTCAGGACCTCTGGAAGAGCAGTCAGTGCTCTTAACCTCTGAGCCATCTCTCCAGCCCTCACAAATTCTTTTAATGGTATTTCCCCATTACTCCAGTTGCATCTGTACATAGAACATTTAGGATTATGAGATCAGGTTTCTTGGCTAGTCTCTCTCCTATGGTCCTCTCTCCTCTGCTTGATGGATTAGGTGTCATTTATGTAATGACTGAATCCTGGGTAAGATGAAACTTTATTTTATTGGATTACAAGCTATTTTTGTGTCAGGATCAAAAGATGAAGTCTGGGAGTAGGAACCCTGACCTATAGTGTTGGAAGCACACCAGAACTTGGCAGCGTGTGTGTGTGTGTGTGTGTGTGTGTGTGTGTGTGTGTGTGTGTGTGTGTGTATAACTTCTAAGATTTATTTTTGCTGGGCCTGGTTGCGCATGCCTTTAATCCTAGCACGAGAGAGGCAGAGGCAGGTGTATCTCTGTCAGTTTGAGGCCAGTTTAGTCTACAAAGCGAGTTCCAGGACAGCCAGGGCTATTACACAGAGAAACCCTTTTAAGATTTATTTTTACTGTTTTTAATGTGTGTGTGCGCCTGTGTATGTATGTGTATGTGTGTTTGCATGTGAGGGTGTATATATGTGTTCAGTGCAGTTCCCACAGAAGCCAAAGGCGTCAGATCCCCTGGAGCTGGTGTTACAGACAGTTGTGTGCCACCAGATATTCATGCTGGCAGTCAACCTTGGGTCCTCTGGAAGAGCATTTAACCACAGAGCCATTTTTCCAGCCTCTGAAAATTGTATTTTTATAGTTTATAATCTCATCACATAATTTTATATTGTTTACTTATATATATATATTTTATAAATTTTATAAGAAAAAAGTTACATACTATCTTTAATACATAGCTGGCTTTACTGATCTCTTTAGTTTCTTAATGTGGATTAAAGTTATTGACTAGTGTGTCCTTTCAGAGTTTCTTATAGAAGACCATTTCAATTTTGTTGACCTGGGAATGACTCTGATAGTTTCATTGGATGTAGAATTCTTCCTTTGATAGTCTTCTCCACATCTTGAATATATTATTCTACTGTCTCTTGGCCTCCTGTATGCTTTTTCCCCTCAAATTTTGTAATTATATATATGTGTGTATGTATATAATATATATACATTATATACATACATATATATTATATACATACACACATATAAGCATTTCATACATGTCAAGTTTATAGTCCAGTGCTGTTTACTACATCTCTAATGGTATATGAACACTATTAACCGTCTGACTCCAAGATACTTCATTTTGTCTGCTGAAGCTCTCCACCCAGTAAATAGTAACTGCTTACTCGCTCCTTCCTCCAGACTCAGAAAACCACTGCTCTGCTTTTTATCTATATACTTTTGACAGATCTGTGACTTAAAAGTACTTGTCTTCTTGTGACTGGTTTATTTCATCTCGGGGTCTTTATCGTCTGTGTTCAATGTTAGGATTTCTATTTTTTTTTTTTTTAAAGATTTATTTATTTATTATGTATACAGTGTTCTGTTTGCATGTATCCCTGCAGGCCAGAAGAGGGAGCCAGATCTCTTTACAGATGGTTGTGAGCCACCATATGGGTGCTGGGAATTGAACTCAGGACCTCTGGAAGAACAGCCAGTGTTCTTAACCTCTGAGCCATCTCTCCAGCCCCAGGATTTCTATTTTTTAAGCTGACTACTCCTATTACATTGTAAATGCACACACACTGGGGTTTTCTTTTAATCTGTCCACTTGTTGATGGTTACAGGTTGCTTCTATGTTTCAACTATTGCATATATATTCTTCTGTGAAGTTGAGTGTAAATATCTCTTAGAGTCTTTGAGTAGCACGAATCTTAAAAGGTCTTATTAATAAAAACAAAACCCAGTGGCAGATATTGGGGTAAATTCTGAAAGATCAGAGAAGCAGAACAAGCCACAGCTAACCTCACCTTGCCAACTTCTCAGCCGACCTTGTTTCCTTAAACTGGAAGCCTCTGAGTCCTCACCTGAATGGATCTCAGCTGAATTGCTGCTAAAAGCCTCAAAGCTTAAAAGCCTAAATAGTTCCTGTTCCTCACCCTTATGTACCTTTCTCCTTCCTGCCATCACTTCTTGGAATTAAAGGTGTGTGTCCATGGACATTACACCAAGCTTCTCATTTTACTGATCAAATGTGAATAATACAATGTCCAGTTTGGGGTGAAATTCTATTTTCCTCGTAGCTGGGAAGGTGGAATGTGTACACATGTGGGTGGGTATGGGTACATGTGTGGAGGTTGAGTGTCAACCTCAGATGTCGTTCCTCATGAGCTGTCAACCTTGATTCTTGTTTTTTGAGACCGGGTCTCATTGGCCTGGAGGAAAGTGGGTTAGGCTGGTTGGCCAGTGAACCCTAAGAATTCACCTGTCTGCCTCCCAAGAGCAGGGATTACAGACTTACCCTGCTGTACCTAACCTTTCAAGTGGATTCTGGGGATCTAATTCAAGGTCCGCATGCGTGTGTGGTGGGCACTTCCCTGGCCGAGCCATCAGAAAGGGCTCTCTCATGCATGTGTGGCCAGGCGGGAACGGCCTGCCTGCTTTGCCTCCTGAAGCTCCTCTCGGCCTCAGCCTTTACCAACGTGTAACCAAACAGGAATTCTGCTGCCAGCATCCATCTGTGCTGTGTTGATGGGACATCAGAAGACAGTTGAAGCCGGGCATTGTGGCACACGCCTTTAATCCCAGCACTCGGGAGGCAGAGGCAGGTGGATTTCTGTGAGTTCGAGGCCAGCCTGGCCTACAAAGCTAGCTCTAGGACAGCCAGGACTGTTACACAGAGAAATTTTGTCTTGGGGAAAAAGAAAGGAAGGAAGGAAGAAAGAAGAGAGAGAGAGAGAGAGAGAGAGAGAGAGAGAGAGAGAGAGAGAGAGAGAGAAGAAAGAAAGAAAGAAAGAAAGAAAGAAAGAAAGAAAGAAAGAAAGAAAGAAAGAAAGAAAAAAGAAAGAAAAAGAAAAAGAAAGGTAGGTGTGTGTCACCATGCCTGACTGTTTCCAGTGTAGCTTTGAACTCAGAGATCCATCCCATGATAGGATTAAAGGTGTGTGTGCCACCATTTTCTGGCCTCTGTGTCTGTCTAGTGGCTGTTATGTTCTCTGACCCCAGATAAGTTTATTAGGGTGCACAGTATATTGGGGAATGCAATATCACCACATCTTTGCTTCCTATTCTTTTGAGTATATACCAGTAGTGGAATTGCTGGATCACATGGTAATTCTCTTTTTAATGTTTTGAGAAATTCCACTCTGTTTTCCACAGTGTGACTCCACCATTTTATATCCTTCCAAACAGTGTGCCAAGGCTGTAGTTATCCCATGTCCTTGTTCATTCATTCATTCATTCCTCAATAGTATCTACACTGATTGTTGTGAAGTATATCTCATGTGCTTTTGGTTTAATAGTAGTGTGGAGTTTATTTTCGTGTGCTTTTTAATGATTTGTGTATTTACTTTAGAGCAGTCTATGTAAATCGTTTGCCAATTGTTTTCAGGATTTTTGTTGTTTTGAGATTTTGTAGCTCTGGCTGTCTGGATCTCAAAATGTCAGCCAAACTGGCCTCAACCTTACTGAGATGCACTGCTTCTGGAGTGCTGAGTCAAAGGTGTGCACCACCATCCTGGGCCTTTTGACAATTTTTGTTACTTTGTTTTTTTGAGACAGTCTCACTATGTATTGGAATGGGACTCAGAGACCTGCCTGCCCTCTGTCTTCTAGGTGCTGGGGTTAAAATTATGTGCCATCATACCTCGTCCCCTTTGCTAGATTTTTTTTTTTTTTTTTTGGTTTTTTTCGAGACAGGGTTTCTCTGTGTAGCTTTGCGCCTTTCCTGGATCTTGCGCTGTAGCCCAGGCTGGCCTCGAACTCACAGAGATCCACCTGGCTCTGCCTCCCGAGTGCTGGGATTAAAGGCGTGCGCCACCACCGCCCAGCTAGATTTTTAATTGAATTTTGTTGAGTTTTAGGAGTTTTATATGTGGTCTGGATATCTTTCCCTTATCAATTAAAAAAAGGATTTACAAGCCAGGCAGTGGTGGTACATGCCTTTAATCTCAGCACTTGGGAGGTAAAGGCAGTTGGATTTCTGAGTTCGAAGCCAACCTTGTCTACAGAGTGAGTCCCAGGTCTACACAGAGAAGCCCTATATCAAAAAACAAAAAACAAACAAACACAAAAATAGGATTTACAAATGCTTTCTTCTGTTCTGTGAGTTGCCTTTTTACTCCATTGTATTGCCCTTTGATGTACAAAGTTTTTAATTTTTAAAAAGAACATTTTGTCCATTTTTTTTTGTTTGTTTTTATTGTTGTTTATACTTTTGGTGTCATTTCCTAAAAGTCATTACTGCTGGTGATGGTGGCGCATGTCTTTAATACCAGCACTAGGGAGGCAGAGGCAGGAGGATATCTGAATACCAAGCCAGCTAGGTCTACAAAGCGAGTTCTAAAAGAGCAAGGGCTACACAGAGAAACCCTGTCTCGAAAAACCAAACAAGAAAAAAAGTCATTACTAATGTCTTGAAACTTTTGCCTTCGATTCTTTTGAGTGCCCACCACCACCACCACCAAAAGACAGGGTTTCTCTGTGTAGCCCTGGCAATCTTGGAACTCATTCTGTAGATCAGGCTGGCCTTGAACTCAGAGATTCACCTGCCTCTGCCTCTGGAGTACTGGGATTAAAGGTGTGCACTACCACTGCCTGACTTCTTTTGAGTTTTATATAGTTTGAGGTGTAACATTTGACATTTGGGATTAATGTTTGTGTATACTATTAGGAAAAGGTCCTTATTTAAAAAAATGAGACTGGAGAGACAACTCAACAGCTAAGAGCACTGGCTGCTTTTCCAGAGGATCCCCCCGAGTTCAATTCTCAGCACCCACATAGCATCTCATAGCTGTCTGTAACTCTAGTTCCAGGATACCCAACACCCTCATGAGCACAAAACACCAATGCACATTTTTTAAAAAAGGAAAACAAACAAACAAACAAACAGGTTCAGCTTCATTTTGCATGTAAATAAAAGACTGCTCTTTTCCTATTTAATGATCTTGGCACCCTTGTCAGAAATCACTTAAGAGTATATGTAAGGTCTTATTTCTGGGCTTTTTGATCTGTCCCATAACTTGTTGTCTTTATGCTAGTACTGCATTGTTTTGGTTAGTATGGTTTTGTAATAAGCCTGAAATCTGAAAGTATGAATCTTACAGCTTTGTTTATTTTCAAAATTGTTTTAGCTGATTGAATTCCCTTATAATTCAATGTGAATTCTTTTTTCTTTAGAAACTATCTTTTCATTTTGTGTGTGTGTGTGTGTGTGTGTGTGTGTGTGTGGTGTGTGTGTGTGTGTGTATGCCTAGAGTGTTCAGATGCCTCTGGACCAGAAGAAGGCATTGGGTCCCCTGGAGCTGAAGATACAGGCAATTGTTAGAACCTGACATGAGTGCTGGGGATAGAACTCAGGTCTTTTGCAAGAACAGCAAGTGCTCTCAACTACACACACACACACACACACACACACACACACACACACACACACACACATTTGAGTTCTCAGATACCTCTGCTCCTACTGTGGATTTTAATTTTGTATGCATTTGGGAAGCTATACCTACTGAGTACCTGTTACGTTACAAGCACCTTAATGAGCAAATAAGCAAATATTGACTGCTGGCCAGGATGTGGTTTCCCAAGTTTATAGATGATAAAACTGGCCAAAGGAAGTTAAAATATTCATTATAAATACAATCCTGACACTAACTACCCACAGTATTTATAGACTCCATATATTAAGGGCACAGTCCCCAACAAGATTTTCCTTGCTTCTTATATAAGCCACAAATTTTGGGGTGCTAAGCTTCCTGTACTTTGAATCAACAAGCTATAAATTCAAGGGATACCCAAGTTCCCTCGGGTTTGAAAATTGAAAAAAAAAAATTCTAGATTTTTTTTTATCTTATTTTATGTATGTGTGCTGTGTGTGCCTGGTGCCCTCAGAGATCAGGAGAAAATGTCAGACAAATCCTCTAGAATTAGAGTTATGGATGGTTGTAAGTCACTGTGGCTTTTGGGAACCAAACTGGGTCCTCTGCAAGGGCAAAAAGTGCCCTTAACCACTGAAACATCTCTCCAGCTTCATTAGTTTTGAAAACTTACTGGAATGACTTGTAGAACTCGGGAAAGTGGTGTGTATACAGTGTTGTCATTCAGTGTACAAATCAAGGCTAGTTGAATGAAGAGATTTTGAAGCAGAAGCAAGGAGGGTTCTGCATACAGCACTTCCATGACCGCCCCCAAAGGAATCAGGACATGTTATTCTTCAATTTTGGACTCCAGAGGTTTTATTGAGGTTTCATTATGTGAGCTTAATTAATTGAATCCTATCAGATTTAATTCAATATCTGTCTTCTCTTCTTGAAGGTTAGTAGGTATGATGATAATAGGTGATTCAAAGCCCAAACTCAGCAACCACACGGTTGATCTTTCTAGCCTGTCTTGCTCTCATCCTGAATTATTTCATTAACATTAACTGTCAGTGACCCTCTGAGTTACCCCAGCAGCATAAAGTATTAAACCCACCTAAGAGAATTTCTCTTGAGAAGTTACAGCAGTCAAAAGAGTCTCTTCAGTAACCATAGCAACCCCAGACAAATTATTATGAAGCATAGGATCGCACATCTAGTGAGTGACGGCCCGGACTGAGCCCAGTTCTGGGTTTGAAGCTGTCCTCTCTGTATTCTCTGCTCTTGGTATTAAGACCCATAAATAAGTAGTTTGCTAAGGTCACCCAGCTGATTACTAATCTTGACTGCCAATACATGTTCCTTTCACAATGCAGTGGGTTTTTTGTTTTTTTTTTTTTTTTCATGATGGGGCACATTTGTCTTGTTTCTGTAAATTTTGAAATTGGTATTATAAAATACAACTCCCTAGCTAAGATTCATCAGTTGTCGTTATCTGATATCACCTAATCGTATTTTATTCCGTAAATTTATTCAAGTAAATAAAAGTAAACCAATACAACAGTTAAGAAAGTTATGCTTTTATTTTTTTTTCCATTTGCTATTTTCTTTTTAAAGCAAGAAATGTTAAAAGGAAATCAATTTTATTTCTAGTGTGCATGATGCTGTTTTTCTGATACTTGGCTATACACTTTTGCTTCTAGGTACCATCCATTGCATTTTCCATGCAACTGGGCACCATTACACTTGGAAAAAAGTGACCACAACAGTACACAACATTATTGTGGGCAAGTTGTGGATAGATCAGGTAAGCAAAAGTACCCAAAGTGCCTCAGAACTTCAGAGCACCTCTTTAGGTAATCTTTGTAGTATTTAGGACCCAGTAACTGGTCCCAGACTGTTTTTACTGGATCTCCTAAGGATTTTCTCTCAGGCAGTAGTCCTACCTCCATAAAATTCTATCTATAAATTATTATTTATGAATGACCAAATTATAAGTTCCATCAATGACTACTAAGACTCTGTTGGGCAATATAAAGGGATATAAGACGTAGTCACATAGCCCCAGCTCTTAATGCTTTTGTTATTCATGAAATGTTTATTGCCAAGCAGTGTCCTAGGTACTAGTGTTACAAAGTCAGAGAAGGCCCTCCAAGGATTATTGTGTCATTGAAGAAATAGGACATGTAGATTGAAAAGTATGAAATTGCCTAGTACAGGAGATATGCTAAGAGACTATCTAGTTAAGTGTTAACTTTGGGGTAAGACTGGTTTAACTATGGCCAGAAAAGAGTTAATACTGTCTTCTTAAGAAGGGCTTCATGGTACATGTAGAGTTAGACTGAATCTTTGAAAGGTAGAAAGGAGAGAAAAATAAAAAAAATGAAGTCTATAGGAAGACCTGTAGAACTTTGAAACTGTAATTTGTGTTAAGCAAAGGAATTCTAGAAGGCTCCTACTGAGGGGCTTGTTCAGAAGGGTAGATTATTACATGTGTACTGAAGGTCAAGTTATGTCACCAACATGTGACGCACATTAAAAAAACAGTTTGACCTTAATTCCAACCTGAAATACAATGATTACAGAAGGGTTCCACAGTGCCCAGGTCTGGCTAGGACTTGTTCTTTAAACAAGGGAGCACTCACATGTAAAATTTATGTGAGTCTTCATAAAACTAACTCATGATTCTTTTCACTTTATAGTCTGGTGAGATTGACATCGTAAATCACAAGACAGGAGACAAGTGTAATCTTAAATTTGTTCCTTATAGCTACTTCTCTCGGGATATAGCAAGAAAGGTAAGAGAGGTTGAAATGTAAATATTTTTCATTTAATGTATATCCCTTAGAAGGGCTGGTGTGTGTGCATGTATAGAGAGGTAGGTAGGTAGAAAGACGTGTATCCTAAATATGGAGGTCGGAAAAGTAGGCGTTAAAAAAGATGTAAAGAAGAAAACCAGGAAAGGGACCAAATGTACTGCTGAACCACTTTCTTCTCCTGAACAATGATGATGAAATGAAAGACAAATTCAGGGGCTGGAGAGAGAGATGCTAGTGGTTAAGAGCACTTACAGTTTTTCCAGAGGACCTGAGTTGAATTCCCAGCACCCATATCAAGTAGTTCACAAATGCTTGCAAACAGCACCAGGGGATCTGACACCTTTGGATCTCCAAATGCACCTGTATACATGTGGCTTACACACACACACACACACACACACACACACACACACACACACACATACACCCCTAAATAAAAATAAATACATTTATTTTAAAAATAAAGACAAGCAAAAACAGACAGCACAGTCATAGAGTGTGGGAACATGGAGGACAGGAAAAAAGGTACAGACAATAGAACCACTGTGACATGCAAAGGAGAGATGTCTGAAAAAAGGTGCAGACAATAGAACCACTGTGACATGCAAAGGAGAGATGTCTGAAAAAAGGTGCAGACAATAGTACCACTGTGACATGCAAAGGAGAGATGTCTGAAAAAAGGTGCAGACAATAGTACCACTGTGACATGCAAAGGAGAGATGTCTGTTACTACCACAGGGGGATCATGCCACAGGTTCAGATTTTCATGTAAGAATGAAGACTAGCTAGGATGGTGGTGCACGCCTTTAATCCCAGCACTTGGGAGGCAGAGGCAGGCGGATCTCTAACTTTGAGGCAGCCTGGTCTACATAGTGAGTTTCAGGATAGCCAGGGTTACACAAAGAAACTGTTTGGAAAATTGGGGGGGAAAAATGAAGACTAGTTGGGAATTCAAATGTGTTTGTGGATCTGTGTAATTTCTAGAGCAGTTTTAAGTGTCAGTCAGGTACTTTTCTTTCTTACATCCTTGCATCAGAAATTCCTGTTCAATAAGAAGCTTTGCTCATAAAGCTATCAATTCATGGCTATGTTTCAAGTAGTATTTAAAAATCAGTAAAAATTTGGCTAACTCCATAATGTTTAACTGGATTTAGCCAGGACTTAACCTAGGACTTTTTCTAAGTTAGACCACCCCACAGTGGTCGCTCTGCTCCAAGGCTGTGCTCTCCATCCTTATAGGTGACAGGGGAAGTGACAGACCCATCAGGAAAAGTTCACTTTGCCCTCTTGGGGACATGGGATGAGAAAATGGATTGTTTCAAAGTTCAACCAGCCTCTGGGGAAAATGGGGGTGATGCTCGGCAGAGAGGCCATGAAGCAGAAGAAAGTAGGGTCATGCTATGGAAGAGGAATCCTTTACCGTGAGTATCACATGCAAGCCTCCTGGGGGCTTTGCCCTTAACTCTGGGGCAGTATGAAGGTGTCCTGCCTGCTTTCTTTGTGGTTATCTGTGGGACTGTCCAGGGAGAGGAAAACCTGTGTGGAGATTACCAGAAATTGTACACGTGATTGGAGTTGAAGCATGCTTTGTTCCAAGACACTACCTCACCAAACATATTGTAGTTCTCCTTTCTGAAGTCCACTGAATCATGACTCAAGAGAATCTCTTTGTAATTTATAATAAGTGTTCTGTTTTTAAGATAGGGTCTCATGTAGTCCAGGCTGGTCTCACTGTACAGCTCAGGCTCTCTTTGAAGTCTTGATCTGATCCTTCTACTTGTACCTCCCAAGCTGGGTTACAGGCATTCACCACCATTTCCTGCATACTCATTGCAATTCAAAGCAGAACTTTTCAAAAGCAGCCAGAAAGGAAGGTGCTTTCTACCTGCTAACAGTTTCCCTACAGACCCCTGAGATGACAAGTGCAGGCCGTTGGTCTCCTGTCATCACCTTATGTATTATGTCTACAGAAATAGCCAGATCACTCCAGAAAGAGGTCTAAATCTAAAGGAAGCAAAGGAAATAGGAAGGAAGCAATTTTGAAGATTTCATTCTTCCTTGTAAGTGTAGATAATTCTGAGTGGAGATGCTGCAATAGCTATTAGATGAAGTGATACTGGGGAAGGGTGGGAGTGGTACAGTTTGGCTCTCTTATTTGGGATTACCTGGAGTTGGCTTTGGAGTTTTTCCACTTGTGGGACACTTAGATGTAGGGCAGTGTTCCAAGCTGTTGCTCCTTGGGTTGGATCGAGGCTGTAGAGCTGCCTTTCCTTTGTCTTGTTTGTTCTTAGGAAGAATGCAGAAAACATGTACTACTTCTCAGAGCTCGCCCTCACTCTCAATGCCTGGGAAGGTGGCACTGCACCCACAGACAGCCGGCTTCGGCCTGACCAGAGACTGATGGAAAATGGGCGCTGGGATGAAGCAAATGCTGAGAAGCAGCGCCTAGAGGAGAAACAGAGACTTTCCAGGAAAAAGAGAGAAGCAGAAGCTATGAAAGCCACGGAAGATGGTAACAAACCTGTCCACTGTTCTCATTTCTTGGTGCATGGCGAGTGCCAGCTCTAATTTTGCTTTTCATTGCTTCCTTTTTAGGCACACCATATGACCCCTATAAGGCACTGTGGTTTGAGCGGAAGAAGGACCCTGTCACCAAGGAGCTAACCCATGTTTATAGGGGTGAATATTGGGAATGTAAGGAAAAGCAGGACTGGGGCTCTTGCCCAGACATTTTCTGAAGTGGTTGTAACTCAAAGGAAGAGGTTTGATCGGAGAAGACGGCAGAGGATGTGCGAGAAGGCTGGCAGTTGGGACTCTTACCAAGTGCTTTCCTCAAATTTGTCTGTCTTAACCAATCACTTTTTCCAAATCAATCACCAGAAGCAGACACCCGTGGTGGTGATTGGCTGGTTGCCTTAGCTGATTGACGCTGAAATCGACGTAGTAGCTACCCATGTTTGTAAGGGAGCGGTTTAGTGGCTGAAAGTTAGTGTTATTCTACATCTGCAAAGGCAAGTAAGTGTTTGTGGTCTTCTCCCTCTGCCCCCATATAAGATGATGTCATTCACCCTCCCCTTGTAGTGTCCTGCTCAGCCAAGACCTGCATAAGATTGTGATTCATGAGCATTTTGGTGCTGTTCAGAGCAAGAACTGATCTTAAAGTTCCTTTAAAAAGAAACACATAAGACTTAACCAGCAGAGGCATCATGCACAGGTCTCATGTTAGGAAATATGCTCACATGTGGAGTTGGTTTAACAAGGCGTCGTATGTAGATAACTAAGGTTTTGGAGCATCTACAGGAGAGATTGTTCTCTAGGGCTGGAATATTGAGTTACATTCTTGGAGATTTTTCCTTCACTTGCATACAACACCCCTCTGCTGTTTTCTGTCTCCTTTGACAGCAACCAGAGGCCTCTTTGGCAGTTGATAAGAGGGCCACACTATCTTTATAAAGGGGTTTTATGGTCTTCCTCAGGTGGAGAACCTCTGAGAACACAGGCAGGGTGGAAGAAGACTACTAGCCACTTGTACCTTCCCAGTCCCTCCTCATCCCGTCTTCATTGCCTTTCTGGCTTCTTTGCTGGCACAGTACCAATTTGGGTATGTGCCACAGTCTGGAGCAAAACATTGCCTGACCCATTCTGTACACTTCAGAATCTGAGAGAAGTTTCTCTGCAACAAACGTTTTCATCATCTTGAAAGTCCCATGGAATGGAGCCACCTCTGGAATAATGTGTTAAATCATCTGTATATTATATATATATATATATATATATGTAGAGAAAAATCTAATTTTTTTTGTTTTCCTCTTTCCCATGAAGAATCTTGGTTTTTTTTTTATATCACCTGTCTCCCTGGGACTCTCGGACGCATGCTAATATGGGTTGATGCTCCTCTGCTTTCCATCTTTGAGGGGCATTGCAACCCTAAGCAGGGTCATGTGTGGCAGTTACTGGACAGGGACAAGGAGGAGTGTTTGTCACAGTGACTCACTGCTGCCTCAGCTCTGCTTTCCTGATCACCTGGCTCTTGGAAAGGAAGTCCTAGTCTTTTTCCCCCGCCTCAGTTTCCTTCCTCAGGAGTACGGGTAGAAAGTCAGGAGGGTGGTTTCTAGCTTCCTTCTGTTCCAGCCAGCTCAGGCTAAATCCCAAAAGAGTTTGCTTCCAAGGATGTGAGCTAAGAGCCCTCATGCTCTGTGGGAACTGCTCCTGCTGGGCCCTGGCTTCCTTCTTTCATTTTTCTCTGTATTAATTTTAGTTTCCTGTTCAGAAACATAACCCTTGTGCAACCCACCCTTGGTTGAGGGTCATAAATTGAGGTGCCTTCCTTATGTACTTTTTGTTAGTGTTTTTGTTTTTGTTCCTTAACTATTGAGCCTCAGCCAGTGTGGGTCCTTGGGGAAAAATACCATTCCAGAGGAAGCTATCCCTCCAGGGAAATTGGATCTTACTGGGTAAATTAGTACTTTTAGTCATCCTCCCACCCCCCACCGGCTCTCCCTCCCCAGATCAAACACATCAAAGATTGATCACTGGGGAATTTCCTCCTAAGAAGGCTTTCCCCAGCACAAGGGTTACTCCGGGGAGACCCATAAAATGGGCACCATCTCTGGAGACTGGGATAGAATGGAAATTTCCCAAGGAACCTCGTTGCTTTAGCCCCTTTCCCCATATATCTGCACTACATTTCTAGCTTGATTCCCAGATCCCTGCTAACGGAAGAAGCCTAGAAGTCCTGAAGATGGAATAAAGTCACATGAAAGTAAAACAAGACTATATATATTTTCAGTTTTTTTGCCTTATTGCTTTTTTTCAAAAAAAAAAACCTACTAAATTAAATAATTTTTAAAAAGCTATATTGTCTGATTTGCTTCTACCCCTACTAGGCAGGAAATAGTGGTGAACAGAGGGAGACCTGGCCGATGGTGATTTGTTCTGTTTGGGAATTTTATTGTATGTGTATGAGTGTTTTGCCTACGTGTATGTATGTGTGCTATGTGCATGCCTGTTGGCCACAAAGACCAGAAGAATGTGTGGAAAGGTTGTGAACGACCATGTAGGGTCTGGGAACCAAACTGAGGGCTTCTTACAAGAGCAGTAAGTGCTCGTAACAGCTGAGCCATGTATCAAGCTCCTTGATTTCAGTTCTTCAACATCAGTCCAGACTCATGAGCAGAAGAATAGCCTTAACACCTTGCAATCTGACATTTGTCACTGTCTTAACATAGAGAAACCATAACTAGTATTTCTGATTCTGGGTCTGCTCCCTCAGAAATGTAGGGATGGAGGATATAGCTTAGGGGTTAGAGGGCTTACTTAGCATATCTCTGCCTGGCCTGGATTTAAGACCCAGCCCTGGGAGGGGGGGGGGGGACACTAGTAAAAGTTGAAGTCTCAAAATTCTTAGCTTTTTGATGTATGGGTTCAAATCCAGCCTTTGGAACCATAAGCAGTTGTACTTGGAAGACCTTCAAAATGAAGGGGAACACCTGTCTTTCAGCACTCAGGAAGCTGGGACAAATTTCCTGAGCCCATCTCAAACAAATAAATCTCAAATAAATAAAAGGCCAGGAGTAGTGGTGCAGGCCATCACAGGAGAAGCACGAAGATTACAAGCTCCAGACAAACCCGAGACACATAGGTCCTGCTTTAAAAGCAAAAAGACCTTTTACAAGCAATGACAACAATTTACTTTTTCCTCTGCAAAGTCCAGGCTCTGGAAGAGGATGGGCATAGTAGGGTATGGGCCTAGAAAGTAGTCCTGTCAAATTATGCAGCAAAGGATCCTGCCCATGAGCCCTGAGTCTAGAGTACAGAGGGCCGAGAGGAACTCATTCTCTAGGTCATATAACTTTTTTAAGAGTAAACTGTTAGGCTCTTAGAAAAACTAAATTTGTTCAGGCACACATGGCTGATTGGTTAGTCAGGGTTGGAATTCAAAGCTGGGTGTGGTTAACCTGGGTTTTTGACCTCTATTAGCTACCCTTTGCCTAGGGAGTAACTGGCTTGGAAGTGGTGTTGTGACCTTTTCTGGCTGTGTGATATACTGCCACTGAAGTGCTTGGCTGTCTGCACAGGCTCATAAGGCTGGTGCCATTTCTTTCAAGGCTCCTCTCCAAGGAACATCCTAGAAATTCAGCCTCTAGGACTCTGGATTTTTCAGATTCATGTCAACAAAATTGCTGTGTTGTCAGCAATTGTTTTTGTACCAGATTCTTGGAGAAACCACTTATCTCTTCAATTTGATTGATTACTATTACAAGATTGAATGTTAAATTGCTGTAAAGTTTTGTGATCTTGTTTTCTGGCCAGATGAAAACCACAGCAGTAGGTATGAGGCATAGCAGCCCTGTGCTGAGATCTTGAGCACCTTTACATAATTTAATTACTACATTAGGGGAAATCAAACAGCCACAGTATGTAATGATCCCTCTTTGGTCTAATAATGTGACATGATGAGTTGGGATGTGGAGCCTGAGGGTCATAGTCCAACATGATTCAACATTATGACTCAGCAAAATTTCAAACCATTGCATTCACAGACCTTTAAAGTCCCACAAATTTAAGGGAATACAGGCTTTCATCACAGGTGACTCACCATGCTGTTTTTTGTTTTTGTTTTTTTTACATTTTATATAATCTTTATTGACAAATAATTCCCATAGTATACAATTTGCCTGTTTGCACAATTTGATAGACTTTTGTCCAGCATCCTCATAGGCCCATGACACCATCACCACTTTCTATTTTAGAACGTTGCTGTCTTTAATTTCATACACACATATGATGTATGGTGGTTACATTCCACCTTATTTTTTTTTAACGAACATAATATTTGCAATTGTAACCATTTTTAAGTTCACAATTCAGTTCACCATGCTGTTTTAGGCAAGTAAGAAAGACTGGTGTTTATCATTATGTTTGCCTTCCCAGCCTTCATTTCTACACAGTTAAAAAGCAGCAGAGGAGATAGCCATCCTGTGGGAAGAGATGACATCGAAGAGGAAGACAACCACTGTTCCCCACCCCACAAAGAGTTAGGACTCCAAGCTGTGCAGCTGTCAAGTAGTGATAATGAAAGGAACAGAGAGCAGCTTACACCAGAGCACTGCTGAACTTTACTCCGATATCCCGGGGTTCTCCCACAAGGACTGTGCCAAGGTCGAGGTCCATCCACATTAACCAGATCTGGAAGGAGGCTCATTTCTACAGCCTGTAGCAGAGAGGATAGTCTTGACATGATAACCTAGGCACTTCTCCCTTGTTTATAAAAAGTCATTGCATTCACACATACATACACTCATACAAGTCCCACAAACTTGTTCAACCCATACACTTCAAGGATTTGCTCTACAGGTCAGTAAAATAAAGCCTCAAAAAGTGGCATAGAAAAATCTTGAGATTTTGCTCATTAAAGATGAACAAAACAAAATTTATGAAACAAATTCAGAACCTCCAGGTGTGGTGGTACACACCTGTGAATCCTAGCCCTTGGGACATGGAGGTAGGAGGATAGTTCAGGTTCATTCTTAACAACATAATGAGTTTGAGGCCAGCTTGGGTCTCATGAGACCCAGTCAAATAAATAATAAAGCACACCACTTTTGTCCACACTCTTCCTTACCCACTGGAAGCATTTGGAGCCTTGTGTGGTTTCTGGAGTGCCTATGGTAACTGTAGCCCCACTCCCCTTTCAAACTGCTGCTGTTCTGGTCTATTGTTCCTTCAGTAAAGGAGCTGAATGTGTTATGCCCAGATCACGGGGACCCCCACAAGACCACCACGGAGACTAAATCCTGTATGTAAAAGCAAGGAGCCTTTACTTTCAAGCTCCAGAGCTTGATCTCTCTGTCTGTCCCATGTAGTGGTGAGAGCAGAAAGCCCAGAGCCCAAGCAGAGTGGGGTTTTGCTCATAGCAGAGGTTGGGGTGAGGGGATTTCTCTGTTTCAGGACCCTGATTGGCTGACATTTGTCTAGGGGTATAGGGAATATTTAGAATGTCAGGTATTTACCCTTAGATGCAGGCCCTCCCTGTGTGGGGTCAGCTAATGGCTTTTCCTGGGTCCAGGTGTTGCCTGCCAGAAGCTGTGTCTGGGCCTCTAAGCCTATCATGGCAGCTGTGTGGTCAAGCTGTTTTGGGGCCCCCCACAAGTGGCCAAATGAGGGATCTTTAAAGGGGATAACCTGAAGAGCTCAAGGGCTGTGGGTGAAGTTCTAGAGTGCCACTGAGTATGTGCAAGGCCTGGGGTTTGATCCCAGCACCATGATAAATTACTCAGACTTTTTTTTTCAGAGCTGAGGGTCAAACCCAGGGCCTTGCGCTTGCTAGGCAAGCGCTCTACCACTGAGCTAAATCCCCAACCCCAGACTCTTTCATAAATAACCTGTAGAGGTCATGGCCTCTGAACTTCAGCAGGTGATTTTAGAGGTTACTAAAAACAAGCTCATTTTAGGTTATAGTTAGGAATGTTTTCAGCCATCCATCCATCCATTCATTCATTCATTCACTCACTCACCCTCATTCTCTGCATTTCCCGCAGCCTGTTAGCTAACCGACTGGGGACACAAATAGCAAAAAACGAGATTAGGTAAACAGCCAATTGCAGTCAAGTTTGGCCAGTGGTGTGAGGCACTGTAGCCTGTAGGGAGTTGGGAGAAAGTGGGTAGAGGTATGTCAGAGAAGGCATCTGGAACTAGAAGAACTTGAGCTGTGAGTTGCAAGTTAAGTAGGCATTAGAGAAAGGGTTATGTAAATGTGTTGCATAGACCAAGAGGAAGAACAAGGTCCAAACAAGCATGCTGGCATTGACTCCAGGCATTGTTAGTTTAAGATCAAGAATTCACTAGCCTTGGGGGCTCTTTGCTCAACTCACTAGCCCACTTCCATTCCTGGGAGTGTTTTTTCCTTTCCTAATAAGCTATCTCTATTTCTATACCGTGACCATGTCTAGTTTTTTTTTTTTTTTTTTCTTCTTCTTCTTCTTCTTCTTCTTCTTCTTCTTCTTCTTCTTCTTCTTCTTCTTCTTCTTCTTCTTCTTCTTCTTCTTCTTCTTTCTTCTTCCTCTTCCTCTTCCTCTTCTTCCTCTTCCTCTTCTTCCTCTTCCTCCTCCTCCTCTTCCTCCTCCTCCTCCTCCTCCTCCTCCTCCTCCTCCTCCTCCTCCTCCTCCTTCTTCTTCTTTTCCGAGACAAGGTTTCTCTGTATAACAGCCCTGGCTATCCTGGAACTCAACTCTGTAGACCAGACCAGGCTGGCTTTGAACTCATAGAGATCTGCCTGCCTCTGCCTCCCGAGTGCTGGAATTAAAGGCTTGCTCCACCAACTCCCAGCTGTTTGTTTTTGAGACAGGGTCTCCCTGTGTAGCCCTGACTATCCTGGAGCTCTCTATGTAGACCAGATGGCCTCAAACTCATAGAGATGATTTTGCCTCTGCCTCCCGAGTGCTGGGAGCCTTGTGGCAGCTGCTAGTGTTTTCAACTAACCTGTACTGTTTTTCTCTTAAACTCTAGTAAAATTGTCAAGCTTGAGAGAAAGAGAGAGAGAGAGAGAGAGAGAGAGAGAGAGAGAGAGAGAGAGAGAGAACACTAAGAAGGATGCTGGAGAAGGGTATGCCCTCCCTCCCCCAAAATGCTTCATGTGCTGTTAGAAGAAGCCTTGGCTTTTGTTTTTAACTAGTGAAAAGCAGGATACTGAATTTCAGGTAGAAAACAATTTATGAACAAGACCAGTTAAGAGGCGGGAGAGGAGAGATGGGCAGCAGAGGAATCCCCAGTGGGATGCACAGCATGTGGTATGATGACTAGAAGGCAGAGGGGGGAAGGTTTGCAATTCTCTGACCTGGGAAACTTAGATGGGAAATCAGGTGTCCTGGCTAGTTTTATGTCAACTTGACACAAACTAGAGCCACTTAAAGGAGGGAACCTCAGTTGAGAAAATGCCTCCATCAGATCCAGCTGTAAGGCATTTTTCTTAATTAGTGATTGATGGGGAGGACCCAACCCAGGGTGGGTTGTTCCATCCCTAGGCTGGTGATCCTGGGCTTATAAGAAAGCAAGCTAAGCAAGCCATGAGGAGCAAGCCAGTAAGCAGCACTCCTCCATGGCCTCTGCATCAACTCTTGCCTCCAGGTTCCTGCCCTGTTTGAGTTCCTGTCCAACTTCCTTCAACAGCGGTGTTGGAATTCCTGGCCACTCCCCCCAGCTACATGACCACGCATATGAGGGCAAAAAAAATGATTAGTCATTCCGGGGCTTTACGTCCTATGTAATCCATGTGCTGCATGATCACATAATTTGGGGGCAGCGTGATCGTGATCACGCAATCTATGGCCATGCTTGACATAGATAGCTCCGTAAGTCCATATGTGCATGTGCAGGGGAATCCATAAAAAGTGGGTCACAGACTCCTCCCTTCTTCTCCCCCCACTCTCTCCTTGCACATGTCTTCTGTCTCTCCTTCCCCTAATAAACCTTTATAGTGGGTTTTGTCTACTTCTTGGCTTTTCTCACATGGTAACAGCGCCACAGCGCCGCTTAATGAATAACACAGCACCACCACATAAAAACCAACAGATGAACTACAATGTTGAAGTGTAAGCCAAATAAACCCTTTCCTCCCTAACTTGCTTTTGGTCATGATGCCTCATCACAGTAATAGAAACACTAACTGCGGCAAGTGATATGATTTTCAAGATTGGAGAAATAAATGGCTCAGTGGTTAAGAGTGTGTATTGCTCTTGCAGAGGACCAAAATTCTATTCCTAGCTCATCGCTGCCTAGACTCTAGCTCAGTGGATCTGATGCTCTCTGATCTCTAGAGGACCAGCCCTAGCATGAACACATCCACACACAGCTACAAGCATGTATACATAACTAAAATAAAATAATTTGGGACATTGTAACTCACACTCTTCATCTTAGCACTAGGAAGACAAAGATAGGATCAGAAGTTCAAGGTCATCCTTGGCTACATAGTGAGTTCAAGGCCAGTCTGGTCTATATAGAGTGAGTTCCAGGCCAGCTGGAACTCCAAAATAAAATAAAAAAAGAAGGAAGAGGGGCTGGAGAGATGACTCAGCAGTTAAGAGCACTGGCTGCTCTTCAGGGGACCCAGATTTGGTTCCCAACACCCACATGGCAGCTCTTGGCTGCCTGTAACTCCAGTTCCAGGGAATCTGGCACCCTCACACAAACATACATATAGGCAAAACACCAATGCACATAAAATTAAAAAAAAAAAAGAAGGAAGGCAGGAAGGAAGGACTTTGCAAGAGAAACAATTCATTTTGGGGTATGCTTTGTTGGAGGTACCTGTGGAAATACCAAAAAAGATTTTTTTTTTTTTTGAGGTAAGGTCTACTGTGGCCCAGACTAGCTTCCAATTTTCTACATAGCCCAGACTGCCTTCAAATTCACTATATAGCCAAGAATAACCTTGAACTCCTGATTCTTCCTCCTCTACCTTCCAAATGCTGGGATTATAGGCATGTACCCTGGTGACCTGTTTTGAGAAATAATTTTAAATATGGTTCTTCCATGTAGTCTGAGAACTGAGAATGGGAGACCGAGGGAAACAAAATCACAGATTAATATTTGGCCAATTCAAAAAACAAACAAGCAATATCTATGCCTATTTCTATATCTATATCTGCAGAGATTTGGATTCAACTGAGGAACTGGGGTTAGGCTAGTATATTATATATGTAATAATCGTACTATTATAGTTAGTGCCAGTCTATCTAAAATATCACTATGAAGGAATTGAGTTGCTCTGAATCCCAGACAAGCACTTGGCCAGGGTAGGATTTAAGTCATCTTTTGTCATGTATACACCAAGTCTATAGAGCTGATAATGGCCCTCCATTGCGGCACACCACATGCTTGGTGGCTTAAAGCCAGGCCTGTTTATGAGCTCAATCCTGGAGCTGAGGAGCCACACCACATGGCTGAATTCTTTGTTTAGAAGACATGGTTGAGCTCTTGTCTGGAGGCACTTCAGGGAAGTCTCCTTCCAGACTTCTCCTTGCTGGCAGCCTTCGGTGGTTTCTGGTTGTGGAAAAGAACGGTTTCCGAGCCGATTGCCCCCCCAGAAGCCACTCTCATCCCACGGGCTATCTGCACTCCTTACCTTGGGGTCTCTAGCTTCAAGCCCAGGGAACTTTACACCCTCCTTCTCTGAGTGGCCGAAGGACCCTATGTTGGCCAGACATCCTGTTGCTGTGGCAAATACCAGAAATAGTAAGGTAAAGAAGGGTTTCTTTTGGTCCATAGCTTCAGTTCATGGTTAGCTGGTTCCTTGACTTTGGGCCAGATGCAGGGCAGAACATCACTGCCAAAGGAATAGGATGGAACAAGGTAACCGGGAATTGTATCCGAGTAATGTAAAGATTTGATCCTTAATTACGTCATCAGCCTTCGCCAGCTTCCCAGCCTAAAAAGCTGGTGGGCCCTCTGTGGGCTCTCTGTCCCCTCTCCTTTCCTCTCCTTCTCCCCCATTGGTCCCCCTCTCTCCCTCTCCCCGCCCTGTTTCTCTCTCTCTCTCTCTGTGTCTTTCTCTTTCTCTCCCCCACCCACCCATAAAGCTCTAAAAAGATAACCATGGCTATGATTCTTTTAATCAGCATGCTCCTCTGCCGGCATGGCCCCCCCGGGGGGGGGGGGCGACCAGCCTCGAGGGGCAGCGCCGCGGCATAACTAACACCAGGCCTAAGAAATGCCCCCTTCTCCCCTCCCCCAAGTGACCCACTTCTTCCAACTAGGCACAACTTTCATAATTTACCACCACCTAATTACTTATTTAAATATTGAATCTTTCAATTGCTTACACCAGTGATTAAGTCAAAGCCCCCACGATCTCATCTCTTCTAGAAAACAGCCTCATGGACTCCCTCAGAAGTGTGCTTACTAACCCTGTAGGCATCTTTCAATGGAAGCAAGCTAACCATCACAAAACCCAGTATGACTAATAGATAATGGCATACTTTAGAGTAGTCAGATGTGCTGTGTAGACTAACGTAACCATAAAAGGCAAACCCTATCATATTAACAGTTCAATTGATTATGTAGTTTTCTTTGCTGGTGATGGTGTCTGGAGGGTGGTTAGGTAGGCATTATTTTAGGATTTTTCCTACTACAACTACCTAGAAAAAGCAAAATGGTGATGTTTTAACAAGACTGCTGGGTCTGCAAAAACCTTGACAACATCTAGTTGAGGTATGGCAGCTCCATACCATAAATGTGTTCTTCTCTCAGTCTCTTGAAAACGGCAATCCGCAATCCGGAATCACTCTCTACTTTGTGTTTGTACGTTGTAGCAGGAATCTTAAAAGGTCTTATTAATAAAATCAAACCCGGTGCCAGTTATTGGGGTGAACGCTGGAAGATCAGAGAAGCAGAACAAGCCACAGCCACCTCACCTTGCCAATTCCTCAACTGATTCTCTTTCCTCAGACTGGAAACCTCTGTGTCCTCATCCAGAATGAATCTCAGCTGAACTGCTGCTCAAAAGCCTAAAAGCTTAACCAGCCTAGTTCTTGGTTTTCACGCCTTATATACCTTTCTGCTTTCTGCCCTCACTTCTTGGGAATCAAGGTGTGCGTCACCATGCCTGGCTGTTTCCAATGTGGCCTTGAACTCACAGAGATCCAGAGGGATTTCTGCCTCTGGAATGCTAGGATTAAAGGCGTGAGTGCCACCATTTTCTAGCCTCTGTATCTAGTGGCTGTTCTGTTCTCTGACCCCAGATAAGTTTATTAGGGTGCACACTATATTGGGGAACACAGTACGTAAATCCTAAGCCAAGGTTATCTTTTCATTTCAAGTTACAATGAGCCCATGTTCCCCCTTCTTATGAATCAACTTAGTATGAAACACTGGGTTATTCTCACCAGCCTTATGGTACTTTTAAATTAAATGCATGCAAGAATGTATGGCTGTGAACTGGGAGACAGGTGGGGTAGAAACAGCATATTAGGGATATCATTAATCCATAGCTGACTTCTTAGAGTTTGAAAGGGGCCAGAGCCAAGTCAAGTATCTATAACTCCTACTGAGGTAACATGGAAAGTCTACATCATGTGAAGAGTTTGCAAATGTTGAGGGTGTGTGTGTGTGTGTGTGTGTGTGTGTGTGTGTGTGTGTGTGTGTGTGATTACTGGGAATAAAACTCAGGGTAGCTCACATTCTAGGCCTTGCCATCCTTTTCCAGACATTTTGTAAATATTTCTGACATTCAAATTGATGGCATCTATGAAAACTCAACAAGAGAAATTGTGAATCCTGCCATCAGAGAATAAGATTGTTACCACACTTTAAAGCCAACTTTGAAGCAAGCTTTAATTAAATACTGGCCAGGTGGGTGGGCTCTGGCCAGATCCATACCCAGGTTCCTGGGAAATGGCCCAGAATCATGGTTTGTAGTGGTTTAAGAAGGAAAACCCATAATCCACTGCATTTTCCGCCAGGGGCAAACATACATCCTGATGTACCTCTAGCCTACATCCAATCAGCAGCAAGTGTACATCTGATGTATTTTCTGCCTGTGAAACTCCAGTTCACATGGGATCAAGCACATCAGTGCAGATGGGTCAAACAAACTTGTTTAGGGGAGTGAAAACATGTGGCTTGTTATCTCCCATAAACAACATCCTCCAGCAGGCTAGGCACGGTGGTGCACGCCTTTAATCCCGGGAGGCAGAGCCAGGAGGATCTCTGTGAGTTCGAGGCCAGCCTGGTCTACAGAGCAAGATCCTCCCTCGGAAAAACCAAAACAACAACAACAAAAACAATAGCCTCCAGTCTTCAGGAACGATCTGTTCTTGGACAAGGGGCTTGCAGATCAGAGACATTTTTGTTTCATGGATCTCTTAGGCATATTAATTAAAACTTAAAATGTAACTTTGACGCTCACAAAACAAAACTAAAATAAAATAAAGGTTATATCTTGACCTTATAAAATTTCCTTCCCTCAGGGGCTTGGACCTGCCTAGGCCCAGTGTGCCAGGCTCTGCTGACTCCCCATGGGAGACCTTGATTTGGGGGATGTGGGGATGCGGGATGGCTTGGGAGAGAGGGCTGGGGGGTGGGAGGAGGGAGAAGGGGGGAATCTGTGGGTGGTATGTGGAGTGGGTAGAAAATTTCTTAATAAAGAAAAAAAAATTGCTTCCCTCCAAATATTAGTATATGTGTATATAATCATTGCAGTGCTATTTTACATCATGAAATCTGGGGATGGGTGATCCCTAATTAATTTGTGTTGTACCCCCACAATCAATGCTGTGCATTAATAAAGCATGCAATTGTAACTATCATGAATTACCGTCTCAAAAATTCATGAATTGGTTTGCCTAGCATGCATGAGGCCCTAGGTTCAATCCTCATCACTTTAAAATATTCTTTGAATTTAACTGGAAAAAAAAAGTCATTAAGCAGGCGGATCTCTGAGTTTCAGGCTAGCCTGGTCCAAAGAGTGAGTTCCAGGACAACCAGGCTCCACAGAGAAATCCTGTCTCAAAACAACTACAAGCACAACAACAAATCATTAAGTATTTTTAATGCAGAGAAGCAAATTGCACGACAATTAAAAAAAAAAAATCGCTTGAAATGTAATCGATCCCAGGTAGTAAACAAGGTCCTTGCGCCTTTGTAACATTTGTGAAGACCTAGTCTTTAGCCAAACTTACCTGACGTAGTACCACGAAACAATATTTCCTCATTATAATTATACAGGTTAAAAGGTGCTAACAAGCATGGCCGAAATAGCTCAGTTGGGAGAGCGTTAGACTGAAGATCTAAAGGTCCCTGGTTCAATCCCGGGTTTCGGCAGTGATTTTTGTACAGAACTACCTGGACTGCCACTGACGTTCAGCCGGATCTATGTAGTAATTACTTTACTCCCTGATGTCATCTTGTGTCTCCTACTTCCTCATTATGTGTTCCTGTCGTCATTTTTGAATAATATAGAGTTAGTGTACCCTGACTGGTACTCTACTGAGCACAGCCCACTTCTTGATGACCTCACTTTTCTTTCGGGTTTCCTATATGGTGCCTGCCAGCTGCGAGATTTGGGGCTCCGGCTCAGGCTGGGCGTGGGGTGTGGCTGAGCTGGATCCTTCAGCCCGAGGGTTCTGAAGCCCAGGTCTCTGCTTGCCTGGCCCCTTCTGGAAAGAGTGTGGCTCACGGGGTTTGTCCATGTCGGGTGACAATAACTAGGATCCGCAGACTGCCGGTGGATGGAGTGCGGGGGAATGAAGGAATCCTTGTCCGGTTTCGGCCTACACTAGCGTTATCAGGCCAAATACAGCACACCTAAATAAATGTGAATTTCAGAGACAAAACCCTTTAGAATAATCATTGTCCCAAATTTTGCAGGGAACATATAAAGCAAATGTCGTTGTTTCCGTGGAATTCCGTTGTAACTAAATGCACTGTATTTTCATTTGCTACATTGAAAAGCGCTATTACACAGCCTCCTGCCCTCTGACTTTAATGCTCATTCACCTTGAGTCCCACCCAGCAAAGGTACCCAGACTCCAATCACTCAACTGAATTTAAGAGAGAGAACTATACTGAGCCTCACTGCTTCACAGTTTTTACAGGCATATCTGCATCTTTGAGCTGACTGACTCACTCCTCCAAATACCCCGCTTCATCCTCCTCCCCACATACCCCACATGTGTGTAGGCCTCCAGAAGCTGACCAGAACTGTGGTGGAAAACAAGAGATTCTGAAGGCTTTGGACTGGATTCTAATACAAAACAACAAACAAACCCAGAAACGTTCTAGGGTGATGAGTCAGCCATGAGAGAACGCAATGGAGCAATGCTCAGTGGAGTAAACAGAGTCTTCTATGAAGCCAGGTGCCAGGCTGAACCACGGGCAGAAAAGACGGAGACCCAAGTCTCGCATTCTGAGATCACGCACTATGGTAAGAACAACAGCAGTTCCCACAGCAGTAAACCCAGCAGCTTTCTGCAGCCGACTTTTGCGCTTCTCCTTCCCTTCATCGCCAAGAGGCTAGACGATACGGGGCTTCATCCACCAAATCATTAGGTTCCTGGGAGGAAAGATGTGTTTCGGTCAGAGACTCGTCAAACTCCAATGATGACCAGAACAAACCGAAATGGCCATCTAATAAACTGGACAGTTCAAACTTTGAACGATGGATGTCACATGAGCTGTGAGTAATTTTTACGTGTCAAGTAAAAACCAACAGTGCTTGGTTATTTGGTTTATTTGGCTAAACACCAATCTAGATGTTATTGGAGAGAGAGAGAGAGAGAGAGAGAGAGAGAGAGAGAGAGAGAGAGAGAGAGAGAGAGAGAGAGAGAGAGAGTGTAAAGGTAGTTATGGCCAAGCTTGATGATCTGAATTCATTTCCCAGGATCCACTTGGAAGGAGAGAACTGATTCCTGAAAACTGTCCTTTGACCTTCCCAGTGTGCACGCCTCCCCCCAATACATAGATAAATAAATGTAACCTTTTTTTTTTTTTAAGACTATAAGTAATATTCAAATCAGCAGACTTTGAGCAAGGCCAATTTTTCTCCATAATGTGGTTTGCTCCATGCAATCATTTGAAGCCCTTAAGAGCAAAGATGAATTTCTAATGAGAAAGGAATTCTAAAATCTTGGACATAGAATACTTGCCTGACTCTCTGGCTGACTGCCCTGCTGTGTTTGTTTGGAATTGAGACCTCTTCATCACATCAAAGTTCTCAGAGATATTTAGTCTGTCAGCCTGCCCTACAGGTTACATTTTTTTAAAATTTTTGAGGAAATCATATATGCATACAATGAAATATAATCATATCTATCCCCTTCCCCTCCGCATTCTCCCTCCAAGTCCATTCATATCCCTCTAGCACATCTCTCCCACCTTTTCACTTCTTTCTTTCTTTTCTTCCTGTCTTTTTCTTCCCCACATAGGCCAGTGGGTTAGTGCGTGGGTGTGGGGGCCATGCGCTGGAGCATGGGAAACTTCCCGGTGGTCACATCCTCAGCCAAGTTTGATGCTGTCTCCTCCAGCCACGATGCCCCCGCCGACAGCTTCAGTATGGTGTAGGGTCTGCTGACCAACACCTATCTATTCAGGGATTCGGGCTGGCTTGATTTTGTGCAGGCCGTGCGTAGGTAACCACAGCTGCAGGGAATTCATGAATGTGATAGCCAGGCCAGGTTCAAAAAGACAGCATTCCACAGCACGCCTCCTCACCCTGCAACTCTTACGTTCTTTCTGTCTCCTCTTTTGCAATGTTCTCTGAGTGTTGGTGGTGGGGTTGTTGTAGCTGTCCTGGTTAGCTGAGGAGTCACAGTCTCTTATTCTCAGCTTTGTGACCAGCTGTGCATCAACTGCTGTCCATTGCAAAAAGAAGCTTCTCTGACCAAGGTTGAGGGTAGCCCAGGTCTGTCAGCACCAGGTAGCTCCTAGCCGGGCGATTGAGAAAGTCTTTTTTTTTCCCTCCAAGACAGGGTTTCTCTGTGCATGTCCTGGATCTCATTCTGTAGACCAGGCTGGCCTCGAACTCACAGAGATCCGCCTGTCTCTGCCTCCCGAGTGCTGGGATTAAAGGTGTGCGCCACCACCGCCCAGCAACTGAGAAAGTTTGAGCCCCTACAGGTTTTGAACTTACAACTCTCACAACCGTTTGAACTGAGTTCTTTTTTTTTTTTTTTTTTTTTTTTTTGGTTTTTCGAGACAGGGTTTCTCTGTGTAGCTTTGCACCTTTCCTGGAACTCACTTGGTAGCCCAGGCTGGCCTCGAACTCACAGAGATCCGCCTGGTGAACTGAGTTCTTAAACTGCCTTTGTCTCCACTTCTATTTTCAAGTCTGTCTCTAACTGTATCCATTAGTTCTGTTCTCTGGGGCAACCTGACAGCTTGCTTCAGCATCTCTTGTACACAGGTAAAGGGAAGGTTGAGATCTTTAATAAAAATGGGAATCACACATGTCTAGGAAGTATTGCGCTTTCTCCCTGTTTAGGTTTCAGCCAGAAGCAGAGGGAGGGCATCCGTGAGAAGCACTCATGACCCAAGCAAGAAGTGTAGAGAAGACAGCTGAATAACTCTACTCAACTTGGAAGGCATAGTTCAGATGCCTTTATCCACCCACTCTGCAGGATGATGCTTTGCCAGCTGGTTTCAGGGGGCACCCCAGAGAAGATGGCACTCCATTCTCCAGTGTGTGCGAGGGATGAGACTATGTCACGCCCAAACATGCCACTTGGGCGTAAAGTTTGAGTCATAGGAAATTAAGAAGCCAATACAATGGAAAACTCTCTACCTTTTCTCTAATCACATGCAAACAGGACATACGTGTACAAAGATCTCCCTCCTCCCTTCTTTATCTCGAAGGACAAAGGTTGGTGAACTAAAGTCAGTTGTTTCAAGTTCTTATCAGCTTGCAGATGGCACAGAGGAATCTACACAGCGGACTTCCTTAACTCTTTATCTGCTGTTAATTTCCTATATATTTATTTTCTCACAATTTGTTGCTCTGGAGACACAAGGTCCTTTTCCTTTATCTTATCACTCATCCGAAAATATTATTATTTTTTCTTGTTGAAGGTGGTATATAAACTGGAACTTTGGGCCACTTCCTGAAGAATCACCCATTCCCTGAGTATGTGCCTCTCTGGTGTCTCTGTGAAATGCACGTGTTTATACACTTGCTTATTTTTCTCTTTCTTTTTCTTTTTGTTAAAAGAACGTCATTTGAGAACGCAGCATAACAGGGATTATTCTTCCTCCTTCCCAGGTGCTTGGAGACAGGAAACCAACAGGAAGGGATGTGCAAGGGGAGGGAAGATCACCCACCAGCAAAGGCCCAGAGGACTGATAGGTTTGTGGCAGGGTCTGCTATGAAAATAAAATACTGTGGTATCAGAGAGGATGGGTGGGTGCAGCGTGCCGGTGTTTGGAGCTGCGCGTGCGCAAGGCCGGCCCTGGGACGGGGGCAGGTTGGGAGGGTTTCCTCTGACTCCTGGTATGCCAGGGCGGCTCTCTTCGACTATTGTGCTTCGTGCTTGTCTTTTTGGACCTGGGCACCCGGGATGGGGAGGAAGTGAAAGTCGTGCGTTGTTGAAGAAAGGACGGCAGTAACCACTTTCAGCCTGTTCGCTCTGGGTTTAGGGGAAGAAACTCGTGGTGTAGCCATTGGTAGCAGTCGGCTTCTGCTCTCTCCACACACTTTTGCAGAACTCAGGGTTTACAGTTAAGGGAACAAGGCTCTAAGTGAAAGGGGACTTGTTTGATTTAAGAGCTCTGTATCCAGATGGTAAGCAACCGCATCATTACACTTCATAATCCATTTTGCTTTCCTCCAATCTCATGTGACCGGTGTCTGGAAACTGTATTAGACACAAAGAAAGAATTTAGTAATCCTCTGTAGAATTTCAGAAAAAGAAGTAAGAGTCTTCATATACCAAACTGAAGTGTCCTTCCGAGAGCCCGGATAGCTCAGTCGGTAGAGCATCAGACTTTTAATCTGAGGGTCCAGGGTTCAAGTCCCTGTTCGGGCGCTGCTGTTTTAGTTCAAAAAGTTCCTCGGGCTGCTGGATTTTAGGGTATTGGACATCATCCCATTTTATTAAAATCCTGGCGAGCACACCAGAAGCCTTATGACGTTGTGGGAAGGAGCTCGAAAGTTTGGGAGACACGCCAGCAACTGCTTTCCCCAAAGCACCAATTCTCCCAAAGCGGCTGACTCGGGTTTCCCTGCACCGCTCTACATTTCTCTCAGGAAAAGATGCATTTCCGGGAACTGAAACCCCACATAGAGCCGCTTCCCTCTTCACACCAGGTCAAATTTTCCCTGCCCTGAAGTGTGCCCATGATTACCGCGAGATGTTGAAACCGAGGTAGAGATGTCTGTTAGTGGGAGAAAGGGGATATCCTGTTGGAGAGTGCATTCAAGGGCTGGGACAAATAAAAAAAAGTCAGCTCACATCCACGACAAATTCATACACTCTCACCCATATTCTTGCAAGATTTTAAGAAATTGGCTGGTAAACACAAAAAGTTCCTCGAGGTGAAGCATTTTTCCCTGGGAGGAGAAGACATCCCCTTGCTGAACACGGATTGAGTACTCCTTGATTCAGGCGGGCCACCGCATGAAGCCGACCTCCTTATTAAGAGTTAAGCCAGTCGCCCTCGAAAAGCCTAGAATGTCCTGATGAGCAAGGAAGGACAAAGACGGAGATGCAACGCGAGTGTGAGGTAGGGTCTTCACCCTCCTCACAGGGATGCTTCACGTAGGGTCCACACCGACCTCGCGACGACCTCCTCTCCCTCACTCAAAGCAGCCTTCTCAGAAGTAAAGGAATAATTATCTTGGCTTCCATCTCATAAACCCCTGATGATTAAAGGAGACCAGAATGCACTCACAGGCTTAGCAGAGTCTAAAAGGCAAGCAGGTGTATGCGATAATTACTAAGAGCTTTCAATCCAGTGATGAAATAAAAAAACATATGTTGAAACGGGTAAGGAATCATTTCAAAGAAACATGTACACAATATACCTAAAGTCATAGGCCCATAGCCGCGAGGCTTGGTTGGTATTAAAGGAACAGCAGGGGTCACTCATCCAAAGAAGAATGGACAGCAGGGTGAGATTCGGCTTTTGGAAAAATCACCATTATCCGGATTCTGAGGAAGGGGCCTTCATTTTCTTCAGTTGTGGTACCCACCGAGGCGCCCACTAAGCTGTGAAGGATTGTTCCACATCCATGCTCACACAGACGGCCTTGGTTAAGGTCAGTAGGTCTCAGAAACCGAAACAAAGCCAAGACACAAACAACAAATCCAGAAGACATGAATGTGGGCTAGAGCCTAATAGCAGGGCTGCCAGGGAGACTAGACAGGGTAGGGGGTTACAGGAATTAGAACGCCCTTCATGTATGTATGAAATTGTCAAAGCACATATCCAACAAAAGTTATTCAAAGTCAGCATCGCCGGAACGGGAATCTTGAGACTGAGAAGGCATCCTAAGGAGAGAAACAACAAATGCCTATAGCAAGTACCCAGACTCCTCTTCCCCAGGACACCCTTGGAATGCGCAAACCAGTCCATTGGGGCATCTGGAACTCTCCGCTCTTGGCTCCCATCATTTTCAGGCCAGGCTGGTGCAGAACACTGCCTCCTGCTGTCTGCTTTCGGCTATAGCTTTTGCATGCACCACCCTTCGCCAAAAGGCGACAGACTAAACACTGAAGTCTGTCTCGACCCTGACCTTTCAGACCTCGGACAGATCTGGATGATTGAGGACAAATGGTTACTCCGTTTAAGAATTATGCGCGTGGACCTTCCAGCAGACGCGAGGGTTGAACGGGACCTTCAGGCCATGCCATACACATCAGGTACTCCCAGTCTCTTTGGGACCCGAATAGGGGTAGAGAAACCTTATGAACTAAATGCGATGGTATTAATAATTAGGAATTAATTTTCTCATTGTTCTCAAAACGGCAAAACTAGAAATCATACACCTCTAAAAGTAAAATTAGAAATTCAAAAATTAGAGGTGAAGTCACTTGAATTTTTTTTCTTTTTCCTTTAAATTTTCCTTGGCTCAGGTAGAGGACCCTCACGTCTTCGCTGAAATAGCTCAGTTGGGAGAGCGTTAGACTGAAGATCTAAAGGTCCCTGGTTCGATCCCGGGTTTCAGCAGTGATGTTTTGTTGGCATTTCAGTCTCTGGAGTCTGGCGTTTCTTCCCAACTCCAGTACAATAGTCGTCAGTACTGTGAGGCGACAAAACAAGCAAGGCATTCATTGTTGCTGTTTCTTTTTAGTCATTAGATGATAGGGTTCTGGCAGTGATATATGGCTCAAGATCTTATATGGTGGAAGCTAAAACGTCATCAATAGAAGGTTTGCTCTGGGGAAGCGGGCTTGTCAAGGTCTACCTCCCCACCTCATAAAGTCCCAATGACAAACCAAAAATGGATTACACCAGAGTTCATCCTGGGAAACCAATGAGCTTATTAGGGTTATTTACAGATCATGGATGAGGGGTTATGGGCAGGAGCTTGAGTGACCCCAAAGAAGCCACCAGTTTGAACCCTGCCTTGTAAGTGGAGCCCCCTCCACCAGTCACTTCCAGCTGTACACTCCAGCTCCTCTCTGAGGCCACGCGTAAAATTGCATGTGACCGGTGGGGAGGAGTGACTGGACCCTTCTCGGGTCCCTTTTCTGATCTTTCGCAACTAGATATAGCTGAACTCACGAAGATGGTGACAGTTTGGCTTCGAAGCTATGCTTGTACAACACACGTCCGCTGCACCAGCTGACGTCTGGGGTCTGTCCCCCAACCGCCACCCCGTAGTGTCCCTTTGCTAAGCAGCCTGTAAGTTTCAGTGACAGGCTTGAAGACAGTCCTGAAAGCATTTGCCTCCACAGCCAAGTCTCCTAAGTCAGGGCCCATCAGAGAGCACAGGGAATCCGGCTAAGAACGTGTTCCTAGTTGGGTTAGACTACACATTATGTGTCTTCATCAGAAATACAGTTTTGGTACCCCGGTTTCCATACTGCGCCTTTAATAAGAGATATGAGAAATAATTCTTCATGGCGGCAGATGTGCAGTGTTTTTGGTTATGTACTTATCGAAGTCTTGATTACAAAAATCGCACCCATGTAACAACCACTCCCCAAGCAAAAGCCAGCTCCACGCAATTTTGTAAACTATCTTTTGGAGCAAGGGTAGTTAAGTAACCAGGGACCTGAGAGGGCCTCTCACTTGTTCAATTCAGTCATGCCGAGACATAGTCTAAAACAACTTCCGCCCGAACAGGGACTTGAACCCTGGACCCTCAGATTAAAAGTCTGATGCTCTACCGACTGAGCTATCCGGGCTCTTGAAGGGATGCTCCTTCTTAGAATATCCACAGTCAAAATTGGGCCTAGCGTCCAAATTCTTAGGAAATAGTTGAAAATCCTTAATCTTTTTGCTATTGGTTCAAAACCGCGATGAGCAAGCTTGTGGTGAAATTAAGTCCGTCTTTCTTCTTCTCTCTCATCACACGTAGAGTGTGAAGACTAAAATTACTGCAGATCCCTCGTGCGCGAGGCCTCCGAAAAGCACTTCCCGGGAGGAACGCCCCCTTCTTTTGGACCCTTGGGTCTGGCCTCCGGAGCTGGTGGAGACATTTCTAATTCCAGTCTTGTTTTTTGAGGCTCCCTAGAGCGCCTTGTGGGTGCAGTAGGGATGCATAACTTGAGGTTCGGTTTGTACTGGGCATTTACTGAGCGTGTGCTGAGTTCCAGGATCTCTGCAAGCTCCCACGGCTGCCAAGACCCCAGGCTCGGTCCGCTGTGGGGTCTCACGGACGGTAACCCGAAGCCCCCAGTGGCGCGCTGAGGGACATTTGCTCGTATTGGATAATCACAAAGGAGTTAGGTAGTTCTCACACACGAACGTCTGGGACCCTAAGCATCAGCTATCGAGTCTAAGTTCAACTGAGAAGGCTAACACCATGCCCTCTGCAGGGGGGCTGGCTGCCTGGCCAGGGGGTCAGCCTCAGGGAATTACGAGCCTGGGGCGCGTGGCCCTCCAAACCCCCGGACCGACCTCCACGTCTTGCTAGAGAGCTTGCTTCTCGAGGGCCGTGCAGTTAGCGCAGAGTGAACCAGAGCAGGCAGCTCCGTTCCGGCTCTGCCCAGCGCCGACCGGAGGGTCAGGCCCCAGGAGACCGAGGCCACACGACTCTCTCCAAGTCACCACGGGTTACTGTGTGGCACAGACTTGCTAAACGTAGGACGGTAACCGGAGCTGCACCCAGCTTAGCCGCGCCCCAGCCCACTTTCGAAACCCCCGTGGTTTGCGAAAGTCTGGCGGATCCTAACAGCCGCCCTGCAGAGACGTTTGGTTAGCCCCTGGAGGGTTAGGGGCCACGCCGAGCCTGCCTGTCGCTGTGCCCACCGCAGCCTTCCCGGTCTGGCTTCCGTCCCAGCGTGGTTCTGTTCTGACGACAGTAACTGTCCTAACTGAGTGACTAACTGCCCAGCTGTCCTTGAATGAGGAGAGTAAGGGAAGACTTTCGTGGAGAAGCGGCAGACTTGGCCTTAGAAACTCGATGTCCAGATGATTGACAAGAAATTCTATTTATTTTACAGTGCTCACCACACACCAAATCCTCTTGTTTGCTTTTCTGCTCTTTCTCTCTTCTGTCACACCTTATGGGTCAAAAGACCTTGCTTTTTATTTTTTTCCTTTTTAAATATCTTTATTTTTTAAACTCTCTGCAACCCTGTATCTAGCCATCAGAAAGGAATCGAGCATGTAGTTGGGTCTGGAGAGTTAACTGTTGAATAAAGTGCACGTTTCTCTGCAGCACCATGTACCTTCCGCTCTAGGTCCCGGTGCCAACGTCGTAGACGCTAGAGTAAAAGAGGAGAGGGGAAAAAAAAAAAAAAAAAGCACATCTACCAGAAGTGGGGTTCGAACCCACGCGGATATAAATCCATTGGATCTTAAGTCCAACGCCTTAACCACTCGGCCATTCTGGTACTTGAGGAAATGGTACTTTATTTATCAGCAACTGGGACAACACCACGAGACTTAAAAGTTTCTAAAAAGCCCTAAAATTACTTTTTACTCTTGTAAAACAGAACATTGAAAAACAAAGTCACAAGGGAGGGAGATCAGTAACTATGAAAACACCTCGCTCATTTCTTCTCCCCAGACATTGGCCGTGTGATTTATTGTGGAAGGTGACTGAGAGAACGCTCCGGCAGTAGCAGCTGCAGCAAGACTCCTGATCGTTCCATGTGGGTGGGCACAGGAATCGACTGTGATAAATTCCCTTTTTTATTTTAATGGGTGGGCCAGGGAGGACATTTTAAAGGCCAAGGATTTTGCTCTTCCTAACACTTCTTCATTCTTCCTTTCTTACTAAAATAAAAGCGACTCTGGTGGGACTCGAACCCACAACCTTTGAATGCCTTCACTTGTCTAGAAGTCCAATGCGCTATCCATTGCGCCACAGAGCCAGGTGTGTTTGGTCCTCGGTACTGCCTACATCAGAGCAGGAGCGGCGACTCGAGGGCGGCGCTCTCTTCCTTCATTAATAAGGAACGGGGTGTGCCGCGGGGAGAGAGCAGAGTCGGCGGCACCAGAAAATCCGAGCTTCCGAAGTTTCTCGGCGCAGGATACAGAAACATCGTGATCCTCGTTTCCGTTCCAGCGTCTCTATGTGTAGTTAGTCTATCTGGCACAGGGTGCTCTCGCCCGGTTCCATAGTGTAGCGGTTATCACGTCTGCTTTACACGCAGAAGGTCCTGGGTTCGAGCCCCAGTGGAACCACGTGGTGTGGGACTTCGCTTTTTTTCCGCTCAAATGATTCAGTCGGCCTGGGTTATTGAATTTTGCTTGTGACACACCCTAACGGGGTTTGTGGGGCTCCTTCCTCCCGAAAGTGTCTTTTTTTTCTCCAAGTGCTGAAAAATTTGGGTTTATATCGAAACGTTTTACTTTAAGGTCTATTTTAGAATTTTTAGTCTTTTACCATTTTCAATTAAAACACGATGTTTTCATTATCCAATCTCACAGCCCCCTCTTGTAGCACGTGGTTCCATAGTGTAGCGGTTATCACGTCTGCTTTACACGCAGAAGGTCCTGGGTTCGAGCCCCAGTGGAACCATCGTTATTTTTCCTAAGTCTTCATTAGTGTTGCGGTTTCCATTTCATCGGTTTCGGGAATCTGGGTTCTGGGCGGGAGCCATTGTGTCCAGACAGCTGTGGCAGCGTCCGCCGACCTTCTCAGTAGGTTTCCTCCGGCACCCGGAGCCAGTGAAACCGCCCCCTCGCGTTCTCTTCTGGGAAGTGCAGGTGGTGAATTGCTTCTGCTGGTGCCACTGCGCCTGCGCAGCTTCGCTCACGCCACTAGGTTCTGAGGGTCTGACTTGTGCTGGGCCACCTTTCAAATTTGCTTCTGGGGGTAGAAGGTCTGGGTAGCAGCGTGGCGTGGTAAGGAGGTGCTACTGCAGGCCTCCCCTGGGCCCACCCACTGTTCCACACCACGGCTTGCATGCATGACGAGAATTTTCCCGATTTTCTTCACTTTTTTCTTTTTTTTTTTTCTCTTAAATTTTATTTTATTTGGGGGATTGGTGGTGGTGGTTGCAAGGACAGAGGGCAGATACAAAGGAACGGGAAATGATTGTGATCGAGATACATGATGTGAATGACACAAAGAATAAATAAAAGAAAGTTTTTTAAAAAGTTGCTCCCGTTGTGTGGTGGAGCACGCCTACAATCCTTGCTTTAAAGAAATTAAAAAGTTGCTACTATCAGTGCTGATTAACTACAAGCCCGTTGGCTTCATACTGTATTTACTGATATAAAAGTACTTAATGAGAAATCAAGTCAGGCACAAGAAAAGCAATTCAAAATACTCCCTTTCGTTTTTAATTGTTAGAAGTTTCTTTTGTTATCTCCTAGACGTATCCTATTATAGTTCTGCATAAGTGCATCTATCTTCTTATGGTGCACTTGGTAGCGGAAATTTCATATGGGCCAAAAATTTAAACATAAGAAGTGTTTTGTTACATGATCATCAGGAGCAAACAGCATAGTTTTTAGAGCATAATCTTAAAATAGAGCAGATCCAAGCAGGAAAAATTTAAAGCCTGTAAATGATAAATAAAAGGACGTAAAAACCTTTAATTTCTGTATTGGCAGAGAATATCAGAAGTATAATGCAAAGACAAATGGCGAGTTTGGGAAATGTGTTTGCAAAGACTGTCCTAGCCTGGACCTGGGGTTGGGGTGGGTCTCAATGGTGGGCTTGGGGCGGAGAGGGTCTTAGTGGTGCAGTTCAGTCAAGGTATCAGCAGCCTCTGCTAAAACTGCTGTGACTTCGTGAGTGCAGTGACTTCATCACGTGCTGAAGGCAGTGTAATTCCTGTGTTCGTCCTCCTCCTTCTTCTGAGATGTTCCAAGAGCCTTGGGGGTTGGGGTGTGTGTGGATCGATAAAGACGACTCACAGTCACTTATCTCAGCCCTTGTCTGGTCAACTTCTTTTGGGTGTATGGCCTGGGCAGAGTTCATAACCAGTGTATGGGCTTACCTGTCGTGTGCCTGTTTCTCTCTCTGCCAAGGGGGATAACTTCTTGTGTGATTCTCAGGAGGCTTTGGTGAGCTGACAATCTCCGTAGTCAGCGCTGAGTTAATACTGTTTTATTATTTTGGCAGGCACCCTTGGCACAGGTGAGCACATCACTGGGTCTTGCCCTTATAGACATTTTTGGGAACTGCTAACTGCCAAACATGTCGGATCTTGGCTTGGTGGGCTGATTTCTTTGGTTTCTCTTTTCTCCATGTCCTTATCCTTTCTTTCCTTTTTGTGAAATTTTAATTAAAATTTAACATTACTTCCCCTCTTCCCTTTACTTCCTCCAGCCCCTCCATGTCTCTGCCCCCTCATTCTGTCTGGAATTGATGGCCTTTTTTTTCTTTCACTGTTATTGTTGCACACACACACACACACACACACACACACACACACACACAGAGAGAGAGAGAGAGAGAGAGAGAGAGAGAGAGAGAGAGAGATTTACCACATAAATACATAAATACAACCTGCTGAGTGTGTTTACTGTTGCATATATATATATATATATATATATATATATATATATATATATATATATGTCATTTTAGGGGTGACCACTTTGTATTGGATAAGCAAATAGGTGGAGACTGTTTCTCCCTTTCTCAGCAGTCATCAATTGCCTTTCTTTTTTTTGTCTAGGAGTGGGACCCTGTGGTAATTTGAGTGTAACTGGCCCCCATAATCTCATAGGAAGTGGCACTTTAGGAGGTGTGGCTTTGTTAGAATAGGTGTGGCTTTGTTGGAGTAGGCATGCCCTTGTTGGAGGAAGTATGTCACTGTGGAGGTGGGCTTTGAGATCTCATACATGCTCAAGCCATGCCCAGTGTCTCAGACCACTTCCTGTTGTCTGTAGCATCAAGATGTAGCTCCTTCTCCACTCTCAGTTCCTTCTCTAGCACCATGTCTGCCTGCATACCGCTATGTTCTGCCATGATAATGAACTAAACCTCTGAAACTGTAAGTCACTCAGTTAAATGCTTTTCCTTTATAAGAGTTGCCATGGTCGTGGTGTCTCTTCACAGCAATAGAAATCCTAACCAAGACAGGCCCCATGAGATTTCCTCTACCTGGGGCTAGTTGAGTCATGAATCTTAGAGGAGAATCTACTGCCACCACTTTACTAGGCCTGCATATTTCCTAACCATGTTCTAAATACTTATCCTTATAACCACAGATAAGTGCAGCTCTTACCCCTCATCAAAGATGCTTGTCTTTAAAGCAGATGAAGACCATTGCAGAAAACCACAACTGGTCAAAATGCAGTGATTAACTGTAGGGAATCCAGCCCCAGAAGATGTATCTACAACACAACTCCTGCACCCGAAGGTCAAGGAACGTCAAAGAAAAGACAGAAAACTTGTAAGAGCAAAAGAATCAGGGAGGTTGATGTGAGATTGTGTTTCTTAGAAATGATAGGAACGCCATGATGCCTCAACAATATGGCTGTCTACAAAAGACCTGAACAATGACAGTATCAGTCAACACTGTCTTTCTTTAAGTGTGTGAAGGTGCCCCAGTCACCCTTTTTGTAAGGGCACCAATTATAATGGTTCAGAGTAGATTCTAGTGGCCACATTTTTTTTCATTTGTCTTTATTAAGAAATTTTCTACTCACTCTACATACCACCCACAGATCCCATCTCCTCCCTCTTCCCACCCCAGCCCTCTCTCCCAAGCCACCTCACATCCCCACATCCCCCAAATCAAGGTCTCCCATGGGGAGTCAGCAGAGCCCGGCACACTGAGCCTAGGCAGGTCTAAGCCCCTCCCCAATGCACCAAGGCTGCACAAAGTGTCACACAGGCACTGGGCTCCCCAAAGCCTGCCCATGTACCAGGGACGGATCCCGATACCCCTGCCTGGTTGCCCCCCAAACAGTTCGAGCCAAACAACCGTCTTCCATATCCAGAGGGCCTAGTCCAGTCCCCTGGGGACTCCACAGCCCTAATGGCCACATTTTAACTTGGACATCTTTCTAAAAACCCTCTTTTCCAATAAATTCGTAATTTGGGGACCAGGGGTTGAGATTTCAACATATGATTTTGGGGTAGACATAATTCAAATCGTAGCATAAATTGTCCAAAATGAGCTACCTTTTCATTTCCCTTCTTGGAAAACTCTGTAGCTTAGATACAAAAACATTAATCCTTTTCTCTTTATTCCTATCACTTGGACTGTTGCCAGAGCCATAAACCCTTTTATAAGGAGGAGATTCATTGCACTCACCTCTCTATCCTCGAAGACGTCTGCTGTCTCGTCTGTAGACGCCAGTAGTGCCTCCATCTCTGGCCTTGCCATACTTGACAAGCAACCAGAGCAACTTCTCAAAATGCAGACATCACACAGCCCTTCATCTCCCAACCCCTGAAAGCACCCTGAGACTTGGTCCCTATGGCCACCATGTTTCTTGCTTTGTTCCCTTTCTTTCCTGGTTGTGGTTAGAATGTGGCCCTAAAGTCCATGTGTTGAAAAATTGGTTCCCAAATGTCATAGCACTGGGAATATGGGGCTTACTGGGCCATGTTTAGGTCAGGAGCGACTGGCCTTTATGAATGGGGTAATGTTGCTTATAAAGGGGCTTGAAGCAGAAGTTCAGTGTCTTGCTCTGTCTGACCCTGAAATGCTGTCGGCCATGTCACCAGGCGGGGCTCCCGGATCTTGGACATCACAGCCCGCACAATCATAAGCCCAATACATTTCTGTTCATTGTAAGTCACCCAAGGCTGAGGGATCCTGTCACAATAGCATAGAATGGGCTGTGATGATTGATTTTGGTTGTCACAAGTTGGGATTTAGCATCGTCATGGAAACAGTTGTACAAAGGAGTTTCTAGAGTGGGTTAATTTAGGGAGAGGACACACCGGAACTGTGGGAGGCATCGCTCCATGGCTGGGGTGCTGAACTGATTATAAAGGAGACAGTGAGCCGAGCCCCAGCGCTTATCACTCTCTGCACCCTCACTGCAGACGCGGCTGCTCTCCTCCGGTCACCAGACCTTCCTGCCACATGGACTGCTCTGAGCTGGGGGCCAGAACAAACCATTCCTTCCTTAAGTTGTGCTTTTCAAAGATTTTGTCAGAGCTAAGAGTAGTGACGGCCCCGACTAAGGTCCCTGGTGCTTCGACCTTCAGTAAGTGAGTCATTCTTTCTCTCCCTCCTCTTTCTTAAAAATGCCTTTTTCAGCTTCACTTTTTAAAAAAAGATTTATTTTCATTTTAAGTTTTTATTGTGTGTATGTGTGTGTTGTGCATGCACACGTGTGTGCAGGTGCCCACAAGGCCAGAAGAGGGAGTCTGATCCACTAGAGTTGGATCTATGGGTGCTACAATCTGAATTCCAGTCCTCATGATAGATCAGTAAGTATCTTTTTTAACTGCTGAGCCATCTCTACAACCCCACTGTCATTATTTAAAGATGGTCCATGCCTTTAATCCTAGCACTTGGGAGGCAGAGGCAGGCAGATCTTTGTGAGTTTGAGGCCAGCCTGGTCTACAGAGCAAGTCCCAAGGCAACCAGACTATTAGGTAGAGAAATCTTGTCTTGAAACCTCCCCCCTCCCAAAATTATTAATTTATATTTATTTCATGTATATGACTGTTTTGACTGCATATATGTATGAGATGTATGTGTATCACACCCATTCCTGGTGTCTGTGGAAGTCAGCAGAGGTTATTGGATCATCTGAAACTGGAATTATGGATGGTTGTGAGCCACCATGTGGGTGCTGGGAACTAAATCTGGGTCTTCTGCAAGAATTCCTACCCACTGAACCATCTCTCCAGTACTTCCCCCACCCCACTGTCATTTTTTTAAAATATATAATTTATTTTTATTTTATGTTCCTTGGTATCTTGCCTGCATGCATGTCTGTGTGAGGGTGTCTGAAGCCTTGGAACTGGAGTTACAGACAGGTGTGAGCAGCCATGAGGGTGCTGGGACTTGAACACGGGTTCTTTGGGTCCTAGTGCTCTTAACTAGCTGAGCCACTCTCCAGCCCCCACTGTCATTCTTAAAGGCCTCCTGTCACCCCCTCAGGACCCGGCGGCTTGGACTTCCCCTGAACGCTTTATTGACTTCTGTTGCGGGTCACTAGGCTGGCTCACTGCTTCCTTCCAGCTCTCATTCAGTTTTGGGTTGTCAAGGCTTGAGGCCTGACCAGAACCCAGACAAAGAGACGGTCTCACAGTTCCCCAGGCTCCAGTCTATAAGAGGTCGATCATTCACAGACTTGAATCCAGTGTGTTTCTGAGGCAAATACTTTTAAATACTATTTAAAAGCTTGATATTCTTATGAAGTAACTTTAATTCAAGTTCCTTTGTAATTCAATTTTATTCGTCAAACAAAGAAGGGGCCCTTTCGGATCTTGTCTTTGAAGGTTTTCCAACAAAGCACAAATTTACTCATGCAAGAATGCCTTACTTAAACATAGAGACTTCTATGTTTAAACTTCAAAAAGGCGGGAGAGAACGATGTAAAACTGGAAGCTATCAGGTATTACTTCTGGAAGAAGGTACAGGAGAAAAATCCTAGTGGTTATTGGTCAGGCAAAAAACTGTTAAATAGTACACAAAGATGTGATCTATACATTAAAACAACTTTACTTTGTGTACATGAAAAATGAAAAGTCTCCCTCCCCTCTGAGGACTCCATGAAGGAAAGAGAGGGAAGGGAAGGAAAACAAAGATCCAACAACAACCCAAGGGGTACCCAGAGCCCTCAGAGACTGTAGAATCAGGAAAGACCCTCTTGTCTCCTAGGCCCTTTAGAGCAAGCAGAATGTGGTAGTTTGAATGAGAATGGGCTGAGATGAATTTTTCTTTGGGTCACCGGCTCACAAATAATGACACAGAGACTTATTAATTATGAAAACTTGGCATATAGTTTAGGTTAGGCTTGTCCCACTAGATCTTATAATTTAAATTAACCCATTTATATTAATCTACATTTTGCTTTGTGGCTTTTTACCTCTCTTCCATCTTGCACCTCCTGTTTCCTCTCTGTGTTTTCTGGCATCTCTCCTGTGCCTAGATTCATCTCCTCTTCCCCCACCCCACTCTCTCTGCCTGGAAGTCCTGCCTAACCTCTTCCTGCCTAGCTGTTGGTCATTCAGCTCTTTATTAAACCAATCAGAAGGTGCCTTGGCAAAGACACATCTTCACAGTGTACAAAATGATCATTCCACAACAACGAACCTCTCAGGCTCATATACTTGAAGGCTTGGTCCCCAGTTGGTGGAACTGTTTGGGAAGGATTAGGAGGCATGGCTTTGTTAGAGGAGGTGTGTCACTGGGAGTGGGCTTTAAGGTTTAAAAAACCAATGCCATTTCCAGTTAGCTTTTTCTGCCTCCTGGTCATTGTCTCAACACACATGCTCTCAACTATTGCACCAGTACGAGTAGCTCAATGCCTACCTGCTGCCATGCTCCCTGCCATGATGGTCATAGACTCTAACTTATTGGAACTGAGTCTGAAACTAAATGTTTTCTTTTATAAATTTCCTTGGTCATGGTGTCTCTTCATAGCACTGGAAAAGAAACTAAGACACATGGTTTCCACTCTGTCTTTATCCTGCAAACAAACCGACCAGTTCTGCCATGGATCCTCTAAATTTGGTTCGTGTGCAACACTCCCACCCCATGTCCCATTTGTGTGCAGTTCCTATGGAGGCCAGAAGATGATGTCAGGTCCCCAGGAGCTGGAATTACAGGTGGTTGTGAGTCACTTGATGTGGATACTGGGAACCTCTGAAAGAGCAGCAAGCATTCTCAATCACTGAACCTCCTGTCCCACCGTAATCTGCCCGCTTTTGTATCTGCACATCTTGGCCCGCCTTCAGCAAGTGTCCTGGTAAGTCACCGTATTAGCTGCTTGTTTAGTTGCTATGTAAGTACCCAACATTGGCAGCTTAAGGAAGGACAGGCTTATCTCGGCTCACAGTTTGAGGGTCTATCATGGTGGGGACATCATGGCGACAGGAGTGTGAAACTGCTGGTCCCACTGCACCCTGAGTCAAGAAGAGAGAATAATTGAATGCTGGTGGTCAGCTCTCTTTCTGTTTATTCGTTCTGGGATCCCAGCTCACGGAATGGTGACACCCACAATTAGGGTGATTCTTTCCCACTCATCTAGAAACTCCTTCACAGACATCCCAGAGGTTTGTCCATTAGGTGATTCTAGATTCTGTTTCGTAGACAGTATTACTCATTTCAGTCAGCTCAGTCAGAATGCCCTGATCCTTAATGTCCCCGTTGGCACTCTTCTTCAATTCTGCTCCTTGGTTGCAATTTCTTACCTGTGTTTACTTTGTTCAGAGTTGAGTCTATTCTGTCTGCTCTGCTGTGGCAATTATCACATTTGTCCTTATAGTTATGAATAAAGTTTTCCAGCACTTTGTTTGTGTGTGAAGAGGGTGGTGAGGGAGAAAGGATTCACTGCAAAGATGACATGGGGAAAGTTTTTTTTTTTTTAATTTTATGTGAATTGGCGTGAAGGTGTCAGACAGACCTCCTGGAACTGGAGTTACAGACAGTTTCAAGCTGCCATGTGGGTGCTGAGAATTGAACCCAGGTCCTCTGGAAGAACAGCCAGTGTTCTTAACCACTGAGCCATCTCTCCAGCCCCAGCTTGGGGAAAGTTTTTTGAAGTAATGGGACCATTCTATGTTTTGATTATATATCTTTCAGAATTAATCGAATTCTATACATATCAAAGGACAAATCTTATTGTATATAAATTGTACCTCAGTAAACAGGAACACTGAAGTCAAAGGCATCATTTATCTTTGCTAAAGAAATGAAGATTTGCTTCAAACTGTAACCTTGAGCATTATTTATTTATTTATTTTTAAAGATTTATTTATTTATTATGTATACAGTGTTCTGCCTGCATGTAGGCCAGAAGAGGGCACCAGATCTCATTATAGATGGTTGTGAGCCACCATGTGGTTGCTGGGAATTGAACTCAGGACCTTTGGAAGAGCAGCCAGTGCTCTTAACCTCTGAGCCACCTCTCCAGCCCGAGCATTATTTATTTTTACATTCTTTTTGATATATAACTTATCAAAAGAGAAGTCATATCTGAGCCAAAAAGCTCAGAGGTAGGTTGTTGAGCAGGACAAGCCATTAAGCTGTGCCAGTGAATGAAGTCATAATTGTGGATGATTCCCTCCACATGTGGCATCTTCCTCCTTCTCTCCCTCCTCCTCTCCTCTCTACCCCTTCAATATTCCATTATGGATGGCTGTATTAACTACTTTTCTGTTGCTCTCACAAGACATCATGACTGAGGCAATGTAGAAATGAAAGTGTTTAATTGGAGTCCATGATGATGGAGCAAAGGCGTGATGGTAGGGACAGCTGAGAACTCACATCTTGATCCACAAGCAGGAGGCAGAGAGAGAGAGAGAGAGCACTGCAAATGGAGCACATCTTTTGTAACCTCAAATTCCACCCCCAGTAACACAGTTCCTCCAGGGCTACATCTCCTAATCCTTCCCAAAGAGTTCCATTAACTGGTAACCAAGTATTCAAACATATGAACCTATAGGGGCTATTCTCATTCAAACCATCACAAGGGGGAGGGGCTTGAGAGACCCCCCCACCCCTTCCTGAGAACCATTTGGTGGTTAATGGCTACCTAGAGAGGGCCAGTAATTTTCTTCAGTGATGTAGCCAATGCACCAGTATATAAATACCCCCCTACCCATGTTCATGCAAACAACACTAACTGAGTTTAGAGGGAGAGAGAAAAAGAGAGTTAAGGAAGGAGATATCAGAGCAGGAGGAGAATGTGCTGAGAAGAAATTGTTAGCGGGACAGGGGTAAGAGATAATAATGGGAGCATGTATGATGAAAACACATTATATTCATATATGAAACTGCCAAAGAATAATAATTGTGGTTTGAATGAGATTCTTGGGACATTGGTGACAGTTGGTGACACTGTTTGCCTTAGGAGGTATGGCCTTGATGGAGAAATACATAACTAGAGGTGAACTTTGAAGTTTCACCATTGCCAGTTTGCTCTGTCTGTCTCCTGTCTGTGGGCTGAGATGTCAGCTCTTAGCTGTTTCTGCCAGTGTGCCTGGGTGCTGCCATGCTTCTCTGCTTTGATGGTGACACACTCTCATTCCTCAGGAACCATAAGCCCAAAATAAACTCTTTCTTCTTTAAGTTGTCTTGGTTGTGGTGTTTTATCACAGTGATTGAAAAGCAACTGAATTAATAATTAAAAAATAACCCACAACTAACTGGACAGTGATGGCGCACGCCTTTAATCCCAGCACTGGAAAGGCAGAGGCAGATGGATCTCTGTGAGTTCAAGGCCAGCCTGGTCTACAGAGTTAGTTCCAGGACAGCCAGGACACAGAGAAATCCTGTCTCAAAAACGAAAACAAAAACAACCAAACAAAACAAAAACAAAAACAAAACAAAACAACAACAAGGAAAACCCCCCACAACTTATGTTCTTAACTGTCTATCAAAAGGACTTGGATGAGTTGGAAAGATGGCTAGTGGTTGAAAGCATTTACTACTTTTTTTTTTTCTTTGAGACAGGGTCTCTCTCTATAGCCCTGGCTGTCCTGGAGCTAGCTCTGCAGACCTTGAACTCACAGAGATCTGCCTGCCTCTGTCTCTTAATTGCTGGGATTAAAAGTGTGGGCCACCATGCCCTGCTGCACTTGTTGCTCTTGTAGAGTCTCTGGGCTCAACATCCAGTACCCACACAGTGGCTCATCACCATCTTCTGGTCCAGGGGATCTGATGCCCTCTTCTGATCTCCACAGGCACCAAGTACAACAATATGATACACATATACATGTGGGCAAAACACTCATATAAATAAAATTAATAAATCTAAAAAACAAAACCAATAAGCTGTGTAACTGATAGATAAGGTTGCTAGAATTTGTGTGTGTGTGTGTGTGTGTGTGTGTTGAAACAAGGTCTCACTCTGTAGCCTTGGCCAGCCTCAAATTCACTATGTAGACCAGGTTGTCCTGGAACTCATAGAGATTTACTTGCCTCTGCCCTTTGAGTGCTGGGATTAAAGGCAAGAACCAGCCTGCCCGGCAGTAGAATTAAATCTTATTCTCTATTTCTCTACATTAAAAAGAAGGTGCTAAAGACAAAGATAGCAACGTGGACAATAGACTGAGATGGTGATGTGGACAGTGGTTGAGGAGTTAGCAATGGCTCTGTGCTGCTGTGTGGGTGTTAGGAATCGAACCCAAGCCCTCTGGAAGAGCAGCCGGGGCCCCCAGCCTCCAGGAAGGAGGATTTTTAAAAGCTTTGCTTCTTTCTTGTGCACAAGTACGTCAGGCACACTTAAGAGATGTGGGCAGGGTGGGATTCTTTCCTTCCTGGAAGGCTAGTCAGAATCCAATGGCTGTAGAGTAATGACTTTTGCAAGTACCAGAAACCTCACAGTATGGACTGTTTGGTCAGATGGGGGCAACCAAGTGCCTTTCTTTCCTTTCCTTTTTCTTTTCTCTTCTCCTCATCCCCCCCCCATCCTGCCCATCCCCACTTTTTTGTGAGCTTGTTTTAGATTCCACACCTGTATCTGAGGTAGCAGGGGTAATAAAATCTATACTTATCTCAGAGTCAGATATCTCAGTTCTAGCTGTGCCTCTGATGAAATCTGAATTCTTTTTTGTCTTTTGAGGGAGAAGTTTGGAAGCTTCCTTAGAAAAATGGAGTGGAATTTTCCAAAGGAAAACTAGTTCCACATGAGGTGAAGTGGCTGTATTTTATTAGCTTTACTCTGGGTTCCCAGAGGGTCATTTTACTAATTATTGCCTGGACAATACATTGTGCAGCCGCAATTCAAGAGTCAAGAGGTGGGCTGCAGATAACCTCCACCTCTGTGGCAGAGTACTTGCCTAGCATGTGTGAGGCCATAGGTTTGCTGGAAAAGAATATTCTTGGTGCTCCTTCCCCTCACCACAAAAAATCCACATAAAGTCAAAGTAACCCAGCAAAGCAATTTCTTTTTGTAAAATGGGTGCATCACAACTCTTATCCACAGTGAGCCATCTCTCCAGCCCTAAGTGTGCCATAAGCAAACAGAGCAAGCAAGCACACTGGGCTGGGGAATTCAGTTAGTTTTTATGCTAATGATGGTGACTGTGTCTCATCTCATTGATGGAAACGTGACCTCATAATCTAATGTGACTGGCTAATTTATAATCACCTTAAGGGGAAGGATGTGATAGTAAAGTCTCAGGGATGGTGGGCAAACAGACAGATATACAGATGGGGGAGGTTTATGGAATATCGACTCTTGGTGGGTTAGCTACTTTTGATAGGGAAAAAACCTCACAAGTTCAGTTCTTAGCATTACTCATAAAACAATAAACCAATTAAAAAATGGTAACCCCCAAATAACCCCCTCAATAAGACCTAGCTTTCTATTGGATTTCATTTTCTTAACAGTAAAGCAAGGTGTTTTGAGTCTTATAAGCATTGGAGATCCTAAGAGCTGACATTTAATTTTACTTTTAATTATGTGCATGTGTGTGTCTGGTTCTGTCAGACGACAGAAATGTCAGGTCCCCTAGAGTTGGAATTATGGGTGTTTGTGAGCTGCCTCATGTGAGATCTAGGACTTGGACTCAGGTCTTCTGCAGGAACAGCAAGGCTTGTAACTGCTGAGCCAGCTCTCCAGCTCAAGAATTGACAAGAATTATGTCTAAGGCTCCACGTTGTCATCAACCTCACCATGAGGAAACCCTAGAGAGATAATTGTCTCTAGCTTTTGAGGACTCCACTGTATAATAAAGATAAACACCAGCCTCACCATGGCCTGCTGTGGGATGTTCTGTATGTTAAATGTGTTGCTCTGATTGGTTAATAAATAAAACACTGATTGGCCAGTAGCCAGGCAGGAGGAAGTATAGGTGGGACAAGGAGGAGAAGAATTCAGGGAAGTGGAGGGCTGAGTCAGAGAGACACTGCCAGCTGCTGCCATGACAAGCAACATGTAAAGATGCCGGTAAGCCACAAGCCACGTGGCAAGGTATAGATTTATAGAAATGGGTTAATTTAAGATAGAAGAACTAGATAACAAGAAGCCTGCTGCGGCCATACAATTTGTAAGCAATATAAGTCTCTGTGTGTTTGCTCGGTTGGGTCTAAGCAGCTGTGGGCCTGGTGGAAGAGAGAGATTTGTCCTGACTGTGGGCCAGGCAGGACCAGAAAAACTCTAGCTACAATGGTCTATTGATTAGGGTCTTCTGTCTTTAAGTTCTGATTTTTCTAATCAGAGACTTACAGTATCTATTCCTTTTCAGAAGGTCTGAGTCTTTTCCTGAGTCTCCTCATGGCTGACTTCATTTCCTGGTTCCTCAGGGTGTAGATCATTGGGTTTAGGACAGGGATGATAAAAGTGAAGATTATGGAGACAGCTCTGTCCATGGGGAGGGCAGTGAAAGGCCGAGCATAGACATAGATGCAGGGCACAAAGTGCAGGGTGACCACGGTGATGTGGGAGGTGCAGGTGGAGATGGCTTTCCTCCTGCCCTCTCCCGTGTGTGACCTCAGCATTGTCAAGATGACTGTGTAGGACACCAGCAGGAAGACAAACCACAGGGTAGAAATCAAGCCATTGTTAGAAATCATTAAGACCTCAAGAGCAAAGGTGTTGGTACAGGCGAGCTTGAGAACCTGTGGGACATCACAGTAGAATCCATCAACAACATTGGGTCCACAGAAAGGAAGTGGGAGCAAGAGAGAAATCTGCACAATGGAGTGAACAAACCCCCCCACCCACGAAGCCACAATGAGGGCTGTGTACCGTCTCCTACTCATGATAGTCACATAATGAAGTGGCTTGGAGATTGCCATGTAACGATCAAATGCCATCACAGAGAGAGAGAAAATGTCTGCCCCACCAAGCATGTGGAAGAAAAACATCTGAGTGATACAGCCATTGAAGGAGATGGTCTTTCTTCTTGAGAGAAGGTCCACTAGGACCTTTGGAGCAGTGATGGAGGAGAAGCAGATGTCTAAGACAGAGAGGTTGCAAAGCAGGAAGTACATAGGGGTGTGGAGACGGGACTCCCAGGTTACAGTGACCATGATGAGGAGGTTGCCCAGCACAGTTGCTGTGTACACCAAGAACAAGAAAAGAAACAAGACCAAACTCAGCTCTTGGTACTGGGTCAGTCCTTCAAAAACAAATTCTTTCACCCTGCTGTAATTCCTCTGTTCCATTGGCTCATGTTTCTCCTACTTCTTCTGTCACCTGGGGAGGAAATAATTTTGTTATGGAAAAGTACATCATCAAAACCAAAAGAAACGTGGACTGTGCTTTGGGTATTATTTTGTTCTAAAAGATTTATTACATTTACTTAGTGTGTGTGTTGTTGCATGCCATAGAACACTCCTAGAGGTCAGAGGACAAGCTACGTGAGTCAATTCTCTTCTTCCACCATGTGGGTCCTGGGTATTGAATTCAGGTTGTCAAGTTTAGTGGTAAGTGCCTTTACTCACTGGGCCACCTTGCTGGCCCTGGGCTTGGCTACCTTCACTGTTCATGTGCTTTTATACTCCCTCCACTCCATAGTCTTCTTGAGGCCGACCTCTGACCCTACTCCAACCACCGAACACTCTGGATTTCACTGGACATCGTCTTCCCATCAGCACTGAACTATTTTGCTGGGTTTCCTTCTTTAATCTTCTTTGAGGCTGAGACCATGCAAATTTAATTCTCTAGTTTCACACCTACCTATTTGCTAACCTATCAATAGTTCAGAAAATTTCATTGCTTACAAACATTGCTAGTCTATAAAATGGTTAGGTATTTTTTTTTCAGTGTAAATACTTTACAAGACTTATTGAAAACTGGAACACGTGCAGCCATTTAATATATAAGCCTTACTGCATAAGTTCTTTTTTTTCCATTTAAGTTTCAAACTATGCTAGAGATAATATGGTGGAGAGAAAAGACAGTAGCTTGGGAGACATGAACTTTGATGCCTACATCAGGGATTGATGGAGCAATGTGGAGCAATGGCACAATTTTTAAAGGCATATGAGCTCTGGAGGCTTCGTCTCTCATCAGTGCAGTTTGATCGCTACTGATCACAAGGATGTAAGGTCTTTACAGCCCATAAGCAATGCTAGATGAACTTGCCCTAGCCCTTCTAGCCTTTGGGGCTTTGATATTAAATTGTTTTCAATAGTGTTGTCTTCAGTTACAGGGTGAGAAGGCAATGCTGTTTTCTGTCCATGACTTACCAGCACTTAGCTAGCCCTTACTTGGTCATAAACTCAACTGGCCAGGTTTTGTTCCTGTCAGGGCATTTGAAGCTGATGGGTGTTAGTAAACAAACAAACAAACAAACAAACAAACAAACAAAACTGCCGAGACCAAGAATTTCCAGAAATAGTTCACAGCTATAGGACAAAGGCCTTTACAGGTGCAGTGGCTACTTTCCAGGCTAATGGAGCCTTCAGGAGGTAGATAGAGCTGAGTGGTTATTGGGACCCTGGTCCAAGTCTCTCTTTTACAGCTTCATGGTTGCCCTGAGGTGAGCTGCCCCTCTGCTGTGTGTTCCCACTGTGAAATTATGTGCAGTGAAGTCATAGGCAGAGACTCACTGGGCCATGTGACCATGAACTGAATGAACTATGAAACTGAGCTGATTTTTAGATGTTTAATATTTTCTCAATCATTCAGTGTTTCTACATTTCTCTATCTGAAAATGGAGGAAATTAAGTGCTGTTAAGTGTGATAATTCATCGTGTTGAATGTTTTTCAGTCGATGCTGTCTCTGATCATTACTGTAGGCTGAATTCAGACACAAATATATCCTACTGCTGAGCCCATCTCTTCAATATTGTCCAGATGTATCAATAGAACAATTATCACGAAACATTGCAGATATCACAGAAGTGTTGGTACGAGGGAGGAGAGGCAACCAAAACATGCATAACTAAACAAAAGAAATGTTTTAATAAAGGTGGGCTAGGTGACCAGTTTGTGAAAGTGTATCTCTAGTCATGGGGTTCTTGCTCTGGGACCACACTTTAACTTCAGGTCTGTGTAAGGTCAGGGTCTGTTAGCATTGAAATTAGAGTCTTGTCTCTTACTGACCTTGCCTGGGTTTCTGGAGCAGTCATATTAAATGAGGAGAATTTCTGAGACTCTGAAATCCCTGTTGGGAACATTCCTCAGGCCCAGAGGTTTCTAGCTCACTGATTTCTTGTCATAAGAACTAACTTCCTGCTTTTGGCCTTACATATTCTGATTCTTGATGCCCAGAGACAGACAATCAGAACAAATTAAATTTTCAAAAATAATGTTTACAAGGGTGTTTATCTCCCTCTTGATTGTGATGTGATAACTGTAATAGAAAATGTCCATCTGCAGGGTACTGCTTAAACATCAGTGGAATTTTCTCTTCAACCAGGTATCACGAGGCTATTGAAAAGATCTAGGTGGTTCTAGATATGAGGGTAGGGAAAGTGTTCATGACACACTAGTTGAAAGAAACATGTCTCATAAAATTATGTATAGTGGGACTTATATTTACCAGATGAGTTAATTGTTAATAAAAATTCTCAAAGGCGGGGGGGGGGGGGGGGGGGGGGGGGGGGGGGGGGCGGAAGGTCTCCTGTGACCCTCTTGTGTGGGCCCCTGGCTGTCCTCTTGGACCTCAGTCCCTTCCTCCTGCTTTCGAACACTAACCAAGCCTCTGGGGCCAGGCCTTCCTGGGGAGGGCCTCCATGTCTCTGAGACAAACTCCCAGCCACAGGCCGTCCTTGAGATGTAGAGGGTGGAGTGGGCTCCGGGCCCACAGCTCTCTGTCTCTTTGTATAAATGATGGGATTTTAATGGCGCCCACCCCACATTATCACCGTGCGATAGTCTGCCAGTCTCCTCCCAGCTCCACTCTTTTGCCTCTATTTATCCCCCCCCCTTTTTGGGGGGTGGTTCCACTTTCTGTCTTTGGTTCCCCCTTCAGGTTCCTGTTTATAAGCCCCATTCCTTTTGCCCCCAACTTATATGTGAAAAAACTGTCTCAATAAACCTTTTTGAGTAAGATAGGTTCTCCAGGCCATCTGTCAAGGGGATAGGGGACTTTGGGGAGGGTCACTCCCTCGGCCTTGGGTGAGTGGAATCTGGGGAGAGGGATATGTGATGGATTAGGGTTCTGTGACAGAGTGGAGTGTGGGTGGAGCTGGGTGGCATGCCAGTGGAAGGGCACAAGTGGAACATAGGATCGAATTTCTGTGAGCCTCTCCTTTCTGTCCCTAAACATACCTTCCCCAGGGGCAGTGAACTGGTGAGCAGATGCCGTGCTGTGGCGATAAACAATTTAGTTGAAGAAAAAAAAATTCTCAAAGCTGATGACAAATGAATATCTTATAAATTAGTATTGAAGGAGATTTCGTTCAATATCGTTGTACATATCCCCATTGTTTGATAATATTGTTTGAATATATATGCACATATATAAAAACTATCAGAAAAAGAAATAACAAAAAAAGTAAAAAGAGTATTGTTCATTGTTTTGACTTTCAACCGACAGCTGTTGCTTAAGAATTAACCCTGACACTGTGAGAGCCAAAGTTAACATTTTAAATTTATTTTTTTAAAGGCTTATTTATTATACATACAGTCCTGTGGGCCAGAAGAGGACACCAGATCTCATTACAGATGATTGCCAGCCACCATGTGGGAACTGAATTCAGGACCTCTAGAAGAACAGCCAGTGCTCTTAACCACTGAGCCATCTCTCCCATCCTACATTTTAAGTTTTAATTACTAAAAGATCCATGAAACAAAAATGCCTCTGATTTGCAAGCTCCTTGCCCAAGGACAGATAGTTCCTCAAATGCTGGAGGCTGTTGTTTATTGGAGATAACAAGCCACATGTTTTTTCACTCCCCTAAACAAGTTTCTTTGAACCATCTGCACCGGATGTGCTTAATCACACGTGGGCAGGATGTATGTATACAGGAAATATGTCAGGATGTATGCGTGACCCTGATTGGACCTGATGGGAAATTCAATGAATTATGGGTTTTCCGTCTTAAACTGCTTCCAACTGTGATTCTGGGCCATTTCCCAAAAACCTGGGTATGGACCTGGCCAGAGCCATCCACCTGGCCAGTATTTAATTAAAGCTTGCTTCAAACTTGGCTTTAAACTGTGATAGTGGTTTTCTTCTTGATCAGTGGGATTAACAACACAAAAATGAATTTATCAAGAGACTCCTACCCCAGTATTACAGATTGATCTCAGGCCTTCAGCATGCTAGACAAGAGCTCTACCACCGAGCTAAGCTCCCAGCCCCTCTCTAGCTCTCTATATGCATTTATTATGCAGTATCTAAACCACCATAGAGTTATATTAAAAAAAAAAAACTAGCTCATTTTTATGATTCCTATTATGTCTCTTATTCTTCACTTGGTCAGGCTTATAAGCTGTTACTGAAGAGATCAATACAGAAATAATACGAACACAGAGATATAAGGTCTTATGGAAGGCAATTCTGAGTCTAGGATCAAAGTCACAGTGAGAGCATCTTACAGGGCTGAGGGACATGTAAATTCCCATTGACAGCCAGGGCCACCCAAAGGTAAGAGAGGGAGCACAGACAAAGCCTGAATACTGTGTTGCCGATGAGGAAATGGAGGTTAGGAGAAGAGAAGCATTTGGCCTTTCTCACCCCACCCCAAAGCCAACCATCCTGTGGATTTGGACTATTTGGAATTCCATTTAGGTTTGATGGGGAGTCTTCAGGATAGAAGCCTCCCTGCAACCTCTGTGCTGGGTGTTTGGGGCTGTTCAGGTGGTTGAATTAGACCAGGAAGAACCACAAATGAGAAGCTTTTGGTGTACCTTGGGCCCCACCTGTGGAAGATCAGTGAATTGGGAAGTAGATAAAACTTGTACTGTGGGATGTGTTAGCTGAATAACTGTACATGAAAGAGAACTAGGGATGAATTTAAAAGCACTCTCTGCTTTCTGTCTTAAAAAAATGTAACAGGACCAACAGCCTGAGGTTCTGTAAAGAAATCAGTCTTGAAACTGATTAAATCACCAATTTACCTGACAAATAAAAAACTGATGGCCTTCTGTGTTCAATGGCAGAAACAAGAAATGGAAACTAGGAGAATTAATCAGAACTCCTGGGGATGTATGCACCATACCGGAGCAGAATAAAGAAACTGGGTATAAGACATTTTCCTTTTTTTTTTTTTTTTGGCAAGAAAAACTCAAAATCCCAAGTACTTAACAATATGCCCGAGAAAATACACTCTAATAAAGCAGGCTTTTGAATTTATAGTTCCTAACTTGAGGAAAACCCCCAACTCCATCATTCACATTTTCTAACATGTTGAACTTTCCTGTGTTCTTCAAGTGCCTTCCTTATCTTGAACAATAAATTATTTCTCCCTGCATTGTGCTGACTTTTAGAATGAATAACTATCACCTCACACCTACTGAAAGCATCACCGACATACAAACTCTTTCTAGTTAATCCACAGTAATATTTCAAAGTTGGTTGTGCACGGACATATGCATCCAGACACATGATCAGACATACAAACATACTCCCCAAAGAAGACCCTCAAACTCTAATTCTCACCCTAGTAGTAGAGGTGGCTATTTGACTGTACAAACTGACCTTAGACCTTGGTAATTTGTCACGGATTTCTTCTTAAGGAAGACATGCATCTGAGGGTTAGTATCTTCTCTCTTAAAAGCCCCAAGAATCTCTTCTGCATGACTTTACCATGTTTCTCCATAGCATGCCTGCCCTGAGCTCCACTCCCTCAGCCCCAGCCCCAATAGAAGAATCACCAAGGACAATCTTGTTGGGCATGATTATTGAAGTTCAGTGGCCAGACTTTTCCTTTGGGAGAAAAATCTGTTGGGAGTTATTATAAGAGGTACACCAGAAGATGTGTGCAAACAAACAGTTTGGCTTTGAGACTCTCCTGATGTAGGCAGGGGAGGGGATGAATCCTCATAGATCCTGTACCCAGAGCCCGGTATCTTTGCTTAATAGGCTCAGAGGGAGCCAACAAGTCTGTGTGTGTAAGAGATAGGAACTTAGAAAAAAATGAACACATTCCTTATATGGATATTTCATCATATCTATTTTTTTTTCTTGTTGATCTATTACATATTCAGAGTTACCACAGAGACTGGAAACCACATTTTTCTTTGTTCTTAAAGTTTCCATGTTAACTATTATGTATTTATTTTTGTTTTTCCTGTGTGTGTGTGTGTGTGTGTGTGTGTGTGTGTGTGTGTGTGTTATGTGTATGTTCCAGTGTACATGCACATGTATGTGGATGTTTGTTCCCATGCTAATGGTGTGGAGGCCAGAGGTTGCACTTGGGTGTCTTCCGCTGATTGCTCTCCACCTTACATTTTCAGAGAGTGTCTCTCACTTGATAGATTGCTCATGTCCTACTCAAGACTCCTCAGATGATCGGATCTTTGAGACCAGGAACTAAACACTTCCCTGTGTGTTGCTGACATGCTCTATCACCTCTTTCCTTTGCAAATATTCCTGATTAAATTGCTTTCAGATTTCTTTCATATTTTACAACAATTTATCACATTTTCTTTTAGAACTTGTGAGCTCTTTATCATCAGGAGAGATAATCAAAGAATATATGACCAAATAAACAAAAGGGCAATTTAATAGAGGTGGGCTAGGAGAGCAGTTCATGGAAGTCCATCTCTAGTTAAGACTTCTTTTGAGGGAGCTGGAAGAAAACAGAAGAGCATCTGGGTAACAATCATTTTAGGAGATGGTTTTCTCCCTGACACACTGATCAGGAAGTGTGATGAAGGAAAGCAGATGTCACAAACAGACTGTGGAGCAGGAAGTTCACGGGAATGTGACAGATTCATGGTGATGGTGATGGTGCTGAGGTTTCCTGTGATAGTTGTCACACCAGAAGCCAGACCGATAAGATCTAGCTCAGCTCCTGGGATTCAACAATCTCCAGGAAGATAAATTCTTTCACTGTGGTATAATTTCCCTGAAGGACAGGGAAATTATATTCCTTTTCAAGTGCATCTCTGGAAGAATAACAGTACAATGACTAAATAACATGGTTCAAAGTCTAGTGCTGTCTTTTCTTCTTCTTCTTCTTCTTCTTCTTCTTCTTCTTCTTCTTCTTCTTCTTCTTCTTCTTCTTCTTCTTCTTCTTCCTCTTCTCCTTCTTCTCCTCTTCTTCCTTCTCCTCCTTCTCCTCCTCCTTCTTCTTCTCCCTCTCCCCCTTCCCCTTTTCCTCCTCCACCGCCTCCTTCTCCTCTTTCTTCTTCTTCCTCTTCTTATTCTTTGCAGGATTTCTTTTCTCTGTGTAGCCCTGGCTATCCAGAAATTTGCTTTGTAGACCCAGCTCTGGCCTTGAATTTAGGAACTTAGAGATCTGTCTGCTACAGCCTCCCAAGTGCTGGGATTAAAGGTGTGTGCCAGTATGCTGACAAAAATTCTTTTTTAAATGCATGCTCTGTGATATAGATGGAGTTTTTTTCCCCAATCACCTGCTCCCAAATAACCGGCAGCTACTTCCCACATAACTGACTCGGAGACTTAACATTAATTGTAAATCTTCAGCCAATAGCTCAGGCTTGTTACTAACTAGCTCTTACAATTTAACCCATTTCTATTAATCTATTGCTGCCCTGAGGCTCGTGGCTTTTACCTCTATCCCATTTTGTATGTATTCACACAGTATACAGAAGGATTATTCCACAGAATGGTCATCACAATTTAGGATGCACCTGAAAGATTACCCAGAATTTTGACTCAGGTAGAGTCTGTCACTAACTCAATTCAATGTAGGAGACAAGGACTCTTTATAAGAGAGGGTGTCCAAATACCAGTTCAATTTTATTAGCATGGAATCATAGATTAAAATTACAACGAATCAGTACACCCCCCCATACATCAGAAAAACTAGAATGAGAAAGATGAAAGAAAATTATTAAAAAATGTAACAATAATAAATCAAAGGAAAAATACCAAGTGAAGGTGGAGGTTTGGGATTACTGGAATTCTTATACAGTTCAAGTGGTATTGTGAGATTGATATACCCACTTTTCTGCTTAATTACGTAAGTCTGCCTGTATATACACACATATGTGATATATATCTCTACATGCTATATTGTAGGGATCTATGTCTTTGTATTTTATGTCTACCTGGTGATATCTGCAAAGGTGTTCATAGCAGCACTCTTTACAACTTCCTCAAACCATCAAAGAACACATAACCCTCCACTGATAACAGAAAAGACAGTGTTAAACTTATACAATACTTCACAGCAACAAGAATGATTCACATTATTTGTAATAGTATAATTGAATTTCTCAGACACTGTTTTCCTAAATAGCCTATGTACCAAAGAGTAAACATTCTTTTGTTTTATTAATGTAGACACAATTGAAGGGAGCTTGAAGGAGAATCCTAAGGTGTTGATAATGTGTCTTGGTAACATGATGCTTGTTACAAAGACAATTTCAATTTGTGTAAAAATTTATTGGACTGTGCATATAAGTGCATTTTTCTATATGTAAGTGGACTCTATTTCAGGAAAAAGTTAAAACTAATAAACGTGTAACACTTGGGAGGCAGCTTTAGGAGGATCTTTGTGAGTTTCAGACCAGCCAGGAGTACACAGTGAGACCTTGTCTCACAAAAAGGTAGTGAACATGTAGCTATTTCCTCGGTAAGGTACTTCTTTAGCTCTGGCCGTCCTTGAACTCCAGAAGCACCAGCCTCTGCCTCCCAAATGCTGGGATTAAAGGTGTGCACTGGCTCTGGCTACCCTCTGTATCATTTTTTTTTTCTGGAATTCATTTTGTAGACCAGGCTGGCCTGGAACTTTAAAGGTGTGTGCCACCACTGCCCAGCCATTTGTTTGTTTGTTTGTTTGTTCATTTTTTTTTGTACTTAGAGATCAAGCTAAGGTAAATACTCAAAACACCAGAGTACATACTCACTGGAAGAATTCTGCTTTGATATTTTTTTTTGCTTTCTTTTAGTGAACATTTATGACATGAAAAAATTTGTTTAGATTTATTTATATGTATGAGTGTTTTGATTGTATGTATTTATGTGCACTACACAAGTGCCTCCTCCAAGGAGGCCTGAAGAGGACATCAGCTCTCCTGAAACTGTAGTTACAGATGGTTGTGAGCCATTATGTGGGTGCTGGAATCAAACCTGGATTCTCTGTAAGGGCAACATGTGCTCTAAACTGCCGATTCATTTCTCCAGCCCCTGGACTCATTCTTATATGCTGTGCCACTTTATCTCTTCCAAAACCTGCACTATTCATGTGATATTATACCTTGATGTTTTCATATCGGTTTTATAGTTGAGAAAGCAGGCATGGGAAGATTAACTAGTTGACCAATGTCTCAAAGTCTGCAGGAGCTTATCTCCAGTCAAGTTCTGTCTTATTTCAAAGCCAAATGCTCTTAACCTCGACTAGAACTCTTCTGAGTGTTAACTGTCCCCGCACCCACTCTGAAGTTGCTGTAAAAGAAAGATTCAGGAAGCTTACTTGTGCATCAAATCAAAGTAGTATGCCGTGTGAGAAGCCTGAGGTGCTGGAAGCCTGAACATGGTGAGAGGCAAGGCTGGCAGTGACTTAGCAGGGGAGGATGTCAGAGGTGCTAGCCGCGGGGGAACAGACAACAGCGTCAAAATTCAGACTCTGTAGTCTGTCCCGACTTCTTCACATGCCATGGCAAAGCACAGAAATGGGTTCCGAATGACTCTGCTTCAGTCATGAGCTCCCTTTGCAAACAACTGATCCAGTGAGGGCTGTTAAAAGACGGCTTTTAACAGAGTGGGAAAGATATCTTCAAAGCATAGGATTTTGCACATTGCATTGAAAGACCGACAAAACGGAAAGGGGGCAAGGGAACTGGGCTGGCTAGTTTTATGCCACCTTGACAGAAGCTGAACTCATCAGAGAGAAGGAAACCTCAACTGAGAAAGGGCCTCCCTAAGATCAGGCTGTAGGCAAGCCTGGAGGGCATTTATTTTTTATTTTTTATTTTGCAATACAATTCAGTTCTACATATCAGCCACAGATTCCCTTGTTCTCTCTCCCTCCCGCCCCCTCTCCTTCCCCCCAGCCCACCCCCCATTCCCACCTCCTCCAGGGCAAAGCCTCCCCCGCGGACTGAGATCAACCTGGTAGACTCAGTCCAGGCAGGTCCAGTCCCCCTGGAGGGCATTTTTAAAATTGGTGTTTGCTGGGGGAGGGCCCAGACAATTGTGCGTGGGGCCGCCCCTGGACTGGTGCTCCTGGGTTCTATAAGAAGGCAGGCTGAACAAGTCATGAGGATGAAGCCAGTAAGCAGCACTCCTCCATGGCCTCTGCATTAGCTCCTGCCTCCAGGTTCCTGCCCTGGTGGAGTTCCTGTCCTGACTTCCTTCAGTGATGAACTGTGATGTGGAAGCATAAGCCAAATAAACCCTTTCCTCCCCTAGTTGCTTTTGCTACTGGTGTTTCATCGCAGCAATAGAAACCCTAACTCTGACAAGAATTGGTGAAGAACTGTAATTTCCTAATTCTTCCAAAACTGGGCTCTTGAAACTATATTAAAAACCACCCTGTGGCCCGTGGCCGAGCATGCGCTGGGAAACAATCTCAATGAACATCATGGACTTGAACCTGCAAACTAAGAGCTCCCCCTCTGCCCCAGCATCCCACTGAGCAAAGTGTATCTCACTGTCTGCTGTGAGTTCATGTTCTAAAATGTCCTTTATGTTGAGATTTTTCTCTTTGTCCATGTTGAAAGTATTTTACTTCTTAAAAATGTACAGTTTATTTATTCATTTGTTTGTTTATTGTGTGCATTTGCTCATGTCCATGTGCCTCAGCTCACATGTGGAGGTCAGAGGACAAGTCTCGGAAGTCAGTTCTATCCTTCCATCATGGAGGTCTGTGGGATTGAACTCAGATTGTCAGGCTTGCTGGCAAATGCCTTTACCAACTGAGCTGTCTCAGGATCATGTAAGCACCCTCCTCTTCATTGAACCCTAAAGCTTTAGGAGCAGTATTCATCATCAGTGGCAAGGGTGCTCATACAGATAAATGAGTCACTAACATACCTTATGTGGACTAAGGATTTGGCTCAGTGGTAAAGTTCTTGCCTACTATGTGCACGGCTTTGGGTTTGATCCCCAATACAATAAAAACTTGTTGCTCAAGGCTCCTAAACTCCATTCCTGACCAAGAAAGAAGCTGATTAGACTCCACATACGAAGCTCAGGAACCACTGCCTCAAAGTCCTACAGAGACAGATGTGGGACAGCTTTATTCTGTGCTGAATAAGTTACAATTTCCATCTTCCTCAAGGTGAGAATCTAGCACTTCTTTTTTTTTTTCCTCTAAGAGTCTTGCTTTGTTTGGAGTATTCTACACACTTGTAGCATTTCTGAAAATCCAACATAAATAGATATCAGTTTTGGAAATTCATTGCTGGTTTAATTGCCAAGTGGGAAACTGACCTTACAATATTTTACAACGCTCCAAATTGAATCTTAGAAGTATGTTTTCTGGAAATTCTCCACATAACACCAAGCCTGCCTGCCTCAAGGCTACTGATTTTATCTTCTTTTAAACTGGGGGGTGTGGGTGTGGGGGTTGGAGGTAGGGGCAAGGTGGACGTGGGGTATGGGGTGTAGGGGGGCTGGGGAATAGGATGGGTCAGTGAACAGCCTCAGGGAATCACAAGGTTCTGGTTCTTCTGTCCTGCTTTGCAGTGACTGGGCCACCTGTTCTAGTCCCTCAGTCACAAACTCATTATAGGGAGCAGCAAAGGGAACATTACTGGGGATCAAGGTGCAAGCAGTGCGGCTAATACAATGGAACTGCCATGGGAATCATTAAAATGTCAGCAACTCCTCCCTTCCTCCTGCCGTTTTGTACAGACACACACACACACACACACACAGACACACACAGACACACAGACACACACACAGACACACACACAGACACACACACAGACACACACACACACACACACACACACACACACACACACACACACACACACACACACACTGTGTCAGTGCTCCTTTGGGATGTGGTCTTTCCTCCAGAGGAAGCACAGGAGACAGTTTTCTTTGCTTCAGGAAGAAAACATTGCATTAAGCCACAGCAAGGACTGCGGTCTCTCTCTTGGTCAAAAGTTACTTTGCCTAAAATCAGCTGGGAAATGGAACTAAAGGAAGAGTGTAGCGATGGAAAAAGAGAGCTCTGTGGCTGCAGTTCTCTGAGCAGGATTATGTAGATTCACATGCTCAGTTTCTTTTTCAAAACAGTATGTGCAGCTGACATCGATGAGATTCACAATTCGCTCAGGATCTAGGGAGGCAGTGGGTGACAGGTTTTGATATTCATCAAGTTACCTACTTTATAAATAAATATATATTTCTTTTTTATGGGCACTCAGAGGTGTTGATCATTACAACATCTGACTGAGGGAGCGTAAATCACTACAATATATTTCACACTGTACACTGAGAATACGAATACTTTTATTTGATGAAAGTATTTCAGTGGAACAGGTAAAAATACACCTCTAGTTTAAATGAAAAAAAAAATAATGCAGTTCAACCGGATATTTACATTATCCCAACAAATAGTTGTACTATCAGGTGAAATGACTATTTCCTACGGCACTAACTCAGGTGACATTGCGTGCATATACATGGTTCATGGATGTCACCAGAGATAAACATATGGCAGGGTTTCAGGTGATTTCTTGGGACTATAGTCTGAAATATAACAACTCAGATGTTTAGATTTCTATGCCGTCAGATTCTAACATAGACATGATTTGAATGAATTGCAAGAGATAGATAGGGAAATAAAGGACACATTGGTGTGAAATGGCAGTCAGGGTTCTATGGTGTGCACTTTCATAAAGAAAGCCTGGGGGCCAGATGTGGTGGCACACATATTTAATCCTAGCACTTGGGAGGCAGAGGCAGGTGGAGCTCTGTGAGTTTAAATCTAGCTTGGTCTATGAGTTCCAGTCCAGCCAGGGCTCCTCTAGAGACCAAAGGTACTAGGGTAAGGGAACAGGACCCTAAGATCAGTGATTTGGCAGTGTGAATTGTTCTTAGCATTTCTATGCTTAAGGTTAGTTAAAAATAGTGTAAAAATTTAGATGGGGTCTATCAGATGATGGACACCAGCAGACATTTGAGACTCATTCCTAACCATCTTAAATATTTATGAAGCCAAGAGAAATCCAGTGGGGAGACACATCAAGTGCGTCTTCCACACTCTCCATGCTTTGGAGGACTGTTCTTGGGCTTGGTTCTCTCCTATGTACTCTCAAATGACATTCCCATCCACCCCTTTTAAGAAAGGTTTCTTATCAGGCTAGAGATCATCAATTAGGTCAGAATGGTTGGTCAGTGATCCCCAGAGACCTTCCTGTCTCTGTCTCCCCAGATCTGAGGTTACAAATCCACCTACTTGCAGAGTAAGTGGTTTACTTATTGAGTCCCCCAGTGCCGAGGGTTTATCTATAATTCATAGATTTTTTTTCAGAGCTGAGAACCGAACCCAGGGCCTTGCGCTTGCTAGGCAAGTGCTCTACCACTGAGCTAAATCCCCAACCCCTAATTCATAGATTTTTAAAGATACAAACTTCTCCTGTGATGTATCATTCATCAGCTTCAGGGCATCTCTTTTAAAAGATATATTTATTTTACTTTTCATGTATATATAAATGTATTTTTAATTTACTTTTCATTTGCCTACATATATGCATATGTACCACACTCATGTTCAGTGCCCATGGAGGTCAGAAGAAGGCATCAGATTCCTTGGGTCTAGAGTTACAGATGGTTGTGAGCCACCATGTGGGTGCTGGGAACTGAACTTGGGTCTTTTGCAAGAGCAACAAGGGCTCTTAACCACTGAGCCATCTCTACAACCCATTAGGGTGTCTGTTTGAGCTTCATAAATGACAAGCAAGCCCATTATCATGTTTTAATGATAGAGAGTTGGTAATTGAAAGATGATACAGATTTTTGAATTCAGTATACTTTCCAATTCTTTCTATTCCGTCTGTTTCTTCAGTAAGGTGGAAGAATAACATATAGCAGAGTGACAGGTCAATGTGTGTGTGTGTGTGTGTGTGTGTGTGTGTGTGTGTGTGTGTGTGTGTGTGTGTGTGGTGGGAGGAAGGAAGCTTGTTAGGGAAATAAATAGAGATGTTATAATAGTGACATTTGCCTATTACTAAGATTAACTTTGTGGCAGCCATTGTGTTTCATAAATGCAATCTCATTTGAACCTTAAGACACTATGAGATGAGTATTATAATTACTGTCATGTAAGTGAGCAGTGAGTGACCTTTGGAGAGAAGACATAACTTGCTCAAAATCTCAGAACTGGCAGGTGGCAGATAAACGACTGCTGTCTACGTCTGTATAACTCTGAAGGTAGCGCTTTCAGCTGCCTGGCTTCACTATGTTCCTAGGCAATGACACCAGTCTATATGGCCTTTCCATAAATACCAACAGATTAAAAAACAGATACATATGAGTTTTATCTTCTCTTTCTCTCTCTCTCCTGATCTCCTTGTCTCTCCTATTCCCATCCCTTTCCACCCCACATTAGCAGGAAATGTGAATAATGAAATCAACCTGAGATTGACCTACTAAGTCCACAACTGAAAAGTCACTTAGATGTTGGGGATGGATTGGTCCCTGTATGGGGTCCTCATGGGTCTGCTCCTGTTTTAAAAAATCATCACAAGAATTTCAAACTGGCAAGTCATATTCTGAATTATCATAAACACCTTTAGGTCATGATGAGAACTCTTGTCAAGCTTCATTCATGACAGGAATCTAGGAGAGTAATCATCATGATCTGGGAACGTCCTCACAAGCCCAAGTCCACTAAGAGTTTTACTAAGCAGAAACAAATTTCCTAACCTGTGATAAGCCAGCCACACCATGAATGTGGACCTCAGGCACTAAGCATGAGACCCTTCTAGAATAGGGATAAGCTTTGTATAGCAGACTCAATACCGTAAGAACTTATAATCATGTGAGAGAAAAGTGATGAGTTGGCTATTCAAGGTATTTCTGTGCCTAACTTGACTAAAGACCTTGAAAAAATAACTTTTTATCTCTGGATTGTCTCCCTCCCCTTCTTTTTACGGCTTAGTGTTTTGAGATAGGTTCTCATAGAGCCCAGGGTGGCTTCAAACTGGCCTTGACTTCCTGACCCTCTCCCTCCACATTCTAAGTACTGGGGTTACAGGCAAAGCCAAAGGCTCTAACTCCTTGCCTTTTGCAAAAGGAGTTGAGCTTAATGACATAGTTGCTTTAGTTGACAGACTGTGACTTTGGTCTTAGATTGAAAACATATTAATCAGGGACTGGAGAGATGGCTCACGAGTTAAGAGTATTTGCTTGCTCTTGCAGGAAACCCTGGTTTGGTTTCTCATATTCACATAGCAGCGTACAACCATCTGTAACTCTAGTTCGAGGGGACCCAATGCCCTCTTCTAGCCTCCATAGACATCTTGCATGCACGTGATGAATATATATATATATATATATATATTATATATATATATATACATACATATATATGTATATCTATCTTGACAAACCATCCTTATGCATAATAATAAAACAAATAATTCTTTAAGAAAAGAAGAAAATAGGCCAAGCCTGGTGGCTCATGCCTTTAATCCCAGCACTTGAGAGGCAGAAACATGTGCATCTCTATGAGTTCAAGGCCAGCCAGGACTACAGGGATCTTGTCTCAAAACGAACCAACTAAACAACAAATAAATTAATCAGTCCAATCCTGTAAGACTATTTACTTTGTACCATATAGAAATTTGGGTTATTAGTTACTATTAATATAAGCAGAAAATCAAATCGTTTCCTAGAAAGTGTAGTTCGTTAGTTGACAGTTATTTGAGTATATGAAAGTACAGAAAATATAATGAAAAGAGTTCTTGGTGACAAGAGTTGGGGTTTCTTTTTCTATTACTTTTCAGGAGGTGTGAGCCTTCTCTTTAGTCTCCTCATGGCCGACTTCATCTCCTGGTTCCTCAGAGTGTAGATCAAGGGGTTGAGCAGAGGGGAGATGACTGTGAACGTGACAGAGATGGCTTTATCTGTGGGGAGGGCAGTGAAGGGCCGGGCATAGACATAGATGCAGGGTACAAAATGTAGGGTGACCACAGTGATATGGGAGGTGCAGGTGGAGATGGCTTTCCTCCTGTCCTCCCCTGCCTGAGACCTTAACATCATCAGGATGACCATGTAGGACACCAGCAGGAAGATAAACCACAGGGTAGTGACCAGGCCATTGTTTGAGATCATCAGGAGCTCAAGGGTAAAAGTGTCAGTGCAGGCGAGTTTGAGAATCTGTGGGACATCACAGTAGAAAGTATTGAGAACATTGGGTCCACAGAAGGGGAGTGGGAGCAAGAGGGCTATCTGCACAATGGAGTGGACAAAGCCACCTACCCAGGAGGCCGCGATGAGGGCTGTGCACCGCCTACTACTCATGATAGTCACATAGTGAAGGGGCTTGGAGATTGCTATGTAACGATCAAATGCCATCACAGAGAGTGAGAAAATGTCTGCCCCACCAAGCAGGTGGAAGAAAAAGATCTGTGTCATGCACTTGGTGTAGGAAATGGTCTTTTTCTTTGATAGAAGGTCCACCAAGACCTTAGGGGCTGTGATGGAGGAAAAGCAGATATCCAGGATGGCAAGGTTTCGGAGCAGAAAATACATGGGTGTGTGGAGACGGGACTCAAAGGTCACGGTGATCATGATGAGGAGATTCCCCAGCAGAGTTGTCACGTACACAAAACACAAAACAAGGAATAAGACCAGGCTCAGGTGTTGGGACTGAGTAAGACCCAGAAATATAAATTCTTTTACTCTGGTGTCGTTTTGCAACTCCATTGAATCATGATTTTTCTTTCTTGTACATCTTGGAAAAATTAGGAATATTATTTCAGCAAGTGTTATCTTTTTCTTACTAAATTCAGATTCTTAGAGGCGAATATCAGAATTGAGAGCTCACAAGGTGCCATTGTCACATGGATTGCTATTTCAGGGTTATTGTAATTGTCGCTGTAATATGTCCTGAATGACATTTTATTACACAAGCATGCATTTAATTATTTTCATCTGTAAATCACAAACATTTTTAGAATGTATAAAGGCAATGTTCTAATTATATACGCTGTGAGTATTCAAGGCAAACAGAGGTAGATGATGAGTGTTCAGATATGAAGTATTTGTAGTATGAGAGATATAGAGTAGATTTTTTTTTGTGTGTGTAATAAAACAGTGACTATTTGGTACAATTATAACATTTCATATCTCATAAGGATTTTTTTCTAGATTGGATACTCCAATTAAATAAATAGTTCTAAGAACCTCTATTTGCCAAACAATGCCCTTCAAGTTGAATTCTACAGGAATTAATCATGAATTTCATTCCATGACAAATTAGAAAAAATTAAGGTCATCGTTCTCCTCTGTTGTTCTTTTCCTTAGGAGCAGTTTGTTACTTTTAACTTTATTTCCAGTTAGCTTATGTGGCAGAGTGGCTCCGCAGCTAGGGGAAAACCATGTTATTTCTTGGTCTGTCACTGCTGCACAGTGGCTGCACATACTTGAGGTGTGCGTCCTGTTAAGCTTTGACCTATGCATATTGGCATGTCCTGATCACAACAGCGAAGACAGTGAACATATGCAGGCCGCCAAAGGAGACTTTGTGACCTTCCTATAACCAGTGGCTGTCTCATTTCAAGCACTGTGCTCTGCTGTTATACATGAGTTTGCCTTATCTAGAATATTCTGTAAATTGAACCCACTATTTGTACCCATTTTTTTTTAGCCTCTTTCACTCATGAAACTCACCCATGGTTTGTGCACACTGCTGTTTTTTTTTTTTTAATTTTATTTTAACAGTGTATTTAAGGATTTACTTGATGAACATTTCCGGTCTAGTATTTTTTTTGACTGTTACATAGACAGCTGCTATGGGCTGTATGGCCCTAGGTAAATATGCTTCCAGTTCTCTTAGGGAAGTAGTTAGGAATGGAATGGCTATAATTCTTAAAATTCAGGAGTAGGAAATCAACCAACCCAATTTAAAAAATAGGACAAATGAGAGGAGTATGGTAGCACATGCCTTTAATCCCAGCACGTGGAAGCAGTGGCAGAGGCAGGCACATGTTGATGAGTTTGAGACATACGATGTTCCAAGCTACCTAGGGCTACAGAATGAGACCCTGTTTTAAAAAAAATGAGTTAAAACTACAGTGTGAATGAAATTATGGTATAAATAAAAAGCAGTGATACACATCCACTAGAGTGACTAATGTGGAAAAGACTGACATATCAAGGGTGGGTTGGAATGGCAGTGGGAATGTGAAATGGTAAAACTACCTTTGAAAACAGTTGAGTATTTCCTTGAAATATAAAATATGTGCTTACCATACAATTATTTTGCTTTTTTAGTTCCTTTCTTTTTTATTTGAGGAAATCTTGCAATGGTCTCAATTTCTTTCTTCTAAATTTATCTTCACTTTCCTCTTACTATAAAAAAAGAAAGAAAGAAAGAAAAAAGGAAGAAAAGAAGGAGGGAAGGAAGGAAGGAAGGAAGGAAGGAAGGAAGGAAGGAAGGAAGGAAGAAAGGAAGGAAGGAAGAGAGGCAAAGGTCACTTTTCCTTCCATTCTGGAGTATGTTTTTCAGTTCCAATGAAGATTTTGTTTCCATATAACTCACTTTCCCTTCAAGTTTTTTCTCTTTTATATAATATTCTCTAAAGTCAATTTAATTTGGAGGACTGAAAACAAACTGCCCAAAGTGTCCTAACTGAGAGGTGGGACATTCCCACACCACACTGATGGCTACAGTGGGACACTTACTGTCATAACACAACCAAGTTACTTTATTCATCTGGCCTCAGACTCTACATTTGTCACTTGCCAACAATGATACCGTCTTTGCATCATTTTCGTGAGGACTAACTGAATTAATTCACACAAGACACCAGCATTCAAAGCATACCTAATTAATAGGAAATGTGATGATGTGTGTGTTAAAGAAAAACTGTGTTAACCACTCACACATGTACAGATTCTTCAAACATACCAATGTCTTAGAGGAACTGTGTATTTCTCAGGATATCCTAAAACAACTTTATCAGAACACATACTCTTAAGGAAGCTAGGACGTACCCTTCTTTCAGAGGCAGTGAATGTTGCAGAATGGGGTGGGTGTTACATGTCAAAAGAAAACACGCTTAGTTTGGCTTCTCGTCTGGGACTTTCTAAGCAGACCGGAAGTTGTTCAGTAGGGCATCTGGAGCAAGAGCCATTCAGGTGTAACATCTGGTTTTGTCTGTGAGAGACAGGCAAGTGTGTGGCCTCAATGAGCCTCCACTTCTGTGGCATGCAGATCATGGTGAAGGGAAGTCGTGGGGATTAGAGTAATATGTAAAGGTCTTCACATACAGGCTAGTTACCTAGTATAAGCTATGCTGATTAACTTAGATCAGCTAAGTGGTAACTGAACTGTAAATGCTTGCCTTAAGAGAGATGGTCACTGAAAACACCAACTCTGAACAGTTAACAGAGATGTTAAGGAGACCAACTTAGCCATCAAAACCTTCCATTCTGACCCATCTACACAGCACATGATGGTCTGTGGGAAGCAAGAAGGCAGGCCATAACTCAGATTAAGGAGTTAAGTTTTATTTTCAGAAACCAGATTTTTTAAAACCTCCTCCAACTTTTGCTCCATCTTGTGATTTTGTTTTAAATTTCCACTTAATTATTTGGCATATATTGATGGAGCTTTAGCAGAGTTCTAAGTTATTTGAGAAAAGGAATATAATCTATACACATCGAGAAAATAATTAAAACCTAACAGTTATTTGGGAGTGAAGGGGTTGCCTTAAAATAGATGAGACACTATGTGTGAGAAAAGGAGGATTTTTCACTAAAGGGTTTAGAACAGCCGCATGAAGGCGATGACTATATTGGGGTCCATGGGGATGGGAAGAAGGTGGGTAAGGGGACAGTTTGGGTACTGAAAGCTGCTTGTAGACTGGAGTTTTGTCTGAGAAGAAATGGTTTGAACACAAAGGTATTGGAAGGTATAGGGAAAGAAATCATTGCTATAACAATTTTCCTCTTTGCAAATTTTAAGAAAGGGTTATAAATGTTCATTTGATTAGTCTTTTAAAATTTATTTTAATTTTAAATATTTACTTGCTTGTTGTTGTTGTTGTGTGCGTGAGCACCGCAACTTGTGGAGGCCAGGAGACAACTTTGTGGAGATGGTTCTCACCTTCCACTTTCATGTGGGTTCCAGGGACTGAACTTGGATCTTCAGGCTTGCACAGGAAGTGCCTTTACCTGCTGAGCCATCTCTCTGGCTCCTTGTATTAGTTTTTCAAATTGTTTGAAGGTTTGAAATACATCATTATTATTTGTATAAGAATTACCTCAGTAGATTTCAGTCAGAGGAGATCCACCTGTATCGCCAAAAAAAGAAAAAAAAAGAAACTCAATACAGCTTGAGAAGTTTCTTGTAACAAAGAATGCCTTTTCCCATGTTCTGAACCAAGGGAAATGTGTCTCATTTCAGTGTCCTCTCTGTAAATATTTCTAATCTATGTTATTTGCTATCAGATGTTCTCTGAAATGTAGGATCTTTTGTACACACAATGTTTGGATGATTACATTCAAATTTTAACATATCTCACTCTTACCTTCTCACCTCTGTACACACAACATCCCACAGGCTCTCAGAGCTTTAGAATTCCATCACTTTCCTAAAAATTCCAGCATCTGAAGAAGTGTTCACATAAACCTTGGAGATTGTTTGGCTTCAGAAGGTTCTCTTGTGAAGGCCACTGATTTCAGTGGCCTCTCCTTTTATTGATGTGACAAAGGGCAGACTCCAAGAATGATGTTTTCTTGGCTCTTCCACACTGTGTTCCATCATATTTTTTGATTTCTAAGTCCCAGAACAAATGTGAGAATTATCAGAGGGATTATAGTTGATGTGACTGTGGAAAAGTTCTGCTGCTGCTGAGGTCATTTCAGTGGGAGTAATTAAGACGTTACTCAGCAACGGATGCTTTGGAATCTAAAAGTGTGAGTTCCCTGTGTCCTAACTCCAATAGGAAAAGAGGTTTAGTTTGGGACACGAAGTTTGGGAGAAGGCCCTTTCTGCTCCATGTCTCAGCAGTTCTTGTTCACAAGGAACCCTTCATGTTGGGAAGAGGTTGAAGCAGGCTGAAGTAGTATGGAGGACTTGTAGCAAGTTTTCTTGTTAGACTATCTTTGGACCACCAGCCCACAAATAATGATCCAGAGACTTATCATTGATTATGAAAACTTAGGCTTATTGCAGCTAGCTTTTATAACTTAAATTAACCCTTGTTTTAAAAATCTATGTTCTGCCATGTGGTGTTACCTCTCTTCCATCTTGTACCTCCTGTCTCATTTCTGTGTCTCTCTGATGACTCCACCTTTCTTCTTCCCAGAGTTCCCTCTGTCTCTGGAAGTCCCACCTAACTGCTTCCTTCCTCGCTATTGGTCATTCAGCTCTTTATTAAACCAACCAGAAGGTGCCTTGGCAAAGACACATCTTCACAGTGTAAACAAATATTCCACAACATTTCCCCCTTTGGGTCCAAATAAAAAGGAAAAGGTTTAATGCTAGCATAGTAAAACTATATATAATAAGAACAATTATCAGGTAAGAATTACACTTACAGTGTTCATTCTATTTGTATTTGGCAGTTTCGGAGAAAATACTCTTTTATCTATCCTATCTTGATGAATCCAAAGTTTTATACCTAAACCATTTTTTATTGTAACTTGTATTACCATCCTAAAAATACCTTTTTGACCTTAAAACATCTTAGATAAATAATTTAAGCTTTTATGTTTCTCAACCTTATAAACTTTACATCTCTTATGTAAGTTTCTTCTCTTAATTTGATAAAGAGGAAAACTGTAAAACTACATCTATCTAGTCTTCAATCCCCATAAGAGACCCAAGAAGGATAAAATATTACTTGAGTAAACAGGAAGTACAGAGCAAACAACTTCTAAAACTATAGAAATGACAGAAACAGCTGGATGCCTGGACAGTCACCCAAGGTTCCTCTGCAATGTTGGGGCATCCATCTTTGGCCTAAAAGCCTAGAATATCTGACAGACTTTTCTGTGAAGCAGGAATTTTGAAGGACAGTTCAACCTTGTCTTGGCAAAGTTCAGCAGCTGCCTTCTTTTGTGTCCTGCTTGTCCAGTTTGGACAGCATACCATCAGTAGTTGAGGCAAGGGCAGTTTCTTTGCTAACTTTGTGGCCAACTTTGCAACAAAAAGCAAACTCCATATGGAGGTTCTTTGATGCCCATCATCCTTTTTTTGGAGTAAATTGGTGCTGCCAGGAGTAGTCATGTCTTATTGTCATGAAAAGTTTTGTGTTATTAAAACATTTTAAATGCCACATTCTGTAGATTTCTGACATGTTTGAAGACCATCTATTTAAAATATATCTCTGACCTTGAAAACATACCTAACATGACTATAAGTTTGATTGTTATAGATGACTAACCTTTAACCTGTCTTTCTTTATTATCATAAATAGCTTTCAAGGACTAAAACTTTACATTACATTTTAAAATGAACTGCAAAGGTACAATACCTTAAACAAGTATAACAAAAACAACCTTAAATTTGTATCAGTTTACAAAAATCCATACCAATGTAAAATATTTGAAACTAGAGGTTATTCAAAAGTCGACTCAACAATTTACCCTTTTATTTCATCCTTTGTATACTATATCTGCCGCCCTTTTTCTCTTCAGAAAGAGATCTCTGAATCTAATCTCCTTTGTTTAGCTTTTTTCCTGACCATGACCAGTAACAGCTTGTAACCAATCCCCCTAAACAATGACAAACATCCATAACCCACTGAATGACCAAAAACCATCTACTCCATCTTTTGGGAATGTGGGCATCATGTTCTTTAGACTGTTTCCTGTTGTCTGGGGGCAATGGCATCTTTAGAGGATCCTGAGAAAATTGGGATGATGGTCAAGTCCTGGAAGAGCTAGTTGCAATTACTTTTTGTTTAGTATGTGTGTGATGGGACAGTGTAGAGTTTACCTGAAGTCTTGGCTGGATAGTTTGTGAGGCTGGACCATCTCAGCTAGCAGCTTTGAAGTTGTTCTGGATGCAGAATTTTGAGGAAATTGTAACAGAGGCATTCTGAGAGGCTGGATCACCTGAGCTACTTATCTTCATTGGTGTCTGCTCCTTTTTTTTTCTTTCTAAAAATACATGAACTTTTAAAGGTAACATATATATCTGTATTAATACAAGTATGGAATGTATGGTTTTTGTTCGATGTTTGGGAAGGTAAAAGACATCTGTCAACTTTGTAAGTCCATTAGGACTGTATAACCAAACCTCTATCCATGCCATATGAAAAGATGGCATGTATTAATAAGTCATGAGGACTCTGTAGCCAACAAAATTTATCATGTCTCACCCAGTCTCAGAACTGTTCCCATAGTAGAGGGATTAGCATACACATCACCTGTCCTGTAGTATTTCTTGGTTTCTCTTTTTGTTTCTGTAGCCAAGATTTTCAGGAGGTCTCCTCCAATCAAATCTGATATTTGTTAATTTTGAAGAGAACTGTAATGTTTTGTTTCCTGTGGAAACAAAGGCATAAACTCTTCCCCAATGCAACTTATTTTCTGACTTTCATTTTGAAGTTGACATTTTAAAAATATATAGGTTGGTTTAATTTAGCAGTTTCCATAATTCAGTGTCTCTCAGCAGCTATTGCTTTTTGTTCATTAGCATATAAAAAACTCAGAGTCAACAGAGTACCATACAGGATCCAGATGCCTTGTGTATTTCCCATCTTTATGTGGCTTAATCTTTTTACATTATTTTTTCTTTTTAGACTTTATTTTTTTAAACTATTTATTTTTTTCTATAACTGTCTATACTCATTTCCTTTTTCTTCTTCAGCACCTAAGCATATTCAAACATATTGTATCTGTTTAGAGGCTTTCTTGGTCTGGACCTGACTTTTTGTGTGTCTGCAGCCTCCTCTGACCATGCGAGCCAAACCTTAAGCTGCTAAGTGGCTGCTAGGTGCTCCATAGTGTAGCTCTGCTTAGTACATGGCATCTGGTGGCTGGCTCCTCCCCGCTTGCTCAGTTCCTAAAGAGCCCCAGTCTCATGCTGTCAGTACCCGTGGGAGCCATGCTTACCACCCCAGCTCTGGGAAGTTTCTGGGTCCACGTTGCAGTAGACATTTCTACCTAGTCTTCTGCCACTGAGTAGTGTGCTGCCCACTGCTCATAAACCCCATTCAAGTCCTCGGTAGCAGGGCCTCTTAAAATAGCTGCACCTCTATATGCCGCAAGCACTGAGCCTACCTGAGAGACCTCGTTGCCAGATAGCCTTCTCAGGCCTTATATGGATTTATGGGCCAGATGTTGGGTGCCAACTATAGCAAGCTTTCTTGTTGGACTATCTTTCCACTGCCAGTCTGCAAATTATGACCCAGAGACTTATTATTAATTATGAATGCTTGGCCTTTAGCTTTGGCTTATCTCAGCTAGCTCTTATAACTTAAATTAACCCATATTTTTAAATCTATGTTCTGCCAATGTGGCATTACCTCTCTTCCATCTTGCACTTTCTGTCTCCTCTGCATGTCTGGCTGGCGACTCTGCCTTTTTTCTTCCCAGAGTCCTCTCTGTCTCTGGAAGTCCCACCTAACCTCTTCCTATTGGACATTCAGCTCTTTATTAAACTGATCAGAAGGTGTCTTGGCAAAGACGCATCATTACAGTGTGAACAAATACTCTGCAAGAGGGACTACTTAGACTAAGAAAAATTAATACAGCATGATAGCAAGACGGCTGCACAGTAACAAACATGATTCCATTCGATATCTATCTTGATTGTTTGGTCACCTTTAGGGTCTGAAGTTTTTAGACAGTGGCCCTGTGTGTATTCTGGAACTCACTGTGTAGACCAGGTTGGCCCGGAACTCACAGAAATCCGCCTGCCTCTTCCTCCTGAGTGCTGGGATTAAATGTGTGCACCACCATGCTTGGCAGAATCTGTAGTTTTAAGGCCCTTTACCCTAGTTGCTGGCAATAAATGCTTTCCTTGCAGGTCAACAGCACAGAACTGCCTCGTGGCTTCTCCTTCCTTTGGCCCCAGTCAGCCTCCATGCAGCATGGTTCAATTTCCTTCTATGTCTGGAAATCTCTCTGAATTTTACTCAAAAGTCCAGATCCAGCTGTCACTTCCCAGTTGCAACCAGAATTAAAGCCAGTGGATGCAGCAGTGTCCCAGGTTACCAGAGGGAGTCCTTATCTTTGCAGGAATACTTGTTGAAGAAGAGTTTAGATTCAGGAGTAACACAGCCACAATAACACAGCAATTTACTTTACACCTGCACGATTCATTAAAGGTGTCTCTTTCAAGACAACAGGCCTTCCAATCCAACTTAACTGAATAAACAAATATAAGAGGCACCCCCTAATGGCAGTTGGCAGGACATTGATTTTCATTATTACTCCAGTCTCCGACATCCCTCTTCCCATTGTTAAAGCCTTAGGGATAGAAATGGAATGCTTTGAGAATCATCTTGATGCAAAAATAAGAGCAATATTCATTGAGATTTCCAGTGTGCCGGGTACTTTGAAGAGAAAAACCTTAAATTTTAGAGTAGGTTTACTGCAAGAAAATCTTGTATATCTCACACAAAATTTCACCATTAATGTCACCATGATTCAATGGGCCACATAGTGAAAAATTATTATTAAGTAAAGTCCATACATTATTTAGGTTCCCTTATTTCTTTTCTACCTCTGGATCATATCCAGGATACCAGATTACGCTTAGTGGCCTTGTCTTTTCAACTCTATGAGGCTCATACAGTTTTTCAGATTTCTTTTGCTAGAGGCATCAAAGAGTGCTGGTCAGGGAATTTGTAGAATGTCTCTAAATCTGAGTTAGTGTCATAGTTATTTTCTCATAGATGGAACTGATGATTCTTGGGGGAAGGAATGTAGCGTCATCCTTACATAATCATATCAAAGGGCACACGTTGTGACCATAGTCTATCAATGATGCTTTTAACTTAAAATCCCAGATCCAGGTGATGTTTTTCAGGCTTCTTCAGGTCTTTTCTTTCAGTGCTACTCTTTTGCCTACATCAGAAGGAGATTATCTCTAACTCTTACCTTTGGAGTTGGGAGTTAGATCACACATCCCCGAGGGTGGAAAATCTTTGGAAATTATTTGAAAGTCTGCACATGAGCACCCTGGATTTACTTACATATTCAGATATTTACATCTGCATGGACTCAAAGATATTTGTTTTCTGCTTTGAACAATAATCCAACAGTGTCATATATATTTTGTTGTTTGGGTTGTTTCTACTTTGGCCATTGGGAACTCCTTAAAGAGGCTACTGGGTCCCTTTGACATACTTCAGGTTTTGTTTTTGAGAGCTTTCTTGAATTTTGGCAAGGTGCTTCAGGTGTGTATTGTATGTATCTGCTTTATTACTACTGGTAGTCATTCGTCAAGGAAATTTCCTCCTCCCTCCCTCCCTCCCTCCTTCCCTCCCTCCCTCTCTCCCTTCCTCCCTCTCTCCTTCCCTCCCTCCCTTTCTTCTTTCCTTCCTTCCTTCCTTGTCCTCCCCCCACCCCAATGATGCTGTAGGGAGCAGAGAGTCAATGGGCCACTTATGTTCAGACAACATGATGCTGGTATCAAAATCCATATCTGGCAGGGGTCAAGATGGCTAGTGCTGGATATTGGGAGCTATGAGTTAACACAAATGGCTGACACCAGATGGCTGGGAAAAACCAAAGTAAACAGTGATGTCTGTAAGTATTTCTGGCAGAATGCCATTTTTGTGTGGATTTTGTATAAAGATTCTCTTGAAGCCAGAGGCCAGTTCATCTGCCTTGGCCTTTGCAAGTCTGCTTGTGTGTTTGTGGGCCTGTTTTGCCTACCTCCTCCGGGCCTGTGTGCTGCTCTTTATGATCCCATGTGTCCTGGAATGTGCCTTCTGGAGACTGCCTGCTTACTCCCCTGTGTGCTGGCCTCACCTGTATTGAGTAAATTATGATTTATCTGCCTGAGACTCCTCGAATTCTCTTCAATATCTTGGCTTCCTATGATCTGCCTCCTTTACTTGCATTGGAACATGACCTCACATAGGCTTTTTTTTTTTTAGCAATTCAGAAATATAAATAATAATTAGTGGCAACATATCCATAGCCAAACAATAACAAAAACAATAACACTATATGATTGTGACATCTAAGCATAATGCTTATTAATAAATATAAAAGTTAAATTTTATTATTTTATGTTTTTCTCCCTGTATGAATACTTTCTAGGAAGCTCAAGTGAAGGTAATGTCCAGCTCCTGTAGGGAAATGCATTTCTAATGACCTAAGGTAATTTCATCTCCTCAGGGGATTCCTGATGGGTAATGTAGACTACTGGAAGGAATTGTTAGATCTGAAGGAAACATGTAGGGGGCAAATGCAAAGCTCTCAGTGGACTGATGATGGGATAATAAAAGTTCATAGTGTTTACAGACAGCAGGAACTCATTACTGGGTCCATCAACAAACCCACCAAACTTGACCTTTGGAGTTTTTCAAGCATCTTGCCTTGTCCACTGTTACTCCTTTACATTATATCTTCATTATTTATTTCATGGGTTGATTGAAGAAACCTCTTAGTTGGTTGTAGAAGTAACCAACCGTCTTATTATTTTTTTTCCTCTTGTCTGTTCATAGAGGTAGCACCTTCTATTTTTTCAAAATATGCACCATTACTTTGTTTTTTGAAGCTTTTCAAATACTTTCCATTTTATTCAATGTGAGTGTCAAGAGCTTTTCAGTGGCCTATACTGCAGGTTGTAATCACTTGGTCATATGCTCACATTATCTTTCTGACCTCAACTAGCACATCTCTTCTTCTTGTTTCCACTAATCTGGTTCAGTGGCCTCTTTGCCATTTCTTGCATCCCTCCCAACACTTGGCTTGACTAATTTGTGTACTAAAATTTATACTTTACAGAAACCTTTTCTAGACTCAACAATTTTAAGAACTAGGATCTATATTCAGAAAAATGAAAAGATTCACAGCATACTAAATATATAATATGTAATTATCATAAGTAAATAAATAAAACTTAAGTTGATACACTGAATACAGCTGTTCACTTTCCCTCATATTTCATAATCCATATAGAAAGTCTGAAGTACTTTCATAAAATTCTGCTATTTTTTAGGAAGTCATGCAATAAAATAAAGTAAATTGTTTATGCTTATTTTTAAAGACAGGATCTCATGTGACCCAAGTTGGCCTTGAACTCTTTACATAGCTGAGGCTGGTATTGAACTTCTAATCTTCTCAGAAAGGTAGAGACAGAGTCTCTCTATGTAGCCCTGGCTGGCCTGGGACTCTCTATGTAGACCAGGTTGGCCTCAAAACTCTGAGATCTATTTGCCTCTGCCTACCAAGTGCTTGGTATTAAAGGCCTGTGTCCTTGCTTCCCCACTGAACTTCTGATCTTGTCTGGGGACTACAAGCTTGCATCACTATACCTGTTAACCTTTAAAATATTATTTGTACTATTTATGTATGTTTACACTTTCTTGGTTAATTGTCCATATTATTTATTGCTTAAAAATTTAAATTTAAATTCCTTTTTCATTGATGTGTGTGGTGTGTGAGTGCCTACTTGTCAGTATGTACATAGCTGCTGAGGAACACTCTGAAGTGGAGGCCCGCAGTCTTGAGGTTCAGAGAATGGTCAGGGAAGAACTTTGCTTGGGGTAACAATTGTGGGGTCTGAGTTCTGGCACAAGCATTGGTGATACCAAGGGAAATGCTTTCAAGTGCTGGACATGGATATTCTAGTTTATTTTCTGTTGCTGTGTCACACAGGGACAAAAAAGCAACTTAACAAAGGGGCTTATAATTCTAGGTCACATCATCATAGCAGGGAATTCCAAATGATTGGAACATAATATAGCTAGTCACATCACATCCACAGTATAGAGCAGAGAGAAATGAATGCATGCTTGATTTCTTCCTTCCTTCCTTCCTTCCTTCCTTCCTTCCTTCCTTCCTTCCTTCCTTCCCTTCTTTCCCTTCCTTCCCTTCTTTCTTTCTTTCTTTCTTTCTTCTTTCTTTCTTTCTTTCTTTCTTTCTTTCTTTCTTTCTTTCTTTCTTTCTTTCTTTCTTTTTTTCTTTCATTTTGAATGCTTGGACTTAGCTTAGGCTTGTTCCACTAGCTCTTATAATTTAACCTGTTACAATTCATCTACATTTTACCTTGGGGCTTTTAACCTTTCTTTCATTCTGTATGTCCTACTTTCCTGTTGCCTCTGTGTCTGGCTGGGTGGCCCCTCAAGTCTCCTGATGTCTCTTTTTCTTTCTTCCCCCTAGCCTAAATTCCTCCTCCTACCTACTCTCCCTGCCCAGAAGGCCTGCCTATACCTCTTCCTTTGCTATTGGCCATTCAGCTTTTTATTGGACCAATCAGGTGCCTTAGGCAGGCAAGGTGAAATAGCAACACATCTTTCCATAGCTAAACAAATATTCAACATAAACAATAGGTAGTTGGTGGCCACCTCTCCCTTGGGGCTTCAGTGCCCTAGGGTTGGTGTTTCATAAGTCCCAGAGCAGGAACTGATACTGAAAGGGCTCAACCTGGCCTTTTAAGTATTAAGCTAATAGCATGTCTCTGCTTCTAGCCTGTTCTTTCTTAAGTGTTTAAGACCTGGCCACCCCAGTCAAAAGGTGGGAAAGTGCAGAATGGACCCATTGCATGTGCATATTCCAGCTCCCTTCTGGGAAAAGCTGAGGAAGGTGTAAGGACCTGAGGACATGCTTGATTTCTTGCTTGCTTGCTTGCTTGTGCTCAACTCTACCTTTCCATGCCAAATGGTGGCACCCACATTGGGCTGAATATTCTTATATTATCATAATTAAGACAATCTCCCATAGAGATGCATACAGGACAACCCGATGTGAACAATGCATCATGAGAATCTCTTCCCAGGTGAGTCTAGGTTGTGGCAAGTCGAACATTAAAGCTAACCATCACAGGGGGCTTTAGATTATGTCTTCAACTGATAGTGATTTGTAGGAGAAACTGAATTTGGATTTGTCACCTCATACATGTGATAACTTCATGGAAGACATTATAAAGTCCTAGAGCCCCTGGTGCATTGTGCTTCTGATATGTGTCTTAATTCCCTCCTGGGTCACAGTGCTAGAATGTCTGAGTGTCTTTTGATTCAGTTTCTTCTATTTCTTCCAAGGCTGTGTTACAAAAGAAATATCCATTTCCCAGCTAACAATTTCATTTTTTAATTTTCTTTTATAACATGAAATATAATACCAATGAGATCTTTGAAAGTCAAGTGTATCTTAGTAAAAGCAGAAAAACTACTCAGAAATCAGTAGTTTGTATGTATCTGAAGTGCAAACGTTTTCAAAGGCAGTGATAGGCAGGAGCTATTTACTTCTCTGTTCCATCAGAAAGTCCAAGTCTTTTCCTGAGTCTCCTCATGGCTGACTTTATCTCCTGATTCCTCAGAGTGTAGATCAAGGAGTTGAGCAATGGGGTGATAACTACAAAGGACAGAAATGACTTTATTCCTGGGGAGGACAAACACAAAAATGCAGGGCACAAAATACCGGGTGACCACAGTGATGAAGCAGGTGCAGGTGGAGATGGCTTCCTTCCTTCCTTCTCCTGACTGAGACCTCAGCAACAATAATATGTTATGTATGATACCAGGGACAAGAAAAACCACAGTGTGGTGAGCATTCCTTATTGGAACTCATCAGCAGCTCCAGGACAAAGATGTCTATACAGGCAAGTTTGATGACCTGAGGGACATCACAGTAGAAAGTGTCAAGAACAGTGGGTCCAGAGTACGGAAGTGTCAGCAAGAGAGAAATCTGCACAATGGAGTGGACAAAGCCTCCCACCCAGGAGGCCACTATTAAGCCAATGCAACAGCCCCTGCTCATGATGGCCACATATCAATCTAGAGCCATCATTGACAGGGAAAACACATCCACCCGTTCAATAAGGTGGAAGAAGAACATCTGAGTGAGGCAACCATCAAAAGAGATAATCTTTCTGTTTGAGAGAAGGTCCACCAGAACCTTGGGGGCAGTGATGGAGGAAAAGCAGATGTCGGCAATAGACAAATTCCTGAGCAAGAAATACATGGGGGTGTGAAGGCGAGACTCACAGGTCACGGTGACCATGATGAGGAGGTTCCCCAGCAGAGTTGTCACATACATCAGGAGAAGGAAAAGAAACAGCACCACACTCACTTTTTGACTCTGGGTCATACACACACACACACACACACACACACACACACACACACACATTCAATTTAGTTCAATATATTGAATCAATTATTTCAATGTATAATCATTCAATTATATTGAATATGTTTCAATATGTAAATATTCAATTATATTGAATAAATAATTTCAGTTTATATACTGAAATTAGTCTAGTTGTGTACATTTTAAAGAATGTAATTAGTTTGGTGATCACTTCAAATTATTACATGCAAAATCATTCAATAATTTTTTTTAACTGACGACTGTTGGGAATGAAAATAGACTGCGTAGCATTTGTACAAAATAAAAATTATCAAGGGCATTGGTGGCTGGGGTGATGGCTCAGCCAGTAAGAGCACTTGCTTTGCAAGCGTGAAAACCCAAGTTTAGTTCCCAGGACCTACATAAAAAGCCAGATGTGTCAGTCAGTGCCTATAACTCTAGCACTGGGGGTGGAGATGGGAGAATCCTGATGACTGTGTAGCGTTTCCTGTTCACCCAGAGACCTCTTTTTCAAGGCAATAAGGCAGAGAACAATAAAGTAAGACGTACGGCATCCTATTCTGGCCTCTGCCATGCACGTGCACTTGCACACTGTCATTCATGCTCTTCTCCCACCACAACATTATAAAGGCTTAATTTGATGCTTTGGTGTCAAACTTCCCACGCACTAACTGTACCCTTTCTCCATTTGTTTTGCTTTAGTAAGATCTTTTCAACTCTCTTAGTCAGTTACACTATTTTCAGGGTCAAAGGTTCTGGCTTTCCTAAGAGCTTGAAGTGAAAGGACCATGTTCAGGTTAACTGTCCCCCATTTGTTATAATTATTATCAGTTGTTTTCTACATTGTCCAGGAAGGTACTTGGGCAAAAACACATAGGAGAGTCTGCAAGTTCTCTGGAAGATGATTTATTTTCATTAAAGGGAGAATCTAAGTTTACATAGAGTGGGGGAGGCGGTATAGAGACTTCTATAGGAGACATTGGAACACTTTTTAAAACCTCTTCCCTATTCTGCCCTCAACTCACTGAACAATGGGGTCTTTCATTGACTGTGAACCATCAATCAAGGAGGAGGAGGAAGCTGGGCAGGAGTTGAGGGGGACTCACAGGAGGGCAGTAGGACAGAAAGGTGTAGCTTCCTGGGTCTTAATGTGGGTGTTCCAGTTTTAGCTTCTGCCTAAACATAGGAGCCAACTGGAGATCTGCTTCCCTCTTCTGCTGTGTTCCTCCCTCATCTCTACTGTCTGCACCATCATCAGATCCCGTTTTCCCGTTGCTGAGATAAAGCAGTTGCAGAGTGATATTGCCCTTGGGAGTCTCCTCATGCCAAAACCTAAGGTGCCTTGTAGTATATATGTCTGTGTGAAGAAGAGGCTTTTACTTATTCCCTAAATAGGAAGAAAAAGATGAAAAGCAAGCTCCTTTCTCCAAACTCACAGCAATGTGCTCATTGGGAGACTGAATTAAAGGTGCTATTGTCTAGCTCCAGAGCCATTGCACTTGCCATAACCACCATTTTTTAAGCATCCAGCAGGATGGAACTAAATTTTCACCTCAAGTTTAGAGGAAAGAGCAGAAAACAGTTCAAGATGAGCTATTTGTTTTAGAAGCCACAGCGTTCCAGATAAACTAGGAACTGGCACAACCCATTCTCTCACCCACCTGCAGCACCACAGTAACCCTGTGCAGGAGAAACTGAGTTCCCTGAAGTTAGAGTCAATTGCGTTCCTGATGCCATGTTTATTAGGAAGTGGGAATGCATATATTCAGTGAGCCCTTCACTCTGTGCTCACATAGTTTATGATGCGCACAGCAAGGTTGGGACAGGGATTATTCTAGCAACACACACATACACACACAAAAACAGACATACACACACATGCACACATGCGTGCACATGCAGCGAAGGTCTGCTGAAGCAGTGTTCAGTCTGGTGGAAAATACCAATATTTAAGTGCACCAATAGCCATTGGAACCAGTGCTTTGGTACAGCAGAGTCTTATCTAGGGCTGGTTCTGAAAGGTTACCAGAAGAGCTAAAAGTTTCTTACAGGCTGGATGACTTACTAAGAACTGGGGCAGAAATGTATAATACAAAGAAAAGAATTCACAGAAGGCTGATCAGTTGTGAAATAACATGACTACCGAGAGAACACTAAACATGTGATGTAGTTGTAGTGTAGGGGAGTGTGGAGTGAAAGGAGATTTTTAATTTTTATTCGTCACAGACAATCACTTGTCATATTAACTCAGTGATAAATGTGTTATTTTATATTCTGTGGCTCTTAGGTATTGTTTTGTTGACCAACAACTGATCTAAGCCTACTGGTGTAGCTAGAGTTTTCCTGCCTTGCCCACAGTCAGGACAAATCTTTGTCACCTGCCAGTCCCACAGCCATCAGACCCAACCAAGTAAACACAGAGACTTATATTGCTTACAAACTGTATGGCCGTGGCAGGCTTCTTGCTAACTGTTCTTATAGCTTAAATTAATCCATTTCTATAAATCTATACCTTGCCACGTGGCTCGTGGCTTACCGGCATCTTCACATGCTGTTTGTCATCATGGCGGCTAGCAGTGTCTCTGACTCAGCCTTCACTTCCCAGCTTTATTCTCCTCCTTGTCCCGCCTATACTTCCTGCCTGGCCACTGGCCAGTGATTTATTTATTGACCAATCAGCAACACACTTGACATACAGACCATCCCACAGCATACTGGACTCTGGTTTCTTGCAAGATTGTAAAATGTTTCTCCATGGGGAGAAGGAACAATTAATTCCCTTGATAACTTGGCCCTCAATTCTGACCCATGTGTTTAGTAGCAAATGGTGGAGAGTGTTCTTAGAGCTGTGATGAAATTTTGTGGTTCTCATTTGAGGATGGAGACCAGAAAAGGACAATGACCTACTGCATCATACTGCTCCTGCCTCTTTCCCCCTTTAAATGGGGCTAATACAGTGATGGGATCACAATAAATAAGTGCTGTGGGATGTCTTTCAGTATGCTGTGAATATGTGTTACTCTCATTAGTTGATAAGTAAAGCTGTTTGGCCAATGGCAAAGCAGAATAAGGTTATGTGGTACATTCAAACTGAAGATGGAGATGAAGAAGGGTGGGGTCACAGCAGAAGCTGCAAGCCACTGCCAGGAGAAGCAAGATGTGAGAGAACAGGTAACGCCATGAAACCATGTGGCAAGACATAGATTAATAGAAATGGGTTGAATTAAGTTATAAGAGCTGGTTAACAATGTACCTGAGCCATAGGACATACAATTTGTAATTAATGTAAGTCTCTCTGTGTTTACTTGGGACCTGGCAGCCATGGGACCAGGCAGGACACAAGAAAACTTCTAGCTACATTTGGCGACCAATGTGGGGCAAGAATTTCCACTTAAAATCTGAGAAAGCTTTAAAAAAGGGTTCTAAATGGAGCTAAAAACAGCTCCCTAGTTCGTGTCTCTCCTTACCAGCTGGTGATACAGAGATGCGTCCCCTGGTTACAGTGGGCTTCAGTGGCAACATGGCAGGCTCCTGCAGTCTCTCACTGGCCTCAATACAAAAAGGCTTCTCCCAGCCACTGCCTGCTGGCTTGGGATCACAAAACACAGTCATACTACTTAATACTGCTTCCCAGAATTGGGGAGGTAAGCATGACTCCTTGGTACCTGCACCATGTTGAAAAACCAAGTGGGTGGAGCCAGCAGCCAGGGCTGCTGCCATTTTCATCCTAGCCACAGCAGCTTAACAGTTCAAAATCTCTCCTGGTCAGAAAACGATATGTTACTTTGGAAGGATTATAGATATACAATAAGACAGATTCAGATGGAAAAAAAACCTCTAAACAGTTTGCAGTGTTTGTAAAAATGTACATAGGCTTAGAAGAGAGGAAAATGAGTATAGGCAGTTATATAAAGAAATAAATAATTTTTTTTTTTATTTTTTTTATTTTTTATTTTTTTTTAATTTATTTTAATTTATTTTGCAATACAATTCAGTTCTACATATCGGTCACGGATTCCCTTGTTCTCCCCCCTCCCGTCCCCCCTCACCTTCCCCCCAATGCCCCCCCCCCCCATTCCCATCTCCTCCAGGGCAAAGCCTTCCCCACAGACTGAGGTCAACCTGGTAGACTCAGTCCAGGTAGGTCTAGTCCCCTCCTCCCAGGCCAAGCCAAACAATCCTGCATAGGCCCCAGGTTTCAAACAGCCAACTCATGCAATGAGCACAAGATCTGGTCCCACTGCCTGGATGCCTCCCAAACAGATCAAGCCAATCAACTGTCTCACCCATTCGGAGGGCCTGATCCAGTGTGGACCCCTCAGCCATTGGTTCATAGTTCATGTGTTTCCATTCATTTGGCTATTTGTCCCTGTGCTTTATCCAATCTTGGTCTCAACAATTCTCGCTCATATAAACCCTCCTCATTCTCGTTGATTGGACTCCCAGAGATCCACCCAGGGCCTAGTCATGGATCTCTGCATCCAGATCCCTCAGTAGTTGGATGAGGTTTCTAGCACAACAATTAGGGTGTTTGGCCATCCCATCACCAGAGTAGGTCAGTTCGGGCTGTCTCTCGACCATTGCCGGCAGAGAAATAAATAATTTGAAATAAATAATTTTAAAAAATAAAGTCATTAAAGAGACAATAAAAATAATATAAAAGAAATAAGCCACATAAAGATGGAAAATACACAGAGTGTCTGGATTATTGTGTTTTATTTAAAATTTTTTTTACTGTTAATGAGCTAACTGAAGAAAGACATTTGATTGTAAAGGCTGTTAAGTTAAACATATATATATATATATATACATATATATATACATATATATATACATATATATACATATATATATATATATATATATATATATATATATATATATATATATATATGATATCTTGACTTCAAAATTTGGATATAAGGATATGTTGCTTCGGAAAGGAGGTTCTACTTTTGTTTCCACAGGAAGCAAGAGGCTGTGGATTTGTTTCAGGTTAAGATGGATCAGATTTGATCAAGTGAGACCTCCTAAACCTTGACAAAGATTATAACAGGTCTTCCCAGGACTTGACTATTATTCTGAATTCTCTTAGGGTTCCTATAAGATTAGTAGTGCCCCCAATCAGTAGGAAGTAGCCTAGAAAACTATACCCACATTCCCAAAAAATGGATTATGTATGTTTGTCTTTGTTTAGGGGTTGATTACAAATTGTTATTGGTCATAGTCAATCTCTTTCTAAAAGAAGAAAGGAGGATATGATATAGAAATGTATGATATAGAAATGATATGACAAAAGGGTAGATTATTGAATCTACCTTGATCCAGAAAACAACTGTTAATATCAAAATACTTTACATTGACATGGATTTTTTTTCCAGACAGGGTTTCTCCATATAGTTTTGGTGCCTGTCCTGGCTCTCTCTCTGTAGACCAGGCTGGCCTTGAACTCACAGAGAGCCACCTGACTCTGCCTCCCAAGTGCTGGGATTAAAGGCATGTGCCACCACCACCTGGCTGGATTTGGTTCATTGATACAAATTTAAAGTTAATTTTGTTATACTGTATGTATTTTCTACTCTTGTTTAAGGTATTATGCTTATGCAATTCATTTAAAATTTAAATTATAATGTATAATTAAGAAATACAGATTAATAATTAGTCATCTATGATAATCAAACTTATAGTCATGTTAGTTCAGTTTTCTAGGTATACATAGATGTATTTCAATTAGGTAGGTAGTCTTCAAACACTTCAAAGACCTACAGAATATGGCATTTAAAATGTTTTAAGAATGTAGACTTTTATGGACAGTGAGACATGTCTACTCCTGGCAGCACCAATTGCTTCAAAGAAGATATGGGCTGGAGAGATGGTTCAGTAGTTAAAGGCATATACTGCTCTTATAAAGGACCTGAGTTTGGTTTTCAGCATGTAATTGGGCAGCTTACAAACACCTGCAGTGATAGCTAGCTTCTGGGGGTTCAGTGTTCCCTTATGGCCCCATGACCACTCACACACATAAGCATACACACACAGAGACACAAATAAAAAATAACAAGCCTTGGTAAAGAATAATGTTTTGTTTTTATAAGCTGTTATTGGTCATCTCTGAGAATTATAGGGTCATATTATGTACATAGCTCAGTGTGGCTATAAAATTTCTACCCCCCTCTTTCAGCCTCTCAAATATTGGTATTAGAGGGTTATACTACCACACTTAGCATCAAGGGAATTTTTGGATTATAATAATTTTTTTGCCTTGTACACAGAATATTTTTTGAAATGTTCAAATATGTTTAGATAGACAGATGGAAATGGACAAAATTATGCTAAATAAAATAAACCAGACACAGAAAGATGAGTGGTTCATTGTCTTAGTTAGGGTTTCTATTGCTGTGAAGAGACACTATGACCACGACAATCCTCTTAAGAAAAACATTTAATTGGGGCTGGCTTACAGTTCAGAGGTTTAGTCCATTGTTATCATGGTGGGAAATACAGTGGCACATAGGTAGACATGGTGCTGAAGAGGTATCAGAGAATTCTACATCAGGATCTGCAGGCAGCAGGAAGAGAAAATGAGCCATTGGGCCTGGCTTGAGCTTCTGAACCCTCAAAGCCCACCCCTAGTGACATACTTCCTCCAACAAGGTCACATATACTCCAACAAGGCCACACCTCCTAATGATGCCACTCTCCATGGACTTATGGGAGTCATTTTCATCAAACTGCCACATTCATGTTCTACCTTTCAGATATAGAGGGTGAAAAAAATGGTCTGAAAGTAGAATAGTTATTAATGGAGGTTGAGAGGTATGTATGTGCACATGAGCACACATGTGTCTGAGCATGTGTGTGTGTGTGCGCATGCGTGTGTGTGTGTGTGTGTGTGTGTGTGTGTGTGTGTGTGTGTGTGTGTGTGTGTGAAGGGTGGAGAAAAAGAGGCTGGACTTAGTGCATGCTGAAAGCTTATGTGTTACCACATTGAATCCCATTAGTAAGTATAATTAATACATGTTAAAAATTAAGATATGTAACTATAAATTTGATGATATTGCTAGTGTATTTATAGTTTAAGAAAAGAAAATGATTTGTGCAAATTTAAAGATTTAATGCAGGATAAAAAGTGAGACACGACTATTACTCTGCAGATCTTTGCTGCTAAGCCTGCTTCCTTTTGAATTCTAAGTCAAAAATCATAACTTTGCTTTTCCTCCTTTCTACTCTGTTTTTGGAGACTGATCAAGACCCCAAGCACACTTGTTCTGACACTCAGGGTTTCCCACACTTTTCTTTGAAGATTCCCATGAACAGCTGCATGCAGCCCTCCACGGCTTGCTCTAACTCAAAAGGTGTAACTGCCTCTCCCTCTCATCCCTTCTGGCAGCTGCCAGGATTTATAGCCTGCTTGCCTTGTGGCTTCTCTCCCAAACTCTAATAGAATGGAAGACATATTGTTTTCTCCCTGCTGCACAGATTCAATCGATGTAGTTTCTCATCTTGTATCACAAGAACATTTGAAGAATCTCATTTGGAAGAAACTCTTTTTACATTGATTTTAAAATGTGACAGCCACAGTGCTATGTAACTCAAAGGCTTTCAACAAATACAGGAAGACTCCTTAAGCTCACTGCTTTCTTCTTCTTTTTTAAAATTTAACTTTACTGATTCTTTGAGAGTTTCACATCATGCACCCCAATTCTACTCACCTTCCAGTCCCTCCATTTCTTCCCCTCACCCCTTCAGTGCCCTACTCCCACATCAAAGAAAACAAAACACAGTAAGCAAGCAAGCAAACAAAAATAAGAACAAAACAAACAAACAAAAAAAAAAACAACAACAAAACCTCTTTGCTCCTCCTCTTTCCTGCCTCTCCAACACCTCTTCATTTGTCCTGGTGGCATTGAGGGTCTCGGTGTGTCATATAGTACATTCTTTAGTCCTCTCAGCTTTACTAGCAAATGTTCATTGCAATGAGTCACTGGTTCGGTTTAGGGCCTCTGGTTTCTGGTACACCATTGTCACTGGATCCTCACTGGAACTCTTCTGGGATATTATGGGGCTGCCCTGCATCTTAGAGATACTGTGGGTATTGTTCCACAGGACCAGTCCCTTCACAAGAATTGGTGATGGACACAGAGGGAATACCCTGCCCCCACAGGACTCTTGGGTCTGCAGGGGCCACAATCTACCACGAGCTTCTGGCCCAACCTGGGGGTCTGATTTGCTTTCTCCTTAATACCTCCCCCTTCCAGTACTTAACATTCACCTTTGTTTTGTTTGTCAGTGAGATGATCATCTTTAGTTTGAAGTATTTGCTATCTCTAGAAAATATTCAGTCAGATTCCTAAAATACAGCAATAGTATCTCAATTTTAATATGTACAACCTTAAAACTAGCTGGTAATTTAATGTCTTTATCAATTTCCTTTGCTCTTAAAATTTCATTGAAAAATTTTATGTTATTAGGTACAATGCAAAACAATTGGTAAGGTTAATTATTGAAAAATGTGCTTCTGAAGGTAATTTCTTTGGATGATTAAATGTCTTAGTGTCTTTCTCCATTTTCAGGAAAGAAAGGGCAAACACAAGGAATAGCTTTAAGGTTATGCCAATGTGTCCCTGTCTTATATTCAAATCCCTCAGCTACAGACCTAATGTAAGAATGGCAAACAAAGTAGCAGTAGCAGACTGATTGTAGTTTTGATGATGTTGTTTCAATGGGATTCATTAAAGTGTTATCAAAACAGTCGTGTGCACATTGATATATTTTGTCTGGTGTTTGGAATTCTTTAGAGGCAGTGGAAGAATCTATTTGATTTGTATCTTCTAATTTTTTTGCACAAGGGCCCCTGTGCAGTGTCCTGGTCCCTTAGTCCCAGCCCTATTATGAGAGCTAGGCAGAGGATTATTGTTGGACAAGAAAGTGGAAATCAACTGGCTACTTTTCCTGGTGGTGATGGAGTTTCAGTGGGAATTATTAAATTGTTGCTAAAGTATACACCTACATGTAAACACACAGAAAACTTATATGAAAAAAAAACCCCAACATTTTGGTTAGTACTCAATTGAGTTACCAAACCCCCTTTTTATTCTTAACTTAATTAGCTCTTGTTGAAACATGCCTTGTTGTATGCCTAAAAATGTTCCAGGGTCTTATTTGATGTTTTCAAATACATAAAAATTGTACATTTGAATATACATGTCTGCATCTACATATACATGTACACACACATATACACATACACACACCTGTGTATGTATGTTGTGATGGGTATCTTGAATGAAGCTGTCTGGAAATGAGAAAAGATAATTAAATCCTAAACAGTCTTAGAGATCTTTATTTCCTTAGCAAGCAGAAAATAGTTCTGGTTCTTGAACCTTTTTGTCTGTCTCTTCAAGTTGCTATACAGCATGCTTATAAAAATACAGCTGTCAATCATTTCTCACAATTTTTCCATTTAAACCTTTCTTTTGGGGAGAGCTAGAGAGACCTAAGTTTATATTCAGATAGAGATAAATGGATACAATTGTTCATACACTAGATTTGTTCTTATGAACTCTACTGTTGTGCAGAATAAAAATTGTAAGAAGCAATGTCCTGGCATTTGGGGTAGGAAGTCTTGGTTATTGTTATTTCTAGGGTGATAAAGTCTGCCCTCTCACTCCCTCAGTCCAGGACTGAGTCACTTAGTTCTACTCTCCCTGTCTCTGTCATTGTGATGATTAGCTTTAATTGTCAACTTGGCACAACCTAGAATCACCTGGGAAGAGAGTCTCAGTGAGAGATTATCTACATTGGGTTGGCCTGTGGGCATGTCTGTGAGGGATTATCTTAATTAATTTGTGGGAGTAGACCCAGCACTATTCCATAGGTTGGGGTTCCTGACCTATATAAGAGTAGAGAAATTGAGCTGAGCACAAACAAGCGAGCAGGCATGCATCCATTTCTTCCTGCTCTAGACAGTGGATGTGGTGTGACCAGCTGCTTGAAGTTTCTGTCACCTTGATGTCCACACAATGATGAACTATTATCTAGAATTGTATACTGAAATGAACTCATTTCTGCCGGTGGCTGTGTCAGAGGAGCAGCAGCTGACAATTGAAGTTCAAGGTATCAGCTCACCAAGAGGCGGATCCTTGATGGGTGAACCTCAGATAGGCAAGGCCCTGAGACCACAGATTCCAAAATGTCTTTTGCTTCTGCTGTGCCTTCACATGCTTGCTGCTGCCATCTTTCTCTGGTATCTGGCATGGTGTGAATGGGTGTGTTTATCTCATGGAAACATCCCATTCTACTGGGCATTTTTACCTGTGGATTATTATGAAGATGATTTCTTCCTAAGCTATACTATCTAACTGATAATAATAATGTTAGTTTAAATAGAGTTTTGATGATAAAATATAAAACAAGGAAGTGCCACACAGCTACACACGTGAGTTTCTATTGAGGAGCCATATAGACTATGGCTGAGGTTAATGATTAAGAAAAACAATTGAGTTCCAGTAGCCCAGTTAGCTTAAATTCTTTTTTTTTTTTAGCTTTTTAAATTTTTTTAAGCTTTTAATTTTTAAAAAATTCTTTTAACCTTAATATTGAGAGATATGTTCACAGGTTTTGGAATGAATCATAGCTGAAACAAAGCTTTGAAAATAATTTAAAGTTAGGCTAAGATATTTTTGTCAAATAGCTTTGAGGTGAAAAAACCCAAGAAGATTATGCAAGAAATCCACAGGAGTCTGCTTAAGGGGTATCAGGGAATTTATTAAGATATAAGTAGGGGAAATACACTCACAAAATACAGAACTGAGTGAACAGCTGAAATCTTCCTCTGTTTTGTCCAGGAGCGAATGCACCTGGCTGTCCAGTCTCCGATAACACCAAGAAGAGACTGTGACCCTTCTAACTTTCCTTTTAAGAGGTCATGTCCTCAGGCAAGAAGCACTACCTCCTTCGGGCCATATAGCCCAAGGTCATGGGCAGAGCAAATAAATAAATAAATAAATAAATAAGAAGATAATTTAAAGTTTTAGAAAGGCACATAGTTGAATGAGGAACTCTTTAAGGTCAGGGAACAAGAACAAAGCAGTCCAATTATTACTAGCTGATGTGTCTTTCTTGCTAGGATTGGTTGATGACCAAAGGTGATGATTAATTCCTTGTACCTATTTTTGCCCTCAATGTCCTGATATAAAAAACTATTGATGAGTGGGTATGCACCCTAAAGATTTAAAGTAGAGCTGACTGATTCTTTTTCATATATAAAAGTTTAGATTTATGATTTTTTAAAACATTTCTTATAAGATTACCTTTCAAGATAAATAATAAAGTGATTGGTCCTTTCTTTGTAACCACAAACACAGCCTGCCAGTAAAAGAATATCTTGCTTGCTTACACACTGTTAATCTGTAACAAGTTGCTTGGGTATGAATGTTCATAGGTTCTTGGGATAATTTGTTTTTCACCTGTAATACATAAAATGTTTAATCACGTTAAGGGATATGAAAAACATGCTGGATTTTTACTTGTTTTCATTGTAACCATTCACTTGAAAAACAGAATGTAACCAAACTGTAAAGTTTATATTGCCTGAGAGATTTTGCTGGGTTACATAAGCTGTAAGGGAAGGATAGAGAGAGAGTTAAAATGAGTTAGAAGGAACACATCAAGAACAAAGATAGAGAAGGAACACATCAAGAATAAAGATAGGGTTAGAAGGAATTAGAATGAGAGAAGGAAGTTACCAGGAAAATAAAGAATAGAGAATATGAGGGAAGAATAAAGGAAAGATCTGAAGGAAACCATCAATAGAGGGAGTGTTTTTCCCTTTACCCCTCAGATAGAAAAAGTCATAGTGTGTGCTGCTCTGTGGATTCCATTTGAGCTCTGCACTGCTGGAGGCTGGCCCCCAGGCAGCCATACATTTCTACTAAGTTGTTTTTTGTTTGTGTATTTTTCCCCACAGCAACAGAAATGAAACTAAAACAGAAATTGCACCAGGAGCGGTGTTATTTATTAAGCTGCACTGTTTACCATGCGAGAGAAGCCACGAGGCACAGCAAAACCCTCTGTAAGAGCTTATTAAGGGAAGGAAATAGAAGGGATGTGCATAGGCCTATGGAATGACCGTGCAGGAAGAGAGGGAAGGAATAGGTGTAATTTGCTTGTATAGGTCCCCCGATGTAGCAGGGTCCTTTACTGTTGTTCCCTTTGGGGGAGGGGGCCAAGTAGGTGCAGAGTCAAACCACACAGACTCAGGGAGAATGTGGAAACAACAAGCTCAGTTTATTCAGGAAGAGGCAAGCCTTATATACTCCCTACCCCACCCTGGAGGGAGGTCTGATGAATATACATCTGCTGGTTGTGACATGGCTGCCTCTCATTGGTCCAGGTCATTTCCAGATCATGTTTCAGCTGCTGTTGCTAAGACCCTTAGGCAGAGCCAGGCTGGCTCTCAGAAAGTTATCTTTTTTACTTGGCTGGGCCTCAAGCCTGCTAGGCATGAGTTATCCCATACCCCCCTCTGCACATGTGCATATGGGCTTGTGTAGCTATGCCAGGCATGCACATAGATTGCATGACCATGCTGCGTGCAGATTACATGATCTAGGACACAAGGTCCTAGGATGACTAAGCATCTTGCCTGGCTACTGGACAGCACAGGCATGGTCATGTACCTGGGGGAGTGGCTAGGAATTCTAACAGTGGAGTTGTGACTATGATATTCCCACCCATGAAGATTTTATGCCTCAGAATATTTTAAAAATACATTTATTCATTTTTTTTACATATATGTGTATACCTATGGAAGTTTATGTGCACCAGATGCATACAGGTGTTTGAGGCACCCAGAGATGTAGAAATTTCTGGAGTGGGAGTTATAAGTGGTTGTGAACAACTTGATTTGAGTGCTGGTGCCAGGGGCATGCTCTGGTGGTTGACAGGTTCCAGAGGAGGTAAGGAGTAGGCAGGGAAGAAGTGAGCCAGGCCACGATGGTGGTGAGAATCTTGCAGCCTGACTAATTAGCAGTCAGAATGCTTCTTTATTTATATAAAATTCAGTTAGAAGGGATAGATTCATGTTTTTCCAAAACATAGGTCATATTTGTTTCTGGATATGTGTTTAACTTTTTTCTTCCATATGTGGGGTCATAAGTTTAGTCATCATTGTTGAACTGTGACAGAATAGAGTTATCTTTTGCAATCATTTTTCCTCGTTTAGTCTTCATTGATAAACAGTTATCTTTTATAATCATTTTTATTCACTAGCCCCATAACCCAGTTTTTAAGAATCCAGAGGCCTATGACAACCTGTTTTCAGGCTGGTAGCTCTTGTGGCTTTAAGGATGCTAGACAGAAAGAAAATCTCCAATCCCGCCCAGGCAGTTTGCCATGTCCCAAGCAGTGTATTAACTCTTAATGGTCAGAGTGCCTAAGAAAAATTCTCGGGCCAAAGCTGTTGCAGTTATTATTCAATTTCTGGCATAATACAATGTTTATGTTTCATATATTTTATTTATTTATTTATTTATTTATTTATTTATTTATTTATTTATTTATTTATTTGGTTTTTTCAAGAGAGGGTTTCTCTATGTAGCTTTGCACCTGTCCTGAAACTCACTCTGTAGCCCAGGCTGGCCTTGAACTCACAGAGATCTGCTTGGCTCTGCCTCCCGAGTGCTGGGATTAAAGGCATGTGCCACCACTGCCCGGCCATATTTTTATTTTATAATTAACTTAATTTCACATACCAGCCAGGGATTCCCCCATCCTCCCTCCTCCCATGTGGGAGCCCGTTCTCGGGTTCCTCGTGGCTTTACCCAGCAGGTCAACATAGAGGATGATTAGATCATGGGCCTGAGTGCAGGTGTCTGGGATGGTCTGCACTTGGCTGTGCTGGGGGAGGAGGTCTTTTGCTCCACCCCTTGGCGTCTCTATAAAAACCCTGGGGCAGAGACAGTCAGGGCCCGTTGGAATAGGTTCCAGGCCCTCTCGAGGCTATCCTTTATTTTCTATCTGTTTATCTCCGCAAGATTCTCCGCAATAAATCCTTCTATCTAATATTTCCTGCTGCTTGCACTCAAGAAAACTCTGGGGAACTGTGGGGGTGGTTGGGTAAACGCTCCACAGAATGGCGCCCGAACAGGGACTAAAGAAAAAAGAAAAAAAAAGGGACTAAAGAAAAAAAGGGGGGGCTAAAAAAAGGGGGACTAAAGACAAATGAACAGGGACTAAAGACAAAGTAATAGGGACTAAAGATAAAGGAAAATAATAGTTTTATTACAGAGTTTTTGGCGAAAGTGCTGAGTCAGCCCTGCCAGTGGATAAGGCATGCCGGTGTTATGAAAAATATATTTTTTATATATATTGAGAGGCAGGGGTTTTATCCTCGAGAGAAAAGGAAAACGGACTGGAAGGATGTCCAATGCTGCAGCGAAATTCTCTTCTGTCAAAATTTTCTATCTTCTATCCCTTTCTCAATTTCTATCTGTGAAAAATAAGTATAAGGCATAGGATAGTAAAATAGTGTAGGAAAAACTTAGAAGTGTAAGATTGTGTAGGAAAAAATAAGTAAGGCAACTAGACAGAAAAACTCTTCAATTTTCTAACTTTGGGGACTATGAATGCAAACTGGGGGAAAAAATCTTTGGGCTTTACAGGTAGTAAAAAAAGCTCTTCTTTGAGCTTATGGGGAAGAAAAGGTTTCCTATGGAAGCTTTTGACCTGGGGACAGCTGAAATGCTAAATTCAGGCGGCAGGAGAAAGTAATTTCTCCCTGAGGCAAAAATGGGGGTGTAAGAAGTCAAAGTTTAAAGTTGGGAAGTTTTGGGAAAAGTTGGTCTTTCTCCTGGGGGGAAAATCTTTCTCTTAAACTAAAAGCTTTTCTTGGAAAATTTGGGGGAAAAAACTCTCTAAAAAGCTTTAATCTTTCTCAAAAGCTCTCTTAAACTTAAAAACTAAAGCCTTTAACTTTCTCAGAAGGATAAAAATTAGAATCACCTGAAGATATTAGTATGGGGACCACCTGTGATTAGCTCTAAGGGAAAACAACAAACCTCTTAAGACAGCAAAACCTAAGCTCTTTCAAGCTTTAAAAATCCTCCCTGCAATGCAGGAGGCAGGGAGAAGTTCCTAAAAACCTCTTCTAAGCTCTCTCTCTTCAAGCTAGTAAAAGGCAGTGGGTCAGAGTACCCTGAGGGAAACCCTTGGGAGAGTGTGGGTAAAGAGCTACAGAGAGCCCAAAAGGGCGGGAAACTTTACCTGAGAAAAGCAAAAAAGCCAAGCTTTTCAGTTACAGTCGAGCTGAGGCATCAAAGGTTTTGTTTGAGCGTTTCAGAATGAAAAAAAAGTGCTTCTAATCTTCCTAACACAAAGATCCCCTGAAGCATTGTATCCTCGCTTCTGACCAAAAACCCAGAGGCGACTGGCCAGCGTCTCTGAGTTGGGGTGCATTTCGGGGATAGTAGGGGTTCCTGCAGTTGTAAACTTCCTGGAGCACAGAGCTGAGGCAGGAAGGTGCAGGACCCAGGGGAAGATTGCTAATGAACAAACAAAACTAAAGCCAGTGGGAATGGCACAGTTGTCTGCTTTCCTACAAGTCCCGGGTTGCTAGGTCCACAGCTGAAAAAAAGAAATCAGAGAAAAAAGCTTTCCTATCAGAGAAAGGACCTTTCTGGGAAAACAGTAAAGCTGATCTGTGTCTGAAGCAGTTGTGCTGCTGAGTCAGAACGCTGTCTGGGGAAAGAGCCCAAGCCAGGGCAGAACAGAACTATCCAGGAGTAAAGCTTTCTTTTCTGTCAGAGAAAGCACCTCTTTGAGAAAAGCTTTGTTTCAACTGACTCCTGTGAGATGAGGGAGTGTAGCCCTAAGGGGTGATTGCCTCTGGCCCAAGTCCTGTCCTTGAGCACCCAGACAAGCAAACCCAACCCACTGGGGGACTGGGACAGGTGAAGGCCTGATGAGGCAAAACACCAGTCCTAATGGGAGTTTAGAAATGGCAAAAACCTCCCTTGCTAGATTTTCAGTCTGTACACAAACCACACAGACCCTGAAAACAGAAATGGACAAAAAACCCCTACCTTCAGTAGCAGGGAAAGCCGCCACTGTAGTGTCGGAAACTGTTTCTGGGGTAGAGGAGATAAACTGAGACCAAACTGGGAACTGTCTGGGAAAGACTCCGAAGAAACAGAAGGGACATATTCCTCCCCAGAAAATACATGACCTGTGAAAAGCTGCTAGAATTTGAGGCAGATTCGGGGGAAGAAAAAAGCCCCTACTTCCAAAGGCAGCTAGCAGAGGTACAGATCCGCAAACAGATACCTGAAGCTCTGCATCTGGGGGGGAAGGAACAAGCAAAATGAGATAGATCAGTGGGAGAAAAATCTCTGAAGGAGCTATGGAAAAGCTGTTGTAAATGATCTTGTTTTTCACTGACTGGCTAAGACAAACACAAGCCCCTAGGAAAGTTGCTATCAGAAATGCCAGCCTCAATGCCAGCTAACGAGGCAGGTGCAGTTCTGATTTGGGGCCAGTGTCTGATGAAGGAGAGACACCTGTTAAAGCCAGTTGAGGAGAGAATAGGAATCTCCCAATGTGCCATAGTTGAAAATATAAAATGCTTGTTCAAATCTCCTGTTGCAAAAGCAAAAAACTTTGTTCAAACCTCCCAATCAAGAATTTGTAAGCAAGTCTGGTAAAAGAGAACCAGTTGACTCTCAGACCCAAAAAGAACTATGGGAAATGTCTGATATAAGGGAAACGATATAAAGGACTGATACAAGGGACTGATATTATGGACTGATATGGGAAATGCATTCTGGGAAAGGTAGTTTTTCCGCTAAAGATGGCGACATTGCCCTGAAACACGTTTGTCAGCTCGAAAATACGTTCATGATAAACTTAAAATACAGCTTTTAAAATAATAAGGAGGAAAATCATCTAAGAGTTTAAGTGTCAGTTCCAATGAAAAATTGAAAGGATATGGAGCTAGGTGCTTCTCAGTTTGGGGCTCCGTTGTTAAAATGCCTTATTTACCCTAATAGCTGTGCAAAGTTTTTTTACAGTAGTTGGAAGAAACAAGCCACTTTAAAATCCTTAAAACAAGGGAGAGCAGTTGATACACTGAACGTTGTCTAAGATCTGAAGAAACTTATGTGAAATTAAAAATTATTTACCTCTTGAACAAACAGCCTGCAACGAATGATTCCTTTGCAAATCTAATTAAGGGGATAAGAAACAGGCATTCAAAAAGAAATGACTGCTTTATAGATGATGGGAAACTTCAGAAAATCTAGCTGTCTTACAAAAGAGTTGCTTCACCTGAAAGTTCCTTGTAAAAAATCAATGCTAAATATTACAGCTGCTAATAACATCAGGAGTTAAAGTTAATGAAGTGAAAATATTAAATACAGTTCGGAGCTGTGCCACTTTTGGCTTTACTAGCTCCTTTAGAAAAATACTTTATATCACCTAATAGCTGTGCAGTATTTGGCGAAGAGCTTTACAGCAGCTAAATACGGTAATTTCACGCTCAGCGTGAAGTGAAGTTTTTCGGTAGAAGGAACCAAAAGTACTGCTGTAATAGAAATGTTTGTCTGAATTGAAGTACTTAGGGGACTATTATGAATTTGGGTGAAGGGACAGCCTCTAGTTAAAAACCGTCTACCGTTGACAGTGCATCTCTGTCAGTTCCGGACCGGCTGAGAGAACTGGCAACTTTGGAGTGTGGCGTCATCCTGGGAAGGTTACAGTCCCCTAGCAACAACTATCACAATTCTATAACAACACTCACTAAATTCCAGTGTTTTATAACAAAGCTGACTATAAACTCTAAACTTTAGAAATGTACTTCCTGTCTAGTTAAGAGAATCTTTCTAATAGAGAGTGGTAATAATTAAGAGTAAGAAATAGAAAAAGATGATAATAAGATATGTGAGTTTGTAAAAATTCTCTTGTTAGATCTGTGTTAAGAAATCTTTAGGTGTTTGCTAAATTAGATATATGCTAATGGTAGCCCTATATATGTTTGTAAAATAGATCTATAGAGTTCCTTTAAGAATATAAGCTTGCAAGAAGTATCTACTGTAGTCTTAAGACATATAGTAATAAGCTTGTAAGAAGTAAAGATGCTAGTTGTAAATGTAAGTTTAAATAAGAAATAAGATGGAATGAATATAAGTATAGAAGTAATAAATATATTTGCTAAAGTAGTTCTATAGTTTCCTTAAGGAGTATAAATAAGTAGATGTTAATACGTTATTTGTGAGTTTGTAAAAACATGTAAATGTTGAATGTGAGTCTAAATGCTTTGCAAGGCAAAAGGTTATATGTGAGTTTGTAAAAAAGTGTATATGTTAAGTGTGAGTCTATTCTTAATGTATATGGTGAAAGAACCTGAGACACACAGAAGGTAGTGTCCTAGTAGACTGCAAAGCAGGCAGTCTGAGCAGTTTTCAAAAGTTCCATAAGCCGCTAAGAAGCTAAGAATGGCGGACGCCAGAACCAGCACAAGGCATCCACAGTTGAGATCTGTGGAAAATCATCGCAACACAGAAAAACCTGAGCTAACATCAAAAACGGTGCGGTTTAGAATACTACTGTACCTAAAAAGGTCTCTGGCTTGAGAATAAAAGTTCGGAGACGCTTGTTTGAACAAAAATTGTTAACTGCAAAAAGTTTTGGTTGAAAAACGTCTCTTCATATTTTGAAGTGAAAGCCTGATACCAGAATTTATTTCTTGTTTGAACTTTTTGAACTTAAAATGAGATAAAATTGCAAAAAGAATTTGGTTATGGATTTCTTCATATTTGGAAGGCTCATACCAGAATTTATCACTTGAATTTTGGGACTTAAGACATGAAATGAACAGTAGAGATTTCATTACAATGGGACAATTTTGAGTTTACTTATAGTAATGACCTAGGAACTGTTTGCTGGAATTGGGTTAAAAAAGGAACTGTTTAAATGAAGAAATTTATTTCTACCTAGAATCAAGATGCAGTTTTGTGTATGCATATATGCTTTATTAATTGGTGATACATGAATTGTTTTGTGGAACTGTTTATGTAAAAATGAAATTACTTACAGAACTGATTTTGGATGTTTTGCTAAGTTTTCAAAGTGTTAATGGTTAGATTGAGAAGATTGCTTTTCAATATGGGTCTGTAGGAATTGTATAAGTTTGGGTTCCTCTAACTAGGTTTGAGATTTTGTTTAAAAAATTATAAAGAAAAGGAGGAGTTATGAGATTGAATTATGTTTACCCTATTGATATTGATGCACCCTGGTTTTGTGGAGTTAAGGAAATATTTGTTTGAATACACTGAGGTTTTTCCTATGTTCTGTTAGCAAGAAAATTCAAATGATTGAGTTAAAGTTGTAAGACGGAGAAAATTGTTAACTATATTTAGCACCATATATGCTAATTCAAATGGTTCTGTTAAGAGTTTGCTTTGTGTTGTAAGACTGAGAGAATTGTGACTATGTATAGCAATATTTATGTTAACCTGTTAATGGTAATGATGAAGCTAAGGGATTCTTTAAGTTTGTAGTCACCTTAAGAGTTTTTGGTTTAGAAAGGGCTTGAGGCAGCTAAGACTGCTGTAGTCACCTTGGACCTAATTCAAAAGAGAAATGCCATCTTCATCATCCTCTACTCCCATACTGGGAGGTGTAACAGCTATGGAGATTGCTGTAAGCCATTAATAGTTATTTTTTTTTATATATTAAGAAAGGGGGACCTGTGGGAGCCCGTTCTCGGGTTCCTCGTGGCTTTACCCAGCAGGTCAACATAGAGGATGATTAGACCACGGGCCTGAGTGCAGGTGTCTGGGATGGTCTGCACTTGGCTGTGCTGGGGGAGGAGGTCTTTTGCTCCACCCCTTGGCGTCTCTATAAAAACCCTGGGGCAGAGACAGTCAGGGCCCGTTGGAATAGGTTCCAGGCCCTCTCGAGGCTATCCTTTATTTTCTATCTGTTTATCTCCGCAAGATTCTCCGCAATAAATCCTTCTATCTAATATTTCCTGCTGCTCGCACTCAAGAAAACTCTGGGGAACTGTGGGGGTGGTTGGGTAAACGCCCCACACTCCCATCCCCAGCCCTCCCCCCAATCCACACCCCTTTCCCACCTCCTCCAAGGCAAGGTCTCCCCTGGGGAGTCAGCCCAGCCTGGTAGACTCAGCTAAGGCAGGTCCAGTCCCCTCCTCCCTACACCAAGGCTGAGCAAAGTGTCCCAGCATAGGCCCCAGGCTCCAAAAAGCCAGTCCATGCACTAAGGACAGGTCCCAGCTCCACTGCCTGGGGGCCTCCCACACAGTTCAAGCTAATTAACTGTCCCACTCATCCAGAGGGCCCGGTCCAGTTCCGTGGGGGCTCCTCAGCCATTGGTTCACAGTTCATGTGTTTCCACTAGTTCAGCTATTTGTCGCTGGGCTTTTTCCAATCATGGTCTCAATATCTCTCGCTCATACAATCCCTCCTCTCTCTCGCTGATTGGGCTCCTGGAGCTCCACCTGGGGCTCGGCCGTGGATCTCTGCATCTGCTTCCATCAGACACTGGATGGATGAGAGTTCTATCATGACAGTAAGGGTGTTTGGCTGTCTGATCATCAGAGTAGGTCAGCTCAGGCACTCTCTCGACCATTGCCAGTAGTCTATAGTGGAGGTATCTTTGTGGATTTCTGGGGACCTCTCTAGCACTCTGATTCTTCCTATTCCCATGGGGTCTTCATTTATCGTGGTATCTCTTTCTTTGTTCTCCCACTCTGTTCCTGATCCAGCTAGGACCTCCCGCTCCCCTAAGCTCTTTTTCCCCTGACCCTTGTCCTCCATTACCCCACTTACCCCCAGTTTGCTCATGTAGATCTCATCCACTTCTTCATCACTGGGTGATCCCTGTGTCTTTCCTAGGGTCCTCTTTATTAGCTAACCTCCCTGGAGCTGTGAGTTGCAGTCTGGTTATTCTTTGCTTTACATCTAGTATCCACTGCAAATAGATCCATATCTGTCACCATGCACAAAACTTAAGTCCAAGTGGATTAAAGACCTCAACATAGATCCAGTTACTCTGAACCTGATAGAAGAGAAAGTAGGAAGTAGTCTTGAACTCATTGGCACTGGACATCACTTCCTAAATATAACACCAGTAGCACAGACACTGAGAGAAACAATTAATAAATGGGACCTTTTGAAACTGAGAAGCTTTTGTAGAGCAAAGGACATGGTCAATAAGACAAAACGACAGCCTACAGAATGGGAAAAGATCTTCACCAACCCCACATCTGACAGAGGGCTGATATCCAGCATATATAAAGAACTCAAGAAGTTAGACATCAAAATACCCAACAGTCCAATTAAAAAATGGGATATAGAGCTAAACAGAGAATTCTCAACAGAAGAAGCTCAAATGGCTGAAAGACATTTAAGGAATTGCTCAACATCCTTAATCATCAGGGAAATGCAAATCAAAACAACTCTGAGATACCATCTTACACCTGTCAGAATGGTTAAGATCAAAAACACTGAAGACAGCTTATGTTGGAGAGGATGTGGAGCAAGAGGAACACTCCTCCACTGTTGGTGGGAATGCAAACTTGTACAGCCACTTTGGAAATCAATGTGGCACTTTCTTAAAAAATTGGGAATCAACCTCCCTCAAGACCTAGCTGTACCACTCTTGGGCATATACCCAAGAATGCTCCCAAGCGCTGGATTAAAGGCTTATATCACCACTACCCTGCTGATCTCTGGCTTCTTTATGTGTGTCACAACTTCCAAGGTGTAAGAAAGATCTTCAAATAGATAAGGCTATCTCCCTAAAAGTGGGAGGGGTGGTTTGCTCAGGACTTTCCTGGAGAAGCTTAGAAGCAGTACTCCTGAGAGAAGGCATAAATGATTTATAAGAAATTTCTCATCACTCCAACATCCCAAAATTGTACAAATATCAAAAGTCCCCCACCCTCCCTCTGTCCCCCACAAGCATGCAACATGTGGAGATCAAAACCAAAAGTGGCACAGTAGCCATCATGTGACTCAGCTTTGCTGGATCTTTGTCAAGCAGCTGTGCTGGCTTTATGACTTTGGCCATTCCCATCAGATATGGCTGTGTCATGCTGGGAATCAAACCCAGGTCTGCTGGAAGAGCAGCAGGTGCTCTTAATCATTGACCCATCTCCCTAGTTATCTCTTGGACTTTTTTTTGTGGGAAGAATGTGGAAATATTTGGTGTATTGAGGAGGAAAATCCAGTGAGTATTGGAAACCATGCTTAATGGGCCATTTTAGTAGGGTCTTGAAATATAAGAATCATGAAAAAAAGGAGACAGTTCATGCCTGGTTCATGGGCTTTTAGAAAGCAATGGAGAGTCTATCAGAACAGGGATAAGGGCTGTTCACATGATACTTTGTCTAAGAATCTGTGTGTTGGTCAGGTTGGGACTGAAGAACATCAGTGATGTGAAATACTCTATATTTTACTGGAATAACACAAGCTACTTGGAGCCCAGAAAACAAGCGTCAGATGCTGGGCATTGAGTTATAGGACTTGGTATTTGCCCTACTAGATTTATTTTTGTTTTGTTCTCATTGTTCCTTGTGATGCTCCAATTCTTCCCTTTTGGAATCAGGATGTTACTCTGTGCCATCATATATTGGAATTATATAATTTTTAAATTTTATAGGAGCCCACAGTTGAGAGACATAATTTTAGAGACAATTTGGACTTTTAAGGTTGGACTATCTTTTGCATTATGGAAAAAAAACTCTGAGACCTTGGAGACAAGCAGTTGAAGGTTATTGTTCAAAAGTGATGTGTTTGTATGTCAAGTTGACAAATGGTGGAGTGTGATAGTTTTAATTGTCAATTTGGCACAATCCAAATCACCTAGGAAAATGGTCTTAATGAAGGGTTGTCTACACTGGGTTGGACTGTGGGGTATGACTATGGGGGACTGTCTTATTAAGTTAATTAATGTGAGAAGACCAAGCTCACTATGGGTGGTACCATGCCCTAGGCAGGGAGTCCTGACCTAAATTAGAGTGGGAAATTTGTGTTGAGCCCAGGTAAGTAAGCAAGTGAGCAGACATGTATTTATTTTTCTCTGCTCTTTAGCTGTGGAAGTGATATGGCAAGCTGTTTGAAGTTCCTTGTTCGACTTCCTCAAAATTAGGAACCGTAACCTGGAATTTTAAGCTGAAATAAACTCCGTTTCTTCTAAGTTTGTCAGGCTAATTATACCAAAGGAAATGAAAATAGAACATTAATCATATGATACATTAAATGAAAAAAAAACCAAAGAAACAGATACAAAAAGAGGAACAGGACAAATACAGGGTAGAGACAACTCCAAAACAGTCCAAAAGTTAATTTCACAAAGTATTGAAGTTCTCAACTTACTTGTCCCATTGCTACATCAAAATACCTGAAAAAAAAGCAACTTAAAGAAGAAAGGATTTACTTTTGTCTCACACTCTGAGGACAGAAACCACCATGTTGTAGAAGCCACGGCAGCAAAACCGTGCAGAAAGTGTAAAATCTAGTTTTCACTAAAAAACAAAATACCATTAACTATTTATTGCATACCTCTAGATAACAGGTATGAGACAGTCAGTCAGATACCCTTGCCCTCATGCCACTGACATTCCAACGTGAAGATACAAGTATCTGCTAAAATAAATAAGATTATGAGGTATTTCAGAAGATAAAAAGTATTAGAGAGAAAAATAGAACAGAATAAGGATAGAAAGTAACTTAGTAGTAAGCTATTGTCCCTGAAAGTGTAGTAGAAGAATGGTGAATCTTGGTAGGAATGTAGCTACTTTGAATGTGGAAAGAATACATAGTAAGACTGGATGGAGGCAGCAAGGTACAACCATGTGAACTGTGTCAAGTTGCTTTTGTATTGCTGTGATATATAACACCATGACCATGGTAACTCCCAGAAGAGTTTATTTGGGGACTTCCAGTTTCAGAGGTTAGAGTCCATGACCATCATGATGGGGAGGCAACAGGCAGACAGACATGAGAGCAGCAGCTGAAGCTCACGTCCCGATTCACGAGCATGAGGCAGAGGGCTAACTGAGAATGGCGGGGACTTTGAATCCAACCTCGAAGCCCACCTCTAGCAATACACCTCCTCCAAGTAGGCCACACCTCCTAATCCTTCCCAGAATCCTTTCACCAACTGGGGACCAAGCATTCAAACATATGAGCCTATGGGGGCCGTTCTCATTCAAGCCTCCACATGGACTTTCAGTGCAGGGTTCTTTGTCCTTGAGTGCATGGAGAGACACTTGGTATAGAGAAGAGGACTGACATGATCTGCCTCACAGACAGTGTTCAGACAGCCAGAATGGGGCAAGGTTGGGCCATCTGTTCACCATTGAGAATATGCTCTACAGAGATTGATTTTTACAGTTTATTATTATTTATTGGTTGGTGTTGGTGAAACCGAGGGCTTCACACATGCTGGGCAAGTGCTGTATGGCTGAGCTAAACCTTAGCACTTGATCTTCTTTTATGAACACAGTTTAGTTCTATATCTTAAAAGTAAGTAACTGTAGCAGGGACTGTATGTGTAGCTGTGTTGGTAGAGTCCTATGTAACTTGCATGAGGAGCTGGGTTCAGTGCCCACCACTCCATAAACTGAACGTTGTGATATATAAACTAGGTGTGGTAGTGTACACCTGTAATCCCAGAACTTGGGAGGCAGGAGAGTCAGAGGTTTAAGGCCATCATACTGGACTACTTAGTGAGTGTAAGGCCAACTTGGCTCAGATGACACCTTGTCTCAAAATTGGGCTGGGGGGAAGGTGAGGGGGGCGGGAGGGGGGAGAACAAGGGAATCCGTGGCTGATATATAGAACTGAACTGTATTGCAAAATAAAAAAAAAAACAAAAAACAAAAACAAAAACCAACAAAACAAAACAAGGAAAAGAAGGCTATTCCAAGTTCAAGAACATTCCTAATGTATCCTTCATTCTTTATCCCGAGGCAACTCCTCTCCAAGACTTGAATATATAGTTTATTTAAAAAATATTGTTTGGGGCTGGAGAGATGGCTCAGAGGTTAAGAGCACTGGCTGCTTTTCCAGAGGTCCTGAGTTCAATTCCCAGCATCCACATGGTGGCTCACAACCATCTGTAATGAGATCTGGTGCCCTCTTCTGGCAGTCAGGGGTACATGCAGACAGAACACTGTATACATAATACATAATAAATAAATCTTTAAAAAAATATTGTTTATGCAATTCTTACTATATGCAAATTCTCATCAGTAGAATATCTATATCAGTGATTCTCAACCTTCTTGATGCTGCTACCCTTTAACATAGTTCCTCATGTTGTGACTCCCAACCATAAAGTTATTCATTGCTACTTCATATCTGTAATTTTGCTAGTTATGAATTGTAACATAAATATCTGATATGCAGGATATCTGATATGTGACCCCCAAAGGGATCATGACTTACAGGTTGAGAATATTATTCATGTTTGAGGTCCTATTGCTATATAAGGGAAAAGTACATTTTTATAGTATAGAGTTTATAAGGGTTGAAATATTTACATACTTGTGAAACCAATATCATAATCCAGATGTGAGTACATCCTCTGCTAGTCCCCAGTGTTCCATTGTTATGTATAAGGAGAAGTGAAGGGATCAAATTTACCTATAAATATCTCTTCATACTATGATCTCTTTTAAAAAAAAAAATCAATGGCAGGGCATAGTGGCGCTCACCTTCAATCCTAGTGCTTGGGAAGTAGAACCAGGCAGATATCTGTGAGCTCAAGGCTAGCCTGGTCTACATATTGAGTTCCAGGTCAGCCAGTGCTACATAGAGAGACCCTGCCAACAAACAAACAAAAATAAGCAAAAAATCAAAATCCCACCCACTCCCAAAACAGAACAACAACAACAAAGTCAACGTATTTATTTTTCAACTCCCTTACTGACAAACAGGGGCAGGAGAATCACACGATTTCTCTAGTGAAAGCCTGCTCTCCTCCTCATTATTCAGAGTTAATGGGAAGCTTGTTTTTCATCCTAGTTGGTCTGACACACACTATATTGCCCTACATTTACACGTTGTAGTGCATTGCACTTCGTTTCCTAAAGGATACATTTTAATAAATTCTATGAAAATTCCATACATGTACACAGTGCATATTGATCATGTCCATCCCTGAATCTCTCAGTTCAACTCTCCTAGGTTTTGCACTGAATTCATTGCTCTTTCTCAACTCCACATCCTCTTTTTTTTTTTTTTGGTAATGCACTGAATTCAATTTACATTTTACCTCATTTTCTCCAATTAAAAATTTTTTTTTGAAATTAAAATATAATCACGCCTTGGCGTGATTCCGTCCTGCGTGTCTGTTCTGAGGAGCAGTAGGCAGTTTCCTCTGTCCGACTTCTCTCACACCCAAGTGCGCACCTCCACCTCATGGAAGACTCGATGGACGTGGACATGAGCCCTCTCAGGCCTCAGAACTGCCTTTTCAGTTGTGAACTAAAAGCTGACAAGGATTATCACTTTAAGGTGGATAATGATGAGAATGAGCACCAGTTATCACTAAGAACGGTTAGTTTAGGGCCGGGCAAAAGACAAATTACATGTCGTAGAGGCAGAAGCAATGAACTATGAAGGCAGTCCAATTAAAGTAACACTGGCAACTTTGAAAATGTCTGTACAACCAACAGTTTCTCTTGGGGGCTTTGAAATTACACCACCTGTGGTCTTAAGGTTGAAGTGTGGTTCAGGGCCTGTGCACATTAGTGCACAGCACCTAGTAGCTGTAGAGGAAGATGCAGAGTCAGAAGATGAAGATGAGGAGGATGTGAAACTCTTAAGTATGTCTGGAAAATGATCTGCTCCTGGAGGTGGTAACAAGGTTCTGCAGAAAAAAGTAAAACTTGATGAGGATGATGAGGATGATGAGGATGATGAGGATGATGATGAGGATGATGAGGATGATGAGGATGATGAGGATGATGAGGATGATGAGGATGATGATGAGGATGATGATGATGATGATGATGATGATGATGATGATGATGATGATTTTGATCATGAGGAAGCTGAAGAAAAAGTTCCAGTGAAGAAATCTGCACGAGATACCCCAGCCAAAACTGCACAAAAATCAAACCAAAATGGAAAAAACTTAAAACCATCAACACCAAGATCAAAGTGTCAAGAGTCTTTCAAAAAACAGGAAAAAAAACCTCCTAAAACACCAAAAAGACCTAGTTCTATAGAAGACATTAAGGCAGAAATGCAAGCAAGTATAGAAAAAGGTGGTTCTCTTCACAAAGTGGAAGCCAAGTTCATTAATTATGTGAAGAATTGCTATTCAAGATCTCTGGCAGTGGAGGAAGTCTCTTTAAGAAAATGGTTTAAACAGTTTGAAATAATTCCGTCTTAATTTCTGTAACAGTTGATATATCTGACTGTCCTTTTTATAATGCAAAGTGAGAACTTTACCTACTGTGTTTGATAAATGTTGTCCAGGTTCCACTGCCAAGAATGTGTTGTCTAAAATGCCTGTTTAGTTTTCAAGGATGGAACTCCACCCTTTACTTGGTTTTAAGTATGTATGGAATGTTATGATAGGACATAGTAATAGTGGTGGTCAGATGTGGAAATGGTAGGGAGACAAATATACATGTGAAATAAACTCAGTATTTTAATAAAGTAAAAAAAATATAATCACATTATGTAGCTGGAAGTTTTCTGTGTTCCACCCGGTCTGCAGTCACTTAGACCTGAGTAAACACACAGAGGCTTATATTAATTAAAACTGCTCGGCCATTAGCTCAGGCCTACGACTGACTAGCTTTTACACTTAAACTCAGACCATTTCTTTAATCTATATGTCGCCACGTGTTCTGTGGCTTTACCTGTGTGCCATTACATGCTACTCCCTGGATGGCAGGCTGTCATCTCCTGACTCAGCCTTCCTCTTTCCAGAATTCTCCTTGTCTACTTATCTGGCCTGTACTTCCTGCCTGGCTACTGGCCAATCAGTGTTTTATTAAACCAGTGTATAAAAGCATTATCCCACAGCAATATTATTTCTTCCTTCCCTTTCCTTCCTTTAGCCCTTCCCATGTTCCCTCTGCCATTCCTTCTCAAATTCATGCCCTCTTTTTCATTAATTATTATTGGTACATGTATATGAATAAATATACAAATACAACTTGTTCATCATGTTTAGTGTTGTCACCCATGTGTATGTGATTTCAGGGTTGAGTAATTGGCCTGAGTGGAGCCCCATGAAATTTTCTCTTTCTAAGTTAGTATGTCTGTTGGTGTTGTACTTGTTCAGGTCTGTTTTTGGTCAGCCACCCTGTTGCGGTATCATAGCTACAGCCTCTCTGTCATTTCTAGGAGACACAATCTCACAGCAGATTTCCTAGTCTTCTGACTTCCAATCTTTCCACTTCTTCCTCTGAGATGTTTCCTGAGCCTTTGGTGCAGGAGTTGTGTTCAAGGTGCTATGCAAGCACCCTAGGGAGGGAATCAGCCAGGAGTCCTACCTAGCTGTCACACCTATGATACATAACGGTGACAAGGATGAAAAAATAGCCCTAAGAGTGCAATAAGGGCATTGATGTCTTGGCAGTAATCAACAGCTGTCGAATTGGACTTAAGTTCTGCTCAACAGGAGGGAAATCATGCCTAGCACAAGAACTTACTAAAATTCTTGGTACTAATGAGGTGATGAGTCTTGGAGGCGAACCATCTACTGCTACTTCACCAAACATTTTTACTTCCTAAAATGTAGTTTTGCCCACTCAGACTCATGGATTAAAAATCATTTCTCTCAGCATCAGAAGATAATACTATGTTGATACTTAAAAAATCATTTATATAATTTATTTTTATTAGTAATGCTTGTTTCTCTCAAATTTTATATTTTGATATTTAAAATATATTCCTTTTGTAATCTTTGCAAACTGAAAAAGTAGATATTGGTATTTTAAAACTGTTAATTCTTTTTAGAAAAAAATTCATGTATTTTTGTTTCTTGTGTTTTCCCTGCATGCTTAGTGTCTATGGAGCCCAAAAGGGAGAGTCAGATCTCTTGGAACTGGGGTTATAGAAGTTACAGGTATTCAAATTTTAAGTAACCATTCATTAAAATGAGATTTTTTTGAGTAAGAACTATTAGTTGTAGATCTCTTTTGAAAGTCCAGTATAATCCTGCTATGAATCCAGCAGGGTCTGGATTTTTACTCAATTGGAGGCTTTGATTAGGGTTTCAGTCTTATTTGTTAGGAGTCTGTTTAGGTTGTTGATCTTTTCTTGGTTTAACTTTGGTGGTTTGGATGAATCTAGAAATTTATCAACTTTGTTTAGGTTTTCTACTTAATGGAGTATAGTATACCTCTATAATCTTCTGAATTTCTTTTGTGTCTATTGTAATGTTTCCTTGCTCATTTTTGCTTCCATTATTTGGGTCCTCTCTTTCTTTCTTTTGGTTACTTGGGCCAAAGGTCAGTCAATCTTGTTTATCTTCTCAAAGAACCAGCTCTTAGATTCATTGATTCTTTGTACTGTTTTCTTTGTTTCCACTTCATTAATTTCTGCTTTGATTTTTCTTATTATCTTTTACAATCTGTTGAATTTGGGTTTGGATTGTTGTTATTTTTCCACATTTTTGAGTTGCACCATTAAGTCATTTATTTATGCCCTTTCTGATTTTTGAACGCAAATGTTTAGAGTTACACATCTCCTCATAGAACTGCTTTTAATGTGTCCTAGAGTTTTGTTGCATTGTGTTTCCATTTTCTTTTATTTCTAGGAAAATTTTAATTTCTTTCTTCTTTGGCCTGTTCATCATTCAGAAATGTGTCATTTAATCTCTATGAGTTTTCATACTTACTAGAGATTCATTTGCTGTTGATTTTAAATTTTATGGTATTGTGGTCATATAAGATACATGGTGTTACTTCAGTTTTTCTGAATTTGTAAGATTCGTTTTTTTTTTTTTTTTTTTTTTTTTTTTAAATTTATTTTGCAATACAATTCAGTTCTACATATCAGTCACGGATTCCCTTGTTCTCCCCCCCTCCCGTCCCCCTCACCTTCCCCCCAACGCCCCCCCCCCCCCCATTCCCATCTCCTCCAGGGCAAAGCCTTCCCCACAGACTGAGGTCAACCTGGTAGACTCAGTCCAGGTAGGTCTAGTCCCCTCCTCCCAGGCCGAGGCAAACAATCCTGCATAGGCCCCAGGTTTCAAACAGCCAACTCATGCAATGAGCACAAGATCTGGTCCCACTGCCTGGATGCCTCCCAAACAGATCAAGCCAATCAACTGTCTCACCCATTCGGAGGGCCTGATCCAGTGTGGACCCCTCAGCCATTGGTTCATAGTTCATGTGTTTCCATTCATTTGGCTATTTGTCCCTGTGCTTTATCCAACCTTGGTCTCAACAATTCTCGCTCATATAAACCCTCCTCATTCTCGTTAATTGGACTCCCAGAGATCCACCCAGGGCCTAGTCATGGATCTCTGCATCCAGATCCCTCAGTAGTTGGATGAGGTTTCTAGGACAACAATTAGGGTGTTTGGCCATCCCATCACCAGAGTAGGTCAGTTCGGGCTGTCTCTCGACCATTGCCAGCAGTCTGTTGTGTGGGTATCTTTGTGGATTTCTGTGGGCCTCTCTAGCACTTTGCTTCTTCCTGTTCTCATGTGGTCTTCATTTACAATGGAATACTACTCAGCAGAAAAAAACAATGGCATCATGAGGTTTGCAGACAAATGGATGGATCTAGAAAAAATCATCCTGAGTGAGGTAACCCAGACTCAGAAAGACAAACATGGTATGTACTCACTCATAGCAGGATACTAGACATGAAACAAGGATGAATTGTCTGCTACTCACATCACCAGGGAGGCTACCCGGAAAACAGGACCCCAAGAAAGACACAGGGATCGCCCAATGACAGAGAAATGGAATGAGATCTACATGAACAGCCTGGACATGAGTGGGGGTAATGAAAGGCGAGGGTCGAGGGAAAGAGAGCTTGGGGGAGCGGGAGATCCCAGCTGTAAGATTCGTTTTGTGTCTCAGGATATAGTATATTGTGGAAAAGCTTCCATGGCCTGCAGAGCAGTATGCACATTCTTGGGTAGAATAGAATGTATATTCTTTGATGTTTGATTAGAATACTTTGTAGATATCTGTGTGCACATAGTCATAGAATAGAATGATTAGAACTTGGAACAGATGAGTTTTGAGAAATCTTAACTAGCTTTGGGCTGTAACAGTTCTAGCAAAATTTTTGAATCTATTTTTTGATTGTGACATCATAAAGATGCACAAGGATACTCAGGAAGGTAAATTGCAGCACAATTTGATCAAATCAATTCCAGTGCTTTTGGTTTCAGTGAAAAAATGTCTGTTCAAGAACTAAAGTTAATACACTAAAGTTCTGTGAAATTCCTATTTTAGTGTCTATAAATAAAGTCTTATTGGCACACAAACACAAAATTAGATTTAAGTAATTGAAACTGTATTGTGTTTTGGCATACACCTTCAATTTTAGCACTTGGTAGCAAGTACAAGAGGTTTGCTGTGTTTGACAATACCCTGAGATACATAGTGAGTATCAGGCTAGCCTGGGCAACAGAATGAGCTCCTCTGTCAAAAAATAAAACCAAAGGGGAAAAATGAATGCTAGAGACTTTAACAGAATCATATTCAAAAGATTTCAGCAAGATTTACTTACAACTTCAGTGGTTTAGGCATGATTCCAAACACTGAAGATGCAAAGAAGAATTAGACCTATCAGCTTGATTTTTTTTGTGTCTTAATATATCAGAATAACAGAAAAGGCAGCATAGAAACTAGAGTTTATTTATGCTAGAAACATTGAAGGTAGCAACAGGCAGAAGTTACTTCTCTATTCCATCAGAAGGTCCAAGTCTTTTCCTGAGTCTCCTCATGGCTGACTTCATCTCCTGGTTCCTCAGAGTGTAGATCAAGGGGTTGAGCAGAGGGGAGATGACTGTGAACGTGACAGAGATGGCTTTATCTGTGGGGAGGGCAGTGAATGGTCGGGCATAGACATAGATGCAGGGCACAAAGTGCAGGGTGATTACAGTGATATGGGAGGTGCAGGTGGAGATGGCTTTCTTCCTGCCCTCTCCTGACTGAGACCTCAGCAACAATAATATGACCATGTATGATACCAGGAGCAAGAAAAACCACAGAGTAGTGAGCATCCCATTATTGGAAATCATCAGCAGCTCCAGTACAAAGACGTCTGTGCAGGCAAGTTTGATGACCTGGGGGACATCACAGTAGAAAGTGTCAAGAACATTAGGTCCACAGAATGGAAGTGGGAGCAAGAGAGAAATCTGCACGATGGAGTGGACAAAGCCTCCCATCCAGGAGGCCACTATTAACCCAATGCAACGGCCCCTGCTCATGATGGTTACATAGTGCAGGGGCTTAGAGATGGCCACATATCGATCTAGAGCCATCACTGACAGGGAAAACACATCCACTCCTCCAATAAGGTGGAAAAAGAACATCTGAGCGAGGCAGCCATTGAAAGAGATGGTCTTTCTGTCTGAGAGAAGGTCCACCAGAACCTTGGGGGCAGTGATGGAGGAAAAGCAGATGTCGGCAATAGACAAATTCCTGAGCAAGAAATACATGGGGGTGTGAAGGCGGGCCTCACAGGTCACGGTGACCATGATGAGGAGGTTCCCCAGCAGAGTTGTCACATACACCAGGAGAAGGAAAAGAAACAGTACCACGCTCACTTCTTGACTCTGGGTCAGGCCAAGGAAGATAAGTTCTTTGACTCCGGTGTAGTTTTCCATTTCCATTAAATCACTGCCTCTCTGGGCTACTTTGTTTCAAGCCTTAGGTTGTTTACCTTGTCTTCCTAAATTCCTAGGATACAATTCAGAAGCTCCTCTTTGCGAATATAGCACCTGAAATAGATTGTTGTTTACATTCTAAATATTGCAGTTAATTTGATAATTAAATTACCACATAGAAAATAATTTAATATTTTTTTCCATTGAGAGTAACATTGGTAAAAATACATTAAGTAGTGACACTTAGATATTTATAACAGAAAAAAAATTTACCAATGTTCATTTTAATGCTTTTGGTATCAAACTTCCAACAGTCTAAGTAAACATTTTTTTTTCTCAGTTTACTTTAATGAAATCTTTGTAATTCTCTTTGTCAGTTATGCTACTTGAGGGTCAAAGATTCTGGCTTTCCTAAGAAAAAGTTGAAGGATCACTTTCAAGTTAACTTTCCCCAATGTTATTATTATCATCATCATCATCATCATCATCATCATCATCATCATCATCATCAGTTGTATTCTACATTGTACAGGGAGAGTCCTGGATATGAACATATGGAGATTCTGGAATTCTTCTGAAGATCATTTGTTTTTACTGAAGGCAGGGTTTCTGTGTTTAGTGACAGGCAGTACTGAGCCCTCTGTGGTGAGGAACTGGAGCAATAGTTTCACCTCCTTCTTATTCTGTCACCAACTAAAGGAATAATGGGATTCTGACTGCGAACTGTAAGCTGTCAAGAGTATAGTCTGAGCAATCAGGGAAGAGGAGGAAACTGTGTGTGTGTGTGTGTGTGTGTGTGTGTGTGTGTGTGTGTGTGTGTGTGTGTGTGTGGTGTGTGTGGGGTGTGTGTGTGTGTGTGTGTGTGTGTGTGTGTGTGTGTGTGTGTGTATGTATGGGAAGGTAGAGTGAGGAAACTCATGTGAGATGCTACAGGACTAAAAAAAGGATGAAGCTTCCTGGGTCTGAACACAGGTTCCCAGTTTTAGCCTCTGTAAAAAACATAGAAATCAACTAGAAACCCCCTCTCTCTCCTCCGTTTCTGCTTCCTCTCTCCAATTGGCATCATCAGTAGATCCATTTGCAGGTTTTGGGAAAAAGCAGTTGGGGACTCATGATGACCGTGAGGGTTATTAATGTCAGGCCTAAATTGTCTGGAGAATGGTTCTTCTGCACATTCTTGAAGAAGCAGTAGACGAAGAAGAGATGCAGAGACCACAACATCGCACCAGTTGTGCGTCGGGACTCAGCTTTAGATGTAGTTACGTCTAGCTCCAAAGCCGTTCTGTTTATTGCAACAATCACTCTTTAAGCATTCAGGAAGTTGGAGCTACTTCTTCATCTCAATTTTAGTGTAAAGATACTAGAAAAACATTTTCTGACTGGCTATTTCATTGAAAAGTCACAAAGTTTCCAGATAAACTTGGATACATCATAGACCACTCCACTTTCTCACACATCTGCAGCACCCCAAGACTGCAGTAAAAACTAACATTCAAAGAATAGAGCCAGACTCCCCCAAATTAGTTTGGATTGTATTCCTGACACTGAGTTTGTTAGGAATTTCAAAAGTATACATTTAATCCATGTGTCCTTCAGTCTTTTTTTCACACTTTTTTTTGGTCCTTGCAGGACAGTTGGGACTGGACTTATGCTAGTTATATTGCGCACAAGTGCAGTCAAGGTCTTATTCTGGAGTAATGTTCAGTCTGATGGAAATACAAATATTTAAGTGCATCAACAGCCATGAGGACCAACCAATGATGTCCCAGTGTTATGGAAACACAGCAGGGCTCTATTTGGGGCTGTTATAGGAAGCTTTAAACTTTAACAGTGGAGACAAAAACGCATCACTGTCTGGGTGAATTCCAATAACCGAGGCAGAGAAATAATACCAATAGCTGGTGAAATGAGACAGCCACACAGAGAACACAGGGAAATGCAGCGCAGCAGACTGGTGGGGAGTATGGAGCGAAAGGAGACTTTTGTTGGTGACATCATTCCTCGCCCCATTATAGCATCAATAAATGTCTCATTATTGAATTCCACAGATCTCAGACATTGTCACCTCCATGAATGATTGATCTAAGCATACTGCCTGCGGTGCATGCATTTAGTGAAAGGAGGGTTGTGGAAGCAGGAGGAGACAGGAACAGAATGGAGACACATTGTTCTCTCTTTCCTCCAATTCAGCGTATTTATCTTTACATTTGTGTTACAAGGTCATTTGAAAAAAATCTGAAGGATTGCATTTATCAGAAACCTCTTTTTGCCTTGATTTTAACATGTAGCAGCCATACACTAAACAATCAAAAAGCTCTCAGTACTTGCCTAATGACTTGTCTCAGATGCAGGCTAACCTCTGAAGTCTTCTTCACACAAAGTCCCCTTCCAGTCCTTGACACCCACCTTTGCTGTTTGTCCGTAAGAAGACTGTCTTTGGTCTGAAACAGTTAATATCCCTGGAAAATATTTAAAGTTAAATTAGTTAAACGCAAGCAATGACAACATCCCTGTTTCAATATGCATGTAATCCTAGCTAGCAGCTAAATATCTTTATTTCCTTTACCTTAAAACTTCAGGTAAAATGATATTATATTAGGTCCAGTGTACAGCAACTGTTAACATTAGTCTTTGAAAGATGTGTTTCTGAAGGTAAAGCCCTTGGAATGATTGGATATCTTAGTGTTCTTGCTTTGTTTCCCTTGACAGCAAACTCAAGGAGTTACATCTTCAAGGCTCTTCCACTGTGTTCCTGTCTTATATTCGAATCCTCAGCCTCAGGCTTAATGTAAGCCTGGCAAAGGGAATATCACTGGACAGGAAAGTAGAAGTAACTGACTGTAGCTTTGATCATGCAATTTCAATATGGGAGTCATTAAAATGTTATCAAAAATGCAGGTACACACATTTACACATATTGACATATATTGGCTGGTGTCCAAATGCTCTAGAAGCAATTTACGAAATCTGTTTGACTTATATCTTTAACATTTTACGCCGGGCCCCTGTGTAATGTCCTGGTCCCTTAGTCTCAGGCTTATTATGAGAGCTAAGCAGACTTGGGCAAGCAAGTGGAAATCAACTGGCTAGTTCTACCACAATGGTGGAGTTTCAGTGGGATTATTAAATTGTTGTCACCCATGTGTAAACACTCATGTGTAAACAGAGACCATTATGGAAAAAAGCAATGCTTTTAATTCAGGCTACCAAGACAGAAATTGAATGTCCTTATTCTAAAGCTTAAGCAGTTTTGTTAAAACATGCCAGTCCTTGTCTAAAACATTTCGAGGGTCACTCTTTATGTCTTTAGAAGTATGAAATATTGCATATTTGAATATTGATATTTCTTTTTAAAAAATTTGTTTTTATGTACACTGGTGTTTTGCTTACATGCACATCTGTGTGAGGATATCAGACCCCCTGGAACTGGAGTTACAGATGAGCTACATGCACTTCCACATGGGTGCTGGGAATTGAACCTGGGTCTTCTAGAAGAGCACCAAGTGCTCTTAACCACTGAGAAATCTCTCCAGCCCCTAACTACCTACATTTCTTTCATAGATAAAGTCACGAAGTTCAAATAACAGAAGTGGAACTCAAGCAGTTTCATACCACTTTGTTTCCTCATCAAGCACAGAATAATATGGCTCTTGAGCCTGGATGTCCACCTCTTCTGGACGCCATTGAGGATATTTAGGAAGGCAAACCTGTCAACCCTTTCCCATCATTATGCCATATAAAACCATCTACTTTGGAGAGAGCTAGATAAGAGCTAAGTTTGTGAGTGGCAACACAGATAGCACTTTGTATTAATGTACTGCTCCACAGAATTAGATGGTAAGATACCCTGGAACACAGCTGAAATGTGAATCTTTGGTTGTCGTTCTTTCGAAGGTTGTGAAGTCTGCTTCCCCTCAGTGATCCAAGGGTAAGTGAATCTGTAGTCCTACTTTTCCTGTCTCTGTTATCATGTGGCAACTTAAAAGAAAAGCAGCCGATACGAAGAGGAAAGGACCAATACAGGGTAGAGATAACTGTGACCTTGCACAAAAGCATGTTTTAGATAATTACTTTTCTCACAAAGTATGGAAGCTGTCTATTTACTTGTCTTATTGTTGTGCCAAAATCCCTCACAAAAGCAACTTAAAGAAAGAAGGATTTGTTTTGGTTTCGACCTGCAGGGCGCAGTCCATCCTGGGGAAGTCATGGCAGCAAACAGTGTGGAGAAAATCGGAGCCTGGACAGACAGCTCAGCAGACAAGAGCACTGGCTGTTCTTCCAGGACTTGTGTTTGATCCCCAGAACCCACATGGAGGCTCACAACCGTTTGTGACTTCAGTCCCTGGGGATCCAATGCCCTCTTCTTGCCTCTGTAGGCACTGTACATTCAGAGGATGCCCAGACATAACAAAGAGGCAAACACTCATATATATTAAATAAACAAATACACAAACAAACAAATAAACAAATAGGGTAATTTCTGGGCTAGAGAGATGGTTCAGTGCTTAAGAGCACTTAAAATCTTCTGGAGGATTTGAGTTCAATTCCTAGCATCCACATTAGATGATTCACAGTCACCTGAAACTCAAGCTCCATGAGGATCTGACGTCTCTGGTCTCTGCAGGCACCTGCACTTATGGCCACACACAAATACACAAAATTCAAAGCAATGAAAATAAAATTCAAAAGAACCTTTATTTAGAGTATAATGTGTTTTTGCCTTAGGTGAATAAAGATTAACTTTTAATACGTATAACTGATAAATGAGAATATTGGTGTTCCGTTGTCTTGGATATTTTATCCATTTCTTATGATGATTGTAGCTCTTCTGATTTTATATTGTCATATTACCTTTTTAAAAATAATTTGTTTATTTTTATTTTTATATTTATTTTATGTGCATTGGTGTTTTGCCTGCATGCATGCCTGTGTGAGGATGCCAGATTTCCTGAAACTGGAGTTACAGGCAATTGTGAGCTGCCATGTGGGTACTGGGAATTGAACCCTTGTCTTCTAGAAGAGCAGCCAGTGCTCTTAACTGCTGAGCCATTCTCCAGCCCCATCATATTGTCTTTTTAAATTTAAATTTTATTTTACTTTATTTACTTGAGACAGAGTCTGATAATGTAGCCCTGGCTATCATGGAATATGCTATGTAATTAAGCTGGCCTGGAACTCATAGAGATCTGACTGCCTCTCCTTCCAGAGTACTGTGATTAAAGATGCGCATCAATGTGTCTGGCTTTTCTTTCTTTCTTTTTTTTTAAAACTAGGAATAGTATTTGACAATTTAATAATATACATGATGTATTATGATTATGATCATCCATTCCCTCTTATCTCCCTCCCACTCTAGTCAACCCCACCATAAAGTCCATTTCTCATGTTTATGTCTTTTTGTTTTGTGATCTACTGAGTTTAACCTGGGTCATTTGTATGATCATGGGTGTCAACTATCTATTAGAGCCTGGAGGACTCACCAAAGGTGCACATAAACAATGACAGTGACTTCCTCTCCTTCCACTATCCATAAGAACCAATAGTTTCCCAGGGAGGGGTAACGTTCCATGACCCCCATCTCACCCACCCCAGTTTATGATTGACTGTTGACAGGCCCAATCATGATCTAGACCAGTGCAAGTAGCAGCAGTTTCTGCCACTTATGATTGAAATTGGGTGATACCTAGAAGGCAGCATCTTACAGCCTTTCTTCCCATCATTGGCTTTTGCCTTCTTTCTGCTCCCTCCCTCTTCTGTGATGCTCCCTTACCTTAAAGGGTGGGATAAATGACCCATTTAGGGCTAAGACCTCAATTTCCACTTACTCTCAGCACCTTGAGAAGTCGTGACTCTCTGCATTCACTGCTATTCACTGTAAAGAGATGCTTCTCTGATCATGGTTAGAGTAGTGTTTGTCTGTGGGTAGAAACATAAATATTCAGAAGGGAGTTTAACAACATGTCAAATTAGCAAAACCTCCCTTTAACAAATTAACAAAAATACCCTGCAAAGGAAAACAAATAAACAAACAAATCTCGCCATGGAACCTACTGTGTGTCACGGTGTCATCTAGTATACCCTTTGGCCCAAATAGCTTTACTTGCAAATGTTCATTGCAATGAGCCATTGGCCTGGTTCAAGACCTCTGGCTTCTGTTACGCTATCAATAGTGGACCCTCTCCGGGACTCCTCTCAGGTATCCTGTTGTTGCTCTGGGTCATGGAGATCCTACAGCTTTGCTTTTGCAGGACTGGCCCCTTCACAAGCTCTAGCAGTGCTTAGATGGGGTAGATGTTGGGGTGGGCCAGCTTAAAGTCCTGGGATGGTGGCTGAATTGGGCAGCCTGCTTGTTTTCCTGAGCCTGTTCCACCATGGTCCGCTCTCCCACTTTGCCCATGCATAGGTTGTTTTGCTTTGTGGTATCTCATGAGTGTCTATGACTCTCTTCATTTCTCATACTTATCTCTGTTTCTCAGATTGTATAATTCATGTTTTCTCTCAAAATATTGATTGATTTATTATAGTGGCATACAGCAAGTATTAAGGAATTGTTAACTGAAGCAAAGCTCAGAAAGCCCGATCACCAGCTATGTCTCTAGGATGATTTCACAGAGGCCTTCACCTCTGGCTTAGGACCTTGCTTCATTGAACTTTCGAATTTTATACTCATATCTATTTGATTCTTTAGAGTGTTAGCATTATTCCACCTTGAAATCATGCCCATCTCCTCAATGAGCTTCAGCCACTTTCTCAAGCTTGTACGATGGAGAAGAGGTGATGCTACATCTTTGTCTGAGTGGTCCTGTGGCATTCTCCCTGACCAGCTCTGGGCCCGTTAAAAAGCTGCCTGCACATCTTTCATCGAATAAACTAAGGCAATAAAGTAAGATCACTGTGGCCCCATCATGGTTGGGCTCTTCAGGGATTAAATGTGGGTATGCCTGTCAAATTTCAATAGACTTACTTTCAAGTTTCTTGATTTTTCTTCTGCCTGCTTAACTGTGCAATTGAATCCTCACAGGGAACATCTCATTTCACTCTTTGGATTCTGTTTTTATATGTTTTGTATTTGTGTAATTCATCAGTTGTGAAAAGTTCTCAGCTATTATCTCCTAAAACAATATTTCTTCAATTGTTTTCCTCAGAAACTCTCATTATGCTTAGCATTTATTGTGTTCATTCAGTTTCTTCTCCATGTTTATGAATGACCTTTCTGTGTATTCTTCTCTCTCTGTCTATGTGTGACCCCCTTCCAGTCTTCATTCATTATTCTTTTCATTTCTGGATGTTTTGTTTTCTTCTTTTCGTGTCTACCTTTGCTTTCAGTGATATATTGGTTCACATTTGCCGTAGTTAGTTTTCTGTTGCTGTGATAAAAACACTCTGACCAAAAGCAATTTGGAGTAAAGGGTTTATTTGGCTTCCATGTCTCAATCACAGTCCACCATGGAGGAAAGTCAGGGCAGGAACTCAAGGTAGGAACCTGGAGACAAGAACTGAAGTAGAGACCACGGAGGGTTGCTGGTTACTGGCTTGTTCTTCATGGTTTGATCAGTTTGTCTTTTTAAGCAACTCTAGACCATCTGCTCAGTTGTGCAAAGCCACAGTGGGCTGGGCTCTCCCACATCAATCATTAAGAATATGCTCCATGAGCCTGCATGGGACCGAACCTCTGCATGTGGGACTCAGTTGTGTGGCTTGGTTGTTTGAGGGGCCCCTGGCAATGGGATCAAGATCTATCCTGGGTGCATGAGCTGGCATTTTGGAGCCCATTCCCTGTGGTGGGATACCTTGCTCAGCCTTGATGCAGGGAGAGGAGCTTGGTCCAGCCTCAACTGAATTTACCAGGCTTTGTTGACTCCCCATGGGAGGCCTTACCTTTTTGGAGGAGTGGATGGGGTGTGGATGGAGTGGTGGGGAGGAGAGGGGGATGAAGGTGGAATGAGAGATGGGAGGGGGAACTGTGGATGGTATGTAAAATGAAAAAAAAAATAAAAGAATATGCTCCACAGACTTGCCTACAGGCCAGTCTTATGCAAGCACTTTCTCAATCAAGGTTCCCTCTTTTCAGATGACCCTAGCTTTTGTCAATCTGATAAAAAGTAATTGGAACTGTATTTTACAAAAAAGTCCTTTAATTTTTTTCTCTAAACATTTGTTTACATTATTTAATTCATTACTCTAGTACTTAAAGTTTTTGGTAGTAAAATTTATTTTGCCCTGAATTATTGGAGCAATATTTGATATTAGTTAATGTGAATGAATCCATGTTCAGTTTTTATATATACTGTTTTATCTGATGGGAGTACTCTCAGTATCTTCCTGTGGAGATAATAAAGTGCTTTTCAGCTGCTCCCCATGGGCAAACAATGCAATGTCAATAGATGCAATGTACATATATTTCTAAATATAAGAGATACTAATTTCCAAAGTCTGCTTCTGATAAGTTAAATATGGGAATGTGATCTTGTATTATTAGCAGTTATGATAATCACTATCATTAGCTATTAGATACATTTCACTGAATCCTTCACCCCAGTCTTCCCAGATACAATGATACAGAAGGAAGAAGGAAATGCATTTTGCTTTTCTGTACATGATTATACATACTAAATTAAGGCATCCAGGGCTTTCTGTAGGTACTAACAACATAGGCTGATTGGAACTTGGAATGTTTCTACAAACACTACTTGACTGCACTGTAATTATACTATTGTGTGCATGGATTCTAACAATGTGTTTTGAGTCTAACTGTTGATTTAGACACGTGGAACCTGGGCTACAAATGGGAAGTCACAGCGCTTTCTGATGCAGTCCTTTCTATTTCCTTTGCCTTCTATGAATACGTGCCTGTTCAAGAAACCAAGTCAAGCTGGGCAGTGGTGGCTCATGCCTTTAGTCCTAGCACTTGGGAAGAAGAAGCAGGTGGATCTCTGAATTCTGAGTTTGAGGCCAGCCTAGTCTACAGAGATAGTTCCAGGTCAACCAGCACTACACAGAGAAACCCTGTCTCGAAGAAGAACAAAACAAAACAAAACGAAACAGAACAAAAAAAGAAGAAATCAAATCAATTTTAAACATGAAAATCTAGCTGTGTATAGTGGTTCACAACTCTAATTCCAGCATTTAGGAGATTGAGGAAGGAAGGTTTCTGAGTATTTGAAGCTAGCTGGCCTACCTACATAATGAGTTCTAGAGCAGACAGGACTGCAGAATGAAACTTGTCTCAGAAAATAAAACAAAAACCAAAGCAAAACCCAAAGTATGGTACAGTGTGCAATGATCTTTTCTATGTCTCTGTTTCTCCATATTTCACAGATTCCATTGAGATATGCTTGGTGATTCTATGAGACAATATGTAACACACTGAAAAATATGTGGGAGAATTAGAACTGTAAATTTGAGGTCTTTTGGGTTGTTTTAGGCCCCTGTGAGAAGAGAAATGATAAACAAGCATAAAGAATAAATCTTAGTTCATATATAAATGTTTCCAAATGTGACTACGGGGAGGAGCTATTGCTCTTCCCCATCAGAAGGTCCAAGTCTCTTCCTGAGTCTCTTCATGGCTGACTTCATCTCCTGGTTCCTCAGAGTGTAGATCAAGGGGTTGAGCAGAGGGGAGATGACTGTGAACGTGACAGAGATGGCTTTATCTGTGGGGAGGGCAGTGAATGGTCGGGCATAGACATAGATGCAGGGCACAAAGTGCAGGGTGACTACAGTGATATGGGAGGTGCAGGTGGAGATGGCTTTCTTCCTGCCCTCTCCTGTGTGTGACCTGAGCATCATCAGAATGACTGTGTATGATACCACCAACATCAGAAACCACAGAGTAGCAACCAGGCCGTTATTAGAAATCATCAGCAGCTCCAGTACAAAGACGTCTGTGCAGGCAAGTTTGATGACCTGGGGGACATCACAGTAGAAAGTGTCAAGAACATTAGGTCCACAAAACGGAAGTGTCAGCAAGAGAGAAATCTGCACGATGGAGTGGACAAAACCTCCCATCCAGGAGGCCACTATTAAGCCAATGCAACGGCCCCTGCTCATGATGGTTACATAGTGCAGGGGCTTAGAGATGGCCACATATCGATCTAGAGCCATCACTGACAGGGAAAACACATCCACTCCTCCAATAAGGTGGAAGAAGAACATCTGAGCGAGGCAGCCATTGAAAGAGATGGTCTTTCTGTCTGAGAGAAGGTCCACCAGAACCTTGGGGGCAGTGATGGAGGAAAAGCAGATGTCGGCAATAGACAAATTCCTGAGCAAGAAGTACATGGGGGTGTGAAGGCGAGACTCACAGGTCACGGTGACCATGATGAGGAGGTTCCCCAACAGAGTTGTCACATACACCAGGAGAAGGAAAAGAAACAGCACCACGCTCACTTCTTGACTCTGGGTCAGGCCAAGGAAGATAAGTTCTTTGACTCTGGTGTAGTTTTCCATTTCCATTAAATCACTGCCTCTCTGGGCTGCTTTGATTCAAGCCTTAGGTTGTTTATCTTGTCTTCCTAAATTCCTAGGATGAAATTGAGTTCTTCTGCTCTGCCATAGTGCTTAAAAGTGGTCGAGTGGTCCACATTTTAAGTATTGTAATCAATTTGGTGATCAAATCACATTACTACTTGCAAAATGAGTCATTAATTATTTCTTTACAGAGCAACGTTAGGAAAGAAAATATAATAGGTAGTGACACTTAAGCATCGTATTTTAAAAAGGGAACATCACTGAGGTACAGTTTAGTGCTTTATCAGTTTTTTCTGCTTTAACAAATTCTATTCAAATGGAAATGGAGGAGGAGTGGATATGTAGAAGGGAGGTGCAGGAGGGAACAGGAGGAGAGGAGAGAGGGGAAACTGTGGTTGGGATGTAAAATAAAGGAAAAAATTCAGTTAAAAATCACTACCCAATACTGAGGTATTTATCTACCATTTTGAACACAGGAAACTATTCCATATAAGTGGATTAAGCACAAGGACACAATTAAAAATGAAAAAAATTCTATTTAAGTTTTTTGGTCAGTTATCTTTCTTTGGTGGTCACAGGTTGACTTCTTAAGGACATGAAATACAAGTACCATCATCAGTTCTTGTGTTTAACTGTGCCCATTTAGTTAACATTATTATTAATTTTCTATGTTGTACAAATCACATTTGGACAAAGGACATGTGGAAGTTTTGGATATCTGAAACACATTTTTTTTCCTTAAAAGGAGATACTTACAGAGACGAGGGAAGTACAGACACTGTGTTAGGATGACGTAGCACTGGATTTACTCCTTCATATTCTGCTGCTGGTTAGCTGAATGATGGGGGTTCTGCATTATCAACTGTGAACTATCTGGACAATATTGATCTAAGCAATCAAGTAGAAGGAGGAAGCTGGGTCAAGGGGAGACTCACATAAAAGGTGAGAGGACTAAAGAAGGATATAGCTTCCTGTGTCTTACTGTGGGTTTCCAATCTTAGCCTCTGCCAAAGGAAAGGCACCAACTAGAGATCTGCTTCCCTCTCCTGTTGGGATGCCCATTCTCCTCTCCTGTCTGCATCAGCATCATATCCATTTGTAGATTGCTGAGAAAGAGCAGTTGTAGAGTTAGGGTTTCTTGACAGTTTTCTCATCTCAAAGGCTGAGGTACCTTTTGAATGGCTCTCATGTGTATTCCTATGAAAAAGGGGATTTTACTTATTTTTAGTAGTTGAAGAAAGAAAGATAAACTAATTTCCCCAAACTCAATACATTGCTACATTGTGAAACTGAAATTCAGTATGATTATGTTCATTTCCAAAGTCATTTGATGTCTTATAACAGTAATGGAACAAGAATTCAGCAGGATTGTGTTATTTCTTTAGCTCAATTTTAGAGTAAAGGTAGTAGAAAAAAGTCTCAAATGAGTTATCTGTTTAAACAATTGTAAAGTTTCCAGGTAAATCTGAAGTCAGCAAAAAACTAGCCTAGTGTATTAAACATCTGCAAGCGTTCCCATAAGACTGTGCAGCAGAGACCATGTTCAGAAAATGGAGCCAGACTACCTCAAGTGAGACTCAACTGCATTCCTCTCACTGAGTTGACTAGGAATTTCAGAGGTACACATTTAGTCCTTCAGTCCTTTCTCACACATTTGGTGGTGCTTACAGCACTGTTGGGCTTGGACTTACAGTCACAACACAGACATAGTGCAGTGAAGGTTTACTCTGGAGAAATGCTAGGTTTGGTGGAAATACAAGTATTTAAGTCTATCCATAGCCGTGGTAACCACGGCTGTGCTCTCTCTAGGGTTGGTATGGAAAGGGTTCCTAAAGAAGACAAAGACTGTCACACTCTGGAAGAATAGCAGAGGTGGAAAAATAACACCAGTCAGCGGTGAAATGACACAGCCACCCAGAGAGCACAAAAAGCAGTGTAGTCTGTGAGTGTATGGGAGTGTGCAGTGAAAGGACTTTTCAGGTTACCAGACAGTTCCTTGCCTCATTACCTCATTAATACATGCTTTATTGTTGCAGTCCACGGTTCTTAGGCATTGTTTGATAAATGAATGAGTGATTTAAGCCTATTACCTCCTAAGTCTGTATTTCATGCAAGCAGGCTTGCATAATCAGTAGGAGATAGAAACAGAATGGAGACACATTGTCCCTCCCCTCTAACTTCAGGCTACATAGTTTTACATATTGCCTTATGGTGGCATTTGACAACATCTGGCTGAAGAATCTCATTTGACAGGAACTTCTTACACTGGTTTTAATGTGTAGCAGCCACACAGTAAGCAACTGAAAGACTCTTAACAAATTCCGTATGACTTACATATAGTGTGCCACAATTCTACATCCTTTTAAACACACCTGTATTTCCAATACTTGACACCCACCTTTGTTGTGTTTGTCAGGGAGATGACCATCCTTGGTCTGAGATATCTGATATCCCTGGAAAATATTCAAAGTCAACTTTGTTAAACATAATCAATGACAACATCTTAATTTTAGCACGCACAACCTTAGTGCTAGATAGCCAATGTCTTCACCCATTATCTTTGATCCTAAAACTTCAAGTGAAAATCATATGCTATTTGGTGCAGGATGCAACATTACTTCTTGAAAAAAGATGTGCTATTAAAGAAGATTTCAGTGTCTTTGCTCCATTTTCAGGAGAGAGATGGTAAACTCAAGGATTTGCCTATTTAAGGTTCTTGGACTTGGACAGTATTCCTGTCTTAATCTCAAATCCCTTAACTTTAGGCTTAATGTAAGAATGACAAAGGGAATGTCATTGGACAGGGAAGTAGCAGTAACTGATTTGATGATGTGGTTTCAATGGGATTCATTAAAATGTTATCAAAGCTTGCATGTATGCACACACACACATTGACACATTTTGGCTGGTGTACAAATTCCTTAGAGGCCATAGAAGAGACTATTTGATTTGTATATTCAACATTTTGCACTGGGAACTGTGTTGTGTCCTGCCTGATCCCTTAGTCTCTGGCCTATTATGAGAGCTAGGTAGCGGGTAACTGTTGGGCAAGGATGTGGAATTAAAGTAGCTAGTTTCACTGGTGGTGATGAAATTTCAATGGTAATTATATTGTTGCTAACAGATACACTAATGTGTAAGGAAACAGCGACCTATTATGGGAAAAACCCCACTACATAGTCCATGTTCAGTTTATCTAAGGACAGGAGAGCAATCAAATGCCCTTATTCTCAGCTTATTCTGCTCTGTTAAAGCATGCTAAACCATATATTTAAAATATTTCTGGGGTCTTTTTTCACGTTTTCAAAAGCATGAAAAAAGTACATTTGAATATGTTTCACTGTACCCCAGAAACAAGCTGTGAAGAAGTTAGAAAGACTGGACCTCTAGAGGTCTCATGACCCTTTTTATCAAGCAGAAAACAGTAGAGACTCCTGGACCTGCTTGTTGCTATTTCTAGGGCCACAAACTCTGTCCCATCTCAGTAATCTAGGGTTAAGCAAACCCTTAGTTGACTTTTTCCTTTCTTTCCCAGACATCCTCTGGTGTATTTAATGAACACAGCTGCTATGAAGAAAGGAGTAGGCTCAGTACATGGAGAAGAGACAAGGGCATCCCTTGGATCCCTTGTCAACGAGATTAGTGGTTTTACAAATTAAGCACAGTAAAACAGTAAGAGGAGCCTTTGGGCCATGCAATACACCTTGCTGAAGAAGAATTTGAGTAGACATATCAATATATTTTGTTACATAAGAATGGAATTTGAAGATAAAAATAAAATTGGAACAAGAATAAATAAATGAATACAAAGCAGAAACTGCCATTCAACCACGAAAGGAGTTAGCAATGTTATAAGAACTCTGGAGTCTCTAGCCTATATTCAGCATGCAGAAAAGGTAAAACCTAGTTTTCATTCAATAATGTCATTACTGAAGTCTGAGAGTATAGCTCAGTTGGTAAAATACCTCTCCAGCATATATGATGGCCTGGGTTCAATTTCAAGTACGGCATAAACTGAGGATGGTGGTTCACACCTGTAATCCTAGCACTCTAGGTAGAAGAAGAAGGATCAGGAGATTAAGGTCATCCTCCACAGCACTGCGAGATGGAGACCAGCCTGAGCTACAGGACTCCTACTGCACTCAGCATATCATTAATTCCTGCTTCCACACACCTCCAGGCACTAAGAATGAGATAGTGAGACAAATGCATATCCCTTTGACATTCTAGTGGGAAGTCAAAGGTATTTTAAAATAAATTAAATTAGCTGGGTTTGATGCCACACAACTTTAATCCTAGCACTTGGGAGGCAGAGGCAGGAGGAGCTCTGTGAATTCAAGCCCAGCCTGTTTGACATAGTGAGTTCCAGGACAGACAGGACTGCATAGAGAGATCCTGTCTCAAAAAGTAAAAAAAAAAAAAAAATTGTGGACTTATTTTAGATGATTAAAATATAAGCAAAACAAACCAGAGCTGAAAATAGAAAGTTACTTAGTGATGTATTCTTCCTTTAAAAAAACTTTCTTTTGAGACCCAGAGAGGTCTGTCCCTAGATCCCATCCCTGGGCACCAGCCATTCCGGGGAAGACCTGCCAAACTTGGCCCCAGGTTCTGGCCATCGGGCAGGATCCCCTCCACCCCCACCAGGAAGGTTCCCCTTCTCCAAGACTCCTGGCAGACCCTACAATCTCCACGCCCTGCGCCCATGCCCATCCACCCGAGACCCCAGCCACTTCCTGAGACTTAGAGACCAGCCCCCAGCACCCATCCTGCCCTGGAGCTCCCATCTGGACAAGAGAGAGAGGCTTCCTGAATCTGTCAGCTCTGTCTGGACCAAGAGCGCTGATAAGACCAAGAACGAATCCACAAGGAGATGGGCAGATGTCAAGGCAGAAGTACATACAACAAAATGAAGAGCAATACAGCATCACCAGAACCTAGCCCTCCTCCAACAGCTAGACCTGAACATTACAAAATGGAAGAAGCAGAAGAAAGCAACCTTATGAATAACATCATGAAGAGGGTAGAGGCTTATATAGAAGAAATCACAAATGAAATTGAGGAAAAGACAAACAAAAAATGGGAAGAATGCTATAAGAAACCAGAGGAAAGGACAAATAAAGCAGAAGAAAACAATAAATACCTGAAAGAAAATCATGAAAATGCAATGTAACAGATGAAGGAAACAGTCCAAGACCTGAAAAGGGAAATAGAAAAAATGAAGAAGACACAAACAGAGGGAATGCTGGAAATAGAAAATCTGAGTAAATGAATGGGAACTTCAGATGCAAGTATAACCAACAGAATGCAAGAGATGGAAGAGAGATCTCTGGCGTTGAAGATACGGTAGAAGAAATAGATTCATCAGTCAAAGAAAACACTAAAGCCAACAAAGTCAGCAACATAGCAGGATACAAGATCAACTCAAAAAAATCCATAGCCTTCCTATATGCAATTGACAAACAGGCTGAGAAGGAAATCAGAGATACATCACCCTTTACAACAGCCACAAATGATATAAAATACCTTGGGGTAACACTAACCAAGCAAGTAAAGAACCTATATGAGAAGAACTTTAAGTCCCTGAAAAAAGAAATTGAAGAAGATGTCAGAAAATGGAAAGAGCTCCCATGCTCATGGATAGGCAGGATTAACAGAGTAAAAATGGCAATCTTACCAAAAGCAATCTACAGATTCAATGCAATCCCCATTAAAATATCAACACAATTCTTCACAGACCTGGAAAGAATAATACTCAACTTCATATGGAAAAACAAAAAACCCAGGATAGCCAAAAGAATCCTGTACAATAAAACAACCTCTGGAGGCATCACGATCCCTGACCTCAAGCTCTACTATAGAGCTACAGTAATAAAAACAGCTTGGTACTGGCATAAAAAACTGACATGTGGACCAATGGAATCGAATTGAAGACCCTGACATTAATACGCACACCTATGAACATATAATTTTTGACAAAGAAGCCAAAAATATACTATGGAAAAAAGAAAGTATCTTCAACAAATGGTGCTGGCATAACTGGATATCAACATGTAGAAGGCTGTAAATAGATCCATATCTGTCACTGTGCACAAGACTTAAGTCCAAGTGGATCAAAGACCTCAACATAGATCCAGCTACTCTGAACCTGATAGAAGAGAAAGTAGGAAGTAGTCTTGAATGCATTGGCATAGGAGATCACTTCCTAAATATAACACTAGTAGCACAGACACTGAGAGAAACAATCAATCCATGGGACCTCTTGAAACTGAGAAGATTTTGTAGAGCAAAGGATATGGTCAACAAGGCAAAGCGACAGCCTACAGAATGGGAAAAGGTCTTCACCAACCCCGCATCTGACGGAAGACTGATATCCAGAATATATAAGGAACTCAAGAAATTAGACATCAAAATGCCCAACAGTCCAATTAAGAAATGGGCTATAGAACTAAACAGAGAATTCTCAACAGAGGAAGCTCAAATGGCTGAAAGACATTTAAGGAATTGCTCAACATCCCTAATCATCAGGGAAATGCAAATCAAAACAACTCTGAGATACCACCTTACGCCTTTCAGAGTGGCTAAGGTCAAAAACACTGAAGACACCTTATGCTGGAGAGGATGTGGAGCTAGGGGAACTCTCCTCCACTGCTGGTGGGAATGCAAGCTTGTACAACCACTTTGGAAATCAATATGGCGCTTTCTTAGAAAATTGGGAATCCATCTCCCCCAAGATCCAGCTATACCACTCCTGGGCATATACCCAAGGAATGCTCAATCATACCACAAGAGCACTTGCTCAGCTATGTTCATATCAGCATTGTTTGTAATAGCCAGAACATGGAAACAACCCAGATGCCCTTCAACTGAAGAATGGATAAACAAAATGTGGTACATACACACAATGGAATACTACTCAGCAGAGAAAAACAATGACATCATGAGGTTTGCAGGCAAATGATTGGATCTAGAAAAAAATCATCCTGCGTGAGGTAACCCAGACTCAGAAAGACAAACATGGTATGCACTCACTCATAAGAGGATACTAGATGTGGAACAAGGATGACTGGACTGCTACTCACATCACCAGGGAGGCTACCTGGAAAACAGGACCCCAAGAAAGACACGGGGATTGCCCAATGACGGAGAAATGGAAGAGATCTACATGAACAGCCTGGACGTGAGTGGGGGTAATGAAGGGCGAGGGTCGAGGGAAAGAGAGTTTGGGGGAGCGGGAGATCCCAGCTGGATCAACAACAGAGAGGGAGAACAAGGAATAGGAGACCATGGTAAATGAAGACCACATGAGAATAGGAAGAAGCAAAGTGCTAGAGAGGCCCACAGAAATCCACAAAGATACCCCCACAACAGACTGCTGGCAATGGTCAAGAGACAGCCCTAACTGACCTACTCTGGTGATGGGATGGCCAAACACCCTAATTGTCGTGCTAGAAACCCCATCCAACGACTGAGGGATCTGGATGCAGAGATCCATGGCTAGGCTCTGGGTGGAGCTCTGGGAGTCCAATTAGCGAGAAAGAGGAGGGTTTATATGAGCGAGAATTGTTGAGACCAAGGTTGGATAAAGCACAGGGACAAATAGCCAAAGGAATGGAAACACATGAACTATGAACCAATGGCTGAGGGGTCCCCAACTGGATCAGGCCCTCTGGATAAGTGAGACAGTTGATTAGCTTGATCTGTTTGGGAGGCATCCAGGCAGTGGGACCGGGTCCTGTTCTCAGTGCATGAGCTGGCTGTTTGGAACCTGGGGCTTATACAGGGACACTTGGCTCAGCCTGGGAGGAGGGGACTGGACCTGTCTGGACTGAATCTACCATATTGAACTCAATCCTCAGGGCAGTCTTTGCCATGGAGGAGATGGGAATGGAGAATGGACTGGGGGGAAGGTGGGAGCGGGGCGGGAGGTGGGAGAACAAGGGAATCCATGGCTGATATGTAAAATTAAATTAAATTATAAAATAAAATAAAAAAAAGAGTCACAGTCAGGAAGGGAGGCGCAAAGCCCTGTCCACCTGCAGCTCTCACATCACTGTGGTGGTTCTCTTTTTTGTTCCCTGTATTTTCATGTATGTTAGACCTGTGTCCAATTTTCCTATTGATAAATTCATTACTGTTTTCTTTACAGTTTTCACACCCATGCTGAATCCTTTAATATACACTTTGAGAAATTCAGAGATAAAAAGTTCTATGCAAAAACTCTGGTGTATAATGTTATGTACATACAGAGTAAAGATGTTCTGTTGCTAAAGAATATGCTAATTCTGAGATATCATAGAAACACCAAATTATTGAACTAATTAACAAACAATGTTTTGTGGAAGCATGATGTTTCTAAAATATCTGTTGAACTTTATCATACTATATAATTTAGATATTATATTTTAGGATAATTAGAGTTTCGTATTTGACTTATGTAACAATTTGAACTTTTCTTAGTTTGCATCTATGTTGGACTATCACAGAGCAGAAGAACATAAAATATTTCCATTGTGATATGGAAACACCACCTATGATTTGAAGAAATTTTGTTTTGCTTTGTATTCTTGATTTGACATAAATCTTATCATGTGTATGTAAGGCATACAGTGTGATGATACAGAATGTAGGTAATAAAAAAATTCCTCAAGTAAAAAAAAAACAACTTTCTTTTTATATATTCTTTGTGTCTTTCACATCATGCATCTCTATCCCATTCATTCCTGTCACTTCATATCTGCCCTTTGCTCTTGCAGCATACCCCTAATAAAATTTAAGAGAAAAAAGAAAAAAAAAAAGGAAAAAAATCTCATCATGGAAGCCTCGAAGCAGACCAATGACTCTTTGCAATGAATACTTGTTTCAGAGCTGTGCAGCTTAGTCTCAGATCAGCATATGACTACCTGTCCAATGGGTTTTCTCGGGGCAAGGCACGTGTGGAAATGGACTCTCACTTGGCAAGGACCAGTAGTCCATGGTACAGTGTATGAATTTGCAAAATTTATGTAGCTTGCAGGCTCTTTTCTTTCTCATTATATTGGTGATTCTTTGGGCAATTTTTAGTTTCACTTTGTCAGTCACACATGCAACAGCTGTAATTCCCCCGGAAATTCTGCTCTTTCTAGAATATTTTTTCCTCTAAGATTCATCAGGGGCTAATGTTTCTCAAATTTCTTACCTAGAATTACTAACTACAACTCCTAATTCTGGGAGCTTTTCTGACTCAATAGAGACAATTAGGCGCACATGAGAAAACAACACTTGGAACATTACACATATCTCACAGTTCTAGAAAGGAGAGTAAGGCATGCATACATAGAATAGTGAAAAAGCCTCAAGAATATACATAGTGCCAACTGTTGAGAGTAAGTTTCCTAGACACCAAACATATAAAATCAATGATAGGGTTTAGTATGATCCAATGGAAAAAATGTAATGTAAAATATGGGGGGATAGATCCGTCTTTACCACTCACAGGAGCTTATACTGGTGAAAGAATTATGATACAGTGAGATAGGCAAAGAGTGCCTTACTGAAGTCTGCCTTTCACAGAGAGCTTGAGACATGGGAACCTTTTGTAGACAAGGGAACTGCATATCTTGCAGACATGAAAGAATTGTTTGGGGTTGAATATTGTTGTTCTTAGAGCATTGTACCCATGTTTATTACTTTTTAACTTTGTAACTGCAAGTCACTGATAGCTGACATAAGTGCAGCGAGAGCAGGAAGTGTGTGACTGGATATTTAGTTAAGACTGAAAAAATGCTGAACTCTGTGTCTAGAATAAGGCTATGTAGGGGGTGGGAACATGTATTTGGGGAAGCATAAAAAGGAACAATGGGGCCTTTCTTAATAATCACAATGTATTTGTTAAAGTATGATGTATTTCTTAAAGTAAAATGATAAAACTGTTCATGAAGCCTGGTAGAAAAATCTCTGTTCAAGTGTAAAGACACTTGAGCTGTTCTGGGCACTTGAGTGCAATCTACTTGGTGGTCAGAATTTTTATTTGTGCCGAGGCCCCTTCTCTATCTCAGGTTCTGAGCCTGAGCTGAGGCTGGACCATGGCATACTTGCAAATATTATTTCTTTTTAAGGTTTTTTTTTAAGATTATGAATTGTGCACATAAGTGAGTGTAGGTGCCTGTGGAATCTGGAAGACAGCGTCATATCCATGTGGAGCTCAAGTGATAGGACTCTGTGAGCTATCTAATGTTGGTGCTGAGAACAGAGCTCAGGTCCTCTGCAAGATTAGTGCCCACCCTTCACTGTGCCATCTTGTTAGCCCCAATGATGTATTATCTTTAAAAGGGTAGTGAGAGAATGATGAGCTTTACAAACATTTATTTATTTAACTACATGTTATGTGCATGTTCGTGTATGCAGGTAAATGTGGACGCTAGAGGCCTCGGATCCCCCTGGACAACATGGGATCTAGGGAACATACTCAGGTCTCTGCAAATACAGTATGTACCCTTTACCACTCAGCCATCTCTCCAGCTGTGAAAATTAGGAGTTTTTGGAAGAAGGTGGCCACTCTGACTAAAGTGGAATTAATATAGTGAGATTGCGGGAGGCAGCACAAAACACATTAGCTCATTAGTACAACAGTTTTCATTGAATACATGGAAAGACAATAGAGAATATGCACAATGGAGATTAATGTACAATTATTTGTTTTTATTGTCAACTTTAGGAATCAAGCTGAGGGCTTCAAACATGCTGGATAAATGCTCTATGGCTGAGCTACACTCCTGTCCTGAAATGTATTTTGTGATCCTCATTTAATTCTATTTCAGAATAAGAAATACAGCTATTACAGAAGATGTGGAAGGAGCCTAGATGGTAGATTGACTGTCTAGTGAGCATCAGGGTCCAGATTTTGGTTCTTTAGAGATTAAATGCAGTTGTGTTTTGCAAGTTCATATTGTGCAATTTCAGTGGCCATGTTTTCAAAAAATTCTTTCTTCTCGCTTAATTGTGTAATTGACTCATGGGGAATTTTTCATTTCAGTTCAGTTTTTGTATTCTGTTTTGATGTATTTTGAATCTGAGCATCTGTATAACTCATCAGTTATGGACATATCTCAACTATGATCTCTTGAAATGGTATTTCTGCATTCCTATTATTTTTTCAGGAACTTCTGTCATACTTAGCATTTATCACATTCATTTGCTTTCTTCTCCGTGTCTATGAATCACATTATAGTGTATTGATTGTTCTGTCTCTGTCCATGTGTGTCCCTTTTTAGTTTTCAGTTCATTATAATTTTCATTTCTAAACATTTTGGTTCATTCTTACCATAAATCTACTTTCTGCTTCTAGTATCATTTTTACTCAGATTTAAAAAAGCTATGCATAGCTTTCACGTTTATGTTATCTTTTTTTATCTTATTTTTCTAACACATAATTTCTTGCTGGTAAATCTTGTTCTTACTTTGTGTCATGATTTCATCTGAGATAGCATGAATTCACACATAATCTTTGTATATACTTTTATCCATCTTGGGACTACTCCCACATCTTCCTATGGAAATATTGGTGTGTTTTAGTTTTAGCTGCTCCCGCAAGGAAACAATGCAACATGCAGTATGTGTACAGTATTATCTTCTAGCTCTCAAAAATTATAATTTCCAAAGCTTATCTATCTTTGAGAAATTAATATGGGTTGCATATTATTATCAGTTATGACCACCTCTAGTACTAATAATTAGATATATTTCAGTGGATCCTTTACTTCAGTCTTCCTGGATACAAGAAGGAGGAATAAGGAAATGGGTTTTGCTCTTCTGTATATGATTACCTGCAGTTCAGTTTTCAGGGTCCTCTGTACTCAATACATAGACTGTTTGAAAGTTGGGATGAATACATTTCTTCAAACACTATTTAACTGTGTTGTAATTATACCATAGTGGGCATGGGTCTAACAAAGTTTTTGAGTCTAACTTTTGACACCCATGATCCATGCACCTGAGAGGCTGAGACAGAACAGTTACTGTGAGTTTGAGGGTAGCTTGGGCCTCAGTGTGTTCCAGGCCACCCTGGGCTAAAAATAATACCATGTGTCAAAAAGTCAACACCAACCCTCAAAATAGGAAAGGGTTAAGACTGACTAGTTTGAAATCAATTTTTACAAGTCTTTGATTCTTCCATTTCACAAATTCAATTGAAATTTACTATAAGTAAATGGGTTGGGTTCTATTTAGATATCGGAATTATAAAGGATAATTATACCTGTTAATTGACAACTTTATTGTATTTTAATATGCCATGGTAAAGGAAGTCACAAAGCAGCATACATAAGAAAAACAAAATATTTATTTATTGTGTTAGATATGTTTTTATTTTTTCAAACACTCAAGTCATAAGGTGGATGTTAAATGTAAAATAAGTAGTTACAGACTCTTGCCATTTATGTATTTATATATCAAAGTTTTACAAAGGCAGACTGCAAGTCAAGTTCACAGTCAATTTTCAGAGTCATAGGGAATGAATGGCAGCAGGAAATCTTTAAAAACCTTTTAAAACAACTGTGTATTGACTTAAAAAGGAAGGCCAAAATTACCAACAGTGTTTAACTCATAGCAGAACCCCCAAAGTCATAGAATAATTGCCAATAAATGGAGACATATGTGCTAGAGACCTGCAATTTTGAGACAAATGACCCTGTTAACCCCTATATGTCTCAAATCAAACCCTTGATTGGCAACCTTTGATAGGTGACCCAGCACTTCTATTATAGTTCATGTTTATTCCTTGTTTTCTGTCAGTCTCCCTTCATGGGATATATTCTTCTTGCTTAACTTGGTACTGAAGTCCATGTTTACAAATGATTTTTATGAGTCAGATCTTTCATAAACATGCCATATTACTATACTTGATTGTGTATAGAGAAGTCCCAATGTAAAAAAAAAAAAGGACTCAATTATATTTCCACAATCAGTTATGGAACTATTCTACCTCAGAAAGTATGAGTCTTTTTTTGAGTCTCTTCATGGCTGACTTCATCTCCTGGTTCCTCAAGGTGTAGATCATTGGGTTTAGGACAGGGACAATGCTATTTAGGGTGACTGAAACAGCTCTGTCCATGGGGAGGGCAGTGAAAGGCCGGGCATAGACATAGATGCAGGGCACAAAGTGCAGGGTGACCACGGTGATGTGGGAGGTGCAGGTGGAAATGGCTTTTCTCTTCCCCTCCCCTGTGTGTGACCTCAGCATTGTCAAGATGACTGTGTAGGATACAAGAAGAAGAACAAACCATAGTGTAGTGATCAGGCCATTATTTGAAATCATCAGGAGTTCAAGATCAAAGGTGTCAGTGCAGGCAAGTTTGAGAACCTGTGGGACATCGCAGTAGAAACCATCAACAACATTGGGTCCACAGAAGGGGAGTGGGAGCAATAGATAAATCTGCACAATGGAGTGAACAAAGCCACCCACCCAGGAAGCCACAATGAGGGCTGTGCACCGCCCCTTACTCATGATAGTCACATAGTGCAGGGGCTTGAAGATGGCCATGTAACGATCAAACGCCATCACAGAGAGGGAGAAAATGTCTGCCCCACCAAGCAGGTGGAAGAAAAAGATCTGTGTAAAGCAGCCATTGAAGGAGATGGTCTTTCTTCTTGAGAGAAGGTCTACTAGGACCTTTGGAATAGTGATGGAGGAGAAACAGATGTCTAAGACAGAGAGGTTACGAAGCAGGAAGTACATAGGAGTGTGGAGGCGGGACTCCCAGGTCACCGTGACCATGATGGTGACATTTGCTAACACAGTTGTTATGTAAACCATAGATAAAAAGAAAAACAAGAGTAAACTCAGTTCTTGAGATTGGGTAAGGCCACAAAAAATAAATTCAGTCACCTTGGTATGATTTCTCAGTGCCATTGAATGACATTTCTTCCTCTGTGTACACCTGTAAAGGAAATTCTAGAATTACTGAAACAATAAAGTAAGGTTTGTATCCTAGAGAGATAGAATGTGCACAGATATGTACTTTGTCACTGTAGCATGTTCATCAGGAACTTGCTCTGGAACTTGGGAAAAGCACTTGAGCTTACTTGCCTCAGTTCTATCATTAGTACAAGTTGTAGTTTAGACTAGACAATTTGTTTTCATATTATACTTGGTGGGTGCTTGTGGACTGTGTTAAAACTTGCCTCTAGGAACTGAGAACGAGAGCCTTATGTAAGGGCACACAAAGCAGGTTCTGGGATCCAGCCCTGTAAATCTAAATATTCCCATTTTACTACATTTTGTTTCTATAGTTTAAAAGATACCAAGGGCTTGGTGAGATGGCTCAGCACGTGAAGGCACATTCTGTCAAATCTGAAGACCTGAGTTTGTTTCTCAGAACCTACATGGTGGAGGGAGAGAACAAACTTCTACAAATTGTCTTCTGACCTCCACACCCTGGCAGTGGCACTCATGTGTGTGTGCTATCTATTCATCCATCCACCCATCTATTCATCCACCCATCTATTCATCCACCCATCCATCCATCCATCCATCCATCCATCCATCCATCCATCCATCCATCCATCTATCTATCTATCTATCTATCTATCTATCTATCTATCTATCTATCTATCTATCTGTCTATCTAATCTTAAAGCCACTGGAATAAATTGCCACTCTCCAATAATATAATAAGGATCCACATGGAGAGATATTATTGTTTTAGAAACTCCCATATGTTTAAATACAATGTTTCTTTGCATCATTCTGAGGCTCAAGGGGTAGATATTATTATCTCACTTTAGTGATAACCAAATTGAGCACAGTAAAAGAAAATAAAGTCTCCAAGGTCATAAAGAAAGTCAATGGCAGGGTAGAAATAAGACAAATTTCTCCTGGCACTTCATTCTCCTGTCAATTTCAAGACCCACAAATCTAAAAATAATTTATGTAAGGACCTCCTTACTTTTCCCAAGCACTTCCAAGGGTGAATTTCATCACCCTTTCTCTTCTCCCCATCACAATGGAATTGTGAATTCTTTCACAATGGAAATGGAGTTCTTTCACTTCTTACATGCTATGTCACACAAATGATACCCTTTACATTTTAAACTTCATTTATGGATTCTCACATTTTGGGGGTAAATGATGAGGTTTAAACAACAACAATAAAAAGATGACAAAGAATGGCAGTAGAGATGGATTTATTAGTGAAGAAAGTAGCTATGGTCCAGACATGTGTGAAAAAGGACAGAAATGCCAGTTTAGCCAGGCCCTAAGCAGATAGGGCTGTGAGCAAGGCAGATGTACACCTATTTCCCTGCCACTCCAGGGTCAAAGGAAGCTTGACTGCTGTCAAGTTGCTTGGGTCACACATTAACCAAGCCCCACTCCCATGTTCAGAGTATGAGCGACTCCTGCCATGTATCCTAAGTTACACACGCCCTGCTCCCCTTTCTTGTCTTATAGCACAGGTCATGTATTAAGTAGACCTGATCCCTCATTTGCAGGACCTCCCCATCCTGCAGAAACTTTTAAGGTCAGGGTTTGGAGAGATGTCTCAGAGATTAAGAGCATTTGCTGCTCTTGCAGAGGACCCAAGTTCAGTACCTAGTACCCAAGTTCAGTACCTAGTACCCATGCCAGACAACTCACAACTGCCTGCAACCTGAGCTCCAGGAGATCTGATGTCCTTTTCTGGACCCTGCACTCATGTGATTAGACTGCCTCAACATATACATATAGTTACCAAAAAGAAAGTAATATCTTAAAAAAGAAACCTTTAAGATCAGACACCTTGCTTTGTCTGGCAGGACTGAAGCTCCTTACTCAGATAACACTCTGATGCAGTGTGAGTAGATCTGTCTGAAGAACAATTCTCCCTCTTTCTCAACCCCTGCTCCTTCTCCTCCCCAAACCTAACATTACCAGAATGATGTAGACCATTGGTATGGTGGATCCTTCTTTGCCCTTCCAATGAAGAAATATCAAATAATGTCTGTTCATCTTGGGATTTATAATTTCTGGCTTTCACCCTACCACAGGTGGACATAATGACAGCTACCACTTTTCCCTTGGTATCATGTCCATCCTCTCATTATGAAATTTTGGATGGGGAGGAAAGAGTAGATTCAACTGAGGGGAATTTTACTTCGTTGTATTTTTTTTCCAGGTCAGTCAGGACTGAGCAATCTTTTCTAGCTTAAAATCTTTTCTAGTTTAATTCTAGAAAGATACTATTTCTTATAGACTTAAGTGACACACAGAAAGTCACCTAGCAAGTAAGTTGTGAAGTCAGTCTTTGACTTTCAATTCCTTAACAATGTGTGAGGAAGCTTATGATGGTAACAAAAGGTCAAACATTTACTTGGAGGAGAGAGCTATATTTAGGTTTAGCACCTGAATTTGACTTAATTACCTGGCACCTTCATACAGATATATAGTTTTTTTTTTTTTTTTTTTTTTTTGGTTTTTCGAGACAGGGTTTCTCCGTGTAGCTTTGCGCCTTTCCTGGGACTCACTTGGTAGCCCAGGCTGGCCTCGAACTCACAGAGATCCGCCTGGCTCTGCCTCCCGAGTGCTGGGATTAAAGGCGTGCGCCACCACCGCCCGGCCAGATATATAGTTTAATGTCAGCAAGGAAGCAGGTTTGGGCAAGCTTTGGAAAGCAATGAGTTTGAAAAATAATGTAGATAAATAACTTCAGTCTACCTGTCTTATCTCTCCAATCATAGGTCCTCAAGCAATAACTTGAGGCAATAACTCTCCCAATGAGCTGCAGCTCCAGACCCTAATAAACTCTTTTGCTCATCTTTCTGCCTTGGCCTCAAAGATGTAAGATAGAGATATCTTCCTCTGATGCAGATTACAAAGTAGTTCTTTAATCTTGAGAAAACCATATTATACATGGCTTCTTGGTTGTATTAACTACAGGACAAAGTCAAGGGCTTAAGAACAGGACACCACTGGCTTGGAATTCTGTCTCTTCCTCCTTCTTGTTTATACCTGGAATGAATCCTTAATGTTTCTCCAGTTTTCTTTGTAAGCTTGGAAAGCAAAACCTTTACTCATGAAGTTATGTAAAGAATAAATATAGTAAAGTTTGTAAAGTCCCTAGCATACAATAGGCTTTCAATTAACTTGGCTCTTTCCTTTCTTCTGAAAGCATCATCTTCTTTGCCTACCAAGAAAGGATTGCATACAAAAACATTTACAAAATGTAAAATGCCTCACTATAAAACCTCTTTGAGCCAACTTGTTCTTTTTGTTTGAACAAATTTGTGGGAACTGATCAAGTGGAAAAAAAAAACTTGGGTGTTGAATCCGTGTGCTTGGGAATATTGCTGTTTATGGTCTAAGTCAAGGAGACCCAGTCAGCCATTGGAAAAGTATGCATATAAATCTGCCTCTGAAATGAATATGGTTTTAAAGAGAATTTAGGGTTTTAAAAGGAGGAATTATTTTGTAGAGAAAGATTTCATGATCCTCAAGGATTATCCTAAGGCCTAAACTGGAACAAAACCTGTTCTTTCTTTTCAATTAAATTTTTTTCTAGTAAAATCTTCCTTTTCTTTTGCTGTGCTGAGTTCATGTCCGTTTCTCCTTCTCCTGAAGGCATTCCTGACTTCCTAATACTTAACACTATGTTTCTATTTACAACTGTCAAACCTTCAACTATTTCTTCAGCATCTTCTGCACAGCCTATAGTATTCCATATTCCAACAGCTCAGTGTCCTTACCTAAATTCTTCAGTGTCCAACCATGAATGCATATCATGAAGGCTTGGGTTGCTAGGCCTCAGTGCAGATGATGGAGGCAAACATTGTGTTTGTAGGTGAAGGCCTTATGAAGATGAGCTATGGCCTGCTTCAATGTCATCTCTTTAGCCTTCACATTGGAAGGGCAGATCTTGGGAGTCACATTGTTGTGACTTTCTTCTTATCCCAAACTGTCCTTGCCTTGGGCACTGTTTTATGAATCCCAAACTTAGTATGAAAATTAGCAAAGGGAATTTGAATGTGAGCATTGAAATAGAATGGACAGTCTTCTGAGTACCATGGTCCCAGTGTGAGTTATTAGAGAGTTTCTAAGTAATTACTTGCAAATCAGTCATGTGCATGCATGTAAAAGTGTCCACTTTCTTTGCTCTTCAAATTATTTTTTATTGAGTTTGTTCTTAATACATGTGTATAATGTATTCTGATTATTCTCATGCCCACCCTCTCTAATCTCCTTTTTGCCCTTCTTTTCTACTAGTCCCTTCTACCATAATGGTAGGTTTTTGTTTTGTTTTGTGACTTACTGAGTTTAACCAGGGCTATCTGTATGACCATGAGTGTGGATTTATCCACTGGAAACTGGTGGGCATGCAACTGAAGACAACAACTGCCCTCTCCAAAATCCATCACTAGCCAATATTTAAGAAGGGAGGGTTAGGGTCCCCTGAGCCCTTCCTCAATCCATGATTATTAGTTTGTAATAATCTTGTCTCGTGCAGGCCTAATGCAAACAACTGCAGCTCTTGCAGGATTATGATGGCTGTGTCATGCCAAGAAGTTAGCATTTCAGAGCCTTTTTCCAGATGTGGTGTTTATGTTTTCCCTCTCCTTTTTCTACAATGTCCTGTGAGTTTTTGCGAGGGAGGATGGTATAAATGTCCTATTTTGGGCAGAACACTCAACTGTTATTTATTCTCAGGATCTTGAGCAGCCATAATTGTCTGCATTCAGCACAATTCATGGCAAAAAGAAGCTTCTCAGCCGGGCGGTGGTGGCGCACGCCTTTAATCCCAGCACTCGGGAGGCAGAGCCAGGCGGATCTCTGTGAGTTCGAGGCCAGCCTGGGCTACCAAGTGAGTTTCAGGAGAGGCGCAAAGCTACACAGAGAAACCCTGTCTCGAAAAACCAAAAAAAAAAAAAAAAAAAAAAAGAAGCTTCTCTATGGCTGGCTGTAATATATATAAAAGTAGTTTGGTACCATTTACCAGAAGTAAATCCCTCTCATTTGGTACCATTTACCAGAAGTAAATCCTCCATTCCCACAAAGCCACGGGTTTTCGACAAGGCTTATAGTATCAGGCATGAATTCTATCCTGTGGACTGGGGTTAAATCCACTCAGAGAAAAGTTGGTTATCCCCCATAACAGTCATACCATTATTGCACCAGTGTGGCCATCTTTCCTGGTGGGTTAGTGTCATAGTTCATAGAGTTCAAAGCCAAGTAAGGCTGTTGATGACGTTTTCCCCCAGAAGCCCGTGTAGCACCTTTTTAGCAGTATGAAAACTAGACAGTGGGGAGGAACTTTACATCTCAGTTCCCTCATGATTTCTCTATATCTTGCTACAAAGGTGTATGGTGTCTTTAGTAATAGAATATTATAATCTTGTTCTTGTAGACCATGAAGAATGGTAAGACATCTGTACTTTTTTTTTTTGAGGGGGGTGGCTCCCTGAGAAACAGCTTCTAAGGAGGTATACCACCTGGCACTGATTTTTTTTTTTATATAACTCATAGCTTCCAGAAGCATCGTTATCTAGCCATGAATGATATTTTCCTTCTCCCTTTTTAAACTAACATATTTTAATTGGCTTATGAAGTAGTTAGTTTCCATATGGCTGTCCTAGTTTTGTGTTTGTTGCTGTTATAAAACACGCCAACCAAAGGCAAACTCACAGAGGGAAAGGTTTCCACAGCTGATGATTCCAGGTCACTGTCCATCACTGAGGGAAGTCAAGGCAGAAGTGTAGTCGTAGCCATGGAATATGTTGTTTTTTGGCTGGCAGGCTTATCTTCAGATAACTTTCTTATAGAATTCAGGACGACATGCCTAGGAAATGGTGCTGCCCACAATGGGCTGGGCTCTCCTACATCAATTAACGAGCAAGACCATTTTCAATAGACATGGACGCAGGCCAATTTGTTTTCTCAGCTGAGATTCTCTTCCAAGATATTTCTAAGTTGTATCAAGTTGACAGTTAAAGCTAATCAGGACAACTGTTTTTCAAATTCTCCCAAAACTGTAGAAGACACAAAACTATGCATTCCCTTGTTCTCTGACTTTTTGAGAAACATTGGTCTATGGGAGCATCTAATGGCATAGAACCACTCATTCTTCAAAGGACAAAGGGACAACTGATTTTGGGGAAAGCAAAATCAGCCTATTTTTTTCAATAATGTGTGGCTTTTCAATGAACATTGGTATATGAAAAGATACATAATAAATCGTTGGTAGGGAATTTCTTTGTGGGGACCATCAAGAAAAATATTTAATGAAGTTCATTAAGGGGATAGGAATTTAAGAACGGTCGAGGATGAGTCAGAGTCCTGAGATTGTTGAGTGCTCAGCCTTAAAAAAGACTTCAATAACGCCCACTTCAAGGCTCAGGGAACACTATAAAAAGAGCTGGAGGATGGGGAGGAGTGCTGTGAAATGCCATCTCCTGGACACTTGGCTGTCACTCCCATGAACCCACAGTATTGTAGTTATCAGCATAAGACCTTTTCAAGATAGGGCCCGTGACTATCTCATCCTGGAATATTGTTGCTGGGGTACAGGGAGGTCATGTTCTCAGTGTTGTTGCCACTGTAAGTTTGTCTTGCTCAAATAAATAACTCCCACCTATAATTATATAAGCAACCCTAATCCAACTCAGTAGGTCATAAAAAAGAAGGCATGAAAACAGGAGGAGACACTTTTTAAAAATTCATTTTACATACCAACCACAGATCCCCCTCTTTTCCCTCCTCCCGCTCCCCCTCACCTTCCCTCTCCCTCCCCCTCATACCCTCCTCCAACAGGCTAAGTTCTCTCACGGGGGGGAGGGGAGCTAAGCCTAGCACATTCATTTGAGGCAGGACCAAGCCCCTCCATGCTTTATAAGGGGTGAGCAAGGTGTCTAACCATAGGTAATGGGGTCCAGAAAGCCAGCTCATGCACCAGGGATAAATCCTGATCACACTGCTGGGGGCCCCTCAAACAGACCCAGCTACTTAACTGTCAGGAGGAGACATTCTTGAGAAGAAGGGGTTTGCAGGAGTGGGAGGGAAGAGAGGATAATGTGTGTTTGTGAGTGATATTATCAAAGTACTCTATCTACATATACGAATATATACATATACTACATGGGTATATGTATACACAGTGCTTTGATGTATACACACACATATGTGCTCGTGTGTGTGTGTGAAAATTTGAAAGAATAGATAAAAGAGAAAGGCTAAGAAGCACTGCCCTGTGATCCTAAGTCTTGGCTGCAAGTAGCTTTGTCTTATGGGAGTCAGGGAGGATCACAGATGGACATCATCTACTAGAACCTTCCTGACTTAATCTTCTGCATTGTAACAATTTGATACTTTAAAAGAAAAATAGTTCAATGTGTTTCAATTTCCTGAGCTTTCTTATCTTTTTTTTTTTTATTACTTGATCTTGAATGACCGTGGGGAAACAGAAGGGTGGAATTTGAGGCAAGCACAGAGGGAGAAAGATTGTCTTCACATATCCACAGTTGAAACCCTTCCTGTGTGGTAGAGATGAATTCTAACACATATTCAATAGTCATTTGCAAATGACCCTACACTGACGTGTTTCTTTTATCCAATATTGTTATTAAAAGAAGCCTTGATGGTGGAAGATATTTCTTAGGGTGTTTTTTGTTTTGTTTTGTTTTGAACTATGATGAACTGTCTTGGATAGTCTACTAATACTTAGACAAAAGGTGCTGTTTTATTTCCCTTTTAAAAGTCCTACAATGGTCTAGGGAGATGGCTCCATCAGTAAGATGCTTGCCTCTTCCACATGAGGACTTAAGTTCGATCTTCAGAATCCATGTGAGAAAGCTGGGTGAGGTGAGGGTGCAGGCTTGTAGCTCCAATGTAGGGGAGACGATGATCCTTGGGGCTCACTGATCCAGCCGCCGAGCTGAGTAGATGAGCTCCAGGCTAGTGAGGGACTCTGCCTCAGTAAATAAGATGAATGTCTCCTGAGGAATGACCCCACATTTGTCCTCTGACCACATGTACATGTGCACGAGTGCATGCACGTGCACATGCACACACACATGCACACACACAGAGAACTCTTGGGAAAAACAGAAAGAACAGATAGAGTGAAAAGGGAAGTTGAGGTTGAGATGAAATAACATAACAGATATGCTAAGTGTATGTCCACAAACTGCACATGTAACCCCAAGATTAATTTCAGTGGACAAATCAATTGAATGGAATGAAGAACAGGAAGTATCTGGATTAGATATAGCTTTTTTTCTTTTTCATTTCATTTTCTTTCTTTCTTTCTTTCTTTCTTTCTTTCTTTCTTTCTTTCTTTCTTTCTTTCTTTCTTTCTTTCTTCTTTTTTTCTTAAAGACAGGGTTTCTGTGTAGTCATGGCTGTCTTGGAACTCACTCTGTAGACCAGGCTGGTCTTGAACTCACAGATTTACCTTCCTCTGCCTCCCAAGTGCTGGTATTAAAGGCATGAGCCACCACTGCCTGGCTTTAGACATAGATCTTTACACACACACACACACACACACACACACACACACACACACACACACACCAGATTTAACCCAATTTAAGTAATCCTTCTCTTTTCACTAATTGATGAAATACATTTATAATGCTGTATTCATTATGTAGCATCACTTTTAATAATCGACCGATGCATACATGCTTACTTAGGAACGTAAGGATAGAAGCAACAGGGAGCATTTGCAGCAATGCTGACTTTTGCAACTCCCACCCTCACACCATTAACCACACTTCGTTCTCTGACAACTTTGTGGACAGTAGTGCTGTTCTGCATCAGAGGTGGTGAAACAAGGAAAGGATGGCACGAGAGCAATAGATGACAGCATAGTAGCCCTTTTGGGACTGATTTCAGTTGTTTCTCCTGGATGTCTCCCCTGCCCATAAGTCAGATAGTGCACATTGTCTGGTCTCATCTCCTCATTTTATTTTCATATTCCCGCTAATGGATTTGCATGTTTATATCATAGAAGGCATATGGTGACGTCTACATCACAGAAGATACACAGAACCAGCTCTCTCTTATTCTTAGACTAGCAGATGTGGAGAACTGAATTAGCCTTAGACTTCTGGACTCCACCAGATGGCTCACCCCAGCTTATTGCTCTCAGAAGGCCCCAGCCTCCTCTGCAGTCTCTTCATGGCTGACTTCATCTCTTGGTTCCTGAGAGTGTAGATCACGGGGTTTAGCATAGGGGTGATGACAGTGTTATTGATAGATATGGCCGTGTCCATGGGCAGGGTAATGAAGGGTCGGCAATAGATATAAACACAGGGCACGAAATGGAGGGTCACCACCATGATGTGGGAGGTGCAGGTGGAGAGAGCCTTGTTTCGTCCCTCCCCAGAATGGGTTCTGAGCATAACCAGAATGATGATGTAGGAACCCAGGAGCAGGAGGAACCACAGCAGGGTCACCAGCCCATTGTTGGAGATCATGAGAAGTTCAAGAGCAAAGGTATCAGTGCAGGCAAGCTTCACCACCTGGGGTACATCACAGTAAAAGGCATCCAAGGTGTTGGGGCCACAGAAGGGGAGTGGAAGCATTAGAATTATCTGGACCATTGAATGCAAACCACCACCCACCCAGGAGGCTACCACCAAAGCCACCCATACCTCTCTCCTCATAATGGTTACATAATGCAGGGGTTTAGCAATTGCAAGGTATCTGTCATAGGCCATCACAGAGAGGAAGAAAATATCTGCCCCACCAGCAAAGTGGAAGAAAAAGATCTGGGTCAAACAACCATTGTAGGAGATGGTTTTCCTTTCTGACAAAAGACCTACCAGGAACTTGGGGACTGTGATAGATGAAAAAATAATATCTAGGATGGATTTGTTCCTCAAGAGGAAGTACATAGGAGTATGAAGACGGGATTCAGAGGTGATGGTGACCACAATGAGGGTATTTCCCAGCACAGTTGTTACATACACAAGAAAGAAGACCACGAACAAAAAGAACTCCAGTTCTCGGAAGTGAGTAAGTGCCAGGAAGACGAATTCCTTCACATTGGTGTGGTTTATCTGGCCCATGACTAGGATAAGCCTCTGTTACATCTACCTAGGGAGAAGATATGTTAGGGTTTGCAGTATGGTAGCATGAGGTTGAAACGTCCTTTGTTACATACTGTTTTGTTATTAGGCTTTTTAAAGTACTCAGATGATCATGACTATGTAGGGAAACTAGACCAGAGTCTTCAATTTTTGGTCTAGATATTCCTTATCTGATGGTCCCTGGTTTTCAGGGAGAACCATCATAGTCCTAGCCTTTATTCTAGGTAGGGAGAGGTTCATGTGCTGTGGTCATTTACCTACTAATTTGTCCTTTGCCTTGTAAGGATAACTTCTTCACCTGGAGGCTATTTTGCACAAACACTGGGGACTTTCAAAACCCTGCAATTTCATCTTGAGTTTCACCTTAAAGTTTGTGGGATCTTCAGAGTGGTTATGGCTTCCTCTGCAGCTTAGACCTGTGCATGACTTGCCTATACCTGCATAGTTGCTGTCACTCAAATTCAAATGATTCTCCTTGACCGGATTTTGGTTAGGCTCCTCTGAGCCTTCTTCCCACCAGCTCTTCAGATGTGGCCTTCCCTGTCCTTTCTTCCCAAACCCAGTTTCAACAAGCAACCTGCTAAGTCCATTTAATGAGATTCCTCCACCCTTGGTGTTCAATCAAATTCTTCATCCCTCATCTCTAATATCAAAATCCTTGTATCTGAGTGCTTGGCTTGTCTGTAGCAAGAATTCACTTTAGCTAGTTCAATGAGACTCATCTGCTCTCCACGCCCCCTTTTACTGTTTTCTCTGATTTCCACTAATCCTCTCATTCTCATTGGCTCATAGATGTAAATGCCCACCCATCCTTGTTGTATCTGGAGTTGAGCTCAAACTTTCCATTTTGTTGCAATAGTTTTGTCTAAAATCTCTTGGTATGTTTAATCAGTGTCCGCTGATCCTCTCCTGCCCCCCCCCCCCCCCCCCCCCCCCCCCCGTTAACAATATCCAGAAGATTTGTGACTACACCACTCTGCCAGTTCAATGTCTGGGAATTACTTTGGCTTATCAGCATCCTGATGGGTAGATAAAGTTTACACCGTTAGTTAAGTAGCCTGACTAATTCTCATCTCCTGACTTACAGGAAGGAAGAATTGGGCCCTCATAAGTACTTCTCTAGCAAACTGGAAACCTGGATCTTACCTTGGACTCACAGGGCCCCAGGTGGACAGGCCAGCAGTGGATATTTAGGGCTGTTTAATGACCAGAATGTTTAGTGGTCAGAAGAACTGATCATTAAAGCTTCACACAACATCAGAGGCGGCTCAGCCCAGTGCTCTTCACTACAGAAATGAAAGATAAAGCTGTTCTTTTGGTCAGAACCAGACTATAGATTAGGAAAAGGAATTTTAGCCAGGGTCTTTGATGTGTGTTCAAAGGCTTTATACTATTTCTATATGATAGAAGAGTAATTTCTATTTCCAAATAAAAAATGAGCCATTAGAGAATAAGATCGGTTTCAATAAGGATATCTGCTTTTCCTAAGCAAATTGTATCTCAGAAATTTTTAAGATAATTCAGACAGCTGAGACGACCAAATTTCACTATCAGGAGTAGAGACAGACAGTTGGATTTGAAGCAGTGGAGTAAGTGTGAAGAATACAGCATAGTAAACATGAGAATACAGAGGAAAAAAAATAATAAAACATTTTCCCTCAAAATAAAAGCATACTAGAGGATTCCATAAACAATCAATTGTTCATGATTTTCCTTTAAAATTACCTCAAAATTGGGTCAACTTAATGTCATTATTTGAGAAATTCAGATACACATAGAATTAAATAAAAATTCTGTGGGTACCTTAGAACCCTGATGTTCTTATCATAAAAATTCATTTCTATAGCAAATTTTTGATTTTAATTTTCATATTTTTAGTTAAAACCTTTTTATAATCTTTCATTGATAGATGCTTAAGGTGCACATCTCCATAGAAATCTTACTTCAATATGTCAGCACTCAGTAAGGTCCTCCTTGTGACTGATATTCGGAAGTGATTTGTTTCTTTAATCCCCACTCACTTGTTAAGCAGTAGCAGTAAGCCATGCAGGTGATACAATCTACTTGAAATTGTGTCTTTTATCAAAGGTATCTATGAGGAAGGAAATCCACCTAATCACGTCAAAGGCAGAATCTGTGAAGCTCCGGGGAAATGTTTCTGTCACACAGGAAGACTTTAGTAATACTCATCTTAGAAAAATCAGGACTTTGTTACTAACCACGTATCTTTGCTTTGCTTTTCAAAACATATGTGTGGTTTAATTACTTACCCAATTTAAAAATGTATAGCCATGCTATAGTTTCTTTTTTTACATTTTATTTTATTGAGTATATCTTGTTACTGTTGCTATAAAATCTGCCAGGTCTTCTGTAGATTGATGGACAACATATTGTTTACTAAGATAGAGACTTTCATTGGTGGAGTATAAATCAGGCAGGGTAGGAGTCACATTTGTTATGAAGGGTTGAAAGGAACAAGGCATTAGCTAGGTGAGAAAGCAGTCTTGGGAGATTGGAAAGCCAGTGATGGATAGCATTGGGAGCAGGGGTTCTGAAAGCATAGGAGATAGGGGACCACGTAAGTGACAAGTTCCTTTTAAGTTGACCAGTGGGCTCTTATTAGTATTTTCAAATAATGCAGCATGGAGCAATTAGTAAATGATTTTCTTTGCATGCATCTATAATTTCTTTAAGACAAATTCCCAGAAATTGACTTATAAAGTCATATGATATTAAGTTTCTAGTTTTGACTGAGCCTAGTTCTAAATGTGCTTGAATGTTTGACTTCATTTACATATGGAAACTTAAAACTGAAATAGAGTGCGACACATATATTTCTCATAGAAAAAGAAAAGCATAGACATCAAATGTTCAAGCAGTGAAAACATTAGGATAAAACTGAAGTGAAGATTTTAAAAACAGTTTTTGGAGGGGTTGGTGAGATGGCTCAGTGGTTAAAAGCAACTGGGTGCTCTTTCAGAGGGTTTGATTGCTAGCACCCACATGGTGGCTCCCAACCATTTGTGATTCAACTGTCAGGGGATCTGATGCCTCCTTCTGACCTCCACAGGTACCAGGGGCACCAAGGCACACAAGTGGTACACAGACATACATGCAGGCAAAACACTAATACACATAAAGATAAATAAACAAAAATAAATAAATACATAAAATTATGCAAAAATAATGAAAATTACATTAAAGACGATTAATCAAGTTTGATTAAGTGACAGTATGTAATATTTATGGTTTCAAAAGCATTATAAATATTAACAATTAAATATAAATGAAAAATGGGAAACTATCTGCAAAAACCCTCCAAAACCAAACTATTAATCTTTATTGTTTTTGAGACAAGGTCTCCCTTATGCATCCCTGGCTGGCCTGAAACCCACTGTGTAGACAAACTGGCCTTAAACTCATAGAGATCTGCTTCCCCTGCCTCCCAAATGCTAGGATTAAAGGTGTGCAGCACCATGCCTGGCCTATTCTTAGTATCTTTAATGAAGAACTCTTATAAATCAAAAGAACAAGACAGATACTTTATAAATGAACCTTAAGTCACATAGAGATGTGTTATCAGCCCACATATGAAAAGATGATGAATCATACTATTAATGAAAGAAATGTAAATTAAAATTGTAATCAGATAACATTTTAATGTAGAATATTGGCCAATGTTGAAAAGGCCTGTTATTTATGAATATGGGGAAAGAAATACCTTTAAATATGTTGAATACCAGGGACAAAATTTGGAGGAATGACATTTTGGAAATATGTGTTAAAGTGTGCAAACATTATTAGTATGAAATTCTGCTTTAAGAATTCAGATTAAAGGATGAATAAACCAAATGCCTAGTGTCATAAGGACAAAGAAGGCTCCTCACAGGGCAGTGCAAAGTAGAAGAAATAAGGATTTAAGTCAATGCTTGTTGTAAAAAAGTTGGCCCAGTAAGTGCTATATAATGTACAGTTTAGACTTTGCCAACTTTCAGACTGACAGTGTAGAATTGTGACAAGGTCTTTTAGTGATGGGTTAAAACATTCAATATATTAGCTGATGTAATTTTGGTGAAAAACTACATGCCTAGATACCTGAAAGGATGTAGATCTCAATAGTCGTGGCCATTATCTGTGAGCAGTTTTATTTAGTCAATTTTTTATAAATTAATTAACTAATTCAGTGACTTATTTATTTATTTGGAGATAGGGTCATGACAGGTAGCTCTGGCTGTTGTTGAACTAGTGATCCTCCTGTCTACTGCCCAAACACGTCTATTCCTTTGTGTTACTGTGAGAGTCCGTGAGCTGTCTGTCTGCCTGTGAGTGTACACCATGACTTATACAAATGTAGGTCGCCAGTGTCATCACAATGTTGACCTAGCTATGACTCAAGTTCCTCTCCTGCTTGAAGCTATCTTTTAATCTTCTTTTTAGAAAAGGACCATGGGGGTTAATGTCCTCTACATTACAGATATTCAATAGATGCTCATACAATGAATTTAACATCAAAAAAGCACCTTTTAATTTAAATATGTCTTCAGAAGTACAATGTTTTATGCTAGAAATCTTACCTTTCTCTAATGTATATCTTAGTTTTTGAGACAAGGTCTCACCATGTAGCTCTAGTTGGCATTAAACTCCCTATGTAGACAAGGCTGGTCACCTGAGTGCTGGAATCACAGGTGTGTGCTATCACACCTAGCTAAGAGTTTTAAACTTTTAGTTCACAATGAGATATTTAAATTACTAACAGATGTCTTACTTTTCAGGGACTAAAGGCTGTACACTACATAAATCATGAGTTTTTTCAAGTCTTTAGGATGATCTCACCTACCTTTGTGTTAGAAAGACAAGCCTGCCAGTTTCTCCATTGTGAAGGCTCTGCCTTACTTCACCCAAACACATGCACAACCAGCAGTGTTCCCCCAAACACCAAATTAGAAGTCTAATATAATAGTCAGCATAGGGATTTGTGTCAGATGTTTGGGGTAGATGTAATTTCCAATGGAGAAGGCTTGTGCTTGCAGATGCAATGGGAGTTATTAAAAAGTTACTAAGCAACACGTATGTGTGTGCTCGCTCCCTCTATCTCTCTGCACCCCCCACCGCAATGAGAAGACAATGAGGAGGTTATGAAAATGTAGTCAGGGAAGCCTGAACAGTTCTCATAAGCCACTTCTCTGGCGCAGATCACCGTTGGGCTTTGTGTAAAGTCCTTTACACCCGTGTGCAGACATTTAAAACAGCCAGTTTCGTAGGACAGGTATCACAGTTTGGTCATATTATTGATTTTCTCTAAAAGGTCAGTGACAATGATCAATCACAATATGCATTTAGTGCCTTCTGGGTATCAGATAACCAGCACCGCCTCTACATTCATGGAGTTTATTGTCTGTAGGGAAATCTCGCATAGATTACACCACAGGCTGTTATAACGGTGGTGGAATAAAGACAGGGAAAAATGGCACAGGGATTTAGTTGCTGGTCCTGGGAACCTTGAAATGCTTCTCTGATAGATGCTTCCTTAGTGTGTATGCGATATTAGATAATAAAATTCATAATGTTTATTAAATTATTTTATCAAACATTTAAAATAATCAATGTGGTTTTTCAATGGTCCTGAAAAATCCAGGCATTGGCTAGGAACATCATTACAGAGCCCTAACCTGAGATTTGGATTCCTGGCAATCTGGTTGCCCCATGTGAGTCCCTCCTAGCGTGGAGGTCCTTGGAGTCACAAATGGTGTTTCAGTTCAGCATTTGGTGGGTGATAGCGGAAGAAGCCTAGACATCTCAGCATGTGTGAAGAACTCTATTCTCATATCTCCTAGAAGGAGAGCCTACATGGAAAGGGTTCTTTTGGTTTATGCTCTTCCTTCACTCAGCCTGTCCTAGGAAGGTTGGCATGACTCATGAGATGGCATTTTTTGGGGAAAATTGGGTAGAGTAGCTCAGCTCCCCCATCTTTTTGTTTCAGTGGCATCTGTCTCCTTGTAGTAGAAAGCATGCCGTCTTTTTAAAGCCACCTGGTAGGCACAGCAATAGTAAGCACAGCACTACAGGGCTCCTCCTAAGTGGGTTAATCTGTCTGAAGCAGCCACTGGGTCAGATAAAAGCCTTGTCCTCCCTAGAACACCATCAGTAATTCAGCTGATTTTTTTTTATTTAAAAATTTGTTTATTTTAGCCGGGCGGTGGTGGCGCACGCCTTTAATCCCAGCACTCGGGAGGCAGAGCCAGGCAGATCTCTGTGAGTTCGAGGCCAGCCTGGGCTACCAAGTGAGTTCCAGGAAAGGCGCAAAGCTACACAGAGAAACCCTGTCTCGAAAAACCAAAAAAAAAAAAAAAATTTGTTTATTTTTATTGTGTGTGTGAACACATGTGTGCACTTGTATATGCCACAATGTATGTGTAGAGGTCAGAGGACAACTTTTGGGAGTTGGCACTTTCCTTCCGTGGTGGGTTCCAGAAATGGAACTCAAGCCATCAGGCATGTGTAGCAAGCACGTTTACCTACAAAGTTATCTAACTCATCCTAATACTTAGTTTTTTTTCCCTTTATTTTTAATTAGCATATAGGTAGAAAGTTTTGGATATCAAGCAATGACTATGTATGACTTGTGGAGGTCAACTTAAATTTTCTTGGTCTTAGATGGGAATTAAATTTGGGAATTCAGGAAACCTTAGACAGCTATTTCTCCTCTCCATGCATTGATTATACTTCCCTCAATGTGCAGTGATAGTTCTCTGTAATGAGTCTTTTTCCATCCCTCTAGTCAGCTCCCAAATAATGACACCGAGACTTCTTATTAATTATGAAAGCTCGGCCTATAGCTTAGGCTTGTTCCTAACTAGCTCTTATAATTTATAAGTTAAATTAACCCTCTTATATTAATATATGTTCTATCATGTGGTGTTACCTCTTTTCCATCTTACACCTCCTGTTTCCTCTGTGTGTCTGACAGGTAACTCCACCTTTCTTTTTCCCAGAGTCCTCTCTGTCCCTGGAATTCCCACCTAGCCTCTTCCTGCCTAGCTATTGGCCATTCAGTTCTTTATTAAACCAATCACAATGACACATTTTCACAGTGTACAAATATCCCCATCAGTTCTCTTATTTGAGCAATGAAATCACATTAAAACTTTGCATTGCTGCTAAACCTGCACTTACTAAAAGTCAGTGCACTGGCCTGTACAATGTTCAGGAGAAGAGTAAGCTTTTTTGAAGGTTGAGACTTTCTTTTCTTTTGTGGAACTTGTCCGTTACTGTCTGTGTGAACAGACACTATCCAAAGGTTGGCAAACCGCCTGCTGGCTTCTTCTCTCCTGCCTTCTGGTGAGACTCTCCAAGTCTAGATGTCCTACCTTCTGTAAGCTCATGTCATCTTGGGGACAGCGGATCTTGGGAAGCTGGGTGTATAGTCAGGAGGCAGGTAGGAGGGGCATGGTTCCACAGGGTCCTCAGTTGGCCTGGCTGGCAAAAGGGAGTATGTTGGTGTCTAAAGACACAAAGAAACCAGAGTAGATCTTCCTAGTAGAGACATCTCTGATGGACACGTCTACTTTAAATGTCTTTACCTCCAAAGAGCAGTTATATGTAAATGAAAGCCTGTTCTATATTGCCCTAGGTGATGGAAAATACGAAATACACCTCATGGAGCTGCACATGTTTAGGTAGGGGAGGGACAGAGATTTTGGAGGGGTCTTTTTAGACAGAAGAGAGTTAAGTATGGTTATGCTGATTAAGATAGACATGAAGCAGACGTGGAGTTTGTTCTCAGTGTCAGACTGCTGAAGGAATAACATGGTTAAAATCTAGGTAATACTGACTCAACAGATGACAGACAAAGAGAGAGGTGAGCAACAGTGCAATATCATTGGACCATCGGACTCAGGTATGTTAGGGTCTTGTTTAGCTGAGACAGCAAGAAGCTGTAGCAAAGGGCAATGCCCTTTAGTATTTGCTTAGAGACTGGCTCAGCAGCCATAAAGGCAATTCAACAAGAAGATGCTGTTTAATGGAGTAGATTTTTTTTTTTGTATTATTTATCCAACCTATCCATAACAGATCTCTTCAAATTCTGCCATCTGGTAGGAGCAATTTCCAGAAGACCTGCACCTGTACCAGAGCTCTGTCCTTGTTTCTGGTGTGAGATGAGATATTGTTTCTTCATTTTGTATCCTACATACAGTGTGATATAACCAAAGCATTATAACAAACACTGGATTAAATAACTTTTGTGTTTGATATACATTATCTAATGACAGATAGTTGTCACAATTATTATAAAAATACATTATTATAAATATTTTTTTGAGATAGCATCTCACTATATAGTCCTGACTGGCTTGGAACTCCTTATGTAGACCAGACTAGCATCAGTTCACAGAGACCTTCCTTCTGCTGCCTCCTGAGTGTAGGGATTAAATGAGTGGGCTACCACGCCCAGATGAAAGTTGTTTTTTTTAATGAAGAAACTCCTTTCACCTTTGTCTTGATTGGTGAACTCAATAGGTCAGTGAGCGTGACGAGCATCTGATGGGAAAGGCCTCATTTTCTTTTTCTATTTTATTCTTCTCTCATGCAGTCATCCTGACACAGTTTTTCCTCTCTCCATTCCTCCCAACACTCTCTTCTCCCCAAGATCCACTCCTCTTCTGTTTCTCTTTAGGAAAGCGCAGGCCTCCCAGGGTTATCAACTGATCGTGGCATAATAATATACAACAAAACTAGGCACAAACTCTCATATCAAGGCTGGACGAGGCAACCCAGTAGGAGGAAAAGGGTCACAGGAGCAGGCAAAAGAGTCAGAGACACCCCCGCCCTCCAATCTTAGGAGTCCCATAAGAGCACCAAGCTAAACAACCGTAACATATATGCAGAGGACCTAGCTCAGACCCATGTAGGCTCTGTGATTGCTGCTTCAGTTTCTGTGAGCCCCTAAGAGCCCTGCTTAGTTGATTCTGTGGGCCGTGTTCTCCTGGTGTCCCCAACCCATCTGGCTCCTGTAGTCCTTCCTCCCCCTCTTCTGCAGGGTTCCCTGAGCTCCATCTAATGTTTGGCTGTGGGTCTCTGCATCTAGGCTCTGGTCTGTGAGTATAGCAGAATATTATTAGGAATCATTTCATTGACTTTCTTTCTTTCTTTCTTTCTTTCTTTCTTTCTTTCTTTCTTTCTTTCTTTCTTTCTTTCTTTCTTTCTCTTCTTCTTCTTCTTCTTCTTCTTCTTCTTCTTCTTCTTCTTCTTCTTCTTCTTCTTCTTCTTCTTCTTCTTCTCTCTCTCTCTCTCTCTCTCTCTCTCTCTCTCTCTCTCTCTCTCTCTCTCTTTTATCCAGCCTCTGGTTCCTGGCCATCCAGGCAGTGTCAGGCATGAGCTCCCTCTTGTGCTATGGGCCTCTATTTAGACCAGTCATTGATTGGCCACTCCTGCAAGTGATACACCACCATTGCCCCAACACATCTTGTAGGCAGGACAGATTGTAGGTCAAAAGTTTTGTGGCTGGGTTGGTGTCCCAGTCCCACCACTGGAAGCCTTGCCTGGCTATAGAAGATGGCTGGTCCAGGCTCTGTATCCTCCATTATTAGGAGTTGTTGCCAGGGTCACCCTTGTAGATTCCAGGGCATTTCCCACTGCATTAGGTTTCCACATAGCCCCCCAAAGGCCACCCAATTCCGATTGTCTCTCCCCGTACTTTCTCAGGGATCATTTTTAAAGTTCATTTTCAAATATGACCACAGAACATCTCCTTTGCCTAAGGCAGAGGGGGAGGTAGCACCATGGGTCATGCACACCTCCAGTAGAGTGGAGGAGTATTTTTCCACTCACAAGCTAAAAAGCGCTTTCTTTTTCTCTATCACCTTCCACAGAGCATCTTTGATCTCTTTGTTTCTCAAACTGTAAATGAGAGGGTTCAGCATGGGGATCACCATCGAATAGAAGACAGACACTACCTTGTCTCTGCTTAATGAATAGCTGGAACTGGGCCGCAGGTACATGAAAAGTGCTGTCCCAAACAGCATGGTCACTGCCATGAGGTGTGAGGCACACGTGTTGAAAGCTTTCCATCGGCCTTCCACAGAGTGGATCTTCAGGACTGCAGACACTATGTAACTGTAGGAGACCAGGAGGATGATAAACGATTGTCCCCCCAACTGTGATCACTACAAGGAAATTCACCACTTGGCTGAGGAATGTGTTGGAGCAAGAAAGTGCCAGGATCGGTGGGAGATCGCAGAAGAAGTGGTTGATGACATTCGGTCCACAAAAGTGGAGCTGAAATATGGAACTGGCTTGAATAAAAGAACTCAGGAAGCCACCAAAATACGCCGCAGCCACCATGCGCATGCAGAGACCCTGGGACATGATGGCAGTGTAGAGCAGGGGGCTAGAGATGGCGGCATATCTGTCATATGCCATTGCTGTCAGCAGGAAGCATTCAGTGAGGCCCAGACCAACAAAGAAGAAGAACTGAGCGGCACATCCCCAGAATGAGATAGTCTTCTGCTCTATAAAGAAATCAGAGAGCATCTTGGGAGCTACAGAAGACGAGTAGCAAATGTCAATGAAGGATAAATTGCTGAGGAAGAAGTACATGGGTGTGTGCAAATGGGTGTCACCTCTGATCAGAAAGATGAGGGCCAGGTTCCAGGTCAAGGTCACGAGGTAGATGCCCAGGAAAGTCAGAAAGAGGAAAGTTTGGAGTTCTGGGTGGTCTGAGAATCCCAAGAAGATGAACATGGTCACAGAGCTGTTCCAGGCATTAGTTACAGTCACGTTTCCCATGGACCATAAGGATAAGGGGCAGACCTGGGTTAATAATGACCATCCACATTACAGATGCTATAGACAAGTGGTTACACATGCATGAGGGGCTGGAACTACATGGGGCTAAAAACAAAAGGGGCTGGGGAGATGACCCAGTCAATAAAATGCCTGCCACGTAAGCATGAGTGTCCAAGTAAGATTTCAAGAACTCATGTTAAAAAGCCAGTACGGGGGATTAGGCAGCCAGCTGAGCCTACTTGGAAAATTCAAGCTAGTAATAGACCTGTCTCAGAAAACAAGGTAGGTGGTGCCTAATAAGTGACAGCAAAGGTTGCCCTCTGGTCTCCACATGCATGTGCATCTGTACACAAATGAACATGCACACACACCAATGTACATAAAGATCCCTCCCCCCACAATTGCACCATTGCCTTAAATGTTTGAGTAGTAAACTGTAGCTGAAATGATTCTCACCTATGGACTCAGAATTCCAGGAATCAGTTCATGTCTTCATCATTTACTCATGGTGTATCACTTTGGTGAGCTATCTAATATCTCTAGTTTCAATTTCTCTATCTTTAAACTAGGTCGCAGTAAGTACTTCATGGATTTGCTTTAAAAACAAATAAGGTGATGTGTATAAAATGCTGACACATAGTAAGTGGCCAGTCAGTTATTAAGATGTGTGTTCCAGAAGAGCCACTGTGTCCATGCCCTAGGGCTTCGTGTAAGATGAAACAGAATGTTACAGTTTTCGTATCTTTTGTCAAGGCATTGGTGTTGAGAGATGCAACTTTGGTGAAGGATTAGTGTCTTTCTTCTGGGACTGAGTTAGTTCTTGCAGGAATGGGTTTGTTTACAGAAAGTGGGCTCATAAAAAGTAGGTCAGTTTCTTTGTTCTCTTCTCGTCCACACACACCTCTCTTCCTTCCTGCTTTCTCCCACCATGTTGTGATGTATAGCATGAAGCCCTCACCAGATATGGCTGCCTAATTATGGACTTATAACCTCTAGAGCTGTGAGCTAACTGAACATCTTTTTCCTATGTTACCCAGTCTCAGATACTTTGTCATAGCAACAGAAAATGACCAATATCACACAATATAGGAATAATGAATACTATACCCACTTACACAGTTGAAGAGGGAGAATCTGAGAGGCTCAGGGAACTCACTAGGTTCACCTATGCCAGAACTTTCAACTTTGTAAATAGCATTAACCTTCAAGAAGAACACAGGAAAATCAAGCACCGAACACAGAATGTTGTGCATAGAAAACAGTAGAGTTCTTTCCTGACTTAGCCCTAGAAAACATCTGGAGAAAGCTCTATGATTTATAAGCAAAATTGCCTGGTTTGAACTTAGACTGTTGTGAGAGCCCACAGAGGTTTCCTAGTGAGATCTGAGCTTGCTTTACCAGCAGGACTGCATAAGAGGATGATTGGACCACGGGACTGGGTATCAGGTGTTTGGAAGGGTCTACACTTGGCTGTTTTTAGCAAGGGGGAGGTCTTTTGCCTTGCCCCTTGGCATTGTTATAAAAAGGCCCTTTGAATAAAGTTCTGGGCCAGGTCCTCCCAAGGCTATCCTGTGTTTCTCTGTCTTTCCTCTCATCGTCTAGGCATCTCTTTCTATCTAAATATTTCTCACTTCTCCCTCCTCAAGAGTTCCCTGGACATAAATGTGGGAGCAAGTCTCCCACAGACTGTACAGTTGGTTTTGGAGGGAAACATGAAGACATGGACAAACCTCAGGCAAACTGCAGAGTTGGCGGCACTCTGACTTTTCTCCTCAACCTGATCTGATCCTTCATTCACTCCGTGTGCCTCTCACCTCACACGCAGGTGCCTGGAGTCCTCAGTCTTGCTGTTCCAGCTCTTTCTTTCATCAGGTGTGTGAGTGATCGATGAAGTGGAAAGAGTCCTATTCAGTACAGGGAGACTGTTCAAAAGAAGCCAAGACTTTAACCCAGCAGTGTGGATTCAGATAGTAAAGTTCAAAGCATGTGTGGGGTTAGAGGTCCCTACAGTGTTTGGAGAATCTGCTATGTAAAGTCTGTCTTAATTACATGCTGTCCAAATTACTTTTTGGAGTATTTACTAATAATTGGGACTGTATCCAAGGGTATAGCTGTTCCTTCAGAAATTTCATTTCCTCTTTTTTCCCCTCTGACATTAATTTTTTTTCTGTATGTAAGCATACATGTGTCACAGCATGCATGTATGTGTGTGCCATTGCATGTGTGGAAGTCAAAAGACAAATTGTGGACATCAGTTCTCTCCTTCTATCATGTAGGTTCCAGAGATAGAATTTAGGTCCTCAGACTTGATGGCAAGTGCCTTTACCCTCTGGCTCTCTATTCCTTCTGAATTCTTTTCTTAACTGCAAAGGCTTAAATATGTTTTAGAAGTCTGTCAAGAAGAAGATAATTTGAACAAAAAAGTTGGCTGCTGTTCTTCAGCCAAGTCTTGAGTTTGTTGGTTCTCTCTCTCTCTCTCTCTCTCTCTCTCTCTCTCTCTCTCTCTCTCTCTCTCTCTCTGTCTCTCTCTCTCTCTCTCTCTCTCTCTCTCTCTCTCTCTCTCTTTCTCTCCTCCCTCCCCCTCTCTCTTTTCACCCAACATTGAAGCATGCAATGTAACAATGAAGACAGACTACTATTCAAATGTGGAAAAACAGAAATAGAAAAACAAGTTGCTGTGATCATTATAGGAGGCAGAAAATATTTCGAAGGGGAAAATACAGTAACAGAATTAGTTCTCTTTTTCCCTCTTCCAACAACATGGTCATTTAATATCCAGTACAGAATTATGTCAAATACTTCTACACACATCAGTTAATAATGCACTGTGACAGGGAGATTATTTACCTGCTTAACTAATACAGTGAGTGCACAGGATTCAGAGACACATGGCAGGATTTATCTGGAATCTTTAATTTCTATCTTGAATTTCAGTTTTGAATTGGATAAGAGAAAGCTCAAACGTGAAAAAAAAATAAAGGTTTTTCAGAAACAGCCATTCAATTTGTTCTGTTTTTTTCCCCAGATTTTATGCAAGCTTAGAAATGACAGATGTGAGCGTTTGGAAACAAATATATAAATATATATATCTCCGACATTTTGAAAAGCATAATGCTAAAATATAGATGAGTTACTACTGCCTCTAAAAGATATGAAAGGGCTATAAACTGTGTTTTTCTAATTAAAAGTAACCTAGAGACTGCACATTATATAATTCCAAATACATATTCTGAAAAAGGCTAAGTTATGGGAACATTAACAAGGTCAGTGATTGCTAATACTCTGGGGAAGGGAAGAATTCAGACGCGCAGAGCATGAAGCATGCACTGGTCAGAAGGTCATCTGTAGGACGCCACAGTGGTGGATACCTGTCGTTACGTCTTTGCTAACCTATACCATGTCCAGTCTCAAGCATAAACTCAGAGTATTAATAAACTGCACATTGGATGCCATTGACATGTCAACGCAAGCCCATCAATGGTAACACTCTATGGAGGACGTTGGTCCTAGAAGATGCAGAGGCCACGTAGAAAAACCTCTGTATCATCAATTCATAGCTGCTGCCAACATAAAACTACTCTAAGAAATAAAGCAAATTTCCTTTAAAAAGCACAAAAAGAAAACTCTCAAAACAGATTCGGCTGAATTTGAGGAAGGGTAGATAATAATGAGTGGTACAAAGAACAAAGCTATACTGCAAACCCTGGGTGCTGGCTGTCCGGGCTTGTAGGTCTCTAGGGTGCTCTATAACTAAGATCAATGTAGTTATGAAGACAGTGAGCCACAGGTGACCGCACTTACCCTCTCCCTCGCTCTGTCTTTCACTGACGCCAGTCTCTAGATACCCTTATTTTGAAAGAGTTTAACCAGACTTCAGTGGCTGCATCATCCAAAATGCTGATGAGTTTGGAGAAGGAATTGAGGCTGGCTTTCAAGGATCACAATATCTGCTTGGTACACAGAAAGGGTGTGGATAGAGGAATGGAGGGAAGGATATGGCAAGGATGGGGAGAGCTTGAGATCTTTAAGAGGCTCCACTGGAATCAGCTAATATATTTATTTGGGGGTCAGTTTTGGAAGTGTTTGGAAACTGATATTGGGGGTGAACACGGGAAGGGCTGGTTTCTTCTCTCCTTGGAGAGGGTTCATTACATTTGCCCTAGAGGTTCTTTATGGATGAGAAAGGAATACATTTCTCAAACTTGAAGGCTTTGTACTTAATTGATCTCTGGGGTTACATACAGTAAAACTCATAAATGCTCCAAAGACAATGCTTATTAAATGTCATCTCTACGGCCATGTCCTCCATCCCCTGAAGGGCAATCAACGTATCTTCTGGTACATGATGCAGAAGCTCTGGGTTGCAGCAGAACACAGTAACAGCATAAACATCTGGCCTAAGAAAGCAAGACTGGCTACACATGAACACATTTACTGACCCCCTTTCTACTCTGCTATGTAATATGTGTAGCTGGCCTGATGGGTGCTTACTGAGCTCTTACTATGTGCTAAACCCTGTATTTCAGACTTTTTGTGTGTTAATTCATGCATATCCTATAAATCTCCACAAAGTTCAGAGGAGGAAACAAATTCAAAATGGTTAGTAAGCTGCTGAAACATTACAAATGAAAAACTGATCCTATTTATTGTTAGATCATTCCATTGACTCAGAATCTCAGCATAATAGTTAAGAATAACTCTGCAGGCCTTTTGGTACTTTGCTTAGAAATTTCTCCTGTTGGAATGTTTGCACACCCATTTTCATTGGGGTTCAACTCTCAATAGCTAAGAAATTGAACCAACCAAGATGCCCATCAATTGATAAAGAAAATGTGATACGTTTACTCAATGGAGTATTACTTAACTATAAAGAAAAAGAAAAATATGAAAGTTTCAGGTAACTGGATGCAACTAGAAAAAATTATACTGAAGTAATTCAGGCCCAGAAGACAAATGCTGTGTGTTTTGTCTGATAGGTGGATCCTAGCTTGGACGCTGTTGTTTTCTATGTTTAACCTGGAGTACATGTGAGAGCCCAAAAGCCAGAAGTGGTCCACTGGGGGAAGATGCCTTAATAGGGGGGAGTGTAGTTAAACATAGGCAAATTGAAAGAGAGCAAATACTGAGAGTGGAAAGGTTCAAGCATGAAAGGATGGAGCATCAGGAAATGAGGTGTTGGTGGAAGGCCTGACCACTAAGTAAACAAATGTAATAACACTTTTTTTAAAGAGAAAAATGATTCTTATTCAAATGATCATAATTCAGATCTTGATTCTTTAAATAAATTTAATTAAAAATATTTGAGATGATATAATTGCATATTTTCTCCCTTCCCTCTCCTCTCAGCAAATTCTCCCATATACCCCACCTTGCTCTCTCTCAAATTCACAGTTTCTTTTTAAATTACTTGTTTTCACATACATATATGTGTATATACATATATATTCCTACATATAATCTGCTCAGTCTGTTACTTGTCTGTATGCATTTTCAGGGATGACTATTTGGTATTAGATAATCAATTGTTGTGCTCTTCCCTGGGGAAGACTTATTTCCCCCATTCTGAGCATTCCTTAGTTGCCTGTAGTTCTTTGTGTAGGGTTGAGGTCTCTTGGTCTTTCCTTTGTCCACTTGGGCATGTTTATTGGTGTTGCCTTTGTCCAACTCATGTTTAGGCAGTCATGTGGGTGAGACTTTATGGGGGTAGCTTCTGACAAGCTTTTAATTTCTTTTTGGTTTTTCGAGACAGGGTTTCTCTGTGTAGCTTTGCGCCTTTCCTGGAACTCGCTTTGTAGACCAGGCTGGCCTCGAACTCACAGAGATCCGCCTGCCTCTGCCTCCCGAGTGCTGGGATTAAAGGTGTGCGCCACCACCGCCCGACAAGCATTTAATTTTTAAAAGGTCATTTTTAATGTAAATTCAGATGTTTACATTGTAGTTAATACAGCTGAGCTTGCTTATTGAGACCCAACAGTGTAAGGCATTGAATGTAATGTATAGGAGTTTGGATTTTATTCTGGAGGAGGCAGAGAATAATTTCTTTTTCTGAGAAGATTGCTCTGTGCTGTACATCAGCAATGTTACTTTGGAAGTTGTCCTAAGATAAACTATATTCCATTTGGGGGAAGAGCCATTTTTAGAAAGGAGACCACATAAGAAACAGCTATAGGAATGACTGCTAAAACTCTGACATGAGGTATTGAGTGCGTGAAGTAGGATGGAGCAGGAAAGGTGGGCACAAGAATCATTTGGAAGGTGTGTAAGGCAGTGGGTTATCATTGGAGATTCGCTTGATTCTTTCTCTACTCCATTGACACTTGGCTTTTTAAGGTAGCAAGTCACCTTCTTGCTGTTACATTCAATGAGCACTATCTAGAGACCTTCTGTTTAGTAGCCCTGCGCTAAAAACTGGCATACTATTTGTAACAGCCCTTTTTGATTCTTTTGTGCTACTATTCTCTTTCTACTCTTTCTCCTTCCATCTCTTTGGCCTTTTCTTTGCAAGTTCCTTTTCCTTTTTCAGGCTTTTTTTTTTTTTGGGCCAAGGATATAACTCTGTATTAAAGTGCCTGCCTAGAATGTGAGAGCCCTGAATTAAATTCCTATTACTGTAAACAAACAAGTTTCTTTGAGTTGACAAAATGGCTCAGTCCATAAAGTATTTGCTGTGTGAGCATGAGGACCTGAGCTTGGTTCCCAACACCCGTGTAAAAGCCAGGCATGGCAGGGGTACTTGTAATCCCAGTACTCGGTAGGTAGAGACAGGAGAATCTCTAGAATGTGCTGAAAAGAAAAAATTCTTTCTATATCTTGGTCTAGAATTTCTAATATAATGGGTTCTCTGAGTTCACTGAGAGACCATGTCTCAAAAAATAAGGTGGGAAGTGATCAAAGAAAAAACCCAGTGTTAAACTCTGGCTTCCACAAATACGTGCATACAGGTACATGTGCACCTTTACGCACACATACACACACACGTACGCAGAGGAAGTTTCTCATACCTTTATCTCAGGAAATACCCTTATTTCCTCATTGCCTTCAGTAAGTGATCTCATCTTTGGTTGCTTTAGAGGCCACAGACATCTTTATCACCTGTATCTGCAGCCTGAACCCTGGCTCTTCATCTCAGGATGCACACACAATTCTTTAATCTGCCTTTTTGCTTTAAACTTATGTCAGAAGTCAGTAAACTGTGGCCTAGTGTTCAAACCAGGCCCTTCAATGGCCATGTACTAATAATGATTTAAAAATATATGTATTTTAAAAGATTGTGAACACCAAACAAGAAAAAAAAAAGCAACACAAGACTCACAAAACTTTAAGTATTTATTGCTCAGACCTTTGCTGAACAAGTTGGCAGATCTTGTTCTATATCATTACCTAAGTGTATGGATAATATTTAACGACACAGATAGCCAGTTTTCATTATCAGTGATAACTATATTTTAAGAGTTTCAGTGACAAATGTTGAACCTTTTCTTCTGGGGGAACACAGAGCCTCTGATTTCAGTATTTGTGCATCTATCAACATGCAGTTTTATTCTGTGTATTTCTATTCAAACATATTATTTAATTTATAATGTTCCTTCATTAATATTGAATTTATACCCCAAACCACCATATCAAGTCTGATCAAAGCTTATCTGGTACATGTTCTTAACATTTTTATTCCTGAGTATTGTACTTTTTTTGGTGTTATTCTCTTTGAAGCTAAAAAGTACGTTGCTTTGGGGCTGGAGAAATGACTCAGCAGTTAACAGCACTTGTTGCTCTTGCAGAGGACCTGGGTTTAGTTCCTAGCACCCACATGGTGGTGCACATCTATCTGTAACCCTAGTTCCATAGGATCTGATGTCCTCTTGTGACCTCTGTGGGCAACAGGAATGCATGTGGTCCACACACATACATGGCAGACAAAACACTCACACATTAAATAAAACAAGTCTCAAAAAGTGTATTGCTTTATCAGTTCTAATATTTTGTATTTGTGTGTGTGTTCTTTTGGATTTTCTATATGTTAAATGTATTATCTTATTATCTTGGGGTAAAGATAGCGTTCTATTTATAGACCTGGCCTTATGTCAGAATACTCGACGCCTTTCTATTTCTTGGTCTAGAATTTCTAATATAATGGCAAACCATAGTATCTTCATTTGGACAGTGGTCCATCATTCTAGATCAGTTTGGCTAACAGCCCTGTTCCCATGTCTTATTGAGCAGGTCTTGTAATCCTAGAGGTCTCATATTTGGTTCAACCTCAATAGCTTTTGGCAGAGGAATTCTGGCCTGTGAAAACTAAGATTATTTCTACTTTTGGAGACTGAGGAGGAAGACCTGTTGGTCTTCAAATCACCTTCATGTTCATTCCTCCCTTGTCTTGAAGAATAGCATACATGTACTAAATAGCTCTGTTTTGTTACTGCTGAAGTGGCTGACTGCATTCCTAGTTCATACCTAACTTATCTTACCATTGAAGGATAACTTGACCATACCCTTACTGTTGTCTTTGAATATTCCTCAGTTTTTGAAATACGGATAGGCTGATAATTTCCCAAATGTGGTGGTTTGAATAAGAATGTCCCCCATAGGCTCTTATATTTGAATTCTTAGTCATTAGGGAGTGGTGCTATTTGAAAGGATTAAAAGGATAGGACGTGTGTGGCCTTGTTGGAGGAAGAGTGTCACTTTGAGTGGGCTTTGAGGTTTCAAAAGTCCATGCCAAGTTCAGAGTCTCTTCTCTTCTCTTCTCTTCTCTTCTCTTCTCTTCTCTTCTCTTCTCTTCTCTTCTCTTCTCTCTCTCTCTCTCTCTCTCTCTCTCTCTCTCTCTCTCTCTCTGCCTATGGGTAGGGATGTAGAACTCTCAGCCACTTTTCCAGCACCATGCCTACCTGCCTCCCTGGGTGCTGCCATGCCTTTTTCCCTTCAGCTAATCTTAAAGCCTGTGTCAGAGCAATTGTTTCTGCTCTCTGGGCAGATGTGCCCCTGGGCAAGCCTTGTGCCCAAATGACCTCCTTCTGCTATAACCCCCCACACCCCCTGAATACCTGGTTCCTTCTTGAATGAAGCTGCTGCCATCCATATAGAGATCTGTATCCCTGGTAGTGATAGGAATGTCTGTTAGGTTAGGTTGCACACCCTGGATGATGTCCAGCATCTCCAGACAGTCATGGATGGGCTCCTCAGCATTAAGTATTCCTGATGTGAATCTTAATCCCTCCCCTGGCTTCTGAACTGATGGGTATTGCTTGACTCAAATGAGCATTGCCCCAGATGTTAGTTGCACTATGAGAGGTGGCACATGGTTTGCCAAGCCAAGAGGACTGTTCTCTGACCAAACTGTAGGAATTTCCTGGATCAGAAACTTTTTCCATTCCCCTTCCAGGGGATAGATTGGATTTTGAAGGAGCAGATATTCCTCACTCCATTGGGCAGGTTATACTTAAAGCCTTAGCAGGACATCCCAATAGCAAACTAAGAGAGTCTCCTGGGAACAATATTGTTGCCTAGAGCTTACTCTAGAGGTCTCGCCTCAGTAAAGGGTAGGGACATTCAGGAATAACAATAAAAGAATAAATCACAGGTCCTCGTTCTACGTTAACAGTCCAGTCAGTTGTCCATTTGTACTCTTTGACATCCCCTTTTGGTCCCTGTACTTCCATTGTTTGGTTGGTGAGGGGTCCCAGGAGCTCTTGTAATACCTAATGAAGTAGCCTCTGTGTCCCTCAGAAATTTTACAGGTTGGCCCCCTATGGTGAAGGTTATTATAGGCTCCTGGGGGCCCAGTTTGAAGGAGCCCAGGCCTCGTTAGTCCTCCCTAGCTAGGATTGGCTTGGGTTTAGGAAGAGGCTACCTGTGTTTAAGCATTAAGTATGATGGTAGCTGTGGGCGTGTGTCACATAACCTTATTATGTGAGGTACACTTCTTTGACACCTAGCATGATGAGTTTTTTTTAACCATGAAATGATATATTTTGCCAGTTAAAATTTCTGTATCTAGCCGGGCGGTGGTGGCGCACGCTTTTAATCCCAGCACTCGGGAGGCAGAGCCAGGCGGATCTCTGTGAGTTCGAGGCCAGCCTGGACTACCAAGTGAGTTCCAGGAAAGGCGCAAAGCTACACAGAGAAACCCTGTCTCGAAAAACGAAAAAAAAAAATTTCTGTATCTATTAATATGGTTATATTGTTTTTATTCTTCAGTCTATTATTGTGGTGTATCAGATTTACTTCTCTATTTATGTTCCAGAGATGAATTCTATTTGATCACAGTGAATAATTACTGAAGATGCTGTTGAATTTAGTTTGTTTACACTTCACTTAAGATGATGTAGTTTTTATTATGACTCACTGGAGACATGCAAGAATTTTTCTTGCTTGGTGCTTACATCATTAAAAAAAGTTCCTTATGATGGAGGTCCTATTTATGCCAAGTCTTGGAACACCAAACAGCTGCTGCATGTGACCATTATCATATTAATTGTGGTTACTATGACTATTAGGTGGGTTGGGTATTTCTAGTGCAGGCACCAAATTGATTTTATTATGAAATAATAAGTCAAAAATTTGAGGTTTTAAACTCCAAGTCACTTCCCAATCATACAACTATCTCTATGGAGTTGCTAAAAAATATTTTATTTCTTGTACATTAGTAAGACTTAAAATCAGAACAAAATTTAATTGTGCACATCATGGAGCTTCTTAAGTGAAATTTACAATATGCCTTTGTGTGAGTGTGTGTGTGTGTGTATGTGTGTGTGTTTGTGTGTGTGTGTGTAGGTCAGAGGTTGATATCTGGTGTCTTCCTCACCCACTCTTTAGCTTGTATTTTGAGATAAGATCTATCATTGAACATGGAGCTCCCTAATTCAATTGTACTGGCTGGCTAGCAACTACCTAGGATAAGCTTGACTCTATCTCCCAAGTTCTGCCATATCTGACTTTTTAAATGTGGGTAGGTGATGGGAATTTAGAACTTAGGCCCTCATATTTGTATGGCAAGTACTTTGTCAGCTGACCCATCACCCCAGTCTTTGGTGTGCTTGGGAAAAAGAACATGATACTTAGAACGGAGCCATTTGGTTAGACTCAAATGAATTTTGGTAACTTGGAATCCTCAAATGATTATGGTTCTATGTAGCCATGGAAACAGTGCCTGTCTGAAGAAGACATGTGCTTGATAAATATTTCTTAAGTTCATATGAATTTATTGCTTTGCAAAATGATACCTACCGTCTGAAGATCCACCAGTTCAGCCCCATTGCTGCCAACTCATATTCCTATGCTTCAGAAGGATGATAGCAATGCATGAGTTTGAGGAAGATAAATTGTTTCTTTTAAGCTCGAAAGATATTGCTAGATAGTTTTGGAAGCATGTTGGAGACCATATGGACATCATACTGTAAGACTGTTCTCAAGCAAGATATTCTGTAGAATTAGATTAGGTAACACATGTATTCTGGATTTTGAAGTTACTGTCTCAGTGTGATATTCTGGGAGTAAATGTAACACTGTTTCCTGGATCACACATATATTCAATAGACCAAGGTGACTGATCTCTGCTGGCACATTTTAGAGCGAAGAATCCAGTGTTTTATGGAAACAGGAATACTAACTTGAGTTTATTATGAGGGGTCTGCATGAACTATTTTAGAGGCAAAGGAAAAAGTCCTCTAATTAAACAAGGATAGCTAAGGGAGGAAGAATCAGGATGAGGGGGACAGTGGTGGATGTTGTCGCTGAGAGGATGCCCTGATCTTGTGTAGTTTTCAGTTGTATAAATACAACACAATTTGTTTAGTAATTCTGTCATGGAGACATAGGGCATATAACGTGTTTGAGGGTGGTCAGTCACTGCTCGGTGCTGGAGTCTTATGTCAGGCCCCCAAAGTGGGTGAGATATTTTAGAAATTATTATTATTATTTGCAGTGGTGGGTGTGTAATCAGGACCTTGTGGATACTAGGCCAGTGTTCTCTGCTTTTAACATGGACTCTTAAAGCTGTGTGCAATTCAGCCACACTTCCAATAGGTGGCAGCAACATCCCATAGGGGACTAACCTTGCAGGCTCCTGTGTAGTTTGATAATAAAATGATCTTAGATTTAATCATGTTAATTGGGTTGTCAAGCATGTTCCCTTTAGCTGTTTAGCTTCATCATAAAAATCTGAAACCATGAATGATCAATAGAGTAATTTTCCCACAGTACAATAGGAAATCGAATTCAGGTCCTGTGATTTCTAACCAAGCTACCCCTTATATATATTTAAAAGACCTTTAAAACTTTTTTTTTCGAGACAGGGTTTCTCTGTGTAGCTTTGCGCCTTTCCTGGAACTCACTTGGTAGCCCAGGCTGGCCTCGAACTCACAGAGATCCGCTGGCCTCTGCCTCCCAAGTGCTGGGATTAAAGGCGTGCGCCACCACCCGCCCAGCTCTCTAAAACTTTTAAATGAACCTTTATCTTAGAATTATTAGAGAGGTATGATGCAAGACTTTGGACCTATGTTGGGTTGAAGTTTTTTCTAGTTTCCATGCAAGAAATACAAGCTGAAATAACGTTTCAAATTCATTATGAGAATCAAGATGTTTTTCTTCTAAGGACCTCCTTATTGTTCTCTGGGCTTTGTTTCAAATGTGCTCATTAAAACAACAATGCTAACACGCTATACAAACATAAAACCAAATTACACTTTAAGAGAATTCGGAGAATTCAATCTAATATGCACAGTATGCTAGTGAGATAAATTTAAGTTCAATTTTATATTATTGTCTTCTACTTTGATTTATAATTCTGTGGCATTTACTTGTCTACATGTATTATTTGATCTTGTAGTTTTTAATGTGGCAAAACTAAATAAGATTAAATTAACCATAAATATGAGAACTCTCTAGAAAGACAAGACCAACACGATGTGTTTGTATAGATTGTTAGATAGGTAGGTCCAACATGGTGGCAAGAGTTTCCACCTAAAAACTAAGAAAAAAGATTCTAAAACGGAGCTAAAAACAGTTCCTAATTGTCTCTCTCAAATGAGCGGCAGCTGCCGGTTTGAGCTACTGGTGGGTTCCTAGCGTGCACGCTCGACCTGCCGTATGGCGGGAATGAGGCCTGTGCAAGTGGCACATGAAGCTGCGTGGTGGATTTAGCCTTTGCTAGTACAAAACAAAAAAAGAGGGTTCTGGGCTACACGCTGCTTGGATGAAAGCATAGACCCATGATAGCTCCCAGAGCTGGTGGAAAGCATACCACCGCCATGTTGGGAAGCTGAGGTGGACGGAGCCAGCAGCCACAGCAGTTTAAAGCAATAGATTCACAATAAGACAGATTCAGATGTAATAGTTTACAATGTGTGTAAAATATATGTAGGCTTGAAAGAGAATAAAAAAGGTGATATATACAGTTATATAAACAAATACATAGTTTTAAAAAATAAAGTCTTTAAAGAGACAGTAAAAATTAATATAGAAAATAAGCCACGTAAAGATGAATATTACACAGAGAATCTGGATTGTGTTGTCTTTGGGATTCTTAACTGCAGAGAGATATTTGATTGTAAAGGAAGCTGAGTTAAACCAGTATGTATATTTTAAAATACATACCTTGATTTCAAAATTTGGATGTAAGGATATGTTGCTTTGGAAAAGAGTCTCTTTTGTTTCCACAGAAAGCAAGAGGCTATGGATTTGTTCCAGATTAAGATACATCAGGTTTGACCAGCCAAGACCCCCTGAAAGGTCTCCAATGACACCATGGCCCAGATGATCCAACATCCAGAATGGTTTGAAGGCAACTGGCTCAGACGATACAGCCTCACAGACTACTCCATGATCCTAAAATTTTCTTTGTGTCCCCATAAGATACAGCGCCCCCTCCAGTAGGAAGTAGTAAGAGAAGCTACGCCCAAATTCCCAAATTATATGTAATTTTACTTTGTTAAGGTTAAAACCTTCCTTTTTGAAAAAAAAAAGGGGAAGTGCTGTGGGATGGTCTGTATGTCAAGTGTGTTGCTGATTAGTCAATAAATAAATCACTGATTGGCCAGTGGCTAGGCAGGAAGTATAGGCGGGACAAGGAGGAGAATAAAGCTGGGAAGTGGAAGGCTGAGTCAGAGAGACACTGCCAGCCGCCACGATGACAAACAGCATGTGAAGATGCCGGTAAGCCACGAGCCATGTGGCAAGGTATAGATTAATGGAAATGGATTAATTTAAGCTGTAAGAACAGTTAGCAAGAAGCCTGCCACGACCATACAGTTTGTAAGTAATATAAGTCTCTGTGTTTACTTGGTCGGGTCTGAGCGGCTGTGGGACTGGCAGGTGAGAGAGATTTGTCCTGTGGGCCAGGCAGGAAAACTCTAGCTACAGGTAGGTAGATGGTACACTGAGAAATAGAGGATTTCCTAAGGGAATCCTTTATGTGATTATGGAGACCAATTAGCTCCATGAAAGGCTGTCCAAAGGATGGAGATCAGGTAGGCTGTCTTGTGACTCAGTTCCAGTCTGAAGGTCCCAGTACCAGGCAGATGAAAGATGTAGCTCAGTATGAGGGCAGGGCCTGAGAACCTAGGATCCCACTGATGTGAATTGCAGAGTCCAAAGGCTGGAACACCTGGAGCTAGGGTGCTTAAGAACAGGAGAAGACTGATACCAGCTCCAGAGAGAGGGGGATATTTGTGTTTCTTCCACTTCCGTTCATCTGGACCCACAGCCGACTGCATGGTGCCCAATCTCCATCTTACTCAGTTCACAAATGCCTACTGAAAGTTATCAAGGACAAACACTTGATAAGCTACACAGATGTCCTTTAATTCATTCAAAATAGTACCTAAAATTAACAATGATATCATTTTATACATTAAAATATTTTGCCTTTACATTATTTTATTTTATGTGTATCAATGTTTTCCTGCATGTATGTATGTGCACCACATGTATGCCTGGTGTCCATGGGTCCAGAATAGGGCATCAGATTCCATGGAACTGGAATTAGGGATGATTATGAACCACTATGTGAGAACTGGGAACTGAACCTGGGTCCACTGTAAGCAGCCAGTGCTCTTACCCAATGAGCCTTCTCTCCAGCTCCACATTTTATGCATTTTATGATGTAGTTGTTAGGTATAACATTAACTGTAATGCTCATTAATACTAACGTGCACATTGGTATTAGACACATTGTTTTGCACATTCACTTTGAAAAAGTATATACTGACTGCAATCAAATTTGGCTTTTTAAAAGATAGAAGTATAGTTTGTGGTTTTAATCCAAGTACATTTGAGAGTGTCCTTTATTCTCCAATGTCTATAAAATAGGTTGCTAAATATATGACATGGCCTTAGCCTCCATTTTCCTGCTTGGGATACTGAGGCAGGAGTATCTTTTGGATCCAGGACTTGGAGGCCAGCCTGGGATTAAAAGCATGAGCCACTGTTTTTGGCTAATCTCTCTTTATTCTTTGGATTCTCTGTCTTGCTTTTTTATCATTGTCATAGTAACCAGAGTTGGTATTGTAGACAAAGTGTATTGCTATCCTTTCTTATTAGCAGCTTCTAGTCCTTGGACAATGCATTGGTCATAATTATAGAGTTTATTTATTTTTTTTACTCCTCAGATCTTTATCCAATATGAGCACTCTTCCCTGGTGAATTGGCTTCACTCTCTCCACTTCAGAGTCTCTTGCAGGAGGCTGGTTTACTTCCAGTCCTACATATGAATGTTCCTTGTGACCAAGAGCTTCTTTGCCTTTCATGCTCACATTTTGATCATAGTGATTTTAGTTACTCAGTTTTCTTCCCCAAGTTAAGCCTATTACTTTGTTTAGCAGGAATCTCAGAATCATATTCCTGCACATAGAAGATACATTTTCATACACGTGTTTATTTAGTTTTTGTATAGTTTATTTGACTTTTCTTTTTCTCCAGTTTTTTATACTTTGAAAATCGTACATATGTCTGTAATGTATCGTGATCATATACCCCTTTTATTCCCTCCAGGACTCTCCGTCACATCTCCTTCCCAATTTCCTCTCGTCCTTTAAAATTTATTTATTTATTAAAGTGGTATGGAAATCTGGGGAAGATCAGTTTTATTAACGGTTGAAATCAATATAATACAGTCACGAATACAAAATAAAGCTCAGACGCTGCCACCGCCTTGTTTTTCACAAGGAAGAGATGGGGAAGGTCCAGAGGTCATCTAGCTGCATCTTCAGCAAGCCCTCCTCCACACCCCAGAGAGAGGTGGGAGCCTCTTCTCCCTGGCTCTTATCGATCACATATCTCCAGAGAAGACCACACCCATTGGGCCAAGCCGCTCCAATACCATTGGCTATCAGACCAAATTCCCACAACAATTTATTTAAACCCATGGGGTCCAACCAGTGCTTCCCATATGCATATGGATGTGGAGTCATTGTCTTAATTCTTGTTCTGCTTTTCAGACTGAGGTTGCTAACTTGATTTCCATTAAAAAAAATAACACATTTCTTCTGTAAGTTTTATTCCTAAAGAAAACATTTCAAGAGAAAGAAGAGCAAAAAAGAAAACCTGTGTTTCACAGTAGGAGGATTTTGGAGCCCCAGAGGATTTGACTGACATGCCCACAGGGAACCATGCAGGCAGCAACAATACTGAGAGCAACACCCAGACATAGAGAGAAAACGAATTGTTTTCATCCCAGTGAAAATGAATCACAATGAAAAGTGAGGTAGGACTCTCCGCGATGTCTTTGCATGTCAGAAGTCCACAGAGGATGGGAAAGGGCTCTGGTTGATGGAAGTAATCTTATATAGGAATGTTTCCTTGTGCCAATTCCTTAGCTGCATGGATAGCCTCCTTTTGCTTTATTCTTTAGTTTTTTTCTGAGACAGGGCTTTGATTTTCTGAGACAGACCATGTAGCTCGGGCTGGTCGGAAATTCGCTATATAGACAGGTTGGCCTGAAACAGAGATCTGCCTGCCTCTGCCTCCCGAGTGCTGGGATTAAAGGCCTGAGCCACCACACCAGGGTCCCATCTTCTTTTTCATAGCTAATTTTTTTCTTATATTTGTTTGCCTTCACTCCAGTTTGCTGAGCAAACTGTTTGACTTGCCAACTTTCAAGATGGAAATTATCCTGAAATTCTCCTAATGCCAGAAGTCATTGAAATAACACAGCCACAAACTGATTATCAGTAAAAAAAAAATACCTCATGGTTTGGGGTTGCATGGAACAGCTCCTGCCGCTCTATCAATCATCAGTAGGCTTTTTTCCTGGTAAACAAAGATTCTAAATTTAAAATCTTTATCAAAAACCTCTGTTGTTTGGTCAAGCATATATTTATCAGCAATGAAAGCTATCTCTTTGCAATGAGAATACAGAAAGCACTTTTATGCTCAGTTATCAAAGAGACTTATTAATAAATATTCATTGCAGTGCAAAACTGGAGAGAAGCAAAAGCTGAAAAGCATTTGTTAGGTCACACTTCCCAGACTACTATGTTTATTAGTGGGCAAGTAAACAGACTCACATGAGAATGTTTTGGACTCCAGAAGAAGTATTTTAAAGCTGTCTGAAATAGGACAAGTCACAAGTCTCTCCTCTAAAGAGGGCCTGTGAGTGGAATATAGAATTCACTTCAGAAAAACCACTGCAGTCCAGGGTGTGTCTCTCATTTTTTTCAACCTCCCCAAATCTTTCCCAGATGGACTTGAGCTAATCAAGTTCAGAATAGATGTTTGCATGAGCCTCAATGCCTATTTTAGCTGCCAGCAGAGAACAAAACTGCAGAAATTTGCACTTGGACCAGGGCTACAACTCTCCATCTGTTGAGGGAAACACGCAGACAGACAAATTACAGATGAGGCTATTTGGAGAGAAAGAAATCAAAGCTAAGTAGAAAATATATGTCGGGGCCTGTCGGGACCAGATAGAGGGCTAGGGAAGGTTGAGGTTCTAGGACATGCCACTTGCCTGCTTCTCTCTACAAGTATTCCCTTTTGTCTGTCCCCAAATATCCATCCTCCTTGATATCAATGTATTATTTATAGGTTGGTGAATGGGCATTTCCCCTCTGTTTGGTTAAAGAAACTTTTCTCTCTACAGTGTCTCTGATATGCATTTTATCTATTTTAAGCCAGTTCATGGTTTGATATGTAGAATTTGATAGACACCTGGTTACTGTTCCTATGATTTACCAATTACCCTTAATTCTTTATAACTATAGATAATTACACAAATTGATCGGATGTGGCCAATCCATGCTTTCCGGGAGACTGAGGATAGTTATGAATGTGGTCCAATAGAAAATCATTATAGTTACTCAAAATACTATGTTTATTTCTTTGCTATTAGTTTTTGTAACTTGAGTGCTTGTTTCTCCAGTGTGAACCTTATAGATGACCATGTCAAACTGCTATGTCAAAAGGCTGAACACATCTGCAAGCATGTACTGTACTGCACAGGCTTTCGTGAGATGTTTAATCCCCATTCCAAGACCAATCGTTTTCTATCTTTAGTCTTAAAAGTGAACAAATGGGCCTATGACATAGCTCAGCACAAAAAGGGACTTACTGCAAAATCTGGTTACTTGAGTCCTATGTGGGTAGAATTAGAGAATTGACTACTAAAAGTTGTCCTTTGCCCTCCACATGCACACTTTCACTTAGCATACACACACACACACACACACACACACACACACACACACACACACACACACACACACACACACTTTTTAATTACAAAAATTTGGACAAATGTAGTGCTCACCTCTTCTGTGATCACTCACACAAAGGAGTAATCATTTGTGCTTTACTGATCTGTCTTCATACAGCTGATTTGGATCCCCCTGATGTAAAACTGAGCAGGGGGAGCCCTCCTGCTTGCACATCAATGCTCTCTACACCCTTGTTCATGATCTATGCACAACCTCCCTGAGCTCCTGCGGTCCCATCTTTGCAGACATGAACCAACTGTTTATATCAGAGCTTCACCTCTTCTGTCCTCCTTCCAATGCTGGCAAGGCTCGTATGCAGCATGGCTGCCTTGCTGGCCCCCTCTTCCCACAAGCACAGGAATAGCCACAGCAGTCACTCACAATCATGGCTTGGAACCTTTACAAGCTGGCTGTGGAAGCATCTCTCTTCAGAGCTGCCAGGCCAGATGGCTGGCTGGCATTGTCTAACTGGAAGACAGGCAGACCACAGACTTTTATGGACCACATTCTAGAAGCAAAAATGCAGCCAAGTTCTGAAATAAAACTATGAGGTTGGACTTTGCTTCAGTGCCTGCACACAGAGGAAAATCAGCTTGCATAAAGTATGGTTTGGTATTATATGGCAGAGTCGAGTTTGTTCTAATAAACTTCTGTCTTACAAATAAGCAATCTGGATGCTTTTTACTTTATGAAATCTTTAAGAAGAAAACTTGATCCACATGATGCAGAAAAAAAGAAAGCCATACACTGACTCCCAATTCATTTCTGATATCTGAGCTGAGGAAGTGGCTTGCAGGGCACATCTGACCCCTGACCTTGACCCTCAGCCTGCAGTGCAATCATCAGTGAGACTCCCTCTGGGCTGAGCTGCTGTTGGGAGAGTGTTGTGAGCCTAACCAAGAAGATGTGGCTCCTGAGAAGCCCTGCACCGCTGGCCTGCTCTCCTGTCACCTCATGTATCCTGTGACAGATGCCACTGACAGCTGGACGTGTTGTTTTTGAGCCTGCCACCTATTTCCCTTCTAGTTCCTGCTACATGACAAGGCCTGTGCTCTTTCTGCATTTAACAGTTTTGGGGGTGGTGGATTTACATCTTGGGAGGCTCTGTGTAGCCGCAAGTTTCTACAGTCCTACCAGACTCTGAGGTCCAGACAAATCTCTCCCACTGGCAGTCCCACAGCCGCTTATAAAATAATTACTCAGAGGCTTATATTAATTACAAACTGTGTGGCCTATGGCTTTCGCTTCTTGCTAGCCAGCTCTTTCATCTTAAATTAACCCATTCCTGTTAATCTATATGTTGCCATGTAGCTGTGGCATTATTGGTCTGCTGGCATCTTGTTGATCCTTTGGTGGCAGCCTGGCATCTCTCTTGATTCTGACCTTCTTCTCTCTATCTCTGCTTGGATTTCCCACCTAGCTATAAGCTTTCTTGCCATAGGATAAAACAGCTTTATTTATTTATCCAATGGGAGCCACATATATTCACAGCATACAGAAAGACATCCCACAGCAGCTCTGGAATTATTGTTCTGTGTCACAGATGTTGTTTTTGGTGGTTTTCCTACAGAAGGACATGCATGAGATTTCTACTTCTGCCAGCTAAGTGCCTTTATCCTGGTTTTGAGAGCGTTCTGTGGCTTGACTCACATGCTAGGCATGAGCTCTTCCTCTGAGTCACTCTGCAGGTTGGCCTTCTTCTTCTTCTTCTTTTTTTTTTTTTTTTTTTTTTTTGGTTTTTCGAGACAGGGTTTCTCTGTGTAGCTTTGCGCCTTTCCTAGAACTCACTCTGTAGCCCAGGCTGGCCTCGAACTCATAGAGATCCGCCTGGCTCTGCCTCCCGAGTGCTGGGATTAAAGGCGTGCGCCACCATCGCCCGGCTTGGCCTTCTTAATGCATCTGTTTTACTTTGGCTTACTTTGATTTAATTGGTTTGCTTTCATTAAGACCACCTTACATTTACAGATCATCACTGCGTATTTATGACATTCCATGTGGTGTTTGATTCAATGTGGAATGATGGCGCCAAGGTGATGACCATATCCTCCATTACCTACTTCTTCCTTTGGCATTCTGGATGTGCTGTGTTTTGGAGGAGTCTTCCCAAAGCACATGTCTTTTTAAAAATTTTACATGTATGTGTGTGTGTGTGTGTGTGTGTGTAATTGAAAACAGATTCTTCTCTCATACAGTACATCCCAACCACAGTTTCTACTCCTCCCAGCTCTCCCTTCCCTCTCCTCCCCCCAGACCAATTCCTTCTCTGTTTCCTCTTCAGAAAAGAGCTGGCCTCCAAGAGATGACAGTCAAAGAGGACAAAATAAGATACAATAAGACAAGGAAAAAGCCTTGAGCTGGACAAGGCAGCCAACAGGAGGAAAAGAGTCCCAAGAGCAGACAAAAAAGTCAGAGATACACCCGCTCCCACTGTTAGGAGTCCCACAGAGACACCAAGCTAACAGCCATAACATATACACAGAGGACCTGGTGCAGACCCATGCAGGTCCCTTGCTTACTACTTCCGTCTCTGTGAGCCCATGTGAGCCCTGCCAAAGCTCATATCTTAACAGCCGGATTCCCAGAATGAGACATTTGGGAGGTGGTAGATCCTTTGACAGGTTGGAGCCTAATCAGGGGTCACTAGTCATATATTATGCAAGTGCCTGTGGAGCCCATGTCTCAGTCTCTCTTCCTTCTAGTTCACCAGAGAAGACTGCCTGCTGGGTCATGGGTTTAAGCCAACAGAAAGTCTTTATTAGTCAGCTGGCGACTATACTAGGTGTTTGAGATCCCAATGTGGCATTTCTCAGGGTACACCTTAAGTACAAAACCCATATTCTGGGCTGACACACATCAGTTAACAAGAACAGTAAGCTAGAAACAGAACTACAGAAGCCCAAAAGCAAGATTAGCACATTTAGAGACTTTCCCAGAACTAGACTTTGATGGAGTAGGTCTTTGTTTATGTTTTGTCAGGTGGTCCTGCCTACGTGCTGGATTTTATGGTCTGAATGGTACTTCCATCAATGAAGTCAGTTGTGCTAAGGTCTGAGGCCATTACCTGGCTCCGGAGGTGAGAGGTTTACCCCAACGTGCTCCCCACCATTGCCACCAGTGATCTCGTCACAGAGAAAAGTAATGGGACTGTCCAGTCTTGGACTACAACTTCCAGAACTGTGGCAAAATAAACCTGTCTTTATAAGTCAACTGCCTCAGGAATCCCATTGTAGCAATGGATAGTTGACGAATATGGCCTGTTTACTCAAAGGCAAGTGACTGCACTCTATTTTCCAAAGATGGTTTTCCTCAGAGTTCCTGGTGATATGCCGAACAGGATGGGGTGCAGCCTTTCTTTGGTAAGCATTTCTGTGACGCTGTCAACCTGTCCATTTGGAGGGAGATGATTTCACAGTGCTCTCACCTTTCTTCAGTCACGGAGAACTGACCTCGGCGTTCTGGCACTAGAATAGTGCTTCGCTCATCAAATGTGTGAATTAATCTTAGTATCTTAATATATGTTATGGATTTGACTCATAATGTTTAAGTTGTCCTGCTATTTATGCTTAGAAAATTTCCAGGCCTACCTAAACAAACAAAAACAACAACAACAAAAACCCCAAAATCAACAACAAAAAACCTAAACTGAATGACTCACATAGGAAGAAAGTTTTTGGTAGAGATCTTAGGTAAATATGATTATCACAACTATTTAATAATTTACATATTCTATTGCAACAACATATAAATTCTTTTTTTTATTTTAAAAGGGTAGTTTATAAAAGTGCCATGATGAAATTCATTATTAGGTATGCTAATTTTAAAGAGCTAATGAAAGAATTGTTCTGAAAGTGAAATTCATAAAAATTGTGCATTGGTAGGCCTTGTTTGTTCAGGTTGATTGAAGTGTATCAGAACAAGTATTTAGTATTTTTTTTCTTCCTGTATTTGACACAGAATTCCTCAGGTTCTTAGTCTCCTCCAACAGATTGCAATTTAAATTTTTTAAAGCTTTAATTATAATTTTGGAGTGAGAACAAATGTGATACTTTTACGATGTAAATGTTCGTGCATTTATGTATATTTACCATCCGAGAATAACACTTCACGGTGGAAACGCTAAGACAACAGTGTAAGCTAGTTAATTTTGTGAGAGAAGTATTAAATAGAAAATTAGGGTGAAATAAATGTGATTAGACATATGTAAACAAACAACTTCTAATTCAAGAGTAAAAAAATAAAAATTAAAAAAAATTCTCTACTTAATGGTTAGCAATAAAATATGTTAAAATAATTTAAAAGTTACATTATCTGAAGTTTTTGGAAACACTACATTAACAATAGTATGTTAATCATTTATTTATGCTGAAAACAGGAAATGGCTTTAAAAATTGGAAAATACGGTTAATTTTGTGTTAAACATTTGGGTTGAATCCACATAGGATTCTTACTCTTTTCTAAAGCTCACCTACAAATGATACTAAAATTTGTTTTTGTTGTTAAGTAAAACCACTGTATGTGGGCCAGTGGGCTTAGAAGATAAAGGAGCTTGCAGCCAAGTCACATGACTTGAGTTTAAAACTCCAGGATCCACCTGGTGGAAGGAGAGAATAAATTCCTGTAAGCTGTCTTCTGATCTTCACATAGGGGCTGTGGTATGTATCCCCAAACACACACACACACACACACACACACACACACACACACACACACACACACACTGAATATATAAATGTTTAAAATGTGGTTTGACCTGGTGCATGATTGTGGATCTCTGCATCTGCTTCCATCAGTTAATGGATGAAGGCTCTATAATGACAGGATAGTCACCAATCTGATTACAGCTCTGGGAGTCCAGTCAAAGAGAGGGAAGAGGGATTATTTGAGCAAGGGGGTTCAAGATTATGATGAGGACATCTACAGAGACAAGTGAACCAAGCTCAAAGGAACTCATGAACTTATGCTGACATCTGTGGAACCTGCATGGGACAAGACTAGATCCTCTGCATACGGGAGACAGTTGTGTAGCTGGGTCTGTTTGAGGGGCCCCCGGCAGTGTGACCGGGATCTATCCCTAGTGAATGAGCTGACTTTCTGGATCCCATTACTTATGGTTGGACATCTTGCTCACCCTTGATAAAGCAGAGTGGGGCTTGGTCCTCCCTCAACTGAATGTACCAGGTTTAACTCTCCCTCTATGGGAGAACTTACCCTGCTGGAGGAGGAGATGAGGGGTGGGTCGGTGTGTGGGGGGGGTGGAATGTGTGTGGGGGGGGTTTGGGAAGCGGGAGGAGGGATGAGAGGGTATCTGTGGTTGGTATGTAAAATGAAAAAAAAAAAGTGGTTTGAATGTGGAATGTCCCTAATAGTCCACGTGATTAAACTCTTGTTTCCCAGCAGATGGCGCTGTTTTAAGAGGGTCTGCCATCTTCAGAAGGTGGAGATAGCTGAGGGAAGGGAATATCATTGTAGCCTGCTTCTCCTCCCCTCAGGCAATCTCCCACTGCCCTGTATGAGAGCCACCTGCCATCTTGCTATCTCTACCGTAATGGTTTATTCACTAAAACAAATCGTTCCTTCAGCAAATTATTTCTGTTGTCTATTCTGTCATAGCTGCAAGAAAAGTAGTTAACACAGGTGGGTCGGAAAAGTCAGAGAGAAGTGCACTGATTTTCACTGAACAGCCCTAGAAATCAAGGTAGGAGGAACATGCACAGGGTGGGGCGGGACTGAAAACTGACCCTTCAGCTGAAAATGTAATGCAAAACAGCTAGGTTTCCAGGCAGTCTTCTCCCCATTTTGTGTTCAGCCAGCCTTTCCCACAGTGTAACATCACTCCAGCGAAAGACAGAAACCTATAATCAAGGGAATTGGACCAGGTTCTGTGGGTCCAGGACCATGAGCTCACTCGCTCTCCCTCCCTCCATATATATATGAATTCTAAGTCAGCCTGAGCTATGCAGTGAAACCCCATGTCAAAGAAATAAAAGTAAACAGGAATTAGTAACTACAATATCAAAGTAAAACACTAGATCCATATATATATATATATATATATATATATATATATACACATACACATACATACATATAAATCTCTCTCTCTCTCTCTCTCTCTCTCTCTCTCTCTCTCTCTCTCTAAAAGCTGAAACAGAGGGATAAGATCATATCTACACAGTGAGGTGCTGGAGCCCTCATTCACTGTACACCTATTCTATCCTCTATCCCATTAGCTCTTGGAACATTGCCTATTAGATTGGAATCTCCTGGGAGACAGGAGGTTTCTATGCAGAGCCAAGGCTCCCTGAGACAAAATAACAAGTGAGGCCTACAGCAGGGCTCCACAGTCCTTGTTATTAATCCTTGCAGAAGGATTAATAACAGAAGCCTAGTCAACCACATCCATGACCATAAGTGTCAAGCTTCATTCTTTTGTCTTTAAAAAATAGACTTTATTTTGTAAAAGCAAGTCCAGTTCCATATCAAAGTTGAGCAAGAAGTAAAGAGAGTCCTCACACCCCCCCTACCCTTACACACATGAAGCCTTCCTCATTTAATAACACCCCATTACAGCGGTGTTTTTGTTGCAATTGATAAACCCTCACAGGAACATTATCACCCAACTTATAACTAGTTTTCATTTGTATTCTGTTTGTAGTCCTGTTCAGTGTGAGTTTTGTTAAGTATATGATAACAGGCAGCCAACACTACAGTGTCTTATAGTCCTAAATGATTCTCTGTGCTCTGTTCATCTCTCCCTGGTATATGAATGACTACTGGAAAACATTGATATTTTAAATGTCTCCATAATTTTGCCTTTTCTGGAGTACCATAGAGTTAGTAGTGTATTGTTTGTTCAGATTTTTTTTGTTTTTACTTAGCAATATCCATCTAAGATTCTTCTGGATCTAATATTTTACTTTGGTATTGCAGTTATTAATTCCTTTTTACTTTTATTTCTTTGACATGGGTTTCACTACATGGCTCAGACTGACTTAGAACTCATTATGTAGACCAGGATGCCCTTGAGTTTACAACAATCCTCTTGCCTCAGCCTCCTGAATATTATATTACAGATTGGAGACACCACGACTGGCTTATTTTTCTTTTCTAATTGAAACTTCCTAATGAACATTCAATGTAGGTAACAATCTGTT